>NC_091247.1:83465000-84715000 GCF_042477335.2 Ovis canadensis
AATGGAGTGTGATAAGGAGCTAGATATGTAGCTACTTACTGAAAGTCAGTTATAAGTTACTTTTATATGTAAAAAACTAGAAGATAATGCTTTCTTGACTTGTAAGCAGGAATCTCTTTATGTCATATTATAGCTTTAAAGTCTGTATACAGTCAATGCTAGAACCATAACAAGACCAATCAATTTTCACGAATGCAGTCATTAATTAAAAGAAAAAGTAGATGAACTGACAACACAAATTCCATATAATCCACTTGCAGGGTAAGGAAGCAATGCAGCATCTATCTCAAAGAAGGGCTGACATTAAGATAAAGAGAGTAGTTCTGAGAGCGTGGCTTAGGAAAGAAGAGATTTTCCAGCACAAAAATGTAGAAATGCTGTGTCATTGATCTCTGGAGCCAGTGAGGAGACAAAAGCTCATTTCAATACAGAAAGCATTTTGATCTCCATGAGGCCAAAGATGGGAAAATAAAGCCAAGTAGAATATTTAGAATTGTGTATAGTTTGTACATGATGTTATTATGTTATTTCCATGTCTTATTGTACCTTATGCTTTTTCCTCCATTCTCTACTCAAAATCCTGCATAATATTATATACAGTTTGACTGTTATTCACAATAATGTAGAAAGAACACTAGCTGGTGGGGCAAAGATTTGGATCTCAGCTCCTAACCTGTCAATGACTTGGTATTTAACCTGCTATGTCTGTGCCTCAATTTCAATTTCTCCATTTGCAAAAAATGAGATTAGAATTAAAGGATTGCTTGCTCCCAATTCTAATAATTATGAGACCAGAGAACTCAGAGGACCCCATCAGACATCTCTCTTTACTAATCAGAGAAGCCTGTGGGTTTTATAAACAGAAGAAGGCATTTCTTGCTTAGTTTACCTCTTTTCTTTAATCTAGTTCTCCAATTAAGGATTTCAAGGAAGTGAAACTGAGTCACCTTCTTGGATTTTCTTGACCTTTTAGGACTCACATGGAGTACCAAGTTCTTTTTCATTCCCCATACCATTTTGACCTGTACTGGTCCCCATTTGTTGAATAACCTTGAACACATATCTGTATCATTCTGTTGACATAATATACCCTGGAGTCTCTCTTTGCAGCTAGGCAAAATTATCTTATAAACTAAATAGGGGGCTCCTTCACAACAGGGAATGTATGTCATATATTTAATCTATTTCTTTAACCTCATAGCATTTAACACAAAAATGGAGACACAATATCAGAATACATAGACCCTTAAACCTTTATATCTGGAATTGGCTTAATACAATTTCATATCCCAATATATGTAAGTTATTTATATACTATATACTAGTACACTAAACTACTGGCAACCTACTCCAGCATTCTTGCCTGGAAATCCCATGGACAGAGGGGCCTGGTGGGCTATAGTCCACGGGGTCACAAAAAGAGTTGGACTTGACTTAGTAGCTAAACAATGACAGAAACACTCTGCTAATATTATATGTGCATTATAAAACATGCAAAAATTGAAATCATATTAGTATAAATGGAAGTTCTAACATTTTGTTACTAAACATTAATAGATTACCTCTAGCACTGACTTTAGAAATCACTGATTTAGATAGGTCTTTTCAAAAAGAGGGGCTTAGAGGCTTGTACAGAGATGTCTTAGAGATTGTTTCAATAGTGAAAACAGGAAACTGGAATGAGAGCTCTGATGTTTTCTACTTGTCACCCACCCACACTCATTTGCTTCAACCTGGTAACTTCAATATTTGATTGCTTTCCATACTATGGATTTATGAAATGTTGTTTATGTACAAAGAGTTACATTATAAATCATGTATTTTAAAATCATAATATGAATTATTATTTCCATTTAAAATATATAAACACAGACAATAATTTATCAAGTTCATACCAATTAAAGGTTAATAACTTGCTTATTTTCAATGAAGCCCACTGCATTTCATTTATTTAAGAAATATTTTCGTCAGTTTTTTATAGTTTTCTATACATCAAAGAGGACACTAATAGATGGAGAAATATACCATGTTCATGGATTGGAAGAATCAATATAGTGAAAATGAGTATAACTACCCAAAGCAATCTACAGATTCAATGCAAGCCCTATCTAGCTACCAGTGGTATTTCTCACAGAACTAGAACAAATAATTTCAAGATTTGTATGGAAATACAAAAAACCTCGAATAGCCAAAGCAATCTTGAGAAAGAAGAATGGAAATGGAGGAATCAACCTGTCTGACTTCAGGCTCTACTACAAAGCCACAGTCATCAAGACAGTATGGCACTGGCACAAAGACAGAAATATAGATCAATGGAACAAAATAGAGAGCCCAGAGATAAATCCACACACATATGGACACCTTATCTTCAACAAAGGAGGCAAGAATATACAATGCAGTAAAGACAATCTCTTTAACAAGTGGTGCTGGGGAAACTGGTCAACCACTTGTAAAAGAATGAAACTAGATCACTTTCTAATACCACATACAAAAATAAACTCAAAATGGATTAGAGATCTAAACGTAAGACCAGAAACTATAAAACTCCTAGAGGAGAACATAGGCAAAACACTCTCAGACGTAAATCACAGCAGGATCCTCTATGATCCACCTCCCAGAATTCTGGAAATAAAAGCAAAAATAAACAAATGGGATCTAATTAAAATTAAAAGCTTCTGCACAACAAAGGAAACTAAGCAAGGTAAAAAGACAGCCTTCAGAATGGGAGAAAATAATAGCAAATGAAGCAACTGACAAACAACTAATCTCAAAAATATACAAGCAACTTATGCAGCTCAATTCCAGAAAAATAAACGACCCAATCAAAAAACTGGCCAAAGAACTAAATAGACATTTCTCCAAAGAAGACATACGGATGGCTAACAAACACATGAAAAGATGTTCAATATCACTCATTATTAGAGAAATGCAAATCAAGACCACAATGAGGTACCACTTCACAGCAGTCAGAATGTCTATGATCCAAAAGTCTGCAAGCAATAAATGCTGGAGAGGGTGTGGAAAAAAGGGAACCCTCCTGCACTGCTGGTAGGAATGCAAACTAGTACAGCCGCTATGGAGAACAGTGTGGAGATTCCTTAAAAAACTGGAAATAGAACTGCCTTATGACCCAGCAATCCCCCCGCTGGGCATACACACTGAAGAAACCAGAATTGAAAGAGACATGTGTACCCCAATGTTCATTACAGCACTGTTTATAATAGCCAGGACATGGAAGCAACCTAGATGTCCATCAGCAGATGCATGGATAAGAAAGCTGTGGTACATATACACAATGGAGTGTTACTCAGCCATTAAAAAGAATACATTTGAATCAGTTCTAATGAGATGGATAAAACTGGAGCCGATTATACAGAGTGAAGTAAGCCAGAAAGAAAAACACCAATACAGTATACTAACACATATCTGTATGTGAGACAGCAAAAGAGACACAGATGTGTAGAGTGGACTTTTGGACTCTGAGGGAGAGGGAGAGGGTGGGATGATTTGGGAGAATGGCATTGAAACATGTATACTATCATGTAAGAAACGAAGTACCAGTCTATGTTTGATACAGGATACAGGATGCTTGGGGCTGTTGCACAGGGATTACCCAGAGATATGATATGGAGTGGGAGGTGGGAGGGGGGGGTTCATGTTTGGGAACTCATGTACACCCGTGCTGGATTCATGTCAATGTATGGCAAACCCAATACAGTTTTGTAAAGTAAAATAAAGCAAAAATAAAAATAAAAATAAAAAAGAAATATTTTCTAAGACTTGTTATGTACCAGCACAGATACTCTTATTAATCGTTATATTTTTCTGTATATCATTCCTTCTCTAAACATAAAATAGTAAAGACTATGTAACTGTGTTTAGAAGGTCATTACAACATTTCAAAGGGGGTTAATGTAGGAAAAAAACAAAAGCAAGTCTGCTTAGAAAATTATTTCCTAAAGAAAATTTACAGTCCAGAAGTCTAAAAAATACTGACAAATTTGAATGTATAGGAATTTAAAACTTCATACCAAAGCCAAGTCAAAAGACAAACAATAGGCTGGGAAATTTTTGCAACATAAATAATGAACAAAGGTTTATTTATAACACAAAGATCTCCAATAAATCAATACAAATGTGACAACTGGCCAACAAAGAAAAAGGTATCAATATTAATTTCATAGAAAAATAAGTAAAATTAGTCTACAAATATATGGAAAAAATATAATGCAAATTAAAATAAAAAGATAACATTATCCACTCAAATACATACAAAATAACATATTGATTATATTTATGATTCAAAAAATGTATGGGAACATTATCACATTTCTATACTAATGTCAGAAATAAATTTAAGAGAGATTTAAAGAGACAATTCGGAAGGGTCAATCAGAAATAAAAATATGCATTTTTTTTTTACCCTAGAATTCTACTTCTAATAATGTACACTGCAGAAAACTGCACATTTGCATACAACACTTTTTGCAGTGAAAGCTGGGGAAATTTGCATATAGCAGAAAAATAAATTAAAACATATATCAATTTTATGGACTAATATAACAATAAAAATAACATTTCTTTAGGTTTTAGGAAATGAAAAAAAATTAGCAAAAACAAAAGGCATGGCAATCTGTATGATAGGATTTCATTTGTGTACTCATCCACACTGAAGCAACAAAAGAATATAGCGTTTATTTTTGTAAATATGAATGTGTCTGTGTCTGTGTATGCACATACAGCACAATCTAACAAGAGTGACCTATGAAGAGAAAAGTAGAATGGACAGAGAAACTCTTCCTTTAAACTCTTTTTTTATTCTTTTTGTTTGAACTGTTACAATAGGCTGCTTTGTTAATTTAATTTAAACATCTAATGCACACAGTAAAATACACACACTCACATTCTCTCATTCTGTTGTAAGCACAGATAAGCACAGAAAAATATCACTTTAGACCTAAAGATTGAGTGCAAAGTTTGTAAAATGATTGGCCTGGCAAAAATTAATAATAGTCATAATCACAGTGGTGAAAAATAAAAAAGGTCTTTGAAACTTTCCTTTTGGTAACAAAATCTTCCTTGGCCCACCAATTCTTCAAGGATAGCAACCACATAAATGGGTGGGAAAGAGAGGCAAGAAATGAAATTGTAAGTACTTATTCTGCTTCAAAGATATGGCTAACATTTTATCTATATAATCTCATTTAATTCTCATTCCTTCGTAGTAAGGTAAGTTTTACTATTATTCTTTATAGATGAGATATTTGAGACTCCAAGAGGCTAAGTAAGTTACTCAAAGTTACTAACCAGAAAATCCTGAAGCCCGAATTTTAGTTGAGTCTTATTCCAAAATTAGCCTTATTAGTCAAGGTCATAACAGGAATAGCAGGAATGGAGAAGACATGGATTTGATCCCAGGCTTGAGAAGATTCTCTGGAGAAGGAAATGGCAAACCACTCTAGTATTCCTGCCTGGAGAATCCCCATGGACAGAGGAGCCTGGTGGGCTGCAGTCCATGGGGTTGCAAAGAGTTGGATACAACTGAGCGACTCAACACATATGCCAGTATTCTAGCCTGGAAAATCCCATGGACAGAGGAGCCTGGCAGGTTATAGTCCATGGGGGTCACAAAAGAGTCAGACATGACTTAGCAACTAAAGAACAATGACAGGAATAGCACACGTGAATTGGATAATTTAAAGAGTTTAGAGATGGGCAATTTATTAAAAATTGGGCATGAAGTGAGAAAGCCACAAAGGATAGTGCCTTTCCCAGGACTGGTACTCTCCAAAGCTGAAACTGCAGAGAGCAGAAGTGGTTATGGGAAGACAGCTCTTTGAAAAAGCCATCTCTGGGAGCTGTGACCTTCCCTTTAAGATACTGCCTCTCTCAGGAAGTTCTAATCACTTAGAGTAATATAATGTCAATGTGTTAAGGGATTCCTCTTGTAATTAAGTCTGACTTTCCAGAGGCTTATTTTAGAACATCCAATGAAAGAGGAATTAAAGGTCAGAAGTCACCAATCGAGGTTTTGCTGCTAATTTACAAGCTTCACTCTCTTAAGACTATTCCCTTACACAAGACATTGAAATCTTTTAAAACTTTTATTTTCTTTTATGAATCTCCATAGTGATACTGTGAATGCATTGATACAGCCTGGTCTCTAGAACCATCCAATAATTGGATAAGGAAATAAATTTTTTCTGCCTCTTTCTTGTTTCTATGGAAAACCAATACAATATTGTAAAGTAAAAAATAAATAAATAAAAATAATATAATAAAATTAAATTTAAAAAAAAAGAAAACAGATCACTGTTCATTAGGATCTCATTGGGTGGGGAGGCACAGAAGAAAAATAACTGGAAGCTCACCCACTGATTTGACTCCCATTTTGAGCAAATACATAGAAATTTAAGGAATGGGATCTTAAAATAGCAGAAAAATAAAAGTATTTGAAAATTAGTTTGGCACTGTATGAACAAAGGATAAATTGAGCATTGGGATGCATAGAGGCCATTTGTGAGAGGAAGAATCCCAGACCAGCAGACAAAATATGTGAGATAAACCCATGTTTTATTTAATGAGAAATGATATGTTTGAAGTATGGGTGATTTATATTAAACTTTGTGTGCATAATATGAAAATGAAATGAATTTGAGTTTCTACTTTAGGTAAATAAGAAAAAAGGGAAAAGCACAAAATGCTTAAGTTTATGAAAAACAAGTCAGAATTTTAAAAAACAAGAAGTATTAAATCAACAAAAGGGATCATGACAATATACTGAAAGGACAATGGCATTTTAAAGTACAGAGTTATTTAAACACAGGTGAGCTAACAAAAACTGTTAAGAAAATGTTCTCTCCTTTGAAATGTAAAACTATACCCTAATAAGTAAAACTTGTAAAATGGTTTTCAACCATGTATAAACAAAATATAGAATATTTAGCTATAGTATTAAATATTCCACACAGTGTTCTGCATTTTTCACAGTAAATATACAGGCAATTGAGTATGTTTATGTATGATCTGAAAATTGCCTTCAGTTCTCCTGTAGACTTGGTATGCTCTGCAAGAATGGCAAAGTAAGCAATTCTATCCTTTTTTTGAGGAAGGTGTGAGTGAGTGAAAGTCGCTCAGTTGTGTCCCACTCTGCAACCCCATAGACTGTAGCCTGCCAGGCTCCTCTGTCCACGGAATTCTCCAGGCAAGAATCCTGCAATGGGTAGCCTTTCCCTTCTCCAGGGGATCTTCCCCGCCTAGGGATCCAATCCAGGTCTCCTGCATTGCAGGCAGATTCTACTACCTCAGCCACCAGGGAAGACCATGGTGGAAGAATGAAGGTGTCAGCAGACATTTAACATGCATTTGGTCATCAGAGATTCCTTTAATGCCAATAGACAAAAGGTAGCAGTGCAATATTGTGATGACCTTAGTATTTCCATGGCATCACCATCCCCAAAGGCAGACGATAGAGCATAATGCTTCTGCTGCTGCTGCTTCCAAGTCACTTCAATTGTGTCCGACTCTGTGCAACTCCACAGACAGCAGCCCACCAGGCTCCCCTGTCCCTGGGATTCTCCAGGCAAGAATACTGGAGTGGGTTCCCATTTCCTTTTCCAATGTATGACAGTGAAAAGTGAAAGCGAAGTCGCTTAGTCCTATCTCTTAGCGACCCCATGGACTTCAGCCTACCAGGTTCCTCCGTCCATGGGATTTTCCAGGCAAGAGTACTGGAGTGGGGTGCCATTGCCTTCTCCGATAATGCTTATAAGTGAGACTATTTCTAGTTTCCTCATCTATAACAATTGGAATAATGCAACTTACCAAGGCTGTTGCATACAGCTACATAAACTGTGCACTCCACAAAACCAAAGGATGCCACCAGACAGTCCTGGCACTCATTATGCATCAGGAATTGCTCTAGGTATTTTAGGTATTAACTCATTTGCAATCCCCCTAGCAAACTGTAAGTGGACTTCCCTGGTGGCTCAGACGGTAAAGCGTCTGTCTACAATGAGGGAGACTCGGGTTCGATCCCTGGGTTGGGAAGATCCCCTGGAGAAGGAAATGGCTACCCACTCCAGTGCTCTTTCCTGGATGGAGGAGCCTGGTAGACTGCAGTCCATGGGGTCGCTACAAGTCGGACACGACTGAGCCACTTCACTTTCACTTTAGCAACCTGTGAAGTAAGGATCAGTATTAACTCCAGGCCACAGGTGAGGAAGCTAAGATATGGAGAGGTTAATGTTAAATAACTTCTTATATTTGGTCCAAAGAATCATCAACCAATGACAGATTTTTTTTTCCAGTTTGTATAAATAACCTTCAGTAGCTGAAGAAAGTTAAAACGTTAAATTTAGTATCTTAATAGTACAATTCCCTTAATAGTACAGCCACCCTTCCCTGGTGGTTCAGAGGTTAAAGCGTCTGCCTGCAATGTGGGAGACCTGGGTTCGATCCCTGGGTGGGGAAGATTCCCCTGGAGAAGGAAATGGCAACCCACTCCAGTATTCTTGCCTGGAGAATCCCATGGATAGAGGAGCCTGGTGGGCTACAGTCCACGGGTTCGCAAAGAGTCGGACATGACTGAGCGACTTCACTTTCAATAGTACAGTTCAGTTCAGTTCAGTCACTCAGTCATGTCCGACTCTTTGCAACCCCATGAATAGTAGCATGCCAGGCCTCCCTGTCCATCACCAACCCCTGGAGCTTACTCAAACTCATCTCCATTGAGCCAGTGATGCCATCCAACCATCTCATGCTCTGTCGTCCCCTTCTCCTCCCTCCTTTAATCTTTCCCAACATCAGGGTCTTTTCAAATGAGTTAGTTCTCCACATCAGGTGGCCAAAGTATTGGAGTTTCAGCTTCAGCATCAGTCCTTACCATGAATATTCAGAACTGATTTCTTTCAGGATTGACTGGTTTGATCTCCTTGCAGTCCAAGGGACTCTAAATCAGATTCGTTCCATCTGTTGATGCAGCACTATTCTAATTAGGTACTGTGATGCAGGAGAAGCTCTATAACCTCCTCTTTTCTCATTCAGTGGGTTAGCTATTTCATAAAGCATACTGGTAGCTATTCATAATATACCATATTCTTTGTAACTGGTAAGCTAACGACACTGTACTTCACCATTTCTATCAATATAGCTGAATGCTTTATAATAGTTGTATTTACTCCTAACCCAATATATTCCCTTTTACTTGGTCCTTTACTTGTGTCATTCAGTTAATCCTTAATGATACACTTTGCTGACACTTGTGATGATTAATGTATAAACTTGTCCAGGCTAAGAAATACCCACATATCTGGTAAAACATTACTTCTAGATGTTTCTATGAAGGCATCTCCAGAAAAGTTTAGCATTTGAATTGGTAGACAGAGTAAAGAAGATTGTTCTCCCTAGTGTGAGTGGACAGCAACAATCCCCTGAGGACTTGAACACAACAGAAGGGCAAAGGAAGGCAAATGATGTCTCATTGCCTAAGATGAAATATCCATCTTCTCCTGCCCTATGACGTCAGTGCTCCTGGGTCCCTAGCATTTGGACTCACACCAAGTTATCATGACAACTTCCCTGGTTCTCCAGCTTGTAGACAGAAGGTTGTGAGACTACTCAACTTCCACAGTCATGTGAGACAATTTCTATAATATATATATATATATATATATATGCACACACATGCATAGATGTGTGTGTGTGTGTGTATAGTTGTTGTTTAGGTGCTAAGTCCTCTAAACTTAGCAACAGACATCCAACTCTTTAGTGACCCCATGAACTGAAGACCCCCAGGCTCCTCTGTCTATGGGATTTCCCAGGGAAGAATACTGAAGTGGGTTGTCATTTTCTTTTCCAGGGGATCTTCCCAACCCAGAGATTGAACCAATGTCTTCAGTGTCTACTTGCAGGTAGTTCTTTATCACTGAGCCACCAGGGAAGCCCCCATATATATGTGTACATATTAATATATGTGTGTATATTAATATTTTACATATACCTATGTTTATCTATATCTATCTCCTATTGGTTCTTTCTCTGGAGAACCCTGACTAATACAACACTTGAAAAGTTAACTTGAAAAATGATGTTGAGATTTTGGCATTGACATGTACACACTGCTATATTAAAAATAAAATGCCTTTCCATGAAAAAATAAAAAGATGTTGAATTTAGTCTAAATGAACAAAATATTAAAGTCTGGGAAAGAACTCAATTACTATATATATATATACTCCAAGGGAAAAAAAATTAGTATATATTTAAATATTTTATGTATAAGCCTACTGTTTGTATTTATCATGTTATAAAATCCGACTTTAATTAACTTGTTCAAATAACAAAAGAATTTAGGTAAACTTTTAATAAAAAAGAAAGTAGGATTTTTCTGTATATATGCTCAGTCACTCTGTCATGTCCAACTCTTTGTGACCCCAAGGAATGTAGCCTGCCACAAGGCACCTCTGTCCATCAGGATCTGGATTCTACAGTAAGAATACCAGAGTGAGCTGCCACACCCTCCTCCAAGGGATCTTCCCAACTCAGGGACTGAACCCAAGTAGCTTATATTGCTGGAAGATTCTTTACCATCTGAGCCATCAGGGAAGACCAAGAATACTGGAGTGAGTACGTCTATTCCTTCTTCAGGGGAACTTCCAGATCCAGGAATTGAACCAGGTTTCCTACATTGCAGGTGGGTTCTTTACCAGCTGAGCTACCTGAAAAACCCTGTTCTGTATATACCTAGTCATTATGACATGCCAACCTGAAGTTTATCCTAAGATAATGACCCCGAGGTTGTTTTTCAACACTTTCATAGCAGAATTCACACATCTAAGTCCAAATGATTAGTGCATTTTGCACAAGCTGTAAATCTTACTTTCTTCCTATCATCTTCAGGGATATAGGCATGATTATGAAGTTTTGTGATGAATGTTTGATGTTTGCTTTGAAAGAGTCACAGAATCTTTATTATATTATGAGCATTCTATGTTTTGTATCTTAAAAACATGTACTAGCCTCATAACTCCCTCTCCTCAGATTCTCCAAATCTGAATACAGATAGTTAGAGCTGTTTCAAAAAATATCAGACTACCATTGAGTGATTTTCTTGCACAGACTCTGGAAAAAAAATCCAAAAGGAGTTTACTAAGATTATGTTTGCAAAGAAACCTAACTGTCAAGGTAAATATTTTGTGAGGGCAGCATTCACTAGCTCTATCTGCTTAAAATAAAGTTACATGCTCTTATATTACTTATTCAAGGAATTCTTTTATCATCATTAAATGAATTCAAACTACCTTCTATTTTTGAAAAATATATATTTTAAATGAACAATGATCTCTTAAAGATGGCTTCAGTATTGGAGGGACATTTAACTCCTCATCATAGTCAGCAGAGCTCCAGTCATATTTTGGGCTTTTGCTGATACACTTGGAAGGAATTAGTCTGTTTCATAGCCTAGTCAATTCTACTTATCCTTAAAGTATCAGCTTAAGATCACAATGTTGTCCCTTACCATTCTGCTCCATAGTTTTCCATACTAACCACATAGAAATCATGTGTCCTTAATTGTCTACATAGTACTTATTTCACTCTTTTAATAAAATCAGCCAAATATATGATTAAGTATAAATATTTTTGTCTTTGGAAAGCTTTGCTAGACAAACAAATTAAAAAGAAGTTTCTTAGACTCCATATCCTTACCTTTGTTTTGCCATGAGATCTAGTATGTATCCAAATCTAGTTTATTAGGAAAATAATCTGCTGATTAAGGTTATTGGTCTGGTTGTAAGAAAAAAAAATGATGCCTTAAGTAGAACCTCGTATAATGAAGAGTATCAAGTAACTTATAAACCTTAGATGCAGATTGGAGAATCAGGATCAGAAATAAAAAGGAGGCTATGGGAAAGAACAGAACATATCTGGTAATGCTTTGACATCTGAACACCCACTATCATCCCTGGACTTTTAATTTCATCACTGTTGCTATACATGATATGTCACCACTAGAATGAATAACTCTAAAATTTTGTTTAATTTTTATATCACTCTTTTAGTTTCACTAGTCTCATTCTTCTAGTTTCAGGAAGAGATTTGATCAACAATGTCTTTCTGATTATTTGGGAGGGGGTGAACTGGGAATATGCAACCCCCTTGGATCCTCAGTTCAGTTCAGTCGCTCAGTTGTGGCCAACTCTTTGTGATCCCAGGGCCTGCAGCACCCAGGCCTCCCTGTCCATCACCAACTCAACTCATGTTTACTCAAACTCATGTCCATTGAGTCAGTGATGCCATCCAACTATATCTTCCTCTGTTATCCCATTCTCCATGTGCCTTCAATCTTTCCCAGTATCAGGGTCTTTTCAAGTGAGTCAGCTCTTCGCATTAGGTGGCCAAAATATTGGATTTTCAGTTTCAACATCAGTCCTTCCAATGAATATTCAGGACTGATTTCCTTTAGGATGGACTGGTTGTATCTCCTTGCAGTCCAAAGGACTCTCAAGAGTCTTCTCCAGCACCATGGGTCAAAAGCATCAATTCTTTGGTGCTCAGCTTTCTTTATAGTACAACTCTCACATCCATATGTGACTGCTAGAAAAACCACAGCTTTGACTAGACAGACTTTTGCTGTGACAACACAGCAAAGTATTGTCACTGCTTTAATAGGCTGTCTAGGTTGGTCAAAACTTTTCTTCCAAGGAGCAAGCGTCTTTTAATTTCATGACTGCAGTTACCATCTGCATGTGATTTTGGAGCCCCCCAAAATAAAGTCTGTCACTGTTTCCATTGTTTTTCCATCTATTTGCCATGAAGTGATGGAACCTGACGCCATGATCTTAGTTTTCTGAATGTTGAGCTTTAAGCCAACTTTTTCACTCTCCTCTTTCACTTTCATCAAGAGGTTCTTTAGTTCTTATTCACTTTCTGCCATAAGGGTGGTGTCACCTGCATATTTGAGGTTATTGATATTTCTCCTGGCAATCTTGATTCCAGCTTATGCTTCATCCAGCCCAGCATTTCCTGCATGTAAGTTAAATAAGCAGGGTGACAACATACAGCCTTGATATACTTGACATACTCCAGTCCCAGTTGTGAACCAGTCTTTTGTTCCATATTCACTTCTAACTGTTGCTTCCTGACCTGCATACAGATTTCTCAGGAGGCGGGTCAGGTTGCCTGGTATTCCCATCTCTGTAAGAATTTTCTACAATTTGTTGTGATCCACAAAGTCAAATGCTTTGGCATAGTCAATAAACAGAAGTAGATGTTTTTCTGGAACTCTCTTGCTTTTTTGATGATCCAGAAGATGTTGGCAATTGGATCTCTCGTTCCTCTGCCTTTTCTAAAACCAGCTTGAACATCTGGAAGTTCACGGTTCACATACTGTTGAAGATTGGCTTAGAGAATTTTCAGCATTACTTTGCTAGTGTGTGAGATGAGTGCAATTGTGAGGTAGTATGAGCATTCTTTGGCATTGCCTTTCTTTGGGATTGGAATGAAAACTGACCTTTTCCAGACCCATGGCCACTGATGAGTTTTACAAATTTGCTGGCATATTGACTGCAGCATTTTCACAGTATCATCTTTTAGGATTTGAAAAAGCTCAACTGGAATTCCGTCACCTCCACTAGCTTTGTTTGTAGTGATGCTTTCTAAGGCCCACTTGACCTCACATTCTGGGATGTCTGGCTCTAGGTGAGTGATCACACCATCGTGATTATCTGAGTCATGAAGATCTTTTTTGTATAGTTCTTCTGTGTTTTCTTGCCACCTCTTCTTAATATCTTCTGCTTCTGTTAGGTCCATACCATTTCTGTCCTTTATTGAGCCCATCTTTGCATGAAATGTTCCCTTGGTGCCTCTAATTTTCATGAAGAGATCTCTAGTCTTTCCCATCCTATTGTTTGCCTCTATTTCTTTGCACTGATCACTGAGGAAGGCTTTCTTATTTCTCCTTGCTATTCTTTGGAACTCTGCATTCAAATGGGTATATCTTTCCTATTCTCCTTGCCTTTCACTTCACTTCTTTTCACAGCTATTTGTAAAGCCTCCTCAGACAACCATTGTGCCTTTTTGCATGTCTTTTTCTTGGGATAATCTTGATCCCTGCCTCCAGTACAATGTCACAAACTTCTGTCACAAAATTCTGTCTATAGTTCTTCAGGTACTCTATCAGATCTAATCCCTTGAATCTATTTGTCACTTCCATTATATAATCATAAGGGATTTGATTTAGGTCATACCTGAATGGTCTTCCAGTCCAGTGTTCCTGATGATGTACTCTGCATATAAGTTAAATAAGCAGGGTGACAATATACAGCCTTGACATACTCCTTTTCCTATGTGGAACCAGTCTGTTGTTCCATGTCCAGTTCTAACTGTTGCTTCCTGACCTGCATATAGATTTCTCAAGAGGCAAGTTAGGTGACTCTTGAGGGTACCTTGGACAGCATGGAGATCCAACCAGTTCATTCTGAAGGAGATCAATCCTGGGATTTATTTGGAAGGAATGATGCTGAAGCTGAAGCTCCAGTACTTTGGCCACCTCATGCGAAGAGTTGACTCATTGGAAAAGACTCTGATGCTGGGAGAGATTGGGGGCAGGAGGAGAAGGGGATGACCCAGGATGAGATGGCTGGATGGCATCACAGACTTGATGGACGTGAGTCTGAGTGAACTCCGGGAGATGGTGATGGACAGGGAGGCCTGGCGTGCTGAGATTCATGGGGTCGCAAAGAGTCGGACACAACTGAGTGACTGAACTGAATTGAACTGAACTGAATGGTCTAGTGGATTTTCCTACTTTCTTCAATTTAAGTCTGAATTCATGGAAAATAGATGGAGAAACAGTGGAAACAGGGGCTGTCTTTATATTTTTGGGCTCCAAAATTACTGCAGATGGTGATTGCAGCCATGAAATTAAAGACACTTAATCCTTGGAAGCAAAGTTATGACAAACCTAGACAGCATATTAAAAAGAACAGGCATTACTTTGCCAACAAAGGTCCATCTAGTCAAGGCTATGGTTTTCCCAATGGTCATGTATGGATGTGAGAGTTGGACTATACAGAAAGCTGAGCACAGAAGAACTGATGCTTTTGAACTATGGTGTTGGAGAAGATTCTTGAGAGTCCCTTGAACTGCAAGGAGATCCAACCAGTCCATCCTAAAGGAGATCAGTCCTGGGTGTTCATTGGAAGGACTGATGTTGAAGCTGAAACTCTAATACTTTGGCCACCTGATGCAAAGAGCTGACTCATTTGAAAAGACCCTGATGCTGGGAAAGGTTGAGGGCAAAATGAGAAGGGGATGACAGAGGATGAGGTGGTTGGATGGCATCACTGACTCAATGGACATGAGTTTGAGTAAACTTCAGAAGTTGGTGATGGACAGGCAGGCCTGGCATGCCTCAGTTCATGGGATTGCAAAGAATCGGACATGATTGAGAGACTGTACTGAACTGAACTGAACTTGGTAAGAAGGAGTTATGATCTGAGCCATAGCCAGCTCCCGGTCTTGTTTTAGCTGACTGTATAAACCTTCTCCATCTTTGGCTGCAAAGAATATAATCAATCTGATTTTGGTATTGACCATCTGGTGATGTTCATGAATATGTATAGAGTCTTCTCTTGTGTTATTGAAAGAGTGTATTGCTATGACCTTGGATCCCATATACCACCAAAATTTCTTCAATTCAAGGTACCTCAAATAGATTTCTATACTTAAAATAATGAAAAATACCCAGTAGCAAGACCTCATTTATTGGAGATATCAGCACAGTAGGTCAAGGTTGAAGACTCATCAATATATTACGGAAATTATGAAATTAAATGGTCCCACATTCAAATCCGTCTTTACAAGTTGTATGCTATGTAGTAAATAACATAATCTTCTCTGTATCAAAATCCCCTTTGGGAGCACATCTGTTACGAGGTCTAAGCGAGTCTGTGTCAGTGCTAGCGCTCCATCGCCCAGTCATTTCCAGCTGTTTGCAACTCTGTGGACTGTAGCCCATCAGGTTTCTCTATCCCCAGAATTTTCCAGGCAAGAATACTGGAGTGGGTTGCCATTTCCTACTGTAGGGAGTCTTCCCAACTCAGGGATAAAACCTGCATCTTCTGTATCTCCTGCATTGCAGGCAGATTCTTTACCATTGCACCACCTTGGAAGCAAACCTATACATTTTTCTAAATGTACCAAATTGCAAGAAGTGACCCTCCCAGACACTGAGCCATTTCTATAGGTGGAAATTATCACCCTCAGTGACCACAGCATAATTATCATGCGATTGTTCATTCTCCATTGGAGAGGGACTGACTTGGTTTCTGGTAGATAAAATGTAGATGACAAATTCATCCTGTTTTACCTAGGTTTTTAAAATGTTAAGATTTGTGACTTAAAAAGAGATGGTTTAAGAAATCATGGTCACGGGAATCATGACCATGAAGAAACCAGTTTTGGCTTAATAATGGAGGAAAGATCTGAAAGCAGAAAATAACAAAATTGTATGTTTAAATGACAATTAAGAAATGCCTTTGCGTGAAGTTATGAAAGGAGAAGAGAGAGAGTGATAGAAGCAGGAGGAGTAAAAGGAAAAGAATGTATAAAAAAAGGAAGAAGAAAGAGGGAACTTATTTCCATCCTATGTAACACCCAGGGATCGAACCCAGATCTCCCACATTACAGGTGGATTCTTTACCAGCTGAGCCACCAGGGAATCCCAAGAATACTGGAATGGGTAGCTTATACCTTCTCCAAGGGATCTTCCCAACCCAGGAATTGAACTGGGGTCTCCTGCATTGCAGGTGGATTCTTTACTAGCTCAGCTACCAGGAAAGCCCAATTTTATTAAAATAATAAATTATGCCAGATGCATATTGAAAGAATACATGAAATAATCAATTTCTATATTAATAGATGAATCAGAGTAGGCAAAATTAGAAATAAGACCTTATGTTAATAATAAATAACTACATTTCATTTAAAAACTACTCTAAGTGAGAGAAAAATATTTTGGGGAGATTGTCTATAAGACATAGGGCTTTTAAAATAGATTAAACAAACAAACAAACAAACAAACAGAGTTAGGAAATTAGCTGTGTTAGAGAAAACTTGGAGTGAGTTACAGATAATATTCACATACGAAGAATTTATATACTGAGGAAAACTGCTTTCTTTGGAAATAAAGTTTGGAAATCAATTTCCAAGTTTCCATAAATTCAGAAATCTAATGACCCTGTGAGGAATTGAAGATAAATTCTCAAAGACTACACTGATTTAACAAGATGAGATTAGTAAGTATTGTTTGATTAAGTCCTTGATCAAACCCCTCAGAGACAAATCTTTCAAGGTCTTAACAGGGAAGATTATACTTACTGGTTTCTGCACTGAATATTTGGCAGTGGAACAGAGAGGATTTCCCATACAGACCTTTTTAGAGATAAACTTCTGAAGGAATAATTCACTGAACATTATTTAATTAATCTGCACCATGCCCTGGGAAATTAAATTTAGATAAGATTCTCATTTTAGAATGAGAGACTGAAGTACAAAAAATAATTAATAGCCTTATGTCATAGATCAGAGCTTAAAGAAAACACAAATTTTCCCCATGTCTCCCCAGAGCTGACCTCCATCAAAGCAGGGTAAGCAAATACCTATTCCTGCACTCTGAAGGGCACTGGGAAAGCCCTCAAATGATTCTCTTCAAAAATATCAACAAGGTATGCAATGTTTTCTTTCAGATCAACTAGATTTTTGATGACCAAGAGAACATAATGCAAATAAATATCCCTGAGAGAATTAATGCATTACTATCTTAAGGTTTATTAGACAGCATATTTTCTTTTAATTTTCTACTTAATTAGGTCAAGACACTAACGAAATTGGTTTAAGAACATCTATTTTGACATAGTAGAGAGGCAGGTTGTGAAAAGCTGCAACATGAGATATTAGAAAGCATAAGATCCTACTCATATTAAAGAGTCAGTAAAAAAAGAATTAAGAAGTGGAGATTGCATAGTTAATTGTTTCTAAAAATGGTGGTTAAAGGAAATTGTATCTACAGCTAAGATTTTCCCAAAATCAATCCCTAGTCACGTCACATTGTCATCAGTCGTGTCAGACTCTTGTGTGACCCCATAGACGGCAGCCCACCAGGCTCCCCCGTCCCTGGGATTCTCCAGGCAAGAACACTGGAGTGGGTTGCCATTTCCTTCTCCAATGCATGAAAGTGAAAAGTGAAAGGGAAGTCGCTCAGTCGTGTCCGACTCTTAGTGACCCCATGGACTGCAGCCCACCAGGCTCCTCCATCTATGGGTGTTTCTAGGCAAGAGTACTGGAGTGGGGTGCCATTGCCTTCTCCAATCAATCCCCAACGAATACATAAGCTTCAGTGGATAACACAATATATGGATCCTTTAGACTATGTGAGCCTTTCCCATTGCAGATTATTATGGCTTAAATCTGTGTCTTGTACTTGGGCTTCCCAGGTGGCTCAAAGGTAAAGAATCTGCATGCAATGCAGAAGACGCAGGTTCAATCCCTGGGTCAAGAAGATCCCCTGGAGAAGGGAATGGCAACCCACTCCAGTATTCCTGCCTGGGAAATCCCATGGATGGAGGAACTTGCTGGTCTACAGTCCATGGGGTCACTAAAGAGTCGGACATGACTTAGTGACTAAACAACAACAAATGTGTCTTATACACTGGGCTATAACTTCCTTGAAGTAAAAAACTACTTTCATTTAACATATTTATTAATCTCCCTCTGTTTTCCAGACAATCTGGTAAAATAATGAAAACTTCAAGGTTCTTGCCCTTAAAAATCATAAGGACTAAATGTCTTTTATCCTTCCATTTCCTGTACCAAGACTAGTGATAGAAACACTCAAACAATTCTAATTCTTACTAAAATATATCACCTATTTTATTTTTTCTTCCGAAGAGGATGATATCTGTCTCATTCATAGAGTAATAAAATTAATTTGAAGAAATGTTCGGAGATCATACCAAAAATTACTTCAGCAAATACCCAAGAACAGCTAGAAAAAATTGAATACATCTAGTTATATGGAAGTAAATTTGCCATTACGTGCTGTAAACTTAGCCCCTTGACAACATTTACCGCCCTATAAAGTCTCAATAAGACTTTCTCACTGAAATACAGAAGATGATGAAAACGCAAATTTCACTGTCCTCTCTATCTTCATACTCCAGTTGACTTGGAGATTTAGGAAGTTCAAGTAGAAACACTGAGATTTAGGATTCCCTGGTGGCTCAGACGGCAAAGTGTCTGTCTACAGTGTGGAAGATCCGGGTTCAATCCCTGGGTTGGGAAGGTCCCCTGAAGAAGGAAATGGCAAACCGCTCCAGTACTATTGCCTGGAAAATCCCATGGACAGAGGAGCTTAGTAGGCTACAGTCCATGGGGTCTCAAAAAGTCAGACATGACTGAGCAACTTCACTCACTTTCACTTAGATGTGTTTGTATAAAGTTAAGGGTTATTTCTGAAAGAACCTATGGAAAATCTGATTAAACTTATCTTGTCAACATGGTAATTCAGATATAAATTCAGATATAAATTAATATAATTTAGATATAAATTAATACAAATTAAATACTATTAGAATTCAGTCTCTCAGTAACACTAGACATGTTGCAAGGGTTCATTAGAGATAGCCACCACACCGGGTTGTATAGATAGAGAACATTTCCACCATAGTCAGAAGTTCTAATACACTGTTGGTCTAGTCATAGGGCTGCACCTTGAGGTGAGAAAACAAATTAGATATTTGTCTGGGGCCTAAGTTATGCATTTCGGTTAGGCTTAAATTAACATACTACAAAAGTGGAATATGAAAAAGTTAGTTCTTTGAGGAAGAAACAGTGTAACTACTCTGAACTGAATCTGTAAGTGGCAGAAAGCATTATGTTGATTTAGTTAGTTTAATCTAACACTACTAAAAATAAGTGAGGTAAATTTACAATACTATTTTAAAAAGCTATGCTTAAGGGAATCTAGAAGAATTCAAGGAGCCAATCCAACATGATAAGAAAATATCTGTGGCTCACCCTTCTCCTAGCCATTCCTTAGGAATGAAACTGCGTTTAATATATCATTTAATCTAAACTCAATCTAGTATGGACACCTTATCTTCAACAAAGGAGGCAAGAATATACAATGGAGAAAAGACAATCTCTTTAACAAGTGGTGCTGGGAAAACTGGTCAACCACTTGTAAAAGAATGAAACTAGAACACTTTCCAACACCATACACAAAAATAAACTCAAAATGGATTAAAGATCTAAACGTAAGACCAGAAACTATAAAACTCCTAGAAGAGAACATAGGCAAAACACTCTCCGACATACATCACGGCAGGATCCTCTATGACTCACCTCCTAGAATATTGGAAATAAAAGCAAAAATAAACAAATGGGACCAAATTAAACTTAAAAGCTTTTGCACAACAAAGGAAACTATAAGCAAGATGAAAAGACAGCCTTAAGAGTGAGAGAAAATAATAGCAAACGAAGCAGCTGACAAAGAATTAATCTCAAAAATATACAAGCAACTCCTGCAGCTCAACTCCAGAAAATAAATGACCCAATCAAAAAATGGGCCAAAGAACTAAATAGACATTTCTCCAAAGAAGACATACGGATGACTAACAAACACATGAAAAGATGCTCAACATCACTCATTATCAGAGAAATGCAAATCAAGACCACAATGAGGTACATCTCACACTGGTCAGAATGGCTGCTATCCAAAAGTTTACAAGCAATAAATGCTGGAAAAGGTGTGGAAAAAAGGGAAACCTCTTACACTGTTGGTGGGAATGCAAACTAGTATAGCCACTATGGAGAACAGTGTGGAGAGTCCTTAAAAAACTGGAAATAGAACTGACATATGACCCAGCAATCCCACTGCTGGGCGTACACACCGAGGAAACC
Organism: Ovis canadensis; assembly: GCF_042477335.2. Taxonomy (NCBI): domain Eukaryota; kingdom Metazoa; phylum Chordata; class Mammalia; order Artiodactyla; family Bovidae; genus Ovis; species Ovis canadensis. Next base: position 83,485,962 of record NC_091247.1, read on the forward strand.
AGAATTGAAAGAGACATGTGTACCCCAATGTTCATTATAGCACTGTATATAATAGCCAGGACATGGAAGCAACCTAGATATCCATCAGCAGACGAATGGATAAGAAAGCTGTGGTACATATACACAATGGAGTATTACTCAGCCATTAAACAGAATACATTTGAATCAGTTCTAATGAAGTGGATGAAACTGGAGCCTATTATACAGAGTGAAGCAAGCCAGAAAGAAAAGCACCAATACAGTATACTAATGCATATATATGGAATTTAGAAAGATGGTAATGATAATCCTGTATGCGAGACAGCAAAAGAGACACAGATGTATAGAACAGTCTTTTGGATTCTGTGGGAGAGGGAGAGGGTGGGATGATTTGAGAGAATAGCATTGAAACATGTATATTATCATATGTGAAACAGATCACCAGTCCAGGTTCGATGCAGGTGCTCAGGGCTGGTGCACTGGGATGACCCTGAGGCATGATATGGGGAGGGAAGGGGGAGGGGGGTTCAGGATGGGGAACATGTGTACACCCATGGCTGATTCATGCCAATGTATGGCAAAACCAATACAATATTGTAAAGTAATTAGCCTCCAACTAAAATAAATTAAAAAAATAAAAGACAGTAATAAATAAATAAACTCAATCTAGTACAGGCATCATTGTTTTACAGTCATTTATATTAGTTCACATGTATTTATATACATTTCACACTACCCATTTCTGAATAGTTATTTTCTTTAGTGGTTTAATAGGGATCATATAGTTTGAAAAATATCGATTTTACTATTTATCAAAATATTCTCCAAGCTAAAGGAACATTCTCTATTGCACCTTTAGTCATTTGTTTTTCTTATTTAAAATACGAGTTGTTTAGTTCCCTAGGTAGTCCATTTAATTTCTCAACACTAACTGTTGTATTTTTCTATAATCCTAAAGTGGAAGATAATAACACGACTCTTCATCTAAAGTCTATAACCCTCCAGAGAAAAGGTCATCTAGCCTCTGAGTCAACATTCCTGGTAATGCTTTTAAAGTCACTCATGTTCATTCAGATTGTAAGCCATGATGTTTCTTAGGTGTTTTTCTTACATGTATTGGAACACCAGTTCTACCCACTGATTCATTCTTTATGTTGCTAAGGATACACAGACAGAGTCTTATCCATCTTCCACAAGACAGCACTTCAATTACTTTAAGGTAACTATCATTCCTCACTGCCCTTCAAGGCTTCTATTTTCTCAAGCCTAAATATTAGTTTCCTCATTCATTCCTTCCTGCCTAACTTTTCCTGCTGTTTGAATGGTCTTCTGTCAATAGAACTTATGGATCATTTTCTTCACCCCTGATGAGTTGCCAAAAGATTAAGTGCCAACTATGAGGCATCTTCCATGTTAGACTTTATGTGGTTATAGAAAGCAAAATCAACAACTTCAATCTCTTTTCTTGACAACCAAGAAAATCTTAACTGATCAGGTAACTGGTGAGCCTCTATTTTCTGCCTGTAGACAATTTAAGTAAGTTTTAATATTATTAAATGTTACAATTATTTTCAGAAAGTCCATTTATAAACAGGGCATCAGAAAATGTTAACAGTGATATGAAAAAGAAATGCATTTGATATAATCATGGCCCTGGGTGTTGTAATAAGAAAGAAAACACACACACACACACACTGCCAGCTGGAGTATATCACAAAGGAGCAAGAGACAAAACCATCAAGGGAAAGATTGGTAAACTGTAATTCAGTAAGTGGTTCAGACAGGAAAGAATCTGCCTGCAATGTGGGAGATCTGGGTTCGATCCCTGGTTTGGGAGGAGTCCCTGGAGAAAGGGATGACAACCCACTCCAGTGTTCTTACCTGGAGAATTCCATGGAGAGGAGCATGGAGGACAATTCATGGGGTTGCAAAGAGTCAGTAGACAACTGAGCAACACTTTCACTTTCTCTTTTCAAGATAAATCACATCTTCACACATAGAAAAAAATTTTCATGAAGGAATATAAAGGAAAAGCCATAATTTTGATAAAATTATTTTTAATACATGTAAACTATTTAATACAAAGGATTAGCAGCCAGCAACCATAAATAACTTATAGAAATCAAGTAAGAATAATTTTAAACAACCAATATGAGAGACAAGCAAAGGTTTTGAATTCATAGGGAAGAAATTCAAATGGCCAATAATAGATGTTCAATTTCACTAGTAAAAAGCACCATAAAATGTAATTAATTAAATTTATATCCACAAAACTTGCAACAAACATGTTAATATGAGTGAGTAAATAGTAACTCTCACTCATTACTGGTATGAAACAAAATTGATCTGCCAACTTTGAGAGTGATTTTATAATAATGATAAATTGATCTGAATAAGTGAAAATTATAAATAATCTATGAATAGTCATTGAGAATGAGAAACAGTATATATTATTGATGTAATCTGACTCTTCTATATTATTTTAAAAGATGGACTAAATCTACTTGTATTAAATCAAGTCACTAAATTTCAAAAATAATGTTGACAAAAATGTATATTTAAATATTGAAGCAATCGTGTAAATTTTTGGCAAAACAAAGAAATCGCTGAGCTTCCCCGAGCTCAGTGGTAAAGAACAAACTTGCCAATGCAGGAGACACAGGTTCAATTTCTGAGTTAGGAAGATCCCCTGGCAAAGGAAGTGGTGATCCACTCCAGTATTCTTGCTTGGAAATCCTATGGATAGAGGAGCTGGTGGGCTATAGTCCACGGGGTCACAAAGAGTCAGACATGGCTGGCTGACTAAACAACAATAAATCATTGAGGGAAGGATATATGTCAAAACAGGAAAAGGGGGGTTATTTCAGGGGGAAAAAAGTGATTAATGTCAGGACAGTTATTCAAAGAGCACTTAATATGCTTAATATAGTTTAATATTATTAGAATTTCTACAATGAAGAAATTTTCATACATTTCCTTTCAAACATTTATTTTCACAACCAAATTAAAATAAAATTATATAAATATACAACAAAATCATATAGCTATACATACATATGGTATATGTGTATATCTGAACCCTAACTTACTCAGAGAAACTGGCCATCATACTTAGATGATATTTTTAAAATCCACATGACTACCTTCACAATCCCTAACATGACACTTTAAACATGACACTCACACCTAAAAATTGCATTCCAAGTTGCATCTACCCAGCCTAAATGAAGTTGGTACATTTTTTGTTTGCAATAAGTACTTTATGAAGCCTAAGATTGTTAACTTTTATTGTAACTTCATCCTATAGTTATCCCATATTGTGCTTCAGTTCAGTTCAGTTCACTCAGTCATGTCTGACTCTTTGTGACCCCATGGACTGCAGCATGCCAGGCTTCCCTTTCCATCACCAACTCCAGAAGCCTACTCAAACTCATGTCCATGGTGTTGGTAATATCATCCAACCATCTCATCCTCTGTCATCCCCTTCTCCTCCTGCCCTCAATCTTTCCCAGCATCAGGGTCTTTTCCAATGAGTTGGTTCTTCGGACCACATGGCCCAAGTACTGGAATTTCAGCTTCAGCGTCAGTCCCTCCATGAATATTCAGGACTGATTTCCTTTAGGATTGACAGGTTGGGTCTCCTTGCTGTTCAAGGGGCTCTCAAGAGTCTTCTCCAACACCACAGTTCAAAAGCATCAATTCTTTGGCACTCAGCCTTCTTTGCTTATATCCAATCAAATGGCCTGATCAGTTTTCATAGATGATATTTGTAAGTCATGGACAGAGTCTTCACTTCAGTCTTTAGATTCTCATCTCCTTAATATTCACCTAGTTCTCATATAACACAATGTGCAGACCCTTACCACACTAATCACTGTCTTTTGGTCTCCACAAATGAAGTAGATATCTGCAGGCTGACACAAATATCTGTTGTGTCATGCCACTGATCGATCCATGCTATTCCAGGGAAGTTGAAGGAAAGGAGCAACGCTACCCTACCCAAGTTAAGGGAGATCAATATATTGAGAGGTGAGTATATAACATGAGGCGTTCCATTGTTGTTTCCATTCTAGGAAGTAGACTCTCTCTCTCCTTCTCCTTCTGTCTCTCTCTCTCTTTCAGAAATGTGGGATACAATATGAGTGTGAAGCCTGGAACTGCAGCCGTTTTGCTATATGAGGGAGGCACAGAGAGGAGAGCAGAGACTTAGACCAACTGAACTGGAATTGTCTTTCTGACTGTGCCTCACCCCCAATTTCTATCCTTACATACTTTATACATGTAAATAATACACTCTTCTACCAACTTTTAAGAGGAAATAGAGTTCAGGACTGTGGTCAAACCATTACCTTGAAACTTACACTTTTAAGTTAATGAAAAAATAATTCCTGTCATTATTTTAAAGAGTGTAGATGAGTTCTCTTCAAGTATAACTTAAAATTTCTTAGCTGTTAACTAAGAAAGCTGATTTAAGAAAGAGGAGTGTTACAGGTCCAAAATGTGAAATGGGTCATAATTAGAAGGAAACAAGTGAACAGATTGCATTAATAAGCTGATAATCTTTACTATTAATTATTTTTCTCAAATGGTAGCTTATTATTCCCTGATTAACAAAGTATATACCTCAAAACTACAGGATTAAGATATTTGGCAGGAAATTTTCATCAGGCTAGACTGTGCTGGCTACTCACAGCCTTAAGGAAGTGCTGCTACAGAGAATGTTTCCACTAAAGCTGACCGTTCCGAGATCAGAGGGAGAAGAAAAAGCTGCTCTTCTGGAAGAGGAGTTTTCCAAGGATCTCATTCAAATACGAAGGAGAAATCAAAAGCTTTACAGACAAGCAAAAGCTGAGAGAATTCAGCACCACCAAACCAGCTCTCCAACAAATTCTAAAGGATATTCTCTAGACAGGAAACACAAAAAGGGTGTATAAACCCGAACCCAAAACAATAAAGTAAATGGTAATGGGATCATACTTATCAATAATTACCAAAACATAAATGGGTTGAACGCCCCAACCAAAAGGCAAAGACTGGCCGAATGGATACAAAAACAAAACCCCTCTATATGCTGCTTACAAGAGACCCACCTCAAAACAAGGGACACATACAGACTGAAAGTGAAGGGCTGGAAAAAGATATACCACGCAAATAGAGACCAAAAGAAAGCAGGAGTGGCAATACTCATATCCGATAAAATAGACTTTAAAACAAAGGCTGTGAAAAGAGACAAAGAAGGCCACTACATAATGATCAAAGGATCAATCCAAGAAGAAGATATAACAATTATAAATATATATGCAACCAATATAGGAGCACCGCAATATGTAAGACAAATGCTAACAAGTATGAAAGTGGAAATCAACAATAACACAATAATAGTGGGAGACTTTAATACCCCACTCACACCTATGGACAGAACAACTAAACAGAAAATCAACAAAGAAACATAAACTTCAAATGATACATTGGATCAGTTAGACCTAATTGATATCTATAGGACATTTTACCCCAAAACAATGAATTTCACCTTTTTTTCAAGTGCTCATGGAACCTTCTCCAGGATAGATCACATCCTGGGCCATAAATCTAAACTTGATAAATTCAAAAAAATCGAAATCATTCCAAGCATCTTTTCTGACCATAATGCATTAAGACTAGATCTCAATTATAGGAGAAAAACTATTAAAAATTCCAACATATGGAGGTTGAACAACACACTTCTGAATAACCAACAAATCACAGAAGAAATCAAAAAAGAAATCAAAATATGCATAGAAACTAATGAAAATGAAAACACAACAACCCAAAACCTGTGGGACACTATAAAAGCAGTGCTAAGAGGAAAGTTCATAGCAATACAGGCATACCTCAAGAAACAAGAGAAAAGTCAAATAAATAACCTAATTCTGCAACTAAAGCAACTAAAAAAGGAGGAATTGGCGAACCCCGGAGTTAGTAGAAGGAAAGAAATCTTAAAAAATTAGGGCAGAAATAGATGCACAAGAAACAAAAGAGACCATAGCAAAAATCAACAAAGCCAAAAGCTGGTTCTTTGAAAGGATAAATAAAAAGGACAAACCATTAGCCAGACTCATCAAGAAGCAAAGAGAGAAAAATCAAATCAATAAAATTAGAAATGAAAACGGAGAGATCACAACAGACAACACAGAAATACAAAGGATCATAAGAGACTACTATCAGCAGTTGTATGCCAATAAAATGGACAACGTGGAAGAAATGGACAAATTCTTAGAAAAGTACAATTTTCCAAAACTGAACCAGGAAGAAATAGAAAATCTTAACAGACCCATCACAAGCACGGAAATTGAAACGGTAATCAGAAATGTTCCAGCAAACAAAAGCCCAGGTCCAGACGGCTTCACAGCTTAATTCTACCAAAAATTTCGAGAAGAGCTAACACCTATCCTATTCAAACTCTTCCAGAAAATTGCAGAGGAAGGTAAACTTCCAAACTCATTCTATGAGGCCACCATCACCCTAATACCAAAACCTGACAAAGATGTCACAAAAAAAAGAAAACTACAGGCCAATACCATTGATGAACATAGATGCAAAAATCCTCAACAAAATTCTAGCAATCAGAATCCAACAACACGTTAAAAAGATCATACACCATGACCAAGTGGGCTTCATCCCAGGGATGCAAGGATTCTTCAATATCTGCAAATCAAACAATGTAATTCACCACATTAACACACTGAAAAATAAAAACCATATGATTATCTCAATAGATGCAGAGAAGGCCTTTGACAAAATTCAACATCCATTTATGATAAAAACTCTCCAGAAAGCAGGAATAGAAGGAACATACCTCAACATAATAAAAGCTATATATGACAAACCCACAGCAAACATTATCCTCAATGGTGAAAAATTGAAAGCGTTTCCCCTAAAGTCAGAAACAAGACAAGGGTGTCCACTTTCACCGCTACTATTCAACATTGTTCTGGAAGTTTTGGCCACAGCAATCAGAGCAGAAAAGAAATAAAAGGAATCCAAATTGGAAAAGAAGAAGTAAAACTCTCACTGTTTACAGATGACATGATCCTCTACATGGAAAACCCTAAAGACTCCACCAGAAAATTACTAGAGCTCATCAATGACTATAGTAAAGTTGCAGGATATAAAATCAACACACAGAAATCCCTGGCATTCCTATACACGAATAATGAGAAAGTAGAAAAAGAAATTAAGGAAACAATTCCATTCACCATTGCAATGAAAAGAATAAAATACTTAGGAATATATCTACCTAAAGAAACTAAAGACCTATATATAGAAAACTATAAAACACTGATGAAAGAAATCAGAGGACACTAACAGATGGAGAAATATACCATGTTCATGGATCGGAAGAATCAATATAGTGAAAATGAGTATACTACCCAAAGCAATTTACAAATTCAATGCAATCCCTATCAAGCTACCAGCCATATTTTTCACAGAACTAGAACAAATAATTTCAAGATTTGTATGGAAATACAAAAAACCTCGAATTGCCAAAGCAATCTTGAGAAAGAAGAATGGAACGGGAGGAATCAACTTGCCTGACTTCAGGCTCTACTACAAAGCCACAGTCATCAAAACAGTATGGTACTGGCACAAAGACAGGCATATAGATCAATGGAACAAAATAGAAAGCCCAGAGATAAATCCACACACATATGGACACCTTATCTTTGACAAAGGAGGCAAGAATATACAAGGAGAAAAGACAATCTCTTTAACAAGTGGTGCTGGGAAAACTGGTTACCCACTTGTAAAAGAATGAAACTAGATTACTTTCTAACACCACACACAAAAATAAACTCAAAATGGATTAAAGATCTAAATGTAAGACCAGAAACTATAAAACTCCTAGAGGAGAACATAGGCAAAACACTCTCTGACATGAATCACAGCAGGATCCTCTATGATCCACCTCCCAGAATTCTGGAAATAAAAGCAAAAATAAACAAATGGGATCTAATTAAAAATAAAAGCTTCTGCACAACAAAGGAAAATATAAGCAAGGTGAAAAGACAGCCTTCTGAATGGGAGAAAATAATAGCAAATGAAGCAACTGACAAACAACTAATCTCAAAAATATACAAGCAACTTCTGCAGCTCAACTCCAGAAAAATAAACGACCCAATCAAAAAATGGGCCAAAGAACTAAATAGACATTTCTCCAAAGAAGACATACGGATGGCTAACAAACACATGAAAAGATGCTCAATATCACTCACTATCAGAGAAATGCAAATCAAAACCACAATGAGGTACCACTTCACACCAGTCAGAATGGCTGGGATCCAAAAATCTGCAAGCAATAAATGCTGGAGAGGGTGTGGAGAAAAGGGAACCCTCCTACACTGTTGGTGGGAATGCAAACTAGTACAGCCACTATGGAGAACAGTGTGGAGATTCCTTAAAAAATTGAAAATAGAACTGCCTTATGACCCAGCAACCTCACTTCTGGGCATACACACCGAGGAAACCAGAATTGAAAGAGACACATGTACCCCTATGTTCATTGCAGCATTGTTTATAATAGCAGGACGTGGAAACAACCTAGATGTCCATCAGCAGATGAATGGATAAGAAAGCTGTGGTACATATACACAATGGAGTATTACTCAGCCGTTAAAAAAGAACTCATTTGAATCAGTTCTGATGAGATGGATGAAACTGGAGCCGATTATACAGAGTGAAGTAAGCCAGAAAGAAAAACACCGATACAGTATACTAACACATATATGTGGAATTTAGAAAGATGGCAATGACAACCTTGTATGCAAGACAGCAAAAAAGACACAGATGTGTATAACAGACTTTTGGACTCAGAGGGAGAGGGAGAGGGTGGGATGATTTGGGAGAATGGCATTCTAAAATGTATACTATCATGTAAGAATCGAATCGCCAGTCTACGTCTGACGCAGGATACAGCATGCTTGGGGCTGGTGCATGTGGATGACCCAGAGAGATGTTGTGGGGAGGGAGGTGGGAGGGGGGTTCATGTTTGGGAATGCATGTAAGAATTAAAGATTTTTAAATTAAATATAAATAAATAAATATAATCCAACTTGACTGAGAAAAGGTATGTGATCATTTATACATATTCAGGGTTTAGAGAGCCAGACATCTGTCCTTGAAGACTGGTAGCATCAGAGACAAGGGGGAAGCAGACACAGCAGAAATAAGATTGAGGTCCAGGAATAGCGCTAGCTCCAAAGCACCTTTGTCAAGCTTTCTCTACCTTAAAAAGTGTCATGACTCCTTATTAAGGAGATATTGCTGGATTCAACCTAGAGCAAAATGTAGCTTATGCTTAACTCACTGCCTACCCTTCATTTACATCAGCCAACAAGGTGCACATCAAAGAGACCCTAGACCAGGCAGTGCAGCTACACCACAGCTGACCATCAGCACACAGGAATTCCCAGGCAATGTCCTAGGCTCAAGGACTATGATAAGCTAATGGCTCTGATTTTCTTGTAATAAATGAAAGCAAATAGACCAGACACCAAGTACTTTTAAAGTAGTGCCCTATGCCAGGAAGCCCCAGTCTGACTTATCACCCTTTGTTATCACAATTCAGAAGTCCACCTTAGTGTCTTAACTCACAGTAACAGGAAATGTGTTACAAAAGCAGCCCACATCCAGATTTTCACCTGAGTTTCTGATTAATTAACTTTCTCTTCTCCATTTCAGTTAAAAGATATATTTGTCCAAGTCATTTCTAATCTTCTTTCTATGACAAATATTTAAACCTTCACTTCTTGTTACACTTGCCCCTTGAATTTGTTTCTGAAAAGTCAGTCAATTTCCATTACATGATAACTTTACATGATAACTATGAAGTGGCAAACGGATTAGCAGCTCACAAAACTCAAGCCAGCCTGACCTTTAATTCAGTAATATGTTTTGGGATATAGAAATTGAAGAATACTGTATATTCAGCTCGAAGCAACAAAAGTGAGGGCAAACAATTCACAAGATTATTAGATTAAAGATATGGATTATGACATGATAGCATTCACTGTAATATTTATGAGAGGAAGCTGCATGTCTGTCCAAAGATGTTTATATAGCTCTGAGGAGTCCTGTGTAAACTTTATCTGTGTTCTGACTCATATATTTTTGTCTTCTATAAGTCACATTTTTTTAATTCATTTCCTTTTGTAAATTTTATTGAATTATAGTTGACTTACAATGTTGGGCTAATTTCTACTGTGCAGCAAAGTGATTCGGTTATATATTCATAATATATATATACACACACACTTTTTTCATATTATTTTCCATTATGGTTTATCATAGAATCCTGTGCTAGAATCCTTCATTTCTGATAGTTCATAATTTGTGAGAATTCATACAGATGAAACATTTTACAAGTACAAAACACTATATGTAAAACTATTATTTTGGGAGATAAGCAAAAAGAGAACTCAAATCCCTTGAAAAAACATTTAACATTGGTATGTAGACCAGAGGAGAAGGCAATGGCACTCCACTCCAGTACTCTTGCCTGGAAAATCCCATGGGCGGAGGAGCCTGGAAGACTGCAGTCCATGGGGTCGCTGAGGGTCAGACACGACTGAGTGACTTCACTTTCACTTTTCACTTTCATGCATTGGAGAAGGAAATGGCAACTCACTCCAGCGTTCTTGCCTGGAGAGTCCCAGGGACGGCGGAGCCTGGTGTGCTGCCGTCTCTGGGGTCACACAGAGTTGGACACGACTGAAGTGACTTAGCAGCATGTAGACCAGAACCATAATTTTTTTTAAGTGTTTTATTTAGGAATGAAAACTTGTCTGTGGAGAATCCTCCATAACAGTATTGTAAACTGACACTATACAATTAATGTTCATACATTACCTTTGAATAAAAACTGGTGAGTATCAATGAAAAATAATTCTTTAAATTGTAGTACATTGCAGCAAAGCAATAACTTGGATACATCATTTAAGAGCAATGCAAAATCATAATAGGCTCACTAGCTGCAGAATGAAAGAAGCTATAAGAAAGCTGAGTGCCAAAGAATTGATGCTTTTGAACTGTGGTGTTGGATAAGACTCTTGAGAGTCCGTTAGACTGCAAGGAGATCCAACCAGTCCATTCTAAAGATCAGCCCTGGGATTTCTTTGGAAGGAATGATGCTAAAGCTGAAACTCCAATACTTTGGCCACCTCATGTGAAGAGTTGACTCATTGGAAAAGACCCTGATGCTGGGAGGAGAAGGGGACGACAGAGGATGAGATGGCTGGATGGCATCACCAACTCGATGGACATGAGTTTGAGTGAACTCCAGGAGTTGGTGATGGACAGGGAGGCCTGGTGTGCTGCAGTTCATGGGGTTGCAAAGAGTCGGACACAACTGAGCGACTGAACTGAAATGAATTCTTATTTATCTTCAAGTGAAACAATTTTAAAACCTTCCTTTATTCCTTACTAAAATTTACTTGAGATATAAGAGTAATATATGAAATGCTTCACTTTTTAAAAGGCATTATAAAGGGATAGCATGGGATGGGAGAAATCAGGAGTTTGGGATTAAAAGATACACACTACAAAATATCTATATCTATATATAAATATAAATATAAAACATAGAGAACTATAAGCATAGAGAACTATATATTGTAATAACCTATAATGGAAAAGAATTTTAAAAAGAATATTTATAAATACAAAAATGTGTGTAGCTGAATCATTTTGCTGTGCACTTGAAACTAACACAGTGTTGTAAATTAACTATGCTTCAATAAAAATAACTATCAATATAAATGAATAAATAAATAAATGGCATTGCATTGAACAGTAATGCCTTATGCCTAATTTTCTAGGTAGCTTCACTGGAAGACTCCAAGGTGAGAATTCTTTCCCATACACTGTGCAGAGTGTGTGATGAGTTACAACACAGGCATTCACACATACACACACACACACGTGCACATTGATATAAGGGAGATTCTGCATCTGAGATACATGATGACATCGGAAATAAGAAGTAAGCAAGCATCTCTGTTTAGAAGGGCTATGCTTCTCAGAGAATCTGTGTACAGTCCACTGTTTCTCTCATGATCCTGAATTTTGTATTTTTATTATTAAAGAAGAAAGAGGTTATATTGAGTTGTGAGGAACACAGGACCCAACTCTACCGCAGGTATCAAATGTCTGGCTGGCAAAGGGATCTCAAGGTTGTGGGTTAGCATGTCATGTTTATAAGACTAAAAGTCTTTGTTAAACAATGTGCTTTACAAGGACAACTAGTTTCTGTTTAAGTAATTAGAAAATTTTTAGCTTTCTGGGTGAAGCTTCTAGATTTATGAATACAGTGAATTTTGAAACAGATCATCCTTTGGAATGTTCTTAAGTCATTGATTTCTCATAAAATATGTAATACTTTTTAGCATTACTTTTGGACTTCCCTGGTGGCTCAGATGGTAAAGTGTCTGCCTACAATGCGGGAGACCTGGGTTCGATCCCTGGGTTGGGAAGATCCCCTGAAGAAGGAAATAGCAACCCACTCCAGTACTCTTGCTTGGAGAATCCCATGGAGGGAGGAGCCTGGTGGGCTACAGTCTGTGGGGTCGCAAAGAGTTAGACATGACTGAGTGACTTCAACAAGTTTTCTGGCAAACTCTATTTGGAAAACTCAGAATGTTGAAGGTGAGAAATCATCTGAGCTTCACAGAAAAGAAATTAGAGACCCTGAGCATATATATTGTGATAGTTAATTTTATGTGTCAATTTAACTGGGCTGTGAGGTGTCCAGATATTTGGTCAAATATTATTCTGGGTGTTTCTGAAAGAGCAATTTTGGATGAGGTGAATATTTAAATAGATAGACTGAGTAAAGCAGATTGGCCTCTGTGAGTGGGCCTCATCCAATCAACTGGAGGCCTGAATATAACCAAAATGATGACCTTCCCCAAAATAAGAGAATTCTTTCTGTCTGATGGCCTTCAAACTGGAACATCAACTTTTTCTTGCCTTTGGACTCAAGCTGAAATATAAATTCTTCCTAAGTCTTCAGCTTGCTGGCCTTTGAACTGGAACTATATTATTGGATCTCCTGAATCTCCAGCTTACCAACTTGCCAACCTCCATAACTGTGTGAGCCAATTCCTTGTACATTCTCATGGTTCTGTTGCAGAACACTAATACATATATTTATATATGGTGAGAATTGTACATAAATCTATTACCAACTTCTGTTATATTCATATACATACATATATATGCATGTGTGTTCTTACTAATTAATAATAGGAAAATGGGAAATATTTATATATTGTCTGTACCTGTATCAAATAGCTTCTATTCTGCTAATCCTGGAAACAGATATATAATAAAATTACTAAACTCTCCATTATACCACATACAGAATAGTAGCTGACCCTCTTCAGAAAGATTTTTGCCCAAATGAGAGTATAATTTTTCAGATTTCTACCCCAGTCCTCATGTATAATTTAGAGAATAGCTTGTGGGATCCATCCCTTTTAACTTTTCAAACAGTCCTTAGAGTAACTTAGACAAAAAGAAGCATTTTCATTTATTTTTTGTTTGCATTTTGCTTTTGTTTTTGTTTGTTTCTGAGTATATGTAGGGAAAGCACTTGAAGGAAGAGAAAGAACTTTATAATGAAAGTACAGACTGTGTGGAGAGCCAATTAGAAAAGGCTTTTCAATATCAAATTCACAATTGGCTTTATACAAATCGAGGAAGAAGAGTGTCTGGGAAAGAATACATTGCTAATGTCTAAGAAGCCAAAAGAAAGCCTGAACAAAATGGGGCTTTCCTTTGAGCAAGGCACAGTTTCTCATTACAAGGTGTCTGTATTAGAATCTGTTTCGTATGCCAGACCAGCGTGGCCTTTACAGACTACATGGATCTGATGGGCCGCCAGTCATGTTATCTCTCAGGCTATAATAAGGCTATAAATGCCATGAGACTACTGAATGCCTATCACAATGCTTTATATAGAGACTCTGGAGTAGAGAGGTTCTCTCTTCCTTTTGATGTGGCAAACACTGAGTTTTGTAAACCTGAATCTATTAACAGGCATGCTCCTCATTCCTCATCTTGGTGACAGGATAGAAAATGGCCAACACACAAACAGGGAAACAAGGGTCTGAAAGAACAATCCCCAGTGACATCGTTCAAGGCCCCGGAGTCTTTAGTGCCAACTCTATCCCCAGACTTCAGAGTCATCTGAATTAAGATCTTTTCTTCAAAACTAGTACAAGTTCAGGTTCTGTTTGTGGCATATGAACCCTAATGCAGCTGACTTTTGGATTGAAAAGATAAAACTGTCCGCAGATGTATGTATTAGTGATGTTCTTGAAAAAATGTAATTGTAAGGAAAAATAATAGATGGTGTATCATTCTGATGACAACACCTTCCAAGTGTGGAAGGAGCTCAGGTCCAAACATAAATGTCCATCATTCGACGTATTCTTTGAACGTAAAGGTTCATGAAATACCATTTGTAGAATGTTTAATGATGAAAAGCAGTTCAATAATAATTGGGATCTGGGTTATTAGCATAATAATTATTTAACAATTTGACACGGAAGCTTTTACTGAAAACAAGGAAATGAGAATACGTTTGTAACCTAGTTGCTTTGAATTTTTTTTAATTTTTATTTTTTTTATTTTTAGTTTTTTATTTTTTTAATTTTAAAATCTTTAATTCTTACATGCGTTCCACTTTCAGTGAAAATTTCCAAACTAAAATGACTGACTGTCTTTTCTGACTTTCCTGATATAGGCTCTGAAATTGTATGATTGAGTGTAACATCTAGATAGTAACTTGAAACAGGAAAGTTACCTGGATGAAAACATGTAGATCTTGTGTAACTCTCAGTTATTTACAAATTGATATTATCTTTGTAACTCATCAAGCCAAATTCACTGGTTCCTCATCCATTTCACTATCCACAATTTGGAGTGTGATTAAGTATTGATAATGCCATCAGTTGGGGAGGATGGAAGAATTCATGGAAGCTGAGGGAAAATTATTATTGGGTATTCCTGTCTCTGAGTAATAAAGGTGAAAGTAAGTGATGGAAATAAATGTGGGAGATATTGATCAAAATGAAACTGAAATTGTTGGTTTCTATATTTTCCATTATCTTTTCCCAAACAGTCTTTTTAAAAGTAGGCAATTGTTATACTAATTATCCCAAAGGTTAAAATGAATCATAAAACAGTTGTTTATCTCCAACTTCACCTTGTAGGTTTGAGTAAGGGGAATGCTTTTAAAGGACAATATGTGTCTATAAACATGTTAACAGAGCATTTTCTTTCAAAATTATATTAGATAATTTATCAAAATAAAATTAATAATTCCTTCTAGCAACAGAGTGAAAGGATCTACAGCAACCTTTAAAAATAATTGTATTCATGATGGGTCCTAGTCAAAGCAAAGAATTACAAAATGTTGATTCTCTGCAACAGCTCAGAATTTCATTATATGGGGGCAAATATAACATTTCAAATTAAATTAGAAATTTATCACAAATATTCATATATTTTTAGCTATAAATGCAAAGTGTCCTTTTAATTAGTTGTTTAAATTATTCTCCTTTAATTATTTTTCACTGGAATTTTAAATTCTTTATAAAAATAATTTATTGTAAAGAATAACTCTGTATATTTATGGAGAGGTTAACTATTATGCCTGCTCAGTCATGTCCAGCTCTTTGCGACTCCATGGACTGCAGCCTGCCAGGCTCCTCTGTCCATGGGATTTTCAAGAATACAGGATACAGAGAAGAACACAGACAAGAATACAGGAGTGAATTGCCATTTCCAAATAACTATTATAAACATATATAAATATTCTGAAAATTATTTTTTTACTTCAAGCAAATATTTTAGCTCTGATACTGCCATAAAGTAAGGTAAAAGTATACTATTAAAAGTAAATTAGATACATTACTTTTCATGATGCATAGAATTTTGATTAAGGAAGTGGTTTTCAACTTTTGGGGGTCACTGATTTCTTTGTCAAATTAATCAAGTTTATACATCTATTACCCAGAAAAATGCACATATTATCTGATATTTATCACTTATTGGTGGTACATGAACTGTTGATTTAGACTCTAAATTTAGAACCAATGCAAAGTCGTTTATTTTTTAACATTAATTGTAAAAATCAAGTCACTGCCACCCATATTTGATGGTTTATATGGGTATACTCAAATTCTGAAACAACGTAATCTAAATGATTGAAAATTTGATTATTACTTTGGTCAGCTGCCTGGAAAAATGTAAAAAATAAGAAATATAATGAGTATGCCCAAGTCAGTATTCACATTGCAAAGAAAGACTCAAGTAACTATTTCACAATGACTCATGAGAAAAGGTATTTATTGGTGTTCTAAGAGTTTAAAAGCTCTTCAAAAAAATAAATAAATAAATACTTGTCTCATATTATTATATTCTTAAAACATAAAGCTTTTCTACCTATGGTGTAAATGGGAAATTTTTTCCATATCAACAGAAAGGAAAACAGCCTATTAAACAATCAAGAAAATAGACTTGCTTACAATTTGGAATAACATCAACTATTTGACATTTTCCTGCTCTTTAAGAGCTTATATTTGTAAACAGACAAACTCACAATTGTGAAGAAACACTCACACATACCTTCATGCCCTCCTAGTTATTTCTCTTATATTTTGTAATGAAAACATGGGTTCCATGTTGAGTGAGATATATAACATGGGTTCTAGAGTGAGATATGCCAGAGTAAAATCCCAGATTCACCAGTTGCTAAATGGCAAAGTATTTATCTTTATTTGTTTCCTTACCTGTCAAATATGTTTCCTTACCTTGAATGAGATTATGTGCTTTCTAAGGTTTTTGTGAAGATTAAGCAATGTAATATCTTTAAGTATTTATCCTAATGTATGAAACAGAGTAAATATTCAGAATATTAACTATGAATAATTGTGTAGTTAAACTGTAACAGTAGTAAAGGTAGTATTTTAAAAACTCAGCATTCTTCCAAAACTTTTTCTAGTAACAATAGTTATATAGATAGATAAAGAAATAAATATGCAGACACACACAGCCTGCAGTTCTCAATATATGGTCCAGGGATCTCTAGAGATCTCCTGGATCCTTTGCAGAGTTCATGTGTTAAAACTTTTCATCAGAATACTAAGACCTTATTTTCTTTCTTTATTCTCATTTTCTCACAAATGAAAAGAGAAGTTTTTGAGGCCAAAAGGCAGCAGCAGGTATGAGACTGTTGCTGCCCTCTAATAAGCAAGACATTAAAGAGATTTACAAGATGCAAAAACAATGCCACTATTCTCACTAAATTTTTTGAAAATTAAAATTATTTATGGAATATGTTATAAATATACAATAGCTAATCTATTGCATTTTTAATTATTTAATACATATATCAAATATGGATGCTTTTTAATTTCTAATAACTATGAATAGAGATAATTCACATAAGCAAAATATCTTTGATGTCCTTCATGTCAAGGAGTCTCAAAGCTAAGAAGATTAGAGCTACTGTCCCATAGGTTGCTTTATGATCTTAACCATCTATCAACTATATTTATCCATATCATGTCCATATATTCATGTCTACAATTCCATTTCTCTTTTGGCTTAATTATATCCCCAAATTAGTTCAAATATCCTTCTTCAAAAATACAACTTTATCTAATCCAACTGAGAGGGGCTGAGCTCTTAGCAGGCAAGTTGACTACAGATTGGTTTTCTTTGGGACATGAGCAGAGCTTGTTTAAGTTATAACAATACATTTTTCACCCCATTAATGATTGTATTTAGTTTGTTTGGTTTGGGATTTTATCACTATGTCTATTCTCTGAGCAAATTTGATAACCATGAAATCACACAAGGAAAATGGAAGGTGAGTCATTAATTAGGCATTTTCTTATCAGTTCTAACAGAACTCATATAATAATAATAGCTCTGGGGAAAGAAACCAATGGAAAATAAAAAACATAGTTGCCCCTAAGTCCACGAGCACCTAATCACTGTATATTTAATCAGTAACAAGGAGAACTACCTTGTGTATCACTAATCTGGTAGCATAAATGTGAACCAAGTGAATCCAAATTACAATTTAGTTATTAGCGTTACTCACCGATGCTGAATTTAATCTTAAAATTTCTAAATCTTTTAATTTCCACATGTTTTTGTACATAAAGGAACAGCTGAAATATTAAGTCTTTGTATGTTATTCATATTTTGCAGAGGATAGCTCATGCTCAGAACATCAAGGTCTCAATGTCAGTGACCCACACAATAAAAACTCAATACTATGGAGAAAAAAAATTCTATGTAAATACTTTAAGTTTTAATTTATCTTTAAAGGGAACACCTTCATTAAGTTTATATTGGCTTTCTATTACTGCTCTAACAAATTACTACAAACAGCAGTTTAGATAATGCAGTTATTCTCTTACAGTTCTAGAGTTCAGGGCTCTAAAATCAAGGTGTTAGAATGGCTACATTCCTCCTGGAGGCTTAAGGGGACAATCTTTCCTTGCCTTTTCTAGTTTTTGAAAGTCACCTGCATCACTTTGCTAGTGGTCCCCTCCTTTATCTTCAAAGCACACCACGCCAACCTCTGGTTTCATGGTCGTCTCCTTCTTCTTATTTTAACTTATTTGTCTACCTCTTACAAAATGTGTGATTTCATTGGGATCACTTGAATAATCCAGGAAAATTTCCCAGTTTGAAGATCCTTAATTAAAATGGATCATCAAGGGCCCTTTTTTATTCACTAATTCTGACGATTAGCATGTGAACATCTTTTGGGGAAAGAATATTATTTTGTCTACCACAATGATTAATGATTAATAAGTAATTTTTATGAAAGAAATTCTTGGTAATGATACTGAGGTTATCTCCATAACTATTAAAAGCATCTACTATGAAATATATTAAACAGATTTCTCCAAAGTACCTATGAATCAAAACAATTGCATATATTAACCTAACAACTACATAACGTGCTAGTAAATCAGGAATATCAGTTGATTTGCCAGAATGGAATTAAGTTATCTACAATAAATCTTGCTTTTGAGTTTTATTTGCCTATTTTGTTGACATTTCCATTCACTCTTCAGATATATATTGAGAATCAGATACCATGGGAAAATCACCATGTTAAAATGAATGGCCTAACACATTCTTTTCATTAAAGAAAGGTACAATATTTAGGGTGGAGAAGTTAGCTATGTTTGGACACACGTCCACAAATAAATACTTCCCTGTTGACTCAGACAGTAAAGGGTCTGCCTACCATGTGGGAGACCCTGGGTTCAATCCCTGGGTTGGGAAGATCTCCTGGAAAAGGAAATGGCAACCTACTCCAGTATTCTTGCCTGGAAAATCCCATGGATGGAGGAACCTGGTAGGCTATAGTCCACGGGGTCACAAAGAGTCGGATATGACTGCGCAACTTCACGTCACTTCACACAAATAAAGACCATCACAAGTCATTTACACAAGAAATTTAAAAGAAAGGATCTATTTAATGAGAAAAGGGCACTACAAAGAGGGCAAAATGGAAGTTCAGAGAAAAGAGAAATCTGTGGTGAGATGTGTTTATGAAGGTCCTATGACCCCAGCTGGGTCCTGGTAAGAGCTGAGCTTTGATGGAAAAGAGCATACTGGCTGGGTCTGGGAACTGCAGGAAGACACCACAGGTACAAGCAATCATCTGAGAGAGGTGGGGGATGTGTGTGGGACAGGAGACTCCTTTTTGACTGAATTGCATGTTTCAAAAGAATATTTAAAAATAAAGTTAAAAGTTTTTTTTTTGTTTGTTTGTTTTACTTCTGAATATGCTACAAAATATTTTATTTACTCATGGTATCAGAATGCTAGAAGGATTTTATTCTTTTGTTTGTTTGCACTTTTTTTCTTAATTTTTTTTTTTTTTTTTTTTTTTTACTTTACAATACTGTATTGGTTTTGCCATACATTGACATGAATCCGCCATGGGTGTACATGAGTTCCCAAACCTGGATCCCCTCCCACCACTCTCTCCATACCATCTCTCTGGGTCATCCCAGTGCACCAGCCCCAAGCATCCTGTATCGAACCTAGACTGGCAATTCATTTCTTACGTGATAGTATACGTATTTCAATGGACTGGGGAAATGTCTTGAATGACAGACAGGATTCAGATATTAGATTAAGGTCTAATAAAGATGGAAGAAACATAAGGTAGTAGACGAGGCAGTAAGCGATGCCCTGGTATACGGAAATGTTTTAATTGTCCCCCTAACTGTTGAGACACTCCTAAAGACAATGTGAGCAAGTACATAAAAAGAGAAAGAGAGAGAGATCGCTAATTTCTTTTTCTTCTTATGGTACTATGAAAAAGTAAATAACTTTATCCTAAGTTTAAAAATCAGAAAACAACAACAAAAAAAACAGGATAAAGTTATATTCTATAGAACCAGAACTTTACACTGAGTTCTCACGATTTGATTCAGGATTCCTGGATTTGGTTCTCTCATTCAAACTGCTTTAAAATCAAGTATATATGTTGTTTTTTTTTTTTTTTTTATTAACTGAAGATAATTGCTTTACAGAACTGTATTGGTTTCTGCCAAACATCAACATGAATCAACCATCAGTTCAGTTCAGTCGCTCAGTCGTGTCCGACTCTTTGCGACCCCATGAATCACAGCACGCCAGGCCTCCCTGTCCATCACCAACTCCCGGAGTTCACTCAGACTCAGATCCATCGAGTTAGTGATGCCATCCAGCCATCTTATCCTCTGTCGTTCCCTTCTCCTCCTGCCCCCAATCCCTCCCAGCATCAAAGTCTTAGGTATACATATATCCTTCCCTCTTAATCCTCCCTCCCATTTTCCTCCTCATTCCTCTAGGTTGTTACTGAGCCCTGGTTTGAGTTCCCCGAGTCATACAACAAATTCCCATTGGCTGTCTCTTTTACATATGGTAATGTTAGTTTCCATGTTACTCTGTCCATACAACCCACTCTGTCCTTCCTCTCCCCACCCACCCTGTCCCCATAAGTCTGTTCTCTATGTCTGTGTCTCCATTGCTGCCTTGCAAATAATTTCATCAGCACCATCCTTCTAGATTCCATACATATGCGTTAGTATATGATATTTGTCTTCCTCTTTCTGACTTACTTTGCTTTGCATAATAGGCTTTCTAGGCTCATCCACCTTGTTAGAACTGACTCAAATGCATACATTTTTATGGCTGAGTAATATTCCATTGTGTATATGTACCACAGCTTCTTTATCCACTCATCTGTTGATGAACATCTAGGTTGCTTCCATGTTCTAGCTATTGTAAATAGTGCTGCAATGAACAATTGGGTATGTGCATATTTTTCAATTTTGGTTGCCTCACTATATATACCCAGTAGTGGGATTGTTGAGTCATATGATGGTATTTATTCCTTGCTTTTTAAGGGATCTCCATACCATCTTCCATAGTGGCTGTATCAACTTACATTCCCAACAGTGCAAGAAGGTTCTCCCTTTTCTCCACACCGTGTCTAGCATTTACTGTTTGTAGACTTTTTGATGATGGCCATTCTGACCAATGTGAGGTGGTATCTCACTGTAGTTTTGATTTGCATTTCTCTGATAATGAGCAACATTGAGCATCTTTTCATGTGCTTGTTAGCCATCTGTATGTCTTTTTTGGAGACATGTCTGTTAAGGTCTTTCTCCCATTTTTTGATCAGGTTGTTTGTTTTACTGGTGCAGTCATCAAGACAGTATGGTACTAAAAATATAGACCAATGGAACCAGATAGAAATCTCAGAGACAAACCCACGCACCTATGGGTACCGTATTTTTGACAAAGGAGGCAAAACTATACAATTGGGCAAAGACAGCCTCTTCAATAAGTGGTGCTAGGAAAACTGGACAGCTACATGTAAAAGAATGAAATTATAACACTTCTTAACACCACACACAAAGATAAAATCAAAATAGATTAAAAACCTAAATGTAAGACAGAAAATATAAAACTCTTAGAGGAAAACATAGGCAGAACACTCTATGATATAAATCACAGTAAGATCCTCTATGTCCCACCTACCAGAGTAATGGAAATAAAAACAAAAATAAACAAGTGGGGGCTAATTAAACTTAAAAGCTTTTGCACAGCAACGGAAATTACACAAGGTGAAAAGACGAACCTCATAATGGGAGAAAATAATAGCAAATGAAACAACCGACAAAGGATTAATTTCCAAAACATAAGCAGCTCATATAAGTCAACACTAAAATCAAAGATATACACTTTTAATATCCTCCGTTTTGAATTATCCTTTTTACCTCACATTAGAAAGGATAATGAAAAATGGACTCCATGATCTTCAGATAGCAATTGATATAATTTACATTTCATCGGCTTTCAGAAGTAACTAATTTCTTGCCTACCAGTGAAAACATTAATTTTACAGTGCTGTTCTTATGGGAACCCCTGAGTGGAAAAGTTCCATCATTAAGAGAAGGAATGTGATCAGCACATTGGAATGTAAATTTCTTAGGCACAAGGGTTTCCTTACAATATTTTAATAGACCTTGACTTCCTGGTTCCCTTAATTTAAGAATTTATCAGCCATCAACAACAGTTCCAGGCATTTTCAATAATCCTATAAACAGGTTGGAAAACATTAACAAGGTACAAGAGATTGCATTTAGTTTAGATTTTTGAAACAACCTAAAATATAATAGTATTAAACCCGGCATGATTTAAATTGGTGGTAAAATGGTACCTTTGAGATTGTTCTCTGGTTTTATGTCTATGCCCATCTCCAGCCCACAGTCAGTCTGGATTGCCACTAGAACCACACACATATACCATAGCCTACTCTGGGGAGAGGGTTATCTCCTCTTGGAACATTAGGAAACACTGTCTGCTCTACAGCATTTCCCACTTTAAGTTACTTTGTGCCTTTGCTTGTGTGATTTATTAAATAGCAAACTAAAAACTTTCTATGGCTACTTCCTAGAGCATGTGTAGATTTTGATTCTAGTCCTGGATCTACTTCTCTTTTGTCGTTTGCGCCTAGACTGGACTAGAGATACTTAACACTATTGGATGCCGCAGACATGATAAGGCACCTGAAAGTAATTTGAAAATTATCTAAGTACCAGTGTAAGTTGCTCTTATTTGTAATGACGGTGGTAATAGCCTAGTTTGGTGGTGTGTTTCATCCACTCTCACACACAGGTACACAACAGAAAAAGAGAGCAAAATTTGGGGGCAGGGAGGGAGGGGAGGAGGGAGATGGGTGGAGAAGAAGAGAGAGAGTGGGCAAAGCTCCTCCCCATTAGTTCTTTAAAAAATGTTTTATTTATATTTGCTGTTAAAATTCGGAAAACAGAGAGTTCAAAGCCTGTGCCTCAGGTACTTCATCCAAAAATGAAAGTATAGAAACTATGGGAAACTGACAAGATAATGAAAATAATGAATATCAGATAGTCCTTTAAGAAAACAGTGCTATTTATCAAATACATCATTAGTATTATTCCTTATTAAAATATGCCCCATGATCATTTATAAATGCTTTCCTCTTGGCCTGGGGTATCCTCTTTTTCCCAGTCCCCTTCTCTTCCCATTTAGCATGTACACGCTCATTTTGTAACTTACTTTTTCATTCCCTTCCCTCTGACATCCACAATATCTTGTTTTGAGCTGGGGAGGAAAAACAACATGATTCCTGGCTTAGGTCCCAGATCAAATCCAGCTCACTCAAGGCAAATGTCAGAGATCATGGCCCCTGTGGTAAAAGAGTACATGGATCCCTGCAACCCTTCTCCAATGCTCATTTCTAATATGTAGGCTGTCCCCAGTCAAAAGTAAGTTCCCAGTGTAGGAGCATATTTATCCTATGTAGATTTTATTTTCAGCACCTTGAGTAGCACTTGGTCAAGTGTATGTGTTCAGAAAGACATTGCTGAATAAATACATACACTTCGCCTATAACATTGCCCTGAATCACTTTTTGAGGCAAATGGGGTAAACTTCATTTCAAATATCAGAAAATAGGAACAGCATTTGCAAGTTGTCCAAGGGTTACATTATATAACTCGTATTGATGAGAGCTAGATTTCAGTGCAGTCCTATGGGACTCTGAGCCCTAGGTTTTGTTTTCTTGTTTTTATTTCACCTGGGACCTTGCCCTGTGGGAATGGTTCCTTTGTACCAGAGCTGGAAATTTCAAATAAAAATATGATAAAGGAATACTTGCTTTATATACAATTTTTAAAAGTTCAAACAATGCAAAAAAAGTAGTATTAAGTTATATTGATAAATGAAAGGTTTCTCTAGCAAGACACATACAAAGTATCTCTAAATCATGGTGTCAAGTACTGTTTTTTGTTTGTTTGTTTGTTTCCTTTATGATACTCTCCTATATCAATAACCTCAGATATGCAGATGACACCACCCTTAAGGCAGAAAGTGAAGAGGAACTAAAAAGCTTCTTGATGGAAGTGAAAGAGGAGAGTGAAAAAGTTGGCTTAAAGCTCAACATTCAGAAAATGAAGATTATAGCATCTGGTCCCACCACTTCATGGCAAATAGATGGGGAAACAGTTGAAACAGTGTCAGACTTTATTTTGGGGGGCTCTAAAATCAGTGCAGATGGTGACATTTTTTAAAAGATGCTTACTCCTTGGAAACAAAGTTATGACCAACCTAGATAGCATATTCAAAAGCAGAGACATTACTTTGCCAACAAATGTCCGTCTAGTCAAGGCTATGGTTTTTCCGGTAGTCATGTATGGATGTGACAGTTGGACTGTGAAGAAAGCTGAGCACCAAAGAATTGATGCTCTCGAACTGTGGTGTTGGAGAAGACTCTTGAGAGTCCCTTGGACTGCAAGGAAATCCAACCAGTCCATCCTAAAGGAGGCCAGTTCTGGGTGTTCATTGGAAGGACTGATGCTGAGACTGAAACTCCAATACTTTGGCCACCTCATGGAAAAGACCATGATGCTGGGAGGGATTGGGGGCAGGAGGAGAAGGGGACGACAGAGGATGAGATGACTGGATGACATATTCGATTCGATGTACATGAATTTGGGTGAACTCTGGGAGTTGGTGATGGACAGAGAGGCCCGGCCTGCTGTGTTCATGGGGTCGCAAATTGTCAGACACGACTGAGTGACTGAACTGAACTGCACTGAACTGATACTTTAGGAGAAGGCAATGGCATCCCACTCCAGTACTCTTGCCTGGAAAATCCCATGGAAGGAGGAGCCTGGTGGGCTGCCGTCTATGGGGTCGCACAGAGTCGAACATGACTGATATGACTTAGCAGCAGCAGCAGCAGCAAATGATGATCAGGTTAACATTTTCACTGTTTCTTTTAATCTTAGACCTAAATGCTATAGTTTTCAATAAGTCAACCAATGAAAAGTTTAACTTATTTACCTAAAAAAAGCAATCTAAAGGTCAAAGAGGAGTTTTTAACATAAGGACAGAAGTCTCTGGAAAAATGATAGCATTAATTATATTTTATCATGTGCTTATTATACGCAAGACCGTATTTCATTTAATCCTAATAAAACTTTTAGGAAGTGAGTTGTTTTTTGTTTTTTGTTTTTTGCATCTTGCACGTAGGGTTGAGAAAAAAGATGCTTGAAGAAACTTAGTGACTTGCCTAAAATAAAATAACTATTAAGTAGCAGAGGAAGATATGTCTGATGTCAAAGTCCTAACTTTTGACAATACCTTGTATTAATTCATCAGATCTCTATGAACATAAAATATCAGGATATTTTGTCTTAAAAAGCCACCAGGATTTTAGTTTACTTTGTTATCATCTGTATTTTCTTATTACTTGAAAATAATGGCTTATTTCTCCACAAGTCTTAGAGTAAAATTACTCAAGTAATTTTAAAAGTACTCAAGGAAGTGTATCATGCTAGATAGAGTCCCTGCCTTAGCCCAACACGTGCATCATGTCAAGTATGAAATGTACAGGTATTAAACACTGTGTGAAAATCATCTGGTTCAGCAGAGGCTGGGACTGAAACTAGATATAAAGAATACAGAATCCATTAAAGAGGGAAAGGTCTTGTAGGCTCTACATTTACATATGTTATTCACTGGAAAAACTCTTTTCATCTACTCTCTATCTGGTGGGGAAGAAAAGAAAAGCAGAAAGAGAAGGAATGATAAGAAACATTCAGCAGGTTGTACTTACCACCTGTTCTTGAGTCAAAGACTGTAACAGAGCAACTCTCCTTCCCTCCGACTCACCCATATCACATTATTTTCTGTTTGGTTGGGTTGCAAGGTATATTCACTCAGGGCATACATTTGATTCATGATTCAAAACTAGATGATGAATCAGGAAAATACCCTTTTGCTTAAAGTTTCTGTGGCTGCTTGAAAATTCTCTTGGGAAATACATGACTCTTATGCATCTTTCACGGTAGTGAATTTAGTGACATGTGCAATGTAGTAAAAAGAGGATGAAAAGAAGAGGAGAAACAGTTTGGTGTCTGGAGACCAATTTCATCTGACACAGTAAGAGAAGAAAATCACAAAGTTTGCTTTGTTTTGTTTAAAGAATCTGGCTTTGAGGATAGTGGCATTTTGCAGTCACCATGGGATAGATTTCTTTGGGAAAAATGTCTCTGCTGGTGAACAGTTCTGAAGGTGACCTGGTAGGCTTAGAATTTAAACAAGAAATGTCAACAGCAGAAATGAGGGCTGAGGAGAACAACATTAATGCCTTCTGAGAAGAGACTGTAGGGACTTGACAATAAATAAAGTTGGAGTTTTTGATGTTTGGCATAATTTCCTCAAAGAAATTATGTTCAGTTACAGTTCTGATCCAAGCACTATTCTATGATATGTAGGTAGATTTTCAACTCTCAAAACAACAGTTCACATCCAAGTCAAATGGATTCTTCCAATTCTGAGGCAGAGAAGGTGTCAGGGCTTGTCAAATTTTCTGGAAGAGGTGAGAGAATTTTACATTTTGGTATGTGTGTTGGGGAGGGTTAGGAATATTAAAAACAACCTGTTGGTTGAAATAAAAACAGCTGAAAACCAGTCTGTAAAAATTCTGTATTAGATTACTCATGACATAAGAGTCTCAAGTGCCCGAGTTGTGTTGTAAGCCCAGTAACCTTTTAAGGAAGGGGCTGTTTTGATACTCATTTTACAAATAAAAAATTGAGGCTGAAAAATGAGATTTTTTTTCTCCTTCAGGTCAATGTTTCCAGATTGTGATTTTTATCTTTACCAGGGAGGAGGCTGGGATGAATGACCTAACAGTCTCCTGCAGTCAGATCTTTTAAATGTATTAGCTAAACCTTACCTTTCTCTGAAAGCTGCCCATTTTTAAGTCAGTGTTAGGAAAATCTTTATTTCATTTATTTTGTGTAAAGACAATTTTAAGTTTCATAGCTAATTTCAAACACAAAGATGTGGGAAATTCTTTTAGATAATTATGTAACATAAAAATGTACTGTATACATCTTTCAGTTGATCTAATATGTTAGAATTCTAGGACACTGCACGATAAAGGCAAATATGCAAACTCAGGCAACTTACAAGCAGTCAATTTAGTAAACAACAAACTGAATAGATGACATCTGCAATATATGGCCTCTATTGAGCAACATTTCTTTCCCCTGAAAGTTCAGAGTTAAATAAATTCCTACAAAGCAACTAAAGCTGGACCTGATACCAAAAACACCCTACTGTATTCTGGGTAGACTTTTGAAATTATAAACTAACTGCCTTAATAGTTTATTAAGTTTATATAATCAGCTTTATAGCTAATTAATAATTTTGTTTTGATAACTCTATATATCAGACTCCTGGTTTACAATTTCTTTAATGGAAGATATGTTATGTGACACAAACTTTAGTCACTAGTTATTGACATCACTGATCCCTGATGACACCAGGGCTATGAATCTAGCTTCCTAATGTTCATTCCAGTCTCCATCCACTGCCTCGCTCCAACTACTCACTCAGAGGATGCCTTTTTAGTTGGTCATGAGAGAAATGGATAAAGGAATAAAGATAAAGCAAAAATATTACCTAGGAAAAAATTCTCTGCCTATGTTAGGCTCCAACACTGATACAGATAGCAATCAAAATTTAGAGCTGATTAGTTTCCCAGTTTTATTATTTGAGTTAATATTTACTCATTTAATCTAAATCTACTCATTGAATAGCTGCCCATATAGACTGAGTGGAATATATATATATACACACACATACATATATGTATAAAATTTTGATACACACACACATTTATATAAAATTTTTGACACAGTTACTTGTCCCCATCAGTATATAATTTATAGTGCATATTTATTGGCCATGTATATTATCAGTATCTACTTATTGACAAGGATTGCTTGTTCCCATCAATAGGCAGATAATCAGATCTCATACACAAGGCATTAAAGTTCTGTAGTACCAACATTTTCTTTAATACATGGAATCCTCCCTTGGAAATGCCTGGTTTTTATTCATTTTTAACTCTATATATTTACTAAGAAGTTTTCAAACTGCATAATCTGGAAATGTAGTGTTACTAATGTAACACCTTAATAGGTATTAGTCCTAATTGTTAAATAACAATTTAACCCACCATACTGATGTTTTTTAATCTTTATTTTGTTTTGTAGCTATCCAGGAATAAGCTATATCTTTCTTGTTTCCCTGTTTTCTCATTTCCATGTTCTCATTCACTAGTTAACACACCCCCACGGAATCCTGATTTGGCTCAGTTTTCCTGTCTCTGTAACAGTCGCATCTGATCACCCTCGGGCACATTTGACCATCTTCACTCATCAGGCTTCCCTGGTGGCTCAGACAGTCAAGATTCTGCCTGCAATGTGGGAGACCAAGGTTCAATCCCTGAGTCAAAAAGATCCCCTGGAAAAGGGAATAGCTACCTATTCCAACATTCTTGACTGGAGAATTCCACAGACATGTGGACACACACACACACACACACACACTATGCATCTTCATTCTCTGCGATAAAGCTGCCAAATAGCAATCTCTCTCTCCCTCTCTGTTCTCGTTTTGTTTTGTTTTGTTTTTTTGACATTTGCTTTAGTTGCAGAGATCTGCAACACACTTATCTAAGAAGCTAATAATAGATAATAGCTGTATAATAGATGCTATACAGTCCATAGAATTCTCCAGGCCAGAATACTGCACTGGGTACCCTTTCTCTTTTCCAGGGGATCTTTCCAACCCAGGGGTCAAACCCAGGTCTCTAACATAGCAGGTAGATTCTCTTACAGATGAGCCACGAGGGAAGCCCAAGAATACTGGAGTGGGTAGCCTGTCCCTTCTCCAGTGGATCTTCCCAACCCAGGAATCGAACTGGGGTTTCCTGCATTGCAGGCGGATTCTTTACCAACTGAGCTATCATGGAAGCCGAATAATAGATAACAGCATCAGCAAAACCAGTGAAGTACAATCACTAATAAGACCAAAAGAGGGGGAAAAAAGTGTTGAGAAAATAAATCACAAAGTAATGCTGGTAGACTCAAGCCTTTCAGATCTCCCATTTATGTGGAAATGAAAACTAACTGCCTTAATTTTTTCTCTGCTAAAGTCTATTCTACACCTATATATGTGCAGTGCTCAGATTTATATTAATGTTAGTATATTCAGTGAGAAGTTCAAGGATTAAGAGAATGCTTGGATGCCCTTCCACTTCTTGTTTAATTGCAGGATCACTTAATTTTGCAGTATTTAAACTCATTGAATTATGACGCTAAGCCTCCAACTTCTCTATTCAGTCTGTGCTTTAAAGAAGATTCAGTTTCTACTGGTGTCCATTTTCACCCTATTATGCACATGTGAGATATGTACAGTTTGTTGCAATTAACTCTAGTTTGGAAATATTGAGACTTCAAGTTTTTCCAAAACTGCCAACTGGAGATGAGTTTTGTACTTAAATAATGGAGAATAAAGATGTCTTATACTCTTGAATATAGAAATAACAGCAAAAAAAGAAATAAGGGCAAATCATAACTGAATATACCAGGTATTCTTAACTCTTGGAGAAGCATATTGTATGTATTTAGATATAGTTCACAAACAAAACAAATCATTCCGTAAACTCATCAGGAAATTTGAAAACTTCAAGGGTCCCTTTTGCCTCAGTAACTTTTATAATACAAGGAGCCGGAGGAAGTGTATATAAATCATGTAAGATGAATGGCACCTAATCCTGTTCCCACTTCAAAAGGTCAGCAAACCAAAATAATATTCTGCCATAAAACATTCATTTTTACAGTTACATCCTTTAGTATATGAAGTTTCCAAGGGCATTCATAGCACTGAACCACTTTTAAAAAATAGCACTCCCACATCTTCAGGGCCCCACAGCTCCTTGGTACTTCATCTAGAATCTCAGATTTTTTAAAAAATATATTCTCTCCTTGCCTTTCTACTTTCAAATTGTACTTTATAAAGACCTTGTCATTGTAAAAGCTATTTTATTTTACATTCTAAAATACAATCAAGTATGTGGGTGAGAACAGAGAAACAGCTTGTTGAGAGGTCAAAGTGAAAAAGACAGAAAAAAGATTTTAAATCTTAACGTTTGAAAACAGAATAACAAAGACTATAAAATCTATCAAGAAAGAAAAGAAGAATTAAAGATGTTTGGTAAGTAGGTTTGTATGACAAAGCAACTGACATTTAAAGATGGTTATTTCATTGATTCTTCCATATAGTAGTAATAACTGGTTTGATGCTCCTTCTCCTTTTAAAATAGATGATTCATTGTTAATTAGTGCAGCCACTTCAGAAAACAGTATGAAGTTTCCTCAAAAACCTGAAAACAGAATTGCCATATGATCCTGCAATCTCACTCCTGGGCTTGTATCCAAACAAAACTATAATTCAAAAAGATATATGCACTCCTAAGTTCATAGTAGCACTATTTTCAATAACAAAGACAGGGAAACAATATAAATATCCATTTACAGATGAATGGATACAGAAGATGTAGTATACATAAGCAATGTCATACTATTCAGCCGTAAAAAGGAATGAAAAAATACCATTTGCAGTGGTATGGGTGGACCTAGAGATTATCAAACTAAGTGAAGTCAGAGAAAGACAAGTACCATATGATGTCACTTCTGTATGGAATCGAAAGTGTGACACAAATAAACTTATCTATGAAACAGACTCACAGATCTAGAGAACACACTTGTGGTTGCTGAGGTAGGGGTGGGAGGGAAGGGACTGACTGAGAGTTTGGGATTAACAAATGCAAACTTATATATATATATATATATATATATATATATACACACACACACTAATATACAAATAATATACTATATATATATATATATATATTTGTATACCTGAATCATTTTGCTGTATACCAGAAACTAATGCAACATTATGAATCAACTTCCTCTGTCAATAAGATTTTTCCAGGTAAGAACACTGGAGTGGGTTGCCATTTCCTCCTCCAGGGGATCTTCCCGACCCAGGGATGGAACCTGCATCTCTTGTGTCTTCTGCACTGGCAGGCAAGTTCTTTACCACTAGTTACACATGGAAAGCCCCGTACTTCAATAAAATAAATTTTAAAAGATAAAAAGCAATATAGATAATTCCTTGTTTGACTTCGCTAGATTATAGTAATACATTGAGGCAGAGGCATTTGCTTTAGTAATGGAATAAGCTAGCAAAAAGAATGGATAGTTATCATTTGTACATGAAATCTTAGTTCAATCGCATCTATTTCCTTAACACGCTGATTTACAGAAAAATATTTTGCCCCCCAGATCGTTTTCACAAAGAGATATCTTCCCATCACCTAAGGCCTAAGCTTTTATCTTCCTGTCAAAGTCTGCATATTAAGACTGCTCTGATATAGTAGCTCACGTGGCAGGATCAAGACAGTTTCTGACTTCAGCACCTTCTTGAAGTAGAAAGTCTTTCTTACAATTCAGGAACTCAGTCATGCAGATCATACACCTTATCATCAATCAGAAAAGAACCACAGTTGCCTTAAAGAACAATTAAAGGCTCAAGATTGGTATTTCCTTCCAGAGAGCTCAGTGATTCCCAGGGTACATTTACCACATACATATTCCATATGACACAGATGTAGAATCTGCTCCCTATGATGACTGACTTTTATGTTTCAAAACCAGTGTTTCCCCATTGTAGTTTGCTGTTGTCCAGAATAGATTTTGTTTAAACACACACACACACAATCTCTATGCTCATATTTGAAATATTTCTTAATGCTCCTATTGATTTTTACAAAATATTTTGGGATTATTTCCATCAGTTATTTTCAACCACTTATAGGAAGGGCTTAATTTTTACATAAGGAATTTGCAGCTGTGAGAAGTTAAGTGGTTTCCCAGAACATCCAAGTGTAGAGAGGCTTCTACTTTTAATGGAGACTATAAATGTTCTAAACTATTGAAAGACATTTTGCTCACAAGGCATATTTTGGATTAGAATGATTGAAATCTTGAAACACATAACTGCATATCTATTGAAAGACCAAGGGGATGATGGGGTGAGGGGTGTTACTTGTAGGCAGCTTGCCTTGAATGGCAATGAAAGGGACATTAATGGGTATCCAAGCTCATAATGATTTGGATCTAATTTTTCCATGACAGGCCACATCAGTTCCCCATACTGCTTAGGTCAGCCCACAGTAATCCAGGCTGTGGGAACAGAACATTTTAGGTCTTCATCCGGACTATTTTCTTATTTATACCACTCCAGCAAGGGGGATACAGCATAGAGCCACCAGAGGGCAGTAGAGAGCCAGGAGCAGTTGCAGAGGTGGCTTGACACAATAGACCCATCTGGTGCATAAGAATCTCACCAGCTATTTCACCCCTGAGCCAGGCCAGCTATCTCACCCATGAGCCAGACTCCCACTTAATAGAAGAAAAGAAAAATATTTAAAAGAGTTTTAGGATGCAGTCCTCAGCTATATCATAATGCTAGTATAGAGTAAGATTCCAAACAGACAAGTAACACAGAAAAATGGAAATAACAAATGCTTAGGAATCAGACAAATGTTGACCTGTTCAACATCTATTGAATGTCTACAATATACCATGTCTTCAGCAAGACTTCATCAAATTGAAAGATATAGTAAAGTACAAAGAAGGAAACTGATATAATAAGAATGCTTAAGGCAAATCCTTATGAATGTAAAGACATGATCTCTATGTAATTTGAGATCTAATGTGGACAAGGTAGAATATTAGGCTTTCTCAAAAGGTATTACTCAAAATGGTAATATTTAACAAAAAATAAGAAAGGAAGAGAGAAATCAGGAGAACAAAGTGGAAATTAGTAGAGTACAATAGAACATAAAGGGAAAGTTATCAATAAGCATAAATTAATTCACTGTATAAAATGCAACCAAGACGTAGGAAGACGAGTAAGGATGTTAAACAAATAAGAAACATATACACACTATATAAATTGGGCTTCCCAGGTGGCACTAGTGGTAAAGAACCTGTCTGCCAACGCAGGAGACAAGAGACTCAGGTTTGATCCCTGAGTTGGAAAGATCTCCTGGAGAAAGGCAAGGTAATCCACTTCAGTATTCTTGCCGGGAGAATCCCATGGACAGAAGAGCCTGACGGACTACACTCCATAGGGTTGCAAACAGTTGAACAAGACTGAAGCAACTTAGCACGCACGCACACATATATAAAATAGATAACTAGTAAGGACCTACTGTATAGCACAGGGAACTTTATTCAATAGTCTATATGGGAAAATAATCCAAAAAGAGTAGATATATGTATATATTATATATATAATATATATAACGATTCACTTTGCTATACAGCAGAAACTAACACTGTAAATCAACTATACTCCAATAATTTTTTTTTTAAGAAAGAAACTTCTAGATTTATCCCTATCATTATTGGTAACCTTCCATAAAACTGAGTCAGTATATTGGAGAGGGCAAACCAAGAGTACTTCTCTTTTTAAATTGAAAGTGGGTGGAAAGGAAATCAAATTGACAGGTGAAGAGTACTCTTTCACAGGTTTGAAATTAAAAGTAAGGAAAGAAATAAGAGTGTGGAAGGGGTAACATTTTTAGAAAGGAAAGAGACAATTTATGAAACTTGGATCCAATCGTTGGTAAAATGTTTGTTAAACACTTCAAAAAATCCAATTTGAATTTGTCTTAGAGGAGAAAAAAAATGCCAAAGCCAGGCAGAAACACAAACAGAACCCTTCGTGTTTGGAGTGTGGGGGAGGAAAAGTAATTTCCCCTCTATCCTTCTAAGTTCTTGGCTGAGATCCCCCTGTCACAAAAGAAATGAACAGGAGGAAAACATAAGTTTAATGACATGTATACCTTCTGTATACACGAAAGAAACCCAAGAAGACTGGGCAACTCCCCAAAATGGTCCATGTCACTGTCTTAAATACTATCTCCAGCTAAAGACAAAAGATGTCGAGGGGGAGAACCAGCTATGAACAAAAGCACGGTGAACAAGTGTAAGTGTGTTATGTAGACTCATGTCCACTGCCTTCTCCACTGATAAGTTTCTAGAGATCTAGTCATCCTGTTCTTCCTGGGACAGAGAGGGAGATATCCTTATAAATGAAGACCTCCCCTGCAAAAGTCTCTTGCAAAAGGGTAACTTCTATTCAACTTTCAGAACATTTCCTATGTCTACTGTTTCTTAAAAATAATCAGTCTGAAATAATCTATATGACCAAAAGGCATATTATGGAATATTAAATGCTGCTTTCCTTTAGGAGCCCCAAATAACACATTGGAAACCTGTACTTAATCATTCTCATAGAATCATATTATAGTCCTTCCAATATCTAACTGGACAGAGTACAGAATGACTTACTTATACAGAGTTTCAGGTTGTTTTAGTTTACAGTTATGACAAAAGTTTTATGTGCTAATTGTGTCTGGCGAGTTGGAGGGAACCCAAGTAAAAACTGTGTTCCTAGAGTGCATTGGGTTCATTTCATTAGGCTGCAAGGAGATCCTGTAATAATGATGGATTGCATCCATATACAAGTGTTTTCTCCACAGAGCTCTAAACACTATCCATTTCTTTAAAAATTCTGCATACTTATTAAATCCTGAAATACTCCTGAGGAGAGAAGTTAGTAGATATTTTTTTTCCTGGCAAAGGTACAAAGAGGCAATATAATGTGTTTATAGAGACACAGCAG
This sequence comes from Ovis canadensis, assembly GCF_042477335.2. Lineage (NCBI taxonomy): Eukaryota > Metazoa > Chordata > Mammalia > Artiodactyla > Bovidae > Ovis > Ovis canadensis. Next base: position 83,521,182 of record NC_091247.1, read on the forward strand.
GGCAGTATTTGATTAGCTTAACCTGGGTTTATGAGATATAGTTCAGTGTAAAAAAAGCATGATAAACAGCCTGAAGAACTATACATAAGGGAATACTGTTGCTGTTTAGTCACTAAGCTGTGTCTGAAAGTTTGTGAACCCATGGACTGTAGCCTGCCAGACTCCTGTGTCCTGGGATTTCCCAGACAAGAAGGCTGGAGTGAGTTCCTATTTCCTTCTCCAAAATAATGGAATACTAGTCAGCCATAAAATCTCATTGAATTTTGTGATCTTCAGCAATAGGGATGGACTCGGAGGGCATTAATCCAAGTGAAATAAGTCAAACAGAGGAAGAAAAATGCTGTGTGATATCATTGGTGGAATCTAAAAAATGCAACAAACTGGTAAATATAACAAGAAAGAAGCAGACTCGCAGAGACAGAGAACAAACCAGTTGTCACCAGTGTGGGGGGTAGGAAGAGGAGTGATATGGCCGGGGAGGTGGGGGTAGAAACTATTGGGTTTAAGACAGGCTCAAGGATATATTGTACAACACAGGGAATATAGCCAATATTTTGTAATAACTGTAAATTGAAAGCAACCTTTAAAAATTACATTAATAATAACAGTAAAGTGGAAAAACAAAAAAAAAGAGCCTGGGTCAGAACTATTTGCTAATCTTGCAGAACCTCCCAAAGAGGCAGGAGGCAATGTGAGCTGGGAGCAGACATTTTTGGAAGCTAGTTCTACTTCTATTAGTCTAGATAAATCTACCCAAATCTACTTTCATAACCAAGGCAATGATGATAAAAAGAAGTGGAAGTGGCAACCATTAAATTTAAAACAAAAACAATGCCTGTGAAACAAAAGTTTAAGAAATTCAAACAGATATCTGAAAAAAAATAATGCTATTCTAGGTTAGAAAATTATTATTTTTTTATTACTAACATCTTGGTATTAACCCAAATATAAGATAAAACACACAATCATCATTGTGTGTTTTAATGTTTACTGTGTGTGCTTCAGGCTTTGATCTGATTCAATTATGGATTCCTTAATAGCAAGAAATTGTGCTAAAAGCTTTACTTAAAAAAAATCAAATATTAAATATAAGACATTATTACTGGGCATCCATATCCCCAATTAAACTTTCTTGGAAACATATATGACAAATTATATAAAGTGTGGCCATGGAAACAGGGATGTTGACAGTTCTAATGTTCAAAATCACTGACCAGATTTGCAAACAGAACTGTCCAGATGCTTTAAAAAATCTGCCACTAGATTTCTAACTTTATTGATGCAATTTATTTTGGCTAAAGGAGTCAACAAGTGGCAATATACATGTGCTTAAACTAGATGCAATGTTCAATCTTTAGACAAAAATAATTCAATCGTTTTCTGGAAGCAAAGCACATTATAGCTGATCAAATAGCAAAAATATTCATTATCTGCATCTTTGCATTGATAAAAATATTTGCATTTTATATAAAGAGATTTAGAAGGAAAAATATATGCCCAGAGGAGAAAATCAATGTCTGTTAGAGCCATTTTGTTTGAAATGTCTTTTAGGAGGTTCATTTGAATTAATAACCATAATTTAGTAAACTCTCCATAAATGTGAGAATTACAAATACAGACTTACAAAATTACAAGTATTTTTGGATATTTGATGAAAACAGGCACACTTACCTAGGAAATAATTACTATGAATTAGATACTGTAAATGGGCATATGGCTTGATTGATGTTTATCTATCAGCCTACTTTAAATTTTTAATATTTTTTTAAAAATCACATTTTAAATGTTTAAAAATTAATCTAGTTGGCCAAAAAGTTACAGATTATTTTTTTGTATTATACTTAGGAAATAAAGGATGTAGTCATCAGAAGATCATTATCAGTATTAAATATATCTCAGCATTAAACATTATCAGTTATTAGATGCATATTTACAAACATATGTATTCATTTATTCCCAGAAACTAAAGAAACAAAATAAAGTGACTGAATGGATTTGGAAACTCTCATTTTCCCTATCAGTCTATGCTTAATTATCTTATTCATCCATAAAGTTTCTTCTTTCAAAAAGCTTTTGATAAACACTGGGTCAAATGCTCAAAGCAATTTCTCCCAGAGTCTTCTTGGAAAAAAGACAACAAAATAAATCTTACAAATAATATCTCCATGGAAGGTTTCCTGTCTGTTATATGCCTCAATAAAATTCAAACAATAATCCTGGCCCTTTGCTCTTGCATGATCCTAAACTATACTTTGCAAGCAAAACACTGGCCTAAGATGGCATTAAATTCAATAAAATTAGGTGACTGGTACTGCAGGGGCATTTAGATGGGTGCCGAAAGCTACTATCTCTTATCTGAATCTTGAACTACTGATTGCAATAACTCAAATTGGTCTAAACTCTTTGTACATCAGCGTAATATGTATATTTACATAAAGAGCAACACTGGAATGACAAGGAAAATGTGGTCTACTGATCATCTGATTCAAAATGCCATTCTCTAGACATTCCATTTTAATTACTACCAATTCAAATTATACCTTTCTTTTCTCCTAGCAGCTTTAATCAGAGAAGGCAATAGCACCCCATTCCAGTACTCTTGCCTGGAAAATCTCATGTATGGAGGAGCCTGGTAGGCTGCAGTCCATGAGGTCGCTAAGAGTCGGACACAACTGAGGGACTTCACTTTGACTTTTCACTTTCATGCATTGGAGAAGGAAATGGCAACCCACTCCAGTGTTCTTGCCTGGAGAATCCCAGGGACGGGGGAGCCTGGTGGGCTGCTGTCTATGGGGTCGCACAGAGTCAGACACGACTGAAGCAACTTGGCAGCAGCAGTAGCAGCAGCAGCTTTAATACTTTTATGTTCACTCAACTTTGAAGAATAGTCATTACATTTCCTTCTATAACCTGAGTAAATTAAACTAACCATTTAAAAACAGAAAAGGGGGGAAGAAATGGAGCTATTAAGGTTAGAGATGTACCTGGAGATATAGGAAGCCTAACAGAAAATATTATCCTTTCTTAGGCATATGATGTCTGTTTGACTAGGTACATGTGCCTTCCTTTCTTAAAGTGCAAATTTATCTTCTTCTTTTTTGTTCTGCAATGTTTAATATTTACCAGACTTTTCCTTCATTCTCTTTTCCCTTTCATCAGCTTTTGCCTAATATGTACAATGTGCCAAGAACTGGTAATACACAATGGAAAAAAAAAATTGACAAATTCTCTGCTTTGATGGAAGTTTAATTCTAGCAAAAAAAAAAAGTCATAAATACATCAGTGATAAATAGTTAAATTACATAGTATGTTAGGAGGTGTTAAGTGCTGATGGAAAAAAACAGAATGGGGGTACCTGGCTACAGTGGGTATCACAGCTTACAGATGGTGGCCATGTGCCTCATGGAGGTAGTTTTTAAGTAAGAATTTGAAGAAGGTGTGTGAATGACCCATCCTCCAGTGTTCTGGAGGAAAGTATTCCAGGTACAGGAAAGAGTTGCACAAATACTCTGAAACAGAAGCATCCTGGTGTGTTTGAATTTTTCTTTTTTTTTTTTTCCCCACTTGTAAACAGACTTCCCAGGTGGCTTAGTGGTAAAGAATTAGTTGGCCAAGCAGGAGACACAGGTTCGCTCCCTGGGTCAGGAAGATCCCCTAAAGAAGGAAACGGCAAGCCACTCCAGTGTTCTTGCCTGAGAAATCCCAGAGACAGAGGAGACTGGTGGGCTACAGTCCTTGGGGTCACAAAGAGTCTTATGACTTAGCAACTAAGCCAGAGTCTTTGTAGGAGCTTTGCACCATTCAGGCCATTGATACAAAATTATTTCTTCTTGAAAAATCTACAATAAAAGCAGACCTTTCTCAGGTTCTCAAATCTCCTACAGTTTGCAAGTATTTGGCTTAGCAAACTTCATTTCAGAAATCCTCTGTCATATGAGGAGGCCAGATTTCCAAGCTAAGACTCCTCCTTAAGATGACACTAATATGTGAACATTGCCTACTGCTGCATGAATATAGTTTTAAAGTAAAATATGCATATAAGTGATAACACTTGAACTATTTGAATCTTACAGTGTTTTCCTCAGTTCTTTGAAGTATATCATGAAAGAGGTTTTGCACTTTTTTCTTAGTTTTAACGTTAATGGCATTCATTGCCAGTACTGAGTACTCACTGCTTTCAGACAATGTTCTAAGGGGTTTATGCACATAATCTTATTTAATGTTTATAAAAACACAAACCCAATAAGACAGGCAAAATTTCCTCCATAGTATGTCTAACACGAATATTATTTCTATTTTATGCATTTTTAAATATTTATATTTTAATCAATTCACAGAGGTATATTTTATACAAAATCAAATTAACCCATTTTAGGTACATGGGTCAATGAGTTTTGACTAATGTGCATAGTTTCATGACTGCCATTACAATAAAGATTTAGAAAATTTCCTTCATCACAAGCCTCCTTTTATCTCTTAGCAGTCAATCCTCTCCCTCCCTCAAACCCATGGCCCCTAGAAAATAGTGATTTGCTTTTTCTTGCTATGATTATTTTATGAACTTTAATACAGAATCATAAAGTCTTTGGTGCCTGTCTCTCATTTAGCAAAAAATTTTGAGATTAACTGATATTGTTGCATTATGTCAAGACATCATACCTTTTTAATTGCTGAGAGATAATCCATTTTAATGATATTTTGTATTCTTTTTAATCAATCACAAGTTATGGACACTGCATTATTTCCAGATTTTGGCTATTATTCTTGACAGTGCAATAAATATTTGTATACAAGTCTTTATGTAACCATATGTCTTATTATATAATTTCCCCTCTAACTTTATAAGAAATTATTTTCTTTATAAGAAAGCTCTTTTCTTAAATAGATCTAGAATTCTATACTTTTCTTTTATTCTGCATGTATGAGATTTCAAGCCACCTTAGTTATTTACTTGATAATGTCAGATGTTTTTGTTAATTTTAGATACTCTAATAAGAGTACAGTAGTATCTCACTTGTGTTTTTAATTCATATTTTCCTAATGACTAATGCTGTTGAGCATCTTATTAAATTTATGTAACAACCATATCTCTTTCTTGATGAATTATCTCTTCAAATTATTCTCCATTTTTTAATCATCATTAATCCTAGTATTGAATTGTTTGGTTTTTTATATATTTGAAATAAAATGTTTTGTAATTATTTTCTCCTAGTTTTGGCTTAGTTTTTCATTTTGTTAACAATGTCTTTTAAAGAAGAAGCTTTTCTGTTTTTAATATTGAAGTAGTCCATTTTATCAAGATTTTTTGTATGTTGGTCATTTTTATATCATACCAATTTCCAATTTTTATTGCTAGCAATTACTAAAATTGATTCTTGTATATTGGCCTTATGTCATGTGACATTGCTAAACACAGTTATTTCTTCCAGTAGTTTTATGTAGATTTTTTTAAAACAGAAATTTTGTAAATAAAGTTAGTTTTATTTAATGTCTATTTCTTTTCTTGGCATTTTATTCTGACTAGGCTCTTCAGTACATTCAGAAATAAAAGTGGTAAAAACAAATATTTATACTCTGCTCACAAGCTTGGGCAATGAGCCTTCAGATGCCAATATTAAATATGATGCTAATCATTTTTTGTAGGTGCATTTTATCATGTTAGAGAAATATCTTTCTATTCCTAAACTGTTGAGAGTGAATATCACAGAAAGCTACTGACTTCTGTTAAATATTTTATGAATACATTCTGAAAATCATATAGGTTTTCTTTTCTCATCTCTTGACATATGAATTACAGTGATTGATCTTGAGTGACAAACCATACTTGCTTTCTGGGGATAAAGCACTCTTGTTCATAATATATTATACCTTTTACCCATAGCTATATTCCATTTGGAAATATTTGGCCAGATATTTACATCTATATTCATGGGTGATACTGGTATGGACGTTTTTCCAATGTCTTTTTCTGATTTTGCTATCAGGGTAATGCTAGCCTCCTGAAATGACTTTAGAAGTATTCCCTACTCATATTTGGTGGAATGTTTTCTATAGAATTTCAATGATTTCTTCCTTAAATGTTTGAGGAAATTCATTTGTTGAAACCATTTGGACCTAAAACATTTTTTGTGAGAAGGTTTTGATCTAGGAATTCTGTGTTTAGTAAGACTATTCAGGTTGTATGTACATATGTATGCATGTATGTATGTATGATTGAATGAGCTTTAGTGGTTTGTCTCTTGCCTTAAATTTATTCATTTTATCCTGATACTGACAATTCCTGATATAAACAATTTTAAACCTTTTTGTTTGTATTTACTTGGTAAGTTGAGTAAGACAGTCATTAATTTTATTGAAATATTTTTTTAAATCTATTTTTTTACTTTATTATTTCCTTTCCTATATCATTAATTTATACACTTCTTTATTTTGTATTTTTCTTTGGGTTTTATTTTGTTTTACTAGTTTCCTAACATGAAACTTTGGTCATTGATTTAAAACATTTATTCTTTTATTACATAAGTGTTATGGACTAAATTGTGTCCCCTTAAATAAATTCACATATTGAAGCCCTAACCTCACAATGTGACTGTATTTGGACTTAGGGCCTTTAAAAGTTAAGTGAAAATGAATTGATTAAAATTGATTAAGGTGAGCCCTAAACCAATATGTGCTGCAGAATGATATCAAGTAGGAGTGAATATCTTTGCCTTGCTTCCTTCTTAAAAGGAATACTTTCAGTCTTTCATCACTAAGTATTCTGTTAGCTGGTAGGTCTTTTATAGATGTCATTTATCAGATTAAGAAGTACTCTTCTATTCCACGTTTCCTGAAATTGTGTCATAAAGTGATACTAAATTTTATCAATTGCTTCTCTTTTTCAGTCTATATGATCAACCTGCTGAATCACTTTTGCATTTCTTGGATACACCCCATTTAGTGATATATATATAACTTATTTTTTACATTTATGATTATGATTAATATTTGGCATTTATGATTATGATTAATATTTGGCATTTATGATTATGATTAATATTAATCTATGTCTTTTTTTTCTTGTGATTTCTACTCTGATTTCAGAATCAGGTAATCTTTCTTTCCTAAAATTAGTTAAGATATACTCACTCCACTTCTATATCACAGAAGAGATTGTGGTGAATTGGCATTATTTCTTCCTTAAGTGTTTAGCAGAATTTCCCAGAGAAGCCACATGAATCTGTAGTTTTGTTACAATGATTTAAACTATAAGTTCAACTTTTTAAATAGGTATAAATTATTCCGATTATCTGTTTTTCTTCAGTGAGCTTTTGGAAGTTGGTATCTTTCAAATAATTTGATCCTTTTATCACAATTTTCAAATCTGTGGTTGAGAGTTATTTGCAACATTTCATTATTTTCTTGTAATTTATCCAGTGGCTCTGGTTTTTCATTACCTCTTTCCTAATGTTTGTGATTTGTGTCTTTTCTCCTTTTTTCATGTTCAGTAGGCTAGAAGTTCATTAATGCTATTATTCTTTTCAAGGAATCTACTTTTGGTTTCAATAGTTTCGTCTATTGTTTTTCTGTTTTAAATTTTAGTTGTTTTCTATTTTCCATTGAAATTATTTCCTTCCTACCAGTTGCTTTTAGTATAAATTCCCTTTTGCCTCTTCCCAAGTATTATGTTCTCTCCTAAATAGTCCATATTCAACCTTTAAGACTTTAACTTTCATATCTGAGTTTTCTTACCTTTCCCTTCTGTGCTCTGCAGCATTTGAATGACCCCTTGTGTCCTGTCTTTTCAAAGGGGCCTATCTCCTCTTAGATGGCATTCTATTTCTCTGCAACTTGTTATCAAAAAGCTTCAATAGTTATGTTTTAGTACTTTTTCTGTTTTGTTATTATTATTATAAGAAGGATGTTCATTTCAGTTTTCTATACATTCATTTCAGTTCAGAGGCTCAGTCGCATCCGACTCTTTGCGACCCCATGAATCGTAGCACGCCAGGCCTCCCTGTCCATCACCACCTCCCGGAGTTCACTCAGACTCACATCCATCAAGTCGGTGATGCCATCCAGCCATCTCATCCTCCATCGTCCCCTTCTCCTCCTGTCCTCAATCCCTCCCAGCATTAGGGTCTTTTCCAATGAGTGGACTCTTCGCATGAGGTGGCCAAAGTACTAGAGTTTCAGCTTTAGCATCATTCCTTCCAAAGAAATCCTAGGACTAATCTGCTTTAGAATGGACTGGTTGAATCTCCTTGCAGTCCAAGGGACTCTCAAGAGTCTTCTCCAACACCACAGTTCAAAAGCATCAATTCTTTGGCGCTCAGCCTTCTTCACAGTCCAACTCTCACATGACTACTGGAAAAACCATAGCCTTGACTAGACGGACCTTTGTTGGCAAAGTAATATCTCCACTTTTGAATATGCTATCTAGGTTGGTCATAACTTTTCTTCCAAGGAGTAAGTGTCTTTTAATTTCATGGTTGTATACATTAGGCAGAAGCATAACTCTACCTGCCTCTTTCTTACAATTTGCCAAATGTTATTATACATAATTTTCCTATACTTTCTTGTTTTCCCTTAAGTATGTCTTTTTATAGAGAGTATAAATTAAATTTGTGTTTATGTGTGTGTGAAGAGTCTATGCTTTCTAGTCATGGAATATAAACTTTATGTTTTTCTTGCATCATTACAATCTTATTGTCTGGAATAATTTATTTCCTTTTGAAAAAGAATATTCTTCCTTTGTGGATATAGTAACATTTTAAAAATAGCATTTTTCTCCTTAAAGCAATCAAAATATTTTAACTAGATCATTTAAACTATTTTTATTATAAATTTAAGCTAATACAAAGTTGAAGCTTTAGATCATATATATTTCAGACATTCCTCAAATTTTTATAACCTGGTACTTTTCTATTTAACTAAATAACATGTATTTATCAAATCTTGTGTTTATTGATTTGAGTTTTTAAATACAGACAGCAGAACCTACTATAGATCTTTAACCACACTGGGATTTTTTTTTTTTTTTAGATGTTTGAACTAGGACAAAGACTGGAAGAATGCAGAAACTGACACGAGCATGTCAGAAAGGCTCTCACAGAATTTAGCTGCCAATTAAGCTGCAGTATATATATCCCCATGATCAGAAAGCTGTGGAATCCACTGTTGGGTACAGAATCATACCATCTCAGATTAGTTTCACCAGCAAAATAGAGGTCTCAGTTCTTCCTGTGTCCTTGTATAATTTAGTTCTGAATTAATATTGTGTGGAAATGAATTAACTGGCACATCATAATCATAATCAAAAATCTGGTTTTAGGGAGTCTTAGAAATTTAGTTTTTAATTTAATTTTTGTGGCTTCTGTTAACAAACTCCTGTTAAAAGACAACTGGAATAGGTATTTAGGTAAGCCAGTGTCATGGATCTGTCTCAAAAAAATAATTAAGAAATATGCCTTTGCATAACCAAACCAAAATTTTAGCGAAGTAAAATAGCATATGAATAAACAATGTCATTTTCTAAACTCTGTTGATGGTAGGTCTGGCCAGTTGGCTTCATTCTAGCCAAAGCAATGTATGAGAAAATGTTATATATACTTTCAGAATGACTGGTTAAAAGGATTCGTGCATATGGGAAGAGCCCCCATGTCTTTGCCCATGTTTCCCATGTTTGCCCATGTTGGTCCATGATGCAAATAGTTGCTGAGGCTCCAGTGGCCAAGAGATGACCTTGCACACATCTAGGAAGACAAAGCAGAAAGAACTTAATATGATCTTCACTGAAACCATGAAGCTTTCATGCCAAGTCCTTGACTTCTTACTTCTGGACTTCATTTTAAAGAGAAACAGTTTCATCTTATTTTAGTCACCTTAATTTGGGGATCTTCATTAATATAAGTCCATATTAATTCCTTAGTAAGAAGCCATCTTGATCCAATCTTTATAACATTTTTGATGAGATAAAAATATTGTAAATGTCTCCCTATTTCCATCACTCCAAATTAGGGAGAAATCATAGGATTTTGAGTGAATTTTGTCCTCTTTCTGAAAAACCTGTTTGTCAGTAGAGGCAGATTTGTTAAGGTAGTCTTAGATACCATTGTTAATTGGTTGAATCTATACTTGAAAGAATTCTCTCTGACTAGTTTCCAGGACTAACGTAAAAATTTCCATTTAGGAAAATGTTATCTTAGTGAACTTTTAGTAGGATTGCTACGTTACTCTGAATTCCCCAATGTGCTATGGATACATTCATATGTGAATGTGTTTGACATATATATGATATGCATGTATATCATATATACTCAGAATGACTTTAATTTAATAAACCTTTATTGAGCCTACATTATATGATAAGTGTAGCAGATTCAAATATAAATATCTTTAAAGATCATAAATAGGCTCTATCTGACTCAGTGTAGCAAAATGCAGGGTGAACAGAAGAACTTGAAAACACAGTGGGGAAACATGCTAAAACAGAGAAATACAAATTGCATCTAACAGAATTTAATTCTAGAATGATGACTACCCTTCCAACATAAAATGAAAATAACAGAGATCATTCTCTAAATGCAGAGCAATGAGAAAATCCTATTCATGAGGCAAAGTTTTCATTATGGTTCTTTGAGTTTTCCCTCTGAGTCAGATGAGTCAAAACAGATTAAATGCTGAAATGGAGTTAATTCAAATAAATTAAAATTTAGAATTTGCACTTGGTTAGCTTCATTGCAATTGTAGTTACTTTTGACATCAATAGGCAGTGAATTTTCATTTATAACCTGAACAGGATTATTTCCAAATATGTGTGGAATATAATATAAAACATGGGTAAAATCTGACCTTAATTCCATTGCTGATTAGCCTCCAGGAACATTCTGGAATATTATGATGATATGTTCTATCTTTATATATTGATACATTCTGAAGTAAAAAGCATTTCTTTTCTCTAACTGTATATTTTGTCCTGATTTTAAGCAGAAGCATGTTCTCTTGTATATGCATACATTAATCCATCACATGACAAAAAGAATTCCAAATTTTGAAATCCATTTACAAGCTAGAATTTCTGCTCTACTGCTAATTATGTGAACTAAAAGGATTAATCTAACTTCTTTGAGTATGTTTTTATCTGTAAATGCGAACGGTAGTACTTGTGCTCCTTTACTCTCCTAGATATTGTGTAAATAAAGCTTGGAGTTGTGCAAGAGACCTTTACTAGAAATCAGAACAGAACACTGATATTTCATTCCTAGCTCTATCACAAAGCCCTCTACAAATTTAATCCATGATTTTCCTGACCTGTTCCTCAGTTTGCTAACTTGTAAATGGGGGGCTGAACCAGATTCATCTTAAGTTCTTTTTTGTTAATTTGATTTAAAGTAATTCAAACTTACAGAAAAGTTGCAGAATAGTAAAACATATACATGTACACAAAATCTCTCATATTCTCTATACCCCATATATCCTTTACCCAGATTTTTAACACTTTGCACAATTCTTTTATCATTCTCCTTTGCATACATATTTATGTATATATATATATGATTTACCTTGATATAAAATATAATTATTTTATGCACAATTTGATAAATGTTACATATGAAATTTTCACTTACCCATTTATACTTCATTTACATCCTGAGGATAAAACGCATTCTAATATCACTAAAATCTTTAGATTTTAATTATTTTTAACCATAAATAATAACATGTGAACTCATATTGTAAAATACAAAGCACTACTATAATTGTTGGAGAAGGAAATGGCAATCCACTCCAGTATTCTTGCCTGGAGAATCCCATGGACAGAGAAGCCTAGCAGGTTACAGTCCACGGGGTCGCAAAGAGTCGGACACGACTGAGCAACTTCACCTCACCTCACCTCACCATAATTGTAAATAGTTTTTCTGAACAAACTAGTCCAATATTATTTTATTAAAAAGTTTATTTCAGAGAAAATTATAGGAGTTCATTTTTGTCAATTTGGAAATATCATCATACCTAGGAATACCCCTACATGAAAATCTAATGAGTTCCAATTCTTATTTTTACAAGTGATAGAATTATATATACAATCTTCTGGAAATGAAAAGAGAAAAGGATTTGGACTGAAGATGGAACATATTTCATACATCAAACTGTCAGTGAGGCTTACATTGATCGAATGAAAAAGTATTTTAATCACATTGTGTAAATGACCTATTAAAAGATGATCAGTCCTGAGAATGAAATTATAAATTCTTTCCGCCCTTATGGCATCATGTTTTTAATGCATATTTTTTCACTTCAGTACATTTAATGTGTAGGATATATTTTAGTGAGGCATCCTTTTAAATAGAATATCACCAATAACAAAGCATATTCATTTCTGGACAAGGCTTGAATTATATAAAAATTTAGCTAGTAGAAAGAAAGATCTTCCCACCCACCAATGAGAAAATACATCACCTTATTTGGGATGATGGGACAATTTTTGCTTCAATTGTCACATGTAAGGCAGGGCTAAATTAAACAATAGCTTCAGTGACTAATGAGTTTTTCTCAAGAAACTGTTATTTGGCCATTATGCTCCAATTTTTAAAGAACACACCGAGCAAATCCATTTGAGCTTGAACAATCACTGAATCAACTCTTGGGAGAGAATTACTCTGACAGAGAAAGGAAATGTTCCCATTACCTCTTCACTGCTGACTGGATGCCAAGTTTTATTGTGACTATTGTTTCCTTTTCAGTTGCCATTGTGAATGACAGCATGGATTGCTAACATTCCACAAAGAAAGGCTTTTTTCTTTTTAAAACAAACCTTAATTTCCAAAGAACAATGCTATACATACAATTTAGTACTTTAAAGCTTTCAAGTATTTTGACCTTTAAGATTTCCTAAAGCATTCATGCAAAGCTCTTTTACTAACGACTTTTTTAAAGTCTCTGGCTGATTTAATAGTTTATTTAAAAAATACATTGCAGAAATTTTGTTCTTAACTATACAAACACATTAATGTTTGCTCATCCCCAAGGCCCATCCTAAATATAACAATGATGATGATGATAATAATAATAAATTATAAACATGATGAGAAATTCTGCAGATGCTAGTTTGCTGCTGCTGCTAAGTCGCTTAAGTCGTGTCTGACTCTGTGCGACCCCATAGACGGCAGCCCCTGGGATTCTCCAGGCAAGAACACTGGAGTGGGTTGCCATGCTGCCTAATAACTTGTCAAAGGTATAATTTTATAGATATCTTTCAGGTTATTTAATTATGTGACAGGATTCTAGTGTTTGTTTCAAAACAAACACAAATATATGGCTTGATCACATTCCTTCTCTGTTACCTGCTATAAGGAAAAGATGTTAGCAGAGATTTTGTATTAGATAATATGTGGACAGTGATAGAGACTTCAAGGTAACTCCCTTCTCCCACAGAACTAGAACTTCTGTTTTTAATATAAGTAACTAGTAATCCAGAATAAAGGCTGCAATTCTTAGGCAACTTCCAAAGAGTGTAGTTATATAACAAATCTCTGACATAAAAGGTGAGAGTGAATAATATATTCAATTTGGAGAATGTATCCTTGAAAGGAAAAGTGTGTCCTTTTTCCTTCCTACCTCTAAATGCTCTGGGAACATCAACATCTTAACTGAAGTACAATTTGGGACTTGAAGCCATGAGCTATAATATAAAAAATTACAGAGCAGAAAGTTGAAAACAACCCCGTCTTAAATATAAAATCCTAAGCTGTTTCCATCTTGAGGTTAACTTTTCTCCCATGTGAAAAAGGAATAAACTCACATGTAGCTTAACCAATTTTATTTTTATTTTATAAATGTTTTGAAATAATTATAGATTTACATATAATTGTACAAATTATAAGGAAATCTCTTCAGCCCTTCAGCCATTTTCCCTCAATGGTGATATAATCAGAAAATTGCAGTTTTATTAAAGGTCTCTGCTACAGACGTATTTAATGTTTTAATGGGTCTCGGTAACAAACTTAAGCCAATCATATCTCCTGCTGTATTTCATGCTACAAATTACTTAGAAATAGATACTGGAATAAATACTTTTAAGTCCTTTAAAAACCATAATTGCTCCTGCATAAAATTAAAGACTTATCAGAGATTAAAAATGAAGAGTGTATACAAAATGAGAGCATTAAATTCTCAAGAAAGGGTGAACTAAAGCAAAATTAATTAATGCTGAAAGGATGGCCAGGACAGGAATAAATATGCTCAAGCAATATTCTCAGGGAATTTTTCACAATTAACTGCCCTACTTACCCACAGTCTGCAGGGCAGAGTCACATTTTTACTATCGGATCCCTTAAGATCTCAATGTATAAAAACATTAACATAAAAAACAAATAAATAATTGGTCCAGGCTGGTGACAGTTCTCAGTCTTATGGAATAATCAAATGTATAGCCTTTAAAAAGGGACATGTCCTTGAACCAAGTCTGCACAAAACTCTTATTACACAAGAGCTCACAATCTGAAAGTACCAAGTGCCTGGGGAACTAATCAACCCTGAAAAGAATAGGAAAGTAAGACTTTGTTCTGTATAAATGTCCAAGGACTGCCCTCACAAATTACTATGAAGTTGATGGCTTGAAGCAAAAGAAATTAATTCTCACAAGGCCAGACATACGAAGTCTAAGGGCTAGGAGGACTGAACTCCCTTCAGAGACTCTGAAGAAGATTGTGTTCTTGCTTTTTCAGCTACCAGTGGCTATGGGCACTTCTACTATTTGTCTGCATTGCTCTACTCTCTGCCTCTGAAATCTTCTCCTCTCTGTGTCTCACATGAGGATACTTGTCATTACATTTAGAACCCACTGAGATACCCAAAATGATATCATCTCCACATCCTTAATTTATTTACATCTGTAAAGACACTTTTTCCAAATAAGATAACACTGGAAAGTTCTGGGATTCAGAATAAATCTTCTCAAGAGTCTGTCGTTCAACCTACCGCATCCTCTAAAGAATTTCAGATATGAGAGCCAGCACAGAGTAAATAATTGCATTGCTTTAAAGAGGCTGTAGTATGAGATTATGGAAAAATAACTTCCAGTTTTGCAAAAGACAAAAACCACTTCAAATTTAAATAATACAGTCACTGAAATGAAATAAACCAGTGAATAAATTATCCAGCAGCTTAAATACTGCTGAGATTATTGGTTATCTGGATCACATATATAAGGAAATGATATATAAATTGTATAACAACAAGGTTAAAAAAATAAATGTTATAAGAAGGTTTTACATTATCTATATATATCTGTATATATGTAAACATAGGCATGTAAACATATATATAAAATAGACATTCCAGAAGGACATACCAAAGTGACTAAAGACAGAAAATATAACAATGAGAATTTCTAGGAATTACTGAAGTACATAAATCATTATAATCAGGAATCATTACGACTCTTTAAAAAAGTAGATAAAAATTAATCCACCCATAGAGATGACCCAGAAAAGCTATAGCACAACAAGTAAGAAGACATTTAATGCAGTTACAGATCAAATTTTTTAGTCTGAAAGCAGACATCCCAATAGAAATAACAGGAAAAAAATAAAACAGAATAATGCTACACATACTGAAGATAGGCTTTTAAAAATACTATTTATATACTATTATAAGCAACAGTTAGAACTGGACATGGAACAACAGACTGGTTCCAAATAGGAAAAGGAGTACGTCAAGGCTATATATTGTCACCCTGATTATTTAACTTATATGCAGAGCACATCATGAGAAACGCTGGGCTGGAAGAAGCACAAGTTGGAAGCAAGATTGCGGGGAGAAATATCAATAACCTCAGATATGCAGATGACACCACCCTTATGGCAGAAAGTGAAGAGGAACTAAAAAACCTCTTCTTGAAAGTGAAAGAGGAGAGTGAAAAAGTTGGCTTAAAGCTCAACATTCAGAAAATGAAGATCATGGCATCTGTTCCCATTACTTCATGGTAAATAGATGGGGAAACAGTGGAAACAGTGTCAGACTTTATTTTCTGGGCTCCAAAATCACTGCAGATGGTGACTGCAGCCATGAAATTAAAAGACGCTTAACTCCTTGGAAGAAAAGTTATGACCAACCTAGATAGCATATTCAAAAGCAGAGACATTACTTTGTCAACCAAGTTCCGTTTAGTCAAGGCTATGGTTTTCCCATTGGTCATGTATGGATGTGAAAGTTGGACTGTGAAGAAAGCTGAGCCCCGAAGAATTGATGCTTTTGAACTGTGGTGTTGGAGAAGACTCTTGAGAGTCCCTTGGACTGCAAGGAAATCCAACCAATCCATTCTGAAGGAGATCAGCCCTGGGATTTCTTTGGAAGGAATGATGCTAAAGCTGAAACTCCAGTACTCTGGCCATCTCATGCAAAGAGTTGATTCATTGGAAAAGACTCTGATGCTGGGAGGGATTGGGGGCAGGAGGAGAAGGGGACAAGAGGATGAGATGGCTGGATGGCATCACAGACTCGATGGACGTGAGTTTGAGTGAACTCCGGGAGTTGGTGATGGAACAGGGAGGCCTGGCGTGCTGCGATTCATGGGGTTGCAAAGAGTCGGACATGACTGAGCGACTGAACTGAACTGACCGATACCTTAATTATTTATACTTACTATTTTTATTACTTACATTGATTACTTTTTCCAATATTTATTCTTAAATTCCTTCCTTTATTAGACTCAATGTATAAGGTTTCTCAGACTCTCTCTCAGAGTTACAGATGCATTTTTGAGCTCAGGAATCAATGGACACATACGTATAACCTCATTAAATGGAGTAAAAGATGGAAAGGGAGACTCTTTCCTGGTTCTAGCAGCGTAGCTTGAACCAGAAGTTTCAGCAGTGGTTTTCTGACTTCTGCGTGCACCTAAGGTGTATTCCCCAAACCAAAAGTTGGGATGGCCATTTCTAGAATCCAGCAAAAGCAAAACTCCTTTGTTATGACTCCTTTGTGGGTTGGCCACAGTATATTTTATGTTGTCTGCATCCTAGAGTACAACCTGAAAGATTAGGACCTTTCTGCAAATTGCTGGTCTTGTGGCAGCAGCAGACCTGCCGGTGAACCACACAAAGGCTTGAACACTTGTCAGTTTGCACACACTAGTTCTACTCACATTTCATTTGTCACATTTAAGTCTTATAGCCAAGTTGTTAAGTCAATCAGATAGAAATGTGCTAATTTGCTATAGGAGGAGACCACAGAAAATATTTTAAAAACAAAAATACCATCTACCAGTATCTAGAACTTATTTTGGCATGTTAATTTTCTACTTCTTGGCTTGACATTATAAGTGGCCCCTGTACCATGCTGGGATCTGATACTAAATTTAGCTCTGAAGGAAATTAGATAGTAGTGATAGAGCAAAAAGATAATTGTTATTCTCTTCCAAGGTGACCTGTGAGGTCATGTTATCTCTCCAACAAAGTAGTAGCCTATTCAAAATTGAAGGGGAGGTTTAGGCTTGCCTGGGAGGCTCTTTTCGGCTTGGGCATTTAGAATGCTTACACTTACAAAATCATTCAAATATCAAATTTTATTTTTGGAGAAGGCGGAGAGGGGGATCTTTTTTTTTTTCTTTCCCATAATCAGTGTTCAAATAAGGGACCTAGGGAATCTGCAGGCTTTAGTCTATTTTGCAATATCATCTCACAGGATCAGATTTTATTTGATCATTGTTTATTTTGTCTCATGCTAATTAAGGAAAGACATTAATTTACAAGGATCACAGATATTTTTGTTTCTCTGATTGGTCCTTATGCTAAGGATGTAAAGCCCTGATTCTGTTATTCTTATTTTTCTGTTATTCAGTATTATTAGAAACAGCCCATCTCACAGGCTTTTAATTTTATGTGGTTGTTATAGTATACTACAGAAGCTATCACTTAATCTGATAGAATTGTACATTCATCAACAAAACCTTTAGTAATATTTTTCACATTGGGAACCATGTTATGAAGATACCATTCTATAGTAGAAGAAGAGATATTTTCTCCTTTTAAACCAGCAATGGCAGGGAACTATTCAATTTTCATCCTTAAGAATGTGTTGCCTGCAACTACTTTTGGTGCCAAATACTTTATCAATAGAGAGTTGGCTTCATTCAGGTAAATTAGGAGTTTGGGATTAGCATATGTGTATTATTATACATAAAAGAGATAAACAACAAGAACCTACTGCATAGCACAGGGAACTAAGTTCAATAGCTAATGGAAACGAAAGTGAAAAACTGAATCACTTTGCTGTATACTTGAAACTAACTCAGCATTGTAAATTAACTATAATAAAAAATGGTTAAAAATAAGGACTCAGTTTCAGATAATAAATCCCCTAGCAATTTTAAGCAAAGAATATTTGATATGGATGAATGAGTGTTTCTAAAATTATTGGAAGGCCTTAAGGAACAAGTTCCAGGCTGGGCCTTCAAAATGACTCCTAGAATAGCACTTCAGAATTGGATCACTAAGAGAAATTTTGGCTTTGCTGAATTCTGGAAATCGCCATCTATTCCTTAGGTTCCAGGATCACAATACCTTAGCTGCATGCAAGGCTCAGGAAACTACAACTGGAAGTGTTGGTTCAAGCTACAATGAACAATGGAGTACAGAAACTTAAAAGTATTAGCCAAAAATAGAGAAGAGCATGTTCCATTAAATGGCTTCTCTATGCACAAAAGACCCCAAACTTTAGGGTTCAAAACTGATAAAACAGTTAATCATTTTAAGTTGCAAGGGTTATTTGTTCACTTTTACTATATTTGAAAATCCTAACCAATTCACAGACCACAGAGGAAAATGTCAACGTGTTTCCAGTAATGTCACGCAGTACCATCATGTGTGTAATAATATCTTACAATTGTTTCCTAATAATTTGAGTTTAAAAAGCTAAAAATGCTCTCCTTATAGGAAACAAGTCAAATAGAATAGCTGATGCAGGATTCTTGAAGTAAACAGAATAGGATTTTAAACTTTTAGAATCATGCTCATCTGTATGCTACTGAACATAAACTCAGAAAATATATAAGCTTTGTAAGTTCTACTTTTGAATGTTTTACTGTGTCCTTCAAGAGTATAATACAACTATTTCAGAAAGATGTGGAAGTGAAAAATAGACTGAATTTAAGTAGTCCCCTAGAGTTATCCTTGTTTTGCCCTTTTTCTTTTGATCGTTAATAACCCATTTCTTATTGAAAATAAGCTTTTTTTTTTTCCTGAATGAGTTTCCTAAGTGTCTTGAAAAAGTTATTTCTTAACTCTGACCTCCTAATGCAATATCTCTATGCTCCACCCTTGAACAGTTCATTTTCCAGGATATAGCAACATAATCCTTGTGATAGGGGCTGACTTTATGGAGAATAGCATGACTGAGACCCTGGAAGAGCCGCCTATCTCCACACCTTTCCTCATGCTAGAAGTTCAACATGTAATTTCATCACTGCCTTTTCTCATCAATGTATCTTTTTAAATGCAAATTGTTTTATAAAAATAATGAGTACCAAAACCCCTCATGCAAATATGTTCGTTTGTCATTTTCTTTTGGTGACCAGAATGAAAAACATTTTAGTATCAAGACAGAAATTAAAAATGGAGACAAGAATTTCTAAAGTAGATGCTGGTGTCCAAAGAAGATTGCAAAATTGTAAGGTTTGATTAGGTTTTTTTTTTTTTGAGCTAGAATACACTGCTTTATAATTATTCCAATTCTGTTCAAAACTTACCCTTTGATGATTGTTAATTAAGAGAGTAAATTGTACTTTTTTTTTTAAACCAATGGTCTCTTTCATAGTATTGCTAACATTTAGTGGCCAAACACTAGAAGACACCATAATAAACTGGTATCCACTCCTGGGTGAACAGAAATAGGCACTCCACATGATGGGACTATGGAATGTGTAAACATGGGCATCAGCACTACTGCTGTCTTAAATGACTGAGTATAGATATTAGGTGCTCCACATCTGTGAATAACAGCCTGGCCAATGAGTGCAGCTGAGGGCCAATCCTTCTCTTCTAAGAACTTCCAAATGTGACAGGAATAGACTTTTCAAATTAAGATGATAAAAACAGATATATTACCTGTACCATTTTTTGAAATTTGCTCAAAACCACCAAAGTGAACAGAAATCAGAAACACAACACAAACTCTACCTAAATTTTAGAAAGAAAGATCTAATTATTATAACCAAAATATCTGAAGATAGAACAGGGATGAGATAAAAGCAGATGATTTATCTAAGAGAGAAAGGTCCAAATTTAAGGGTAATGAGTTATAGTGAGGGAAAGATATCTCTAAGAAGCAAATGTATTGATCAGTTCTGCAGATATTCAAAAGATGAAAGAATTCAAGTAACAGATTAACATAAAAGCAAGCAGATGGCAGGGGCCTCAAAGTAGGGAATTTTTCAAGAGAAGTATGACCCCAAGATCCATGTTTTGCTCCTCATTTTGGAAAACAAATGTTTATCCTCTGTTGTGTTCTTATATAACTATGTTATCCTTTGGTGAGAATTTTCTAATAACTTCCCTTCATATTTCCTATGTTCTATCTTTGCATTTGAAAAATATAACCAAAATGTTGTACTTTATTTCAAGTTCTTTAAGATGCTTAATTTTAAGTAGCAGTAATAAAATTTGAAAACTTGAAATCAAAAATTTTTTCTGACTCTTGAATGGGAGAATAGCCAACTGCTGACAAGTATGGTTTTATATAGCATTCAATCTACGTTCATTAGTTGTGTGTCATTGGTTGAGTTACTGAACCTCTCTGTAACTTGGTTTCCTTATCTGTTAAAAGGATGATCATAATCCTTTCCTTAAAAGTATGATCATAATACATTTCTCATGGGTCATTTTAAAATGTTAAATATGTAAAGCATTTGAAACACTGGCCAGCACACAGAATGCTCTATTGGGATTGCCTATATTATGTTTAGGCTCTATTTTGATGACTACCTCCTAAGATCCTCTGTGAGTTAAAGACTAGAAAAATAACAAAGATTTGTTTGAAATTATTATTACAGTAGTAAACTGTTAGGAAGGAAGGTATTGCTAGTTGCTCACCCAACATTAATTCTGTACTTCTCCTTACTAACAGAAGCTGATCTTATCCAGTGCAACAAAATAACTAAATTTTAACTATATTTAACTATGTTTAACTATGTTTAACTATAAACAATTATATTTCACAGTCTTATTTGCATCCAATGAAGTATAAGTAGAAGTCATCAGATAGGCAATAAGGAAATCTTTTAAAAATGGGACTTTTTTCCCTTTTAGCTTTCCTGGCTTCCTTATTCTACCTTCTTGGTAGAATAGACATATTGTCTAGAACTACAATTGTCCTCATGTAGCCCGAGACAACTTCAAAGATGGAAAACATGTGCTAGGGAAAGAAGAAGAGAAAAAGATAAAAATACAGTATTTCCTAATATTAGCGAAGCAGCCATTCCACCCATATCTTCCCAATTTCCATGAGACAAAATTAAGTTTCAATCAATTAAACTCTCCTTAATCTGGATTTTTCATTATATGCTGCTAAACTCAATCCCAACCATGGAGGTCTATGGTGACTTCATTTGCATCATAGTAAGAATACTCTTAGAAAGATTGGTCATTGAGTAAAAAACAAAAGTCAAGTCTTTAAAATAATATATATTCAGAATTTACCACACAGAGAAGGCAAAGGCAACCCACTCCGGTACTCTTGCCTGGAAAATCCCATGGATAGAGGTGCCTGTGCAGTCCATGAGGTCGCTACAAGTCGGACACAGCTGAGCGACTTCAGTTTCATTTTCCCTTTCATGCATTGGGGAAGGAAATGGCAACCCACTCCAGTGTTCTTGCCTGGAGAATCCCAGGGACGGGGGAGCCTGGTGAGCTGACATCTATGGGATGGCACAGAGTCAGACATGACTGAAGCGACTTAGCAGCAGCAGAATTTACCACAAAGCCTACATTTTTCAGCCAGTTTATTTAGTTTTTGGATAATAAATTTCTCTCTGTTTGTATTATATTTCTCCGCTGTATCATCAGTCTCTTTTGTATACTTCTTATGAAGCCAACAAAATTTAAGTGCTTTCTTTTACTATTGGATTTTCCAGCATTATGAGCCTTAAGCTTTGATCAAAATTTTTGTTAACATTGCATGCCTCAGACTCCTGTGCAGTAATGAACAGTGTACCTTTACTGTGATCATTATGATCATAGTCAATAAAAATACCCCTGTGTATGTGTTTGTTGGCAATGCCTGAGTATGTGGGTTTAAGGATTAGGGGAGAGGAGAAACTGCAATTTTTCTTATTTGTCAATTTCAAGGTTCTCATTTCAAGGACTTATTGAGGTCTTGGATATGTTATATAGTTATGTCTTTATATTTAACACTATCTTGGCTTCCAGTAACTTCACAGATTTTTATCAATCTTGCACCACACTGAGATCCAGAATAGAGTCCCTTAAATACTTAACTTAGACTTAATAGTTCAGAAGATTTTTTTTCACTCTGTTTATAACCTCACACACTTCTGTATTGTTCTAGATATCCACATGATATGATCAGAAAGCAGAGAAGATGAGGGGTGATTGGCGGAGCCTTTACAAAGAGAAGCAGAATACAGCTATATTTGCTATCGGAAATTGACTATAAAATGTATGTCTCTGAACACCTCTTTATGAAAATTTGTATTTCAAAAACAACCACCAACACCCAGAGATCTAGACTTTACTGAACTTCTTACCATTTGGGATCCTTTGTCATGTCTGCAAGAATGAACAAAATCATTTAGCTCCTATACATTAACCGCACTAAAGGAGAATAATGAGTGAACATGAGTATCACAGGGTATCTCTGTTAAAGAAAGAGGGAAATTCAGAATTTCTTTCTTCTGCAATACAGAAGACTCTCTCTCAGTTTTGTAATACCTGCCTACCATTTTCACTGATGTACTCTTCACAAAATGAAATACCAGAGGAGAAAGATGGTATACTGCCATATCTTTAAACGCAAGTTATCTCAAGTCACTTTTATTTCCAGTCTGTTCTAGCTTCATTTTGACAGTGTTACCTCCTGTTAGAGAATGGGAAGAGGGGAATCAGCTCATCACCAAGTGTCTATTCCCTGGATTGGAAAAGGCAAGGGAGGCTTGTGTGAATAGCAGTACTGGTAGCACAGTGATTCCTAAGGGCACAAATGTACCAGATATGTGGAAGGAAGCTCCACATTTGAGGCTGCAGAGTGGGCATTCAGAATAGTGGAAGAGGAGCAAGGGGCGAAAGTCTTCAGTACATGTTTTGTCAAACTGCCATGTTATAACAGTAACCTTAATTATGGCTACATTGTACATATACATGTTGACAGTTAGCCATCAAAGATTTTTATGTATGGTTCAGATATGAACCTTCTGAAAAGAATGCTAAAAATGTTCTCAGTGATCCTGGCTCAGTGGTTCCTTGGTTATCCATGAGCAGTAAGTAGTCAATGGTATCTTTCCCTTACAGGACAATCCAACTGCACAAAGCAAACCAGGTGGGAAAGATGCTTAGTTGGCAAATCATAGCTCTTTCAAATCTTCTACCTGGGGTTGCTACATTTAGAAAACAAAATGTAGGAATTCAAATTAAATTTGAGTTTTAGATAAACAACAAATATATATAAACTAGTATAAGCATTTCCTATGCAGTATTTAGGACATACTAAAAAAGATATCTGTTGCTTATTTAAAATTCCAACTTACACAGGTAGGTATCCTGTATTTTATCTGATAAGTCTACTGCTACCTTATAATGGTACATTTAAAATGTTCTTCTCTTATTTCACCTACATGTGGAACTGAAACAAGACCATTTTTAATAGTCCTAACCCAGCACAACAAACACTTTGTTTATACCATCACTTTCCTCATTAGGATGGGAAATAGAGACATCTTTTATTTACTCATAACATAGTGGATAAGATATGTACCTGATAATTAGGTAGCATGTTTTTACTTTTATTTTTTATACCACTTTTTCATGATACAATCTTCGTATTTCACTAAACCATAAAACATCAAAGTAAGTCTTTTAAAAATATATGAAACAATAAAACAATATTATTCAACATTCCAGTATTTACATCACAAATTACTCAGGTAGATAAACCTTAACTAACCACTTTAAATTCCTATACTTTCCATATATTTTAAATTGGAGTAAGTGTTTTAAAATGAGTTCTATGTTTCTTTAACTTCTAAAATGAAACACCCAGAATGTACATTTCTGTCTTTGAAACTCTGGAACATAATTGGAGTGCCAATTATACTCATATGCATAAAAGAAACAAGAATCTAAAGAAATATTATCCAGTAGAACTTTCTCCAATGACAGAAATATTCAGTATCTGTTCTGTCCAAAATCTTGCACACAAGCCCATGTAGCTTTTGTGCACTTGAAATGTGACTAGTGCCACTGAGTGTTCTAAATTTTAAATTTAATTTTAATTAAATATAAACAGCTGCACACTAATATTTACATTTAAATATGCTGATTGTATCTTTTGCTACACTTGATCCATCATTTTCTTTGTCTGCCTAAGATGGAAAAGTATGAGACTTCATAAAAATTGCAATAAATCAGTGAGTTCTAACAACAAAAAAAAACTTAAGAAAAACAATACATTAACTGAATTTCTTTTAGACAAACTATTTTTTCAATAGGGTTGTTATTGTTTAGTTGCTAAGTCACAACAGATTCTTTGTGACCCCATGGACTGTAGCCCACCAGACTCTTCTGTCCATGGGATTTTCCAGGCAAGAATACTGGAGTGGGTTGCCATTTCCTTCTTCAGGGGATCTTATAGATCAGGGACTGAACTTGCATCTCCTGCATTGGTGGGTGGATTCTTCATCACTGAGCTACCAGGGAAGCTCTTTCAATATGGTATCCCTTAGTTAATGTTTTTATACCTGTTGTAGTTCAGAAAAAAAAGTACCATGGCCATCCTAACAATGACAAAAACAAATCTTTTGATTCTGCCTACACTTTGAGAACTCTAAATAAGATATACCATGCTGCTGCTGCTGCTGCTAAGTCGCTTTAGTCGTGTCCGACTCTGTGTGACCCCCATAGACGGCAGCCCACCAGGCTCCCCCATCCCTGGGATTCTCCAGGCAAGAACACTGGAGTGGGTTGCCATTTCCTTCTCCAATGCAGGAAAGTGGAAAGTGAAAGTGAAATCACTGAGTCGTGTCAGACTCTTAGCGACCCCATGGACTACGGCCTACCAGGCTCCTCCGTCCATGGGATTTTCCAGGCAAGAGTACTGGAGTGGGATGCCATCGCCTTCTCCATGGATATATCATAGAGACTTGTAAAGATCAAGAAATGCTTGATTAAGCAATAATCTTATTTGGAATAAGATTAAATCTTTTAAATCATATTTAAAAGTTTAACTTAGTTTCTATTGGCTCGCATAGTGACCTAAAATTTAAGGAAGACATCAAGTTGTGTTCAACTCTCTGTCAAGAACTGCAAGTCAATGTGAAGCTTATTTTCTCCATGTTTGCTGTGTCTCTATAGCTCATGGTAACCTCGAAATGTAACTGAATCTGTTCTGTCTAAGGAATTGCTAAAGTAACCAAGAAAATTTTGGCCCTAAAACTTTGCCCTTATCCTTGTTTTGCTGAGAATTTACACTAAAAACAAATTCATACTAAAGAGACACATGTACCCCAATGTTCATCGCAGCACTGTTTATAATAGCCAGGACATGGAAACAACCTAGATGTCCATCAGCAGATGAATGGATAAGAAAGCTGTGGTACATATACACAATGGAGTATTACTCAGCCGTTAAAAAGAATTCATTTGAATCAGTTCTGTTGAGATGGATGAAACTGGAGCCGATTATACAGAGTGAAGTAAGCCAGAAAGAAAAACACCAATACAGTATACTAACACACATATATGGAATTTAGGAAGATGGCAATGACGACCCTGTATGCAAGACAGGGAAAGAGACACAGATGTGTATAACGGACTTTTGGACTCAGAGGGAGAGGGAGAGGGTGGGATGATTTGGGAGAATGACATTCTAACATGTATACTATCATGTGAATTGAATCGCCAGTCTATGTCTGACGCAGGATGCAGCATGCTTGGGGCTGGTGCATGGGGATGACCCAGAAAGATGTTATGGGGAGGGAGGTGGGAGGGGGGTTCATGTTTGGGAATGCATGTAAGAATTAAAGATTTTGAAATTTTAAAAAAAAAAAAAAGGAAAACCTAATGAATGGAAAAAAATAAAATAAAATAAAATAAAAGAAAAAAAAAAGAAAAAAAAGAAAAAAAAGAATAACTTCACTTCTTTCTACAGAAGTAAAATAATTTTCAAGAAGTTCTGCCGATGTATGAGAGTCATGCTCGTGCTTATCCCCCTAAAATATTGCTTTAAACCCTGTCACATGTTTTGCTTATCTGAGCTTGTAGATTATTTATCTTCAGAGAATCTTCAAGGAATGATAAACATTAAAATTTTAGAAGGCAGAAATGAATGAGATAAAGCCCTGGAACAATAAAATAATTTCTTGACAAAAAAAAAAAAAAGAGAGATGAAGGGAGAAGAGAGTCCTCAAACAATTTTATACCAAGATTTGCCTTTACATGAAAAATTATGGACAAAACACAGAGGAGTTCTATGGCTGCTAGTTCTTGCTCAACAAAATTCTCCAAGTATTACTTTTAAATTGTTTGGCCTAGAGAGTTATGGAAGCAGCAGAATTTTCTACTAATATAGTAGTTTTTCTCTACTTAGTGCATATAATCACCACCAAGGAAGTTTGATAAGCACACCCAGGCCTATTTAGAAAGCATGTAGTGAGAGCTAAAACATGTTATTTTAACAAATAAAATGTTGATTAAATTTAGATTGTGCTTAGAAATTCTACTTGGGTATAAAATTTCACATTACTGGTAAGTAGCCAAAAAACGTTATGAGTGCCAGGGCTGAGGAAAACCTACGCTCACCACGCTCTGACCATGACTAGTGTTAAATGAACAGTAGAAAACAGCTATTAAGTTGTAGTAATGTATATTCTTTTATACACTGTTGGATTCAATTTACTTATATTTTCTTCAAGATTTTGAATCTATGTTCATAAGAGATATTGGTGTGTAGTTTCTGCATTTTGTAATATATTTGTCTGGTTTGGTATGGAGAAAAAACTGGCCTCATAGAAAGAATTAGGAAGTATTTTAACACCCATACCCAGATCAAAACACAAGAAATAAAACTTTGTTTGCAAATGAGGTAGGAAAACTGAAAGAATCAACAAAATTTCCTGAAACTAATGAACAATTATAGGTCATTGCAGAATATAAGGTTGCAAAATACAGGCTAATATACAAAAATCAACTGCTTTCCTACATACCAGCAATGAACAAGTAAGAGTTCAAATTAAAAATGCAATGCCAGGGGGAACTGTAAAGATGGCGTAGGAATAGGACGGGAAGACCACTTTCTCCCTCACAAATTCCTCAAAAGAACATTTCAACGCCGAGCAAACTCCACAAAACAACTTCTGTAGGCTGGCAGAGGACATCAGGCAACCAGAAAAGCAGACCATTGTCTTCAAAAACAGATTTTTAATCTTTGCTCTTAGGTTTTTGTTGTTAATTTTGTACATTTAAAAACCCAAACTTCACTAGCCAAGTTTACCTGAGAGCGAGATTTCTGGCTTGACCACTCTCTCCTCCTTTGGACTCTCCTTTTTCTCCACCAGGTGGCCTCTGTCTCTTTTCTTCCCCATCTCTTCTCTATCCAACTCTGTGAATCTCTGTGTGTTCCAGACGGTGGAGAACACCCAAGGAACTGGTTACTGGCAGGATTTGTCTCTCTCCTTCTCATTCCTCTCTCTTATCCTCCTGGCCACCTCTGTCTACTTCCTCCCTCTCATCTTCCCTGTATAACTCCATAAATACCTCTGAGCGGTCCAGACTATGGAGTGCACATAAGGAAGTGACTACTAGCTACCTTGCTCTCTCCTCTTAGGATCTCACCGCATCTCATTCCAGTTACCTCTAACTACCCCCTCCATCTTCTCTTCTCCTTGTAACTCAGTGAACCTCTCTGAGTGTCCCTCAATGTGGAGAAACTTTTCATCTTTAACCTAGATGTTTTATCATCAGTGCTGTATAGATGGAGAAGTCTAGAGGCTACTGTAAAAATAAAACTGAAAACCAGAAGCAGGAGGCTTAAATCCAAAGCCTGAAAACATTAGAGAACTCTTGAATTCAGGGAACATTAAACAATAGGAGCTCATCAAATGCCTTCATACCTACACCGAAACCAAGCTCCACCCAAGGGCCAACAAGTTCCAAAACAAGACATACCACTCAAATTCTCCAGCAACACAGCAACACTCCCCTGAGCTTCAATATACAGGCAGCTCCAAATATTCCAAAACTTTTGATGTCTCATAACCCATTACTGGTCACTCCACTGCACTCCAGAGAGAAGAAACCCAGCTCCACCCACCAAAACTCCAACACAAGCCTCCCTAACCAGGAAACCTTGACAAGCCACTGATACAACCCCACCCACAGTGAGGAAGCTCCATAATAAAGAGAACTCCACAAATTACCAGAATATAAAAAGGCCACCCCAAACGCAGCAATATAACCAAGATGAAGAGACAGAGGAATACTCAGCAGGTAAAGGAACAGGAGAGTTGCCCACCAAACCAAACAAAAGAGGAAGAAGTAGGGAAGCTACCTGAGAAGGAATTCCGAATATTGATAGTGAAAATGATCCAAAATCTTGAAATCAAAATGGAATCACAGATAAATAGCCTACAGACAAGGATTGAGAAGATGCAAGAAAGGTTTAACAAGGACCTAGAAGAAATAAAAAAGAGTCAAAATATAATGAATAATGCAATAAATGAGATCAGAAACACTCTGGAGGCAACAAATAGTAGAATAACGGAGGCAGAAGATAGGATTAGTGAAATAGAAGATAGAATGGTAGAAATAAATGAATCAGAGAGGAAACAAGAAAAACGAATTAAAAGAAACGAGGACAATCTCAGAGACCTCCAGGACAATATGAAATGCTCCAACATTCGAATTATAGGAGTCCCAGAAGAAGAAGACAGAAAGAAAGATCATGAGAAAATCCTTGAGGAGATAATAGTTGAAAACTTCCCCAAAATGGGGAAGGAAATAATCACCCAAGTCCAAGAAACACAGAGAGTTCCAAATAGGATAAACCCAAGGCGAAACACCCCAAGACACATATTAATCAAATTAACAAAGATCAAACACAAAGAACAAATATTAAAAGCAGCAAGGGAAAAACAACAAATAACACACAAGGGGATTCCCATAAGGATAACAGCTGATCTGTCAATAGAAACTCTTCAGGCCAGGAGGGAATGGCAAGACATACTTAAAGTGATGAAAGACAATAACCTACAGCCCAGATTACTGTACCCAGCAAGGATCTCATTCAAATACGAAGGAGAAATCAAAAGCTTTACAGACAAGCAAAAGCTGAGAGAATTCAGCACCACCAAACCAGCTCTCCAACAAATTCTAAAGGATATTCTCTAGACAGGAAACATGAAAAGGGTGTATAAACCCGAACCCAAAACAATAAAGTAAATGGCAACGGGATCATACTTATCAATAATTACCTTAAACGTAAATGGGTTGAACGCCCCAACCAAAAGACAAAGACTGGCCGAATGGATACAAAAACAAGACCCCTCTATATGCTGCTTACAAGAGACCCACCTCAAAACAAGGGACACATACAGACTGAAAGTGAAGGGCTGGAAAAAGATATACCACGCAAATAGAGACCAAAAGAAAGCAGGAGTGGCAATACTCATATCCAATAAAATAGACTTTAAAACAAAGGCTGTGAAAAGAGACAAAGAAGGCCACTACATAATGATCAAAGGAACAATCCAAGAAGAAGATATAACAATTATAAATATATATGCAACCAATATAGGAGCACTGCAATATGTAAGACAAATGCTAACAAATATGAAAGCGGAAATCAACAATAACACAATAATAGTGGGAGACTTTAATACCCCACTCACACCTATGGACAGATCAACTAAACAGAAAATTAACAAAGAAACGCAAACTTTAAATGATACATTAGATCAGTTAGACCTAATTGATATCTATAGAACATTTCACCCCAAAACAATGAATTTCACCTTTTTTTCAAGTGCTCATGGAACCTTCTCCAGGATAGATCACATCCTGGGCCATAAATCTAAACTTGATAAATTCAAAAAAATCGAAATCATTCCAAGCATCTTTTCTGACTATAATGAATTAAGATTAGATCTCAATTACAGGAGAAAAACTATTAAGAATTCCAACATATGGAGGTTGAACAACACACTTCTGAATAACCAACAAATCACAGAAGAAATCAAAAAAGAAATCAAAATTTGCATAGAAACTAATGAAAATGAAAACACAACAACCCAAAACCTGTGGGACACTATAAAAGCAGTGCTAAGAGGAAAGTTCATAGCAATACAGGCATATCTCAAGAAACAAGAGAAAAGTCAAATAAATAACCTAACTCTACAACTAAAGCAATAGAAAAGGAAGAATTGAAGAACCCCAGAGTTAGTAGAAGGAAAGAAATCTTAAAAATTAGGGCAGAAATTAATGTAAAAGAAACAAAAGAGAACAGAGCAAAAATCAACAAAGCCAAAAGCTGGTTCTTTGAAAGGATAAATAAAATTGACAAACCATTAGCCAGACTCATCAAGAAGCAGAGAGAAAAATCAAATCAATAAAATTAGAAATGAAAACGGAGAGATCACAACAGACAACACAGAAATACAAAGGATCATAAGAGACTACTATCAGCAGTTGTATGCCAATAAAATGGACAACGTGGAAGAAATGGACAAATTCTTAGAAAAGTACAATTTTCCAAAACTGAACCAGGAAGAAATAGAAAATCTTAACAGACCCATCACAAGCACAGAAATTGAAACTGTAATCAGAAATCTTCCAGCAAACAAAAGCCCAGGTCCAGGCGGCTTCACAGCTTAATTCTACCAAAAATTTTGAGAAGAGCTAACACCTATCCTCCTCAAACTCTTCCAGAAAATTGCAGAGGAAGGTAAACTTCCAAACTCATTCTATGAGGCCACCATCACCCTAATACCAAAACCTGACAAAGATGTCACAAAAAAAGAAAACTACAGGGCAATACCACTGATGAACATAGATGCAAAAATCCTCAACAAAATTCTAGCAATCAGAATCCAACAACACATTAAAAAGATCATACACCATGACCAAGTGGGCTTCATCCCAGGGATGCAAGGATTCTTCAATATCCGCAAATCAAACAATGTAATTCACCACATTAACAAATTGAAAAATAAAAACCATATGATTATCTCAATAGATGCAGAGAAGGCCTTTAACAAAATTCAACATCCATTTATGATAAAAACTCTCCAGAAGGCAGGAATAGAAGGAACATGCCTCAACATAATAAAAGCTATCTATGACAAAACCACAGCAAACATTATCCTCAATGGTGAAAAATTGAAAGCATTTCCCCTAAAGTCAGGAACAAGACAAGGATGTCCACTTTCACCGCTACTATTCAACATAGTTCTGGAAGTTTTGGCCACAGCAATCAGAGCAGAAAAAGAAATAAAAGGAATCCAAATTGGAAAAGAAGAAGTAAAACTCTCACTGTTTGCAGATGACATGATCCTCTACATGGAAAACCCTAAAGACTCCACCAGAAAATTACTAGAGCTCATCAATGAATATAGTAAAGTTGCAGGATATAAAATCAACACACAGAAATCCTTTGCATTCCTATAGACTAATAATGAGAAAGTAGAAAAAGAAATTAAGGAAACAATTCCATTCACCATTGCAACGAAAAGAATAAAATACTTAGGAATATATCTACCTAAAGAAACTAAAGACCTATATATAGAAAACTATAAAACACTGATGAAAGAAATCAAAGAGGACACTAATAGATGGAGAAATATACCATGTTCATGGATTGGAAGAATCAATATAGTGAAAATGAGTATACTACCCAAAGCAATTTACAAATTCAATGCAATCCCTATCAAGCTACCAGCCGTATTTTTCACAGAACTAGAACAAATAATTTCAAGATTTGTATAGAAATACAAAAAAGCTGGAATTGCCAAAGCAATCTTGAGAAATAAGAATGGAACTGGAGGAATCAACTTGCCTGACTTCAGGCTCTACTACAAAGCCACAGTCATCAAAACAGTATGGTACTGGCACAAAGACAGACATATAGATCAATGGAACAAAATAGAAAGCCCAGAGATAAATCCACACACATATGGACACCTTATCTTTGACAAAGGAGGCAAGAATATACAATGGAGTAAAGACAATCTCTTTAACAAGTGGTGCTGGGAAAACTGGTTACCCACTTGTAAAAGAATGAAACTAGATCACTTTCTAACACCATACATAAAAATAAACTCAAAATGGATTAGAGATCTAAATGTAAGACCAGAAACTATAAAACTCCTAGAGGAGAACATAGGCAAAACAGTGTCAGACATAAATCACAGCAGGATCCTCTATGATCCACCTCCCAGAATTCTGGAAATAAAAGCAAAAATAAACAAATGGGATCTAATTAAAATTAAAAGCTTCTGCACAACAAAGGAAAATATAAGCAAGGTGAAAAGACAGCCTTCTGAATGGGAGAAAATAATAGCAAATGAAGCAACTGACAAACAACTAATCTCAAAAATATACAAGCAACTTATGCAGCTCAATTCCAGAAAAATAAACGGCCCAATCAAAAAATGGGCCAAAGAACTAAATAGACATTTCTCCAAAGAAGACATATGGATGGCTAACAAACACATGAAAAGATGCTCAACATCACTCATTATTAGAGAAATGCAAACCAAAACCACAATGAGGTACCACTTCACAGCAGTCAGAATGGCTGTGATCCAAAAATCTGCAAGCAATAAATGCTGGAGAGGGTGTGGAGAAAAGGGAACCCTCCTACACTGTTGGTGGGAATGCAAACTAGTACAGCCACTATGGAGAACAGTGTGGAGATTCCTTAAAAAATTGCAAATAGAACTACCTTATGACCCAGCAATCCCACTGCTGGGCATACACACCGAGGAAACCAGAATTGAAAGAGACACATGTACCCCAATGTTCATCGCAGCACTGTTTATAATAGCCAGGACATGGAAACAACCTAGATGTCCATCAGCAGATGAATGGATAAGAAAGCTGTGGTACATATACACAATGGAGTATTACTCAGCTGTAAAAAAGAATTCATTTGAATCAGTTCTGATGAGATGGATGAAACTGGAGCCGATTATACAGAGTGAAGTAAGACAGAAAGAAAAACACCAATACAGTATACTAACACATATATATGGAATTTAGAAAGATGGCAATTTCCTGTATGCAAGACAGGAAAAAAGACACAGATGTGTATAACGGACTTTTGGACTCAGAGGGAGAGGGAGAGGGTGGGATGATTTGGGAGAATGGCATTCTAACATGTATACTATCATGTAAGAATCGAATCGCCAGTCTATGTCTGACGCAGGATACAGCATGCTTGGGGCTGGTGCATGGGGATGACCCAGAGAGATGTTGGGGGGAGGGAGGTGGGAGGGGGGTTCATGTTTGGGAATGCATGTAAGAATTAAAGATTTTAAAATTTAAAAAATCAAAAAAGAAAAGAAGAAGAAAAATAAATAAATAAAAGAACTCAGGGGAAAAAGGCCTTCATTATATTTTGTAAAGGATTTATTTCAAAATTTACTAACAATATGGTATTTAGTGAATGTCATTTTTTAACAATCAGGAAATGTATATTTGATTTCTTATAACTAATTAAAAATATATTTGATATTTTTGAAAAAAAATGAATACCATTTATAGTAGCACTCCTAAAATTTAATACTTAGATATAAATCTAACAAAATAGATATACGATTTCTTTGAGGAAAGTCATAAAACTGCTAATGAAATCAAAGAACTAAATAAATGGAGAAATATTCATGTTCATTGATTAAAAAAAAGATTCAATATTCAGCTCTTCCCAACTTGATCTATAAATTCAATGCAATTCCAAAGAAAATTTCAGCAAATAGATACTGACAAACTGATTCTAACATTTATATGAGAAAACCAAAGGCCCAGAAGAGCTAATACAACACTGAACAAAAAGAACAAAGTTGGAGGACTGTTTACATGACTTCAGCTCAAGGCTTATTGTAAAGATAGTTATCAAGATAAATGGTTTTGATGAAAGAATAGACAATAGGTTAATTAAACAAAATAGAGAGCTCAGAAATAGATCATACAGATATATCAACTGATCTTTGAAGAGGGAGCAAAGGCAATACTTTGGAGTAAAGTACTTGCTCCAAAAAATGGAGCAAAGGTAGCCTTTATAAGACATTATGCTAAAGCAACTAAACAACCACATGCAAAAAACATGAGTGTAGACACGGAACTTACACCCTTCATGAAAATTAACCCCAAATGGAAAATAGACCTAAATATAAAATTCAAACTTATAAAACTCCGAGGCAACAAAAGTACAGAATATCAAGATGAACTTGGGTGTGAATATGACATTTTAGACAACACCAAAAGCAAGATCCATAAAAGAAACAACTTCATTAAAATTAAAACTTCTTTGCAAAAGACAACGTTAAGAGTATAAGAGGACAACCCATAGACTTGGATAAAATCTTTGTAAAAGGCACAAATAATAAAGGTGTGTTACCCAAAGCAGACCAAGAACTTTTAAAATTTAATCATAAAGAATTAAGCATCACCACTGAAAAATGGGCCAAAGACCTCAACAGACATTTCACTACAGAAACTAAACACATAGCAGAAACACAAAAAAAGAACACATGAAAAGATATTTTACATCATATGCCATCAGGGAAATGGAGACTAAAATAGCAATGAGATACCACTACATGCCTAATAGGATGGCCAATATCCAGCACACTAACACCAGGAAATGCTGGAGAGGATGTGGAGCAACATGAACTCTGATTCATTGCTGGTGAAAATGCATGGTTCTACAGCCACTTTGGAGAACAGTTTGGTAATTTCTTACAAAACTAAGAAAACTCTTAACTTATGAACTAGCAATCCCACTCCTTGGAGATAAAACTTATGTCTACACAAATTATTCCACACACATTTGTAGCAGCCTTATTCATATTGTCAAAGTATAAATGCAACCACAATGTTCTTCAATAGATTGATAGATAATCTGTGGTACATCCAGACAGTGCAATATTATTCTGTGCTAAAAAGAAGTCATCAAACAATGAAAAGACTAAAAACCTTAAGTGCATATAACTTAAGTGAAAGAAAGCAATCTGAAAAGGCTACTGGCTGTATGAGTTCAATGGTAGGGCATTCTGGAAAAAGTAAACCTATAACAATAGTAAAAATATCAACGGTTTCCAGGGTTTGCTAGGAGGGATGGATGAATGGGTGGAGCACAAAGGGTTTTAAGGCCAGTAAAACTATTCTTTAGATACTATAATGGTGTATACGTGTCATTGTGCATTTGTATAGATGATTTCTGCCCTGAACCCTAGAATTTGCAAGTTCGGGAGATAAGACAGTTTAGTGTATCACTATTAAGAAAAAATTGACTTGGAGTACCAGAAAAAAGCACGTAACTCTCCATTTAGCTGGAAACAAGTTCTGAGGAACTGTAAATATGACTTACCTTTTCAACTTTCTTATCTGTGGTCTGAAAGACCTCTAGTATACCTTTGAACTATGAAATTTTGGACTCCACAAGATATAATTCCTTCACATCCACCAATGGATGAAATGTGTATACAGATTTGTCCTTCTCTTAGGTTCTGGTTAGTATAGTTCTGCTTTCTCAAGCATATAATTTTCTGCATACGCTATGTCTTCCTGTCATCATCGTTTCCCTGAAGGAACAATTTGTACTTTGATTACTGAAAACACAGCCCTTCCATGAGAGAGAACAAGTTGCCTGAGGAGAAGACTGGTTCCATTGTTTTTGATTTATTAATAGTCATGATTTATGTGGGCTGAATAGCAATTGCCATGTAGAAAAAGATGAAGAAGTACGGGTGGCCTACATGACATTTAGAATCAGTGGTATATTTTACACTACTGTTCTGGGGAAAATTTCTTCTTCAGAAAGTGCTTAAACAATCTAACAGAGGCCGAATGCTACTGCTGTCTGTCCACTTGTGTGTTCATGAATGTATACTGTTTCAATAAAAAGGGAAATCGTGTGTAGGTGTGTGTCTGTATGTATGTACACTCTTTTTTGAAACAACAAAAAAGTGGTGTGATCTTGGAAATGATAATGGCAATGGAACTCTGCCTTCTCAATTTAAAAGGGATTCTGTGAACTTTCAGTTATAAAATAAATATGTCATGGGGATGTACAGCTTTCCTGTGTCAATATAGCGAATGACACTGTAATGTGTTTGGTTACTAGATTTAAAACCAAGATCAATTTGTACTGTATATAAAAGTTGGATCATTATGCTGTACACCTGAAAAGAGTATTCGCTGTCAACTATCCTTAAATTTATACTCAAAAGCAGAGACATTACTTTGCTGACTAAGGTCCGTCTAGTCAAGGCTATGGTTTTTCCAGTAGTCATGTATGGATGTGAGAGTAGGACTGTGAAGAAGGCTGAGTGCCGAAGAATTGATGCTTTTGAACTGTGGTGTTGGAGAAGACTCTTGAGAGTCCCTTGAACTGCAAGGAGATCCAACCAGTCCATTGTGAAGGAGATCAGCCCTGGGATTTCTTTGGAAGGAATGATGCTTAAGCTGAAACTCCAGTACTTTGGCCACCTCATGCAAAGAGTTGACTCATTGGAAAAGACTCTGATGCTGGGAGGGATTGGGGGCAGGAGGAGAAGGGGATGACGGAGGATGAGATGGCTGGATGGCATCACGGACTCGATGGACGTAAGTCTGAGTGAACTCCGGGAGATGGTGATGGACAGGGAGGCCTGGCGTGCTGCGATTCATGAGTTGGACACGACTGAGCAACTGAGCGACTGAACTGAACTGAACTGATCCTTAAATTTTAAAAAGAGAGTAAATTTCATCTCTTTTTTATTATTTAAAGTGAAAAAGTGAACATGTTAGTCGCTCAGTTGTGTCCAACTCTTTGCAACCTCATGGACTGTAGTGCACCAGGCTTCTGCGCCCATGGAATTTTCCAGGATAGAATACTGGAACAGGTTGCCATTTCCTTCTCCAGGGGATTCCCGGGACCAGGGATCAAACCCAGGTCTCCTGCATTGCAGCCAGATTCTTTATCATCTCTTCCTACAGTTAGAAAAACTAAGTGATCTGATAACTAAAAATACTTAATAAGGGCAATTTGTCTTTGGGATAATTCTAACGTATGATCTATCAAACCACATGTTCCAAATAAACTAAATAAAGAATAATTTAAAAAAAAAGAAACTAAACCAATTTAATATAGTAATTAAAATACTTCTTATTCAATGAAAATATAGCTTAAGTCAATCTTGGATCAATATTTCACTCCAGAAATACCATTCTTGAACTGAATTTCAAAAATAAATAATAATAAAACTGAACTAACAATTTGAGACATGAATTTACTGAGTTTTGTGTTTGTGTCTGTGTGTTTCTCCCCCCGGTGGCACTTCATCTTGAAACTCATAGGCCTTTATTCTAGCCAATGCTCACCACTCAGAAAGCCTTCGTTTCAAACAGGAAGGTGCAAATTAGCTTGGAAATCATGCTCAAGAAGCTTCCTGGGAGTTTTCTACTCTCTCCAGGCCCCAACTTTATATACCTATCTTGTACTTCTCCTTTCATCCAAACTACCTTGGAGGGACATAATTTCAGCATCTATAAGGTCCCTGAGACTTATAGGGATGTGATACAATAAAGAAGTGTTCTATAGCCTCATTATTCCCTTCAAGCCAATTTCAAAGAAGCAGGGGATGTCATGGTCCACCAGGAGTCTACTTAACAAGCACCATAAAGAGATCATACATGAACCTTTGACTAAGTCCTCCATTCAGGTTATCAAGGAAGAACTAAATGGGGACATAGTGAAGAGGATTTTCCTCTTCATTCCTCCCATAACACTCTGCTGAATAATGATGCACTTGTAGCAGGCACGTAACCGCCAATATTTATTTCCAACTTACTCAGCTACAGGCTAAAGATTTCTGTGGATTACCTAATGTAACCTTCACTGCAAGCATATGAGGTGATTACTATGATCAGATCCATTGTACAGATAAGGAAACTGAAGTCCATAAAAAAGAATTGATCCATGGACAGTCACATCATTTGTAAGGATCAGGGCTAGCTGGTATGTAGAGCAGTCTGATTCCAGAGTCTCTCTGCAGCATGCTTAGGTCTATGAAAGTCTCAAAGTCACTTCTTAAGCCAATGAAGTTAATGGTTGAGGGCAGGAAGAAAGGTGTTTGACTCAGAAATAAAAATGGCAGAAACAAAGATCTGCCTTGAGGACTTAGCTAGAAAGCATGTTTTATTGACTGACTTTTATGGGCATTATGCAACTCTATCCACCTTGGAAAGGGAATCAGCAACAGTGAGTTCCACAGGATATCCTACATCCCAAATTAGGAACACTGTCTTCCCTGACTCCATGGTAAAGCTGAGTTGGACACAGCAGTCTCTACTCGAAGTTATCTACCCCACCTCCATTCAGCTAGACTTTCATAATATGCTCATACTAAGCCCAGAGATTTCATAAGATCTCATCACTGAAAGGCTGAGATATCAGGACCAAACGTCTCCTCATCATCCCCGAAGACCGATATTAAATAAGCACCAACTGAGTGGAAGATTTTAGTCCCAGCTCTTAGGAATTCTAAGGTATTTTTATATTTCAGGATTCAATATCTCCCTTTAGGAGAAACATGATTCACCATCTGCCTCTAAGCTATTCTACTCTAATAGGGATATCATTTATATTTCCAGCCTGGAAATCTCTCCTAAGTCTCAGACTTTGTAACCAAATGCTTCCCTGATGTTCCTACCTAAATGCTAATAAGATATCAAACTTAACATATGCAAAACTGAATTCCTAATCTTCCCCTCCAAATGTACTTCTTTCTCAATCTGCTTTATTTCAGTAAATGACAAGACTTCCCTTCCAATTTCTCAGGCCAAAACCTGTATTACCCTTACCTCATCTCTATTTTTCAAATCTTTATTCAATCCATCATGAATTCCTGTCAGTTCTTAAGTACATCTAATTTCTACCTACCTTTTACCACTCTCCCCACTATTGACTCCTCTCAAGACACCATCATTTCTTGCCTGGATGATAACAGTAGTCCCCCTCAGTGGGCTCTGGCTTCTGCCATTGTCCCCACCCTAGACTCTATTCTCTACATGGAAGCAGAATAATCCTACTAAAGTAAAACTCAGATGCTGTCTTTCTTCTGCTCAAAATACTCCAGTGATTCTAAGGTATACTTGGGGCAAAAGCCAGTGTTTTCTCAGTGGTTTTCAGGCCTTGAACAATCTAGCCCCTCCTGCTATTTTCCTCTGTGACCACATCTCCTACTACTTTCCCCTTGGATGATTCCCTTCAACCATATCAGCCTCCTTGGTTTCCTCATGCGAACCAGCTGTGCTCCCACCTCAGGGCAGTGACCTACTATGACCACTTTACCTGGAATCCTCTTCACATAGCAACTGCATGGTTTACTTCTTCATTTCCTGCAGGTCTGTATTCAAACATCAGCCTCTTACGAGATCTTTCCTGGCCATTCTTCCTCAAATGACAACACTTTCATTGACTGCTTCCCCTTCCTTATGTTTTTCATTAATGTTTTCTTGTCTTAGGATTTAGCATCATCTAATGTGCTATATACATTACTTGTTTGTGTTAATTCTCCTTTCAAACTAGAATACAGGCTTTATAATTACAAGGATTTTTTGGTTTTATTTCCAAAATGTAATCCCAGCTCCTTAAAAAATGCCTGGAATAATAAACACTCAGAATGAAGTATATAATGTGTTTTTATTTCTCTTTAAATAAAATTATTTAGCCTTATTTTTGGTTTAAATTCTAAAATATTATATACCATGTGCCAAAGAAGAATCTTTTCTCCCCCATGTTAAGGGTATAAACAAAGTTAGAAGCCTAATAGTTAACAAAGAATTTCTGGACAAAGAGAGTTGGTGTACTGTGAGACCCATTATAAAGTGGAAGAAGGGAAGGATGTCTACTCTTCACCTCAAGACTAGAGAAAAAGGACTCCACAGGACTTTGGAGAGTTTGACTGACATATGCAGTGGTCCAATTTACACCCTAGAAACTTAGAGGTTAAGAGGTTGGTTTAGGTATTGTTCCATCTCAGAAGGAGGTACCAGTTTGATACCTGTAGTCCTGATGAAAGAACTAAAGGTGAGTATTTCAGAGGCAGATTGTGTTCATAAAAGAAAAATTGAGCTGGAAACTCCTTAAAGGAATTTTTCCCAAGAGGGTCAACTGAGACCCAACAGAGAGACGATCTGTGCAGAAGTGCACCACCAAGCAGCCAGCTAGTGGGGAGCTTATCATGTGCATCAAGGGAACAGCAGGGGAGGGATGTTAGGCAACAGCAATCTCTTCTAAGAACATATGAAAGTGTTGCACAAGGTTGTGGCAGCTTGAAATATTTTCAAAGCTCAGAGAGCATTACAACCATTCAAAATAATATAAACCAAATAAGGAATTTTCCCTGCCCATTTCCTTCTCTCATTTTCTCTCATTTTTTGATCCTAGAAGGGTCAGAAAGCACTATTGGGAAGAAACAGAAAAAAAAAAAAACTCAAATCACAACATGGGGAAAGAAAGAATCTGCCACTGCACCTCTTTCCTCCTCTTGGCAGAATCATAGTGGGACAGAGAGAGGTAGAAAAGATACTAACTCTAGAGAATAAACTTAAAACAAGATGAATTGAAAATTAAGTTGCTTATAATTATATCCCATGAAACATTTGCTCAATATTTTTGTTACATATTCAATGAAAATGAAAACACTATGTTCATAGTATAATCATTTCTGTATGATGCAGCTATTTTTGGCATATGAAAGATCACCCTGTGAAATTTTCATTTTCCTAGTAAAATTTGCTCAACTTTTATACACAACAAAAATGTTCCTACCTGACACCTCTTCTTCACCAACAAAAAATATTCACCCTAATATATTTTTCCAGTAAAAGGGATCGTGCTCAATGTATAGGTAGATATAACACATATTAATTGACTGTGGTGAATAGAAGAAATTAACCTACCTGTTCCAATCACTCTATAAAAATGTCAGACTCAACAAAATGCTGGCTTTCAATACTGTGGGATTAATTATGACTTGCTAACAAAGGAGCTGAAATTTCTAATGCAAATCTAAGTATAGTCTTCCAGATGAAGGGAACAAGAACTATGATTTATTCTGCACTGTTCAGATCACTTAAAGAATAATGAGTGTCATTCTCATATTGTGTTATAAAAAGAAAAAGGCCAATCTAAAGTACATACATGAAAAGTAATCCAAGAAACTATATAGTTTAACAAACATGAAAGAACAGAACACTAAGCAGAAATATGAAACATGTCTTCATTTTAAAATGCTGTCACAGCTGGGAGGAGGGAAAGATGGCGGAGGAATAGGACGGGAAGATCACGTTCTCCCTCACTAATTCCTCAAAAGAACATTTCAACCCCGAGCAAACTCCACAAAACAACTTCTGTAGGCTGGCAGAGGACATCAGGCAACCAGAAAAGCAGACCATTGTCTTCAAAAACAGCATCCCCCCTCCCCACAGCGCGACTGAACTAGTGAGCCTAAAAACCAGCAAACAGAAGACGTTAAACAGAGGGAACCACCTTGGAAGTGAGCCCACACGGCCCATAACATCAGAGAAGAGCCAGATATATTTTTAATTTTTTAATATTTTTAAATTCATTCTTTTTTTTTTTTTTTGCCTTTTGCTTTTTTTTTTCTTTTTTTTCCGAGCTTCTTTTTAATTGTTAAATCTTCTATTTCTCCTCTAATTTTTATTTCTATAACCTAGTATTACTATTTTAAAAAAAAAAAGACTTTTTTTTTTTTTTTAAGGCAAACACCATATATACTCTTTGGATGGTTGTTGGTGTTTTGTTTTGTTTTTTTTTTTGTTTGTTTGTTTTTTAATAATTCTTTTTTTTTCTTTCTTCCTTTTTCCTTCTGCTTTTCTTTAATATTGTATCTTTGAAAATCCAACCTCTACTCCAGATTTTTAATCTTTGTTGTCAATTTTGTACATTTAAAAACCCAAACTTCACTACCCAAGTTTACCTGAGAGCGAGATTACTGGCTTGACCACTCTCTCCTCCTCTGGACTCTCCTTTTTCTCCACCAGGTGGCCTCTGTCTCTTTTCTCCCCCATCTCTTCTCTATCCAACTCTGTGAATCTCTGTGTGTTCCAGACGGTAGAGAGCACCTAAGGAACTGGTTACTGGCAGGATTTGTCTCTCTCCTACTCATTCCTCTCTCTTATCCTCCTGGTCACCTCTGTCTACTTCCTCCCTCTCCTCTTCCCTGTATAACTCTGTAAATACCTCTGAGCGGTCCAGACTATAGAGCGCACATAAGGAAGTGACTACTGGCTAGCTTGCTCTCTCCTCTCTTGATCTCACCACATCTCATTCCAGTTACCTCTAACTACCCCCTCCATCTTCTCTTCTCCTTGTAACTCAGTGAACCTCTCTGAGTGTCCCTCAAGGTGGAGAAACTTTTCATCTTTAACCTAGATGTTTTATCATCGGTGCTGTATAGATGGAGAAGTCTAGAGGCTACTGTGAAAATAAAACTGAAAACCAGAAGCAGGAAGCTTAAACCCAAAGCCTGAAAACATTAGAGAACTCTTGAATTCAGGGAACATTAAGCAATAGGAGCTCATCAAAAGCCTTCATACCTACACTGAAACCAAGCTCCACCCAAGGGCCAACAAGTTCCAAAACAAGACATACCACTCAAATTCTCCAGCAACACAGGAACACTCCCCTGAGCCTCAATATACAGGCAGCTCAAAATTATCCCAAAACCTTTGATGTCTCATAACCCATTACGGGTCACTCCACTGCACTCCAGAGAGAAGAAACCCAGCTCCACCCACCAAAACTCCAACACAAGCCTCCCTAACCAGGAAACCTTGACAAGCCACTGATAGAACCCCACCCAAAGTGAGGAAGCTCCATAATAAAGAGAACTCCACAAATTATCAGAATATAAAAAGGCCACCCCAAACGCAGCAATATAACCAAGATGAAGAGACAGAGGAATACTCAGCAGGCAAAGGAACAGGAGAGTTGCCCACCAAACCAAACAAAAGAGGAAGAAGTAGGGAATCTACCGGAGAAGGAATTCCGAATATTGATAGTGAAAATGATCCAAAATCTTGAAATCAAAATGGAATCACAGATAAATAGCCTACAGACAAGGATTGAGAAGATGCAAGAAAGGTTTAACAAGGACCTAGAAGAAATAAAAAAGAGTCAAAATATAATGAATAACACAATAAATGAGATCAGAAACACTCTGGAGGCAACAAATAGTAGAATAACGGAGGCAGAAGATAGGATTAGTGAAATAGAAGATAGAATGGTAGAAATAAATGAATCAGAGAGGAAACAAGAAAAACGAATTAAAAGAAACGAGGACAATCTCAGAGACCTCCAGGACAATATGAAACACTCCAACATTCGAATTATAGGAGTCCCAGAAGAAGAAGA
Source organism: Ovis canadensis (assembly GCF_042477335.2). NCBI lineage: Eukaryota > Metazoa > Chordata > Mammalia > Artiodactyla > Bovidae > Ovis > Ovis canadensis. The sequence goes on from NC_091247.1 coordinate 83,565,027, forward strand.
CAGAAAGAAAGATCATGAGAAAATCCTTGAGGAGATAATAGTTGAAAACTTCCCTAAAATGGGGAAGGAAATAATCACCCAAGTCCAAGAAACACAGAGAGTCCCAAATAGGATAAACCCAAGGCGGAACACCCCAAGACACATATTAATCAAATTAACAAAGATCAAACACAAAGAACAAATATTAAAAGCAGCAAGGGAAAAACAACAAATAACACACAAGGGGATTCCCATAAGGATAACAGCTGATCTGTCAATAGAAACTCTTCAGGCCAGGAGGGAATGGCAAGACATACTTAAAGTGATGAAAGACAATAACCTACAGCCCAGATTACTGTACCCAGCAAGGATCTCATTCAAATACGAAGGAGAAATCAAAAGCTTTACAGACAAGCAAAAGCTGAGAGAATTCAGCACCACCAAACCAGCTCTCCAACAAATTCTAAAGGATATTCTCTAGACAGGAAACATGAAAAGGGTGTATAAACCCGAACCCAAAACAATAAAGTAAATGGCAACGGGATCATACTTATCAATAATTACCTTAAACGTAAATGGGTTGAACGCCCCAACCAAAAGACAAAGACTGGCCGAATGGATACAAAAACAAGACCCCTCTATATGCTGCTTACAAGAGACCCACCTCAAAACAAGGGACACATACAGACTGAAAGTGAAGGGCTGGAAAAAGATATACCACGCAAATAGAGACCAAAAGAAAGCAGGAGTGGCAATACTCATATCCGATAAAATAGACTTTAAAACAAAGGCTGTGAAAAGAGACAAAGAAGGCCACTACATAATGATCAAAGGAACAATCCAAGAAGAAGATATAACAATTATAAATATATATGCACCCAATATAGGAGCACCACAATATGTAAGACAAATGCTAACAAATATGAAAGCGGAAATCAACAATAACACAATAATAGTGGGAGACTTTAATACCCCACTCACACCTATGGACAGATCAACTAAACAGAAAATTAACAAAGAAACGCAAACTTTAAATGATACATTAGATCAGTTAGACCTAATTGATATCTATAGGACATTTCACCCCAAAACAACGAATTTCACCTTTTTTTCAAGTGCTCATGGAACCTTCTCCAGGATAGATCACATCCTGGGCCATAAATCTAAACTTGATAAATTCAAAAAAATCGAAATCATTCCAAGCATCTTTTCTGACCATAATGCATTAAGATTAGATCTCAATTACAGGAGAAAAACTATTAAAAATTCCAACATATGGAGGTTGAACAACACACTTCTGAATAACCAACAAATCACAGAAGAAATCAAAAAAGAAATCAAAATATGCATAGAAACTAATGAAAATGAAAACACAACAACCCAAAACCTGTGGGACACTATAAAAGCAGTGCTAAGAGGAAAGTTCATAGCAATACAGGCATACCTCAAGAAACAAGAAAAAAGTCAAATAAATAACCTAACTCTACAACTAAAGCAACTAGAAAAGGAAGAGTTGGAGAACCCCAGAGTGAGTAGAAGGAAAGAAATCTTAAAAATTAGGGCAGAAATAAATGCAAAAGAAACAAAAGAGACCATAGCAAAAATCAACAAAGCCAAAAGCTGGTTCTTTGAAAGGATAAATAAAACTGACAAACCATTAGCCAGACTCATCAAGAAGCAAAGAGAGAAAAATCAAATCAATAAAATTAGAAATGAAAATGGAGAGATCACAACAGACAACACAGAAATACAAAGGATCATAAGAGACTACTATCAGCAGTTGTATGCCAATAAAATGGACAACGTGGAAGAAATGGACAAATTCTTAGAAAAGTACAGTTTTCCAAAACTGAACCAGGAAGAAATCGAAAATCTTAACAGACCCATCACAAGCACGGAAATTGATACTGTAATCAGAAATCTTCCAGCAAACAAAAGCCCAGGTCCAGATGGCTTCACAGCTGAATTCTACCAAAAATTTCGAGAAGAGCTAACACCTATCCTACTCAAACTCTTCCAGAAAATTGCAGAGGAAGGTAAACTTCCAAACTCATTCTATGAGGCCACCATCACCCTAATACCAAAACCTGACAAAGATGTCACAAAAAAAGAAAACTACAGGCCAATATCTCTGATGAACATAGATGCAAAAATCCTCAACAAAATTCTAGCAATCAGAATCCAACAACACATTAAAAAGATCATACACCATGACCAAGTGGGCTTTATCCCAGGGATGCAAGGATTCTTCAATATCCGCAAATCAATCAATGTAATTCACCACATTAACAAATTGAAAAATAAAAACCATATGATTATCTCAATAGATGCAGAGAAGGCCTTTGACAAAATTCAACATCCATTTATGATAAAAACTCTCCAGAAAGCAGGAATAGAAGGAAAATATCTCAACATAATAAAAGCTATCTATGACAAACCCACAGCAAACATTATCCTCAATGGTGAAAAATTGAAAGCATTTCCCCTAAAGTCAGGAACAAGACAAGGGTGTCCACTTTCACCGCTACTATTCAACATAGTTCTGGAAGTTTTGGCCACAGCAATCAGAGCAGAAAAAGAAATAAAAGGAATCCAAATTGGAAAAGAAGAAGTAAAACTCTCACTGTTTGCAGATGACATGATCCTCTACATGGAAAACCCTAAAGACTCCACCAGAAAATTACTAGAGCTCATCAATGAATATAGTAAAGTTGCAGGATATAAAATCAACACACAGAAATCCCTTGCATTCCTATACACGAATAATGAGAAAGTAGAAAAAGAAATTAAGGAAACAATTCCATTCACCATTGCAACGAAAAGAATAAAATACTTAGGAATATATCTACCTAAAGAAACTAAAGACCTATATATAGAAAACTATAAAACACTGATGAAAGAAATCAAAGAGGACACTAATAGATGGAGAAATATACCATGTTCATGGATTGGAAGAATCAATATAGTGAAAATGAGTATACTACCCAAAGCCATTTACAAATTCAATGCAATCCCTATCAAGCTACCAGCCACATTTTTCACAGAACTAGAACAAATAATTTCAAGATTTGTATGGAAATACAAAAAACCTCGAATAGCCAAAGCAATCTTGAGAAAGAAGAATGGAACTGGAGGAATCAACTTGCCTGACTTCAGGCTCTACTACAAAGCCACAGTCATCAAGACAGTATGGTACTGGCACAAAGACAGACATATAGATCAATGGAACAAAATAGAAAGCCCAGAGATAAATCCACACACATATGGACACCTTATCTTTGACAAAGGAGGCAAGAATATACAATGGAGTAAAGACAATCTCTTTAACAAGTGGTGCTGGGAAAACTGGTCAACCACTTGTAAAAGAATGAAACTAGATCACTTCCTAACACCGCACACAAAAATAAACTCAAAATGGATTAAAGATCTAAATGTAAGATCAGAAACTATAAAACTCCTAGAGGAGAACATAGGCAAAACACTCTCAGACATAAATCACAGCAGGATCCTCTATGATCCACCTCCCAGAATGCTGGAAATAAAAGCAACAATAAACAAATGGGATCTAATTAAAATTAAAAGCTTCTGCACAACAAAGGAAAATATAAGCAAGGTGAAAAGACAGCCTTCTGAATGGGAGAAAATAATAGCAAATGAAGCAACTGACAAACAACTAATCTCAAAAATATACAAGCAACTTCTGCAGCTCAACTCCAGAAAAATAAACGACCCAATCAAAAAATGGTCCAAAGAACTAAATAGACATTTCTCCAAAGAAGACATATGGATGGCTAACAAACACATGAAAAGATGCTCAACATCACTCATTATTAGAGAAATGCAAACCAAAACCACAATGAGGTACCACTTCACACCAGTCAGAATGGCTGCGATCCAAAAATCTGCAAGCAATAAATGCTGGAGAGGGTGTGGAGAAAAGGGAACCCTCCTACACTGTTGGTGGGAATGCAAACTAGTACAGCCACTATGGAGAACAGTGTGGAGATTCCTTAAAAAATTGCAAATAGAACTACCTTATGACCCAGCAATCCCACTGCTGGGCATACACACCGAGGAAACCAGAATTGAAAGAGACACATGTACCCCAATGTTCATCGCAGCACTGTTTATAATAGCCAGGACATGGAAACAACCTAGATGTCCATCAGCAGATGAATGGATAAGAAAGCTGTGGTACATATACACAATGGAGTATTACTCAGCTGTAAAAAAGAATTCATTTGAATCAGTTCTGATGAGATGGATGAAACTGGAGCCGATTATACAGAGTGAAGTAAGCCAGAAAGAAAAACACCAATACAGTATACTAACACATATATATGGAATTTAGGAAGATGGCAATGACGACCCTGTATGCAAGACAGGGAAAGAGACACAGATGTGTATAACGGACTTTTGGACTCAGAGGGAGAGGGAGAGGGTGGGATGATTTGGGAGAATGACATTCTAACATGTATACTATCATGTGAATTGAATCGCCAGTCTATGTCTGACGCAGGATGCAGCATGCTTGGGGCTGGTGCATGGGGATGACCCAGAAAGATGTTATGGGGAGGGAGGTGGGAGGGGGGTTCATGTTTGGGAATGCATGTAAGAATTAAAGATTTTAAAATTTAAAAAAATAAATAAATAAATAAAATAAAATAAAATAAAATAAAATGCTGTCACACAGAAGAAAATAAGGCATATTACAAAAAAAGAAAATTCAAACAGCCAATAAACATAGGGAAATATGCTCAATTTCAGTAATCATAAGAGACATGCAAATCACAATCAGACCCACCATATCAGGCAAAAAATTTAAATCTGATAGCATAAATTTGGGGAGGATATGGAGCAAAAGGAATTTTTGTTCACTGTTGGCTGGAGTATAGATTGGAATAATTAGAGATTTCAGCAGTTTCTAGTAACATTTAAGATGCATGCATCCTGTCATGGAAAAACTGAACTGCTGGATATATATCCTACATAAATGCATATACTCATATTTTCAGGACACAGTTTACCATGGGGTTTACCAGGTTGAGGAAAAATACCAAATAGAGGCAATATATTTAACAAAATCATATTATAAAGCACCAAAATTGAATAAACTCTTACTACTCATACAACTATAAAGTTAAGTATAAAAATCAGGGCACAAAATAATACAAATTCCATTTAAATAAAATTCAAAATAGATAAAACTAGGATATAAAATGTATACCCTAAATGTTCATCACAGATAAATGGATAAAGAAGGTATGGTATACACACACACACACACACACACACACACACACAGGACTACTAATCAGCCCTAAAAAGGAATGAAATTTTGCCATTTTCACCATGGATGAAACTGGAGGGTAATACACTTAATGAAATGATCCAGAGAAAGATAAACACTAATACCATAATTTGTATGTGGACTCTAAAAAGTAAAACAGAAAAACTTGTCCTATGTTTGTAATTTCTTAAAAATTCCAAGCCAAAGGAACTGAACAAAGTGATGGAGTAGGAGGACACAGAAATCACCTCTCCCCATGAACACATCAAAAATACATCTACACAAGGAAAAATTTTCACTGAAAACTAACTGGAGACTAGCAGAAAGACTCCTGTAAAACCAAAACTGGAAGAAAGATACATGTGGACTTGGGTATGCAGATAAGAGCAGTGATCAGGTCAGGACCTGTGCCCCTGATAGGGAACTCAGAGAAAAAAGGTAAATTATGCTGATGGAACCCTACCCTGAGGAGCAAGTGGCTCAAGTCTCACAGTGAGTGTCCCAACCCTGGGGTCTGACAAAGGAAAGCCCACTCGGCTCACCTGGTTGGAGAGCTATGGGAAGCCTAAACTCTTCCTGTAAGTAATACGCAAGCACCTGCTTGCTCTCAAAGCAGGGCTGAAACAGTGGATTGAATCCTGTAGCTGGCTGACCTGTTTCCTTTGACTGCCCTGGCACCCGCCCCAACCTGAGCCGAACGAAGGCTAAGCATTGTCGGCCTCATGCTAAACTCCATGCTGAGCATGGGTGCCCTGACCAGTGGAAAAGCTTGCCCGTGAGATGCTGAGGAGGCAGCCATTACTTGCCATTGCACAGGCAGCACATCAGAGGCAGAGTGGATCACTGACAGTGGCGAAAATACCACACACTGCGATTCGATCCTTGCCAAATGCCCTCCCACATCTCCTGTTCTAACACTGCTCATCTCTTGGACTGAGGGTGCAGTGCTAGGAAGGGCAAAAGCACACATTGAAAGGGAACTTAGCCAGCTGGCACCCAGCCCTGAGAGCTTCTGCTCTAGCCTGGGACCTGACCCCTCCTCTGAGAGAGCAGCTACAGCCACTGAGCAGAGGGGAAGCCACACTTCAACCTGGTTCTAGCCCTAGTCCCACCTCCTTCAAGCCCACCCCCTACAAAGGCAATAGCTGGCAGGCTGCTCTGAGAAAAGATGTGACTGAGAAAGCCCACTCTGAAAAAAGACATGAACATTTGATGTTAAATCCATTTCTCCCACCAAAGCCATTTGGCAAACACAGACCATTTACCAGCACAGACCATAACCAATATGCCCACATAAGGATACCCCTTCAACAGCTCCACAGGCAACTACTTCACCTCATTTCATAGAGACAGAAAAGGATAGGCAAAATGAAAAGACAGAATTTGTTTCAACTGAAAAAGCAAGCAAAAACCCCTGTGAAGACAACAAATAAAACAGAAATACACAACTTACTAGATTAACAATTCAAAGCATTAGTAATAAGATTGGTAACTAAATCAGGGAAAGAGATGAATATAGTTAGAATTTTAACAAGGAACTAGAAAATACAAAAAATAAACAGTCAGAACTGAAAAATACAATACATAAAATGAAAAGCACACTAGAGGAAATGAAGAGCTGACTAGGTGATACAGAACACACAACTGATCTGCAAGACAGGATAACACCTGTTACCCAATTACAACAGTACAAAGACAAACAATTAAAAAATGAAAACAACTTAAGGGATCTTTGGAATAATATTAAGCATACCAAGAGTCAAATTATAGGGCTCCCAGAAGGAGAAGAGAAAGAAAGAGGAGGTCAAAGAATACCCATTATTTTGTAATATCATATAATGGAAAATAATCTATAAAAATTCTGAACCACTATGTTATGCATATAAAAGTAACAACACTGTAAATCAACTATACTTCAATTAAAAAATATAAATTATATTTAATGAAATAATGACTGAGAACTTCCCAAACCTGAAGACAGAAACAGATACCCAGGTACAAGAAGCACAGAGGGTCTCAAACAAGATTAACCAAAACAGAATCACAACAACACATATAATAATTAAAACTGTAAAAATGAAGATAAAGAGAGAGTTCTAAAGTTAGTAAGAGAAAAACAAAAAATCATTCATATACAAAGGAACCTCATAAGGCTATCAGTTGATTTTTCTGCAGAAACTACAGGCCAGAATGGAATGACATGATATATTGAAAACTCCATGGCAATGAACGAAGTACTTTCTAATACTTAGAGCTATTCATCCAGGAAATGAGCTACATTCTTTTGTCCTTTGATCTTTCCGTCGCGTGAGAATTCAACCAGATTCAGATGATCGTTATTCAGGAGGAGTAAGGAAAGAATGTGTGATTTGAGTGGAGATTTGACTTCTGTAAATCCTAATTTTGACATTCTATAAGTGTGTAATTCTAGGTTTCTTTTCTAAACATGCTTGACTGACCTATAGAACTCATTCTCAGTGTTTTCCATGTTATAAGACCACAGAGCATTTACTTGGGGACATGTGTACCTTGCTCAGGATTTGAAGCCCTGATTTTTTTTAATTAATTTATTTTTTATTGAAAAATATCTGCTTTACAGAATTTTGCTGTTTTCTGTCAAACCTCAACATGAATCAGTCATAGGTATACATATATCCCCTCCCTTTTAGAACTCCCTCCCGTTTCTCTCCCCATCCCACCCCTCTAGGTTGATACAGAGCCCCTGTTTGAGTTTCCTGAGCCAGGGTTTCAAAAAGAATCAAATCCAATGATTGTTGCCATCTAGTTGGTGCCCTTTCAACCTGATACATTTTAAACCAACCTAGCTGCAAAAATATGAGGGAAAGGACCACTATATAATTCTCCTCTCTGAAACTAAATACTTATAAAAATGACTTGGAAAAACATATTATTTTCATTTAATTTAACCAAATGACTTTAAAATGTAAAACTGAAGAAAGTTCTTTGTCATTTATTGTTCCTAAGAGTGTATGAAGTTGTCCTGAATTAGAAATCATTAGAAATTAATTCCCGTACTAAGCAAACCAAAACAGATGAAATAAATGGAAAAAAAAATGAGAAGGAAAAGGAATTATCAGACACTGACAGGAATATGACAATGCCAAGAGAACAAGTCAAATTTAATAAAGATAAATTCTGCTTGAGATGTTTTCATCTATTCAGGAAACATTAAATACTGGCTAAAACATTTTTTCTCCGCTTAACTTTAAGAAATAGAGGGTGGAATATTTGAATTGTTCTCCAGTTGTTTCGCCATATGTGATATATCTAGGAGGCAATAATCATTTTCTTTGAATAAATCTCTTCCCAAATGTAAAAACTATCAGAACTTCCACATGATAATAAAGTTGGCATATCTTAGTAGTTAGGGAAGGTGATAAGGAAAGAGGATACCCAGGCTACATATCCGTCAGGATGAACTAAGTTATTGCATACTTACAAATGACTCCCAAATCTTAGTACCTTAAATTAAGGTATATTTCCAGCTTACACCATAGGTCCATTATAGGTTGATGAAGGTCTCTACTCCACGCCTCTTCAATTTTGACTCAGTTTAATCTCTCAAATGTTATTAGGTTCTATGTCTAAGGGAAAGAGACTTCATAATTCTTGAAAGAGAAATAAATACCCTAGTCTGGAAGTGACACAGACCCTTCTGCCTATTAAATCAGAATTAGTCGCAAGAACCCATTCAATTCTCAGGAGGTCAGATTGTAATACTGTGGCTACAAATTTTTTGGGTCTCTTTCCCTTGAGAAGATGGTTCTATAATCCTTTTCTTTGAATCTGAGTAGGTTTTATGACTACCTTTATAAATAGAATATGAGGAAATGACCCTGAACCAATGCCAATCTCCAAGCCCAGCCTTTAAGAGATAGGCAGTTTCCTACTCTTGGAATGCTCATTCTGGCAGAAGTCAGTTCCTATATATTTCTGACCTCTGTCACTGCTGTGAGACAAAAAGCCCATGTGGGACACATGGAGAGGATGGATAGAGAGAGCTGTCTGGCCATCAGGTGGGGAAGAACTGAAAATCCATTCCAGCACCCCTGTCTGAGGCCCCAGTCATATGTCTCTAGTCAAGTCATCAGGGACAGGGGAAAATGTTCACTGCTGCTGCTGCTAAGTCACTTCAGTCGTGTCCAACTCTGTGCAATCTCATAGATGGCAGCCCACCAGGCTCCACCATCCCTGGGATTCTCCAGTCAAGAACACTGGAGTGGGTTGCCATTTCCTTCTCCAATGCCTGAAAGCGAAAAATGAAAGTGAAGTCGCTCAGCTGTGTCCAACTTGTAGCGACCCCACAGACTGCAACCCACCAGGCTCCTCCTTCCATGGGATTTTCCAGGCAAAAGTACTGGAGTGGGGTGCCATTGCCTTCTCCGAAAATGTTCACTACAGAGACTTTTATCTGAGGATTTTGATTGTATCTAGTATATTTACCCAAAGAACTGAAATCTCATAAGCCCCTTGCACGCTATGATTTGAGAAGAACTCCAGGCAAAGATGAACTCATGCATTAATGTATACAGAGAAAAGGAAAAATAATGAATAGAAAAGAAGGATTTCATAAATGAAGTGAGAACAGTCTCGATATTGGAAAATATATTGGTTTTCCCCATATTTCCCCTCATAGGAGTCAAGAGTGACCAGAGAAACCCTGCAAGCTCTGAGTAGGAGGACATCTTTCTGGCCTCTCAATCTCTGGCAAAAGAGAAGACCCTCAGAATTCTGCTAGTTCCTGACAAGATGTTTCCTTTTCTTCAGCAATTACGGCTTTACCTCTGCTCTCCACTGGAGACCATCAGGACTAATCTCAAATTATCTTTCATTTCTAGGAATCTATGCCTCATTTGTTTCCAAGCAAATTAGACATAATACCCATCTGGGTGCAATTATGCCAATTCCTATTTCCCTTCCACTGACATAGCACTTATCATAAATGACATATTATATTTTAACTTATTTATTTGACCATTTTATTCTACACCCCTTTCTCCAGGATGAAAGTTCCATGCACGTATGAATATCTATCTGTGCCCTTACTAGCTGTACTCCCAAGACCCAGATCAGTGCCTGGCTGGGTTCCCTTTAATGCATGGCTGCAAGGATAGATGAACAAATGTAAAGGGGAAATAAGTGAAAGATTTTCGTTTTTGTAGATATGACCCCAAATTTTTAGGTACTGGAATTATCCTGTAAACTAGATACATTCTCCATTTTGATTTAATTTAACCCATAATTTCAATGGAGTTTAGGGACTGCTGTATCTTTAAAGGTATACAATAATTATGAGAAATTCTAAAAATAAATAATACAGGATAGAGACTTGGTTGGCAACTCTGTTGGCAACTGAAGATAATGGAATCACATTTGAGTTTACTATTTTGTTGCAATTATAACTTTATTCATTGATTTCCATTTCAATACTCTGCTTACAATTAGGATTAACCATTCACAAAGTGAATGGTAGTTAATACTTGGTAGATGAGTGATTTCATTTCTGCCAGATATGTATTAAAAATTTTAGAGATCAGAGCCATACCATCCCTTAAAAGTTTTCTTCCAAGTTCTAAATTTAGAAAAATTTTAAAAATGTATAAATAAAATATGAGACATGCAAAAGAAACTAAAAAGAAGCACCTGTGTTTTCATGAAATATTAATTATTATAAGCTATAAGACATGACAGGTGAGAAAATTTCCACATATTTTTTAAAAATGCAAAGACACTAAAATGAATACAAGCCTAAGTAACTGCATTTCAAAGAGAAAAAATACAATTTCAAAATCATTTCTAAGTATACAAAAGAGAGGAAATTTTCAAGGAAAACAGTAAACAAATATAATCCTTCTAACAGAGGATGAGATGGTTGGGTACATCACCAACTCAATGGGCATGAGTTGGAGCAAATTCCAGGAAATAGTGAAGGGCAGGGAAGCCTGATGCACTTAGTCCGGGGGTCACAAAGAGTCAGATATAACTTAGCCACCAAACAACAACAATCGATCCTAAGTGACATTAATATCAATTATTCTCAGGAAGTTTCCTGAACTTCAGTCCTTATAAAGATAATCCAAGTTGTCTTTAACACTGTCAAATTTATAGCCCACCTGCTAAATTAAAGTGGTGGGATTTTTCTCACTCTCTAATTAGTTTCCAGCAAACCAGCCCATCTTTCTAAAACATCTTCATTCCACAGCCTTAACCATTTCGGGAAATGGCAGTGCTATTCTTCCAGAACCAATGGAATAGAACACAACCTAGAGGACATTACTAACTACTCCCTTACATGATTCCAATTCACCATCAAACCATAAATATTCTCTCTTCAAAACACATTCTTACCATCCCTCTCTCATCTAAACAACCAAACTCTCTCTCCTAGGTTATTGCTGTAACATCCTAGGCAAACACTTTGCATCCCCCATCGCCTTCCTAAAATTTACTCTCAAAACAGCAGCCAGAGCAAATTTTCAAAGCATATGTCTGATCATGTCACCTTCTGTTTAATACATGGCAATGATTTTTTTCCATCTCAATTAGCTATTACCACAATGACTACATCTTAACTAGATTTTGCTGTCCCTCCAGACTTATCACTCATGATTCTCCTCGTTCTACCCAACTCATTCTATTTCAATCATATTTGCTAGTCTTCAAAAAGTCCATATTTAACTCCTGCATGATTATTTTCATTTTCTACTAATTCAACCTGGAAATGCCTTTCCACATATAACTATAATTGCATTGCTTGTTTTGTCGTTTTCTAAAGGTCTCTACTCAGTTATCATGTTATCAAGGAACCTTTCTTTCTTTCTCCCCTTCCTGCCATAACAAACATGCCCTATTCACATAAGCTTACACTATTTTTTTCCAGTGATTATTACTATCTGATAGTTTGTGTATTCATTTGCTTATTCATTTGTTTCTCTCTCACCAACTGAAACAAAAATAAGCTCCATGAAGGTAAGGAGTTTGCCTGTTTTGATGGATGCTATATTTATAGCTCTGAATATAGAAACTGGCAAATGATCTAAATTCTATCTTGTGTCATTCAGAAAAGACCCTGAGAAGCTGCATCTTGAAATATCCTGGGATGTCATGGCTTGACTGTGCTTTCTTTCACCTACTCAGTTATAACCTTACCTTCATTAAATGCTCAAATGAGTAACCCTTGAAGAGCCTTGTGAGTACTTTCAATTACCCATGCCTCTGTAATCAATGTAAGAGAATACCACTAAAGACAGAATGGCTGCGATCCAAAAATCTGCAAGCAATAAATGCTGGAGAGGGTGTGGAGAAAAGGGAACCCTCCTACACTGTTGGTGGGAATGCAAACTAGTACAGCCACTATGGAGAACAGTGTGGAGATTCCTTAAAAAATTGCAAATAGAACTACCTTATGACCCAGCAATCCCACTTCTGGGCATACACACCGAGGAAACCAGAATTGAAAGAGACACATGTACCCCAATGTTCATCGCAGCACTGTTTATAATAGCCAGGACATGGAAACAACCTAGATGTCCATCAGCAGATGAATGGATAAGAAAGCTGTGGTACATATACACAATGGAGTATTACTCAGCCATTAAAAAGAATTCATTTGAATCAGTTCTGATGAGATGGATGAAACTGGAGCCGATTATACAGAGTGAAGTAAGCCAGAAAGAAAAACACCAATACAGTATACTAACACATATATATGGAATTTAGGAAGATGGCAATGACGACCCTGTATGCAAAACAGGGAAAGAGACACAGATGTGTATAACGGACTTTTGGACTCAGAGGGAGAGGGAGAGGGTGGGATGATTTGGGAGAATGACATTCTAACATGTATACTATCATGTGAATTGAATCGCCAGTCTATGTCTGACGCAGGATGCAGCATGCTTGGGGCTGGTGCATGGGGATGACCCAGAAAGATGTTATGGGGAGGGAGGTGGGAGGGGGGTTCATGTTTGGGAATGCATGTAAGAATTAAAGATTTTAAAATTTAAAAAATAAAAAACTAAAATTTAAAAAAAAAATCAAAAAAAAAAAAAAACAAGCTCTAGAAGGAAAAACTGTAAAGTGTATATCCAACAAATAATTAATATTCAGAATATATGTCAATAAGAAAAACTAAGATCCTTAAATTTTAAAAAATGGGCAGAGGACTCGAACAGGAATTTTGCATGGCTGATTTGACAGTGACAAAGTTGTAAAAACATTAGGAGAAGTTCAAAATAAAATCAAAATGCAATACTATTTCCTAGTCACTAAATTTCTTACATGAAAATTTCAGATAAGACCAAATAAACCTCAAGGATATGAGGCAACCAAGGACCCTAATGCACTGCAGCTGCTGCTGCTGCTGCTGCTAAGTCACTTCAGTCGTGTCCGACTCTGTGTGACCCCATAGACGGCAGCCCACCAGGCTCCTCTGTCCCTGGGATTCTCCAGGCAAGAACACTGGAGTGGGTTGCCATTTCCTTCTCCAAGGCATGAAAGTGAAAAGTGAAAGTGAAGTCGCTCGGTCATGTCTGACTCTTCGAGACCCCATGGACTGGAGTCTACCAGGCTTCTCAGTCCATGGGATTTTCCAGGCAAGAGTACTGGAGTGGGTTGCCGTTGCCATTTTCCAGGCAAGAGTACTGCAGTGGGTTCCATTGCACTGCTAATGGAAATAAAACTGGTACAATCTCTTTGAAAAACTGTTGTCAATATGAAAGTTCACCCTATTCATCCATTGTGATGTACCAATTTTATTCCTAGTGATATGACTGATGACAATGTGTAGTTTATGAAAATTATAAAAAAGAAGTTCTTAAAAGCACTATTTGTAATAGTTCAACCTGAAAATATTCCAGTTGTCTTTCAACAGTAGACTAGGTAAATAATCTACAGCCATACCACCCTGAACGTGCCTGATCCCTTCTGATCTTGGAAGCTAAGAAGGGCTAGGCCTGATTAGTACTTAGATGGGAGACTGGGTAAACAAAGTTTTGTATATTCATATAATGGAACACTATATTCCAATAATGGTTAAGAAATTAAGCCACATGCAATATCGTGGATTAAATCTGTCAAAGATAATATTGAGCAAAAGGTCAGACACAAAACAATACACTCTATATGATTTCAATTAGAGAAACTTGAAAAAGAAGAAAAACTAATTTAGGCTGTTAGAAGTGAAGGTAAAGGGAACACTAGAGAAACTTCTGGTGAGCTGACATTATTTTACTGATTGACTTGCATGCTAGTTACATGCCCTTTACAGTGTTATAAAAAATGCATCCACTTGTAACCTTGGAGTTTGTATATTTTACATGCCTATATTTCAACAAAAAGTTAATAATTACATCATGAAAACATGATGTTTATTTTCATAATATCACATAGCATTAGTGGACCAAATATACTTAATTAATGACTAAATGTTGGACATAAAATTTCTCAAATTTGTTACTGCTTTAAATGCAGTATGTCCCTGTACTTACTTCAGTGTGGTTCTCTCTAGTTATTTCCCTAAATATGAGAAATGAATGTATTTAAAACTAAGAGGAATTTTTCAGAAACTGTTGGTGTGGAACTTCATATTTGGTATAAGTAACAAATTACCCCCTACAGAGTTGATGCTAGTGAAGATTATGCTATCATCTTTGGGTTATCTTCTGTACAATAATGTAAAACCAAAGGAGTCAGGATAAACATGGAGTTATTTCATGCTGTACTAAGAAGCTCTGAAAGATACTTGTTTTATCAGAGTATATTTCCTTTGGCATGAGATTTTTTCCATCAAAGGTTTATTCAAGGCAACGGTGCGTGAAAATTTCCACATTACCATCTACATAACAGTCTTTTAGGAACACTATTACAATAGGTTTCCATTCAAGGCAAGGGAAAATGCCTACTTTGTCCAAGCCCCAATCATTTTTTATATCTTATTTTCCTTTCATTAACCCTCCTTTCCTGGAGAAGGAAAAGGCAAATCACTGCAGTATCCTTGCCTGGAAAATACCATGAACTGAGGAGCCTGGTGGGCTACAGTCGGTTGCAAAGAGTCAGGCACAACTGAGCGATTAACAAACAGACAGAACCCTGTTTTCCATGCAGCTGCCTGTTTTCCTGTTTTCTTCCCTATCACACTCATTTTCATTTCCATGATTTTATTAGTTTTGCTGCGTGAATCTTGGTTTTCTAGATTGGCATTTTCTACCAAATCATACCTTACCCAGACTTTGGAGCCTAGTTCAAAGACTGTCATCTTCATAGACATTATTCTAATGCTTACCAAGTTTAAGATTTTTCTTTGCTAAATATCTTTGCTAAACTGCTATGTGTCATTTTGGAAGCAATGACTACTAAGTGCCATTTTCAATTTCCTGCATTCAAGTCAAGTATTGTACCTAGGATTTATCTTCTTTGCTAGAATGAGTGAACTTTTGGAGGCATGGTTCTCATATTTACCTCTATGTTCCAAACTCTCAGCAGGAATATAGAATATCACAGGTACCAAGCAACTATTTTGGAAACACTTAAATAATCATCAAAGACTTACCATATTACATTAGCTACTCATATTGGAGTATTTTATGGTAAAATAATAGAAAGATCACCTAGAGTCAGACACCCTGGAATGTGAAGTCATGTGGGCCTTTGGATGCATCACTACAAACAAAGCTAGTGGAGGTGATGGAATTTCAGTTGAGCTATTTCAAATCCTAAAAGATGATGCTGTGAAAGTGTTGCACTCAATATGTCAGCAAATTTGGAAAACTCAGCAGTGGCCACAGGGCTGGAAAAGGTCAGTTTTCATTCCAATCACAAAGAAAGGCAATGACAAGGAATGCTCAAACTACTGCACAATTGCACTTATCTCACACACTAGTAAAGTAATGTGCCAAATTATTCAAGCTAGGCTTCAGCAATACATGAACCGTGAACTTCCAGATGTTCAAGCTGGTTTCAGAAAAGGCAGAGGAACCAGAGATCCAATTGCCAACATCTGCTGGATCATCAAAAAAGCAAGAGAGTTCCAGAAAAACATCTATTTCTGTTTTATTGACTATACCAATGCCTTTGACTGTGTGGATCACAATAAACTGTGGAAAATTCTTCAAGAGATGGGAATCCCAGACCACCTGACCTGCCTCTCGAGAAACCTGTATGCAGGTCAGGAAGCAACAATTAGAACTGGACATGGAACAACAGACTGGTTCCCAATAGGAAAAGGAGTACATCAAGGCTGTATATTGTCACCCTGCTTATTTAACTTATATGCAGAGTATATCATGCAAAATGCCAGGCTGGATGAAGCACAAGCTGGAATCAAGATTGCCAGGAGAAATATCAATAACCTTAGATATGCAGATGACACCACCCTTATAGCAGAAAGTGAAGAAGAACTAAAGAACCTCATGAAGAAAGTGAAATAGGAGAGTGAAAAAGTTGGCCTGAAGCTCAACATTCAGAAAACGAAGAACATGGCATCCAGTCCCATCAATTCATGGCAAATAGATGGCAAAACAGTGGAAACAGTGACTGACTTTATTTTGGGGAGCTCCAAAATTACTGCAGATGGTGATTGCAGCCATGAAATTAAAAGACACTTACTCCTTGGGAGGAAAATTATGACCAACCTAGACAGCATAGTAAAAAGCAGAGACTTTACTTTGCCAACAAAGGTCTGTTTAGTCAAGGCTATGTTTTTTCCAGTAGTCATGTATGGCTGTGAGAGTTGTACTATAAAGAAAGCTGAGCACTGAATAATTGATGCTTTTGAACTGTGGTGTTGGTGAAGACTCTTGAGAGTCCCTTGGACTGCAAGGAGATCCAGTCAGTCCATCCTAAAGGAGATCAGTCCTGAGTGTTCATTGGAAGCTGAAACTCCAATATTTTGGCCACCTGATGTGAAAAGCTGACTCATTAGAAAAGACCCTGATGCTGGGAAAGATTGAGGGCAGGAAGAGAAGGGGACAACAGAGGATGAGATGGTTGGATGGCATCACCGACTCAATGGACGTGAGTTTGGGTAAACTCTGGGAGTTGGTGATGGACAGGGAGTCCTGGCATGCTGCAATCCATGGAGTCACAAAGAAGTCAGACATAACTGAGAGACTGAACTGAACTGAACAGAAAGAAATATTTTAACAAGGGTGAAAATTAGCATTACTATAAAATTTTGTTTGGGTTATACATAACAGATGCAGTCTACACAGTAAATAGTCAAGTATAAACTATCCAGTATGGCATCTGTTATCACAGGTGTGCATTAAGCACTTGTAATGTGGATAATCGAAACTGAGATGTGCCATAAGTGTAAAATACACATTAAATTTTGAAGATTTTTGGCAAAAAAGATAGAATGCAAAATATCCTAAAATTTTACATTAATTGCATATTTAAATTCTAGTGCGTGTGTTAGTCGCTCAGTCACGTCTGACTTTTGTGACCCCAGGGACTGCAGCCCACCAGGCTCTCTGTCCTTGGAATTCTCCAGGCAAGAATACTGGAGTGGGTTGCCATTTCTTTCTCCAGGGCATCTTCCTGACTGAGGGATTGAACCCAGGTCTTTTGCATTGCAGGTAGATTCTTTGCCATCTGAGATATAGGGTACAGGAAATGTTAGTATCTTGGCTATATTATGATAAATAAAATACATTATTAAAATTAGTTTTATCTGGATTCTATCTGTTTTTGCCTTCTTCACATGTGTCCTAGAAAATTTAAAATTACACTTTATATTTCTGTTGAACAGGCATGTCCCTAAGTCCTTTTAGGATAGAATCTATTACTGAAATATAGGGAAATTTTAGAAAATGCTTGTGGTTTTGTTCCTAAGATGTGAAAATGTTTGTGATGCTAAATTTTATGGAGACTTGGTCATTCTTCAAAAAATTTAGAATCACAAACATTCTGAATATTTATGTTAGGTCTTCCTGAAATAATTGCAATATATATTTCCATATTACTTTACCTCTTCTAGAAATATCTGATACTACAAAAAATATTGTGACAGAGGTCTGTGTGTATACCTGAAATCAGTAAGATTTTTGAGATCCTTGTTTTATCAAGAATAAAAGCTGGAAACATGAATATTGAAAATAAACTTTCAGATTAGTTTCTGTCTTTCTTTTGAAGTACATTAAGCTACTTTTGTGAGTCAATTAATTCTTACACAAATATTTATTATTCTATTGGCTTATGAGGATTAGTGCCATCATTTGGAATTTTTCTCATTCTACTTGCTTTCTTCATATTTCAATTTGTCAAGAATGTACAAAAAAGAATGATTTTTATTAATAGGCAACAGGGAGTTGTATTTGTACATGTATGTGTGAAAGAGAGAGAGAGAAAAGCCTTCAATCTGCAATATACACGCATTGTACATGTTTGCCCACATCCCTAATTTTTCCTTTCAGTGACAATCCATAAAATTAAGGTTACTACTCTTACTGCTCTCACTAAGTTCACCAATGGCTTTAAAACTGTAATTTCAGGATATTTTACTCAACTTTTTTGGGTACATATCACAATCAAGTATTTGTTTCTTGAAATTCTCTAGTCTCTCAATTTCCATGCTTTCTGCCTCTCTGATCATTTCTTCCTGATAGTCTTCATAAAATTTAATGGTTACACAGACATTGGCAACTTTCAAATCAATGTCTTTGGGCATTTTTCCTCCTGAGATGCAGTTGATGTGTACAGCTAACTCCTGAGGTGATACTGAACCTCATTTAGAAATGAACATGCCAAGTCTGAACTCATCTTTTTGCTACTACCTTCCATCCAATTACTCAAATGAAATGCCTGCAAGCAACTGTATATTCCACTCTGCTCCTTATTTTTATTATTAATAACTCAGCTCCTAAGCCCTGCTGCTGCTGCTGCTGCTGCTGCTGCTGCTGCTGCTGCTAAGTCGCTTCAGTCGTGTCCGACTCTGTGTGGCCCCATAGACGGCAGCCCACCAGGCTCCTCTGTCCCTGGGATTCTCCAGGCAAGAATACTGGAGTGGGTTGCCATTTCCTTCTCCAAGGCATGAAAGTGGAAAGTGAAAATTGAAAGTGAAGTCGCTCAGTCATGTCCGACTCTTAGCGACCCCATGGACTGCAGCCTACCAGGCTTCTCAGTCCATGGGATTTTCCAGGCAAGAGTACTATCACTTGTCAATTCCAGCTGTTAAATTTTTTAAATGCCCATTTCCTACTTCCTATTCATTTCCACTGCAGCTCTAGGAAAGGCCTTTATTATCTCCCTCTTATAGTACTGTCATAACTTAACAAGCAAATATATCACTTTGTCCCCGATATATCTTCTATACTTTTCTCGTGTTAACTGTTAACAATATGAAAATACATTCATGTTTTCCATGTTCAATTTCTTTAATGTTGTGTTGTTATCCTGAGAAGTGCTTCTCAAAGCAGTGCTGATGATCAGCATCAGAACCAGTGGATCAGAAACACCAGAGACAGGCCAGGAGTCTTCAGTTATATAAACTCTCCATGTAGTTACAGAATGCATACTACAGTTCGTGAGACACTCACATGGGAGCGAAGTAACCAATCTACTTGCAAGGCATATACTGCCCTTCCTTGTCTGATTGAAGTCTATTTTCTATAATCACATTCATTATTTGCTCTATCACTACTAAACTGATTTGTAACCCTATGAAGTTACTATTTCCTGTCACAAATTCATTTCTTTGCACAAACTGAAACTTCAGCTTGAGATTGCTTTCCATGTTCATTTCCTGGCAGTTTTTATTCAAACTTCAAATCCAGTTATTTGGCATTGGGGAGTTATTTTAATTCTGTGTCCTCAGTGTCTACAAGTATCAAGCATCTAATACAGCTGCCCCAATTCACCGTCCCTACGCACCATACTGTTCTTGAGTTATTTCCTCACTTTCCTATTTGTGTTCATTTTAGGCATCCTTTCTTCCTTTCTCTCATCAAGGACTAGCTTATTGAGTACAGAGATGTTGTTTTCTGCTATATTCCTTTTACTTAGAATAATGTATGACAAAAACTTGCTGACTGCCTCAATTAATAATTTAATGCTGGAAGTTAATAGATGATAAACCCCCAAATTTCACAATGTATGAGAAAACAACAAACTCTGGAGAGCTGTGTTCTCAGCCTAGTTTTTGTAGTGATAAGCAGTGAGAGTAAGTCTCTTTACAACCTCTGATGCTAAGGTTTCTAAACAGGAAAATGAGGCTTTGGAACGTTGGAATGGCTCTCAACCCTGGCTGGATTTTCCTATGATGTGTGGGGTAAAAATTCAGTGAAACTCCTCTGATGTGAGGACCCACCATCAGTAGTTTTGAAGGCCTTCTGTGGAGTTTCAGGGAAAAAGCAGTTTAGGCTGAGCCTGTCTTCAGCAGATGTGGTGTCATGTACCCACAATGTTCTCCTCTATCTTTTGTGACCTTCTGAGTTTTCATGCAAAAAGAATGACATTTATCAAGCTCTTAAAAGCACACATGGAACAGCTAAGCGATTTTTTGCATGACATTGCTGTTTCTGGTTATATATATTTTTTAAAAAAAGTCTTTCTGTTTTAACCTGAAGTCTGACAGGAAGTATTTGAAACTGGAAAAATATTAGAGCATTCACTTCTAAACAAAAGCACTGAGGTGAACAAATGCATTTTGTTTTGATTTCTCCGGACACACATTTCCCCACCTCTTGCTGTTCTGAGAACAGCATGTTCCCGGACATCTTTCAGAATCTCTGTCCTTCGTCTTTCAGTGGACATTCATTGACAAGGCATTTATGAGACGTCTGGAGAAAAAGATAAACAGGCCCTGACTCATTCTGAGATCAAGAGACCTGGTCAATATTGCTCCCTAACCTTGGTTCTATACCTACGGCCTCAGTCTGTGAGCTAAAGGAGAGACAACACACAGGGCATTTAAAGGAAAGCTAAGCTTAAGTCAGCCTTATGATATTCCATCAGGGAGAAGGCCCAGGGAAGATGCTGAGCCACGCTGAGTATATAAAGAGGAGTCCACACAAACAGAAAGAGGCACTATGTTTAGTCCAGGAAAAGAAAAAAAATCAACAGTCCTTACCCAATATTTAAGATTTTCTATGATTTGACACCATCCTGTTTCGCAAACTTTCATCTTTCTAAGTTTTTAATCTTTTTCTTGTATTCTAGCATCCAGATAAATTAAGCATACTATTCAGTCCCTGTAGAAGGTACATTATTTTGTTTTACTCACGTTATGCTCACTGTTTGAAGTCCCCCTATCTCCAATAACACAAGCTCAAACTTAGCTTTACTTCAAGGTCACCCTCATGTGCCTTTATCCACACACCCAGACATCTTTTCCTGCTCCAAATGGCAAGTACCTTCTCTCTGCTCTCAGTATATGGTACCCTGCTGGTGACTAAGTGTATCATCTCACATTTGGTATCATAGTCATATTTGTATAAATATTGCATCTCCAATTTTAAGTTCTCTTAAGGGGCAGTCTGAGTCTAACTCATTTCTCTGGCTGACTCAGTGCTTCAATCATCATCTTTTGTTTCCCAGGTGTTTTTTATTTTTGAGAAATAATTGACATATATCACTGTATACCTTTAGGAGTTTAAGATATACAGCATGATGGTTTGATTTACATATAATATAAAATGATTATCACAATTAGTTTAGTTAACATCTATCATCTCATAAAGATACAATAAAGAGAAAAACTTCTTGTGATGAGAACCCTTAAGGTCTACTCTTTTAACAGTTTTCCAATATATCATACAGCAGTGTTAACTACAGTTAACAGGTTGTACATTCCATCCCTAAGACTTAACTTCCTTGTAACTGGAAATTTATGCTACCTTTTGACTATCTTTCTCAAATAGCTCTTCCTCTTACTCCCAGCCTCCGGTAACCATTAATATGATCTCTTTTTCTAAGAGTTTGGTGACTTTATTTGGAGTCCACATATAAATGAGATCATACAGTAATTTGTCTTTCTTTGTCTGACTTATTTCACTGAGAATGCCCTCAAGGTTCATCCATGTTGTCACAAATGGCACAATGATTCCACTGTCTGTTATGGATGAACCATGCCACATTTTCTTTATCTATTTATCCACCGATAGCACTTAGGTTATTTCCATGTCTTGGCTACTGTCAACAATGTTGCTATGAACATGTGGGTGCAGATATGTTTTTGATATAGCGGTGTTTTTTTTTTTCCCTTTGTATATATTCCCAGAAATGGAAATGCTGGATCATATGGTGATTCTATTTTAAATTTTTTGAGGAACCTCCATACTGTTTACCAGAATGGCTACCCCAAGTTACATTCCCACCAATGGTGCACAAGAGGTCCCTTTTCTCCACGTCCACAGCAGCATTTGTTCTCTCATTGTTTTGATTCTACCAAGCATGAGGTGGTACCTCAATGTGGTTTTCACTTGTACTTTCCTAATGATTAATGATGTTGATCATGTTTTCATGTACTAGGGCCTAACACAGCATCTCAATTCTAGTTAGGCACTTCACAAAATTTACTGATACAAGAAAGATAAAAATAAGTATCATTTATTCAAAGTACATGTTATTCCATGACAAGAAGAAAAGCATTCATACTTGAAAGAGTGTAAGCAATCCCAGAAACTCTTGTTTCCTACAGAATAAACTGTTGATAGAGAACACACACAAACACACACATAGATGGAATAGTGAATTTAGTTATCATTTATTATGCCTCAACTGCTGTCCAGGATGCTTCACAGGCATTATCATTTTCAAATGTGACATTAACCTCACAAGATAGATTCTATTTTAAAGTAGGCAAACTGAGGTACAGAGAAGTTGCCTAAATTTACAGGGCAAGATAAGGCTTAAAATTGTTTTGTTGATTCCAAAACCCATGCTTTTTCCATTTAACTGTATTGCTTGGAGAGATGTAAAATTTGAAGTGCTGGGATTCTTTGAATGTGGTAAAATAAAAAATCCCCAAATCCCTAAGGCCTAAGATTACCATCTCTAAGGCAAGAACAAAAGATAAAAATAGGCAGAGTTTCCTATCTTCTGCAGTGCTTCATTTTCAGTATTTTAATTTTGTTATACTTTGAAAGAAACATAATTATAGCTACAGTTATTATTATGAACGTGGCCCTCCAATTGCAATGCATAGTCAATATGTTAAAAAGTTCTGTTTCAATAAATAAATATCTTTTATACACGTTGTTTAATTTTCTTACAAGAAGATTACAAACTCTTCTCATTTGTTATTTTAAAATACAGTCAAATAAACAATAGGGATGATTGAAGAGATATGTGGTTTTCAAAACCTCTCTGGGTTCCAGTTCTTTCATAAAAGTAGTAGGCTCTGAATTTTAAACATTTAAGGTAATCAAAGTGTGAAAAAAAATGATTCTGGCCTTAATTTGATAGCTCTTGTTCCATTTTAACATCTTTGGCAGTTGAAACAGCATTTCACTCATGTTAATTCAAGGGCATCTGAAGGTTGATTGGTACTCTGAGATTGGAATGATTTGGTTTTGATGCAGTTGAGTCTATCTATGCCGATTGTCTCTTTCTGCTGATCCAATCACCCATGCTAAAGGAGTATTTTCACATGAAGGTAAAATAGGGATGACTGAGTAGAAAATCATTTTGCAAGTTTTAAAAATATTAGGTTAACCAAGAAGTTGAAATTCTCGAAACTTAAGAGTGGTGATACTTATGTAAGGAAGCTACCAAATGTGACTCACTTTATTTCTCAATTTTTTCATGATCTGAAAGACTCACTTGATTTTCAGGATTTGCAGGGATTGCGCTTAGACAGTATGCAAATATACTGAAGCACATTACTTGCCTTCAGATAATGTCTTGAAGAATCATAGAAGATATGGAGAAGAAGCATAGACTATACATCAATTCGTCAACACAGGCTTTTCATATAGGTTTGAAAGCTTATCTGTTTAAATATTAAGTTGTTGGTTTAACAACTACAAAATGAAAATGACTAACAAATGTAATCCAAACAGAAGCTATTAAGGCCTATATTTTACAAATCGATGCCCTTGAGAGGCTTCTAGAAGAGATGAATAGCAATTCTAGAGTCTCACATGAATTCAGACTGCTCAGACCAACATCTGTAATTACTCTCCACCAAGATCTGTCAGCATTGACAGGTGACTGGCACCACTGTGAGCTGCAGATTCTGTAAATGATACCGTTTCAAACAGGCATATAAAATTTTACATCTGTCAATTTCAGGAAACTTCTCAATGTAGTTATATAGATAATGGTTTCTCTAGAGTCTAGAAAAAGGCAAACTCAAAATATATGTATTTAAATAATCAATGTGTTTCAAAACTATTACACTCTAATGCTAATAATGGGCCTACTGAGTAAGAACATATACTTCCTACATTTCTCATGTGAAAAAGTGAAAGTGTTAGTCGCTCAGTTGGGTCCAACTCTTTGCAACCCCATGGACTGTAGCCCGCCAGGCTCCTCTGTCCATGGGATTCTCTAGACAAGAATACTGGAGGGGGTAGCTATTCCCTTCTAAAGGAGATCTTCTTGACCCAGGGATCAAACCAAGGTCTCCTGCATTGCAGGCAGATTTTTTAGCATCTGAGCCACTAGGGAAACCCTTGCTATCTATTAAATATATCTTAATGCCTCAAAAAATTTACAATCTGCGATGTTAGTTTCATGCATGCCTTTGCTATTCCAAGAAAATTATTTATCTTCCAACAGTCTTATCTTATTTCAAATAAAATATTCTAAATATGTTTATATAATTAAGTTTGTTAACAACAAATACAGAAATCTTTCTTCTAATGTAATCTTATCATAAAGGAGCTTACTGAAAGTTGCTACATTCTTCAAAAGTGTTTTGTTTAACATTTAATACTTTTTTCATTTCTGAAGTATAAAAACTGAAGACAATATCCTTCCTTGGTTGTATTTATAACCACTAGCCAATCCTTCACTCAAGACTCAGCTTATTTAACAAAATATAATAAGAGCTATTAATCAATAATTTTAAAAAATTGAGTTTACCGTGTGTTAATCAAACAGGTTTAATTAACAGTATTCAGTGAGCTAGTATTAAAGTTGTATACATTCTAATGAGTTCTCTTGACAGAGAGAAAGCTTAACTGATCATTTTTACCCAGAATTGTTTCATCACATATAACATTTGGAAAAGTGAATCCAGTTGGTCTAGCTAATTGATTTTGCTAGCCTTGTAATGCAAGTTTTTTCATCTTTCCCACAGTGAATGTTTAAAGAGAACTGTTCCCCCAATTTACAGGCTAAACAATGGTTACCCCAATTTCTACATATCTCAGAAATACACCAAGAAGTAGTATTGAAACAGTAGCACACTATGGTCCTTGTCCCTTATGTCTTCTGCCTGCCTTTTGCCTCTGGAAAAACTGTAGCTAAATAATAAGTTTAATCAGAGAAGTGAAAACATGCAGAACCAAAGGAAAACAGTCAAAGGAGACCAAATAATAATGGTTTAGTCAGTAAGCATAGTCAAGGACCTTTAGTTCCTTCTCACAGACTATAGATAATATTCTTAGCCAGAGACTATCAGCTGTCTTACAGATACTGAAACCTCCACCCACTGGAGAAGTTAGCTACATGATGACCAGACTAGAGCCATGACTTAAGCTGCCACAATTTCAAGAATTGGCCTCAAGGAAATGGGAACGAACCGACTCTGACTACAGAAGTGAAAATTAACTGCATTTAAAACAATCAAGATGATGATGGTCAGACCACTGATGATCAATTTCATGAAGACTGTCAGAGCTGCCTGAGCTGCTTCTACATGGTAGACCCTTCCCTCTGTCTATCAATGCTCTTGCCCACTGCTTGTCACAGGGCGAGTGGACGTTTGGACAAGCATCTGTCCCTCCCCCAGCCACCAACCCCAATTACAGGCATCCAAAATAAAGCAAATTATCCATTCTGCCAACCTGGCCTCTTTATTGGCTTTTGAGCAGTGAGCAACCAGACCTCACTTTCAGTTACAATATGACAAGTCACCCAGAGCATGCAACATTTTAGTGGCAGACTGCTTGCACAAATGTAATATAATCGTTCGTTTTCCAGCTCCCCTTGCCAAGAGGTAGAGTGTGTTGTTCTATAACCTGAATTGGACTGGCCCTGTGACTTGCTTTGACCACAGGAATATGACAAATGGAGCACTGGGCCATTTTTGAACGTGAGCTTCAAGAGGCCCGTGGCTCCCACTCTCCTGGCTGAGGTGTTGTGTGAACAGGCCAAGGCTCTCTTACCAGACTATGAGAGACACAGAGTTCAGCTGTTCCTCCAGGTGCTATCCAGCCAACCTCCAAAAGTAGAGCCACCTAGCCAACTTGCCAAGATGCATACAGAGTACCTGGGACCAGAACTGCTCAACCGAGTCCAGGCTAAACTGTCAACCACTGAGTTATGAGCTAATCATGCACTGAGCTGTTGGGTTCACCTGTTACACAGCAACAGATAATTCATAGACAGCTTGGGCAGGAACACCGCTTCTCTGAAGACTTTAAGGTATTTACCATTTACCAACACCTTAGCATAATGTATATTCCAGAGTAGTGCTCAACAATGAATTATTTAATTTTTTGAAGTATTTCTATGATAGGAATAAACAGTTGTTTTTTGGTGTTTTGGTAATATTGAAATAATCCCATGAATGATCAATACCTCATCCACCTTACTAAATAATCTGAATACTTAATAGAGAAGGTTGAATCTCAAGGTGATGGACTGTTTTCCCAAAGCTTTTGATCTTGATTTAAACACACATCCTCTACTGCCTGGGCTTCCCAGGTGGTGCTAGTGGTAAAGGACCCACATGCCAGTGCAGAGACAAGGGTTGGATCCCCGGGTCAGGAAGATTCCCTGGAGAAGGACATGGTAACCTACTCTAGTATTCTTGCCTGGAGATTCTCATGGACAGAGAAGCCTGGCTGGCAGGCTACAATTCAAAGGATTACAAAGAGTCAGACACAACTGAAGTGACTTTGCATGCATGCACATACTCTAATGCCTATAACTCTATCAAGGACTGATCACAGTAGAAAAGTTAGATTCAATGTTTTCATCACATTTAGGGAATAAAGCCTTATAATGGTCTTATTACAGCTTCCACTTCTACTTAATGGTCCACTAAACACCCCCTTATTTGCCAGTGACAGACATACAGCAGCTTTTTTCTCAATAACATAGTCCTTGGAGCACATATGATCTGTATTACCTGGGAGCATGTGGGTAAAACAAAATCTCAGATCCCCCTCCAATACTACCACAGCAAACTCTACATTTTAGTAAGACTCTTAAGTAATTTGCCAATCTGTCAGCCTGAAGTCACCTGGAGACCACCTTTCCCAGCCCAGAAAATGATTCAGTTCAGTTCAGTCGCTCAGTCATGTCCGACTCTTTGCGACCCCATGAATCGCAGCACGCCAGGCCTCCCTGTCCATCACCAACTCCCAGAGTTCACCCAAACTTTTGTCCATCTAGTTGTGATGCCATCCAGCCATCTCATCCTCTGTCATCCCTTCTCCTCCTGCCCTCAATCCTTCCAAGCATCAGAGTCTTTTCCAATGAGTCAACTCTTCACATGAGGTGGCCAAACTACTGGAGTTTCAGCTTTAGCGTCAGTCCTTCCAAAGAACACCCAGGACTGATCTCCTTTAGAATGGACTGGTTGGATCTCCTTGCAGTCCAAGGGACTCTCAAGAGTCTTCTCCAACACCACAGTTCAAAAGCATCAGTTCTTCGGCACTCAGCTTTCTTCACAGTCCAACTTTCACATCCATACATGACCACTGGAAAAACCATAGCCTTGGCTAGACGGACCCTTGTTGGCAAAGTAATGTCTCTGCTTTTCAATATGCTATCTAGGTTGGTCATAACTTTCCTTCCAAGGAGTAAGCATCTTTTAATTTCATGGCTGCAATCACCATCTGCAGTGATTTTGGAGCCCAAAAGAATAAAGTCTGACACTGTTTCCACTGTTTCCCCATCTAGTGGTGAGACCAGATACCATGATCTTCATTTTCTGAATGTTGAGCTTTAAGCCAACTTTTTCACTCTCCTCTTTCACTTTCATCAAGAGGCTTTTTAGTTCCTCTTCACTTTCTGCCATAAAGGTGGTGTCATCTGCTTATCTGAGGTTATTGATATTTCTCCTGGCAATCTTGATTCCAGCTTGTGTTTCTTCCAGTCCAGCGTTTCTCACGATGTATTCTGCATATAAGTTAAATAAGCAGGGTGACAATATACAGCCTTGACATACTCCTTTTCCTACTTGGAACCAGTCTGTTGTTCCATGTCCCATTCTAACTCTTGCTTCCTGACCTGCATATAGGTTTCTCAAGAGGCAGGTCAGGTGGTCTGGTATTCCCATCTCTTTCAGAGTTTTCCACAGTTTATTGTGATCCACACAGTCAAAGGCTTTGGCTTTGAAAATTATTAGTGGCCCTTTAAAGATAGAGAAATAAAACTCAACTTATTTAGTATTTCTAAGTCATTTAGATACAAGTGAATAAAAAGATCTTCCCTCCAGGGAAGATTCTCTGGAGGAGGGCCTGGCCACCCACTCGATATTGTTGCCTGGAGAATCCCTTGGACAGAATTCTGAGCCTGGAGGTCTATGGTCCATAGAATCACAAAGAGTTGAACTTGACTGAAGTGACTTAGCATGCACATATAAAAAGTCCCACATACAAGCAAATTGAGAGATATTTTTTTAACCCTGTTCAAATTAGTACTACTGAGGTTTACATAGGTACTCACAAAGCACAGAAGTTTTCAATATTTCCCAAAAAAAGACTGTGGGAAATTTTCTCATCAATATGGTGTGAATGAAAAATGTTGCCTGCCATGTCAGCAAACAAAGGATGTTACAGCCACCAAACCACTACAGTGAGCCTTGAAGTGAACCCTAAGTGAACTCATGAGGAAGAGGAACATGTTGCCCACTGCCAAGCCCTCAGACACTTCAGTCATCCCCAAGGGTACCCCCTGAGTGGTGTCAGACTGGGAAAGAACAGAATACTGGCCCTGGGTAGGTAAGGTGCATATCAAAGGAATGCTTTCAATGAGCCCAGACTTGCATCTTCCCAAATATAGAAAAGTGCTTAAACTCATTAACTTAAGATACCTGTTTTTAAGTTAACTGTAACCTCTTGATGTTCCAACTACCTGATCTTTGTTGCAAAAACTCCTATATATCCTGGCTCCTCCCTGACCTCTTCTGAGCAGTCCTGCAGAGCTATCTGAGAAACTGCCTCAGATAGCTGAATGGACTGGTTCATTCCATGAATTTCTCAGAAAGGCAAGAATTTCTCAGAAAGTTTGCTGCATAGAGCAAAATTCTCAACTTTTAAGTTGTGCACTTTTTCAGTTGACAAGGGGAATAGTCAAGAAAAGGGGTTTTAATGGCAGTGAATGTAAAGTGTATTAATTGACTTTTGTCTATAAACTTGGGTTAGCTGGAGAAGGAATGAATGAGCAGGACTGAGGGAGAGGACCTGGGGGAATTATCTCTAGTCTTCAGTCGCTTTCTATTCCTTTGAGGAAATGCCTGAGAGACAAAGAGGTGGACACTGTGGGTCACTGTGACCATGTGGTCAACCAGGTTTTACCTTGTGTTTTGATAATCACAATGGAATCCGTGGATCCTTGCACTTTGCAAATTTATAAAACCATACAGTTCAAAGGGTGTCAGGCAGCATTTAACAGGAGGCTTCCAGTGTGCTGTTTTGGATCTGTCAGCAATTCTCTGTTCCTTATTAATTCCTGAATATTCAGGAATTAAGAGGAGAGGCAAGGCTCTCCCAGGGGCTGAGGAATCCAGGCATTCCCTTTGTAAGTTTTTTCTATATGGTGATAAGTACCTGCTTCCTTTTTATGAACCATATGGCAAGTGATTGTTTACAACCCTCTCTCTTTCATGTGGATGACCTCATGTTTCCTTGATAACTTGTAAGTTTTGATTTATCTCTCCTGAAAATAGCTATCTTGTAAGACAGTATAAATACCTACACAATGTTGAATAAAACACCTTTGCTCCATCAGAGCTTTGGTCCCCATGTCTTGCTTTCTCTCTGTCTCTGTCTCTCTCTGCCCCTCTCTCTCTTCTTCAGGCTGATCCCCTGGAGCGCAGAGGCTCTCTGAGTTCACTTTCCTGCCTGGGTTTCTAAGACCCACTTGAGAAGGCTCTCTATGCCTTCACCCCATCGAGAGGGCACCTGAGGCCTCCGTGAACAGAGCAAGCCCCGTGTAGGGGCTTTATTGGCTTTCTGCATAAACCAAGGAATATCAGCCTCTTTCTCTCTCCTTTACTTTCTCATTGGTCGACTCCAGACCACCAGGTTCTGGTCCATTAAAGGACCTCAACAAAAGGTGTAAAATGTCACTTTTCTGCTGTCGTGGTTCAATGAAAGAATTCTTTCTGAATAGGACTATCAGACCTGATAGTACATCTACTTGAAAAACAAACAGAAAGGGCTAAGAACTCTCCTATTCTCTTTTAGACTGAAAATGATCAGTCTTTCCAATCTTCTGAGAAAATGGTTTCTTGATCCTTTTTCAGACCCAACTGCCTTCCTTTAGGAAGCATTCTTTTTGTATTCTCAGCTTCAATTACTACAATTTGTTTTTGCCAATTTGTTCTAAAATGAAAGGAAAAGCTATGCACAAATGGTGAGGTTTATTTTTACCAAGACAGCAGAATCTAGGTTTGGATTGGAAAATAAAAGGAAGTGTATCTTATGTGAACTTTCTGACCACAGGGACTTAACAGGCTTTCTCTTCGAAAAGGAGAAGGAAGTCTCAATAACTCTGAATAATAAAGGTGTTTGATTTTTTTTCTCTAGCTGTAATTCACTACTTACAGGAAGCCAGAGAGGCTCCCACTATCATATTAACAAACGAACATGAGAATCACTTCTGAAGACATAGCCTAAGAAATTATCCAAATATGGAGTTCACAGGCATAAGTATATTTTGGTTTGGTTTTTGTATGATATTTAAAAATTGGAGGCAATTTAAAATCTAACAATACTGAAATAGTGAAATAAATCTGAGTATAATGCTATTAAGCACTATTAACCCATTATAATAACTTAATTATTAGTAAATAATTACAAAGATATTATATTTGCCATGATCACTACATAGAGATTTCACATGCAAAAGTGAAAACAAAATTTTATACTCTTAATTTGTGAAATGTAATAAACCAAAAAGCCACAAGCCTAATGTTAAATAACTATGTAGTATACCTGAAAGTAACTTAATATTGTATGAAACCTATTTCAATAAAATTAATTAGTTTAATCAAATAAAGGAAGAGCTGGATTTAAAAAAAAAAAGCCACAAGCCTGATAAAACTGCCTAATTTTATAGTTTCCATAGTTAAATAAATTTGCAACAACTTTTGGGTAAAAAAAAATGTAACACAGTACAGACACCTCTCACTTCAAAACAAAAATTATAATATAGTTTCATTTATTATATTGCTTTTAACTTTCTGTGCTTTTCTGTAACCTTATCAAAACCTATAATTTAAAGATGGATGAAGGCTATTATTTATGGCATAAACAGATAAAATGAAAATCTTCTGGCTATCGAACTGGAAGAAGCATATTAATATTGATTTTTAAATGCAGACTTAAATTGGAAAAGAGAATCCCCAGGGGGTCAAAATCAAAGAGGAAACTGAAAGGCAGAGCAATAGCTTAAGTGGATGCCTTGGCTGTCCTGAGTGGTTATTACAGAGGAGTGATCAACAGCATTGAGTTTTAATAATTACACAGGGAGAAAATATGAGGCTTTGTGCTGACCAGAGTCAGAGGGCAGTAAATTCTTCATGAAGGCTGGCCACTCAAAGGCTGTGACTGAAATGAAAGTGTGGACAAGAGAAATCCACTCATATGCATGGAGTGATAATAAGGCAATTAATCTGATCCTGTTTTCTGGGTAAGACAAAAAAAAAAAATTTCCTGGATAATTCATAGTTTTGCATCAGCCTTCATATTGGGTTGAATCTATAACTTTATGAGCTAGTAATAGAATATCTGGGGGGACTCACAAGCTGGATTCAGGATTGCCAGGAGAAATATCAATAACCTCAGATATGCAGATAACACCACCCCTATGGCAGAAAGCTAAGAGGAACTAAAGAGCCTCTTAATGAAGGTGAAAGAGGAGAGTGAAAAAGCTGGCTTAAAACTCAACATTCAGAAAACTAAGATCATGGCATCTGGTCCCACCACTACATGGCATATAGATGGAGAAACAATGGAAACAGTGAAACACTTTAATTCCTTGTGCTCCAGATCACTGCAGTTGGTAACTGAGGCCATGAAATTAAAAGACACTTGCTCCTTGGAAGAAAAGCTATGACAAACATGGACAACGTATTAGAAAACAGAGACATCATTCTGCCAACAAAGGTCCATATAGTGAAAGCTATGGTTTTGCCAGTGGTCATGTATGGGTGTGAGAGTTGGACCATAAAAAAGGGTGAACACCAAAGAACTGATGCGTTTGAACTGTGGGGCTGGAGAAGACTCTTAAAAGTCAATCCTAAAGGAAATCAGTCCTGAATATTCATTGGAAGGACTGATGCTGAAGCTGAAGCTCCAATACTTTGGCCACCTTATGTGAAGAACTGATTCACTGGAAAAGACCCTGACACTGGGAAAGATTGAAGGCAGGAGAAATGGACAACAGAGGATGAGATGGTTGGATGGCATCACTGACTTGAAGGATATGAGTTTGAGCAAGCCATGGGAGTGGGTGATGGAAAGGGTACTCTGGCGTGCTCCAATACATGGGGTTGCAAAGAGTTGTACCCAACTGAGTGACTGAACTGGAAATCAGGAATTATATATAAAGAAAACAAAAATGACAACCAAAAAGCATCATAAAGGCCAAAGACAATAAAATTAGAAACTGAGGAACACCGTGTTCCCTGGAAGTACGATAAAACCTGAAACATGAACTAAAAACAAAATCCATAAATACTTAAGTGAGTAATCCTCCAAATTGCAATTGCACCTATTTTTTCAATGTGATTAATTTGAACAACATAGCTTGACTAGGAATAAAATTCCCAATGTTGGGACACAGACACACACACGCACACGGATGAAAGTCAGTCATTCTTGCCCAAATCCCCACTTAGCTTGTTGTTTGCAAACTTTATAAGGCATTCACAGGCCAGAGATTCACCTTCAATAAATAGAGATGTCTATTGCACAGCTGTCTTTTGGCCATAAAGTAAGAGACTCTCTAGAACAAAACACTTAAAAACTGCATGGTAAAAAAATTTTAAAAATTAAAAAAAAATAAAAAAAAACTGCATGGTAGAATTTTGTCCCCATCTATTTTCAAGGGACAATGTAAGAGAATTAAGATAATATATTCCAAATGTTTACTTGCTAGATTTATCCTAACCATAATCAATCATCTGTGGAAAACCATCTCCAATTCTCATTAAATCACCTGATAACAAAGTATTCTCTAAGCCCATCTCAGAATATATCAAAATTCAACTTTATTTTACTAAACTTAAGGAAACAATGTATCTTATGTGACCTCTCCTAGAAACTTCAATATTTGTGTCTTTCAACATATTTCATAGGAGAATAAAGGGGTTTTGTAAGTAATTGCTTTAATTCTGGAAGGCCTGGATTGAAACATAACATGGTATTGTTGCCAGCTTCTTCTCAGCGCAAGAGGTCACAATACAGAAAACACTTAAGTGTTCCTCTAATGCCACCAAAGAAGCGACCAAAAGAGAACATTTTTGTATGTGATCCATGACCATGAGATAGAGCTTCTAGCCACACAGTCCACTGTAATCATACTGGAAGTGCTTTTGAATAAATTATCTCCATCTCATCATGAGAGTCCTGTTTCCACTTTCTTTGTTTTTCCTCTATTTATTCCACCTCTACCAACACCTTCAAGTCACTTTGCTTGCCCTTAAGTTCCTTTTAATGGGATATTTGAATTTTTCATAGGAATCACAGGAAAAAAATAAACTATATATTATCATTCTTATATCCAGTTATATCTTACTTAAAACATGACTTAAAATGGACCAGAGATGCTAGATTACAGTCTACTTCTGGGATAACATTTAAATATGAAGTTTATTGTGAAGGAGTAGGCACTAGCGACCGACTCCAGTACTCTTGCCTGAAAAATCCTATTTATGGAGGAGCCTGGTAGGCCGCAGTCCATGGGGTCGCGAAGGATCGGACACGACTGAACGACTTCACTTTCACTTTTCCCTTTCACGCATTGGAGAAGGAAATGGCAACCCACTCCAGTGTTCTTGCCTGGAGAATGCAAGGGACAAGAGCCTGGTGGGCTGCCGTCTATGGGGTCGCACAGAGTTGGACACAACTGATGTGACTTAGCAGCAGCAGCAAGGTATCCCTACCCATTCAATCAATGTGATTAAAAAAAAATATGCAAATTTTGCTTTATTATTTTGTTTTAACATATTCTCATTATAAATAAATTTTCAGTTAATAATTTATAGGAATCTTAGTTCTAACTATGGTCATTATGGATATATAATACTTTGTAGAAGCAAAATGATACTGATTGAAAGATTTTATGTCAACATTTTCATATGAAAGGTACATGTTTAAAATATGAAGGCCTTACAAATTTTTAATTAATACATTGATAATTTGTCTAGAAAGAGTGATCCAAGATGGTGGTAAAGGAAGACCTTGAGCTCACCTTCTCCCCTGGACACATTGAAACTACGAATAGAGCTGTTCTTCCTGAAGAAGACCTGAGGGCTGACTGAACAGCTACTGCACAGCTGCTGCTGCTGCTAAGCTGCTTCAGTCCTGTCTGACTCTGTGCAACCCCATAGACGCAGCCCACCAGGCTCCCCCGTCCCTGGGATTCTCCAGGCAAGAACACTGGAGTGGGTTGCCATTTCCTTCTCCAATGCATGAAAGGGAAAAGTGAAAGTGAAGTCGCACAGAGAAAGGCCAAACAAAAACAGGAAAGACAGAGAAAGGGTATACACACATCCATGCTGCAGCAGCCTGCAGTATGAGCACGGATTCACCCACGCTGGGATACAGTGAGGAAGCAGCAGTTGAAAGAGACTCTTCACTATATTGTAAGGAAATTCATCTACTAACCTTAGAGCTTCTGCACTCCATCAGGAAACTGCTGGAACTCTCTCGGGTTGCATGTAGCAGCAAACTGCATTGAGTCTCCCAATTCCAGCGGCCCCATCAAAGTGGTTTCCAGTGCAGCACCTCCCCAGGAATTGCTTCCAGTTTACAGACGCTACAGCTCCAGCCAGCCTGCCAATTGTGCAGGTGGAAGCAATCTTCCCAAGGTCCAGTCTTCAAGATCAAGAAAGGTAGTGGTTTCACCTGCTTACTAGAAACAGAAAGCAAAAGCCAAACAAAATAAGGAAATAGGAATATGTTCCAAATGAAAGAACAAAATAAAACCCAGAAAAAATTTCCAGTTAAACAGAGATGAAATATTTACCTAATTAAAAGTTCAAAGAAGTGGCAATAAGGATGATCACTGATCTCTGGAGAAGGAAGGAACTCAGTGAGAACTTCTACAAAGACTTGGAAAATATAAGGAGAAACCAATCTGAGCTTAAGAATACAATGACTAAAAAAATTTTTTTTAATATCTAATAGAGGGAATCAACAGTAGGTTAGATGATAACAGAAGAATGGATAACAAATTTCGAAGACAGAATAGTGGAAACCACCCAATCAGGAAACCAAAAAGAAGAAAAAGTTGCTTTTAAATGAGAAAACTTCAAGGGATCTCCAGGGAAACATCAAGCATACCAATATTCTCATTATAAGGGGTCAGGAGAGGGGAGACATAAAGGGACAGAAAACTTATTTAAAGAAAACTTCTGTAACCTGGGGAAAGAAACTCATCCAGGCACAGAAAGCAAAGAGAGTCTCAAATAAGATCAACAAAGAGAAGCACACCAAGACATAATCAAAAGGTAAAAAATTTAAAGACGGAATCTTAAAGGCAGCAAGAAAAAAAAAAAACACTAATCACATACAAAGGGAACCCCACAAGACTATTATTAGATTTTTCAACACAAAGTTTATAGGCTAGAACAAAGTGACAGGGTATTTCAAAGTGCTGAAAAGAAAAACAAAACAAAATAAAACAAAACAAAACAAAACCTACAACCTAGAATGCTCTTTTCAGCAAGATTGCCATTCAGAAAAGTTAGGAGAGAAGTTTCCCAAACAAGCAAAGCTAAAAGAGTTCATCACCACTAAATTAGCCATAAAAGAAAAGTTAAAAGGTCTTCTCTAAGTGGGAAACAGGGCCTCCCTGGTGGCCCAGTGATAACTGGCCAGCCAATGCAAGTGACATAGTTTGTTGGATCGTTGGGTCAGAAAGATAGATCCCCTGGAGAAGGAAATGGTAACTCACTCTGGTATTCTTGCCTGGGAAATCTCATGGACAGAGAAGCCTAGTGGGCTACAGTCTGTGGAGTTGCAAAACAGTCAGATATGACTTAGCAACTAAAGAACAGTAGCTACAAACTGGAAAAGAACAGGCCACGGTTAGAAATAAGAAAATACTGTTGTCTGATTGATTTCATTTAGCATAATACCCTCCAGGTCTATCTATGCTGCTACAAATGGCAAGTTTCCTATTCTTTTTTTTTTTTTTTTTATGGCTGAGAAGGAAAATGGCAACCTACTCTAATATTCTTGCCTGGAGAATCCTGTGGACAGTGGAGCCTGGAGGGCTGCTGTCCATAGGGTCGCACAGAGTCAGACACGACTGAAGCGACTTAGCATGCAGTGTTGCTTTAGTGTGTATCTATACCACATCCTCTTTATCCAGTCATCTATTGCAGGCACTTAGCTTGCTTCCATACCTCACTACTGTAAATAGTGCTGTTATGTAAGTAAGCATACATGTATGTTTTGATTTAGCATTTTCAGTTTCTTTGGATAAATAGCCCAGAAGTGAAACTTCTGGATCATATGAAAATTTTATTTTTAGTGTTTTAGGGAAACTCTATAATGCGTTCCATAGTGGCTGCACCAATTTACATTCCTACCAACAGTGAGCAAGGTTTCACAGAGAAACAAAAACAACTTATGATTTAATTTATACGCTGAAACTAAAAACCACAACTAGCAACAAAAACCATAAACCAAAACATAGATACAGAGAACAAACTGGTGGCTGCCGGAAAGGAAGAGGGTAGGAAGGTGGACAAAATAGGGGAAGAGTATTAAGAGGTACAAATTTCCAGTTATAAAATAAGTAATGGGAATGTATTATACACACAGGGAATATAGTCAGTAATATTGAAACAATATTACATGGTAACAGATGGTAACTAGACTTACTGTGGTGATCATCTCATAATAAATAAAAATATAAAATCACTGTTGTACACCTGAAACTACATAATACTATATGTTAATTAGCATGATAAAAGTGAAAATCTAGAATGCATAAATAATAAATGAAAATAAATTATGAAAAGATTTTATAATCTTCAATAAATCCGGCTTACTCCAGAATAACCTATTTATAAAAACAAAAATAATATTAATAATACTTTTTTATCTTAAACTTGTTTTTATAATTCTATATGTAGTAAAGAACCACAGACTTGGCATAAACTGTGTTTATTAGCTTCAAAATGTTCTCATAACTGATATCTTCACCAATATACTTCCTTTAAATTAAAAGCAGAGAAGTTTTAAGAAAATTATTTAAGAAAATTCTATATTTTATTTTTTAAACCATCTTCTGTATTTTAAAAAAAGTGAAGGAGAAAATTTATAGACCACAGATGTTTCTCACAGGAGAAATAATGTACACATTTAATGAAAAATAGAGTGAAATACACGACAGACTTAACAATACAGGCACATAAAAATCACGCAAACAAGCTCTTGTCCTGACTGTCATACATCAATAACTTAAGTTGAAAATGCTCACATTTATGTAAAAGCTTTCCTGAATAACTTCACTGTATAATACTATAACTCTAATACCTAATATAATATGTAATTATTTAATACAAGTCAAAAATCAACATCTTTTACTTTTAATCAGATACATTTTCACCTTAATAATTTTAATTAATATCTTATTTTCAGATAATCTTACATTTTAAATATCTTTTACCAGCTTCCCTGGTGGCTCGGACAGTAAAGAATCTACCTGCAATGCAGAAGACCCACGTTCGATGCCTGGGTCAGGAAGATGCCCTCGAGAAATGAATGGCAACCCATTCCAATATTCTTGCCTGGAAAATTCCATGGGCAGAAGAGCCTGGTGGGTTAATAGTCCATGGTGTCGTAAAGAGTGGGACATGACTGAGTGACTTTCACTCACTTAAAATAAATGGTAATTTTCTTGTAAAAATTTCAAAACTGTTGATTTTTTTCAATGCACTGAAATGAATTACAAGTCAAAAAAAATTATTTTTGACTCAAAGACACCTATACAGTAGATGAATTATTTCAGTATAATATTTTTAAGAATCAATCTGACAAGTTCACAAATTACCTTTCTTAATAAATTTCAATTTTCTTATCTTTGGGTAGTCTTTACTTGCAAAGAAGTTTTCTAAAAGGAATAACAATAAT
Organism: Ovis canadensis; assembly: GCF_042477335.2. Lineage (NCBI taxonomy): Eukaryota > Metazoa > Chordata > Mammalia > Artiodactyla > Bovidae > Ovis > Ovis canadensis. The sequence continues at coordinate 83,603,970 of NC_091247.1, forward strand.
GTCTTTGTGAACTTGAACCTAATTTCAAATAAGCAACAATTTTAACAAGGCAGTAACTCAATGGTATGAGGCAAAGGTTACATCAATGCCTCTTTCTTGAGCAATATGTTGCTCTAGAAACATTCAAGAAATTCCTTGGCTCAAACCACATACTAAATGAGACAAAAGTGTTCTCCTTGGCACTCCTCAACTTTTAAAATGAATTAATAGCAATCTAAATGTGGTGATTTTACTGCCACATAAAAGAACAGGCAGATTGCATCAATACAAACTTAATGGCAAAATAACAGCAAGGCTGGGATTTCTAAGATGTTGATGTGAGAAAAGAAATTAAAACTGGAAATTCATAATGGAAATAACGGTGAGGGAAGCATATTCTGAGGGTTGTGAGATGGAGCTCACATCATGTTTCTTAGATGATGGATTTGGGAATGGTTCAGCAAGCCACTTTCTTCTTTATAAAAGCAAGTTCTTTGAGTGATTTCCAACCATGTGACTTTATTTTTTTTAATTTATCCTGTTGAAATATAGTTGATTCACAAAAGGTGAGAGAACTCTGTCCTCCAAAATTTCTCAGCCTAGTATTTAGAGCCTCTACTCCAACTATGTATTCATATCATTCCAATAGTGAGAAAACTGCAGCCCAGTGGGAATAACAGGCATCAGTTGAAGGCAGAGTAACATAACAACTTGTTCCTTACTAGCATTTCCATATAACAGACAGTTAGAGACAGTCTCTTCTCATCACTTTGCAATAAAACACTCATTAGATCAGGGTGGGATGGAGAAGAGGGCTCACCAGTTGCTGCCTGAGTAGGGAAGAAGAGATTGTGCTTTGTAAGGGCACAGATGTTGTGGAATATGGAGGGAAATGGAAGGCACTTTTTCCACTACATACCACTATACAGCATTTTACAGGGCCAGTCAAAACCTGTGCCCTGAAAGACTCATCTGCATTCTCTAAGGCTAGTCACCCAGTAACTTGCACTATCTTAGAGGGAACTGCAAAAAACACTATGACTTCTTCTGATATGTATCACTGGGAAGAGCGAGACAGTGTGTGAAGAAATCCAGTTTATAAGTGGTGAGACTCTATTATGGAGTGCATCGTTTCACTTACATTTTCTCCTTTAATCTTCATTATAGCTGTACATAGTTATACAGTCAGCAAAAAACAAGACCTGGAGCTGATTGTGGCTCAGATAATTAGCTCCTTAATGCAAAACTCAGATGTAAATTGAAGAAACTAGGGAAAACCACTATACCATCCAAGTAGAACCAAAATCAAATTTCTTATGATTATACAGTGGAGGTGACAAATAGATTTAAGGAATTAGATTTGGTAGACAGATTGCCTGAAGAATTATAGACTGAGGTTTGTAACATTGTACAGGTGCTGATGACCAAAACAATCCCTCCAAAAAAGAAATGCAAGAAGGCAAAGTGGTTGCCTGAGGAGGCCTTACAAATAGCTGAGAAAAGAAGAGAAGTGAAAGGCAATGGAGAAAGGGATAGAAGAAAAGAAAGAAAGTGAATTCGCTCAGTCGCGTCCAACTTTTTGTGACCCCATGAACTGTGGCCCACCAGGCCCCTCTGTCTACAGAATTTTTCAGGCAAGTATACTGGAGTGGGTTGCCATTTCCTTCTCCAGGTGATCTTAACCCAGAGATCAAACCTGGGTCTCCTGCATTGTGAGCAGACGCTTTACCATCTGAGCCACCACGGAAACCCCAACTAAAGATATACCACACGGAAAGATATATTTAACTAAATGCAGAGTTCCAGAGTATAACAAGGAGAGATAAGAAAGCTTTCTACAGTGAACAGTACAAAGAAATAGAAGAAAACAATAGAATGGGAAAGGCTAGAGATCTCTTCAAGAAAATTCAAGGTACCAAGGGAATATTTCATACAGAGATGGGCACAATAAAGGACAGATGACAAGGACCTAACAGAAGCAGAAGAGATTAAGAAGCATCAAGAATATACAGAAGAACTATATAAAAAAGGCCTTAATGACCCAGAGAATCATGATGGTGTGGTCATTCACCTAGAGCCAGACATCCTGGAGTGCGAAGTCAAGTAGACCTTAGAAAGAATTACTATGAATAAGACTAGTGGAGGTGATGTAATTCCAGCTGAGCTATTTCAAACCCTAAAAGATGACGCTGTTAAATCGCTGCACTCAATATGCCAGCAAATTTGGAAAATTCAGCAGTGGTCACAGAACTGGAAAATGTCAGTTTTCATTCTAATACCAAAGAAGGGCAATGCCAAAGAATTCAAACTACTGCACAATTGCACTCATTTCATATGCTAGCAAGGTAATGGCTGAAAATCCTTTAAGCTAGGCTTTAACAGTACATGAACTGAGAACTTCCACATGTCCAAGCTGGATTTAGAAAAGGCAGAGGAATCAGAGGTCAAACTGCCAACATCCTTTGGATCACAGAAAAAGCAAGGGAATTCCAGAAAAACATCTACTTCTTCTTCATTGACTACACAAAAGCCTTTGACTTTGTGGATCGCAACAAACTGGAAAATTCTTAAAGAGGTGGGAATAACAGACCACCTTACCTGCATCCTGAGAAATGTCTATGCAGGTCAAGAAGCGACAGTTAGAACCAGACATAATGGATTGGTTCCCAACTGGGTTCCAAAGGAGTACATCAAGGCTGTATTTTTCACCTTGCTCATTTAATTTACCTGTAGAACACATCATGCAAAATGCCAGACTGGATGAATAACAACCTGGAATCAACATTGTTGGGAGAAATATTAACAGCCTCAGATATCCAGATGATACCACTCTAAGGGCAGAAAGCAAAGAGGAACTAAAGAGCCTCTTGATGAGGGTGAAAGAGGAAAATGAAAAAGCTGGCTTAAAACAACATTCAAAAAACTAAGGTCATGAAATCGGGTCCCATCTAACAGGAAAAAGTAGCAAATAGATAAGGAAAAAGTGAAAATAATGACAGATTTTATTTTCTTTGACTCCAAAATCACTGTGGATGGAGACTGCAGCCATAAAAGTAGAAGATGCTTGCACCTTGGAAGGAAAGTTATGACAAACCTAGACAGCATAGTACAAAGCAGAGACATCACTTTGCTGACAAAGGTCCATACAGTCAAAGCTGTGCTTTTGCCAGTAGTCATATATGGATATGAGAACTGGACCATAAAGAAGGCTGAGCACAGAATTGATGCTTTTGCAATGTGGTGCCGGAGAAGACTCTTGAGAGTCCCTCAGACAGCAAAGCAATCAAGCCAGTCAATTCTAAAGGAAATCAATGCTGAATATTCATTGGAAGGACTGATGCTGAAGCTCCAATACTTTGACCATCTGATGTGAAGAGCTGACTCCCTGGAAAAGACCTGATGCTGGGAAAGACTGAGGGCAGGTCAAGAAGGAGGCAACACAGGATGCGATGGTTGGATGGCCTCACCATCTCAATGGACACAAGTTTGGACAAACTCCAGGAGATCGTGAAGGACAGGGAAACTTGACATGCTGTAGTCTATGGGATCTCAAAGAGTCAGACATGACTTAGCAACAGAACAATGACATAACTACATAGGTTGCGGATATGTATCCTCATTTCGTGGATGACCAAAATTAGGCTGAGGAATTAACAAAATTGTCCAATATAATAAAGAATAAACATATAAACCTTGCTGTATCTTATTCTCTAGCACCCAAGAAATAAAATGTCTTCATTAAGTACTTGCAAATTACCTACAGGCGAATTGGTAATAAGTACATATTTCTTTCTATAATAAAGCAGATCTTGTATGTATTTCTAGTCAGTAGACTTTAGACTTGTGTTGTAACTGATCAAATTATTACCAAAAGCTAATTGCAAAAATGTATTCCCTCAATTTTTGTGTTACATATTTGCTTCTACATCTAGATTTAGATAAGATGAAAAGGAAGTTAAGCTAAAAATTTGCAAAGCAGAAAACATCGCTGATAAATGTTTTTTTCATTATGCCAGTTATGAGACATGATTAAATAAATCATAAATAATAAAAGTACCTTAGATGCATTAGGAGACAAAGCATTTTAACCTAAATTAACATATTTTAAAATTACTTATGTATATTCCTGAAGAATATTCTAATAGGAATTAACCAAAGTAATTCACATTTTTCTACCAACTCTGGCTTGTTAAAAATTAATATATAACCAAGAAAAGAAAACAACAGGAGTTTCTAATAACCTCTTGCTAAAAAGATTCTTTCTACAATAAAGGGTTCAATAAATGTCCTTACAGGACTTAAAATATCTTTAAAAGTTTGTTTTTGTCCTAACATATATTAAAACTGTAACAACCAAAACTTTATGGCACAGATGTAATAAATAGGTGAATCAGTGGGATAGAATATGAAATCCTCAATATTTTCAAAATGAATACAGATTTAGAATTAAAATTATTTCACATAAAAAGCAAAAGAATCATTTTAAATAAACCGCATTAGATGATTGTCTATGCATTAAAAAAAAAGGTTATTTATACTATACACCAAAATTGGAGTTCCTGAGATGTTAAAATATGTAAAGACTAAGAAAATAAAACTACGAAAGTTTCAAAGATAACATGAATAATTATTTATATAATCTGCAGATGTAACTTCGAGAAGGCAATGGCAACCCACTCTAGTATTCTTGCCTGGAGAATCCCATGGATGGAGGAGCCTGGTGGGCTACAGTCCATGGGGTCACTAAGAGTCGAACACGACTGAGTGACTTCCCTTCCACTTTTCATTTTCATGCATTGGAGAAGGAAATGGCAACCCACTCCAGTAGTCTTCCCTGGAGAATCTCAGGGACAGAGGAACCTATGGGGCTGCCATCTGCGTGGTCGCACAGAGTCGGACATGACTGAAACGACTTAGCAGCAGCAGCAGCAGGTATAACTTTTGAATGTCTTTTGAGAAAAAGGTAGATATCAGAAAAGATGAACTTGGGGAGCCCCCAGGGGCTGGTCTGGATTCAGTTCAAGGAAAGAGTGTATGGATACAGCCCTAGCATCATTGCCCTTGATTCCTCGTGGAGATGTGTCTGCAGTTCAGTGGGCCATTCTTCTGACTCTGAGTGTGAAATCCACCAGGTCAGAAGGACAGAATTCCCCCTCATGACCTATGATATGAATGGTAAGGAACAAAAGCATAGCAGAACTCAGGGTTCACCATATTACCTATTGCCTTGAACCACAGATTCACACACCCACATTTATTTATTACTGTCTCATGGCCTCCCACAAAGAATATATTGATATATGGAAATATTGAATTATACAGAAAAATTTTAATGTCCACTTACCAAAAAGTTCATAATGATAAAATTTGGAAATATTTTTAAAGTCTCTATGTGTAGTATGTTTTGGGGATTCGGTCTTTCTAATCAATAGATCATGCAATTTAAAAGTCCAAAATTGAAGTGAACTTTACTGTTGTATTCCTTCAAACAAACATGAATGTTTGTTTCATAGATCTTCCTTTTAAGAAATATTCAGTATAATTTTCTTAGTATTTTCTTGTTCAGTTCAGTTGGTCGCTCAGTCATGTCCAAATCTTTGCAACCCCATGGGCTGCAGCATACCAGACTTTCCTGTCCATCATCAACTCCCAGAGCCTGCTCAAACTCATGTCCATCGCATCGCTGATGCCATCCAACCATCTCATCCTCTGTCATCCCCTTCTCTTCCCACCTTCATTCTTTCCCAACAGCAGGGTCTTTTCCAATGAGTCAGTTCTTCGCATCAGGTAGCCAAAGTATTGGAGTTTCAGCATCAGTCCTTCCAATGAATACTCAGGGCTGATCTCCTTTAGGATGGACTGGTTGGATCTCCTTGCAGTCCAAGGGACTCTCAAGAGTCTTTTCCAACACCACAGTTCAAAAGCATCAATTCTGCTGCACTCAGTTTTCTTCATAGTCCAACTCTCACATCCATACATGACTATTGGAAAAATTATAGCTTTGACTAGATGGACATTTGTTTGTAAAGTAATGTCTCTGGTTTTTAATATGCTGTCTAGGTTGGTCATAGCTTTTCTTCCAAGGAGCAAGTATCTTTTAATTTCATGGCTACAGTCACCATTTGTAGTGATTTAAATGCTGCCAGTTTTGCTTGCTTTTAAATGTTTAACCCTCTTGCAAAGACACCTTATCAGTATTCCTTTTGAAGACTCTGAAATTGGTTAATGTGTTAGTTCCACTTTTCCCATCTATGCTGAGCATCATCAGGATATCACATCTTTCCTGCATATTCTGAAGAGGCTTCTCTTCCCCCACAATCACAAGGCAGGTCTTGGAGCAAATCAGTTTTAAGAGAAAGGTGGTAATTTGGGTGAGCTAAGAATTAGGATGTAGTGGTTTTCCAACCACCAGCTAGTACACCTTCCCCTACTGTCCTGTGATGCTGTTCTTGTATATGACAGAACCTGATTTAAAATTCAAAGTGGTTTTTTCTTTGTTATTTGTTATTCATAACCACACTTCTTTTTGAATCTCTACAAGTTTTTAAAATATATTACTATTCACTCATGTCTCATGAATCCCCAGTCTTGGAGCCATTCTCAATTCAACCTTTCTCTCCTCTCACCTTCCACTGTAATATTTCAGCAGATCATTTCAACTCTTCTTTTGACGTATAACTAGAAGTATACTTCAAACTTTTTTTGAAATATAACAAGTATAGTTTTGAAGAATAATTTTCATCACCTCCACCACTAGTATAAGCTGCCATCTTCTCTTGTCTGGACTTAAATAGCTTCCTGACTGGTCTTCCAGCTTATGTAGCCCCACTGCTGACCATTCTGCACATAAAATGCAGAGTACTCTTTTTAACATACTTTTCTCTTCTCAAAAATCTTCAGAAGTTTCCCCTAAAAATCTAGCATGCTCATTCTTACATTGTTTACAAAGTACTTATAATAAACTCAGTAATCTGGCTCATCACCAAGTTCAGATCACTCTCATTTCTTTGCTATTCTTTACTATTTCTCAAAACCACAAAATACTCTCCTTGCAGGTCACTCTCCCTGCAAAGTTCACTTCTTAGGATGGAGGTTCTCACAGTGTAGTTCTTGAGCCAGCATCATTAGGAATATCTTGTTAAAAATACAAATTCTCAGGTTACTCTGCAGAGCTACTGAATCAGAAACCCTGCAGATCCTGCTCAGAAATTCATATTTACCAGGTCCACCAGGTGATTCTGATGTATACTCAAGTGTGAGAATCTTTGCTCTAATTATTCTTAAGGCAACTGCCCCAACTCATTCTATTCCTCTCTGACAACTTATGCTGATTTACTTTTTTTTCACAGCTTTTACCATTATCTGAATTGTATTAAATATTTTTTTGTAATCAAGCTTTTATCTCCCCGAATATGACAGCAGGAAAACATGTTTTTCCACTACTTTATTCATGGTATCCAGAATAGTATATCCAGAGAACAGGTGCTTAAAATGTATATATTTGTCAGATAAATAAATGAATGGACAGATGCATTCTGTTATTTCTGAGTTAAATTAGTACAATGTTATTGTAAACAAACTGATAAGCTTTTGGGGAGATCTGATCCTGAAGAACTGGGAAATATGAATCTAAGTAAATAGGTTCTAACACAAACTCTGTGCTTTTGAACTGTGGTGCTTGAGATGACTCTTGAGAGCCCCTTGGACAGCAAGGAGATCAAACCAGTTGATTCTAAAGGAAATCAACCCTGAATATTCATTGGAAGGACTGATGTTCAAGCTCCAATACTTTGGCCACCTGAGGCAAAGAGCCAACTCACTGGAAAAGACCCTGATGCTGGGAAAAATTGAGGACAAGAGGAAAAGGTGGTGACAGAGGATGAGATGGTTGGATGGCATCACTGACTCAATGGACATGAGTTTGAGCAAACTCGAGGAGATAGTGATGGACAGGGAAACCTGACATGCTGCAGTCCATGAGGTAGCAAAGAGTTGGACATGATTTAGCAACTGAACAATAACACAAACATAGATTTATAAGACTGATAAAGAAAACTTCAAGTCTTAGGTTCCAATAGACCTTGGTTTGAATCTCTGTTACTAGTCTTAGCTCCATTAAGAGCTTGTCTTTGAGACACAGTTCTCTTACTCATAAAATAGGGAAAATAAAAATAACTACTTGAGTAATCATGATGAATTCAAATTATACATTCTAAAAGTTCTTAGCACAACAATTGGGATATTAACATTCAAATAGGCATAATTTTCACATCCTATTTTTGAATGTCATATTCCAGGAAGAAAGCATATCAGCTTCCAACTATAAAAACAATATAACATCAGATTATGAATGTTGCCTTTAAGAATGGAAGTCAACCTTTTCTAAAATTTTCTTGCCTTGATCTTACTGTTCTCACACTCCTAAAAAAACCAAAGATAAGACTTATTTTTCTTGTGGTACATTTCTTTTTCTCTGAACATTCATAAAATAGTTACCTAAATCATAAGATAATGATTTCTGTGAAAAAATAATTATGGTTAGATAGTCAGTGGCAACCCAATCCAGTACTCTTGCCTGGAAAATCCCATCGATGGAGGAACCTGGTGGACTGCAGTCCATGGAGTCGCTAAGAGTTAGACACGGCTGAGCGACTTCACTTTACTTTTGCATTGGAGAAGGAAATGGCAACCCATGCCAGTATTCTTGCCTGGAGAATCTCAGGGACAGGGGAGTCTGGTGGGCTGCTGTCTATGGGGTTGCACAGAGTCGGACATGACTGAAGTGACTTAGCAGTAGTATGCTATGGAGAAGGCAATGGCACCCCACTCTAGTACTCTTGCCTGGAAAATCCCATGGATGGAGGAGCGTGGTAGGCTGTAGTCCATGGGGTTGATAAGAGTCAGACATGACTGAGCGACTTCCCTTTCATTTTTCCCTTTCCTGCATTGGAGAAGGAAATGGCAACCCACTCCAGTGTTCTTGCCTGGAGAATCCCAGGGACGGGGGAGCCTGGTGGGCTGCCGTCTATAGGGTCTCAGAGTCAGACACGACTGGAGGGACTTAGCAGCAGCAGCAGTAGTATGCTAATATAAACAATTCTTGCTGAGCTTTTCTTAAAGGCACATTTTAAAAAATTATAAAAATACTAATTTTGATTATGAAGTTAAGAAAGCCTTACCATTTTTCTCACCCTACTGCCAAAAAATCTGTATGTAGACAAGGAGATATAAACTTTAAAAAGTGACTTCTGAGCTTTTTTTTAAACTTAAATATTCTCAGTGCTCTTGTTTAGTAAAACATTAATTGTGCAATTGAAATCTCTGGATGGTGGTATTATACTTACTGGAATGTCCAAAAGAGAGTTTTGTTTCATCCTAAATCTTTCTTCCCCAGACTCCTATTTGCAAAAAATAAAACCATCATTCAGAGTTCCTGCAGCCAAAGATATAGTAGTCAAATTTGGTCTCTATGTTTCATTTCTAAATTTAGTCACTCGTGTATTAAATACTTATTAAACACCTACTCTGTGTGCCAAGTACTATTTTATATTATTAGGATACATCAGTGAAAAAAATTTTGTCCTCAAGGAGCTGACATTCTATAATACTAGATGGAGATGGACAATAAACAATACACATAATAAAGTATATAGTACTTTGGAACTTTTTAAGTGCAATGAAAATTAAAGTGAAGAGGATCAAAGTTGTGCAATAATGGAGGGAGGAATATGTGTGTGTGTGTGTGTGTGTGTGTATTATATACATACATATATATATATATATATATATATATATATATATATATATATATATATATATGTATACCAACAAAGGTCCATCTAGTCAAAGCTATGGTTTTTCCAGTAGTCATGTAGGGATGTGAGAGTTGGACTATAAAGAAAGTTGAACACCGAAGAATTGATGTTTCTGAACTGTGGTGTTAAAGAAGACTCTTAAGAGTCCCTTGAATTGCAAGGAGATCTAACCTGTCGATCCAACCTGTCATTCCAACCTGAATATTCATTGGAAGGACTGATTCTGAAGCTGAAACTCCAATACTTTGGCCACCTACTGAGAAGAACTGACTCATTGGAAAAGACCCTGATGCTGGGAAAGATTGAAAGTGGGAGAAGAAGGGGATGACAGAGGATGAGATGGTTGGATGGCATCACCAACTAGATGGATTTGGGTTTGAGTAAGCTCTGGGAGCTGGTGATGGACAGGGAAGCCTGGTATGCTGCAATCCATGGGGTCACAAAGAGTCAGACATGACTGAGTGACTGAACTGAACTGATATATGTATATATACCTTTTACATATATACATATATGCTTATGTGTGTGTGTGTGTGTGTGTGTGTTATACACCTTTCATCGGTATATTTTTCACCAGAAAACAACTATTCCTTAAAAATCACCAGTATAGGTAGCACTTGCTTTCCCTTAGATATCTTTGCCTACTCCTTTGTTGAAGGGGACAGGCTGTCTCCATGTCTTAGCTATTGTGAATAATGCTGCAATAAACATGAGAAAGCATAACCTGTCTTCAATAACCTATTTTCATTTTCTTTGAGTATATACCCAAAAGTGGGATTGCTGGATTGCATGGTGGTTCTATTTTTAATGTTTTGAAGAATTTCTGTACTGTCTTTCCTAATGACTGAGCCAATTTACAATCCTTGGTACACAACAGTGTACCAAGATTCCCTTTTCTACAAATTTTTGTCGACGCTTGTTCTCTCTTATCTTCTTGATGATAGCCATTCCTACAGGTTTGAAGTGTTATCTTTTTGGGGTTTTCATCTGCAATCCTGTGGTGTTTAATGCAGGTGAGCATTTTTCTCATGCAACTGTTGACCATGTGGATGTCTTCTTTGGAAAATTTCTATTCATTTACTCTCCCTATTTTTCAATCAGGTTTTTTAGTTGTGATGGTGGTTGCTACAGGTTGCATGAGTTCTTTAAAAATTTTGAATATCGATCCCTTATTTGATATACTGTTTACAAATATTTTCTCCCACTCCATAGGCTGCTTTTTTGTCAATTTGTGGATCTCTCCCTGTTATTTCCTCAACCTACGTCTAATTTATTAGCAAATCCTATGAACCCTACTTCAAAGATATATTTTAAATCAGTTCACTTTTTATTTTCATTATGCTTCCAGGTCACTATCACCTGGGGTTGGGCTATTGTAATTTTTTTCTGAACTGATCTGTCTGCTCTACTCTTTTTCCCACATAATTCATTCTCAACAAGGCAGCTGCTGCTGCTGCTAAGTCGCTTTAGTCATGTCAGACTCTGTGCGACCCCATAGACGACAGCCCATCTGGCACCCCCATCCCTGGGATTCTCCAGGCAAGAATACTGGAGTGGGTTAACAAGGCAGAATGATATATTAAAATTTAGATTGTATTCAGTTCAGTTCATTTCAGTCACTCAGTCATGTCCGACTCTTTGCGACCCCATGAATCGCAGCACACCAGGTCTCCCTGTCCATCACCAACTCCTGGAGTTCACTCAAACTCACGTCCATCGAGTCCGTGATGCCATCCAGCCATCTCATCCTCTGTCATCCCCTTCTCCTCCTGCTCCCAATCCCTCCCAGCATCAGAGTCTTTTCCGATGAGTCAACTGTTTGCATAAGGTGGCCAAAGTACTGGAGTTTCAGCTTTAGTTTCATTCTTTCCAAAGAACACCCAGGACTGATCTCCTTCAGAATGGACTGGTTGGATCTCCTTGCAGTCCAAGGGCCTCTCAAGAGTCTTCTCCAACACCACAGTTTATATTAGGATGTTAATATTAAATTGTTGTTGACAACTCAATATGTGAGAACACTGGGATAAGTATTTTCTTTTTTCCCTCAAAACATCGTTATCATTATATCCCATTTTAATTTTACATATGCAGAAACTAAACTATGTAAAGATCAAATAGTGGTACAAATTAAACTATCAGGTTTAAAACCTAGAGTGTAACTCTATGGCTTATACAATTAGCACTATATATTGTATTCTTCTCCTTAAAATTCTCCTATAGTTTCCATCTCACTTTAACAAAGTCCAGTCCTTACAAGGATATAATAAAGTGAGTATATCTTGCACAGTGTCAGGCATACAAGTATTTAATAAATGTAATTGTGCTTTCCCAACTTAACAATTGCTGTTGTTCTTAGGGATTAGTGGAACAGATTTCATTAAATGCTTTGTGAACTGGAATCTGAGCAAGTCACTCATTGAGCACACACAAATAAAGGTAGTGTGTAAAAGAGAATGGCATCTATATGCTCAAGTTTCCTATGTTTTCTGGCTATATATCTATATCAATCTATCTATCTGCAATGGCATATATCATAAATGTATAAACATATAAACGTCTGTAACGGAAAGGGAGACATTAAGAATTATTTCTGGTGCCAAGTGGAAATACATTTTTCAAGAGGTAGCATAGAGCTTTCTCTAATAAAAATTCTATGCTTTTTGAGAACTAAAGAGGAAAAGTGGTGACAGTCAAGGTTGGAGTAGAAAAAGAAGGACTTTAATACACATACAAGTGTCTCATAATATGAAAATTTTCCCACAGTTCAAAAAAAATTTAAATTATCTCCTCTGACCTCAAAAAAAAAAAAGAAATATTCAAAAATTTCTAAGAAGCAAGGAGCAAAATGAATTTTATATTACTTTTATTTTTAATCTCTAGATACAAATTGCTATTTAGTATGTTATTTTCTGTTTTATTGTTCTACCTAAATAAAAACTTTATACATACTCACACAGTCTTAAGGTTTTAAGTAGATTTACTTGATTTTGACTGCCTCCCCCTACCTCCCTAAACTGACAGGTACTTAAACTCTGTAAAAATGAGTAATTTCTGGAGAAACCAATAAACATTAAGACGCCTAGATTTGCTACCTGTTTCAATAGTCCAGTAATACCAATAATTGGTTGGAATATCTTTAAACCTATTGAGTTTAACTCCATAAGGGTGAAATCAACCTAACTGCAGCCTGGAGCAAATGAACTGCACCATAGAGCTCTCCAAGGTCCTGCCGGTGATGCATCTCTCAGACAGCCACTAATCTCAGACAAGGAAAACTGACATTCATCTGGCTGCTTGAAGACATATTGAATCCTACTACTCAATTTAACAGTTACAACTACCTCACCCAATGTCTTTGAATTCATTCATCTGGTTCACAATATCTCTTCAATAATCTTATCAGTTTACTTCTTAATTTTATCTAATCTATCATATAAACCATCTGTGAAAGATTACTAATTGTTAAGAGAGTCTATGAATAAGACTAGATATCTATACTGATTAAGTGTTTACTACAGTATATATAATAAGATATCCATTCAGATAATTGCATTTTAATGAAGATGACACAAAGTAAAAAGGTATAATAGAGCAATATGCAAAATACATGGAGACATAAGCATCTATACATTTCTGGAAGATTCACATAAGAATGTTAACATGGTGAAAAGTTGTGTGTTAAGGTACAGAGAATTACTATTCAACATTAGCATACTTGTACGTTTCTATTTTTAACATTTTCTGATGAAATCAGACATCTTTAAAAACAAAATCATGTAAATGTGTGAAATCTACATTAGACCAAATACAACAAAAGGCAAAGAGATATCTTGATAAATATGTACTTCATTGTCACTTTCTGCCCACATGTCCTTCTTGATCATAGTTTTCTTATTGTCAAATTGTGGAGGTTAGACTAGATGATGCATCAGTTGCACTTTGATTTAGATGATTTAAAATATCATCTATAAATATGTCTCTTAGTAATATTGCTAATCATACAATCTGCTACTTGACAGATTATAAAGACAGATGGAGTTCTTAAAGTTCTAGTATATTTCAAAATTTAACTTCTAAAACACACACCAAAATAATGTATGTAGTGACATGTTTAAATGGATAGGATGTAATAATTTCATAAGAAATTTTATATGCAACACAAAAAAGTTTAGAAAATGTCTTTGATGGCTAATGATGTTGAGCCTATTTTTATTTACCAATTGGTCATCTGTATTTCTTTCCTGGAAAAATATCTATTCAAGTATTCTAAACAGTTTTTAACAGAGTTATTTTTTATATTTTTATATTACATTTTTTATATTAAGCTGTTTATATAATTTAGATAGTAACCCCTTATCAATCATTGACTTATAAATATTTTCTCCCATTCAGTAAATTATCTTTTCATTTTGTGGATGGTTTCCTTTGCTGTGCAAAACCTTTCAGTTTGTTTAGGTCTCATTTGTTTATTTTTACTTTGTTCTTTTGCCTCTAGAGACAGTTCTAAAAAAATGTTTCTACAATTTATTTCAAAGTATGTTCTGCCCATGTTCTCGTCAAGGAGTTCTATGGTTTCAAGTCCTACATTCAGGTCTTTAATCCATTTTTAGTTCATTTCTCTATATGGTGTGAAGAAATGTTCTAATTTCGTTCTTTTACATATATCTGTCCAGTTTTCACATCACCACTTATTGAAGATATTTTTTTCCATTGTATATTTTTGCCTGTTTGGTCTTAGATTAATTAACCATAAGTGCTTGGGTTAATTCCTGGGCTATCTATTCTGTTCCATTAGCCTATATATCTGCTTTTGTGTCAATAAAATGTCATTCTGGTTACTGTAGTTTTGTAGTATAGCTTGATGTTAAGGACCATGATATCTCCAGTTTTGTTACTTTTTCCTAGGATTGCTTTGGCAATTCAGGGTCTTTTGTGGTTCTATATAAATTTTAGTATTATCTGTTATAGTTCTGTGGAAAATGGGTATTTTGATAAGGGATTGCATTAAATATGTAGACTGTTTTGTGTCCATTTTACATGTCCATACTATTTTTCTGACCCACAAACATGGGATATCTTTCCATTTCTATGAATCATCTTAAATTCCTTATCAATGTTTTATATTTTTTAGGTTATAGATCTTTCACCTCATTCATTAAGTTTATTACTAGATGTTTCATTTCATTTGTTGTGATTTTAAATGAGACTGTTTACTTTCTCTAATAGTTCATTATTCATGTATAGAAAAGCAACATATTTTTGTATATCTTATATTCTGCAAACACCAACATATTTTGTATAATCTTTTATCCTGCAACTTAACTGAATTCACTTATTAATTCTAATAGTTTTTTGGTGAAGACTAGGATTTTCTATGTATAGTACTATGCCATCTGAAAATAGTGACAGCACCATGATGAAAAAAAGACAATGAGATATCACCTTACACCTATCAGAATGGCTATCATCAAAAAGACCACACGTAACAAATGTTAGAAAGGATGTGGAGAAAAGGGAAACCTTTGTACACTGTTGGTAGGGATGTAAATTTGGATAACCAAATACATGGAAAATAGCATGGAAGTTCCTCAAAAACTAAAATTAGAACTACCATATGAGACAGCAATTCCACTCTAGCGAAAACATCCCTTGAATTTTCAAATGCTAATTTGAAAAGATATACATTCCCAATGTGCATAGAGCATTATTTACAATAGCCAAGAAATGGAAACAACTTAAATGTCCGTCAACAGATGAATGGATAAAAAAGATGTAGTAGATACATAAAATAGAATATTACTCAGCCATGAAAAAGAATTAATGTCTACAATTTGTGACAATGTGAATAGACCTTGAGGGTATCATGTGTAGTGAAAAAGTAAGACAGAGAAAGATAAATACTCTATGTTATCATTTATAAGTGGAATCTTAAAAAATGAATATAACAACAAATAGATTCACATATACAGAGAACAAACTAGTGGTTACCAGTGGGGAAGGAAGGCAGGGAGAGTCCTATAAACATAGGGATTTAAGAAATACAACCTATTATGTATAAAATAAATAAGCAACAAGGATATATAACACAGAGTGTTATATATATATAATAATAGTGTTTTATAATAACTTTAAATAGAGTATAACTCAATAGGAAATATTAAATCACTATATTGCACACCTGAAACTACCACAATGTTGTAAATCAACTATACTTCAATCAAAAGAGTTTAGAAAATAATGAAAGAATCAGTGATTTAGTGATCAGCAATTTGATTAAAGTTGCAATTTTCTAATTCTATCGAGTCAAATATGTTTATTATATATCTACCTTTTTGAAAATACTGAAACATATTATCCAAATTTTGACAGATATATCACTCCACTGATTTTTTAATTGTAACTAAGATTTTTTAAATTATAACAATCAACACTGTCTCCATGAGAGGTTCTTTAAATTTCTGGCCCAAAATTTGCCAGTATTCTTGAAGTTAGCTGGTATGTTAGTTTATTGCTGGGTGGCTAAAGCAATAGGAATGTATTTCTCACAGTTCCAGGGGCTAGAAGTCCAAGATCAAAGTGTCAGTAAATTTACTTTCCCCTGAGGCCTCTCTCCTTATCTTGTTCAAGTGCGCCGTCCCCCCCGCACGTGGTCTTCCCCTTGTGTGTGTGTATCTCTAGTCCCTAGCTATACACCCAAGTTCCTCTTCTTATAAGGCCACCAGTCAGGTTGGATTAGGCCCTACTGCAAAGGCTGCATTTTGGCTTAATCAGATCTTTTAAGGTCCTATATTCAAATACAGTCATATTCTGAGATACTGGAGGTTAGGATTTCAACAAATGAATTTGGTGATGAGGAAACACAATTCAGCCCTTAATAACTGGAGAAAATATCAGGGGATCTCAGCATTCAGTTGATCCCTGAGTTTTCAGAATGTCTCTATTCTCAGCTCCATTTGCTGTTCTCAAGAGCAGATGTTCTCGTCACAATTTCCCGAAACTAAATGTTCAGTTTTCCGCTGGGGTGGCTTCACTGCTCAGGATGAAAGAGGACCTAGATATTCCTTCTTAATCTCATCTCAGGCCATCTTTTGTTCAATCCTCCTCTTTTTGGTCCTAGTTTTATTGCCACTTCCAAAGCTACAAGTGCTACCAACGTTTGTGTGTTTGGGCTGTTAGCTAGTATTTAACTGATTGCTTCTTGGCTTTCACCCCTGGCTTAGAGATCAGGTTTCAGTTAAGACCCATTTGTACACCTGCTTATTAGCTTCTGAAATTTGTGACTCTAATAACTCCTCTCATTCAGTCTTAGAATATTTGCTCACTTTGTTAAAAATTCTTCCTCTGTCTGACATTTGAGTGTGATCTAAAAGGAATAAATGTTTGTGTTCTAACTGTCATCTTAAGTCTGAAATTATAAAATATGTGAGAATATTCAAAAATAGATATTTTTCATAAAATTCAGATTTATGATAAAATATATGTTTTTAATATTACAGTTGCATTTGCTACTCAATGCAGATTGTAATGTTTGCCTCACAGTTAAGTCAGTCTAGCTCTTCTACTCTTTGGTGTAGTTATTTTTCTTGCTTAATTTTTGAAGTTATTAAAATTCAGTCCTAAATGGGGAAGTCAGAAAGAGGGCATGCATATTCAACTGTCAAGGATTAGTTGCTATATAGTACCACTTTATTTTATATTACACCTTTCCCATTCAATATCACAAATAAAGTTAATAGTACAGAAAGAAATGATGTAAGAAGTAAGATTAAACCATCCTAAATAGTATTCAGTAAATATTCATGGTGGGTATTAATGAATGGGATAACAACTTCTTAACCTTTAAAATATCTCTTTGTGATAGAAGAGTCAAAATATTTTTCAAAATAAAGTAGACAACTGAAGGGACAATCAGTATATATTGTCCACAGTTATATTATTTGTTCCAATCTGGGGTGTATATGTGTGATTTGGTGATCTAACTCTATGGTTTTCTTGGATTTCTCCTAAACTGTTTCCTGAGACTATTTTCCTATATAAATATTTGAAAGTGATTCTAGCCCAGAAATAACACACAGCTTAAAAATACATATTTAGGAGGAGAATAAGATGGCAGAGGAGTAGGTGGACATAGAGTACGTCTCTCTCCATGGATACATCAGGAATACACCTTCAGACATGGAAGTACATGCAGAACACCAGCTGAGAGTGGACAGGAGTATCTGACCAGCAATGACTATATAGACCCAAGCCCCAACTCAAAATCAAGCCCTGAGCCTTTGGACTGGGAGCACTGACTGCAAGACCCTAGGCTACCAGAGAACTAACCCTAGGGGGTATCAAATAGTGAGAATTCACACAAAGGAAACCACTGGAATACAAGACTCAGGATCACCCAAACACCAATAACACCCTGTGCAGGACACCTCATCTAAACAACAAACAAACAAAAAATACAAACCCAATCATCAGCAGATAGGATTACCACCTCACTCAGCCTTGCCCATCAGAGGCGAAACCAACCAACAAACAAAAACTCAGCTTAGATCTCACCCTATAAGAAACTTATACAAATCACTGGACCAATCTTAGAGAGCAGAAACCAACAGGAAGAAAGAATTCAACCTTGAAGCCTGGGAAAAGCAGACCTCAAATATGATGTTATAAAAAAAATGAAAAGACAGAGAACTACTACACAAATGAAGGAACAAACTAGAAACACAGAAGTCCAAATAAATGAAGAGGAAATAGGCAAACTATCTGGAAAATAATTCATAATAATGATTGTAAAGATGATCAAAAACCTTGAAAACAAAATGGAGAAACTGCAAGAATCAATTAACCAAGACCTCAAAGAATTAAAGAATAAACATACAGAGACAAACAACACAATTACTGAAATTAAAAATACTCTAGAAGGAATCAATAACAGACTATCTGAAGCAGAAGAACGAATCAGTGAACTGGAAGATAAAATGGTGGAAATAACTTCTGAAGAGCAGAATAAAGTGAAAACAATGCAAAGAACTGAGGATAGTCTCAGAGACCTTTGGGACAATATCAAACTCACCAACATTCTAATTATAGGGGTCCCAGAAGAAGAAGAGAAAAAGAAAAGGTATGAGAAAATTTTTGAAGAGATTACAGCTGAAAATTTCCCCAACATGGAAAAGGAAATAGTCAATCAAGTCCAAGAGGCACAAAGAGTCCCATACAGGATAAACGCAAGGAGAAACATGCCAAGACACATACTAATCAAACTAACAAAGACAAGACACAACAAGAATATTAAAAGCAGTAAGGGAGAAGTAACAACTAAACATAAAAGGGAAACCCCATATACCGGGGTCCAGCCCCGGTGGATCCAGGGTGATTCGAAGGTGGGGACAGAGTCGTCATCTTTGGAAAAATACATATTTAATCACAGATATAGAGAGATTAGAAATGGATAGTGTAGTAGGAAGATTAGTGGAGAAAAGGAGGCTGAATAACTTGGATTACGTGGAATAGCATCCATGCTCCAGATGGGAATTCAGCCAGAAAAACGGGAGCAAGAAAGAAGCGACATGGGGGAATCAGTCTTTCCGGAAACTGATCCAATTTCTTTATTTTTGGGTTTGCTTATATACCTTTTGTTACACATAGGGATGAATACAGAGTCACTTGGGACTCAGCAGTCCTGACCTTTATCAAAATCAGGTGCTTCACATAAATGTAAAAAAAAGGTACATCATCTTCTGGCCATGAGTGAGACCTGCTGACATTTTATGATTCTTTCTTTCTGATAACCAAAAATCTTATTTTTTCCAAGGGTGTTTTCTCTTAAACCAGGAACCACCCTCCAAATAAAGTTGCATTCCTATAGGGTGAGGGTGTAGTGAGTTACAATCAAGAAAGGAATTTATTTAACCCAAGGTTAACATGATTAGTCTTAAAGGTTAATACTTATTTCTCCTATATGCTTAAAGGTTAATACTTATTTCTTCTATATGTTAGTTATATTCATTATAAGGGTAGGGAACATGGAGATTTAGCAGCAAACATCAGCCCAACAAATGAAAATCCTTTCACCAATGCTCCCCTTAAGATCTATTTAGTCCTAAGATATGATAAAGTTACATTCTTACATAGCAAGGACACAGTGATTTATAACAAAGTACAGTGATCTATTACAAAGAGAAAATCCATTAACTCGAAAAGTCTAGTATTGCTAACATCAAAAACTACTATATTTCCTTTTCTATAGTCCAAATATATTGATTAATATATTCCCAGGTGCCTAAGGATATGGAGGCCTGGCGGCAATCATTGACTCAACAAGAAGAAAAAGCCCTATGCTAATTAAGACTCTCAAAATACTCCAAAACTCTCTGTGCTGTTTATGGTTGAGAGGTAGTAAACAATCATGTGGCAGGAGTATGGATAATCCTGTCACACAAGCTAGTCTGTCAGCAGAGAGGTTTGACCTGAGACATCCTTGTCCCACCCAGAGCAGGGAATTAGCAGCAATTATTGACACAACAAATGAAAAACCCTTCACCAATATAATTCCTAACCAACCCATTATACTAATAATTTCTAACTCCCCAAAAGAATTTGCCTTTAGTAAGTCTAAAACATCTCATGCCTCTCAGGTTGGGAGGCTATAAACAATCACATGTGGCCAGATGAACCTATACAGGTGGGCTAGATAACCTTCAGAGGAGTCCGTAAGCTGAAACACTCTTGTCATGCCCAAGAATTTTTATTGCCTTGGAGCCGCACGTTTACTCCTTCTCCGAGAGAAACGGTTATGGGGGAGAGCCCCCCGTAAAGTCAGAGGTGTAGGTGAGAGCATAAAACAGACTCTGGTTTTGGGGTTAGATGCTCGGGAACAGGGGGTTTCCTGAGGCTTGATCACGCCTTTGCGTATGCCAAACCTCCTTCCTCATGACCTTTGCCATGGGCGGAGTTCCTCACGCTGGCCCCTGGCACCCATACACTTGACAGCTAATATTTTAGCAGAAACTCTGAAGGCCAGAAGGGAATGGCAGGATATATTTAAAGTCAGTCAGTTAGTTCAGTCCCTCAGTTGTGTCTGACTCTTCGCAACCCCATGAATCGCAGCACGCCAGGCCCCCCTGTCCAACACCAACTCTCAGAGCTCACTCAGACTCACGTCCATCGAGTCAGTGATGCCATCCAGCCATCTCATCCTCTGTCGTCCCCTTCTCCTCCTGCCCCCAATCCCTCCCAGCATCAGAGTCTTTTCCAATGAGTCAACTCTTTGCATGAGGTGGTCAAAGTACTGGAGTTTCAGCTTTAGCATCATTAAAGTACTGAAAGGGAAAATTACTGTACCCAGATTACTGTACCCAGCAAGGATTACTGTACCCAGCAAGGATTATTGTACCTGGCAATTTCTTCAAAATTGATGGAGAAATAAAAAGCTCTTCAGACAAGCAAAAGTTAGGAGAATTCAGTACAACCAAACCAGTGTTACAACAAACATTAAAGAGACTTATTTAGTCAAGAAATACTGAGAAGAAAAACATTTACAAAATCAACCCCAAACAATTAAGAAAATGGCAATAGGAACACATATCAAGAATTACTTTAATTGTAAATGGATTAAATATTCAGACTGGCTGAATAGAAACAAAAGCAAGACCTATATATATGCTGTCTACAAGAAACCCACTTCAGACCTCAAGACACATATAGACACATATGTATCATTTAAGATTTGTCTTTCCTTATTAATTTTCTGTTTTGAGGATCTGTCCATTTGTGTGAGTGGGGTGTTAAAATCTTCTACTATTATTATGTTACTGTCAATTTCTCCTTTTCTGTTAGTGTTTGTCTTATGTATTGAGGTGCTCCTATGTTGGATGGATATTTACAATTAGCACACTGAAAATGTGAGGATGGAAAAATATATTCCATGCAAATGGGAAGCAAAAGAAAGCTGGAGTAGCAATCCTCATATCAGACAAAATAGACCTTAAAATAAAGAAGATTACAAGAGGTAAAAAAGGACACTACATAATGATCAAGGGATCAATCCAAGAGGAAGACATGATAATTGTAAATATCCATCCAACATAGGAGCACCTCAATACATAAGACAAACACTAACAAACAGAAAACGAGAAATTGACAGTAACATAATAATAGTAGGAGACTTTAACACCCCACTCACACCAATGGACAGATCCTCAAAACAGAAAATTAATAAGGAAACACAAATCTTAAATGATACGTTAGATGAGATGGATCTCATTGATATCTTCAGGACATTCCATCCAAATGAAGACGAATACACCTTCTCAGGTACACATGGAACATGCCCTGGGATAGACCACAACTTGGGTCACAAATCAAGCCTCAGTAAATTTAAGAAAATTGAAATTGTATCAAGCATCTTCTCTGACTACAACACTATGAGACTAGATAGCAATTACAAGGAAAAAAAACTGAAAGAAACACAAACATGTGGAGATTAAACAACATGTTTCTTAATAACCAACAAGTTACTGAATAAATCACAAGGGAAATTAAAAAATTTCTAGAAACAAATGACAATGATAACGCGACAACTCAAACCCTATGGGATACAACAAAAGCAGTTCTAAGAGGGAAGTTTATAGCAATACAATCCTACCCCAGGAAACAAGAAAAATATTGAATAGATAGCTTCAGTTCAATTCAGCCAATCAATCGTGTCTGACTCTTTGCACCATGAATTGCAGCATGCCAGGCCTCCCTGTCCATCACCAACTCCCAGAGTTCACTCAAACTCACGTCCATCAAAGCAGTGATGCCATCCAGCCATCTCATCCTCTGTCTTCCCCTTTTACTCCTGCCCCAATCCCTCCCAGCATCAGAGTCTTTTCCAATGAGTCAACTCTTCGCATCAGGTGGCCAAAGTACTGGAGCTTCAGCTTTAGCATCATTCCTTCCAAAGAAATCCCAGGGCTGATCTCCTTTAGAATGGACTGGTTGGATCTCCTTGCAGTCCAAGGGACTCTCAAGAGTCTTCTCCAACACCACAGTTCAAAAGCATCAATTTTTCAGCCCTCAGCTTTCTTCACAGTCCAACTCTCACACCCATGCGTGGCCACTGGAAAAACCATAGCCTTGACTAGACGGACCTTAGTCGGCAAAGTAATGTCTCTGCTTTTGAATATGCTATCTAGGTTGGTCATAACTTTTTTCCAAGGAGTAAGCGTCTTTTAATTTCATGGCTGCAATCACCATCTGCAGTGATTTTGGAGCCCAAAAAATTTAAGTCTGACACTGTTTCCACTGTTTCCCCATCTAGTTACCATGAAGTGATGGGACCAGATGCCATGATCGTTTTCTGAATGTTGAGCTTTAAGCCAACTTTTTCACTCTCCACTTTCACTTTCATCTAGAGGCTTTTTAGTTCCTCTTCACTTTCTGCCATAAGGGTGGTGTCAGCTGCATATCCCATAGATAGCTTAACTTTACACCTAAAACAACTGGAAAAAGAAGAACAACAACAACAGAAAGAAACTAATTTAGTAGAAGGAAAGAAATCATAATGATTAGAGCAGAAATAAATGAAAAAGAAATGAGAGAAACAACAGTAAAAGTTAATAAAACTAAAAGCTGGTTCTTTGAGAAGATAAACCTAATTGACAAACCTTTAGCCAGACTCATCAAGAAAAGAAGAGAGAAGAATCTAATCAACAAAATTAGACATGAAAAAGGAGAGGTTACAACAGACAATGCAGAAATACAAAGGATTATAAGAGACTATTATGAAAAACTATATGGCAATAAAATAGATAGCCTGGAAGAAACAGACAGATTGTTAGAAAAGTTCAATCTTCCAAGATTGAACCAGGAAGAAATAGAAATCATGAACAACCCAATTACAAGCACTGAAACTGAAGCTCTGATAAAAAAAAAAAATACTCCCACAAAACAAAAGCCCAGGGCCAGATGGCTTCACAGGAGAATTCTATCAAACATTTAGAGAAGAGCTAATGCCTATCCTTCTAAAACTCTTTCAAAAAATTGCAGAGGAAGGAACACTTCCAAACTCATTTTATGAGGCCACCTACACCCTGATACCAAAACCAGAAAAAGACAACATACACACACACATACACAAAGAAAAACTACAGGCCAATATCACTGATGAACATAGATGCAAAAATCCTCAACAAAATTTTAGCAAGCAGAATTCAGCAACACATCAAAAAGCTCATACACCACGATCAAGTTGGGTTTATTCCAGGGATGCAGGATTCTTCAATATATGCAAATCAATGATTGTGATACACCATATTGACAAATTGAAACATAAAAACCATATGATCATCTCAATAGATGCAGAAAAAGCCTTTGACAAAATCCAGCACCCATTTATGATTAAAACTCTTCAAAAAATGGGCATAGAAGGAACCTACCTCAACATAGTAAAGGCCATATATGATAATCCTACAGCAAATATTATTCTTAATGGTGAAAAACTGAAAGCATTCCCCTTAAGATCAGGAACAAGACAAGGGTGTCCACTTTCACCACTATTATTCAACACAGTTCTGGAAGTCCTAGCTACAGCGATAAGAGAAGAAAAAGAAATAAAAGGAATCCAGATCAGAAGAGAAAATGAAAGCTCTCATTGTTTGCAGGTGACATGATACTGTACATAGAAAACCCTAAAGATAGTATCAGGAAATCACTAGAAGTATCAGTGAATTTAACAAAGTTGCAGGATACAAAATCAATACACAGAAATCACTTGCATTTCTATATACTAACAATGAAAAATCAGAAAGAGAAATTAAGGAATCAACCCCATTCACCATTGCAACAAAATGAATTCAATATCTAGGAATAAACTTACCTAGGGAGAAAAGAGAACTGTACACAGAAAATTATAAGACTCTGATAAAAGAAATCAAACAGAACATAAACAGATGGAGAGATATTCCATGTTCCTGGGTAGGAAGAATCAATATTGTGAAAATGACTATACTACCAAAGGCAACCTACAGATTCAAAGTGACCCCTATTGAATTACCAATGGGATTTTTCACAGAACTAGAACAAAAAATTTCACCATCCATATGGAAACACAAAAGACCCGAACAGCCAAAGCAATTTTGAGAAAGAATGGAGCTGGAGAAATCAACCTTCCTGACTTCAGATTATACTACAAAGCTACAGTATGGTACTGGCACAAAAACAGAAATATAGACCAATCGGACAAGAAAGAAAGCCAAGAAATAAACCCATGCACCTATGGGTACCTTATTTTTGACAAAGGAGGCAAGAATATACAATGGGATAAAGACAGCTTCTTCAATAAATGGTGCCAGGAAAACTGGATAGCTACATGTAAAAGAATGAAACTAGAACACTTCCTAACACCATACAGAAAGATAAATTCAAAATGTATTAAAGACCTAAATGTAAGACCAGAAACTATAAAACTCTTAGAGGAAAACATAGGCAGAACACTTGATGACATAAATCAAAGCAAGATTCTCTATGACCCACCTCCTAGAGTAACTGAAATAAAACAAAATTAAACAAGTGGGACCTGACTAAATTTAAGTTTTTGCACAGCAAAAGAAACTATAAGCAAGGTGAGAAGACAACCCTCAGAATGGGAGAAAATAATAGCAAATGAAACAACTGACAAAGGATTAATTTCCAAAATATACAAACAGCTCATACAACTCAATGCCAGAAAAACAAACAACCCAACCAAAAAGTGGGAAAAGGTGAGTGAGTTTGAAGTGAGTCAGAAAGAAGACATACAGATGGCTAACAAACACATGAAAAGATGCTCAACATTGCTCATCATTAGAGAAATGCAAATTAAAATCATAATGAGATATTACCTCACACCAGTCAGAATGGCCATTATCAAAAAGTCTACAAACAATAAATGCTGGAGAGGGTGTGGAGAAAAGGGAATGCTCTTGCATTGTTGGTGGAAATGTAAATTGATACAGCCACTATGGAAGATGATATAGAGATTCCTTAAAAAACTAGGAATAAAACCACCATGACCCAGCAGTCCCACTCCTAGGTATATACCCTTAGGAGACCAGGACTGAAAAAGACACATGTATCTCATTGTTCACTGAAGTACTATTTACAACAGCTAGAACATGGAAGCAACCTAGATGTCCATTGACAGATGAATGGATAAAGAAATTGTGGTACATATACACAAAGGAACACATTTGAGTCAGTTCTGATGAGGTGGATGAACCTAGAACCTATTATACAGAGTGAAGTGAGTCAGAAAGAGAAATATAAACGTCGTATTCTAATGCACATATACAGAATCTAGAAAAATGGTACTGAAGAATTTATTTACAGGGCAGCAATGGAGAAACAGACATAGAGAATAGACTTACGGACATGGGGAGTGAGGAGGAGAGAGTAAGACATATGGAAACAGTATCATGGAATGTATGTAAAATAGACATATATAGAATACCATATGTAAAATAGACAGCCAACGGGAATTTACTGTATGGCTCAAGAAAAACAAACTGGGATTCTGTATCAACCTAGAGGGATGGGATGGAGAGGAAGATGGGAGGGAGGTTCAGAAGGGAGAGGATATATGTATACCTATGGTTGATTCATGTTGAGGTTTGACAGAAAAACAACAAAATTCTGTAAAACAATTATCCTTCAATAAAAAAATTTTAAATACATATTTAAATCAATAAACTGCATAGATTGTGCCATTGAATTTCAGGGCAGAGCTTAGTCTTAGCTAAAAGCTGTCTTCCATGTAAGATGCATAATTCAATTTTGAAATTTTACCTGCTTTGTCTGAAAATCAACAACTGTGAAAGCATGAGAATTATGTGTTTCAATAGAATAAATCAAACTCTTTCAAAATTGCCATGGCAACTTACTTCTAAAAAAAATGATTCATCTTGGACAAGAAAATTAAAATAGTCTTAACATTGTTCAATAATTAATATAACATGCTGCATGGTAATATATGTAAATTATAATGTAATTTAAACAATTATAGATCTATTTGCATATAGCCCACATAATATATATACACAGGAGACATTGATTCTATCCCTGGTTTGGGAAGATCCCCTGGAGAAGGAAATGGCAAACACTCCAGTATTCTTGCCAGGGAAATCCCATGGACAGAGGAACCCAACAGTTATATATATATATATATATATATATATATATATATATATATATATCTGGGGAGCAGACGCAAAGACAGAAAGAGAAAGAACAAAACAGAAAGATTAAAGATATTAGTAAAAAGTCTTTCTTGCTATGTGTCAGGAGCCAGGAAAATGGGATGGGAGAGAAGAAGAGGTAAGACAGGCACTCTTTTAACTTACTAGCACAGCAAGTATTTTGGAAAAGCCCTTCTGTAAAAAGTGCTTGGAAACATGCTTCTGTTAGTGACACAGAGGGATTAATGTGATGAAAGCCAAGAAATTATTGTGATCTTGTCTGGAAAATCATATTGATTACTGCACATTATTTTCAGGAGAAAAACAATCATGTTTTTTTATGAACTCTGAAAATACATTTTGTTGATTCTAATTAAAGAATCATGATGTGAAGCTCTGACAAAAAATAAGCTACTTATATTTTCTAATATCATAATCAAGATGAAAGAATTTTGCTATCTTCTCTCTCTCTTTTACATCTTCTCTCTCTCTTTTTATTTTTTTGCCAAAACTATGGCTCCAGGATTTTTAAATAAGAATTTCCACATGAAGATGAGTGTGTTTATAACATATTGGAACAATTTTGTTCTCTTTCCTTTTTCATCCAAATTGACTCAAGGAAATGGGTATTAGAATAAAAACTCATGCTCACATTCAGAGGATTATTTGCTGAACACCAGGAAAACTCTAAAGACAACGGCAACTTTGGCTCCAGCGGTGACTTCTGAAAAGCATCCCAGAAAATGTTTCAGTTCAGTTCAGTCGCTCAGTCATGTCTGACTCTTTGCGACCCCATGAATCACAGCACGCCAGGCCTCCCTGTCCATCACCAACTCCCGGAGTTCACTAAGACTCACGTCCATCGAGTCAGTGATGCCATCCAGCCATCTCATCCTCTGTCGTCCCCTTCTCCTCCTGCCCCCAATCCCTCCCAGCATCAGGGTCTTTTCCAATGAGTCAACTCTTCGCATGAGGTGGCCAAAATACTGGAGTTTCAGTTTCAGCATCATTCCTTCCAAAGAAATCCCAGGGCTGATCTCCTTCAGAATGGACTGGTTGGATCTCCTTGCAGTCCAAGGGACTCTCAAGAGTCTTCTCCAACACCACACTTCAAAAGCATCAATTCTTTGGCGCTCAGCCTTCTTCACAGTCCAACTCTCACATCCATACATGACCACAGGAAAAACCATAGCCTTGACTAGATGGACTTTAGTCGGCAAAGTAAGTCCCTGCTTTCGAATACGCTATCTAGGTTGGTCAAGCTTTTCTTCCAAGGAGTAAGCGTCTTTTAATTTCATGGCTGCAGTCACCATCTGCAGTGATTTTGGAGCCCAAAAAAAATAAAGTCTGACACTATTTCCACTGTTTCCCCATCTATTTCCCATGATAAAGAAATGTTGTGTTATTAAAGTTTCCCAAGATGGCTCAGTACAACATATATTATACAACTATATATTTTCACACCAACATTCCTGTGGCTACATGAACCACAGAACATTGTGGGGGTAGAGAATCTTGGCATGTGGTGAGACAGACATTTCTATCGCAAGAGTAATTTTCTGTGCAAGACATCTAAATTTCCATAAAATTAAGGCTTTTGACAAGCTCTTCAAAACCTCTTCTAGTTCCAAAACAATATGCCCTTGTTTCTTTTATTTAGCTCAATATAAAAAAAATCACATTTACAGGCAGTATACACAATTTGAAAATAGGTAATAGGCATGAGCTGTTTGTGAGTGGGAAAATCTTCAAATGTTATTTATTTTATGTGTTCTCTAATATTTTACCTCCAAGCTTGGAACAAAAGACACTGTCAGGATATGTCCCATCAGTTCAGTTCAGTTCAGTCACTCAGTTGTGTCCAACTCTTTGTGACCCCATGGACTACAGCACACCAGGCCTCCCTGTCCATCACCAATTCCTGGAGTTTACTCAAACTCATGTCCATTGAGTCCATGATGCCATCAAACCATCTCATCTTCTGTCATCCCCTTCTCCTCCTGCCTTCAATCTTTCCCAGTTATCAGGGTCTTTTCAAATGAGTCAGCTCTTCACATCAGGTGGCCAAAGTATTGGAGTTTCAGCTTCAGCATCAATCCTTCCAATGAACATTCAGGACTGATTTCCCTTAGGATGGATTGGTTGGATCTCCTTGCAGTCCAAGGGACTCTTAAGAGTCTTCTCCAACACCAGAATTCAAAAGCATCAATTCTTCAGCATGTCCCATAATTGTCATTATTTATTTTCCAAACTACCCATTGAGGGTATCCCCCATGAAAGATGTATACACACTAAGTTTTGAAAAGAAGATAATCAAGTTATGACAAACATAGACAGTATATTAAAAAGCAGAGACATTACTTTGTCAACAAAGGTCCATATAGTCAAAGGTATAGTTTCTCCAGTAGTCATGTCTGGATGTGAGAGTTGGACCATAAAGAAGGCTGAGCACTGAGGCATTGATGTTTTCTGACTGTGTTGTTGGAGAAGACTTTTGAGAGTCCCTTGGACCGAAAGGAGATCAATCCTAAAGTGAGATCAATCCAGATAGTGAATATTAAACAGTTACTTCATTTTTAAAGATGATGTGAATATTGAAGTATTCAGAAGTCATGCATCCATGCTAAGTCACCGTCGTCTTGTCTGACTGTGACCCTATGGACTATAACCTGCCAGGCTCTTCTGTCCACAGGACTCTTCAGGAAAGAATACTGGAGTGGGATGCCATGCCCTCCTCCAGGAGATGTTTTGAACCCAGGGGTCAAACCTCTGGTCTCTTATATCTCTTGCACTGGCAGGCAGGCTGTTTACCACTAGTGCCACCTGGGAAACCCCATATTAGTGGTACTGCTTATGATTATTATGAACTTTTTTAAGGCTGGTTTTTCCTTTGGTTCTATCATGCTTAAAAAGTGGTCAATATGGTATACAGTATATGAGAATCAAGAAATTTAGCTTAAAAATCCAAATGATTTTTTTAATAATGAGCCTTGTGTATCTGAGGCCATTAAAAAGGAAATGATGGCTAATTATACCCAGAAAAAGAGAAGTTACTTTAAGAAGAGGAGAAACAGGCTAAGAAATGACAAAATTATTCCTGCAAAGTTGCAAGATGAGTGCAAAATTTTAGCAAAGCTAAGTGATTTTTTTTAATGTTTCTTTCTGTTCCTGAGGAG
Source organism: Ovis canadensis (assembly GCF_042477335.2). Lineage (NCBI taxonomy): Eukaryota > Metazoa > Chordata > Mammalia > Artiodactyla > Bovidae > Ovis > Ovis canadensis. The sequence continues at coordinate 83,634,132 of NC_091247.1, forward strand.
TACAATGAACAAAAATAATAATAATCATGAAGAGAAAGGTACTGATGCTTCTATAGTTCCTGCTTTCCTGGGCTCTAGACGCTACAGGAAAGAACAATGGTCCTCAAAAGCCACTAGATTATCTTTGTTATACTCCCTGACTAACTGGGGTAGAGTAACTGGGCCTCCCCAGCCACAGTAAGATTGGAAGTGAGAAGTGCTTTGAGTTCTTTAGAAAAATATGTTTTATAAATACTACTACTATTAAAGCTAGTGTTAAGACTGAGCCCTGTTTTGAGCTGCTGCCTTTCTGGAGGCAGTGGGTGGGTCGCAACACACTGTCCGCTCCCCGCCCTCCCCCACCCACAGGCACTTAGCCTCCCCTTGCTTTCCACCCCGTGCTGTGTCCCTGTCCTATAGTGGCCAGTTTCCTTGCTTTCTCAAGGACCTTACCCTCCCTGCTTTTCACAGGTCAGTCCCCAGAGAGGGAGGCAATCAGGCAGGAAATCTCCCAAGAACAAATCAAGGTAGCAATTTTAGTAAAAATAGCTGGATTTAGCCCATGATAAAACTCTTTTTTTTTTTAAACAGAGTGTGCCTGGCACACACATTCATTACCATACATCTCTCCCACACATTGCAGGAGCCCCAAGGTGTCAGCTGGCAGGAGTTTAAATGTTTCCTCAGGCATTCTTATAATTCCTTTAACTGCTTCTTAACCACCTGCCCAGGGCTATGAGATGAGCGTTTATCAATTGTATCCTGTCTTGATATATTCATGCACAATTTGGCACATATATAACTTCTACATATTCAAGGAAGCCCATTTTATAGAAATGTTTTCAGATTCTTTTTTTCCTGTTTTTTAAAGGAAGTGTTTGAAATTACACTTATGATGTCCAAAATGAATATTCTCCCAGATGTTAGAAGTGTAGCTTGCACCTAGGAAATTTCAGAATCATAATGGAACCATATATGGTTATAGAAAAATAATCTGTTAGTAAGGGTTGGTTCTCACAAGAAACTGAAATAAGAAATTCCCAATTGAAGATTCAAGATTGATGTTGAACTCTGCCATATTTACCGCACTGTGGTTTGCAGAAATGGATATTTTCTAAATTTCAGACACTTTGAGATCATTATTTCAAACAGCACCCAGAAACACATGAAATCAGTCTCATGTAAATTAAGCAACCTGGTACAAAATAGTTCTTCAGTTCAGTTCAGTAGCTCAGTAGTGTCCGACTCTTTGTGATCCCATGAATCGCAGCACGCCAGGCCTCCCTGTCCATCACCAACTCCCGGAGTTCACTCAAACTCATGTCCATCGAGTCGGTGATGCCATCCAGCCATCTCATCCTCTGTCGTCCCCTTCTCCTCCTGCCCCCAATCCCCTCCCAGCATCAGAGTCTTCTCCAATGGGTCTTTAGAACAGTATTTTCATAATGAACACATGAGTGCAGAAAAGGAGTTTTAAAGGTCACCTGCCCCAGCCCTGTAGGTTCAGAGATGGAGGTACTTACAGTCAGAAAAGATGTCTCTTCTAAATGTCACTTAATTTATGAAAAAGTGAGAACCAAGATCAGGGTTTTCTGAGTCAGTGAATTTTCTGGTTACCACTCCATCCACTGCTATATTCTACTAGTTTTATCACTTTTGAGACACAAGAGAAAAATTCTTTTAAAAAAATGAAAATTTTTATATTATATTAAAAACTAATTTTATTACTTGATTAAAAGATTTGAGAACTCTGTAGGTCTCCTTTTGTTTTAGACTAGTATATTTTTGAGACAAAATATATAAGATGATTGGACTAATTTTGAAAATATAAAAAAGAAAAATACAGAAAAATATAAATAAAAATCATCTCTCAGAGAAAACTATTATTTTGAGGTAATTCTTTCTAATTTGAACTCTCACTCTTCCATCACAGGTATGTGTGGATATATTTATACATCCATACATGTACAGATATGTAAATAACATTGAGTTGATGATGAAGAATAATAAAAAACACATACAAAGAAATTAATTTGTATTTATAAAGAAGTCCCAAACCTCCAAATTCACATCCACATCGTATTTTGAGGGCTTCCCTGGTGGCTCAGAGGTTAAAGTGTCTGCCTCCAATGCGGGAGACCCAGGTTTGATCCCTGGGTCGGGAAGATCCCCTGGAGAAGGAAATGGTAACCCACTCCAGTATTCTTGCCTGAAGAATCCCATGGACGGAGAAGCCTGGTAGGCTACAGTCCATGGGGTCGCAAAGAGTCGGACATGACTGAGCAACTTCACTTCACTCACTTGTATTTTGATTGCTGCAGTTCAGTTCAGTGCAGTTCAGTCACTCAGTCGTGTCCGACTCTTTGGGACCCCATGGTCTGCAGCACGCCAGGCTTCCCTATCTATCACCAACTCCCAGAGTTTACTCAAACTCATATCCATTGAGTCAATGATGCCATCCATCCACCTCATCCTCTGTCATCCCCTTCTCCTCCCACCTTTAATCTTTCCCAGCATCAGGATCTTTTCAAATGAATCAGTTCTTCACATCAGGTGGCCAAAGTATTGGAGACTCAGCTTCAGCATCACTTCTTCCAGTGAATATTCAGGACTGATTTCCTTTAGGATGGACTGATTGCTTTGGTTATTTCTGCCTTAAAAAGCCTTTAAATCAGGACTGAATCCAAGACAAAATGATTATTCTTTTCTTATTAGTACACATAAATGACTATAATGGAACACTTTTGGCTAATAGGATGATGGAATGAGCATCTTTATTATAAACAAAAGAATTGGCCGTGGAATCTATAGAAATAGGTAGATAACTTCATGGATAAGTCAGGAAAAAAGAGAAACTTCAGGAAGTTTTGAAACAGATTTAACTTCTGATTATGCAAACTGAAGAAAATAGTTTCATGTTTGCAACAAAAATATCATTGTATCCATAAAATGCCAAGCACAATGTTAGGTGTTGGGAACAAAAAGGTGCATAAAGCATGATTCCAGTCTTCACTTTACATCCTAATAGGATGTACCAATCAGAGAAGGCAATGGCAAGCCACTCCAGTACTCTTGCTTAGACAATCCCATGGACAAAGGAGCCTGGTAGGCTGCAGTCCACGGGGCCGCGAGTTGGACATGACTGAGGGACTTCACTTTCACTTTTCACTTTCATGCATTGGAGAAGGAAATGGCAACCCACTCCAGTGTTCTTGGCTGGAGAATCCCAGGGACAGGGGAGCCTGGTGGGCTGCCGTCTATGGGGTTGCACAGAGTTGGACACGACTGAAGCGACTTAGCAGCAGCAGCAGGATGTACCAATACATACACAAGTGACTACTATAAAGTTCTCCAATCTAATAATGATATTGTGGATATGTGCAAAATGGTACAGAATGACAAAGGCATGATCAATTAACAACTGACTCATGCTTGGGAAAGATCTAGAAGATCTCTCAAAAAGAAGTAGTTAAAATTACCACTCCAGGAGTAAGAGGATGCTCCACAATGAAACTGTTATGAATAGATAATAGGCTGTGTGGCTCAGACAGTAAAGAATCTGCCTGCAATGCGGGTGACCTGGGTTCAATCCCTGGGTTGGGAAGTTCCCCTGGAGGAGTATTCTTGCTTGGAGAACCCATGGACAGAGGAGGCTGATGGACTACAGTCCAGGGGTCACAAAGAGTCTAACATGACTGAGCGACTAAGCACATCACAGCTATAAGAATAACAGAGAATTTATTCATTCACTGATTCAACAAAAAGTATAGAGTATACTTTTGATGTAATAAATGTATAAACCATATGTCAGGGACTATTTCAGACATTAATAACAGAGCTGGGTGAACCAGACAATTGAAACCCTTATCTTCTAAAGTGAAAGAGACTGGATTTCGAGGTAAATTGTGGGTCTAGAGATACAATTTTGACAGTGAAACATCAGCATATAGATTTTCATTTGAAAACCAGCAGTGCCAAATAAGATCATCTAGGAAACAAGAGAATGCAAACAGGAAATAGAGAAAGTGTGAGCCTTGATATTGCATAACATACAAAGTCTAGAGGAAAAAGCAGAGCTACTGAAAAGAGACTGAGAAGAAGTGGACAGTTAGTTCAAAAAATCTCCAGGAAAAACATGACAGGGAGGAATCCCACAAGGCAGGTGAAGATAGATGACTGGGTCAAATATATCAAGTGAGATAAAGACTCAATCACTGGATTGAGCAGCGATGAGTTCCTTGGTGACCTAAAGATTTATTTGGGTGGCTTGCATATATAATTTTAACTAAGATTATCTTCCAGGGGGATGTTAATCTATTAACAAGGCAGAAATTGTACAACATCAAATGATGTTGAAATTTTGAGTAAAATGAGAACTTGGTGTTTAATATTGGATTTGATTTTTTAAATGACAATTATTGAAAACATTTGACAAGAGGGTACTCACTGGAGTACTGGGAAGAAAGCTTGATTAGGTGGGGGAGATAGCTTGATTAGAGAGAATGGGAGATGGGCATTTAATAAGGGGTATGGAAAACAATTTCATGGAATTTTCCTATAAAAGGAAAGCAGAATATAAAGGACTAAAACAGATGTGATATAGTGCCTCCAGTTACCTCTGCTTCAACCACTGCTCCTGTTCCCTTTTTTCCCCTTTTCCTCCTGTTTTGCTAAATCTCCCACCCTTGAACCTTGTCTAACTGAAAAACCACAGGCTTAGCAAGCAGCTGTTGATAAAAATGGTTCTGACAGTTACTGGGATGTCATTGTGCCAAGAATACCAAGTAGAAGGAATGGAGAAGTGGAACAATTTTCAACCGAACCAACAGCAAATTTCACAAGAGTAAGAGGTGAAAACTGCTATGTGAGTGAAACCACAATTCTCCCTTTCTGCTCCTCCCCCTATAAAATCCTGCTTTGACTCAACAAGTTACCTGGTCTTCAGATAGTCCTTGATATGTGTCAGGTGAATAAAACCTTTAACTGATACTTGAGTTACCTAAACTATTATTTTTTTCCCTTGACAAGAGCAATGGGGCAGTAACTGGAGAGGGATATGCCCTCCAGAGAGACATATAAAGATGAAAGACATTTACATTGTTTCCAGTGAAAACAATTCTATAAAGAAGGAAAGATCCCTGATGTATATGTAAAGGGAGTGGATGGTTGCAGGAGAAATGTTTCTATCTCCAGAAATAGATAGGATCCAGTAAAAAGGTGAAAAGCAGGAAGGGGTAAGGAGAGCTTACCCTTTACTTGAGGAGAAATATGGAGGGTAACAATGCAGATCCTAAGAGGATTTGGTAATGGAAAGACTGAAAAATTCTCTTCTGATGGTTTCTATTTGCTCAAAGAAATCATTTTCTCAGAGAAGTCATCTATTTTCTCAGAGAAGTCATCATATAAGAATGAGGAAAGAGGAGAAAAGTGTTGGCATTTTAAGGAGAGATGAGAAGGCAAGAAATGGTATATTCTGTATTATAGATATTTAATTTACTAGTTTATGATTCTGTAGTTTGGGCTTATAAATTGCTGGGAAATGTGATGGGATTGAAGGCCAGTGCAAAGAGACCATTTGGGATGATGTACTGGGGAAACATTTTAGATTCAGACAGCAAATGGCATTAAAAAAAAAGGTCTGAATGTTATTTTCTAACCAGTGAAGATGCAGGATTTTTAAACAAGTGATGACAAGATTGATTCTGTTGTGAATGTGCTGCTGGCTTTATGATAATTTTTGACAATAATTTCTTCTTGAAATATATTTATTCAATTTTCTATGTAAAATATTGGTGATAATCACTAAAAGAGGAAGAAAGAAAGAAATCATATAAATGTACACCTAAGAACAGCTTTCTAGAATCTGGCTCCATAATAATATATAAGCTAAATAAACTACTATTAATTTATTAATTACATATTATTTTCTCATATAGTCCTTGAATACTATTTCAAAATATGAATATTTAGAAACATACTAAGTCCCATATTTATGATGAAGTCTGTTTCAAAACATCATTTCTTTCTGATCACAAAAATAATACATGCTAATTGTTGATAATTTGGAAACTATAAAAGTTTACAATGAAGAGATAAAAATTATCTATAACCCTAATCGACAGGTATGGTTTGTTTAATAATTACTGTATATTTCATTATACATAATTGTATTTATTTAATTGGTCATCTAGGTAATTTATAGATGAAATTGTATTTTTAAAGGAATTGGCTAATAACCACTGAAAGAGTGGGAATAGTGGCTGCGCAACAGCAACTCAAGAGCATATACTTTTGAAAACTATAGCAAATAAAAGAATGTAAAATTATGACACCAGAATACAAAGCTTTAAAAGATTTTATAATTATCTTGAATGCAGCTCATCTGTCTTTCCCTTCTTTAAGTGTCTTGCATGACCTGGACCCAAGTCGGGAATAAACCTTGATTCGTTTTTGAATCATAGCAAACATGTATTGTATTACTTTGGGAAACCTCAGATCAAATAAAACGAGGTCAGGTTAACCATATGCCAGTGTTTTTTAAGTTTTCTGCAAGTCCTTTTATCAGTGCAGGTTATTACTGTCACAGGGCAAGGCTTTCTGAGTCAGAAAATGTACATGAACTAGGCCAGTGTTTTGATATTTTGAAGAATTTTTAAAATTAAATTAATTAAAGCATTATATACAAAATAGAACAGTGTTAGTTAGTTGCTCAGTCATGTCTGACTCTTTGCAACCCTATGGACTGTAGCCTACCAGACTCCTCTGTCCATGGAGTTCTCCAGGCAAGAATACTGGAGTGGGTTGCCATTTCCTCCTCCAGGGGATCTTCCCAACCCAGAACTCAAACTTGGGTCTCCTGCATTACAGGCAGATTCTTTACCATTTGAGTTACCAGAAAAGCCGAAATAGAGCAAAAGTTTATCTTAAAATAATATCTGAAACTACCGCCTCTCTTCAAAACATAATTACTGACTCCACAGGATTTGAGGGGAAAAAAATAGATGTAGGAAAAAGTAGATTCCCATCAATATCATTTACCCTTAAGGTAACCATGTTTTGTTGTTGTTTATTCACTAAGTCATGGTCAGCTCTTTTGCGACCCCATGGACTGTAGCCCACCAGGCTTCTCCATCCGTGGGATTTTCCAGGCAAGAACAAATTTAAAGTCCTAAGACAAAAAAAAAAAAAAAAAAAAAGAGAGAGAGACACTCTAAAACTTTGTGTATTGGGTTTTTTTTTTTTTTGCTCTTGTGAAATATGATATTACAGCAATTTATTTTGCTTGTGGGGTTTTTGTCCCTCACTTGTCAAAATCACAGACTCATAAAATATAGTAAGATAAACATCTGTTTGGAAAAAAAAAAGTTCAGAAGAGAACCATATAAGGCCAAAATAAAGATCTCAAGTTAATTTTACTTGTTGGATGGCATCACTGACACAATGGACTTAAGTTTGAGGAAACTCCAGGAGTTGGTGATGGACAGGGAAGCGTGGCATGCTGCAGTCCATGGGGTTGCAAAGAGTCAGACATGACTAAGCAACTGAACTGAACTGAACAATATCACCTCACTGAGGACATTAGCAGCCAAAATGAAGAAAATAACCAACAATAGAAAACTTGTGAAAAAAAATGTTCCCTTTCTTTTCTAGATAACATCCTCCTAGTAATAGATGCTGGACATGTGCTTTGGGTCTTGCCACAAGGGTGGCCTAATTAGGATAAAGTAGGTCTAGTGAAGATACTAAACACAGTGATCTGTCAGCCACAGAACAAAAATGTGACTTGTCAAAAGATGTGGGAATGTACAAACATCAAACTATTGGGAGAATTTTTATTTTAGTAAACTCTGAAAGAATACTGGAATTTTGAACTGAGTTTTAGCAGGAAACCAGCAGAGTGATTTTCAGGAGCAGGAACCAGTCACCGGCAACAGGGTAAGATTTCATTCCTTAAACACACCAAAGAAATAAGCTCAACTTACAGTTCTGAAGTGGTTTGCATGATGTGCTGGGCTCTTGCAAGCAAGAAATGCTTGCTTTATACACTTTGTTGAGAGTTTTTTGTTTTTTTTTGGTTTAAATCATGATGGATGTTAAATTCTGTCAAATAGCTTTCCTCCATCTATTGAGATGATCATATGATCTTTATCTTTTATTTTATTAATATTATATATCATTTATATTGATTTGCACATGATGAACCATCCTTGAATCTCTAGAGTAAATTGTGGTGTATGATTCTTCTCATGTATTACTAAATTCAAACTCTGCTAATATTTTGTTGAGGATTTTTGAACATATATTTATCAGGAATATTGACCTGTAATTTTCTCTTCTTACAGTGTCTCTGCCTAACTTAGGTATCAGGGTAATAATGAGCTTCTAAAATGAACTACAAAGTGTCTCCACATCTTTTTTAGAGTTTGAAAAGAACTGGTTTTAGTTCTCAAATGTTTGATAGAATTGACCAGTGAAGTCATCTGTTCCTAATATTTTCATTGTTCCAAGCTTTTGATTACTGATTCAGTCTCTTCTCTTTAGTAGAATTGATCTATTTATTTATGATTCCATCTTGATCGGGTTGTATATTTCTAGAGATTTATCCATTTCTTCTCTATTTTGCAATTTGTTGCCATATAGTCTCTTACGACTTTTGTATTTCTGTGGTATGTTGAAATACATTTTCTTTCATTTATACATTTGAGTCTTTTTTTCTTGGTAAGTCTAGCTAATTGTCTATTTTGTTAATTTTTTAAAAAATCACTTTAGTTTCATTGTTTTTATATTGTCATTTTAATATCTATTTCATTTATTTCCATTTTGATCCTTATTCTTTCTTTTACTAACTATGGGCTTAGTTTGTTCTTTTTCTTGTTCCTTAAGCTGTAAAGTTATGCAGTTTTTTTTTCTTTTTTTAAAGCACTTGTTGAATTCTATTAAAGATATTATTCATTAATGTCTATGTCAATAGCATATTTTATGTTGTCCATACAGAAATATGAAGCTTTCAATATTAAAATATGGATGACCATACAAGGTTAATAAAAATATAGTCACTAAATGCTTTTCAATGGATTTTTCACAAAACTATGAGTGTTTCATATATATTCTATCACTTGAATACCCTGTGCCTTGACTCTAAGTATTTGGCCATCTAGTATGCTTTTTTAATTGATTTTAATTTTTAGAGTAGTTTTACGTTCACAGGAAAATTAAGTGGAAGGTACAAAGATATCTCATTAGCCTTCTATCCTCACATATACATATCCTTCCCCATTATGAATATTTCCCACTGGAATGGTACATTGCTACAATTTAGGAACCTACCTTAATAAACCATGATTACCCACAGGCCACGGTTTGCAATTATATGAATTTGGTCAAATGCATAATAACACGAATCCACTATTTTACTATCATACACAGTAGTCTCACTGCCCTAAAAATTCTCTGTGCTTTGTGAATTTATGTTTCCTTCTCCCCTAACCCATGGCAACCACTGATATTTTCACTATTTCCATAGTTTTGCCTTTTCCAGAATGCCAATAGTTAGGACCATACAGTATTTAGCCTTTTCAGATTGACATCTTTTATTTACCTAATATTCATTTATGATTTCTCCATGTCTTTTCATGGTTTGATAGCTCATCTCTTTTCAGGCCTGACCAATATTCCATTATCTGCATGTACTACCATTCAGCTACTGTCAAACAACTTGGCTAACTAGTTTTGACAATTATGAATAAAGCTACTATGAATATCTGTGCATAGTTGTTTGTGTAGACATTAAGTTTTCAACGAATTTGCTCTTTTGGGTAAATACTAAGGAGTGCAATTGTTGGATGGCATGGTAAGTTTAGTTTTGTAGGAAACTGCCAAACTGTCTCCTAATTTGTTGCTCAGTCACTCAGTCACGTCCAGCTCTTTGAGACTCCATGGACTGCAGCATGCCGGGCTTCTCTATCCATCACTGTCTCCCAGAGCTTGCTCAAGCTCATGTCCATTGAGTCAGTGACACCTTCCAGCCATCTTGCCCTCTGTTGTCCCCTTATCCTCCTGCCTTCAATCTTTCCCACCATCAGGATCTTTCTAATACCATTATATCATTTTGTATTTCCACAACAGTAAATGAGGGTTGCTGTTGCTTCACACCCTTGTCAGCATTTGGTGTTGCTCTTAATTATCTCCAGTTGAATTGGTATGTAGTGGTGCCGCATTATTTTAATTTGCATTTCCCTGATGACATATGATGGGGAACATGTTTTCACATGCTTACTTGCCATCTATATATCTTTTCTATATATCTGAAGTGTTCATTCAGATTTTTAACCTATTTTTAAATTGGTTTATTTATTTACATATGGTGACATGTTAAGTGTTTTGAGCATTTTGGATAAAAGTTCTCTATCAGATGTGTCTTTTCAGAAGATTTCTTTCAAATCTGAATATCTTCTTATTCTCTTAACAATGTCTTTTTCAGAACATAAAATTTTTAATTTTAATGAAGTCCAGATTATGGATCAGGCCTTTTGTGTTGAATCTTAGTCATCACCATATCCAAAATCATCTAACTTTTCTTTTATATTATCCTCAAGAAGCTTTGAGTTTTACACTTCGATATACATTTCATTTCAAGTTAACTTTTGTTAAGGATGTAAGGTACATGTCTGGTTCTCTGTATGTGTGCGTGTGTTCATGTATGTTCATGTGTGTGTAGATATTCAATTGGTCCAGCACCATTTCTTGCAAAGACTGGTTTTTCTGCCTGCTAAATTGATCTGTCCATCTGTGAGAGAGGGGTAGTGAAGTATCCAACTTAAAATTCTGTCCATTTTGGCTTTATCTAGTTTGGTTCTCTATTGTTAGATAAATACATGTTAACAATTATCTCTTCTTGAAGATGACACTTTTATTATTACGTTGCATTCCTCTTTATCCCTGATAACTTTCTTTACTCTGAAATTAATAAAGTAGTTTCTGCTTTCTATTCACTAATGTTAGCACAGTACAGTTTTCTCCATCCTTTAACTTTTAATCTACGTTTATTTATTTAAAGTGGGTTTCTTGGTCTTTAATTTTTATTGCAGTATAACTGATTTACAATGTTGTGTTAGTTTCAGGTATACTGCAAAGTGTATCAGTTTTACAAATACATACACCACTGTTTTTATATAATTTTCCCACACAGGCCATTATAGAGTATTGAGTAGAGTTCCCTGTGCTGTACAGTTGGTCCTTATTAGGTATCTATTTTATATATAGTCATGTGTATGTATCAATCCCAGTCTTCCAATTTATCACTTCCTCCTCCATGCCCCCTTGCAACAGTAAGCTTATTTTCTAGTCTGTAACTCTATTTTGGTTTGGTCGATTTATAGCCTTTTTTAAGATTCTACATATAAGCAATATCATATATTTGTCTTTGTATGACTTATTCTACTCAATATGAGAATCTCTAGGCTCACCCATGTTGCTGCAAATGGCGTTAGTTTTTCTTTTTATGGCTGAGTAATATTCCTCTGTATATATGCACCACATCTTCTCTATCTGTTTCACACTGGTAACAGCCATCAACAAAAGTCTGTAAATTGTAAATGCAAGAGAAGGTATGGAAAAAAGGGAACCCATCTACATTATTGGTGGGAAGGTACATTGATACAGCCACTAGGAGAACAGTATAGAGATTCCTTTCAAAACTGAAAATAGAGCTACCGTAGATCCCACAGTCCCTTACTATATACCGTATATGTTTTTATTCTTTATTTGTTGACCTTGTTCCTTTCTCCTAGGTTGTCCTCCACTTTTTATTCCTTTTGTGTTTTTAATTGAACATTTCACATAATTCCACTTCTCTCTTTTCTTTGCATACTAATTGTACTTAAAAAAAATTTTGTAGTTGCCCTGGAGTTTGCTAATATACATTCATAGCTAATTCAAATCAACTTTCACATAACACTATCCTACTCACAGTTTGCATGAGTATTTTACAGTAACAAAATAATCCTATTTTCTGTCCCTTGTACTATTTTTTGTCATTTATTTCTTATATTTAAGCACATATATATAATATACATGTGAATAATCAAAAGTATTGTGACTATCATTATTTTAAATAAATATTATATTAAGTCAATTAAGAATAAGAAAAATAAACTATTTTATCTTTACTTATTCCTTCTTTGATGCTCTTTTTTAACTTCATTGCCCCCTTATATAGTCACATCTAGTCTCATAACTTTGAGTAATAGTTATATGTCAATAACTATTACATTTATATATCCAGCCGGGACTGTTCCCCAGTTCTCCATATTGAGATACTTAGTAGCTTATACAACATCTTCACACAGATGTCTAACAGGTATTTCAAGCTTAATCAAATTCTTGCTTTTTCACCCCACATCATGTACTTTTTAAAACTGCCCATTCCTTAGTCAAATGGAACTCTGTTTTTATCTTCAGAGGTATCTACCCAAAAGTTAGAGTGATTTTCCCAACACTAGATTCATAAATTTATAGCCCTCAGCTCCAGGTACCTACCTCTTCCTCTCCTCCCCTGAATTTCCACCATTTATTACACTAGTTGCATAATTCATAATTTATTTTTGCTTATTATATGCCTTCCCCAGGTAGATTATAAGTTCTAATATTTTTGCTCTATTCCTAGGGCCTAGAGGATGCACTGGAACACAGTTTGTTGAGTGAATTACTGATAACCAGAGTAGCTTCCAAATGGAAGTCTAAATTACAGACTTCAGTACATCTCCTTTACTAAGCCAGGCAACCTAACATGTAACAACTGGGGAGCAGAGCTGTGCCTATTAACCAGTCCTCCCCATGATAGAAGTCTGTCCTTTCTGCATCTTAGCTCTCAGACAAATGAGCTGGAGATGCAGCAACATTGGATGAATTCAGCTTGGGGAACAATAAGAACTTATCCCAGCAACCTCATCTTAACTTTAAACACAGTTTACTCTATTGGTAACACTATGCTCAAAATTCACCAAGTCAGGCTTCAGCAATATGTGAACCGTGAACTTCCAGATGTTCAAACTGGTTTTAGAAAGGCAGAGGAACTGGAGATCAAATTACCAACATCTGCTGTATCATCAAAAAACCAAGAGAGTTCCAGAAAAACATCTATTTCTGCTTTATTGACTATGCCAACGCCTTTGACTGTGCGGATCACAACAAACTATGGAAAATTCTGAAAGAGATGGGAATACCAGACCACCTGACCTGCCTCTTGAGAAATCTGTATGCAGATCAGAAAGCAACAGTTAGAACTTGACATGGAACAACAGACTGGTTCCAAATAGGAAAAGGAGTATGTCAAGGCTATATATTGTCACCCTGCATATTTAACTTCTATGTAGAGTACATCATGAGAAATGCTGGGCTGGAAGAAACACATGCTGGAATCAAGATTGCCGGGAAAAATATCAATAACCTCAGATATGCAGATGACACCACCGTTATGGCAGAAAGTGAAGAGGAACTGAAGAGCCTCTTGTTGAAAGTGAAACAGAGAGTGAGAGAGTTGGCTTAAAGCTCAACATTCAGAAAACTAAGATCGTGGCATCTGGTCCCATCACTTCATGGCAAATAGATGGGGAAACAGTGGAAACAGAGTCAGACTTTATTTTGGGGGGGCTCCAAAATCACTGTAGATGGTTACTGCAGCCATGAAATTAAAAGACGCTTACTCCTTGGAAGGAAAGTTATGACCAACCTAGATAGCATATTGAAAAGCAGAGACTTTACTTTGCCAACAAAGGCCCATCTAGTCAAGGTTATGGTTTTTCCAGTGGTCATGTATGGATGTTAGAGTTGTACTGTGAAGAAAGCTGAGCACTGAAAAATTGATGCTTTTGAACTGTGGTTTTGGAGAAGACTCTTGAGAGTCCCTTGGACTGCAAGGAGATCCAACCAGTCCATTCTAAAGGAGATCAGGCTGGGTGTTCTTTGGAAGGAATGATGCTGAAGCTGAAACTCCAATACTTTGGTCACCTCATGTGAAGAGTTGACTCAGTGGAAAAGACTCTGATGCTGGGAGGGATTGGGGACAGGAGGAGAAGGGGACAACAGAGGATGAGATGGCTGGATGGCATCACTGACTTGATGAATGTGAGTTTGAGTGAACTCCAGGAGTTGGTGATGGACAGGGAGGCCTGGCGTGCTACAATTCATGGGGTTGCAAAGAGTTGGACACGACTGAGCTACTGAACTGAACTGAACTGAACTGAACTGAACACTGCTAAAATATCAGTAACCTACAGTTTATACTACATGTATACCTGCAGTTTGGGTTTACCTGCAATAAAAATTTATTGAATTTTTGACTTCCAATGAAGATAACAATATCTGCCATTGTTGAGATATAAAAATTCAATGACTTAACAAATAATAATAGCCTAATAATACTAGCAAAGATAGTGGTTTTTTTACTCTATGCTAGATATTATTCTAAGCAATTTATATTATGTATTTATTTAATCCTCATAGAAACTCTAGCTGGTATGAACTCTAATTATTTTACTCATGGAGCAACTGAAAAATACAGAGGTAATATTTGCTCAAGATCAGTTAGTTAATGAGATTACATGACTGAAATTAAAATCCAAGCAGTCTGACTGGAGAGTCCAGACTCAAAGAGTTCACTGTTCCATGGAGGAAAAGAGTGACCAAGTTGTGATTTAAATCCAGTTCTTTCAACCAAGTTTTATTTCCTTCTCATCTCAGGTGCTTGAAATCTCTCTTCTAGTAGAGAAAGATAGAGTTGTCTAATTTATATAATTATGTTAAAAGAAAAATAGGGGTGCCTGAGATATATGAAGGAGTCAGGAAAAGCTAAAAGGTTTAAAGAGAGAAACCTGGCCGTAAAGAGAGAAAGAGAAATAAGGGAAGAGAATGAAAGAGAAAATAAGCATTTGATTTATTTCTTTGACCTCAACCTCATCACCAAAAATTGCATCACAGTTTTCCAAGAAGTTTGCTTCTTGGAGAAAGTATCAAAGTAATATGATGAATGATAAAACACCATCCAAATGAGATCTATTATTTTATATGAATAAATAAAATGTTTATTTGTTCTGCTATAATATTTTGGCTTAATTCTTTAATTTGAAGAATGCCTCCAAAGTTAAAATAAGAGAGGATATTTCCAGAATGTATCATTAGGTGCTTCGATTTTTCTGAGAAATAGAATATTTTCAGTAAAAACTTTGACACACATTAAAAGTGAATGCCAATTCTAAAAGGAATAAAGATAAATCATCTCAATTTAATCAAGAAAAGGGACATTGGTGAAAGAGTAACAATATGGAATTTTTTAATAAGTGAAATAGTATATAAGCATGTGGAAAATTAACTCTCTTCTGCAATAGCCATTTGGCTTATATTTTAGTCACAGTGCATTAAGATTAAAGGCCCCCATGATTAGTGTTCATTTTGCTCATGTGTGTTATTTGCTCAGGCACGCCCAACTTTTTGTGACCAGTGGACTGTAGCCTGCCAGGCTCCTCTGTCCATGGAATTCTCCAGGCAAGAATACTGGAGTGGGTTGCCATTCCCTTTCCCCGATAGTTCAGTTGGTAAAGAATCTGCCTGCAATGCAGGAGACCCCGATTCGATTCCTGGGTCAGGAAGATCCACTGGAAAAGGGATAGGTTACCCACTCCAGTATTCTTAGCCTTTCCTTGTGGACCAGCTGGTAAAGAATCTGCCTGCAATGCAAGAGATCTGGGTTCAAACCCTGGAAGATCACCTGGAGAAGGGAAAGGCTGCCCATCCCAGTATTCTGGCCTGGAGAATTCCATGGACTGTATAGTCCATGGGGTCACAAAGAGTCAGACATGACTGAGCAAGTTTCACTTTCTTCAGGGGATATTTCCAACCCATGGATCAAAACTGGGTCTCCTGTATTGCCTTCAGATTCTTTACTGTCTGAACTACCAGAGAAGCCCATTATAGTAACTTGTCTTCCCTCACTGGTCTATGCAATTTTCAAGAACAGCAAGCATATTCTATTCACCTTTATGCACTTTTAGTTAAAAGAGAAATACATTAGGAGAGATAAATCAGACCTCAGATAAGGAAATTATTGTTATGTCTCTAGCCATCGGAGGTAACCAGAGAAGAGATGCAAAATGCCAGAAATATGAGTACACATTTGTTCTGGAAAGATCTTCAGTGAATTTAATTAGATAGACTACCATTTATGTAAAAGCTTGACTTATCTAAAGACAACAGTATCAAAACTTCATTAGTTGATAATTTTTCTGCTTCTAAAATGCCCAAAGCTACTAAAAATATTAAAATAAATAAAAACACAAAAATTACTTAATGGGTTTTCATTCCATCATGACACCTTTCTGTCCTTTAGAAAATTAAAGTTGATGGTGAATAACAACATATAAGCAAAAATTTTAAAATGTAACACAGAGTAACACACACACATATACACTGAACACTCCTGCTGATCTTTGTATCTGTACAAACCTGAATTGACTGATCTTTGTACTCATGAGATTATAATATAAGAGGAAAATAAAACACATTTTTCAGCTATATTCACGAATTCCTGATGACAGAACTACCCATGTAATCAGGATGCCTGATGGAGTGCTAAATAAATGAAGGCATTAATTAATACATGACTTATTTCTTGTAGATTCTTAAGTGCTTTTGCTCTATTTTGATTCAGGTATAACCAGACTGAATCTTCCTCTTCGGTGTACCCTAGCTAAGGAAAGAGTGCCTACACTTTAAAATTTTGAAAAAGACTTTCAAGGTTATTAGGAAGTAGTGTGTGATAGGTCACAGTACTTTGGATTTGTAGGAGGTCTCAGTTCAGTTCAGTTCAGTTTAGTCACTCAGTCGTGTCTGACTCTTTGCAATCCCATGGCCTGCAGCACGCCGGGGCTCCCTGTCCATCACCAACTCCCAGAGTTCACCCAAACTCATGTGCATTGGGTCGGTGATGCCATCCAACCATCTCATCCTCTGTTGGCCTCTTTTCCGCCTGCCCTCAACCTTTCCCAGCATCAGGGTTTTTTCAAATGAGCCAGCTCTTTGCATCAGGTGGCCAAAGTATTGGAGTTTCAGCTTCAACATCAGTCCTTCCAATGAACACTCAGGACTAATGTCCTTTAGGATGGACTGGTTGGATCTCCTTGCAGTCCAAGGGACTCTCAAGAGTCTTCTCCAACACCACAGTTCAAAAGCATCAACTATTCAACACACAGATTTCTTTACAGTTCAACTCTCACATCCATAACATGACTACTGGAAAAACCATAGCCTTGACTAGATGGACCTCTGTTGGCAAAGTAATGTCTCTGCTTTTTAATAGGCTGTCTAGGTTGGTCATAACTCTCCTTCCAAGGAGTAAGCATCTTTCAGTTTCATGGCTGCAGTCACCATCTGCAGTGATTTTGGAGCCCCCAAAAATAAAGTCAGGCACTATTTCCACTGTTTCCCCATCTATTTGCCATGAAGTGATGGGACTGGATGCCATGATCTTAGTTTTCTAAATGTTGAGTTTCAAGCCAACTTTTTCACTCTCCTCTTTCACTTTCATCGAGAAGCTCTTTAGTTCCTCTTCACTTTCTGCCATAAGGGTGGTGTGTCATCTGCATATCTGAGGTTATAGATATTTCTCCCCGCAATCTTGCTTCCAACTTGTGCTTCATCCAGCCCAACATTTCTCATGATGTACTTTGCATATAAGTTAAATAAGCACAGTGACAATATACAGCCTTGACATATTCCTTTCCTATTTGGAACCAGTCTGTTGTTCCATGTCCAGTTCTAACTATTGCTTCCTGACTTGCATACAGATTGCTCAAGAGGCAGGTCAGGTGGTCTGGTATTCCCATCTGTTGAAGAATTTTCCATAGTTTATTGTGATCCACACAGTTAAAGGCTTTGGCATAGTCAATAAAGCAGAAATAGCTGTTTTTCTGGAACTCTCTTGCTTTTTCGATAATCCAGCAGATTTTGGCAATTTGATCTCTGGTTTCTCTACCTTTTCTAAAACCAGCTTGAACATCTGGAAGTTCACGGTTCATGTATTGCTGAAGCCTGGCTTGGAGAGTTTGAGCATTAGTTTGCTAGCATGTGAGATGAGTGCAGTTGTGCGGTAGGAGGTCTGCTGCAGGTAATTTAGATTGCACTGCATATACGAGGCACCATCTTAATGAGTTTTAAGTTGCTCATCTTCCATAGTCAATGGTTATAAGACAGAAGTCTTTAGAGAAGTTTGCCAATTTCTCTCATTTTTTGTACCAACTAAAATTACTTTGCAAAATGTCTTTGTTCCACACAAATTGTACTTCATATGTCTAAATTTCCTTCCTAAGTACTATTCTGTCAACACAGTCTGTCTTTCTGAATTTTTATCACAGATTGGTATTGGGATAGTACAGGACATACTGGGGAGAAACCAGAATGTCCTTTTGCACCCCTATAAAATGTTTCCCATAGAGCCTCACATAATCCTGTGACTCTAACAGTATCATAACCATGGAAAACAAAGAATAAGTGAATGCTATTTTTGTAAGATATAATTATGCTATTTTAAATGAGCCATGTTTCTACATCTATCTGAGTGTGAATCAGATAGAATTAATTTTAAAGAGTCAAATATACATGAAATAACCTTTGTTTACACAAACTAAGTTCAAAAATTAGTTGACTAACAGAAGTCTCACTTTATCTCATATGCCTGATTATTTATTAGATATCTTAATTTTTCTTTAAGGATACAATCTCTTAACTTGGCAGGACAAATTTTGGGTACTAAATAAAAATATTTTCTCCTTATAGCTTCTTTCTTCTTTTCCCATATATCTGTCTGTGATTTTTAGCCTTCGCACATCTATTTAAAATGTTTTGGGTTATACTGGAAGAAAGAGAAAGAAAAGTATCAGATATGTGATAAATTAGTGTTTACTTTGCTTTATTTTAATTATAATTTCTTTCATACTCAGAAACACTCTCTCGGAGTATGATATCTGCATCAAAGGAAAAACTATGGAAATATGAATAAATAGCACAGACACGAAGAATGATAAGGATGTGTGGAACACATCCTAAGCATGTTAGGAACACGGAACATCCTAAATACCTATTGAAAATGTTGAAGTACTTTCTTAATGAATAGAATTCACTGTACATAGATCTGTCACTGAGACATTTATTTTAAGCTAATGAGTTCTTCTTCGTTTGTAAAAGTAGTACATGCTGGGCTCAATTGCCATTTTCTTTAAATATCTGCAGTTGTTTTGTATATACTGTCAGAATACAAGATTAATTATTTCTAAAAGGAATGAAACTTATGGAAAAGGAATGAAATTAACTTAGCACTCCCTTTTATTTAACAGAGCCATGGCACAGGAAAAAAAAAAAAGAATAAGCAAGACAGATGGATGGCCAGGGCCAAAAATGGGAGGAGAAAGGATGGGACCAGATCCTAGTGAGGTACAAATCTGTTCAGAGGGTTGATGGAAATAGAGACTGGTGGAGAGCTAAGTGGCAGAGGAGTTCTTAACAGATTCAGAAAGAGAGTTGGAAGTTAGAGAAGAGTAGAAGTAAATGTGATCACATGGAAAAATGAACAAGTTCTTAAATCTGGTAAATGGCATCATCTTTTGGACATTAAACTATTTCTACAAGGATAGGTGTGTGCCTTGCATATTTCCCTGCAGGCTGTTTTGAATGTGCCTTGAATTCATATTTCACAGTTGC
Source organism: Ovis canadensis (assembly GCF_042477335.2). NCBI lineage: Eukaryota > Metazoa > Chordata > Mammalia > Artiodactyla > Bovidae > Ovis > Ovis canadensis. Next base: position 83,653,857 of record NC_091247.1, read on the forward strand.
AGAACAGATTACCACAAACTTAGAGGCAGAAAACAAAACCCATTTATTCACTCACAAAACTGTAGGTCAGATGTCCGGGTGAGCTCAATGGGTTGCAAGCTTAGAGTCTCACAATGCTGAAATCAAAGTTTTGGCCAAACTGGGCTCTTTTGTGGAAGCTGTGGGGAAGCATCCACTTCCAGCCTCATTCTTGGAAAAATCCAGCTCCTGTGGTTGTAGATCTGAAGTTCCTTTATCCTTGCTGGCTGTCAGCTAGGGGCCATTCTTGATTTCTGGATACTACCTGCATTCCTTCTCACTTGGACTCCTCTAGCTGTCAATCAGCAATGGCCTCTGAAGTACTTTTCAAGCCTGAAATCTCTCTGACTTCCTGTGTCGCTAGCCACAGAAAACTTTTTGTTTTTTAAAGAGGCTCACCTTATTAGGCCTGGCCTCCCAGATTACCTCCCTGTCTTAAGAAAGGTCAGCTGATTAGCAACCTTAATTACATCTGTAAATCTCTTTTGCCATGTACCATCATATCACAGTGGAGAAGGCAATGGCACCCCACTCCAGTACTCTTGCCTGGGAAATCCCATGGATGGAGAAGCCTGGTAGGCTGCAGTCCATGGGGTCGCTAAGAGTCGGACGCAACTGAGCAACTTCACCTTCACTTTTCACTTTCATGCACTGGAGAAGGAAATGGAAACCCATTCCAGTGTTCTTGCCTGGAGAATCCCAGGGATGGGGGAGCCTGGTGGGCTGCCATCTATGGGGTCTCACAGAGTCGGACATGACTGACGTGACTTAGCAGCTTAGCAGCAGAGCATCATATCACAGATGAGGGAATTATATGACGCCAAGTGCTATCAAGGTCATTCTCAGATGTCTGATTGTCACATTTCTGGAACTTGAATGATTGGGTACTGTCAGACATTTATGCTTAATGCCACAAAAGCACATGTTTTCAAAGTCCACTCAAAACTGGTAATTCACATAATCAAGTAAAGCTAAATCAAAGACTCTTCCTCAAAAGTTTTTAAATGAAAAGTATTAGTTACTATGAACTAGCAGTTAAAAAAAAAAAAATCCATACTATAATCTTTGGAAAATGGTCATTAGGGGGAAATAAGGGCATAAGATTCCAGGGTTTGCTACTCTTTCCCCATATCTGTTCTCAAAAAGAATACATAGGTGAGGTGAGGATAAGTGCACATATATTTAAAAACCTCATTAATAGTTCTCCAGTTTGTTGATGGGAGGGTAAGTAGAAAGCTAGGAGAAACTATGCAGACAATTCCTTTATTGAAGAAGCAGTCTTGGATCAACTTAGTAACTTAGAGTCAAAAAATTGCTATGGCTTACCACTGGCTTTTTCCAGAGTGAGAAGCAAAGTAGAGGGAGGAAAACTATTAATCCTAATAGAAATAATAATCCCCAATGATTTTTAAAAAAAAACGATTTAGCAAAAAGAAAGGAGGGAAGTATCTGATGAATAAGATCACATCCTCTGAAGTGAGTGGAGAACTGTGAGCATAGCCGCACCAAGGGAAATCCTCCACTACAGCAGAACACTGTCACAGCCAAAACCCATGTGCTTACCTATCATTTCACTCACCTAACTGGGAAGAGCTGCTGGGTGGGGGGCAGGTAGAACAGGGACATTCAACATCTGAAGCTGATTATCTGTCTGGAGAAAGTTCCAAGCATTCCACACTGAATTGGAAAGAACTACAGAGGTCTTGGGGATACCCATACAAACACAACAAATAGGTCTACTGAAAACGAGCACAAGGTTTTAAAAAGAATTTCAGAAGGAAAAGTAAAGGCCAAGCTCACTAACCAAAACTGCTCAGCACCATAGCCAAGATATCCAATTTCTCTTTGTACCCTCAGCAATGGAATTGCATGCAGACCACAGTCCAAACTGAAGCTAAAAAAAAAAAAAAAAAAATCTAAAATAATGAGAAGGGAGCCAAGGAAGGAGAGGAGAGTTAATTCTTTTAGAAAGAAATCCAAGGTCTTGGAGCAGCTTTCATGTTAATCACCAATAAGATAAAGGGTACAACAGTGCAAACATGCAAAATAAGGTGTTTTTGATGTTTGTGATTGAGCTAAATACAGCATACCTGCCCTGTTCCCAATTCAGGTCTGTATATATTTATATACAGAGTTGGCATCCCCCCACCATACCCCCTTGCTTGTCATGCGATTCTGGGACATGAGCAAATGCAGCTGATTGCAGTCTTGAAGCTACTGTCAGAGGCAAGGAACAGAGATCATTCCACATGATTTCTTTGTATTACCTGTGAAGAATGTCCAGCAAGTACTTTATCTTATATCCTTCTTACTACATGCTTGTTTTCCAACTGTTACCTAAATGCAAGTTCATGTGCATGACACATAGTGAGATCAAACAGTATCAAAACATCAGAATTTGGAACAAAGGAAGGTTTATTAAGGGCCATGCAAGGAGATGGGGTGGCTCATGCCTAAAAAACCCCAAACTCCCTGAAAACTTTCAGCAAAACCCTTTTATAGAAAAGGTAACAGAGGGGCATGGTTAGTTGTTGCAAACTTCTTGGTGTCAGATCCTTTATTCTTGAGGTCAGGTCATGGTCAGATCACCATCTTCCTGTAAATCTCTATCAGATGAATGTTATTCTCTATCCTGAGAAGAAAGGGCCAGGTCCCAAAGCACAACTAATACCCTTTGAGGTCCATGTCCTGGTTGAGAGGAGGCAGATCTCAGCTGGTGGTGCCCTCAGGGCCAGGATCCCAGATCCTGTCCAGGTGTCATCACTGAGGGAGCCAGGTACCCAACCCAACTGGCCCTTAGGCTCTCAGGCCACCCATATGGAAGAGAGCAGTTCCCCCAGACTGTGACCCAGGCAGACTGCCACTGCTATTAGGCTGCAGAGACTGAGATGGGGAGAGGTTCACCCCTGCCTCAAGGCCTGGGCCAAGCCAGTGGTAGCCTTGATGAGGGCTCTGGAGCCCTGCAGGACGCAGCACCCAGCCTGTGACCTAGGCCCCCCAGTTCACCTGGCCTCAGACCAGCAAGTGAGTTTGGGGGCCCCAGAGAGAAGGCTAGGTTCCATCCACCTCTTATCTCTCTGCCAGATGACCACCAACCACCACTCCACTGACCATTGACTGAATGGGCCCCCTAAGGATCACTCACTAACAGTTAGTCACTTGGTGGAGGGGCCCACTAATGTGCTGACCCATGGCTGAGTTGGACCACTAATAGTTTTGTGTAACTGCTACCTGGTGATGAGGTGGGGGATAATGGCATACAGCAATGGCCACATGCTAAGGCCTGCTTAGGGTCACACTCTATTACAAAATTATGATTACAATCTGTTGAATTAATAATTTTGTCTAAACCTTTAAGTCTATAAACATTTATTCTAAAGCACCCACCATTAACTTAGATTAAAATCAGCAGGAGGGAAAGATAATGAGAAAGAAGAGATGGGGACACAGATTTTTAAGATTTTAGTTTAAAACAATATATAGAACTCTATAACATGTTTTTCTGAATGCCACATGAAATACTTTCAAATGTTTATTCTGTATCAGGCTTTCAAGGAAATCCCAAACTCATAGAAGAATATTTCTTTAGTTACACATACTTTGAAGAAATTTCTTTTCCTCTCTGACTTAATAGAAGAGAGAATCGAGTTATATTTCCATTTCTTGATTGTTTTCATGGGCATTTACTTTAAAAATGTTCTTTAAACTGTACATTGGACTTTAATGCAATCAATTTTCTGTATGAACTACTTTGCACAATTTACAAATTCAAAGGAATATAAAAATAAATAAATAAATGTCACACTTAGTCACTCCAGATTAACAGCACATTTATAGAACAACCTGGGGAGAAGAAAGACTTTTAAATCAATCTCTTTCAGACACTATAAGAGATAAATGAAGGAGTGACATTCACCCAAAAGCCAAAGAAATTATGGTACAAATGCAAGAAAAAGTGAATAGGACCAGTTAGCAATGTATAAGATCCAATTGGAAACTGCGGATATAAAATATAAAAATTGAAATAAAATACTTCTAAATTCAATAATAGATTAAGCTTAACTGAAGAGAAAATTAGGAGGAAGTTCTGAGGAAATCACTTAGAATTTTATACAAAAAGACAGAAAAAGAACTTGAAACAGTATGTAAGAGACTGGAAAAGAATTGGGATACAATATTGGGGCTTTTGGAAAAGCAGAAAAGTGGGCATATGTTGAATAAATCTTTAAAGACAAAATGGTAATAGTCTAAAGTTTAGGTAGGACATAAAATAACAAACAGTCTTTAGATTTTAATAATGTACTGAAAATAATATGAAATTCAGAAAACTCTAATGTCAAAATAATGTTTTACTTACTTCTGGTAATGATTTTAAACATAAGTTATATATAATTATAAGGTAGCGGAAAGAGCCAATATAGTAAAACAAAATAAATTTGACCACCTGATATGAATCTGAAGTACTGAAATATAGTCTGTACATGGCTCTCTATGATTAGCTTCCAGGTCTAAACATGGTTTTAAAGAAAAATTATGCTTCCAAATTTATCTCTGTGACTTCGTACCTACCAAAAAATTACCAAGGATGACTCACAGCTGTATTGAATAGATGGATTCAAGATGAAAATACACTCATTTCAATGAAAATGATAATGATAGATGACTTGATTTCTTCCCAGTTCCTAGGGAATGATTGACTTTGTCAACAAAAATTAAATACAATAAATAAATCGCTATAAAATCTAAAAGATTATGCACTTTTTTCCTACATGGGTAAACAATGCAAACTATAAACATGACACAGTTAACATTAAGACATTAATATCAGTAGGTTTCCCTGATACAAAAACATACAAGTCATCAGGGAAAAAAAGAGATTATGATGCTTACCATTGTACAGGTAAACATATTGGACATAAGGTGCCAAAAAATTGCCATCATTTTTTGTATTTACATAGATCTGAATATTCTGATGACTTTGAAATTTTTGTTTGCAAAAGAAACTATTACAAATGATGCTAAGAGAAAATTAACATCTCAGGATTAACCAAATTGGTAATCATTTTAAACCATTTTCCTTCTAATTTTCCTAGCTTCCATTACTGGAAATTTTTTAAAGAAAATTCAACAAACATCTCACATTTGGAAATACATTTTATATTTTAAAAAGGGAATACTTTGGCAAGCTAGATAATCTTCAAGCAAACACCAGTATTTTAAAACATGTTCTCAGGAAACCTAAAAGGTTTATTTTTGGCAAAACGAGTCAACATGCTGTCAGTCATCTCCTCCAAGATGCAATTACAGTCAGAACTAAATAATTTTGAGCGTCCAGCAACAGATACATTCAAAAAGGTTTCCATAGACCTACAAGAAAATTCACCTCATCTAAAAGAACCAGAAAAAAAACCTTACTTAAGCTATTTTTCTAGCAGCTAGACCATGATGGAAAAACTTGTTTATCAGCTGGTTTTTATTATTGAAAATTACCTTCAAGAAGCAAATCATTACAATTAGTTCCCCTTTTATAAACTTCCAAGAAATTCTTTGTCACCAATTTAAAATTTTCTAAGTGAGAGCAAATTGAAAAGCCACTTGCAATTTGTTGCAGCTTTTACTGTGACTATTTTACTCTTACTCTGTGAACTTAAATTGCACATCATCTACCTTACTTCCAGATGTTTTAAAAATGTGTCTATCCTCTGAATATCTCACAAAAGAAGTTATGAGATGAGTAATATTATTTCCATAGTGCATTTGTGGAAACTAAAATAAGAACATAAAAATTGATTAATCAAATGGAAGTCAAAACTACAATGAGATATCACCTCACACCAGTCAGAACGGCCATCATCAAAAAGTCTACAAACAGTAAATGCTGGAGAGGGTATGGAGAAAAGGGAATCCTCTTGCACTGTTGGTGGGAATGTAAATTGATACAGTTACTACGGAAGACGGTATGGATATTCCTTAGAAACCTAGGGGAAAAAAATCACCATAGGACCCAGCAATCCCACTCCAGGCATTTACCCTGAAGAAATCAAAACTGAAAAAGACACATGTACCCCAGTGTTCAATGCAGCACTATTTACAACAGCTAGAACATGGAAGCAACCTAGATGCCCATTGACAGATGAATTGATAAAGAAGTGTGGTACACACACAAAATGGAATAGTCAGTTCAGTTCAGTTCAGTAGCTCAGTCGTGTCCGACTCCTTGCGACCCCATGAATCACAGCACGCCAGGCCTCCCTGTTCATCACAAACTCCCAGAGTTCACTCAGATTCACATCCATCGAGTCAGTGATGCCATCCAGCCATCTCATCCTCTGTCGTCCCCTTCTCCTCCTGCCCCCAATCCCTCCCAGCATCACTCTTTTCCAATGAGTCAACTCTTCGCACAAGGTGGCCAAAGTACTGGAGTTTCAGCTTTAGCATCATTCCCTCCAAAGAAATCCCAGGGTTGATCTCCTTCAGAATGGACTGGATGGATCTCCTTGCAGTCCAAGGGACTCTCAAGAGTCTTCTCCAACACCACAGTTCAAAAACATCAATTCTTTGACGCTCAGCCTTCTTCACAGTCCAAATCTCACATCCATACATGACTACTGGAAAAAACCATAGCCTTGACTAGATGGACCTTAGTTGGCAAAGTAATGTCTCTGCTTTTGAATATAATATCTAGGTTGGTCATAACTTTTCTTCCAAGGAGTAAGTGTCTTTTAATTTCATGGCTGCAGTCACCCTCTGCAGTGATTTTGGAGCCCCAAAAAATAAAGTCTGACACTATTTCCACTGTTTCCCCATCTATTTCCCATTCCCTTGGTATCTCTAATTTTCTTGAAGAGATCTCTAGTCTTTACCATTCTGTTGTTTTCCTCTATTTCTTTGCATTGATCACTGAGGAAGGCTTTCTTATCTCTCCTTGCTATTCTTTGGAACTCTGCATTCAGATGCTTATATTTTTCCTTTTCTCCTTGGCTTTTTGCCTCTCTTCTTTTCACAGCTATTTGTAAGGCTTCCCCAGACACCATTTTGCTTTTTTGCATTTCTTTTTCATGGGGATGGTCTTGATCCCTGTCTCCTGTTCAATGTCACGAACCTCATTCCATAGTTCATCAGGCACTCTATCTATCAGCTCTAATCCCTTAAATCTATTTCTCACTTCCACTGTATAATCATAAGGGACTTGATTTAGGTCATACCTGAATGGTCTAGAGGTTTTCCCTGCTTTCTTCAATTTCAGTCTGAATTTGGTAATAAGGAGTTCATGATCTGAGCCACAGTCAGCTCCTGGTCTTGTTTGTGTTGACTGTATAGAGCTTCTCCATCTTTGGCTGCAAAGAATATAATCAATCTGATTTCGCTGTTGACCATCTGGTGATGTCCATGTGTAGAGTCTTCTCTTGTGTTGTTGGAAGGGGGTGTTTGCTATGACCAGTGCATTTTCTTGGCAAAACTCTATTAGTCTTTGCCCTGCTTGATTCCGCATTCCAAGGCCAAATTTGCCTGTTCCTCCAGGTGTTTCTTGACTTCCTACTTTTGCATTCCAGTCCCCTAGAATGAAAAGGACATGTGTTTTGGGTGTTAGTTCTAAAAGGTCTTGTAGCTCTTCATAGAACTGTTCAACTTCAGCTTCTTCAGCATTACTGGTTGGGGCATAGGCTTGGATTACCATGATATTGAATGGCTTGCCTTGGAAACAAACAGAGATCATTCTGTCGTTTTTGAGATTGCATCCAAGTACTGCATTTCGGCCTCTTTTGATGACCATGATGGCCACTCCATTTCTTCTGAGGGATTCCTGCCCACAGTAGTAGATATAATGGTCATCTGAGTTAAATTCACCCATTCCAGTCCATTTTAGTTCGCTGATTCCTAGAATGTCAATGTTCACTCTTGCCATCTCCTGTTTGACCACTTCCAATTTGCCTTGATTTAGGGACCTGACATTCCAGGTTCCTATGCAATATTGCTCTTTACAGCATTGGATCTTGCTTCTATCACCAGTCACATCCACAGCTGGGTATTGTTTTTGCTTTGGCTCCATCCCTTCATTCTTTCTGGAGTTATTTCTCCACTGATATCCAGTAGCATATTGGGTACCTACTGACCTGGGGAGTACCTCTTTCAGCATCCTACCATTTTGCCTTTTCATACTGTTCATGGGGTTCTCAAGGCAAGAATACTGAAGTGGTTTGCCATTCCTTTCTCCAGTGGACCACATTCTGTCAGGCTTCTCCACCATGACCCACCTGTCTTGGGTTGTCCCACGGATATGGCTTAGTTTCATTGAGTTAGACAAGGCTGTGGTCCTAGTGTGATTAGAATGACTAGTTTTCTGTGGGTATGGTTTCAGTGTGTCTGCCCTCTGATGCCCTCTTTCAACACGTACCATATTACTTGGGTTTCTCTTACCTTGGGTGTGGGGTATCTCTTCATGGCTGCTCCAGCAAAGCACAGCTGCTGCGCCTTACCTTGGATGAGGGTTATCTCCTCCCGCTGCCCTTCCTGACCTTCAATGTGGGATGGCTCCTCTAGGCCCTCCTGCACCCACACAGCCACCACTCCTTGGGCGTGGGGTTGCTCCTCCTGGCCACTACGCCTGGCCTCAGGTGCGGGGTATCTCCTCTCGGCCTTCGCCCCTGGCCTCGGATGTGGGGTAGCTCCTTCCGACCGCCGTCCCTGGCCTCGGATGCAGGGTATCTCCTCTCGGCCTTCGCCCCTGGCCTCGGACACAGGGTAGCTCCCCTTAGCCGCCGCCCCTGACTTTGGACGTGGGGTAGCTCTTGGCCACGCTTAGAGCGCCAGCCACCGCTGCCGGCCTGCGCTTAGTGCACCAGCCACCGCCGCTGGCCTGTGCTTAGTGCACCGGACGCTGCTGCCGACTCAGCCACAAAAAGAAACACATTTGAGTCAGTTCTAATGAGATGCATGAACCTAGAGCCTATTATACAGAGTGAAGTAAATCAGAAAGAGAAATCAGAAAGAGAAAGATAAATATCATATACTAATGTATATATATGGGATCTAGAGAGATGGTATGGATGAATATGTTTGCAAGGAGAAACAGACATAGAGAACAGACTTATGGACATGGAGAGAGGAGAGAGAGGGTGAGATTTATGCAGAGAGTAACATGGAAATTTACATTACCAAATGTAAAGTAAATAGCCATTGGGAATTTTCTTTATGTCTCTGGAAACTCAAATATGAGCTCTGTATCAACCTAGAGCAGTGGGATGGGAAGGGACATTCAAGAGGGAGGGGACATAGGTATACCTATGGCTGATTCACATTGATGTTTGACAGCAAACAACAAAATTATGTAAAGAAATTATCCTTAAATTTAAAAAAATTTTTAATTGGCACATCAAATATTTAAAGATTTTTAGTGTTGTAGGTGGTAATCCAACTATTGTTTTCTGCTAAGTCTCAAAACACAAATGTCATTGTCAAACTATAAGTAAAATGTACTAGGGAGAAATTGCTTCAATAAATGTATGAAATATTGTAATTTATGACTATAGGCTTTGTACCAACAGATATTGCTAAGATCTCTTTTCCAAATCCTGGTACATCATGTGATTAAGAAGGAATAGTAGATTGTTTAAATATGAAAGTTTAAAGATTAACTTTAATATAACTGAATACTATTTTGCATTGATTCACGCCAAATAGAAGAAAAACTGAGGATATGTGAATCAGATGCCTTGTGGATATGAGTCTTGATATTCTACAGTTATTCTTTCTCTCAATAGAGTGATTTTACTGTCCAAGTACGTGAAAGTGTCTTTTTACGTAGGTTCCCTGGTCATTCTAAGCCTATCTCATTAACTCACTGCCCAGGAAATTACATTAACGACACTAAAAAAAGGAAGAAAACTTCTATTTAAAGTCAAATTCTCATCTATTTCCAATACAGAAAATATTCTACAGTGGGCATGATGGGAAATCAGAGAAAAGCTAGTATTTTTTATTCACTGTTAAATGGTCCATCTAAATATCTAGACAGATCTATTTCATCAGGGTATTATATATTATACAATATTACCTCTTTCTCCTAAACATAATATTTACATAAATTGAGAAACAATGTCCCACTTGTGGATATTATTGAAGAATGTTTAAGCTTAACTTCATTAATGTTTATTATTTCACAGCTCTTCATGTTTTAAATTGAGTCAGTTGATTAATCTGAAAATATTTATATTGAGCTCCTGCTCTATTTCAGTTCCTACAATGATTTTAAGTTGATTCCTCATGAAGCTCACCTACAAAGAATGAACTTTCTATAAAGTATTCATAACTCAATTATAATTCAAATTTTATGTTCTGCCTAAAAGTATTAATATACAATGGCAAAAACCCTTTAGTAATAAAAATAGCCACAATATACTCAAATTTTGTGTATCTTTTTTCTTTGTCATTTAGAAATTTTTAATTTGGAGTTCTTTTAATTTAGTATATATTAAAATATAAACTAAAAGAACAGAGAAGACATTGAATATAAATGCAATCCCTGTATCACCTAAAGGATATTTCACAGAAAAGGAAACTTGAAGGGCCAAAACAAAAATGAAGAGTTTTACCTTATTAATAATTTTTAAAATGCAAATTTTAGTCAAAGTAAAATGACATTTTAAACCCACCATTTTTTTAAAAAATAGGAAATTCTGATACTGCCACATGCTAACTGGTGGGAGACTGAATTAATACAGTACTTGGAAAACAACTTAGTGTTATCTCATGGAGTTCTATATTTGCAAATTCAGGACTTGGAAGCCATTTCTGGGTGAATATCTTAGAAAACTCTTAAGCTTGTGTCTTAAGGGACCTGTAGAAAATATTTCTGGCATCAACGGACATCAAATTGAAAAAACTCAAAATGACCATATACTATATTTATGTATAGATAGATATGTTTTGGGAACACTATGTAATAGTGAAAATGAGTGATCTGCTAGATACATCAAATGAATGAATATTAGAAAGATATCATTGGATGTAAAAAGAAAGATACAGATTAGTTATAGTTTTATACCATTTATATAAATTTCAAAAGCACACAAGCTCAGCAATAAAAGTACACAATATATAGAAAAACTAAAATGAAAAGAAAAACACAGAAGTTGCATATGATCAAATTTGTTTTGGAGGGAGACAATGTCAATATCTGGAATGTCTAAATTACTAATATTCCATTTGCAGGTTTGTGGCTGAAAGCCAATTTATTCTTCTTTGATTTGTCCTAATGGCTTTATATTTATTCTTTGATTTGTCCAAACTGCTTTTTATACTGGTTCCTCACAATTAACACACATGAAAAAACTGAGGCACAAAGATATGAAATAACTTTATCAAAGTCACTCTGCTCAAATGTAAAATTGGAATTTGAACAGATAATCAAGAAACTGAAGGTAGCCTTATAGCCATTATACTGTACTAATTCCTCCCATCAAAAAATAATGTGTGGCCAATATGGTAGAGAAGAAAGACCTGAACTCACCTCCTCTCATGGGCACACAAATATTATAGCTCTTTACAGAGTGGCTATCTATGCAAATGACATTAAGTCTAGAAGAAAATGTTTTCCCAGCACTAAAGATATAAAAAGGAATTGCAATGAGACAGGAAGGAGAGACAGAGACACGACATAGTCAAGATTCATAAACCCCAGGTAGGTGACCCACAAGGGGAGGATAATCACAATCGTGGAGGTTCTCCCCAAGGAACAAGGGGTTCAAGTCCCACATCAGGATCCCCAGTCCAAGAGTCCTACATTGGGAAGACATGTCCCCAGAACATCTGGCTCTGAAGGCCAGCAGCGTTTGTGTATGGGAAAGCCAGAGGGTTATAGGAAACAGAGACTATTCTTACAAGACATGTGTAAAATGTCACAAGTTCTGAGACCCAGTACTGAAGCAGTCATTTGAAAGGAGCCTGAGTCAGACCAACTTACTGATCTTAGAGAGCCTCCCAGAAAGGCAGGAGGCAACCTGGGGATAAAGATGCTGGTGGCAGCCATTAGTGAGAGCCCATTCCACCACTAGAACTGTGGTGCTAGCAAACACCGTTTTGGAATCTTCCATCTTGCTTAATAGTGTCAGATTTACTTGCTTCCAGCAGGTTGGCACAAGCACTAGGCCCATGAGGCCCCACAGCTAGCTGCCCTTGATCCTGACTCCACCCACCAGTGGCTCAGAATCAGCCCTGGGATCACTGAGACCAAGACTGACAGGCAGCCACACTGGGACATGGACCTGCCCACCAGCAGGCTGGCAGGCACCACATGAGGCAGGGACTGGCAGTCAATTAGGCCAGGGGCCAGCCCTACCTACTAGTGTGCCCACAGTAGTCAACCTCGCCACAACAGAGGGCCCACACAGCTCACAGAGGGATCACCCTACAGCATACAGCTCTGGTCACCAGAGGGAAATGTGCTGCTGGGCTCCATAGGAAGTCGCCAACATAAGGTCACTTCTCTAAGACTGGAAAACATGACTGATCTATCTAATACATGAAGATCTGAAATTCTTTTTTTGTATAGTTCTGTGTATTCGTGCCACCCCTTCTTAACATAGGGGCTTCCCTGGTGTTGCAGAGGTTAAAGCATCTGCCTGCAATGTGGGAGACTTGGGTTTGATCCCTGGGTCAGGAAGATCCCCTGGAGAAGGAAATGGCAACCCACTCCAGTATTCTTGCCTGGAGAGTCCCATGGACAGAGGAGCTTGGTGGGCTACAGTCCACGGGTCGCAAAGAGTCGGACACGACTGAGCGACTTCACTTTCACTTTCACTTCTTAACATGTTCTGCTTCTGTTAGGTTCATACCATTTCTGTCCTTAATTGTACCCATCTTTGCATGAAATGTCCCCTCAGTATCTCTAATGTTCTTGAAGAGAGCTCTAGTCTTTCCCATTCTATTGTTTTCCTCTATTTCTATGCACTGATCGCTGAGGAAGGATTTCTTATCTCTTCTTGCTATTCTTTGCAACTCTGCATTCAAATGGGTATATTGCCTTCCCTTTGCCTTCCTTTGCCTTCCCTTCTCTTCTTTTCTCAGCTATCTGTATCTTCATGACCCAGATAACCACAATGGTATGATCACTCACCTAGAGGCAGACATCCTGGAGTGCGAAGTCAAGAGGGCCTTAGAAGCATTACTAGGAACAAAGCTAGTGGAGGTGATGGAATTCCAGTTGGGCTGTTTCAAATCCTATAAGTTGATGCTGTGAAAGTGTTGCACTCAATATGCCAGAAAATTTGGAAAACTCGGCAGTGGCCACAGGACTGGAAAAGGTCAGTTTTCATTCCAGTCCCAAAGAAAGGCAATGCCAAAGAATGCTCAAACTACCAAACAATTGCACTCCTCTCACATGCTAGTAAAGTAATGCTCAAAATTCTCCAAGCCAGGCTTCAATAGTATGTGAACCATGAACTTCCAGATGTTCAAACTGGATTTTAAAAAGGCAGAGGAACCAGAGATCAAATTGTCAACATGTGTTGAATCATTGAAAAAGCATCTACTTCTGCATTATTGACTACGCTAAAGCCTTTGACTGTGTGGATCACAACAAACTATGAAAAATTCTTCAAGGGATGGGAATAACAGACCACCTAACCTGCCTCCTAAGAAATATGTTTGCAGATCATGAAGCAACAGTCAGAACTGAACATGGAACAACAGACTGGTTCCAGTTCGGGAAAGGAGTACGTCAAGGCTGTATATTGTCACCGTGCTTATTTAACTTATATGCAGAGTACATCATGTGAAATGCCACTCTGAATGTAGCACAAGCTGGAATCAAGATTGCTGGGAGAAATATCGATAACCTCAGATATGCAGATGACACCACCCTTATGGCAGAAAGTGAAGAGGAGCTAAAAAGCCTCTTGATGAAAGTGAAAGAGGAGAGCGAAAAAGTTGGCTTCAAGCTCAACATTCAGAAAACGAAGATCATGGCATCTGGTCCCATCACTTCAAGGGAAATACATGGGAAAACAGTGGAAACAGTGTCAGACTTTATTTTTTGGGGCTCCAGAATCACTGCAGATGGTGATTGCAGCCATGAAATTAACAGATGCTTACTCCTTGGAAGAAAAGTTATGACCAACCTAGATAGTATATTCAAACATTACTTTGCCGACTAAGGTCCATCTAGTCAAGGCTATGGTTTTTCCAGTAGTCATGTATGGATGTGAGTGTTGGACTGTGAAGAAGGCTGAGCACCGAAGAATTGATGTTTTTGAACTGTGGCGTTGGGGAAGACTCTTGAGAATCCCTTGGACTGCAAGGAGATCCATCCAGTCCATTCTGAAGGAGATCTACCCTGGGATTTCTTTGGAAGGAATTATGCTAAAGCTGAAACTCCAGTACTTTGGCCACCTCATGCAAAGAGTTGACTCATTGGAAAAGACTCTGATGCTAGGAGGGATTGGGAGCAGGAGGAGAAGGGGACGACAGAGAATGAAATGGCTGGATGGCATCACGGACTCGATGAACGTGAGTCTGAGTGAACTCCGGGTATGGTGATGGACAGGGATGCCTGGCGTTCTGCGATTCATGGGGTCGCAAAGAGTCAGACACGACTGAGCAACTGAACTGAACTGAACTGAGAGTGGGTGATGGACAGGGAGGCCTGGCATGCTACGATTCATGGGGTCGCAAAGAGTGGGACATGACTGAGTGATTGAACTGAACTAATCTGAAGTGAGGAACTGAGCTGAGCTATCTAATACATACAAATAAACACAAAGAATTAGGCAAAATGAGTATAGAGAGGAATATTTTGCAAGTGAAAGAAGAGGACAAAAAAAAACTAAACAAAGTGGAGATAAGCTATGTACGTGATATAGAGTTCAAGGTAATGATCATTAAGACACACTACAAAATTAGAAGATGCACTACAAAATTAGATCTTTTTTCTATGACAAAGATCAAGGAGGTTTCATTAGCAATTCACTGATGAATTAAAGAGAAATGAACTCAGGTGAAGCAAGTCTGTGACATTTAATGAATCAGAGCTCACACTTAAACAAAACCTAAATTGCAGACAGTGATGGGGAATTCTCCCTTCAATTAAGCTCATTGAATGGGGTGTGTCTGTTCAAAACAAATAGCTATAGAGGGAAGATAAAAAGAGACTTGGCTGATAAAGAGAGAGCTGATAAAAAATGGGTCACTCCTCAAAGAGTCATATATAAAAGTTTCTGTGAACATAATGCTTTCACATTTCAAGGACTTACAGCAGGTAAATAAATCAAACACACACATCAAATGGTAAAAATACTTCAAATAAACTCAAGTACCAGTTAACAACTCAACTAAACACTCCCTCAGGAACTCTGAAATTCTACTATTGAAGTGTTATCACCTGTGTCCATAAGGTGAACAACAATGGTATATTATTAATTATAAAGTTTTTCCATCTTTATCACCGCCCAAATAAATGATTTTAGATCTTCTAATAGGTTAAGAACTGTTTAAAGGTATGGGAAATAACAAAAATCAATACACTAGATAAAACATAACTATACTCTTACTCTGTGCTGGTAAATATCAAGGCACAGATATTTTCATCTTCATAAATATTCTCTTAGGTAGTCAATATCTGTATTCTAATTTGTAGTTGAAGACAATATGTATCAGTACAGTTAAATAACATCTACAGAGTTACACACCTTGCAAGATACACACCAGATTTCAAATAAAATCTGACACTAGCTTCTATTTCAGTATTACCTGAGCAATTACACGCCACTACCATGACTACTATCCTATATTTTATTTTTAAAACAAAGTTAATTTTATTGTTTTTTCTTGATTAAAGGTAATATTTTATCAGTGTAAAAGAAAGCGTAAACCAAAAGGAAATATTTTATAATGCCATCACACAAAGATAGCATTTCATAGGTATTCATATTATTTTTCCTAAGGATATAAACACACATACATAAATATTTTAAAGAGGGAGAGATATGGCTTTGTGTACATGAAATATATTGTCTGTACTTCTTATAGTTATAATAATTACTATGATTATACATACCTATAGTTCATTTATTTTATTGCCATAAAATATTCTAATGTACAGACGTGTGTGTGTGTGTATTCAGTCACTCAGTCATGTCCAGCTCTTTGCAACCTCGTGGACTGTAGCCTGCCAGGCTCCTCTGTCTGTGGAATTTTCCAGGCAAGAATACTGGAGTGGGTTGCCATTGCCTCCTCTAGAGGATCTTCCAGACCCAGGGATCAAACCCACATCTGCTGCATCTCCTGCATTGGCAGGTGGATTCTTTACCCTGAGCTACCTCGGAAGCCCCTAATATTATAGACATACCACAACTTACGTATCATTTCTACCTTAGATGGATATTTGAGTTGTTTTCAGTTTTAGGCTACTGCAAATAACTACTATAAGCACTGTTTTATATGTACTTTTATGTACATATCATATATTGGTTCTCTAATGGGGAAAAATGAAACCCAATGTATGGCACTGAACAAAATTCTAACGAACAGTTTCAAGCTACCACTGGTGTAAAAGATCACAAATTTCACTGCTGGCTCTCTGAGCTAATAATAGCTGATTTGAGCACATACACTTTTATACTAAGATATGTACACATAATTATATATATGCATATGTATTAAATATATCACTTTCAGTTCATTTCAGTCGCTCAGTCGTGTCCGACTCTTTGCAACCCCATGAATCGCAGAACGCCAGGCCTCCCTGTTCATCACCATCTCCCGGAGTTCACTCAGACTCATGTCCATCAAGTCTGTGATGCCATCCAGCCATCTAATCCTCGGTCGTCCCCTTCTCCTCCTGCCCCCAATCCCTCCCAGCATCAGAGTCTTTTCCAATGAGTCAACTCTTCACATGAGGTGGCCAAAGTACTGGAGTTTCAGCTTTAGCATCATTCCTTTCAAAGAAATCCAGGGTTGATCTCCTTCAGAATGGACTGGATGGATCTCCTTGCAGTCCAAGGGACTCTCAAGAGTCTTCTCCAACACCACAGTTCAAAAGCATCAATTCTTCGGTGTTCAGCCTTCTTCACAGTCCAACTCTCACATCCATACATGACCACAGGAAAAACCATAGCCTTGATTAGACGGACCTTAGTCGGCAAAGTAATGTCTCTGCTTTTGAATATACTATCTAGGTTGGTCATAACTTTTCTAACAAGGAGTAAGCGTCTTTTAATTTCATGGCTGCAATCACCATGTGCAGTGATTTTGGAGCCCCAAAAATAAAGTCTGACACTGTTTCCACTGTTTCCCTGTCTATTTCCCATGAAGTGATGGGACCAGATGCCATGATCTTCGTTTTCTGAATGTTGAACTTTAAGCCAAATTTTTCGCTCTCCACTTTCACTTTCATCAAAAGGCTTTTTAGTTCTTCTTCACTTTCTGCCATAAGGGTGGTGTCATCTGCATATCTGAGGTTATTGATATTTCTCCCGGCAATCTTGATTCCAGCTTGTGTTTCTTCCAGTCCAGCGTTTCTCATGATGTACTCTGCATATAAGTTAAATAAGCAGGGTGACAGTATATTATATATAATTGCCAGATTTTAGAATTTGTACATGATCAATTTTAGAAAATAATGCCAAATAGTTTTCCAATTTAATAGGACCAATTTATATTCTCACCAACCCTACATGAGAGTTCCCATTATGTATCAAACTGTAATTTTAATCATCCAAGAGAGCATGCCATAGTATATTAATTTGATCTTATTTTCCATTTTACGTGATTACCATTGAGCTTGCCCACTTTTAGGAATATTTATGGCTATTTTTAATATTCCTGTGCCTCTTAACGTCAGTTACTGATTTTCTGCTTAGTTGTCTATGTTTTCTGAATGATTTCAGACATATCCATGTTTTATGTGTTGAAAGTTTCTTCACCAAGATAAGAACTTGCCTTTTCACTGTCTTAATGGAGTCGTTTGATGAACAATCTTAATGTACTCAAATGTATTCAGGGTAATCTCCTGTTTTAGAGTTTTTGTTTTGTTTGAGATATATTTATTTCACTCATCGGAGATCATGAAAATATTTTCCTTTATTGTTCTCCAGATTTTTTTTGTTGCTTTTCTTTTTGTATTTTGATTTATGTTTTACATAAAAAACAGTTTTCTATATAACATGAAGTAGAAGCCAAATTTCATTTTTATTTTTATGGATATAAAGTATCCCAGCATGATTTATTGAAAAATATTTTCTGTTCCCAGCTCTGGAGTAGCACTCTATTTATAAATTAAGACTCCACATATGCTTGGGTCTTTTTCTGGGATCTCTACTTTATTCCACTGCTTTACTTGTCTATCTTTACATGAATATCATGCTGTCTTATTTAGAGTAGCATTATAAAAATTCTGGATGGAACAAACCCATTCACTTTGTTCCTCTCCAAGAACATTATGAAAGTGAAAGTGAAGTCATGTCCAACTCTTTGCGACCCCATGGACTGTAGCCTACCAGGCTCCTCCGTCCACGGAATTTCCCAGACAAGAGTACTGGAGTGGGTTGCCATTTCCTTCTCCAGGGGATCTTTCTGACCCAGTGATTGAACCCAGGTCTCCCACATTGCAGGCAGACACTTTACCATCTGAGCCACCTATAGCTACTTACAAAAAAACATGTTAACACACTTAATGAAACATAATTGTGTTACAATAAACATCTCATATTTAAAGTGTTAATTTTATGTTTTTAACATGTATGCACCCATAAAACATAATCACAAATTAAGATAATTAATATATCCATCCCACGATGTACTTTTCTTGTTTTCCTCCCATGCTATTGTTGCATGGAGTGTTCTCTAGAGAATCATTCTTAATCTCTTCACCTAAAGCAATAGCTTTTACCATTCTAGAATCTGTTCTCCATCTATTATTTTCTTCTATCCTCTTTTTGTAGTTAATGATACATCAAACTATGATTCCTAAAGTTTTCAGTTAATAAAAGCATTTTCCAATATCAATACACATATATTTTAAAATCATTTCAAGATACACTAATATCCACCATGTGCATGAGCTACATTTAACTTAATCATCATTTGCTTTAAGTTCTTCTGGCTCACTGGAAAAGAACCTGATGCTGGAAAAGAATGAGGGCAGGACAAGAAGGGGACAACAAATGATGGGATGGTTGAATGGCATCACCAACCAAATGGGCATGAGTTTGAGCAAACTCCAGGAGATAGTAAAGGACAGAGGAGCCTGGTGGGCTGCAGTCCGTGGGGTTGCAAAGAGTTGGACATGACTTAGGAACTGAACAACAAGAAAATAATCTGAGAATAAATATTAAATGAATATACCATTTAATCATTACCCTTTAACTTATATTGAAATAGTCACCCATATAAAGTTATTATATCTTTGTAGAAAAACTTTGACATCACCCTGATTATCTCCTTAGTATATGGATAAATAAAAATGAATTTTCTAGAAGAATAGAAGCATTGTTTTAGAAAGAGACTCACAGAAAATGAACTCATGGTTTCTGGGGGAAAGGGATAGTCAAGGGCTTTGGGAAGGTCATATACACACTACTAAATTTAAAATGGATAATCAACAAAAATCTATTGTGTAGCACAAGGAATGCAAGTCAATGTTATGTGCCAGCCTAGATGGGAGAAAAATGGATACATGTATATGGCTGAGTCCCTTCACTTTTCACCTGAAACTATGGATACATGTATATGGCTGAGTCCCTCCACTGTTCACCTGAAACTATCACAACATTATTAATTGTCTATACCCCAATACAAAATATATTTGGTGTTAAAAAATATTTAAAAACAAAGAACAATGAAGAAGCATTGTTTTACAAACTTTCCATACATATCCTCATGCTGATTTCCAAAATAAATGTATCAGTTTTCCCTCTTACATAATATTTATAAATGCTTCTATATTATCATGAAAGTGAAAGTGAAGTCGCTCAGTCATGTCTGACTCTTTGCGGTCCCATGGACTGTAGCCTACCAGGCTCCTCCGTCCATGTATTTTCTAGGCAAGAATACTGGAGTGGGTTGCCATTTCCTTCTCCAGGGGATCTTCCCAACCCAGGGATCAAACCCAGGTCTCCCACATTGTAGGCTGATGCTTTACCGTCTGAGCCACCAGGGAAATCTCCTATATTATCACACCTATGATTAAATGGCAGTTTCTGAAGTCATGCTAATTTGATAAACAGCAAATATATTATTACTAAGTATTTCTTTGAGTTTTTGTGATATGTAATCAATTTGTGACTCTATTCTCAGAAATTCTTGTTTTAAGCCCTTTTCTTTTTTTTTCTATTAAAGTTTTTTTTTTTTTTTTTTTGCTTTGCAGATGAGGGTCATAAAAGAAAGAACAAAATAAAAGATGACACTCTGAGAAAATATTAGTAATTACAAATGCATAAAGAATTTGCTAAGATTGTTTATGCTTCTCTTTGAATACCTAATAAAAGCACAAAGGAAATTTTCTAAAGTTCTTATTTTCCAAGTTTTATTTTTCTATAATATTGAATCATTTTCAATAAGGAGAAAAACTTAAGGAAGCCAGTCATTCAACATAAAAAATCCCCTATAGCTATGATATTCATCCCCATTTTTATTATTTCTTTCTTTCTTTGGCATAAAAAAACTTCTTTATTTGGTATTCATATATTACTACCTCCAAATATCTATATTATCCTACTTTTATTATTCTATTCCTTACAATTCAAGGATCTCTTTCTGCCTTTCCTGATGACAGTGCTAAGAAATGCAAGCACATCTAAAGATTCCACCTGGGAAGCTCTCCTTAAGGTTGTACTGTCTATAAATAGTATCTTTTGGAAAAATCACTATTCACTATTGTGTACACATTTGCCACCCACTGCAGCTCCACCTGGAATATGCTAAATTGAGAGTTGCCCCTTTGAGAAACAGATCTCAAAAATAGCCAAAGCATCTGCCTGTAAGACTTTGATTTATGGCTCTTATTTGAAATCACTGATGGTCTTTTCAGTACACAGTCTTAAAGATACCACATCTTCTTTATATAACACATATTCAGTGATCAGTCTCCTGTACCAGCCACTTCTCTAGGCATTGGTATAGGGCAGTGAAAAAAAAAAAAAAAAAAACAGAAAAGGATCCTGATTTCATAGAACTTACATTCTAGTAAATATCTTTCTGAATAAGCAGCATCTTGCCATACCTCGCTTTCAACTATTCCAAAAGCAGACACTGAAAAACTGAGATGTCTAAGGGACATCAAACTACACATAGTCTCAGTGGCCCATTTTTTTTAATAACCTCATATATCCCTTTTCACATGTAATTATACACAATACATTAAAATTTAAATGAATGTCTTTATATTAAAGAAGAATATGGGAATAGATTGTTTTAAGTCTTTCATTTGACAATTATTCATGCATAGAGTTTTACTGATGAGCCACAATGAAGTCACATACATGAGGGAAAATATAATTAAACTGCTATTAAAATATCAGCCAATTTCTACTGAGCATTTACCAAGTACCTGGCATTTTCCTAACCCATTTATTTAAATTGATGTGTGAAATAAGCTCTGAAAAAATGAAAGTGAAAGTGTTAGTCACTCAGTCGTGTCTGACTCTTTGCGACCCCATGGACTGTAGCCTGCCAGGCTCCTTTATCCATGGAATTCTCCAAGCAAGAATACTGGAGTGGGTTGCCATTCCCTTCTCCAGAGGATCTTCCCAACCCAGGGATTGAACCCAGATCTCCTGCATTGCAAGCAGATTCCCCACCATTTAAGCTCTAGAAGAAGCATATCACAGAGGTCTAAATAACTTGCACAAAAGAACAGTGATTAAAGAGTGGAAACAGGTCAAGACGAAGAGCAAAGGAAAGACTACCAGCATTTTTAACCACTATGCTATGATGATTTCAAGTATTTAATAGTGTTTTAAAGTAAGATTTTAGTTCCATTTAATTTAAGCCAGATAAAAAATTACCATTTGTATCTAGTCTAATGTTAATTAATAGAACTCCAGGACTATTAAGAGATGAAGCTGCATAAAAGGAGTGAGAATAATGTGCATGTGCTCCAAACAGGTTTGGTTTTTTTTTTTTTTTTTTTTGGTCTTTTATATATTGATTTTTTTTTTTCAGATTGGCCTAAACACGCTGACAGAGTGCTCTTTGAATGTTTTACTTTGAGATAGCATTCCTCATTGAAAGGATTCATCTGTCTGTAACAATTTCAACCTGCTGCCTCTCAGTCTCTCTAAGCTGGTGTCTTCTTCCTTCAAAAAATTGTCTTTCTGCAAATCACAGTTCTTTTCATAATAAAAATGAGTTCCAGAACTTTCAAACTGCACATTAGAAGTGAATTGCTATGTAGAAATAGAAAATTACACCTCCCAAAACCAGTTTCTTTCTGGAAACTCACCATCTTCTGGTGAATACTCACTCATTCCTACTGGCACTCACAGACTTCTAATTCCTCTTCTTTAATTTAAACACGTTAATCCAAGTTTGGAAATAAATATATTCAAACTGAAACTTTGTTGGAGTAAGGGGATCATTCAAAGAATCTGCTGAAAGCTAAAGGATAGCCAAGGCTAAAGAGACACTTTGCACATGTGCATGGGTGCTCAATCACTCAACTGTGTCTGACTCTATGACCCCATGGACTTTGGACCACCAGGCTCCTCTGTCCAAGGAATTTCCCAGGCAAGGACACTGGAGTGGGTTGTCATTTCCTACTCCAGGGCATTTTCCCAACCCAGGGATCAAACCCGCATTTCCTGTGTCTCCTACATCGGCAGGTGGATTATTTACCACTGAGCCACCTGGGAAGCCTAAAGACACACAGAAGGTGGTATAAATCTAGAACATCTGTTTCGGAGTGTGTATTTTGCTCATTTCCAGTCTTGCTTATCATGGCTTCCTCCTTCTAAGCAGCTGCTTCCACAGGACTGCTGCTGCCGCTGCTAAGTTGCTTCAGTCGTGTCTGATTCTGTGCGACCCCATAGACGGCAGCCCACCAGGCTCCCCCGTCTCTGGGATTCTCCAGGCAAGAACACTGGAGTGGGTTGCCATTTCCTTCTCCAATGCATGAAAGTGAAAAGTGAAGTCACTCAGTCGCTCAGTCGTGTTCGACTCTTAGCGACCCCATGGACTGCAGCCTACTAGGCTCCTCCGTCCGTGGATTTTCCAGACAAGAGTACTGGAGTGGGGTGCCATTGCCTTCTCCGTCCACAGGGCAGAGACTTCATTTAACCTGTACCAGCTCAAGTCTCAGGCATCAGAGTAACAGGTCTCTCTGCTTACAGTTCTACATTGGTTTCTCTTATACTCCTGGGGTAACTGATACCAAGTTGACCTCCTTTTATTAGTGTGTTCAACTTTCTAGGGTCTTCATAGGATAAGTACTAATGGGTAAATTGACAACCCTAAGACTTACATACTCACAATAACTGGAGGAGAGAGAGGGAGAAGCTTAGAAGAAAATATCTTTTCTTTAACCCACTTTCTTAATTTGAGGGCTGCCTTTCTAGTCAGAAAGATCAGCAGAGACCATCGATATTTTAATCCTCTGTGGGTGTCTGATGATATCATGATCTGGACAAAATAAAGCTTAAGTGTGATATGGTAGAAAACTATTTAACTCTCTTTAAACCATGACTGAAAAGAGAATTATTCAGTCACTGTAACCAAAAATGGAAGAGTAATAAAAAAAGTATTGAGATAAACACCTTCAGAGGAATGGAGTTTGGAGGAAATGTCTTAGCCTGAACAGATTTGATAGTCCTACTATGTGGAACAGAAACTAGACAAGTGTCCACAATTGCTGAGACTAAGAGTACAATGAATACTAAACACTTAATATAATTTTAATTCCCTCTGAAGCTAATGACAACCTATTATGTGGACCCAGAGAAAAACAAAGCAGCAGCCTACCAAGAACTCTCAGAAATTCGGGAATGAAAAATGTGAAAATTCTAACAAAACTAAGTACAAAATCTCTTAAAATACGGGGTGAGAGGCAATTATTGAAATTATAACACATGGACTGAAAGCAGACTAAGATGAAATTCTTATTGCTATTTAGATATGATTATGAATGTTGTAATTGGTGAGAATAAGCAATATCCACATTTTCATAAGCACTTGAAGGATTATTGTACAAATCAGACAGTGACAGCAAACTGGCCTCAGGTTGGGCTTCCTGAGCTCTGACAGTAAAGAATCTGCCTGCAGTGCAGAACACTCGGGTTCAATTCCTGGGTCGGGAAGATCCCCTGAAGAAAAGAATGGCAGCCCACTCCAGTATTCTTGCTTGGAGAATCCCATGGATAGAAGACCCTCATGGGTTGCAGTCCATGGGGTCACAAAGAGTTAGACTCGACTGAGCGACTGAGAGACTAACACAAGGAACAACTAAATTTGAAGCAGCAGAGGCTGAGCGATTCTAAACAAAGAAAGAGGGGAAATGGTATTGTTCATGGAGCCCTCAGGGCAAGATCAAAGCCCCACTTTAGTTCATTTTTACCAATAACCTCTGAATGTAACATTATGAAATGTGAATTGTGACTAGGAAACTGGAACCTGTGGAAAGTACTAAGAAATACAAGGTAATCAATTGGGGGAGAAAAAATATGATGTAGATTTAATGGGGGTGTGAAAACAGAACTAGGGTTTCAAAAGAAATGTTTCCTCTTCAACCTATGCTGAAGTGGGAGGAGAGATCATATTCCTGAACCAGTAATAACAACTGTAGCTGTTCTTTGCTACATATCCATTAGATTCTAACTAGATTGTATGATGGCACCCCACTCCAGTACTCTTGCCTGGAAAATCCCATGGACAGAGGAGCCTGGTAGGCTGCGGTCCATGGGGTCGCAAAGAGTCAGACACAACTGAGCGACTTCCCTTTCACTTTTCACTTTCATGCACTGGAGAAGGAAACGGCAACCCACTCCAGTATTCTTGCCTGGAGAATCCCAGGGATGGGGAAGCCTGGTGGGCTGCCATCTATGGGGTCACACAGAGTCGGACACGACTGAAGTGACTTAGCAGCAGCAGCAGATTGTATGAGACAGGAAGGAAAATACCCTATTCCCCAGCTGTGGTTCTCATTTGTGTACTTCCTCCCAATTCCCTGGCCCTACTTCTAAGTGGCCAACTGCTCCATGAATCTTCAAACTTCCCAGTTCGGTTTACTCATTTTTTATCCAAAATGCTCTACCTCAAACATGACCTTCCTTGCTGATCAACTTCCTTAAGCTGATGACACAGCATCACTAGATCAAATTAATTTGTGATTCCTAAAGAGATCTATTTTCCTATTAACCAACATAGGTTTTCTTTCCCGGTTCTTGCCCAACAATCAAGGTTTAGGTTCAGAATTTAGAATTTGACCCAGCACCTTCACCAGATTATATGGATTTCTATTTCTTCTTGTTAGTGTTTCAAAAACAAAAGGAAAAAAATCTCAAAAACATGCTCCTTGAACACTAGGTATTTAGTCTGAATTAAATGGTTATCATTATACATGTTTAAATTACTTTCAGAATTCATATTATATGTGGATAGGTAGTAGGCACCAAACTATAGAAGTACCCTTAGAATTCTAATCATCTCTGACCTTGTGATGGAATTTATTAAACTGCAATCTATGACAACAGAACACATAGGGGATTTGCAAAATTTAATGTCTTTTTGCACTTAAATTATTGCTCTATTTTTTATTTTGAAGGCCTAGTGACAATGATAATATATTTAGACCTACTGGTGGAATGATACCCTTCCACTCTACCACTGGGTCTCTGATAGCTTCATTTTGTAGCAGAAAAACACTGCTTTGTTCCCATTATACAGTTCCTTCCTGAATGTTTTCCACACTGCTCTACTGTGCAACAGTCTGTTCTAAACATTAAACACACTTCCCTGCCTTGGGGATAGTGACAAGCCAAATCCCAGACATGACATTATATGATTTTGTGACAGTGCCCTCTCTCTAGTTGGTTTAAGCCACAAGTCTGAGGCAACCTTTGTAACAATAACTTAAGGGGCATTTATTTATAAGATTATGGAAATAATGGTGGTAATGTATTAAAATTGGTTTTAACCACATGTTTATACATTTTTACATAACTTTCTTCCTGAGCAACATATTTTTGAAAATGTTCAACTTTTTATAAACACTCTATATATGACATGTATATATAAAGTAAAATATGTATAATTTATTGGTTCTTATTATCTGCTCAGCTCTGGGAAAAGCAATTTACATCCACTATCTCATTTTTATCTCCATTAAAACACAATGAAAAAAAATTTCTGAGGCACAGAAAATTAAACAACTTTCCCCATGTCATATAATTAGTGCAGAAGTCACTATACTATATATTAACTGTGTCAGCAAGGATGGGTGCCCACCAGTGGGGGCTGTGGAAGAATTTCCCCAAGCCTTTCCCCACACATTGACATCTGACATTTGACAATAGTCCAGACTCTAAACCAAATGACATTCAGTAAATGGAATTCAGAGGCCCAGGCTCTGCAGGGAGATGGTTAGTGAACTATACTCCCAAGTCTCACATAACAGGAAGACCCTTGTCCTCACTATCAGCCACTTTGTAAGCAAGAACCCAGGATTCTAATAGTTCAGTTGCTAAGTCATCGCTGATCCCATGGACTGCAGCATGCCAGCTCCTCTGTCCTCTACTATCTTCCATGGTTTGCTCAAATTCATGTACATTGAGTAGATAACACTGCCTAACCATCTCATACCTGAATGGTCTAGTGGTCTTCCCTACTTTCTTCAATTTCAGTCTGAATTTGGCAATAAGGAGTTCATGATCTGAGCCACAGTCAGCTCCTGGTCTTGTTTTTGTTGACTGGATAGAGCGTCTCCAACTTCAGCTGCAAAGAATATAATCAATCTGATTTCGGTGTTGACCATCTGGTGATGTCCATGTGTAGAGTCTTCTCTTGTGTTGTTGGAAGAGGGTGTTTGCTACGACCAGTGCATTTTCTTGGCAAAACTCTATTAGTCTTTGCCCTGCTTCATTCCGCATTCCAAGGCCAAATTTGCCTGTGACTCCAGGTGTTTCTTGACTTCCTACTTTTGCATTCCAGTCCCCTATAATGAAAAGGACATGTTTTTTGGGTGTTAGTTCTAAAAGGTCTTGTAGCTCTTCATAGAACTGTTCAACTTCAGCTTCTTCAGCTTTACTGGTTGGGGCATAGACTTGGATAACTGTGATACTGAATGGTTTGCCTTGGAAATGAACAGAGATCATTCTGTCGTTTTTGAGATTGCATCCAAGTACTGCATTTCGGCCCTTTGTTGACCATGATGGCTACTCCATTTCTTCTGAGGGATTCCTGCCCACAGTAGTAGATATAATGGTCATCTGAGTTAAATTCACCCATTCCAGTCCATTTTAGTTCGCTGATTCCTAGAATGTCAACGTTCACTCTTGCCATCTCTTGTTTGACCACTTCCAATTTGCCTTGATTCATGGACCTGACATTCCAGGTTCCTATGCAATATTGCTCTTTACAGCATCGGATCTTGCTTCTATCACCAGTCACATCCACAGCTGGGTATTGTTTTTGCTTTGGCTCCATCCCCTCATTCTTTCTGGAGTTATTTCTCCACTGACCTCCAGTAGCATATTGGGCACCTACTGACCTGGGGAGTACCTCTTTCAGTATCCTACCATTTTGCCTTTTCATACTATTCATGGGGTTCTCAAGGCAAGAATACTGAAGTGGTTTGCCATTCCCTTCCCCAGTAGACCACATTCTGTCAGATCTCTCCACCATGACCCACCCGTCTTGAGTTGCCCCGCAGGCATGGCTTAGTTTCATTGAGTTAGACAAGGTTGTGGTCCTAGGGTGAACTATGGAATGAGGTTCATAACATTGTATAGGAGACAGGGATCAAGACCATGCCCATGGAAAAGAAATGCAAAAAAGCAAAATGGCTGTCTGGGGAAGCCTTACAAATACCTGTGAAAAGAAGAGAGGCGAAAAGCAAAGGAGAAAAGGAAAGGTATAAGCATCTGAATGCAGACTTCCAAAGAATAGCAAGGAGAGATAAGAAAGCCTTCCTCAGAGATCAATGCAAAGAAATAGAGGAAAACAACAGAATGGTAAAGACTAGAGATCTCTTCAAGAAAATTAGAGATACCAAGGGAACATTTCATGCAAAGATGGGCTCGATAAAGGACAGAAATGGTCTGGACCTAACAGAAGCAGAAGATATTAAGAAGAGGTGGCAAGAATACATGGAAGAACTGTACAAAAAAGATCTTCATGACCCAGATAATCATGATGATGTGATCACTAATTTAGAGCCAGACATCTTGGAATGTGAAGTCAAGTGGGCCTTAGGAAGCATCACTACGAACAAAGCTAGTGGAGGTGATGGAATTCCAGTTGAGCTGTTTCAAATCCTGAAATATGATGCTGTGAAAGTGCTGCACTCAATATGCCAGCAAATTTGGAAAACTCAGCAGTGGCCACAGGACTGGAAAAGGTCAGTTTTCATTCCAATCCCAAAGAAAGGCAATGTCAAACAATGCTCAAACTACCACACAGTTGCGCTCATCTCACACGCTAGTAAAGTAATGCTCAAAATTTTCCAAGCCAGGCTTCAGCAATACGTGAACTGTGAACTCTCTGATGTTCAAGCTGGCTTTAGAAAAGGCAGAGGAACCAGAGATCAAATTGCCAACATCTGCTGGATCATGGAAAAAGCAAGAGAATTCCAGAAAAACATCTATTTCTGCTTTATTGACTATGCCAAACCCTTTGACTGTGTGGATCACAATAAACTGGAAAATTCTTCAAGAGATGGGAATAGCAGACCACCTAACCTGCCTCTTGAGAAATCTGTATACAGGCCAGGAAGCAACAGTTAGAACTGGACATGGAACAACAGACTGGTTCCAAATAGGAAAAGGAGTACTTCAAGGCTGTATATTGTCACCCTGCTTATTTAACTTATATGCAGAGTACATCATGAGAAACGCTGGACTGGAAGAAGCACAAGCTGGAATCAAGATTGCCGGAAGAAATATCAATAACCTCAGATATGCAGATGACACCACCCTTATGTCAGAAAGTGAAGAGGAGCTAAAAAGCCTCTTGATGAAAGTGAAAGAGGAGAGTGAAAAAGTTGGCTTAAAGCTCAACATTCAGAAAACGAAGATCATGGCATCCAGTCCCATCACTTCATGGGAAATAGATGGGGAAACAGTGGAAACAGTGTCAGATTTTATTTTGGGGCGCTCCAAAATCACTGCAGATGGTGATTGCAAGCCATGAAATTAAAAGACGCTTACTCCTTGGAAGAAAAGTTATGACCAACTGAGATGGTATATTCAAAAGCAGAGACATTACTTTGCCGACTAAGGTCCATCTAGTCAAGGCTATGGTTTTTCCCGTGGTCATGTATGGATGTGAGAGTTGGACTGTGAAGAAGGCTGAGCACCGAAGAATTGATGCTTTTGAAGTGTGGTGTTGGAGAAGACTCTTGAGAGTCCCTTGGACTGCAAGGAGATCCAACCAGTCCATTCTGAAGGAGATCTACCCTGGGATTTCTTTGGAAGGAATGATGCTAAAGCTGAAGCTCCAGTACTTTGGCCACCTGATGCGAAGAGTTGACTCATTGGAAAAGATTCTGATGCTGGGAGGGATTGGGGCCAGGAGGAGAAGGGGACGACCGAGGATGAGATGGCTGGATGGCATCACGGACTCAATGGATGTGAGTCTGAGTGAACTGGGGAGATGGTGATGGACAGGGAAGCTGTGCTGCGATTCATGGGCTTGCAAATAGTCGGACATCACTGAGCAACTGAACTGAACTGAACTAAACCATCTCACCCTCTGTTATCTCCTCTTTTGCCTTCAGTCTCTCCCAGCGTCAGGGTCTTTTCCAATTAGTTGGCTCTTTGCATCAGGTAGACCAAGTACTGAAGCTTCAGCTTCAGCAACAATACTTCCATTGAATATTAAGACTTGATTTCCTTTAGGATTGAGTGGTCTGATCTCCTTGCAGTCCAAGGGACTCTCAAGAGTCTTCTCCAGTAGTGTTCTAACAGGCAACTACAAATAACTTTGACATTTCAGTGGCTATATATTTTCCATCGTCATCTGGAGACTAAAGTCTGTTAGATAAATTCATCATATTAATTTCTATATATTTTACAGTAACAGGTTAAAATGAATCTCACCCTAATTGAAATAAGCTAAAATGTAGAAAGCCCAAACTAATTAATTCATCATAAGTATGAAGTATTGTTCTAGAAGTTGTAAACATTATTTTAGTCCATGTATTAGTCTATTTTCTGGGGAAGAACCATACCACATGCAGTTTTCACAATCCCTGCCAGGAAAAGCTTAGAGAATGAACACACCACATGGTCTTTGGATTTTTTATCACATCCATAAAAGGTACAATTCATCACATTAGAAGCTTTCTAAAGATCATTCAGCAACTATGATATCAGTCTGAAATCACTGAGGGATTATTCTAAACCTCTGGGATGTCAGGCATTTTAGATGAGGATTTACTGGTCTGGATAAATCCATCCATTCCCTCCCACTATTATTCTTAAAGTTTCTTTTTGGGGGGTTGGTGGGATGAGGGCTTGTCTTTACATTTTTTTAAATCTTTTTGAATTATAGCTGTACAATATTTGTTACAGATGTACAATGTAGTGATTCACAAATTGGAATATAACCTTTAACATTTACAGCTTTTACAAAATATTGGCTATATTCTCTGTGTTGCACAATATATCCTCACAGCTTATTTTATAGACAGTAGTTTCTACCTCTCAAGTCTGCTTCTTGAGATAGTTATTATTGTATATGTTAGATTCCACATGTAAGTGATATTACAAAATATTGGTCTTTCTCTGTCTGACTTATTTCACTAAGCACAGTGCCCTCCAAGTCCACCCATGTTGCTACAAAATGGCATTATTTCATGCTTTTGTATGAGTAATATTTTATTATATATATCTCACCTTCTTTTATTAATTTTCTTTTTACTCTCTGACATAAAAGGCAGCAAGAGCTCTTTTGGCCTACTTCCTAGAGTAATGAATATAGAAACAGATAAAAACAAATAGAACCAAATTGAATGAAAAAACTTTTGCACAGCAAAGGAAATCATAAACAAGACAAAAACCAATACAAAGACTGGGAGAAAATATTTGCAAATGAAGCAATCAACAGGGATTAATCTCTATAATACACAAACAGCTCAAGAAGCTCAATAACAAAACACCAAACAACTCAGTCAAAAAATGGAAAAAGACCTAAACAGACATTTCTCCAAAGAAGACATACAGATGGCCAAGAAGCACATGAAAATATGCTCAGCATCACTCATTATTAGAGAATAGCTAATCAAAACAATGGGGTATCACTTCACACTGGTCAGAATGGCCATCATCAAAACATCTACAAACAAATGCTTGAGAGGGTGTGGAGAAAAGGGAACCCTTCTACATTGTTTATGGAGAGAACAGCATGGAGGTTCCTTAAAAAATTAAAAGAGAACTACCATATGAGCCAGCAACCTCACTTGTGATCATATATCCTGAGAAAACCATAATTCAAAACTATACATGCATCCCAATATTCACTGCAGCACTATTTACAATAGCAGAACTTGGAAACAACCTAAATGTTCATCAACAGAGAAATGGATAAAGACGATGTGGTACATATATACGATGAAACATTACTCAGTCAAAAACAAAATAATGCCACTTACAGGACCATGGATGAACCTAGAGATTGTCATACTGAACGTAGTTGAGTTAGAGAAGGGTAAATATTGTATGATATCGCTTATCTGTGTAATCTAAAAAAAAAATGGTACAAATGAACTTATTCACACAACAGAAATAAAGTTACAGGCATGGAAAATCTTATGGTTGTCAAGGGGGAAAGGGAAGGATAAACTGGGAGGTTAGGATTGGCATATACATGTTACTATATATAAAATAGATAACTAGTAAGGACCTACTGTGTATAGCACAGGGAACTCTACTTAGTTCTATGTAAAGACCTACATGGAAAAAGAGTCTAAAGAAGAGTGGATCTATGTATATGCACAACTGATTCACTGAGCTGTACATCTGAAAGTAACACAACATTGTAAGCAACTATACTCTGATTTAAAAAGAAAAAAATCTAAAAAGAAAATGCTGGTGGTAGTTTAGTCATTAAGTCATGTTCAACTCTTGTGGCCCCATGGACTGTAGCCTGACAGGCTCCTCTGTCCATGGGATTCTCCAGGCAAGAATACTGGAATGAGTTGCCATTTCCTTCTCCATGGGATCTTCCCGACCCAGGGATCAAACCTGAGTCTCTTGCCTTGCAGGCAGATTCTTTACCAACTAAGCTACAAGGGAAGCCCCAAAAGAAAACACTGAAGTTTCTAATTAGACTTTCACAGGGGTATTCAGAAATAGAGTGTGTACTGGCCACCTCATGCGAAGAGTTGACTCATTGGAAAAGACTCTGATGCTGGGAGGGATTGGGGGCGGGAGGAGAAGGGGATAACAGAGGATGAGATGGCTGGATGGCATCACTGACTTGATGGACGTGAGTCTGAGTGAACTCCAGAAGTTGGTGATGGACAGGGAGGCCTGGCGTGCTGCAATTCATGGGGTCGCAAAGAGTTGGACACGACTGAGTGACTGAACTGAACTGGACTGAACTGATACATACACATACACACATATGCACATATACAGAGAGTATACACACACACATACCCACATCAATCAGTATTTGTTAATTCAGCAAACACAAACACAATTCTTTAAATAGTTGTCGAATCTAAAGTCTTCCCCTTCTGTACAGTATGGCTTGATTTCTCTCATTGAGTAAAAGTGTTTATAGGTATGTGTTCGTGTGAAATAAATACATTAAACAGACAAAACCATTTTGTTCCAACCAATGTAATGCCAGTGTCAATTATTTATATTTGATATTTCTAAGTCTGCTTGGTTCTAAAAATGGGAAAAAGAATGCAATAGAATGGAATCTTAAAACAAAGATTTTCAATCCAGGAAAAAAATAAGTCAGAAAAAGACAAATGCTGTATGATATCATGTGTATGTGAAATCTAAAAATTAAATAAATAAATAAATATAACAAGACAAAAACAGACTCACAGATACAAAGAACAAACTAGAGATCACCAGTAGGAAGAATATAACCTTCAAAAATTATAAATCACTATGCTGTATACCTGAAACTTACATAATACCTATACCTCAATAATATATATATATATTCCATTTATAGTTGTTGTAAAAATATTTGCTATATTCCTTGTGCTATGTAATATATACTTGTAATTCACTGATTTTTTTTGCATGGTGGTTTGCATCTCTTAATTCCCTGTTTCTATCTTCCACCACCACTTCTGCTCTCCCCATACTCAGGGTAGAATGAAAAAAAAAAAAAACTCTTCTCCATTTCATTTGACAGATGTGTAAACTGTGGCCAAATCTTTCAGAAAACTTCCCTAAGGCCATAGAGATAAATTTTGACATTCATCATCTCTGAAAAGCACTATCTGCTATGAAAAAGCAGTGGCAGTCCTTACAAGACATTCTATTATTAAACGTTCTCCTTTGTCATTCAAATTGGAAATGTTATGAGAATTCAAAGAAGGTGAGATTTGTATGGAGAAACTGAGACTTGGGCAAGTTCTTGAAGGCTAGGAATAATTTGAATGGAGAAAGAAAAAGACCTCAGGTGTGCAAGGTCAACTGATCAAAGGTAGGTTGGAAAAGCATCACTTTACTTTATTGGAGCATAAACCCTTTATTGGAGAAGTAAGACTGAAGAGATGCATTAGATGTGCCTCTCAGAAGACAGGTTTTGAAAACCTAGCAATGCATCCCTGAAAATAATAATTCAAAAAATTGCTCATTCGTCCAATAGGTATAAATCAGATTTGCTGTGTGGTTTCACATTTTTATAATAGACCACAGTAGAGTCTTTTTTTCTCCTTTCAACTGTTCCATCTTTAACCTACTATTCTTTCCAGTTTTTTTTTTCCTTTCCTTCTTGGTGAACTATTAAAAATATGTAATTTCCATTTTCTAGGAAGAATTAGCTTTAAACAGTCACCATTCTGGTGAAAAATTTGAAACATTCTTTTTAATCAGAATCAATTAGAAATTAGTCAAACGGAAAGTAAATCAGGAGAAAATAAAAGTTTTGCTACACTGGACACATTCATGGTAAGTTATACATGGTAATTTTTCAAATAATTTTCTCTGGAGCTCCAGCACTCCAGGGGATTCGCCTCAAACAGAGCAATTACACGTTTACAATTACACTTTTATTTGTTTTATACTTGAAGTCTTAAAATAAGTGTTTATTTGGAAAAATGGTTTCAGTTAGCAGTCCATTATCATTCTGCCCTAGGTTCAACACTGTCTTGCATTTTCTAATGTTTAGGACCAACTTGCAAGACACACTAGATTTCATCTATATGGAATATTTGTTAAAAGAATGAAACAAACCTGAAAAAAAGTGACAGATTAGATCCATGCTGAAAACATGTAGTGATTAACAGATAGCAGGTAAGTTCATTTATCAAAGTTCTGTTAGATTACAATTGTTACTTTCATTTCAGTTCAGTTCAGTCGCTCAGGATTGTCCGACTCATGAGGTGGCCAAAGTACTGGAGCTTCAGCTTTAGCATCATTCCTTCCAAAGAAATCCCAGGGTTGATCTCCTTTAGAATGGACTGGTTGGATCTCCTTGCAGTCCAAGGGACTCTCAAGAGTCTTCTCCAACACCACACTTCAAAAGCATCAATTCTTTGGCGCTCAGCCTTCTTCACAGTCCAACTCTCACATCCATACATGACCACTGGAAAAACCATAGCCTTGACTAGACGGACCTTAGTCGGCAAAGTAATGTCTCTGCTTTTGAATATGCTATCTAGGTTGCTCATAACTTTTCTTTTTTTTTTTTAATTTATAATACTGTATTGGTTTTGCCATACATTGACATGAATCCGCCACGGGTGTATACAAGCTCCCAATCCTGAATCCCCCTCCCACCTCCCACCCCATATCATCTCTCTGGATCATCCCTATGCACCAGCCCCAAGTATCCTGTATCCTGTATCGAACATAGACTGGCACTGCGTTCTTCCAAGGAGTAAGTGTCTTTTAATTTCTTGGCTGCAATCACCATCTGCAGTGATTTTGGAGCCCAAAAAAATAAAGTCTGACACTGTTTCCACTGTTTCCCCATCTATTTCCCATGAAGTGATGGGACCGGATGCCATGATCTTCGTTTTCTGAATGTTGAGCTTTAAGCCAGCTCTTTCACTCTCCTTTTTCACTGTCATCAAGAGGCTTTTTAGTTCCTCTTCACTTTCTGACATAAGGGTGGTGTCAGGACGTTATTGATATTTCTCCCGGCAATCTTGATTCCAGCTTGTGTTTCTTCCAGCCCAGCATTTCTCATGATGTACTCTGCATGTAAGTTAAATAAGCAGGGTGACAATATACAGCCTTGAAGTACTCCTTTTCCTATTTGGAACCAGTCTGTTGGTCCATGTCCAGTTCTAACTGTAGCTTCCTGACCTGCATACAGATTCCTCAAGAGGCAGGTTAGGTGGTCTGCTATTCCCATCTCTTGAAGAATTTTCCACAGTTTATTGTGATCCACACAGTCAAAGGGTTTGGCATAGTCAATAAAGCAGAAATAGATGTTTTTCTGGAATTCTCTTGCTTTTTCCATGATCCAGCGGATGTTGGCAATTTGATCTCTGGTTCTTCTGCCTTTTTTAAAACCAGCTTGAACATCTGGAAGTTCACAGTTCATGTATTGCTGAAGCCTGGCTTGGAGAATTTTGAGCATTACTTTACTAGCGTGTGAGATGAGCACAATTATGTGGTAGTTTGAGCATTCTTTGGCATTGCCTTTCTTTGGGATTGGAATGAAAACTGACCTTTTCCAGTCCTGTGGCCACTGCTGAGTTTTCCAAATTTGCTGGCATATTGAGTGCAGCACTTTCACAGCATCATCTTTCAGGATTTGAAACAGCTCAACTGGAATTCCATCACCTCCACTAGCTTTGTTCGTAGTGATGCTTCCTAAGGCCCACTTGACTTCACATTCCAAGATGTCTGGCTCTAGATGAGTGATCACATCATCGTGATTATCCAGGTCATGAAGATCATTTTTCTACAGTTCTTCTGTGTATTCTTGCCATCTCTTCTTAATATCTTCTGCTTCTGTTAAGTCCATACCATTTCTGTCCTTTATCGAGCCCATCTTTGCATGAAATGTTCCCTTGGTATCTCTAATTTTCTTAAAGAGATCTCTAGTCTTTTCCATTCTGTTGTTTCCTCTACTTCTTTGCATTGATCGCTGAAGAAGGCTTTCTTATCTCTTCTTGCTATTCTTTGGAACTCTGCATTCAAATGCTTATACCTTTCCTTTTCTCCTTTGCTTTTCGCCTCTCTTCTTTTCACAGCTATTTGTAATGCCTCCCCAGACAGCCATTTTGCTTTTTTGCATTTCTTTTCCATGGGGATGGTCTTGATCCCTGTCTCCTGTACAATGTCAAGAACCTCATTCCATAGTTCATCAGGCACTCTATCTATCAGATCTAGGCCCTTAAATCTATTTGTTACTTCCACTGTATAATCATAAGGGATTTGATTGAGGTCATACTTGAATGGTCTATCGGTTTTCCCTGTTTTCTTATATTTCAATCTGAATTTGGCAGTAAGGAGTTCATGATCTGAGCCACAGTCAGCTCCTGGTCTTGTTTTTGTTGACTGTATAGAGCTTCTCCATCTTTTGCTGCAGAGAATATAATCAATCTGATTTTGGTGTTGACCATCTGGTGATGTCCATGTGTAGAGTCTTCTCTTGTGTTGTTGGAAGAGGGTGTTTGCTATGACCAGTGCATTTTCTTGGCAAAACTCTTTTGCCCTGTCAGTTTAGCTATGAAATATTGTTCTATATGCATGTAAAATTTTCAGCATAAATACTGAAAAAATTTAAATTGTCTTACTTTTCCAAAATAATAGAGGGATATATAAATCAAATCAAGAGAAAAGCACACCATGCCAAAAAAAAAAAAAAAAAGATGCGAAAAAGAAAAAAGTTAAACAGTAGAAAAAAATAAAAGGAGAGAAGTAAGAAGACAGAGAAAAATCCAGTACCATTTTATCTTAACAAATTTATACAGTTCAGAGAAAAAAAAAATTGTCAGACTGAATATTTTCCTGAGATATGAGGTTTATAAGTGTGTGTGTGAGTCACTCAGTCATGTCTGACTCTTTGTGACCCCATGTTCTGTACCCTGTCAGGCTCCTTTGTCCAAAGAAGCTTTCCAGACAAGAATACTGAGGTTTATAAGAATCATATTAAAAATAATTTCAAAACTGCTACAAGATATTAAACTGCAAATTTTAAAGTACAACAGTATGATCAGAGATTTTATTATACTTATCTCAGCAATTATAGACACTGTACACAGAAAAAACAGGAATAGTACATAATATGTGAACTATATGATTAGCAAACATGATCTAATAGACACATGAAATCTTGTGCCAAACAATTTGAAAATATTTTTTTCAGGCATGCAGGCAAATGAATAAATATTGGTCACAGTCTAGAGCTTAACAGAAGTCTCAATGTTTTTCAAACACCAGTATCATATGAGTTGCAATAAGAATGAAGTTGGGTTAGATATGAGAATGAAAAATGTAAAAAAAGGAAAATATGCACTTGAGAAATTTTAAAAACATTCTAACCAATAGGCCAAACTTTCTAAATAATTAATAATAAAATATTATATCTCAAAACTTTTGATATGCATCTAAAGTTGTCCAGAGAAGAAAGCTTGAAGACTTTATAATATAGATTATATTAGAAAAGATTAAAACCCCAAAATAAGCTGTTAGATATCAAAAGTGCAATAATCACAGAAATAGCAGAGATTAAAAGAAAATAACAACTGATATTTAACACCAGATGCTAATAGAAAAAGAAACACATATTTTAAGAAAAATGTATAGTATACAAACTGACAAAAGACAAAAATCTGAACAAAACCTTAATCATTAGCTGAAATCAGTATGCCTATAACACAGAAAATAACACACATTTTCTCAGAAGACACCTCCCACCACAACCCCAAAACAAAATATCCATAGGTAGTACTGTTCATGGTAATACAAAATGGCAAAAAATTTACCAAGTTCAAAAAGAGCCAGGATAAGAAACATATTTAAGTATGGGTTGGGACTTCCCTGGCTGTCCAGTGATTAGAACTCTGCACTTCCACTGCAGGGGTCCTAGGTTCAATTCCCGGTCAGGGTTCTAAGATTCTGTAAGACATGTGACCAAAAAAATAAAGGTTAATATATTTGAATACATAATGAATATGTCTCCTACTGGATGGTACGGTGGATGGTTAGATGGATACATAGATAAATAAATGAAAGAGGCCATTAATTTTTTTAACTTTTAGTGTATTACTTTATTAGGCTTAAATCTGTCTTGAATAAGCATAGCTTCCACTAGCATATCCATCTCTTATATTGAACCATTTGATTAGATGTTTACCATGTATTTGAGAAGAACACTCATATTTTCATTGGCAAAACTTATAAAAAGAGATTCTATGAAAGATAAAAAGAATGTAATTATATAAAATGTTCTAGTGAGTGTAAATTTGAGAATTAACTTTTCACATGGATTTAATAAATTTAATAGGAATTTAACAATTCAATAATTGTTAAATTGAAACAATTCAATAATTTCAGAGAAGATACTGATTACATTTACACAGTTCAGTTCAGTTCACTAACTCAGTTGTGTCTGACTCTTTGTGACCTCAGGGACTGCAGCACGCCAAGCCTCCCTGTCCATCACCAACTCCCGGAGTTTACTCAAACTCATGTCCGTTGAGTCATTGATGCCATCCAACCATCTCATCCTCTGTCATCCCCATCTCCTCCCACTTTCAATCTTTCCCAGCATCAGGGTTTTTCAAATGAGTCAGCTCTTTGCATCAGGTGGCCAAAGTATTGGAGTTTCAGCTTCAATATCAGTCCTTTCAATGAACTCCTTTAGAATGGACTGCTTGAATCTCCTTGCAGTCCAAGGGATTCTCAAGAGTCTTCTGCAACACCACAGTTCAAAAGCATCAATTCTTTGGTGCTCAGCTTTCTTTATAGTCCAACTCTCACATCCATATATGACGACAGCCTTGACTAGATAGACCTTTGTTGGTAAAGTACTGTCTCTGCTTTTTAATATGCTGTCTAGGTTGGTCATGACTTTACTTCCAGGAGTAAGTGTCTTTTAATTTCATGGCTGCAATCACCATCTACAGTGATTTTGGAGCCCCCAAAAATAAAGTCAGCCACTGTTTCCAATGTTTCTTCATCTATTTGCCATGAAGCGATGAGACCAGATGCCATGATCTTAGTTTTCTGAATATTGAGCTTTAAGCCAACTTTTTCACTCTTTTTCACTTTCACCAAGAGGCTCTTTAACTCTTCTTCACTTTCTGCCATAAGGGTGGTGTCATCTGCATACCAGACGTTATTGATATTGCTCCCAGCAATCTTGATTCCAGCTTATGCTTCCTCCAGCCCAGCATTTCTCATGATGTACTCTGCATATAAATGAAATAAGCAGGATGACAACATACAACCTTGACGTACTCCTTTTCCTATTTGGAATCAGTCTGTTGTTCCATGTCCAGTTCTAACTGTTGCTTCCTGGCCTGCATACAGATTTCTCAAGAGGCAGGTTAGGTGGTCTGATATTCCCATCTCTTTCAGAATTTTCCACAGTTTATTGTGATCCATGCAGTCAAAGGCTTTGGCATAGTCAGTAAAGCAGAAATAGATGTTTTTCTGGAACCCTCTTGCTTTTTTGATGATCAAGCAGATCATCAAAATCTGGCAATTTGATCTCTGGCTCCTCTGCCTCTTCTAACTCCAGCTTGAACACCTGGAAGTTCACAGTTCACGTATTGCTGAAGCCTGGCTTGGAGAATTTTGAGCATTACTTTGCTAGCACGTGAGATGAGTGCAATTGTGGGGTAGTTTGAGCATTCTTCGGCGTTGCCTTTCTTTGGGATTGGAATGAAAACTGACCTTTTCCAGTCCTGTGGCCACTAATGAGTTTTCCAAATTTGCTGGCATATTGAGTGCAGCACTTCCACAGCATCATCTTTCAGGATTTGAAATAGCTCAAATGGAATTCCATAACTTCCACTAGCTTTATTCGTAGTGATGTTTTCTAAGGCCCACTTGACTTCACATTCCAGGATGTCTGGCTCTAGGTGAGTGATCACACCATCATGATTATCTGGATTGTGAAGATCTTTTTTGTATAGTTCTGTGTATTCTTGCCACCACTTCTTAATATCTTCTGCTTCTGTTAGATCCATATCACTTCTGTCCCTTATTGAGCCCATCTTTGCATGAAATGTTCCCTTGGTATCTCTAATTTTCTTGAAGATATTTCTAGTCTTTCCCATTCTATTATTTTCCTCTATTTAGACAGAAATAACCAAATGAGACACTTATCATTCCCAAATATTCTGAATGTAAGGATGTGTATGTGTCTGTGTTCATGTATGCTCACTCAATCATGTCCAGCTTCCTGTGACCCTATGGACTGTAGCCCCACAGGTTTGTCTGTCCATGGAGTTTCCCAGGCAAGAATACTGCAGCAGGTTGCCACTTCTTATTCAGGGGACCTTCCTGACCCAGGGATCAAACATGTATCTCTTGCATCTCCTGCACTGGCAGGCAGATTCTTTACCACTGCACCTCTGAAGCAATTGTAAGGATATGCATTAATAATGCAATATGATTTTTGTCAGTGACATAAATCTGACAATATTTATATTCAGTTTCTAATTCATTCAGTCAACAGAAACTTATTGATAGACTACTGTGTGTGAGAGAAAATGAAAAATCACTGGACATGCAAGCAGTGAACAAACCAGATAGAGTTTCTACTCTTTTGTAGCTTATATTCCAGAATATTGATGATAGTGAAGATGCCAGGAAGAACAGGCACCATTCATTAAGCAATTACTGAGGGTCTGAATCATGCCAATGGTTGTGAATGCTTTAATTTATGTTGAGTCTTACAATTACTCTGTTAAGTAAGTACAAGGATCCCTGTTTCAGGCTTCCCAGATGGCTCAGCAGGAAAAGAATCC
The DNA here is from genome assembly GCF_042477335.2 of Ovis canadensis. NCBI lineage: Eukaryota > Metazoa > Chordata > Mammalia > Artiodactyla > Bovidae > Ovis > Ovis canadensis. The sequence goes on from NC_091247.1 coordinate 83,695,147, forward strand.
ACCTGCATGCAGGAGACACAGGAGATGTGAGTTCAGTCCCTGGGTTGAGACTATCCACTGGAGTAGGAAGTGGCAACCCACTCCAGCATCTTGCCTGGAAAATCCTACGGACACAGCAGTCTGGCGGGCTATAGACCATGGAGTTGCAAAGAGTCAGACACAGCTAAGCATGAACATGATCAAATATCCCCCATTTCACAGATAAGAAATGGAGATCCAGACAGTTTTGTTGAGGCATTCACCAACACCAGCTAGCAAGGAACAGAGCTGGAATTCAACCCAAATTCCACCTGCTTCCATCCTTAATATCCATAACCACAGCTCTACAAAGCTTCCCAGTATTAGTACAATATTCAAAAATTAGCAAAATTATTTTGTGTGAATGAGTGTTTTTTAAATTATATATATAACTTTATATATCTGTATTTGAGCTTTTCATAGAAAAATCGAACATGAAAGTAAATTAAATAATGTACCCGTCAAATACAGACAGGGATTACTGCAAAATAATTTGCAGAAGTACATTTTGCCTCCCCACCAAAAAAAAACAGTTTTAGAAAGAAAATAACCAACCAGGAGTCTTTTAAGAGCATGGAATTATGTTTCTTAAAAACAACTTGTTTTATTTGATTGGATAAATTTTATCTTGAGTAATGCTGCCATTTGGGGGATTTAGAAATCTCTTACTAAAAGAGCATTGCTGTAGAGTTTCATACAATTATTTTTCAACAGTCAAAATATTTCTGTTTTAGTGGTCTAGCTTTATTCAGTACACTAAATTTTAGTACTCAAATGCCAGACCTCAGAGCCATGTATGTTCATATTTGGTACACAGAACTGAATGTAAGTGTAATAGATAAAGTCTGTCCTGAGACTAAGTTTTTTCTTAGAAGCCTTAAAAATCAATTGATGACTCATTCCCTATCCCCTTAATTTTTATTACTCACTGAGAACAAAATGTGTCCATAAAATAAAACTAATTTTTATAAAACCATAAGCTATTCTTTATTTAGTAACCAAAATAGTTTATTAAGTACTCACTCTAGGCACTTTAGTAAAAGCTAGGGATATCAAGATGAATAAAGTCACACTCTGTCTCTATTAAAAAAATAAAAGTAATGTGATGGTAAGCTGCTAATAGAAGTGCAATCTAATAAGGACTGTCCACACAATTCTGGAGTAGAAATCAGGATGGTATGTAAAAACAAGACCATGGGACAACCAGTCAAGTGGGGGAAGCATCCCAGAAGTATTGTTTGCCTTGGGTTTGATCCACAATCGCACAGTTGCTCAGTTGACCAAGAACAGAAGATTATTTAATACAGAAGGAAGACTGAAGGCCCATTGATGTCAGTGAGTAAATGAACAAATCTAGGAGACTGCTGGTTATTCCATGGCCCTAGAAACCAATGACTTGAGAAGGGACTGACACCAAATGCTGGGATTAGAAAGGTCACATCACTTCTGTTTCTAAGTTTTTCCAAAGTAATCACTAAAATAAGAGAAACAAGACCCTGCTTAGTTGCTTCCACTTCAGAACTCTGGGAGACCTATGGGAAGGATAAAGTTAAGGGAGAAAGGGAAAAAGGCGTTCTTTTATTTCATAAAAAAAATAACATTTTTTGTATCTAGATATAAGTGGGTACATGGCATCACTACAACACAGTGTCTAGGCTTTGCCTAATGCCTTTTATTTTCAGTGTGAAGAACTTAATGCAGGACACGTAATCTTGTTTGCTATCAGGAATGTGTGTGTTGGGAGTAGGGGAGGACTGGAAGCAGTTTCTAGAGTTTGCAACCATATTTGATCTGTTTTCATTCAGTGCCTAAAGAGACATAAATCAAGGTATATTTGAATGCTTCTGGCCCTTTACCTCACAAGAATTATTTATTTAAGAGGCCTTTGGTTTCATGTTTATTAAGAAATCAAGACTCCAGAGCTCAAGTGAAATTTCAGTTCCATTATCTGCAAGTAGTCAGTACCTCTGGGTACACTTAAAATATCTGGAGAAGAAAAAACTTTCTACTCTGCATGCAGTAAGCATGCCCCCTGTGTAGAGGTGGCTGAGCTATAAGTACAAGAAATACATTTCAGAAGGAGATTATTCAGTGATTGGAAGGTACCCATCACTTGTGCTGCTAGAAGAACCATGTTGATGATTACCCTGAAAACTGACTTCTATTTCACACCATGTATCACAACACAATGCTTTCATATGTCTTAATTTATTTAGTTCTCATAAGCATCTACAGATGAGGAAACAAGTTCAAAGAGGTTATTTTGCCCAAGGCCAATAGCAACAGGAGGTTACATGGGGAGTTAAATATAGATGTTTCCAGGCTCAGGGCTCTTTTCACCAACTTTAAATCCCTTTTCAGATCACAGAAGAGATACTAAAATTCCTCCCATCCCTAATATATACAGTACTCATAGAAAGTACTGGGGGTCCATGATGGCTGAGAGAGACTTTGATTAGGAGGAAACATTGGAACAGAAGCTGTGCAGATGAATTAGCAGAGGCCAGTGGAGATGAACCCAAGTGGTGCTGGTGGTAAAGAACTCATCTGCCAATGCAGGAGATGTAAGAGACATGGGTTCAGTCCCTGGGTTGGGAAGATACTCTGTAGGAGGCCATGACAACCTGCTCCAGTATTCTTGCCTGGAGAATCCCATGGACAGAGAAATCTGGCAGGCTATGGTCCACTGTTGCTGTTCAGTTGCTCAGTCATGTCAGTTCTTTGTGACCCCATAGACTGCAGCATGTCAGTCTTTCCTGTCCTTCACCATCTCTCAGCGTTTGCTTAAACTCATATCCATTGAGAAGGTGATACCATCCAACCATTTCATCCTCTGTTGTCCCCTTGTCCTCCTGCCTCCAATCTTTCCCAGCAACAGGGTACTTTCCAATGGGTCTGCTCATTGGTGGCCAAAGGTATAGGAGCTTCAGGTTCAGCATCAGTCCTTCCAATGAATATTCAGGACTGATTACCTTTAGGATTGACTGTTTTGATTTCCTTATGGTCCAAGGGGTTTTCAAGAGTCTTCAACACCACAGTTCGAAAGTATCAATTCTTTGGTGCTCAGCCTTATTTATGGTCCAGCTCTCACATCTATATATGATTATTGGGAAAACCAGAGCTTTGACTAGACAGACCTTTTTTGGCAAAGTAATGTCTCTGCTCTCTGATACAGTATATTAGTGAAGTCACTCAGTCGTGTCCGACTCTTTGCGACCCCATGGACTGTAGCCTACCAGGCTCCTCTGTCCATGGGATTTTCCAGGCAAGAGTACTGGAGTGGGTTGCCATTTCCTTCTCCAGAGGATCTTCCTGACCCAGGGATTGAACACGGGTCTCCTGCATTGTAGGCAGACACTTTACCATCTGAGCCACCAGGGAAGCCCAATACACTTTGTAGGCTTGTCATAGCTTTTCCTCCAAGAAGCAAGCATCTTTTAATTTCATGGTCTGGTCCATGGAGTTGCAAAAAGTCAGACACAACTGAAGCAACTTTGTGTGCACATGCACACACACACACACACACACACACACACATAATGGAGCTGAGCATACCAAGAGAACATCTGGGCTTGAGAGAACCTAAAGACATATTATGCAAATGTCTAGTAGCAAATGTCATGGGGCCCAGGGATGAAAAAAATAACAGCAAGAGATGTGTCATGACATTGAGGGATATTTAACATGAATCATCGAGATATATTAAAATAAATGTGTGCTTAATAAAGAATATCTTGTGTGCTGATTTTCTTTGCATCAGTAGTTTCCATCTGCTACATTGTGGAGCAGAAGCTTGCAAGTACAAAATTGGGATGAGCTAACTGAACAATCCAATGGAACATTTCCTCCAATGTCCAACTGAAAGAACTCAGACACCCCTGTGGAACTAAATGCTGTCACTCCAGGCCCAAGAATTTCTGTTCTGAGCTATATACAAATGCAAAAGCACAAATGGCGGCATTCTTTGCTAAATGAGACACTCTTTTATTCTATCATGTTAGGATTGTGAATACGATGGAGCTTTCACTTAAATATTAAATTAAAATGAAATGCTTTTTATCTCACAGATTTTCCTTCAAGACCACGTGTATTAACATTTTCTTTCATTTCTCCTTGACAGGTTTATAACAAATCCTCAAGAGTGAAGAAGCTTACCCTGATAAGGGCTCTCAGATTTGCCCTTTGAAAGGTTTTAGGCAAATTTCCTATTTTCCTGAAAACTTTCCAAATCCTATCTTCTTTTCCTCCTTCTGCATTCAGAAATCTCTCACTGGACAATTTGTTGAATTATTTGTTCAATTATTATATGTACATGTGAAATATATTATTATCTGAGTGTGTACCTAACAAGGTCTCCTTCCTGTCGCAATTTTATCAATACATTTTCAGAATCTCTTTGCACAATGTAGAGCTCTCAGGATACTTTTATAAACTTTTTATTGTATTCTGAGTTTTTAAGGATCCCCTGTTTCATTATTTCATGGTAATAAAATCCAAAATATTATATTAGCATATTGGGTTTCACTAGAGTTTTTTTTAAGCTGTTAGCTTGGAAAGCAAAAATACAATATGAATATAGAGAAAAGAATTGGAAATTGGTTGAATGCCCACTTTGCACACACACTTTTCCTCAGTTCAGTTCAGTTCAGTTCAGTCACTCAGTCGTGTCCGACTCTTTGCGACCCCATGAACCGCAGCATGCCAGGCCTTCCTGTCCATCACCAACTCCCGGAGTCCACCCAAACCCATGTCCATCAAGTTGGTGATGCCATCCAACCATCTTATCCTGTTGTCCCCTTCTCCTCCTGCCCTCAATCTTTCACAGCATCAGGGTCTTTTCCAATGAGTCAGCTCTTTGCATCAGGTGGCCAAAGTCACTTTTCCTTATCTTATACTGTTTAATTTTCATATCAATCTAGTGAGGTGTTTCTCTTCACAATGAGAATTTACAGTAAGCTCAGAGAAATGAGGTCTTTCCCCAATCAACTAATACATGCCAAAGATGGAATTCAAATCTAATGTATCTAACCCCAAGATTCTTAATATGCCCAAGCTGCTGCTGGTCAGTTTTGTTTGACTCTTTGCGACCCCATGGAATGTAGCCTACCAGGCTCCTCTGTCCATGAGGTTTTCCCAGGCAAGAATACTGGAGTGGGTTGCCATTTCCTTCTCTAATACATCCATTACTGCTGGGGGCCAGCGTGAGGAACTCCGCCCATGGCAAAGGTCATTAGGAAGGAGGCTTGGCATACGCAAAGGCGTGATCAAGCCTCAGGAAACCCCCTGTTCCCGAGCATCTAACCCCAAAACCAGAGTCTGTTTTATGCTCTCACCTACACCTCTGACTTTACGGGGGGCTCTCCCCCATAACCGTTTCTCTCGGAGAAGGAGTAAACGTGCAGCTCCAAGGCAATAAAAATTCTTGGGCGTGACAAGAGTGTTTCAGCTTACGGACTCCTCTGAAGGTTATCTAGCCCACCTGTATAGGTTTGTCCGGCCACATGTGATTGTTTACAGCCTCCCAACCTGAGAGGCATGAGATGTTTTAGACTTACTAAAGGCAAATTCTTTTGGGGAGTTGGAAATTATTAGTATAGTGTGTTGGTTAGGAATTATATTGGTGAAGGGTTTTTCATTTGTTGTGTCAATAATTGCTGCTAATTCCCTGCTCTGGGTGGGACAAGGATGTTTCAGGTCAAACCTCTCTGCTGACAGACTAGCTTGTGTGACAGGATTATCCATACTGCTGCCACTAGGCACATGATTGTTTACTACCTCTCAACTGTAAACAGCACAGAGAGTTTTGGAGTATTTTGAGAGTCTTAATTAGCATAGGACTTTTTCTTCTTATTGAGTCAATGATTGCCACCAGGCCTCTATATGCTTAGGCACCTGGGAATATATTAATCAATGTATTTGGAATATAGCAAAGGAAATATAGTAGTTTGATGTTAGCGATACTAGACTTTTTGAGTTAATGGATTTTCTCTTTTGTAATAGATCACTGTACTTTATTATAAATCACTGTGTCCTTGCTATGCAAAAATGTAACTTTGTCACTATCTTAAGACCAAATAGATCTTAAGGGGAGCATTGGTGAAAGGATTTTCACTTGTTGGGCAGATGTTTGCTGCTAAATCTCCATGTTCCCTACCCTTATAATGAATATAACTAGCATATAGGAAGAAATAAGTATTAACCTTTAAGCATATAGGAGAAATAAGTATTAACCTTTAAGACTAATCATGTTAACCTTGGGTTAAAAAATTCCTTTCTTGATTGTAACTCACTACACCCTCACCCTATAGGAATGCAACTTTATTTGGAGGGTGGTGCCTGGTTTAAGAAAAAACACCCTTGGAAGAAATAAGTTTTTTGGTTATCAGAAAGAAAGGATCATAAAATGTCAGCAGGTCTCACTCATGGCCAGAAGATGATGTAATATTCCTAAGATCTTTTTTTTAATGCATTTATGTGAAGCACCTGATTTTGATAAAGGTCAGGACTGCTGACCCCCGCATGACTCTGTATTCATCCCTATGTGTAACAAAAGGTATATAAGCTAACCCAAAAATAAAGACATCGGATCAGTTTCCGGAAAGACTGATTCCCCCATGTCGCTTCTTTCTTGCTCCCGTTTTTCTGGCTGAATTCCCATCTGGAGCATGGATGCTATTCCACGTAATCCAAGTTATTCAGCCTCCTTTTCTCCACTAATCTTCCTACTACACTATCCACTTCTAATCTCTCTATATCTGTGATTAAATATGTATTTTTCCAAAGATGCCGACTCTGTCCCCACCTTCGAATCACCCTGGATCCACCGGGGCTGGACCCCGGCACATGACACCATGCTAATTTTCAAAATTCAGGTATAATCCTTATCGTCTATGTATGACATGGTGATCCTTATTTTTGTGTTTTTTTTTTTTCTCACAACATAATTTTAAAGCCACTTTATTGAGGTATGATTCACATGTAAAAATTTGTACATATATAAGGTACACGATTTAATGAATTTGGGGATAATTATATACCCATGAAACCATTGCTAGACATGGTGACCTTTGGATTGTGTTACATAGGTTTGAGAAAGTAAAGCAAAGATTAAAATTATCATAATAATCTTAAATGTCCCCTCTTGGCCTTCCCTGGTTGCTCAGATGGTAAAGACTCTTCCTGCAATGCGGGAGACCTGGGTTTGATCCCTGGTTTGGGAAGATCTCCTGGAGAAGGGAATGGCAACCCACTCCAGTATTCTTGCCTGGAGAACTCTAGGGACAGAGGAGCCTGAAAGGTTACAATCCATGGGGTCCCAAAAAATCAGACATGACTGAGCAACTTTCACTTCACTTCATTTGGGAAACTGGCTGGATGGCCTCACTGTTACTACAATTAAGGAATGTTAATTGGTACCCTGAATTGGTCAGTAGACAATTTTTTTTCAATCAGTTAGTTGGGGATTGATTTTGACAAGTGGGGCTAATGAGCACTTACTGAACACCTACCATAATTTCATTCACACAACATTTATCTAGGTACATTCACATTATGTTATTCAGCCCTCAAACCACTCTGCTGCTGCTGCTGCTGCTAAGTCACTTCAGTCGTGTCCGACTCTGTGCGACCCCACAGACGGCAGCCCAGCAGGCTCCCCTGTCCCTGGGATTCTCCAGGCAAGAACACTGGAGTGGGTTCAAATCACGCTTCATGCAAGCAAATAAACTGGTAGATATAGCAGGTATTAGAGCTCACATCAGAGAAGGCAATGGCATCCCACTCCAGTACTCTTGCCTGAAAAATCCATGGACGGAGGAACCTGGTAGGCTGCCATCTATGGAGTCGGACACAACTGAAGCAACTTAGCAGCAGCAGCAGAGCTCACATTCTTCTTAATAACCACATAGGATTAATATCTCCCAATGAAAGATGCTAGCAAGGAAAAAGCTATTTGTACAATATAATAATCAACTGAATAAATCTCAATAAAATGTAATATTTTGTTAACACTATCTTTACAGTGCATAGTATTTAAGAATCAAATCTTGCCTCAAATTACTGTTACATCAAGAACTGGGCTCAATTACTGCTCTATATCTGTAAAATTTCAGAATAGTTAACTTGAGTCTCAGTTTCATCATCTCTAAAATAATAATAATAATCTCAACTCCACAGAGGGTAGCTGTTAAATAAAATAATGTGTATAAATGCTAGAACAGCCTCTGTATGGGAAGAGACAAGCGTGGCTGCTTTGTAAATAGGAGATCAGGAAACTAGAGTCAGTTTCCTCTGCTTAGTGAGCTCATTTGCTGAGAAAAAAACACCCAAATTACTGAAGAATTACTGGATTGCTGAAGACTTACAAAAGCCTGAAGATAAAAAACTGAGGGTTTTTTCTCTCTCTCTTTCTTTCATGAAAATAACAAATATTAACCTAAGAAACAAAAATAACTTTGGAAAACCTTTTAAAAAACAAAGTAGGAAACAGCTAAGACAAGAATATTGTCTGCCAAAATTCATCCAAATTCAGGAAGAGATCCAAAAATCTAAAACACATCTCCACATCACAAACAGGGTGCTTTATGTCTCTGAATACAATGATGCCATCCAGAGGGATCAATGATAAAACTCTTAGAATGATGAGAGTTGGGTGAGTGACTCGCCAGAAGAATAATTTGGGAATTTGGTTCTAGAGCACAGAGCATCAGATGAGAAGCTGAAAAAGAAGTGATGCCAAGAGTACCCCATTTATGTCTCCAAACATGATTCCCAATATGAAAGGGAAAATCACCTTCCATCTGCTAGCAACACTGAACTGGGCAGACCTACAAAGTAATCCTGAGAAATCCAGGTGAGGCATGCTAGAAACACACTGAACTATCTCTACAGTATCTGCTCCCTCTGGAAGAAAGACTCAATAACGTGTTGCCTCCAGAACACAAGACACAATATATTTATTTGGAAAATATTTTGAGAAAACATTCCAGCTTGGAAGATATTGACCATCTCTGCTGCCCGTTACTAGCACAAAGGGTAGACCAGAAAATGATAGCTTCCATTCACACAGAAAGACAGTTATTAAAGATTACAAAAAAAAGATATATTCAGAGTTGATGTAAAGCAAACAGGAAGAAAGGAACATAGCAAATAAAAGGCAACTGAGGTGGTAGAGATCAAGAAAGAATTAAAGGTAACAATACAATCATTATAGAAATGGACAATAGACACATTAAATGTAATAAGACAGAGAAAGGGAAAGAAAGGATTTTCGTGATTATGATCAGCACGTCAAAGGAATTTGCTATAAAACAGAATCCCTAAATATGGAGTAGTAGCTAGAGATAGAGAAAGTAAACAAACAGATAATGCAGGAAACAGGAGAGAATATGAAGGACCCAAATGTGCTTCATACACTTCCCAGGTGGCTCAGCAGGGAGGGCACATAGGAGATGTAAGTTTGACCCTTGGATTAGGAGGATCCCCTAGAGGAGAGCATGGCAACCCCAGTATTCTTGCCTGGAGAATCCTATGGACAGAGGAGCCTGGAGGGCTATATACTCCATAGAGTAGCAAAGAGGTAGACACTGCTGAAGCAACTGAGCATGAGCACACATGAAATGTGCCTCAACAGACCAGTCAATAAGTATGGTACACTGTAGAGTGGGACACATAAGTTTTTCAACATCTAACTTCCAGTAAAATAAACAATGTACAGAAGAGCCTACTCAACTCCCATTTGTGTAAAACAGTTGGAACCCACATTGTGTTTCCTGAGAGAAAGTGAGTGTCTAGAGGAACAGGGTTAACAGAGGGGCTTACTTTCTACTCTATGTACATTTGTCCTCCTAGAAAAACACTTGTATTAAAAAAGACTTGCATATGTATGCATTTTTTATAAATGAAAATAATTCAAAAATTTTAAATGCTAAGAATAAATTCTTGATTCAACTTTTCCAAAAACCAAAGTTCCAAAAAGCAAATAAGACAGGATGAAGAGGGAATAAATTAGGAAACAGAGCAAAGACTGCATTAAAATGAAAATATATACTAGGATCCCTTAGACACTCACTTGACTTTAAGTATTATCAATGGTGATGACTCTCCAAGTTATGCCTGTAATGCATACTCTCTAAAAAATTTTCCTGAACTCCAGTTTTTTTAAATAGTCAACTAGCCACATAACATTTTCACTTGTATTTCTAAGTGGTAGCTTCAGTTGAACATGTCACAATGTTCCCTTTCCCTAACCTTTGCCATTCCAATAAAGTGTATCAGATTTAATCATTTGCACGAGCCAGTATCCTAGGATTTGTCATTAAAATATTCCTCTCGTTCCCTCTTCTCACCACACTCCTATGTTGACTGTTTCTCTAAAACATATACCAATTCTGTTCAATACTATCTGGACAACTGCCACTCTGTTCTAGATATTCTATATTCCCATCTAATTGATGTCCTTACCTCCACCCTCACTATTATTCACAGTCCCAGAATCACCACCATCATCGACTTCTGTCTCAGTCTTACTACACTTTGATCTATTGCACTTTGCAGATATTATGGTTTTTTACAAACCGAAAGATTGTGACAATACTGCATTGACCAAATTTGTTGGTGTCCCTGGGCCAACAATATTTACTAACTTTATATCTCTGTGTCACAATTTGGTAATTTTCACAATATTTAGAATGTTTTCATTCTTGTTGTGTTGTGATCATCTTTGATCAGTGATCTTTGATATTACTATTAAAATTGCTCAGGGATGCCATGAATGGCACCCATATACGATGAGTGAATTTGATAGAGACGTGTTGTTTCCCCATCTTTGTTCCTCCTCTTGGGCCTTTTTGTTCCCTGAGATACAACAGTATTAAAATTAGGCTGAGTAGTAACCCTACTATGGCCTCTAAGGATTCAAGTGAAAGGAAGAACTGCATGTCTCTCACATTACATCAAAAGCTAGAGATGATTGAGTTTAGTGAGGACAGCATGTTTAAAGCTGAGATAGACTGAAATCTAGGCCTTTGGCCCAAACAGCTCACATTGTGAATGCAACAGGAAAACTCTTAAAGGAAATTACTTTGTTACTCCAGTGGAGCACACAAATGATAAGAACAAGAAAAAGCCATAATGCTGATAAGGCAGAAGTCTTTATGACCTGGATAGAAGATCAAACCAGCCACAGCATCCCCTTAAGCTTAAGCCTAATCCAGAGCAACGCTCTAATGCTCTTCAACCATATAAAGGATAAGAGAGATGAAGAAGCTGCAGAAGAAAAGTCTGAAACTAGTAGAAGTTGGGTCATGAGGCTAAAGGAAAGAAACCATCTCGATTACATCCAAGTCCAAAGTGAAGCTGCAAGTGCTGATACAGAAGCTGCAGCAAGTTACTCGGAAGATCGAGCTAAGAAAATTAATGAAATAACAGTAAATAGCAGAATTTCAACATAGACAAAACAGTCTTCTGTTGGAGAAGATGCCACCTGGAATTTTCATAACTAGAGAGAAGTCAATGCCTGGCTTCAAAGCTTTTAAGAACAGGATGACTCTCTTGTCAGGGGCTAATTTCTGCCACGTTCTACTCCCTTAATCTGATTCATCCACTTGGAGCCTTGAATTTGTTTCTTGATGGTGCTAAGTTTGTTTTTGCCATAGCTCAATTCATTGTTCTGGAATACTCTGTCCTGATACCACTGCTTCGAGAGATTTTCCCTGTCCACCAAATTAATGAAACACTATCCTATTCATCATTGCCAGGCTGCCCTGTTTTATTTTCTTTATATAATTATCTGTTATTTTCTTCTTTCTTTATTATCTATCCCCATGTATAAGAATGAACACTGCCTAGAAAGAGTAGACTCTATCTGCTGAATAAATGAAGGAAATCCATTTGTGTTTTTAAAATGCTAATGTGTCTAAACAGTTCTTCTTTAGGGACCAAAAAAAAAAAAAAATGGCTTCAGAGATAAACAAAAAATCTAAGGTTTGTGATTGACCTTGGGAAATTAGATGGCTAACCTGGCAAGGAGACAAAACAGCACTTTTTTTTTTAAATTCAAATGCTTTAAAACTAATGTAACTTTGACAATGAAAACGATTATTTTTTTCCTGTTTTAAAAAACATATAAAGGTTTCATAAGTGGTAAGTCCTGTTCTAGAAAAAAAATCTAGACAGATTACTGGATATGAGATAAAAGAATTGAGACCCATTTAGTTAAAAATTCTTCAAGAGAAAATTCTTCAAGAGTTGGGAACACCAGACCACCTTACCTGCCTCCTGAGAAATCTGTATGCAGGTCAGGAACCAACAGTTAGAACTGGACATGGAACAGACTGGTTCCAAATTGCAAAAGGAGTATGTCAAGGCTGTATATTGCCACCATGCTTATTTAAATTCTATGCAGAGTACATCATGAGAAATTCCAGCATGGATAAAGTACAAGCTGGAATCAAGATTGCTGGGAGAAATATCAATAATCTCAGATACGCAGATGATACACCCTTATGGCAGAAAGCAAAGAAGAACTAAAGAGCCTCTTGATGAAAGTGAAAGAGAAGAGTGAAAAAGTTGGCTTAAAACTCAACATTCAGAAAACTAAGATCATGGCATCTGGTCCCATCACTTCATGGCAAATAGATGGGGAAACAATGGAAACAATGACAGACTTTATTTTGGGAAGCCCTAAAATCACTGCAGATGGTGACTGCAGCCACGAAATTAAAAGATACTTGCTCCTTGGAAGAAAAGCTATGACCAACCTAGACAGCATATTAAAAACCAGAGATATTACTTTGCCAATAAATGTCAGTTTAGTCAAAGCTAGCATCATGTATGGATATGAGAGTTGGACTATAAAGAAAACTGAGCAACAAAAAATTGATGTTTTTGGCTTTTTTTAAATTTAAATTTATTTTAATTGGAGGCTAATTACTTTACAATATTGTATTGGTTCTGCCACACATCAACATGAATCCGCCACGGGCATGCACGTGTTCCCCATCCTGAACCCCCCTCCCATCTCCCTCCCTGTACCATCCCTCCAGGTCATCCCAGTGCACCAGCCCCAAGCATCCTGTATCGAACCTGGACTGGTGATTTGTTTCTTATATGATATTATACATGTTTCCATGACATTCCCCCAAATCATCCCACCCTCTCCCTCTCCCTCAGAGTCCAAAATACTGTTCTATTCATTTGTGTCTCTTTTGCTGTCTCGCATACAGGGTTATCGTTACCATCTTTCTAAATTCCATATATATGTGTTAGTATACTGTATTGGTGTTTTTCTTTCTGGCTTACTTCACTCTGTATAATAGGCTCCAGTTTCATCCACCTCATTAGAACTGATTGAAATGTATTCTTTTTAATGGCTGAGAAAGGCAGATGAACCAGAGATCAAATTGCCAACATCCGCTGGATCATGGAAAAAGCAAGAGAGTTCCAGAAAAACATCTTTTTCTGCTTTATTGACTATGCCAAAGCCTTTGACTGTGTGGATCACAATAAACTGCGGAAAAGTCTTCAAGAGATGGGAATACCAGACCACCTGACCTGCCTCTTGAGAAATCTGTATGCAGGTCAGGAAGCAACAGTTAAAACTGGACATGGAACAACAGACTGGTTCCAAATAGGAAAAGGAGTACGTCTAGGCTGTATATTGTCACCCTGCTTATTTAACTTCTATGCAGACTACATCATGAGAAGCGCTGGGCTGGAAGAAGCACAAGCTGGAATCAAGATTGCCAGGAGAAATATCAATAACGTCAGATATGCAGATGACACCACCCTTATGGCAGAAAGTGAAGAGGAACTAAAAAGCCTCTTGATGAAAGTGAAAGAGGAGAGCGAAAAAGTTGGCTTCAAGCTCAACATTCAGAAAACAAAGATCATGGTATCCGATCCCATCACTTAATAGATGGGGAAACAGTGGAAACAGTGTCAGACTTTATTTTTTGGGGCTCCAAAATCACTGCAGCCATGAAATTAATTCCTTGGAAGTAAAGTTATGACCAACCTAGATAGCATATTCAAAAGCAGAGCCATTACTATGCCAACTAAGGTCCATTTAGTCAAGGCTATGGTTTTTCCAGTAGTCATGAATGGATGTGAGAGTTGGACTCTGAAGAAGGCTGAATGCTGAAGAATTGATGCTTTTGAACTGTGGTATTGGAGAAGACTCTTGAGAGTCCCTTGGACTGCAAGGAGACCCAACAAGTCCATTCTGAAGGAGATCAACCCTGGGATTTCTTTGGAAGGCATGATGCTAAAGCTGAAACTCCAGTACTTTGGCCACCTCATGCAAAGAGTTGACTCATTGGAAAAGACTCTGATGCTGGGAGGGATTGGGGGCAGGAGGAGAAGGGGATGACAGAGGAGAGACGGCTGGATGGCATCACTGACTCGATGGACATGAATCTGAGTGAACTCAGGGAGTTGGTGATGGACAGGGAGGCCTGGCGTGCTGATTCATGGGGTCGCAAAGAGTTGGACACGACTGAGCAACTGAACTGAACTGAATATTCCATTGTGTAAATGTACCACCGCTTTCTTATCCATTCATCTGCTGATGGACATCTAGGTTGCTTCCATGTCCTGGCTACTATAAACAGTGCTGCGATGAGCATTGGGGTACACGGGTCTCTTTCAATTCTGGTTTCCTCGGTGTGTATGCCCAGCAGTGGGATTGCTGGGTCATAAGGCAATTCTATTTCCAGTTTTTTTAAGGAATCTCCACACTGTTCTCCATAGTGGCTGTACTAGTTTGCATTCCCACCAACAGTGTAAGAGGGTTCCCTTTCCTCCACACCCTCTCTAGCATTTATTGCTTGTAGACTTTTGGATCACAGCCATTCTGACTGGTGTGAAATGGTACTTCATTGTAAGATGCAAGAAAGATTTAACAAGGACCCAGAAGAAATAAAAAAGAGTCAATATATAATGAATAATGCAATAAATGAGATCAAAAACACTCTAGAGGCAACAAATAGTAGAATAACGGAGGCAGAAAATAGGATCAGTGAAATAGAAGATAGAATGGTAGAAATAAATGAATCAGAGAGGAAAAAAGAAAAATGAATTAAAAGAAATGAGGACAATCTCAGAGACCTCCAGGACAATATTAAATGTCCCAACATTCAAATCATAGGAGTCCCAGAAGAAGAAGACAAAAAGAAAGACCATGAGAAAATACTTGAGGAGAAAATAGTTGAAAACTTCCCTAAAATGGGGAAGGAAATAATCACCCAAGTCCAAGAAACCCAGAGAATCCCAAACAGGATAAACCCAAGGTGAAACACCCCAAGACACATATTAATCAAATTAACAAAGGTCAAACACAGAGAATTGATGCTTTTGAACCACGGTGTTGGAGAAGATTCTTGAGAGTCCCTTAGACTACAAGGAGATCAAACCTGACAAAAGGAGATCAGTTCCGAATATTCATTGGAAGGACTGATGCTGAAGCTGAAGCTCCAATACTTTGGCCACCTGATGAAAAGAACTGACTCCTTGGAAAAGACCCTGATGCTGGGAAAGGTTGAAAGCAGGAGGAGAAGGGGAAGACAGTGGATGAGATGGATGGATGGCATCACCGACCTGATAGACATGAGTTTGAGCAAGCTCCAGGAGGTGGTGATGGACAAGGAAGCCTGGCGTGCTGCAGTCCATGGGGTCACAAAGAGTCAGACATGACTGAGCAACTGAACTGACAGCTAACAATGGAAGGGCAGCATGTAATAATATCTTTGTTAATCACAATATCTTTATTCTAATTCTGACACCCTTCCCTTTAAGCTACAAGCTTAAGATAAAATTTATTTGAGCAATCATATTCATTGTCTCTTCAAAATAAGATTGTAAATTCAAAACCAAGACATAGATTCTATTTTAATATCAGAATCACTAGTTTAACAATATAAATTTAGCTAAATTACATTGAATATTACTGATATGTACACACTGGATAAGAATATATTTTATGAGGTGATATTCTGAATCTATTCTTAACAGAAAATGGAAGCTCTATGATACTGTAGGGAATAACATGAGAGTGTTATAAGAAGTGCCTTTAAGTATTACTTGGGTAATATCAGAAATAACTACATTTTAATCCATATTACTGATAACCAATTCTTTGAAATACCATGGCATGTTACAATCCCAATGCAAGTCCACAGTAGAGAAAACACTGCGTGCTGTTTTTCATGTTCTTGTAAGTAGCTGTTTGGCGTCCCTGGTGGCTCAGATGGTAAAGAATCCACCTGCAATGTGGGAGACCTGGGTTCAATCCCTGGCTTGGTAAGATTGCCTGGAGGAAGGCATGGCAACCTACTCCAATGTTCTTGCCTGGAGAAGTCCCATGGACAGAGGAGCCTGGTGGGCTACAGTTCATGCACTCTCAAAACTCAGACATGACTGAGTGACTAAGCACAGCATACATAAGTAGCTGGATAATTTTCACAATTGTTACATTTATTTTTATACTGATCAAGGTGGGCAACTTGTGCTTTAGAAATATAAAACCCAAGTCCCTCTCAAAGAGGAAGTCTACAGGCTCTTGGAACTATACAGATCAAATTAAAATATCCAAAAGGTCACCATGGGAGAAGGGATGGACTTTTATCTATCTCACTACAAATGATAGAACAGGGCTACTATTAACTCAAAAGGTACCTTTCAAAGAATTTTTAAATGTCACTTGCTCTTTATTTGTTTCCACTGGCTAGGAAAAAAAAATTGTAATAGACAAATCCACAACATTTACAGTCAGAACAATGTCCCATTAATCAGGACCCTTGTACAGTGCACAACCTATACATACCCAATGTCTTGGTAATTGAGGAATATTTGGCAGGAGCTTCCAAGAGACATTCCAGCTGCAAATTAAGAAGACACTTCTGACACCGTTTTTACTGTTTCAGTAAGTTCTAAATTCCCCATCACTGGAGGAATTAAAATTTTGGCATACTTAAACTCACATGTTATGTGGAAGTTATAGATGAGATTTTAAACATCAAATGGTAGTTGAACTAGATAAACTTTAAGATATTTCCTAATTTTAGAATTTAATATTTTGTTTCAAAAGATTTAGTGAAATCTTAACAAAATATATGAAATATATCTATGGGTACTAAGGTGTTTCAGTCATGTCCAACTCTTTGCAACCTTACAGACTGTAGCCCACCAGGCTCCTCTGTCCATGGGATTCTCCAGGCAAGAATACTGGAGCGGGTTGTCATGCCCTCCTCCACGGGGTCTTCCTGACCCTGTGATCAAACCCTTGTCTCTTGCGTCTCCTACACTGGCAGGCAGGTTCTTTACCTCTTCCCAGTGCCACCTGGGAAGCAAGGATGAGATAGTTAGATGGCATCATCCACTCAGTGGACATGAGTTTGAGCAAACTCTGGGAAAGAGTGAAGCATAGGCAAACCTGGTATGCTTCAGTCCATGGGGTCACAAGAGTCAGACACAACTCAGCAACTAAACAACAAACAGTACCCTATATATAGAATAGTGTCACCCGTAGTTTTAAGGGAGAAAAAAAATCTGGTGCAATTTATTTCTCTAAGAATGATTCCTTAATGTCTTATAAGTCACTTTTGTTACCCTTGTGTTGTTCTCCACGTGGTCCCATTGGTTTCTGAAAACAATGAAGAAGGCCAGGTATTAAGTGAATTCCATGCTGAAATGGAAAGCAGAGGTTCAGAAATGTGGTTTCACACAAGAAAGGTTTCACAAGTAAAAGTTAAAAGGAGAGTCAAACTCAGATCATTTATTTCCTGTCCTTTCTCCTGTATCATTCTTCCTCTTGAAGGTTTTAAATTTCCTTCTGGCTTTCTCATCTGCTAAAGAAAACATGGACATATATTAACCCATGAAATTCTTACTGCCTGATAAAACAGAAATTTGTCAGGGCATCAGGTGAGATAAACATTTTTACTGTTATTTGTTGACTGGTTTGTTGTCTCTTTTTCCTACTTGATTGCAAGATTGATTAGGAGAAAGATTCTGCCTCTTCTGCTAGCTAATTTCTACCACTAAGGCACTGAAATATTAGTTGCTTGAATGATTTATGCTATAACCACAATTATATGGTTCTTTATACAGTAGATTTTAGACAAATATACAAAATAAAAGATTCAATAACAGTTTTAAACTTATGTCCACCTTAAATATATAATTTTAAAAACACAGGTTTATAAAATACCACAAATAGGACAGTGCATATATCAAAGTTAAATTTATGTAGACCAGATACTCAGGTGATTGACTGCATAATCTCCGTATTTAAAAGGCTGGGGCTCCCCTGGTATCTCAGATGGTTAAGAATCCTGCAATGCAGAAGACCTGGGTTCAGTCCTTGCATCAGCAAGATCCCCTGGAGGAGGGCATGGCAACCCACTCCAGTATTCTTGCCTGGAAAATTCCATGGACAGAGGAAACTGGCAGGCTGTAGTCCATGGGATCACAAAGAGTCGAACACAACTGAGTGACTAACACTTCACTTCAACTTAGATAGTATACAAAAATGGATTTTTGCATCATCAAAATTACACTTTAGCTCCAGATTCCTGGTCTATTACAATTTCCAATAGGAATGGTCTCTTCTTTCCTCTACCCCCATATTATTTCCTGTTATTTTTACTAACATTACAGGAGAAGGATTGTCACTTATTATTGAATTCAAGGAAAGAAATATTTTTGATCAGTTGGAGGTATTTAGTAATACACAGATGGGAAAAAATGATATGGAAATAGCTCCAAAAGGATAGCATTTAGTGGCCAAGTGGGAGAATCAAGAGAGTGCTATCAAAAAATACTTTGTCAATGGGACCTGGCATTAATGCTAAAGTAAATAAACAGAGGGCTCTGATTCTTCCTCACATGACATCAGGTCTTTCATTTGTGCTTTGAAGAGGAATTTTTTAATTTTATTTTCTTTTTTATTAAGACAATCTTTCTAAAAAAGTTTTGGGTTCACTGCAAAGCTGAGCAGGAAGTATAGAGATGCCCCATATATTCCCTGCCCCCACACTTGTATAGCCTCCCCCACTATCAATATTCCCCTCCAAAGTGGTTATTTTTGATTGGGCAACCTACACTGACACATCATAATCACTCCCAACCCATGGTTTACAGTTCATTCTTGGTGCAGTGTTACACAGTCTATGAATTCAGCACAATGTATAACGACATGCATCCATCATTATGGTGTCATACAGAGTATTCTCACTGCCCTCAAAATCCTCTGTGCCCCATTTATCTTTTCCCTTGCCCAACTCCTGGCAACCATTAATCTTTTATTCATGTCTTAACAGTTTTGCCTTTTCCAGAATGTCATATATTTGGAAACACACAATAGTCTCTTCAGGTTGACTTCTTCCATTTAATGATATAAATTTCTTTCCTTTATTTCTTGTCATGGCTTAAAAGCACCCTTCTTTTTAGCACTGAATGATATTCCATTGTCTGGATGTGCCACAATTTATCCATTCACACCCTGAAAGACATATTGGCTCCATCTAAGTTTTTGGCAATTAATAATGAAATGCTATAATCTTTTGTGTGCAGGTTATTGTGTGACCATAGTTTTCAAATTCTTTGTGTAAATACCATGAAGTATGATTACTGGATCACGTGATAAGAGTATATTTAGTTTTTAAAATCATCTTCCCAAGTGGCTACACCATTTTTCATTCTCATAAGCAATGAATGAGGGTTCCGGATGCTTCTCATTCTTGTCAGCATTTGGTGTTGACAGTGTCCCAGGTCTGCACCACTGTAGTAGATATGCAGTAGTATCTCATTATGGTTTAATTAGCATTTTTCCATGATGACATATGACTCGGAGCATCTCTTTATTTGCCATTTGCATATTTTATTTGGTGAGGTTTCCACTAAGGTCTTTGGCCCCTTTTTCATTCAGGTTGTTTGTTTTCTGAATTTCGAATTTTAAGAGTTCTTTGTATGTTTGGGTAACAGTCCAAAATTAGACTTTTTTTTTATCTTTCGTAAAGATTTTCTACAAGTCTGTAGCTTATCTTCTAATTCTCTTGGCATTGTCTTTCACAGAGCTGAAGTTTTACATTTTAATGAAGATCCAACAGATCAACTACTTCTTTTAAAAAGGCATCTGGATTTTATAAGTTTTTTCAGGAAATAACTGAAAGGAATTTCCCTGTCTTAGAATTAAGGTGGTGACTTTGCTCTCTTGTGAAAAATTATTGATGTTGAAATAAAAGTCTTATATATCAGTAGTATCATTTTTCTTGATAGGAAAAAGCACTCATTTTCTTTTTGAAAATGGAGTAAGTTTTGATTTGTGCTACACCCATTTCTTTAAAATTTTGTTATGTCCCTTTCACTCTGTATCTGTCTTTGCAACTTAAATTTCTTTTTCTAATTGATGACATTAAGCAAAAAGGAGGCTGTTGAAGACAACTGACATTTAAAATGATAAAAATAAAACTTACAAATTGTACATGGTATTGGGAGAGGGAAAGCATGGTAACAGAGGCAGAATATCAATTGTAATAATGTGTGAAGTTCAGCAAAACAGAGAGATGCTAGACATAGATTATTTGCAATCAGCTGGTGTTAGGAAATATGGTGTTCATTTCATTTGGGATGCATAATCATCAATATTCTGACCATAGTTTAAGATGAATATATTTCATTCTCTGTTGTCACAACACAGCGAGTTCAACTAATTGTGGCAGAGAGATGGGGTAGGGGAGCGGGATGGCTAAATGACACAGCAACAGTTTAAGGGAGAAGTCTATGGGAACTTTAGGTAGTAAAGTAATATTGTGAACTAGAGTATTATTGGGGAAGGTTTGTAGAGAACAGTAAAACAGACAAAGACATAGGTGAAAGATTGAGGAGGAGCAAAGAACTTCTACAGCTTGTGAGAGGACAGCTGTTTGGTGGTGGTATTTGTAGTCCTTTGATGTAAATAAGAAGCTCCTCCTTATCTGTCTCATCCAGGATGTCTTAATCTCCTCAGAGGGCAGCCATTCAGCAGTTGTTGTTGTGTAGTTGCCAAGTCTTGCCTGACTCTTTCCGACCCGGTGAACTTTAGTGGGCCAGGTTCCTCTGTGCATGGGATTTCCCAGGCAAGAATACTGGAGTGGGTTGTCATTTCCTATGTCAGGGAGTCTCCCTGACCCAGGGATCAAATCTCCATGTGCTCCTGTCGACTCATTTTTTCCTTCCCTTGGCTTTCCATTGTTATTCACAATCTCCTTTAATGCCAAAGGCTGGGACAGGATTTCTACTTATGACATTTTTTTATATAAATGCACCAAGGGACATTATAAATAAGAGAATATTGGTCTCTGGAAGAACTGCCTGATACACAACTCTTCAATTATTACTGTACAAAGTATTATATCACTTAAAACACATTGCTACAAAGCAAAAATGTTATAGGAAGAAGCACGGAAAAATGGAAGGGAAATTGTTCATAGGAGACTCTTAGCCTTTGTAAGAGTCACACTGAACACTTGCGTAATGTTTACAATGGGTCAGATGTTTTCCCAAACTCTACATATATTAACTCACTCAGTTTTCACATAGTAGATACTATTATTCTGCCCCTTTTACAAATGGAAAAAGTCTATGTTTGTTTCTTTGTTTTTCTTCCTAGAAACCATGAAACTCAGAGAATAAAAGGCCTTGTTTTTCAGGATTAAATGAGCACAGATTTCTTTGCAAAGACAACACTAGACCTCAAGGTAGAGTTTTGATGTAAGAGTGGCAGAAATGAATGAAAAGCCAATAAAGCTCAACTTATTTCTTACATGTAAATTATCTACTCATACTTACAAAAGCAATTTTACTTTATATTCTTTCCCATGTTGACCCTTAACCTAAGAGCACTTCTACTTCTTGTAAGTTTTCTATATTTAAAATAAGATAATAATAGACTTTTCCCCATTCTCTAATATTTCAGACTGAACTGGGTTTTGTTCAATAGGAATCAAAATGATGACTTTTGCTACCACCTGTTGGGGTCCCATGATATAAGACGGCGCTTTGAGTCTTATGGATTTGAAACATTTCTACTTTCCTATTTTACATGTTCCTATTGAAGGCATGCATTTTTAAGGAAATATTTCATTTAGAAGGTTAGGTGTGATGGAGATATAATTAAATGATAACATCGGTAGAAGAGAACATTGACCCAAGATAATGTTCAGCTCTCCCACCGGAGCATAAAAGGAGGGGCAAAGCCGAAGCACTGATTTTCCAAGCAGGAAACATTTGTTCAGTGACAATGTCTTATTACAGTTAATTTACTCTTAGTATACAAATGACGAATGCAAGGGTAATTGCAGCCCCTGCGGATTAGGAAACATTGTTTTCCTGGTTCCTTTCTTCTAGACCAGAACAAATCGCAGTTGGCAGCTGCCTGCTGCAGTGCTTAATATTTCCTCTGTCTGAAGTTTATATCTCTTGCTTTTTTTCCCATTATTAATTTTTTACAATGATTTTTCTCATTCTCTTTCTAACACCCTTTTTCAGCTTGTTATGTTATTCTTGTACTTATTTTTATTTATCTCAGATAGATTAAGAAATGACTTCCAAATCTGACTGTACATCAGAATCAATGAAATAATTGATTAAAAATAAGTATTTCTGGGCCTTTCCCCCAGGGACTGTGACTCCAGAAAGCGTCACTCCAGGGGCTATGAAAAGCAGCAGTTTAAAAGGGATTCCCAGATGATAATTATTTGCAGTCCTATCTGAAGATCCTTAATTGATGTTCTTTAAATTACTCCAGTCAGTTTTCATTGGGTTTATTTCAAAGCAAGAGAACCTCAAAAATGCAAAATCAACACGACATCCCCTTCAGAACAAATGCTCCCACATAGCAGCGTGAGTGCACCTGCCCAGTGAGCCTCCAAATAGCATGTGAGTTCAGACTCAGATTTCACATGGAGTGTTTTGCTGATTCCCTCCTGTTTTGATGAAGGCGAGATTAATCGGGCAGTGGGCCTTATGTCCAGAGAGGCTGTGTGGGGGAAAGTGGACTATGATTGCAGAGCTTCCACTTCGAAATGAGTCGGCAAAAGGGAACACTTTCTGGATGAGGAAGCAGCCAGCGCCTTTCCCTGAGATCCATGACTCTCAGTCTTAGCCTCACCCATGGTTAAGAGAGTCAATACACCTGGCAGCTTTCTCTCCCATGAATTTTCCAAAAGATGTGCAGCCATCTGATAAGCACAGAGAGGCTCTGTTTGCTATTTTTAGGCTAGTTCTTCAGTGAGAACATCAGAAACTCAAATCTAAAAGGAGTACATGAGCCCTACAAACAGGCTATGCAGCACCTAACAATGGTGAATTATTGAATGGCTGAGAGCATTGTAACCACAACACCGACCCTTAACAATGCCTTTGGGAAATTAGATCGTTATGATTCAGCATAAAAATATATTATTTATGGGAAAATTTAAGGATGTTTTGGAAAGCATTTTTACAATACAGCTTTCAGTACAGTGATAACAACATTGCTAGATGATTTTTCTAGACAAAATGAAGAGTAAGTACATATTTCTATGACTCAAGTAGGATCCATTTAAATTTTACAGCGATATTCCAAGTTCGCTAGCACATCCTTAAAATCCACGAGCTAAGTCAATCATATTACTTCTACCTACTGTTAGGATAGCAAATTACCTCACCTATACTAGTTACCGACGATAATTATAACAACAAACAGAAGATGTACAGTGGGAAGTCCAGAGACCTAAAAACATACCAGGTACCTTATATTCTTCTAATTATCTCATTTCATGGTTGATCGCTCTGGATCTTTTGTTTCAACTCTAACAGTTGTTATTCTTTTCCTGGCACCAGTTCTAACTAGGACTGGACCCTCACTTCCCATTCCCCACAGCTCCCTCAATACAGGATTGCTGCACACAACACAGCTCACCAAAGACAAAAACCAGCACAGGGAAAGGATACAACAGCCAGAACAACAAATAATGTCAAGATTCATAACATCCAGCTCTTATTTTAAAGTCCCTTTTCTCTTGCCAGTTTTGGAAACTCCTTACTGTTCATCTCTTCCCATAAACTTCGTTCAGCCACGGTCAACTTCTCCCCACTGCCTCTCTTCCCTGGCTGGAGAATTAGAAGTTTCACCAGAGAGATTTAATTAAATTAAAATGTTGTTATCTGAGACCCACCTCCCCCCCGCCCGCCCCCTACCACGCCCAGACCCAGGAAATTAGAATCTTTGCAGACAGAAACTAATAAATAAGTATCAGTGAAAAGTTCCTCTTGGTAATTCTTATGAGTAGTTAGTTTGAAAATTACTGGTCTAGACCCTCCTCTTTCCAGTTCCTGAGTCCACTAATCCTCTGGCCTACCAACCAAAACCTACAAGTTCTTCTAAGTTTTTGGTTTTTGGGTATCATTTTTCTTTCTTTTTCCCCTCTCTGCACAATGCCCTATGGCATGACCCCAAACAGGCGATTCCCTAAATAAAAGTGAACGCCTCTCCTAAGGGAAAATCTGCCATTATTCGAAGGCAGTTGGGTGAAATATCAGCCACTCTCACACTATGGAGTTTTTTGTCTTTTTTTTCTTTTGTTACTCATCTCCATAATAGCCTTAAACATATTTAGTAACAGATACGTATTTCTACCCCCAGGCAGACTCTGTAACAGTCGTGGCATCAATGGTGATAGAAAAAAAAAAAAGCCTATTAAAGTTGAAAAAGCGCAAATAATCACTCATAGAATCCTTTAATAACAACCATAGGGTTGTGCCCTCTGCCTTAATCACAGGATGTCAGGTGACGTGAATGAGAACCAGGATGTGATCATTCAATCAATGCATCCCTTTCATCATAGTATGCATTATGACACAAAACTAAACTTAAAACGCTAACCCTTATATGTGTATTGCTGGCAAGCATCCACTGCATACTCCCTAAAGATGCCACATGTCCATCAAGACCATTCATTCACCTCCAAATTTTTTAGTGTTTGAGGCACAGAATACAGCTTCAAATTAGGGAACTTTGCAACATATTAAAATTCATAGTTAACATGTTTCCTATTACAAACTATGTATGCTCAGAGGTCAAGCAAGTGTCTTTGACTCATTCTAAACTTATTTGATTTCGGAGTCAGGACACTACCTTTAGAAACAAATTTCATTAGGCATTCTTGTAAAATAACAGATGTTTCATACTGCAGTCATGCTCTGAATACACACATGAACATACATCTCTGACAAGGAGGTGCCATGAATCGTTTCCCTTATTTTCATGGTGATGTGAAAGGCCCAGTGGAGCAAATGGAGGAAGTTCAAAGCTGGCTTCTTTCAAGTAGAATATATACTGATGGAATACACAGAATATATACTTGACAGTCTGGTCGAGGGTCTTAACCAGAATTTGTATCATTATCAAAAATTCATGTGTTTCAAAAATAAACTCAAAATGGATTAAAGATCTAAACGTTAGGCCAGACACTATAAAACTGTTGGAGGAAAACACAGGCAGAACACTCTTTGACATAAATCACAGCAAGATCTTTTTTGATCCACTGAATAATGAAAATAAAAACAAAAATAAACAAACGGTATCTAATTAAACATAAAAACTTCTGCTGCTGCTGTCATTTCAGTTGTGTCCAACTCTATGTGACCCCATAGACGGCAGCCCACCAGGCTCCCCCGTCCCTGGGATTCTCCAGGCAAGAACACTGGAGTGGGTTGCCATTTCCTTCTACAATGCATAAGAGTAAAAAGTGAAAGTGAAGTTGTTCAGTCATGTTCAACTCTTTGCGACCCGATGGACTGGAGCCCACCAGGCTCCTCCATCCATGGGATTTTCCAAGGCAAGAGTACTGGAGTGGGGTGCCACTGCCTTCTCCAAACACACTGTCTAGGATTGTCATAGCTTTTCTTCCAAGGGGCAAGCATCTTTTAATTTCATGGCTGCAGTTGCCATCTGCAGTGATTTTGGAGCCCAAGAAAATAAAGTCTGTCACTGTTTCTATTTTTTCCCTTCTGTTTGTCATAAAGTGGTGGGACTGGACGCCATAATCTTAGATTTCTGAATGTTGAGTTTTAGCTAGCTTTTTCACTCTCCTCTTTCTCCTTCATCAAGAGGCTCTTTAGTTTCTCTTATTTTCTGCCATTAGCGTGGTGCCATCTGCATATATGAGGTTGTTGATAATTCTCCCAGCAATCTTGATTCCAGCTTGAGCTTCATCCAGCCCTGCATTTTGCATGAGGTACTCTGCATATAAGTTAAATAAGCAGGGTAACCATACAACCTTGACGTACCCCTTTCCCAATTTGGAACCGGTCTGTTGTTATATGTCCAGTTCTAACTATTGCTTCTTGACCTGCATAAAGGTTTCTTAGGAGACAGATAAGGTGGTCTGAAATTTCCATCTCTTTAAGAATTTTACACAGTTTGTTGTGATCCACGCAGTCGAAGACTTTAGCGCAGTCAAAGACTTTAGCACATTCAATGAAGCAGAAGTAGATGTTTCTCTAGAATTCTCTTGCTTTTTCTATTATCCAACAGATGTTAGCAGTTTGAGCTCTGGTTCCTCTGCCTTATTTAAACCCAGCTTGTACATCTGGAAGTTCTTAGTTAACCTACTATAGAAGCCAAGCTTGAAGGATATTGAGCATTACCTTGCTAGCATGTAAAATGAGCACAATTGTGCAGTAGTTTGAACAGTTTTTGACACTGCACTTTTTGAGTTGGAATGAAATCTCACCTCTTCCAATCCTATGGCCATTGCCAAGTTTTCCAAATTTACTGGCATACTGAATGTAGCACTTTCATAGCACCATCTTTTAGGATTTGAAATAGCTTAACTGGAATTCCATCACCTCCACTAGCTTTGTTTGTAGTAATTCTTCCTAAAGCTTACTTGACTTCACATTCCAGGATGTCTGGCACTAGATGAGTGATCACACCACTGTGGTTATCCGGGTCATGAAGACCTTCTTCATACAGCTCTTCTGTATATTCTTGCCATCCCTTCTTAATCTCTTTTCCTTCTGTTAGGTCCATCCCATTTCTGTTCTTTATTATACCCATCTTTGCATGAAATGTTCTCTTGCTATTTCCAATTTTCTTGAAGACATCTCTAGTCTTTCCCATTCTATTGTTTCCCTCTATTTCTTTGCATTGTTCACTTAAGGCTTTCTTATTTCCCCTTGTTATTCTTTCAAACTCTGTATTCAGATGGGTATATCTTTCCTTTTCTCCTTTGCCTTTCCCTGCTCTTCTTTTCATAGCTATTTGTAATGCCAGTCAGAATGGCCATCATCAAAGAATCTGCAAACAATAAGCTGGAGAGGGAGGTGGAGGTGGAGAAAAGGGAACCCTCCTACATTGTTGGTGGAAATGTAGCCACTATGGAGAACAGTACAGAGGCTCTTTAAAACACTAAAAAAGAACTACCATATGACATGACAATATCACTTCTGGGCATATATCCTGAGAAAGCAAAAGTGAAAGTCGCTTAGTTGTGTCTGACTCTTTATGACCCCGTGGATTGTTCATGGGATTCTCTAGGCCAGAATACTGGAGTGGGTAGCCTTTCCCTTCTCCAGAGGATCTTCCCAACCCAGGGATTGAACCCAGGTCTCCCGTATTGCAGGCGGATTCTTTACCAGCTGAGCCACAAGGGAAGCCCATCCTGAGAAAACCATAATTCAAAAATATATATGCACCACAATGTTCACTGCAGCACTATTTACAATAGCTAGGACACGGAAGCACTCTAAGTGCCCACTGATAGATGAGCGGATACAGAAGATGTTGTACATATATACAATAGCATATTACTCAGTCACAAAAAAAAGAACAAAATAATACCATTTGCAGCAACATGGATGAACCTAGAGATTGTCATACTGAGTGAGGTCAGACACAGAGAGACACATATTATATAATATTGTTTGTATGTGGAATCTAAAAAAAGGTACAAATAAACTTATACACAAAACAGAAGTAGAGTCACAGATAGAGAAAACAAATTTATGGTTACCAGGGGATGTGAGTGGGGAGGGATAAATTGGGAGATTGGGATTTACATATACACAGTATTATATACAAAACAGATAACTAATATGAACCTGTTGCACAGTACAGGGAACTCTTCAAACTACATAAGGCCTACATGGGAAAAGAATCTCAATTTTAAAAAATAGTGGGTACGTATATGTATAACTGAATCACTTTGCTGTACATCTGAAACTAATACAACACTGTAAATCAACTATAATAAAAAAAAATTTGCTAAGTTAGTATATCACTCATGCCAAAATAAGAAAAAAATCCACGTTTTAGGACTAGTGTCTTTCAGAGCAAATTCTACAGACATTTCAGTAGAAGTATACACCAACCATTCTTCTCCCTTTTTTCTTTCTCTTGCCTGCCCCCCTCACATCACAAAAGTACCCTCCTGAGAGTTTCTGAACTTTCTCCTAGAAAGTCACAGGATCTGGAGATTTCAACCAGCAAGTTGAATATCTAACGATGGCCATGACTATTAACAGACAGTTAAGTTCCTCTGTGTCAACCACATAGAGTAAAAATTTACTGGTGCCTGAGATCTCTAAGGTTGTCTGATTTTCTAGTCATTTTTCATATTGTCTCCTGTCTGTTTTGCAGAATTTCATCTTCCACAATCACATTTCAAAACACGCACTGCAATGTCTGTTGCATTGTAATTATTTGTGAGTGGTTCCAGTGCAGGGTAGTCATTCTGCTGCCTTAAATAACTTATTAAATGTTTTAAAAGAAGAAGGATATAAAACTGACAGAAATAATCAGCTGATAATCTGGGTTCTGGGCAATGGAAAAATATAAGGTACAAATTCATATCTAAGACATCTAAACAACTTGTTCTCAATAAATTGTTGATGGTTATTTGAGTGTATTACATGCTTCTATTTTTATGTTCATACACCAATAGAGATTTGGCATCATTTAACTTTTAAAAAAGATACCTCTCACAGATGAGAGAAGTAGGATATACACGTTGATATGTTGTTTTCAATCAACGAATACAAGCATATTTTTATTGTTTCTCTTTTACACGCAAACCTTTATTTATTTCTATGATACAATGAAAGATATTTTTATGGGAAAGTAAATTTTTTTCTGGACCATTTTCTTTCTTTAGACTTTCAAAGTTCAATGTTCATTCAGAAAGTCAGAAATGAATGCATAAATAATTAAAGAGGTAGTAAGGGGAGGGTGTAGGAATAAGCTATTTACAACATCAGTTCAGTTCAGTTCATTTCAGTTGCTCAGTTGTGTCCAACTCTTTGCGACCCCATGAACCGCAGCATGCCAGGCCTCCCTGTCCATCACCAACTCCTGGAGTTTACCCAAACTCATGTCCATCAAGTTGGTGATGCCTTCCAGCCATCTCATCCTCTGTCATCCTCTTTTCCTCCTGCCCCCAATCCCTCCCAGCATCAGAGTCTTTTCCAATGAGTCAACTCTTCGCATGAGGTGGCCAAAGTACTGAACAACATAAATCATTGCAAATACTAAAAAAGTATATCTAAGCAATTGTTCTTCTTGTCTTTTTTCTTCCTTAAGATTTAACCCCCAAATTGTGATAGTGTTGAGGAGGATGGGATTCTCAGCTAAAGAAAGACCACTCTGGAATCAAAGGTGTATATATAGGCCTATTTTTTAAGGCTTTATTTTTTAGAGCAGTTTAAATTCACAGCAAAAGTAAATGACAGATACAGAGGTCTCCCATATACCCCCTAACTCCATATAAGAACGAAAGTGAAAGTGTTAAGTCACTCAGTCACATCTGACTCTTTGCAACCCCATGGACTGTAGCCCACCAGGTCTCTCTGTCCACTTTCCAGGAATACTGGAGTGGGTATGTTCTGTATCATATTAAAATGGTGGCTTTATATCATTATGAGCGATTTAGTGAAAGTCGCTCAGTCTTGTCCAACTCTTTGCATCCCCACCAATACAGTGCTGGGGATTCTCCAGGTCAGAATACTGGAGTGGGTAACCTTTCCCTTCTCAAGGGAATATATCATTATACATTTGCCCAAATCTGTAGAATGTACAACACTAAGAAATGAACCCCCATACCATGGGTTGGAAAGATCCCCTAAAGAAGGGAATTCTTTAGGGGATATACTTTAGGGGATATAATATTGGGAACTCACTCCAGTGTTCCTGCCTGCAGAATTCCATGGACAAAGGAGCCTGGTGGACTACAGTCCATGGGGTCACAAAGAGTTAGACACAACATTGAGACTAACTCCATACATGCCTAGTCTCCTGATTATTAGCACCATGCTGCATTGCTACCAAATATGAAGCTACACTGACATACCATAATCACCCAAGGCCCATGGTTTACATTATGGTTCACTGCTTGCTGTTGTACATTCTACAGATTTGGACAAATGTACAATGATATTTTAAAAAGCAGAGACATTACTTTGCCAACAAAGGTCCATCTAGTCAAGGCTATGGTTTTTCCAGTGGTCATGTATGGATGTGAGAGTTGGACTGTGAAGAAGGCTGAGTTAGACGAATTGATGCTTTTGAACTGTGGTGTTGGAGAAGACTCTTGAGAGTCCCTTGGACTGCAAGGAGATCCAGCCAGTCCATCCTAAAGGAGATCAGTCCTGGGTGTTCATTGGAAGGACTGATGCTGAAGCTGAAACTCCAATACTTTGGCCATCTCATGTGAAGAGTTGACTCATTAGAAAAGACCCTGATGCTGGGAGGGATAGGGGGCAAGAGAAGAAGGGGACGACAGAGGATGAGATGGCTGGATGGCATCACTGACTCGACGGACATGAGTTTGGGTAAACTCCGGGAGTCGGTGATGGACAGAGAGGCCTGGTGTGCTATGATTCATGGGGTTGCAAAGAGTTGGATACAACTGAGCAACTGAACTGAACTGAAAAATGATATATAGCCATCATTTTAATAGCCCTAAAATTTTCTGGGTTTTTCCTTGTTCATCCCTTCTCCCTACCCTCACCCCTGGAAACCAACAGATCAGTTTAATGTCTCCGTAGTTTTGTCTTTTCCAGAATGTCATATAGTTGGTATTACAGAGTAAGTTATATTTTGCTTAGTAATATGAGGTGAAAATCCCTCTATATCTTCTCATGGCTTGACAATTTATTTCTTTTTAGCCCTAATTAGTAGTTCCTTATCTGGATGTACTATAATTTATGTGCCTGTTCACCTACTGAAGGACTAATGATTGATTTAATTTAAGTAATTATGAATAAAACTGCTATTAACATCCATATGTGTGTGCATTTGTCGAGATAAGTTTTTACCTCCTTCAGGTAAATACCGAGGAATGACATTCTTTTTTTTTTTTTCTTTTTTTTTTTATAATTTTAAAATCTTTAATTCTTACATGCATTCCCAAACATGAACCCCCCTCCCACCTCCCTCCCCATAACATCTCTGTGGGTCATCCCCATGCACCAGCCCCAAGCATGCTGTATCCTGTGTCAGACATAGACTGGCGATTCAATTCTTACACGATAGTATACATGTTAGAATGCCATTCTCCCAAATCATCCCACCCTCTCTCTCTCCCTCTGAGTCCAAAAGTCCGTTATACACATCTGTGTCTTTTTTCCTGTCTTGCATACAGGGTCGTCATTGCCATCTTTCTAAATTCCATATATACGTGTTAGTATACTGTATTGGTGTTTTTCCTTCTGGCTTACTTCACTCTGTATAATCGGCTCCAGTTTCTGACATTCTTAAATTGTATGGTAAGAGTATGTTCAATTTTGTTAAAAACCACCAAACTGTCTTCCAAAGTGGCTGCACCATTCTGCATTTCCCTCAGCAATAAATGGGGGTTCCTGTTGCTCCATTTCCTTGCGGGTGTTCGCTTTTGTTAGTATTCCAAATTCTGGCTATTCAACAGGTATACATGCAGACCTTTTTTAAAGAGAATTCTTCTGTTTACTATGCCCCAAATTAACTAATGGGTCTTTTTCTAAGTTAATGGAAATGAAATTCTCAGAAGTCTAAAAGCAAGAGTTAAAAGTATCTTTCAGTAAAATTCCTTTTACTTCTAGTCAGTAAAAAATTCAGTAATTCAAAAAGTACCCTTCCAAGTTTCTCTGTTGTTTATCCATGAGCTTATTCTTTTCCTTAATGTCTTTTACTGTCTTCTTTTTTAATTCTTTCAATTGCATGGCCTTTTGTTCTTAGGGAGCACTAATAAAGAAAAATCTATAGTTAAGGTCTATGAGCAGAGCTGTGGCTCTTCTTTTTTGACCTCTACATTTTTAATATAAAAGACAACTTACAATGATGGCATAGAACTATAATTTTCTATTCTCATTTAGGTTAGTAACAGATACCTAATATAAATTACATAGTGAAGAGACACAGTCAAAACACCACCACATACTTATTTCATTGCCTTATGATAAATCACATTACTTTTTTTGTAGAATTGGAATGCCCTATAACTTGTTCCACATTCTTTTAGTGACAGTCTTATCAGGTCCCCATGTTCCTATATGAAAGAGGCATTATCTCATGGCAGATTGCCTGGTATGCAGAGAGCTGCCGCTGTGGGACTGTATAAGCATCTCCTAACCTTGGGCATGCCCTGCTAGAACTCTAGTCAAGTTCTAGTGGCAGTGAGAAGAGAACAAAGAGGGTTGAAATGAATATCCTTCCTGGGCAATGAAAGAGATAAAAAGAGTGAGCAGATGCTTATACCAAATACTTTTTAACAGTGTAATTTTACTTAAACAGGAAAACAGAGTAAATTGGATCTATAGACTCAACCAGAACAATCAGGATATTTAAATGTTACTTTTGTGTACCTAAAGAATAGATAATGGTATCATACAGCTTAAAGTTCTTTCCAAGATCATTTAAATTAACCAAAAGCAATAAAACTAACAAAGAAATAACAAAGACTGTTCCATTCTTCAATAACAAATTTTTATTTGAAAAGAAACTCCAATGAAACAGCTATGAGAATGTTTAAGACACAGATTTTATACCTCCTCCACCTTTGCCTCTCTCCTTTTCTTTATCTTTTTTTTGCTACCGCATCTATGTATCTTCTCCCAACAAGCACTCCTAAGTTCCTTGAAGAAAAATTAAAAAGAAATGTCTAACGTAGTCATGGCAGCTCAGAAAAGGTTCAGACACACACTAGAAATGCTTACAGCACCAACCACGGAAAATCCAGTTAAGAAATCATTCCCCACAATCTCTTCCCCAGACACAACTAACGTTTATTGGTAAAATTATATTTTTATAAAAGTGGGAAATATATTGTATCAGTTGTTGAAGGTTGTTGTTTTCATTATTTCTGTAGTGGTGTTAATCTGCCCTTATCTAATAAATTGGCCAACAATCCCATGTACAAAATGAAGTTTGAGTGAGCCCCAAATGCATTTCTAAAGATTGGTTTTCCCAACTTTCAGCTTCCTGATGCTACAGTGAGTAAAAATATAAACAGCCAACAGATAAAATGTGGCTGAGTAGAAAAGAGTCCATGGAAAGTTTCCTCTACTCATTTTATTTTTCATCCTTTAAAAAGCT
The DNA here is from genome assembly GCF_042477335.2 of Ovis canadensis. Classification (NCBI taxonomy): domain Eukaryota; kingdom Metazoa; phylum Chordata; class Mammalia; order Artiodactyla; family Bovidae; genus Ovis; species Ovis canadensis. The sequence goes on from NC_091247.1 coordinate 83,728,751, forward strand.
TGCTTTCTGTGCCTTGACTAGGGAAATGAACCAAAGAAAAAGGTAATCACTTGCTTTCATCAGTTTTTTTGATGCTATCCCTTATTCCTTAACTTTAGCAACTCAAAGTAGCAACATATTTATCATGATAAAAGCAGCATCAGGAAACAAATAACATAAGAAACCAACAGGCAATAAGAAGACAGATAGACACACAAGTAGACAGATACAGATACAAATACATAGATATATGTGGAGACAGAAACTTTCCAAGACAAGATTTCCTCTGAGGGCTTCTGAACCAGATGTATTCTTACAAGAGTTCACATAAACATAATGTTAACAGTAATGAACAACAAATATTTAAAATCTGAAACATGTTAACTTCATACAAGTTCATAACTACCACTTTTTGGCTCTTTGTCACTTCCTTACCTGGGAACCATGGGAGGGGGATGTGGAATGTCACTTAGGGAAGCTTCTTCTTGCTCTTCCCTAAAATCTTGTGCTACCAACTTCAACCCTTATGTTCCTTAATTAGGAAACGTGTCCTTTGCCTCATTTCTACCTCAATATAAATTATTTGGTTTCCCTGGCTTGCATCCCAGAGTGGAAGAAAACTTTTCATCTTTTGTCATCAATATAGAATTTTAAATCATGGTACAAAAGGGACAGATTTAACTGACACTTTTGAGGTAAAAAGATCAAACAATCCTACATTTTTGAGAGGTAAGAGAGAAGGAAACCAATAGTGAAGCAAATATGTTGACTCAATATCTAAGTGATTGTCTTGAAAGTTTACAATATATGCATTTTACTTTTCTGGTAAAGAATTTGCCCTCAATGCAGGAGACCTGGGTTCAATCCCTGAGTTGGGAAGATCCTCTGGAGAAAGGAATGGCTAATCACTCCAGGATTCTAGCCTGGAGAATTCCATGGACTGTATAGCCCATGGGGTCACAAAGAGTCAGACATGACTGAGCAACTTTGACTTTCTTTACTTTTAAAAATGACTTCAGTCACAATTGCAAGCATGCTCAATCACATCCAGCTCTTTGCAACCCCATGGTCTATAGTCCACCAGACTCCTCCATCTATGGGAATAGCCAGACAAGAACACTAGAGTGGGTTGCCATTTTCCCCTCCAGGGGATCTTCCACACCCAGGGATCGAACATATGTCTCCTCCATCTATTGCACTGACAGGCAGATTCTTTGCCACTGTGCCACCTAGGAGCCACTACAGAATTCCTTAAGAGGTCTAATCTAAAGAAGCCATCATTGGATAGGAACAAAATTAAAGAAATATTGAACAGTATTTCAGTTCCTCTCTAGGCTTTCTCCCACTTCTTTATTTCAGCGTGTAGTACTCCGATGTAACTAAAAAACTTTATCATAGAATCTTTGATAGAATTAATTGGCTCAGTTGGCCTTTATTTTCTTGGATTTGTATAATTTTATAACTGAAATAAACAAAAATCATAATGATTAACACATAATCATCACAATCTCATCATTTTCTCACCTTTCCATTTTATGAACTACAAAGTATTTGAATGTGTTTAAGCTCATTTAAACAGAAAAATACCACCTTGAATTAGGTGTTTGTGGGGGTGAAACAGCGTGGCCCTGACCAAATGCCTGGAGTTTTCCCTTTCTCACTATGTGACTCATTATGGTTGTGATCAAAGTCATTTTAATAGCTAGAAGCCAACCTCAACAAGGACCTGGGGTGCAGGTATTTCTATTTGGTGCTCTTTCTACTCTTATTGCTACACTTGCTCGTGGGATTATATATCAGTTCAGTTCAGTCGTTAAGTTGAGTCCAACTCTGCGACCCCATGGACTGCAGCACACCAGGCCTCCCTGTCCATCACCAACTCCCGGTGATGGGAGGTTGAGTAAACACATGTCCACTGAGTCAGTGATGCCATCCAACCATCTCATCTTCTGTTGTCCTATTCTCCTCGCACCTTCAATCTTTCCCAGAATCAGGGTCTTTTCAAACGAGTCAGAACTTCGCATCAGGTGGCCAAAGTATTGGAGTTTCAGCTTCAGCATCACTCCTTTCAATGAATATTCAGGACTGATTTCCTTTCCGATGGACTGGTTGGTTCTCCTTGGAGTCCAAGTGACTATCAAGAGTCTTCTCCAACACCACAGTTCAAAAGCATCAATTTTGGGTAGCTCAGCTTTCTTTATACCAAACTCTCGCATCCACACATGACTACTGGAAAAACCATAGGTTTGACTATATGGACCTTTGTTGGCAAAATAATGTCTCTGGTTTTTAATAGGCTGTCTAGGTTGGTCATAACTTCTCTTTCAAGGAGTAAGTGTTTTTTTTAATTTCATGGCTTCAGTCACCCTCTGAAGTGATTTTGGAGCCCCCAAAAATAAAGTCTGACACTGTTTCCACTGTTTCCTCATCTATTTCCCATGAAGTGATGAGACCAGATGCCATGGTCTTCATTTTCTGAATGTTGAGCTTTAAGCCAACTTTTCTACTCTCCTCTTTAACTTGCAGCAAGAGGCGCTTCAGTTCTGCTTCACATCTTCCATAAGGGTGGTGTCATCTGTATATCTGAGGTTATTGATATTTCTCCCGGCAATCTTGATTCCAGCTTGTGCTTCTTCCAGCCCAGCGTTTCTCATGATGTACTCTGCATAGAAGTTAAATAAGCAGGGTGACAATATACAGCCTTGACGTACTCCTTTTCCTATTTGGAATCAGTCTGTTGTTCCATATCCAGTTCTAACTGTTACTTCCTGACCTGCATACAGATTTCTCAGGAAGTGGGTCAGGTGGTCTGATATTCCCATCTCTTTCAGAATTTTCACAGTTTGTTGTGATCCACATTGTCAAAGGCTCTGGCATAGTCAATAAAGCAGAAGTAGATGTTTTTTTGGAACTCTCCTGCTTTTTCAATGATCCAGCAGATGTTGGCAATTTGATCTCTGGTTCATCTTTCTTTTCTGAATCCAGCTTGAACATCTGGAAGTTCACAGTTCACGTATTGCTGAAGCCTGACTTGGAGAATTTTGAGCATTACTTTGCTAGCGTGTGAGATGAGTGCAAGTGTGTGGTAGTTTGAGCTTTCTTTGGGATTGGAATGAAAACTGACCTTTTCCAGTCCTGTGGCCACTGCTGAGTTTTCCAAATTTGCTGGCATACTGAGTGCAGCACTTTCATAACATCACCTTTTAGGATTTGAAATAGCTCAACTGGAATTCCATCACCTCCACTAGCTTTGTTTGTAGTGATGGTTCCTAAGACCCCCTTGACTTCGCATTCCAGGACGTCTATCTCTAGGTGAGTGATCACACCATCATGATTATTTGGGTCATGAAGATCTTTTTTGTATAGTTCTTCTGTGTGTTCTTGCCACCTCTTCTTAATATCTTCTGTTTCTGTCAGGTCCATACCATCTCTGTCCTTTATTGAGCCCATCTTTACATGAAATACTCCCTTGGTATCTCTCATTTTCTTGAAGAGATCTCTAGTCTTTCCCATTTTATTGTTTCTTCTATTTCTTTGCACTTATCACTGAGGAAGGCTTTCTTGTCTCTCCTTGCTTCCTTTGGTTTTCTGCGTTCAGATAGGTCTACCTTTCCTTTTCTCCTTTGCTTTTCGCTTCTCTTCTTTTCACAGTTATTTGTAAGGTCTCCTCAGATAGTCATTTTGCTTTTTTGCTTTTCTTTTTCTTGGGGATGGTCTTGATCCCTGTCTCCTGCTCAATGTTATGAACCTCCGTCTATAGTTCATCAGCCACGCTGTCTATCAGATATAATCCCTTGAATCTATTTGTTACTTCCACTGTATAATTGTAAGGGATTTGATTTAGGTCATACCTGAATGGTCTAGTGATTTTCCCCGCTTTCTTCAATTTAAATCTGAATTTGGCAATAAGGAGTTCATGATGTGAACCACAGTCAGCTCCCAGTCTTGTTTTTGCTGACTGTATCAGTTCAGTTCAGTTCAGTCACTCAGTCGTGTCCGACTCTTTGCGACCCCATGAATTGCAGCACACCAGGCCTCCCTGTCCATCACCAATGCCCAGAGTTCACTCAAACTCGCGTCCATCGAGTCCGTGATGCCATCCAGCCATCTCATCCTCAGTCGTCCCCTTCTCCTCCTGCCCCCAATCCCTCCCAGCATCAGAGTCTTTTCCAATGAGTCAACTCTTCGCATGAGGTGGCCAAAGTAGAGTTTCAGCTTCAGCATGATTCCCTCCAAAGAAATCCCAGGGCTGATCTCCTTCAGAATGGACTGACTGGATCTGTATAGAGGTGACTGTATAGAGCTTCTTCATCTTTGGCTGCAAAGAATATAATCAATATGATTTTGGTATTGACCATCTGGTGATGTCCATGTGTATAGTCTTCTCTTGTGTTGTTGGAAGAGGGTGTTTACAATGACCAGTGCATTCTCTTGGCAAAACTCTATTAGCCTTTGCCCTGTTTCATTCAGTACTCCAAGGCCACACCTCCGCTGGAGACTCCTGGACACTGGGCAAGTCTGGGTCAGTCTTCCATGGGGGTCACTGCTCCTTTCTCCTGGGTCCTGGCACATAGAAGTTTCTGTTTGTTCCCTCCAATAGTCTATTTCCCAGTCCTGTGTAAGTTCTGGCAGCTCTTTGGTGGGGTTATCTTCTCCAAAAGGGCTTATGCAAGTCTGCTGCACCCAGCCATACCCATGTCTGCTGCATCCAGAGCCCCTGCCCCTGTGGCAGTCCACTGCTGACCCGTACCTCCACAGGAGGCACTCACACACAGTTCTGTCTCAGTCTCTGTGGGGTCTCTGGGTCTTGGGGTGCACAAGGTTTGTTTGAGCCCTCTGAGCCTGGGGTTTTATTCTAAATGTGAATTCGCCCCTCCTACCATCTTGCTTTTTTTTCATACCATTCATAGGGTTCTCAAAGCAAGAATACTGAGCACAGAAGAATTGATGCTTTTAAACTGTGGTGTTGGAGAAGACTCTTGAGAGTCCCTTGGACTGCAAGGATATCCAACCAGTCCATTCTAAAGGAGATTAGTCCTGGGTGTTCATTGGAAGGACTGATGTTGAAGCTGAAACTCCAATAATTTGGCCATCTGATGCGAAGAGCTGACTCATTGGAAAAGACCCTGATGCTGGGAAAGTTTGAGGGCAAGAGTAGAAGGGGATGACAGAGGATGAGATGGCTGGATGGCATCACCGACTCAATGGACACGGGTTTGGGTAAACTCCAGGAGTTGGTGATGGACTGGGAGGCCTGGCATGCTGCGGTTCATGGTGTCGCAAAGAGTCAGACATGACTGAGTGACTCAACTGAACTGAACCGTCTTCCTAGAGCTTCTCCTTTGCCCTTGGGCATGGGGTATCTCCTCTGGGATTATATATAATGAAACTGAATTCTTGCTCTACAAATAGATTCCATTATGTGACCTGGGTCACATAAATTTACCTAATTTCTTCATTTACAAATGGGCACATTAATATTATTTTCTTAATAGAGTTTTTGTAGGAATTATGTAAGATGGTTTAACTCACTCACAGGCACATCACAAGCTTTACTAAAATTTATCAGCATCACCATTACCATTATTCTCTTGGTTGATGAATAGAGTGATGTTTCTTATTTATCTGATTGCACTATTTTCTTGTGATCTAATTCCTGTAAGGGAATTCTAAACATAGATCAATTTGTATTGCCCTATTGCTAATGTCACTTATATATTGTTTATCCTTTACTTGTATAACACAAGCTTAAGTCAGTGATAACCATGTCCAAATTATATTTAATACTCCTACTTTGAAAATATAATAAGAACAAAGACATATATGCTGATAGTTATTGCAAGATTTTGTTTATAATAAGAGAAGCAGTAGTTGAAGAATGATTTAAATAATTATCAATAAAAATTAAAGAAACTAATTATAGCTCATTCTCATAATAAAGCACAATATAATTTTTAAGAATGATGAAGATGTTCCATGTACTTTGACATGAGGAAAAACATAAAATATTTATTAAAATGTTTGAGAGAAAAATATACATGCTATAATAATATTGATATTATAAACAATTAGATGTATCAGATATAACTATGCATATATATACTTTATCATATATATTACTATATTATATAAAGATAATCTCTAGAGTTTAAGAATATAAAGTACTTGCCTGATAGCTCAAATATTTTAATATTCGTACCATATTATTTGTGTTCAGCCATGTTTTAGAAGTTGTCGAACTTAAGGACGTTATTCTCACCTTCACATGTGGCAGGAAAAATAATTCTTATTACTGTAAATCATCCCCTCTGGGCCTTTATTTGCTATTTCAATTCTTTCTCTAAAAGGCTGACTAATGAAATCCTCAAGGGAAAAATGAATTTAACAGAAGAAATGGCATAAAAAGCAAGAGAAAAAAATATATGTAAAGGCTATAAACAAGATTTAACAGAGGCAAATAAAAGATTATAGTTACAACCATAAAGATTCCTGAGCTGCAGAGGTAATTTTTTAAAAATCCACAAGGAAGAATAAAGCTAGTGAATCCATACGATTTCTCTCATACTCCTGCGGGAAACACCTACTAAACAAGCATCAAATAAGAACTTAGATTTTTTTTTTTAGCCCTCTGTTATCTCTCTCTACTTTCAAAGTTTAAATTAATTTAACTCCATTGTGCACATTCATGGATTAAATCAATCTAAGAAATCACATACATAATCATTTTGATATCTATTACATTTACTATTACTTATATAGTAACTTTTAAAATACAAAGGGTTTTATTAGGAATGATATTTACATGACAGTCCACAGTCATTGAAACTGTGATTGAAAAATTAAAAATTCAAGAAAATAATATATTTATTCAACTTGAGACAGCCAGTATAAACATTTTATCTTATTTCCCTGTAAATATTTCTATATTTCCTAGATCTGGATTTTTTCAGTTTTATATTGTTGTCATCATAACAAATGTATAATTTCCTCTCATTATTATGACTTATGTACCCTGCATATTAAAGGAGACTTATTAACATAATTTAATGACTCTAATATATTTTCTTATGTTTATATATCATGCTTTATTTTACCATTATTTTTGTTAAGAAGCTCAGATGTTCTACATTTTTTATTGTAAAAATCTTTGTGCATAAAGTCTTTAAAAAATTAAAAGCACTTTATTAGCATGTGCATACTAAGTTGCTTCAGTCGTGTCTGACTCTTTTCAGCACTATGGACTGTAGTCTGCCAGGCTCCTCTGTCCATGGGGATTCTCTAGGCAAGAATACTGGAGTGGCTTGCCATGCCCTCCTCCAGGGGATCTTAATGACCCTGGATCAAACCCATGTCTCTTGTTTCCTGCATTGGCAGGTAGGTTCTTTACCACTAGTACAACCTGGGAAGCTTTTCTTAGCATAATGTTCCAGAAATGACCAAGTGAAGTAGGAGCAAGTCACTTAGGTGTGTCCAACTGTTTGCAACCTCATGGACTATATAGTTCATGGAATTCTCCAGGCCAGGGAGTGGGTTGCCTTTTCCTTCTCCAGGGGATCTTCCTGACTCAGGAATTGAACTAGGGTCTCCTGCATTGCAGGTGGATTCTTTACCAACGGAGCTAAAAGATCTTAATATATGCCTCTAAATTGCTTTCCAAAATGATTTTGCCTATTTAATCTACAATGGATGAGCTTGACTCTTTCTGTATACTGAAAGGGTCAAAAAAACTTTTTCAAGGGTCTCAAAAACTTTTAAAATTTCTCTCAAAAAAGAAATATTCTCATTATTTTTATTGTTGGATATCTTACGTATCTTGCTTTATACACAAATGCATTTTGTCAGTATCATACAGTGATGGACTATCCTGAGAATACATTCAGTTGTTAGAGTATAATTCATAAAACTGTAAAAAGCAAGGAAGCCCTATCATTGTATGTCTTTGCCTACCACTACCATTTCCCAGTTTTAAAAAATAAGTAATAATTGAAAGCAGAGACATAGGCAGAGAATAAAGAGATAAGCCAGAAGTTTGAGAAGAATATATTACACTGATAAATTGCTGTAATTAATGTTTTAAATGCATGGATATAATTAGATTTAAATTATATAGTACAAGAAAAGTTTTTAGTGTATTGAATAAAAGCCCCATATAAGCATGTTTTATAACTTAGGATGAAATGTAAGTGAAACAAAAACCAGAAAAATTTAATAGTAGTTGTATAAAGAAGAAATAAAGTGTTTAAAAAGATTAAAATAGTTTTATTTTCATACACAGCCAAACTACAGCATAAACCAGGTGGGAGCTTCAGTTTCAACAATGTTATGCTGTGGATTTTTAGCAAGACCATCACAATGGTAAAGTATTTTATATCATTAACATAGAGACAGACAGTCACTGCAATACATAATGGGATAAGAATCTCAAGTAAGAAATAAATAAGATGCAATTAGGGGGCTTCAGTGGTGACTCAGTGGTAAAGAATCCATCTGCCAATGCAGAATACATGGGTTTGATGCCTAGTCTGGGAAAATACCATGCTGAAGGGCAACTAAGCAACTGTACCACAACTATTAAGCCTGTGCTCTAGAGCCTGGGAGCCACAACTACTGAGCCCATATGCTGAAACTACTGAAGCCTGTGCTCCCTAGAGCCCGTGCTCCCTACAGCCTGTGCTCCCTAGAGCCCATGCTGAGAAGCGAGAAGCCACAACAATGAGAAGCCCATGCACCACAGCAAGAGTAGCCCCCACTAAAAAAAAAGCCCACACAACAAAGACCCAGCACATCCAAACATAAATAAACAAAATTACTTTTAAAAGAAGATGCAGTTAGAGTTACTACAGTAACCAAGACTTCACAGAATGCAGCACTAGGGTGCTAACAAGTAAAAATGGGACTTGCCTGGGCAATAGTAAAAATCTCATCTCTACAAAAGAACTGAACCAATTGAGAAATGAGGAAAAACAAACCAGCTAAGAATAATGTGAAGATGTGGCTTAAATCTTTAAGGAAGTGAACTCCAAACATTGACTTTCAGAATTAGGGAAGCCACATCCAGGACAGAGCTAGTACAGTGCACTCCACAAGGCAGAAATTGTCTCTGAGATCCTCACAGCATGAAAGAGCAAAGTAGAACTCTTGTTTTATGGACAAGGCTGCTCCCAGGGAACAAAGAAACATTTATGCCAGTTCCATAATCCAAATTTCACCAATTATTCTTTCATCCCTGGGACAGTTAAATGTGGAGATGAGGGGCACACAGGGGTTTCATCCTAGTGGAACTTTCTCCATATGGAAGGAAAGGTGTGGGGAAGGAGTGTGCTTCCCACCGAGTATTCCCAAATTCTCTGTCCCACTTGTCCTTTAGATTTAACCATTAATATGGTTAGCCAGTGAGGTCCAAATCCATCAGTGCAGTCCTGGCCCTGTGCATTCATCACACTTGAATCTCTAGAGACACTCATCATACCTGAATGCCTAGAGACATCTGTCTCCTATTTTGGGAAATACTCTTTCAGACATTGCTGTCTTCCTAAAATATTTAGAAATCCTCTCCCTCAGAGCCACACTAACACCTAAAGAGGAAGTTTTTCATTCCTTCTCTACAATGACCAGCTTTCCTATGGAATTACTTTAGTCTGTGAAACCTGCCCCAAAGGATGCTTTGCATCTTTGTATTTATTTCAACTAGAGAACACACTCTTATTAGACTCCTTTACAGGAGCTGCTTAGGAACAGCCGAAATGTGTGACCCAAAGCGAATCATGTGAAAACACCAGAAGCCCTCAAAGTGCAGAACGTTCTACAAGACATTATCATTATCATTTTCTGACCTCTTAAAAACGTCAAGGTCAACAAAGTGAGAAAGCCTGGGTGTTTTTTTAAGATTAATGGAGACGAACTAGATAAGGCAAGTACATAGAAACTATGATCTAGTTTAGATACATTGCTGAGGGGATACAAACTATAAACTATATCATGGGGACAAGTGACAAAACTTAAATATGTACTGTGGATTAGATAACATATTTTAACAATGTTCAAGTTCTCAATTTTATAGATATTTAGGGGTAAAATGACCTGCCTCTTGAGAAACCTATATGCAGGTCAGGAAGCAACAGTTAGAACTGGACAGGGAACAACAGACTGGTTCCAAATAGGAAAAGGAGTAGGTCAAGGCTGTATATTGTCACCCTGCTTATTTAACTTCTATGCAGAGTACATCATTAGAAATGCTGGGCTGGAAGAATCACAAGCTGGAATCAAGATTGCCGGGAGAAATATCAGTAACCTCAGATATGCAGATGATACCACCCTTATGGAAGAAAGTGAAGAGGAACTAAAAAGCCTCTTGATGAAAGTGAAAGAGGAGAGTGGAAAAAGTTGACTTAGAGCTCAACATTCAGCAAATGAAGATCATGGCATCTGGTTCCATCACTTCATGGGAAATAGATGGGGAAACAGTGGAAACAGTGTCAGGCTTTATTTTTGGAGGCTCCAAAATCACTGCAGATGGTGATCGCAGCCATGAAATTAAAAGACTCTTACTCCTTGGAAGAAAAGTTATGACCAACCTAGACAGCATATTAAAAGCAGAGATATTACTTTGCCAATAAAGGTCCATCTAGTCAAGGCTATGGTTTTTCCAGTGGTCATGTATGGATGTGAGAGTTGGACTGTGAAGAAAGCTGAGAGCCAAAGAATTGATGCTTTTGAACTGTGGTGTTGGAGAAGACTCTTGAGAGTCCCTTGGATTGCAAGGAGATCCAACCAGTCCATCCTAAAGGAGGCCAGTCCTGGGTGTTCTTTGGAAGGACTGATGTTGAGGCTGAAACTGCATTACTTTGGCCACCTCATGTGAAGAGTTGACTCATTGGAGAAGACCCCGATGCTGGGAAGGATTGGGGGCAGGAGGAGAAGGGGACGACAGAGGATGAGATGGCTGGTTGGCATCACCGACTCAATGCACATGAGTTTGGATGAACTCAGGGAGTTGGTGATGGACAGGGAGGCCTGGTGTGCTGCGATACATGGGGTCGCAAAGAGTCGGACACGACTGAGAAACTGAACTGAACTGAGGGGTAAAGATATCATGCCTCTCATTGGCTCTCAAATGATTCAGAAAGGAATGTGGCTACAAATAATCATGCATAAATAGATGTGTGTGTATGTGCACACGTGTGTGAAGAGAGAATATGATACAGCAAATGAGGCAAAATTTAATACTTGTTAAATCTAGTTTAAAAGTATCATGAAATATTCTGTACATTTGAACCACAGCAAAGAAAAAACTATAAACAAACATAATATTTTGCACAGAAATGAACAAGATAAATATGCCAAAATACAAATTGTAGTTTGCATTAATACTAAGAGTGTTAGTAACTTATTTGCTTCCTTTTCTGATTTTACCCATCAGTTCAGTTCAGTTGCTCAGTCGTGTCCGACTCTTTGCGTCCCCATGAACTACAGCACCCCAGGCCTCCCTGTCCATCATCAACACCCAGAGTCCACCCAAACCCATGTCTATCGAGTCAGTGATGCCATCCAACTATCTCATCCTCTGTCATCCCCTTCTCCTCCTGCCCTCAATCTTTCCCAGCATCAAGGTCTTTTCCAATGAGTCAACTCTTTGCATCAGGTGGCCAAAGTATTGGAGTTTCAGCTTCAACATCAGTCCTTCCAATGAACATCCAGGATTGATCTCCTTTAAGATGGACTGGTTGGATTTCCTTGCAGTCCAAGGGACTCTCAAGAGTCTCCAACACCACAGTTCAAAGCATCAATTCTTCTGCAATTTTACCCTTATCTCATATTAAAAACACACTGTATATACAAAAATACATTGTATATGAAAAACTGATGGATATTGGAGCATATATCTCTCTTCTAAGCTCTGTTTCAACCTCTAACTTGACTTTTACAGTAAAATATGGCATTGCCAGATATATTTAAATATTTTCTTTTATTATTTATTTGATTGTAACTTTTTGTCCTTTATTGATTTAGGTCTTTTTACTGCAATATTTCAGATACCCAGCCTTTGGCAGAAACTCTTTTGCTAATTTACATGAAACATGAATTACAATTTTCTTTTTTCAAGGGAACAAAATCCTTAATTTATTTTAATTTAGAGACTGACAACAAAGGACAAAAGATGTCCACAGCAACAATTATTTCAGAAACATACATTACTTGCACTGAGGCTATCTATTCCTCCATGTCAATTCAGCCCTGGCTATACACTACATAAAACTATATATACTATATAAAACTAGTATACACTACATAAAACAAGCCTGGTCCTTGTACTGTGAGACGTTCAAAGTAAAAACACAATTCTCTTCCTTAGCCCCACCTAGAAAGGTCAGAGTCTATGTGCCTAACTCCAACTCAGAGATACTTAAACTCCATGCTTATCTGTTCTGATCTTCTCAGGAACATACCTGATCCCCAGATACAGCAAGCTGACTATATTACACATTTTATATAAGGGGATTGAGTACTTAGATTTTGCTACCTGGGTTTGAGAAGGGAGAAAGTGATGTGGATTGGGGGAAACCAATACCCAACAGGATACAGAGAGAGAACTGTATTTAGAAACTGCAAATATGGACAAAGTTTTTACAGACATTTAGGAAAATGTCCACAAAATAGAAGAAACATCTTTTCTCTTGTAGCCATTTTGATGATGCAATTATTTTAATGGCATTTTGGTGGCAATAGACTGAAGTCCTAGCTCACCTGGGGCAAGAATTGCTTTTAAAAAATCAAGAATTATTTTCAATTCAAAAGATCTGTAATTGCCTTTTTTGATCAAAGAAACAAAATGACTAGTCCTAATTTCAGAATTAATTATCTTAGGCAATGGGGAGTGACTGTTAATGGGTGTGGGCTTTCTTTGAGGGATGGTGAAAATATTCTGAAATTAAAATTAAAGCGGTGATGTACTCAACACTGTGGATACACTAAAGTCACTAAAAAGATATCAGTGTTATGGTATATGAATCATATCTCAAAGAAAAAATAACTGAAGGGATGTCTTTGGAATACCAAACATAAGAAGGTAGATCTAAGGACCTGAGAATTTTACAGGCAGTTTTCATGACTCATACTCCTGTAGTCTGAACAAGCTGTAGTCATCATGTTCTTATTTGATAGCATCTCACTAAGAATATAACCAAGGCCATTCTGAATTAAATTTGGGTTATTACAATGTCAATAAAATGGTTTAAATGTATTTATGATTTTTCACATTTAAGGTTAATCCTTTGTCCTTCTCTAAAATGCTCTTGTTTGACTTGAATATCCTATCGATTTTGATAGGAAATTCTGAGCTGCTCCCAGAATTTATCAGCACACTATATAAAGGCTTTAATTTCTAAACATTGCTGTTTATTCTAGAAAATCTTCATGCACTATATCACATGAAATTTTAATAATTGAGACATGCGTTGTATAATAAATGATGCCTCAAATTGTTCTGTGTGCTTACATAAAAATATCTCAATTGACAATCCTCATTCATTGTTAATTAGCTATTTGCCAAAGGGTATTGACAGAGTTACCATAATCTTAGTAAATAAAATAGTGGAATATAAGGAAATCTAAGAGACTCTGAAGTGTCTGCCTCATTCCCAGAACAATTACTTCAGTATTTACATATAAAATCAGTGTATTTGAGGATGCTAGGTCGTACCCTTAAAAACCAAAGAGAAATCTGCCAAATGCTAAATGCACATGCATCATCAATCAGCAGGAGGAAGGCCCATATGAATAACAACACAATCCAGGCCAGCAGCTCTCTGTAAACACTCAAGCTTTCTAGAGAAAGTGTTTGAGAAAAAGTCTTTTTTTTTTCCCATAGAATAGTTTTAAATGAGTCAGATATGTGAGGACTTCAAAATGTAATGCTGAGCAATCTCCCTCTTGTCTTTATTAAATGCAAAATTACCTGTAAATTTGATAACACATAAAAGTTGATTATTTTAATTTTGAGGTCACTGATAGCATTCCAAAACTTCTCTTGCTTCATAGTCCTTGAAATATGAATCCCAAGTTTTGCATTTGTACCTGCTTGTCTTTTTGGAGCTCTAATGGATAAGCCTTATTGCTAGTGTGAAGCATTAGGAAAAGGAGAACAAAGCTTGGAATTCTAATTCTTATTGGAGGGCTGGACCTGACCTTAATAATTTAAGACACTGGTTGAATTGTTGTTTTGACTGCTAATTAAAACATGACTTTTTCTCTATTTTATTAAATAATTTTGAAAGCACTCTTTTAGTTGCTTCAAAATATGTTTTATAGATATTGTCATTTACTTCATTATTTCCCTTTCATTGGAGAATTAGGTCATTTTCAATTTGGGACACTATTTTGAAAATTATCATGAAAATCTCTTATGTAAACATATATTGGCATATCTGATTGATTGATGCTTTGTTTAGAATAAAATACTAGAAGAAATGAACTTAGCCAAAATGTATATTTAAAAGTCTCAATAAAATGATCAACATTTTCCAAAAAGTTTACATCAACTTAAAATCCCACAAGTAATATGGAAGATTACCCCTTTTAATCCACTGTCAACAATCCTAGGCCATGGGAAAAGGCACTATGTTGTTTAAATTTTAGGTTGCATGTTATATTTAACATATTATGTGTTAATTTTTTCATATGAAGTGTCTATTTGTACCTTTTGCCAAGTTTTATAAAAAATTCTTGGTGATTTTCATTTCAGTTTTAAAGGCTCTTTGGTTTTAAGGGTGTTGGGTCCCTACCAAAGTTATTGCAAATATTCTCCCAATATACTGTCTTTGGGATCAGTTGTTTAAGTAATGCAAATGCTTTATGTATACCATTTATTTTGTGCATTATGATTTATTACATGGTTCATCTTTATTTTAAAATTTTTTTACTGTATTATTTTATTAACCATTTATGCATTCTTATTTTCATATTCATATATATTTTATGTAGGTCATGTATATTCATTTTGTGTATGCTATTTATTTTTGTATTATATCTTATGTATATATATTTATAAGCATTTAATGTACTGTAATTTTATTAGATAAACTATATGCAATTTTTTTGATATATCATTAACTGAGAAATCTTTTTAATGTAAGATCATTACTGCCATTTCTATCTAGATTATTTCTTAAAAATTAGGACTTAAATAATAACTCTGATTTTATTTTGTTACATACAGAAGAACAGTAATTATCCAAAGTTTTTCCCTAAAATAATAAATTATTTATTTCAATTACATTTTCTTTTTCAGTTTTTGGATGAAATGTGAACATATACTCAGTTCTTGCATTATTATCTTTATTACTGAACATTCATTTGTTGCAGTGTGTAATAAGGTCAACTTTACCTCATTAAAGCTGACATTGTACAGGAGACAGGAAGCAAGACCAGCAAGAAAAAGAAATGCAAAAAAGCAAAATGGCTGCCTAAGGAGGCCTTACAAATAGCTGTGAAAAGAAGAGACACTAAAGGCAAAGGAGAAAAGGAAGATATACCTATCTGAATGAAATATTTCAAAGAATAGCAAGAAGAGATAAGAAAGCCTTCCTCACAGTGCAAAGAAATAGAGGAAAACAATAGAATGGGAAAGACTAGAGATCTCTTTAAGAAAATTAGAGATATCAAGGAACATTTCATGCCAAGAGGGGCACAATAAAGGACAGAAAGTGTACGGACCTAACAGAAGCAAAAGATATTAAGAAGCGATGTCAAGAATACATAGAAGAACTATACAAAAAAGACCTTCACAACCCAGATAATCAAGATGGTGTGATCACTCAGTTAGAGCCAGACATCTTGGAATGTGAAGGCAATTTGGCCTTAGGAAGCATCACTATGAACAAAGCTACTGGACATGATGGAATTCCAGGTGAGCTATTTCAAATCCTGAAAGATGATGCTGTGAAAGTGCTGCACTCAATATGCCAGCACATTTGGAAAGCTCAGCAGTGGCCACAGGACTGGAAAAGGTCAGTTTTCATTCCAATCCCAAAGAAAGGCAATGCCAAAGAATGCTCAAACTACTGCACAACTGCACTCGTCTCACATGCTAGCAAAGTAATGCTCAAAATTCTCCAAGACAGGCTTCAGGAATACATGAACTGTGAACTTCCAGATGTTCAAGCTGGATTTAGAAAAGCCAGAGGAACCAGAGATCAAATTGCCAACATCTGCTGGATCATGGAAAAAGGAAGAGAGTTCCAGAAAAACATCTATTTCTGCTTTATTGACTATGCCAAAGCTTTTGACTGTGTGGATCACAATAAACTATGGAAAAGTCTTCAAGAGATGGGAATACCAGACCACCTGACCTGCCTCTTGAGAAATCTGTATGCAGGTCAGGAAGCAACAGGTAGAACTGGACATGGAACAACAGGCTGGTTCCAAATAGGAAAAGGTGTGCGTGAAGGCTGTATATTGTCACCCTGCTTGTTTAACCTATGTGCAGAGTACATCATGAGAAACGCTGGACTGGAAGCAAGATTGCTGGGAGAAATATCAATAACCTCAGATATGCAGATGACACCACCCTCATGGCAGAAAGTGAAGAAGAACTAAAGAGCCTCTTGATGAAGGTGAAAGAGGAGAGTGAAAAAGTTGGCTTAAAGCTCAAAACAAAGATCATGGTATCCGGTCCCATCTCTTCATGGAAAATAAATGGAGAAACAGTGGAAACAGTGACAGACTATTTTGGGGGGCTCCAAAATCACTGCAGATGGTGATTGCAGCCATGAAATTAAAAGACGCTTACTCCTTGGAAGGAAAGTTATGACCAACCTACACAGCATATTAAAAAGCAGAGATGTTACTTTGCCAACAAAGGTCTATCTAGTCATGGCTATGGTTTTTCCAGTAGTCATGTATGGATGAGAGAGTTGGACTGTGAAGAAAGCTGAGCGCCAAAGAATTGATGCTTTTGAACTGTGGTGTTGGAAAAGTCTCTTGAGAGTCCCTTGGACTGCAAAGAGATCCAACCAGTCTATCCAAAATGAGATCAGTCCTGAATGTTCAATGGAAGGACTGATACTGAAGCTGAAACTCTAATCCTTTGGCCACCTGATGCGAAGAGCTGACTCATTTGAAAAGACCCTGATGCTGGGAAAGATTGAAGGCGGGAGGAGAAGGGGACAGCAGAGGATGAGATGGTTGGATGGCATCACTGACTCAATGGAAGTGAGTTTGAGTAAACTCCGGGAGTTGGTGATGGACAGGGAGGCCTGATGTGGGATTGCAAAGAGTCAGATACGACTGAGCGACTGAACTGAAACTGAACTACCCCATTAAACATTTTTTCAAAAATTAAGTTTTTTTGTTTTCACCATTCAGTTCTCTCAGATGAATTGTAGAATAGGAGAACATCCTATGAAGCTTGGCCAAACAAAACAAGCAACCATCCAAATTTCTGCTGAATTTTTTAAATTATAAGAATTTATGACATTGTAATAACTTATCATAGCTTAATGATATCTCCAGTATTTAGTTCCTATGCTTTTTGTATTACAGTGAGGTATATTTATTATTTTTGTCTTCTTTTGTAATTCTGAAAGTGCTTCAATATTCTTTATCATATATATCAAATATGTATCTTTGCAAGGCATTTTGAAATATATTTGATGATTACTGTTACTAGAAATGTAGTATATTTTAATGTTTTAGTTTTCTAAAATTATAATACTGATAGAGAAAGTTATAAGATTTATATAAAGGAAATCAAAATAATCTAGAAAGATGGTACTGATTATTTTCAAGGCAGCAATGGAGAAACAGAGAACAGACTTATGGACACAGGGATTGGGAAGGAAAGGATGAGATGTATGGAGTGAATAACATGGAAACTTACATTTCCATATGTAAAATAGAGAGTCAATGGGAATTTGCTGTACACATCAGGGAACTCAAACACGGGCTCTGTATCAACCTAGAGGGGTGGGATGGAGATGGAGATGGGAGGGAGATTCCAGAGGAAGGGGATATATGTATACCTATGGCTGATTCATGTTGATGTTTGACAGAAAACAACAAAATTGTGTAATGCAATTATCCTTCAATTAAAAATTAATTAATTAAAAAAGATAAAAATAAAGCAATACTGAAGTCCTTTCCAATTTTATTTAAAATGGATTCTATTTTGTTAGATGGATAATCATACCAAGTTCAAGAGATAAAAAATTTATTTTCATAATTTTAGAGGCTGTATTTTTATGCTTACAAACATTACTGTGTTGATGAAATGCGTGAATTCTGAATTAACCTTTATTTGAAATGAATACTCTATCAGATGCTCATTTGAAAACAGCTCTAATTGCTTTTATCAATGGCATCCAAATTTCTGTTAGCAATTAAATTTATTATTATATAAACATACTATATACTCATCAATTGAAAGTATAAAAGCACTTAATCATGAGAGAATTGGAAAAGTATAACAAAAAAAAACCACTCTATGATTTTCTTCACTTTCTTCTACTATTATTTCTTATAAATAGAAATTTACACATTTTTTACACTTTGATTTTGTTAAAAGAATATTCTACCAAATTCCAAAGAATTTCAATTCAGCATTAGCTTATAGAGGCTTTCTTTGACTTTATATTCTCAACAAAATAATGTGTCTATTTTCTTCTCCTAGTGTAGATTTCTAAGCTTATTAACCTACAATCTTTGAAACTGTTTAAAAAATTCTATAGGACAGATTTTGTAGTCCATAAATACTAGCTTTGTGTCTCTCAATATCTCTAACTCATCTACTTCTTCTTTTCTTTTTTCACATGTATTAGATGCTGGTCTAAAGTAACCTTGGAGGTGTGTATATGGAGATTATTACATTATATCTAAATATTTTTTCATACACTAACAACTAAATATCAGGAAGAGAAGTTAAAAAAACAATCTCATTTACCATCACATCAAAAAGAATACATAGGAATAAACCTACCTAAGGAAGCAAAAGACCTGTACTCTAAAGATACTAATGAAAGAAACTGAAGATGATACAAACAGATGGAAAGAAATACAGTGTTTTTGATTTGTAAGAATCAGTATTGTTAAAATGACCATAATATTCAAGGCAATCTATAGATGTCATGCAGTTTCTATCAAATTACCAATGATATTTTTTACAGAATTAGAAGAAATTATTTTAAAATTAGTATGGAAACACAAAAGACCTTGAATGGCCAAAATAATCTGAGGAAAGAAAAAGAGAGCTGGAGGAATTACTCCATGACTTCCGACTGTGACACAAAGCTACAGTAATCAAGACAGTATGGTGCTAGTACAAAAACAGCCACATAGAACTATGGAAAAGGATAGAAAGCCCAGGAATAAACCACACACTTATGGTCAATTAATCTACAGCAAAGGAAGCAAGATTGTACAATGAAGAAAAGACAGTCTTTTAAATGAGTGGTACTGGAACAATGGACAGTTCAGTTCAGTTCAGTTGCTCAGTCGTGTCCGACTCTTTGCAACCCCATGTACTGCAGCACATCAGGCCTCCCTGTCCATCACCAAATCCCAGAGTGTACACAAACTCATGTCCATTGAGTCAGTGATGCCATCCAACAATTTCATCCTCTGTTGTCCCCTTCTCCTCCTGCCTTCAATCTTTCCCAGCATCAGGGTCTTTTCAAATGAGTCAGTTCTTCACATGAGGTGGCCAAAGTACTGGAGTTTCAGCTTCAACATCAGTCCTTCTAATGAATATTCAGGATTGATCTCCTTTTGGATGGACTGGTTGGATCTCCTTGCAGTCCAAGGGACTCTCAAGAGTCTTCTCAAACATGACAGTTCAAAAGTATCAATGCTTCGGTACTCAGCTTTCTTTATAGTCCAACTCTCACATCCAAACATGACTACTGGAAAAACCATAGCCTTGACTAGATGGACCTTTGTTGGCAAAATAATGTCTCTGCTGTTTACTAGGCTGTCTAGGTTGGTCATAAATTTCCTTCCAAGGATCAAGTGTCTTTTAATTTCATGGCTGCAGTCACCATCTGCAGTGATTTTGGAGCCCAGAAAAATAAAGTCTGTCACTGTTTCCAGTTTCCCCATCTATTTGCTATGAAGTGATGAGACCAGATACTATGATCTTAGTTTTCTGAATGTTGAGCTTTAAGCCAACTTTTTCACCCTCCTCTTTCACTTTCATCAAGAGGCTTTTTAGTTTTCCTTCACTTTCTGCCATAAGAGTGGTATCATCTGCATATCTGAGGTTATTGATATTTCTCCCAGCAATCTTGATTCCAGCTTGTGCTTCCTCCAGCCCAGCTATTCTCATGATGTACTCTGCATGTAAGTTAAATAAGCAGGGTGACAATATACAGCCTTGACATCCTCCTTTCCTGATTTGGAATCAGTCTGTTGTTCCACGTCCAGTCCTCACTGTTGCTTCTTGACTTGCATACAGATTTCTGAAGAGGCAGGTCAGTTAGTCTGGTATTCCCATCTCTTGAAGAATTTTCCACGGTTTGTTGCGATCCACACAGTCAAAGGCTTTGGCATAGTCAATAATGCAGATATAGATGTTTTTCTGGAACACTCTTGGTTTTTTGATGATCCAATGGATGCTGGCAATCCGATCTCTGGTTTCTCGGCCTTTTCTAAATCCAGTTTGAACATCTGGAAGTTCACAGTTTATGTACTATTGAAGCCTGGCTTGGAGAATTTTGAGCATTACCCTACTAACATGTGAGATGAGTCCAACTGTGCAGTAGTTTGACCATTTTTTTCTAATTTTTATTTTTACTTTATTTTACTTTACAATACTGTATTGGTTTTGCCATACATTGACATGAATCCACCACGGGTGTACATGCATTCCCAAATATGAACCCCCCTCCCTCCTCCCTCCCCATAACATCACTCTGGGTCATCCCTGTGCACCAGCCCCAAGCATCCTGTATCCTGCATCGGACATAGACTGGCGATTCGTTTCTTACATGATAGTATACATGTTTCAATGCCATTCTCCCAAAGCATCCCACCCTCTCCCTCTCCCTCAGAGTCCAAAAGTCTATTCTACGCATCTGTGTCTCTTTTGCTGTCTCACATACAGGGTCATCATTGCCATCTTTCTAAATTCCATATATATGTGTTAGTATACTATATTGGTGTCATTGACTTTCTTTGGGATTGGAATGAAAACTGACCTTTTCCAGTCCTGTGGCCACTGCTGAGTTTTCCAAATTTGCTGGCATAGTAATATGTAAAAATATGAAATTAAAACATTTCCTAACACAATATACAAAAATAAACTCGAAATGCATTAAAGGCCTAAGACCAAATACTTTAGGAAAACTTAGAGCACCCTTTTTTTACAAATCACAGCATTATATTTTGGGGTCTATCTCCTAGAGTAATAGAAATAAAAGCAAAAATAAACATATGTGACCTAATTAAATAGAAACCTTTTGCACAACGATGGAAACCATAAACAAAATGGGAAAAACAACCTACGGCCTGGAGAAAATATTTGCAAATAATGTGACCAACAAGGAATTAACTTCCACAATATGCAAACAGCTTCTATAGCTCAATATCAAAATGAAAACAAACAAAAATTAACCCAATAAAAACATGGGCAGAAGACTTAAATAGACATTTCTTCAAAGAAAACCTACAGATTGTCAACAAACACATGAAAAGATGCTTAATCACTCATTACTAGAGAAATGCCAATCAAAAGTACAATGATGTACAAAGTACAGTCACCTCACACTGGTCAGAACAGCCATTATCAAAATGTCAATAAATAAGAAATGCTATAGAGGGTGTAGAAAAGGGAACCATCCCCATCCTACAATTTTGGTGGGAATGTAAATGGTGCAGCCATTATAAAGAACAATAGGGAGGTTCCTCAAAAACCCTGAAACAGATTAGCCATATGAATCAGCAATCCCACTCCTGCCAGGGGCCAGCATGAGGAATTCCGCCCATGGCAAAGGTCATGAGGAAGGAGGCTTGGCATACGCAAAGGCGTGATCAAGCCTCAGGAAACCCCCTGTTCCCGAGCATCTAACCCCAAAACCAGAGTCTGTTTTATGCTCTCACCTACACCTCTGACTTTACGGGGGGCTCTCCCCCATAACCGTTTCTCTCGGAGAAGGAGTAAACGTGCAGCTCCAAGGCGATAAAAATTCTTGGGCGTGACAAGAGTGTTTCAGCTTACGGACTCCTCTGAAGGTTATCTAGCCCACCTGTATAGGTTCGTCCGGCCACATGTGATTGTCTACAGCCTCCTAACCTGAGAGGCACGAGATGTTTTAGACTTACTAAAGGCAAATTCTTTTGGGGAGTTGGAAATTATTAGTATAGTTGGTTAGGAATTATATTGGTGAAGGGTCTCTTCATTTGTTGTGTCAATAATTGCTGCTGATTCCCTGCTCTGGGTGGGACAAGGATGTCTCAGGTCAAACCTCTCTGCTGACAGACTAGCTTGTGTGACAGGATTATCCTTACTGCTGCCACTAGGCACATGATTGTTTACTACCTCTCAACCATAAACAGCACAGAGAGTTTTGGAGTATTTTGAGAGTCTTAATTAGCATAGGACTTTTTCTTCTGTTTGAGTCAATAATTGCCACCAGGCCTCTATATCCTTAGGCACCTGGGAATATATTAATCAGTGTATTTGGAATATAGCAAAGGAAATATAGTAGTTTTTGATGTTAGCAATACTAGACTTTTTGAGTTAATGGATTTTCTCTTTTGTAATAGATCACTGTACTTTGTTATATATCACTGTGTCCTTGCTATGTAAAAATGTAGCTTTATCATATCTTAAGACTAAATAGATCTTAAGAGGAGCATTGGTGAAAGGATTTTCATTTGTTGGGCTGATGTTTGCTGCTAAATCTCCATGTTCCCTACCCTTAAAATGAATATAACTAACATATAGGAGAAATAAGTATTAACCTTTAAACATATAGGAGAAATAAGTATTAACCTTTAAGCATATAGGAGAAATAAGTATTAACCTTTAAGATTAATCATGTTAACCTTGGGTTAAATAAGTTCCTTTCTTGATTGTAACTCACTACACCCTCACCCTATAGGAATGCAACTTTATTTGGAGGGTGGTGCCTGGTTTAAGAAAAAACACCCTTGGAAGAAATAAGTTTTTTGGTTATCAGAAAGAAAGGATCATAAAATGTCAGCAGGTCTCACTCATGGCCAGAAGATGATGTAATATTCCTAAGACCTTTTTTTTTTATACATTTATGTGAAGCACCTGATTTTGATAAAGGTCAGGACTGCTGACCCCCGCACGACTCTGTATTCATCCCTATGTGTAACAAAAGGTATATAAGCAAACCCAAAAATAAAGAAATCGGATCAGTTTCCGGAAAGACTGATTCCCCCATGTCGCTTCTTTCTTGCTCCCGTTTTTCTGGCTGAATTCCCATCTGGAGCATGGATGCTATTCCACGTAGTCCAAGTTATTCAGCCTCCTTTTCTCCACTAATCTTCCTACTACACTATCCATTTCTAATCTCTCTCTATCTGTGATTAAATATGTATTTTTCCAAAGATGCCGACTCCGTCCCCCCACCTTCGAATCACCCTGGATCCACCGGGGCTGGACCCCGGCACACTCCTGGAAATGTAACTGGACAAAAATATAATTCAAAAAGCTATATTCACCCCTATGATCATAGCAGTACTATTCACAATAGCCTAGCCATGGAAATAACCTAAATGTCCATTGACAGATGAATAGTAAAGGAGATGTGGTATATATTATTAAATATGATGGAATATTACTAAATCACAAAAAAGAATGAAATAATGCTATTTGCAGCAACATGGATGGGCTTAGAGATCATAATACTAAGTGAAGTAAGTCAGATAGAGAAAGATATTATATAATATCAGCTGTATGTGGAACATTAAAAAATGATACAAATAAACGAATTTATAAAACAGAAATAGACTCACAGACATAGAAAATGACCTTATGGCTATGAAAGAAGAAAGGGGTACAGGGGATAAATTAGGAGTTTGAAATTAACAGATACAAATTACTATATTAAAATAGACAAACACCAAGGACCTACTATATAGCACAAGAAACTATTCCATATTATGTAGTAACCTATACTGGAAAAGAATCTGAAAAATATATATATATATATACATACCTATATATGTAGATAACTGAATCAGATCACTGTATACCTGACACTAACACAGCATTCTAAATTTATATTTCAAGTGAAAAAAAAAGATTTCCAAATAAGAAATCCGAAGTATCTGAATAAATACACACATAGATGTACATATATAAATCTACAGGATGAAGAAAGTAGAGTTGCCAGAAAAATACAAGAAGGCCAGTTAAATTTAAATTTCAGATAAACAGTGTTTTAATATGAATATGTCCCATTCAATACTTGGAACATATTTAAACAAAAAACTATGAGTTGTTTTTCTAACATTCAAATTTGGCAGGATATCATACACACACACACACACACACACACACACATGCACACACAATCTGGCAGTTCTATCAGGGAAAGCTGTATTTTACTATAGATTTATAAATAATTTGTATAATGTTTCTCTAAAACTGTCTCTTCTGTATAAAAATTCATGGCTAAGGTCCAAATTTGTATCTGTCCATAAAGGAATGTTTCCCAAGTGGCGTAGTGGTAAAGAACCCACCTGCCAATGCAGGCAACACAAGAGACACTGGTTTGATCCCTGGATTGGGAAGATCCCCTGGAAGAGGGCATGACAACGCACTCCAGTATGCTTGCCTGGAGAATCCCATGGACAGAGGAGCCTGGTGGGCTGCAGTCCATAGGGCTGCAGAGAGTCGGATAGGACTGAGGCAAAGCAAGCATAAAGGAATAAAGTAAGCATTCTAATTAATAGTAGTTTTGTTTATACTTTTGCTTTGAACACTAATTATTTAAAGATTTTTCTTAAGACCTCAATCTAAAATTCAGTTCATGTAAGTTAGATTTATAAAATAAAATATAAAACTAGTAAATTTTAATTACAGTTGTAAAATACAAATACGATTTTATTTATTAACAGAAAAAGAGAAATAAAACTAAGTGAAAAGAAAGTTACTTTGAATTGAGACATCTACACAAGGAAAAATTTGGGAAGTATTCCTTTCTACTACAAACATTCTTTTATTTAACTGTAACATGCACAAGAAAGACATATAACTTCTATAATCATATGCCTCTTTTCAGGAAGAGTAACTATTCCCAAAGTCTCTATTATTCAAGCAATCTCCTTTTTTAGCCAAAGACTATGAAATGCCATGTGTGATTTGCTATTTTTCTTCTTTTTTCTAATAAGCAATACTTAAAAGTAATAATTTGAGTATGGGATTATCTTACAGCATTGGATGTACCTATCATAGTTATTGATAATTTTGACATAAAAACATTCATCTGGCACACACAGAGAAAAAAAAATAACTCTATTTACACATTTAAATAAAAGCACTAATATTTCTGAAAAACACCTATTATAAAAAGTGCCAAATGATTTTTCCATATTTTATTTGTAACTTATTTTTCCTAACATTCTTTTCCTTTCTCTCTCTCTTTTTGCCATATACACTGGACCCTTTGCTGATATTAATTTCAAGTAAGTTATAAAATTATGCCACCTTCATAAGAATTTTAGAAGACAATGAGGATAGTGATGATGATGATAACATTCAATTGGTCACTAATTTAATCCTCAGAACCCTAGGAAATTTGTGCTTTATATCTCCATTTTTACAAATAAAGATATGGAGTCACTTCAAATAGTTCATTGAAATTCTCAAACATAGTGAGAGGCAGAGCATGATATTAGGCTCAGGAAGCTGGACTCTAGAGATTTCTCTTGTCTTTTGAACAGTTTTTAAAGTGAAAGGATGCACTGAAAGTAATAAAAACTGTTCAATGGTATACATATTTTTTATAGAAAAATAGTTTTATGATGTTGATAGACATACATTGATGCATTTGATAAAATTTTCTAAAATGAAAGTAACAAAATGTTATAAATATTCATATAAATAGTAAATACTATAACAAAATACTATTTCTATTAATCAAAAATATATTGTTAAAAAATATAATCAGAATAATTTTGGCACTTTGTCAGTGCTTCTGAGCCAATTCCTTGGCTCTCTCTTAACACTGTAACATTAGGATTTTTTTTCCTAAGAATTTATTTTTAATATTGTTTTACCATTTTAATTTTTCATTAAATTGGTATAATCTTTCTCAATGACTCATTTTATGGTTCAGTCAGTTCAGTTCAGTCACTCAGTCGTGTCCAACTCTCTGTGATCCCATGAATTGCAGTATGCCAGGCATCCCTGTCCATCACCAACTCCCAGAGTCCACCCAAACCTATGTTCATCGAGTCAATGATGCCATCCAACCATTTCATCCTCTGTCGTCCCCTTCTCCTCCTGCCCTCAATCTTTCCCAGCACCAGGGTCTTTTTCCAATGAGTCAACTCCTCGCATGAGGTGGCCAAGGTATTGGAGTTTCAGCCTCAACATCAGTCCTTCCAATGAACACCCAGGACTGATCTTTTTGATGGACTGGTTGGATTTCCTTGCAGTCCAAGGGACTCTCAAGAGTCTTCTCCAAAATCACAGTTCAAAAGCATAAATTCTTTGGCACTTAGCTTTCTTTATAGTCCAACTCTCACATCCATACATGACCACTGGAAAAACCATAGCCTTGTCTAGATGGACCTTTGTTGGCAAAGTAATGTCTCTGCTTTTGAATATGCTATCTAGGTTGGTCATAACTTTCCTTCCAAGGAGTAAGCATCTTTTAATTTTATTACTGCAATTGCCATCTGCAGTGATTTTGAAGCCCAGAAAAATAAAGTCTGACACTGTTTCCTAACCTATCTGCCATGAAGTGATGGACTGGATGCCATGATCTTAGTTTTCTGAATGTTGAGCTTTAAGCCAATTTTTTTCACTCTTCTCTTTCACTTTCATCAAGAGGCTCTTTAGTTCTTCTTCACTTTGTGCTATGAGGGAGGTGTCATCTACATATCTGAGGTTATTGATATTTATCCTGGCAATCCTGATTCCAGCTTGTGCTTCCTCCAGCCCAGCATTTCTCATGAACTTCTCCCACTGGAGAAGGGAATGGCAAACCGCTTCAGTATTGTTGCCTTGAGAACCCCATGAACAGTATGAAAAGGCAAATGATAGGACACTGAAAGATGAACTCCCCAGGTCAGTAGGTGCCCAATATGCTACTGGAGATCAGTGGAGAGATAACTCCAGAAAGAATGAAGGGATGGAGCCAAAGCGAAAATAACACACATTTGTGAACGGTACTGGTGGGTGGCTCAGACGGTAAAGCATCTGCCTGCAATGCGGAAGACCCGGGTTCGATTCCTGGGTTGGAAAGATCCCCTGGAGAAGGAAATGGCAATCCACTCCAGCACTCTTGCCTGGAAAATCCCATGGATGAAGGAGCCTGATAGGCTACAGTTCATGGGGTCGGAGACGACTGAGTGACTTCACTCACTTCACTCACTGGTAATAGAAGCAAGATTCAATGTTGTAAAACACAATATTGCATAGGAACCTGGAATGTCAGGTCCATGAATCGAGGCAAATTGGAAGTGGTCAAACAGGAGATGGCAAGAGTGAACATCAACATTCTAGGAATCAGCGAACTAAAATGGACTGGAAGAGGTGAATTTAATTCAGATGACCATTATATCTACTACTGTGGGCAAGAACCCCTTAGAAGAAATGGAGTAGCCATCATGGTCAACAAAAGAGCCTGAAATGCAGTACTTGGATGCAATCTCAAAAATGACAGAATGATCTCTGTTCGTTTCCAAGGCAAACCATTCAATATCACGGTAACTCAAGTCTATGCCCCAACCAGTAATGCTGAAGAAGATGAAGTTAAACAGTTCTATGAAGACCGACAAGACCTTCTAGAACTAACACCCAAAAAAGATGTCCTTTTCATTATAGGGGACTGGAATACAAAAGTAGGAAGTCAAGAAACACCTGGCTGCTAAGCTGCTAAGTCACTTCAGTCGTGTCCTACTCTGTGCGACCCCATAGACGGCAGCCCACCAGGCTCCCCCATCCCTGGGATTGTCCAGGCAAGAATACTGGAGAAGGTTGCCATTTCCTTCTCCAATGCATGAAAGTGAAAAGTGAAAGTGAAGTCACTCAGTCGTGTCCGACTCTGAGCGACCTCATGGACTGCCGCCTACCAGGCTCCTCCGTCCATGGGATTTTCCAGGCAACAGTACAGGAGTGGGGTGCCATTGCCTTCTCCAAGAAACACCTGGAGTAACAGACAAATTTGGCCTTGGAGTACAGAATGAAGTAGGGCAAAGGCTAATAGAGTTCTGCCAAGAGAATACACTGGTTATAGCAAACACCCTATTCCAACAATACAAGAGAAGACTCTACACATGGACATCATCAGATGGTTGACACCGAAATCAGATTGATTATATTCTTTGCAGCCAAAGATGGAGAAGCTCTATACAGTCAGCAAAAACAAGACCGGGAGCTGACTGTGGCTTGGATCATGAACTCCTCATTGCCAAATTCAGACTTAAATTGAAGAAAGTGGAGAAAACCACTAAACCATTCAGGTATGACCTAAATCAAATCCCTTATGACTATACAGTGGAAGTGAGAAATATATTTAAGGGACTAGATATGATAGACAAGAGTGCCTGATGAACTATGAATGGAGGTTCATGACATTGTACAGGAAACAGGAATCAAGACCATCCCGAAGAAAAAGAAATGTAAAAAGCAAAATGGCTGTCTGAGGAGGCCTTACAAATAGCTGTGAAAAGACGGGAAGTGAAAAGCAAAGGAGAAAAGGAAAGATATATCCATTTTATGGTTAATGAGTTTGAAATTGTCTGTTAACATCTTCAATTGACTCTCTATATAGAGCATAAGAGTTTTTATTGTAAATTCATTCACAATAGGCACTGATCTGGCAAACGCAGAGCAAATTTTGCAAAATGAATATTCTCAACTCAATTTTTAGTTAAAATGCATAAAAATTTTAGCTCATATATTATCACACATATCTTCATTCAAAGAATTTTTTTAAAATATGTTTACAAGTCTAAAATCATTAAATTATTTTTATTTTGACTAATTTGAATATTTAGCAAAATTTAGTTACCACAAAAGAAAGACTTTTTCAGAATAGACATGAATCCAATTAAAACTAAGAGCTCTATTCATACATTTTCCCCAAAGTCAAGATATATCACAGAGCATAATTATGTAATTTTACTATTAAATTGTATACTTTGCCCCCTGTGCTAAATTGATTCCATTCCTCCTTGTTTTTGTAAGGATATATTTCAATATATTCCTGTTAGTTTTTTCTCAATAACTTCAATTGACTAAAACTTCAAAATTTGAAAATTTTTGGCACTCTACTCATTAGTTAAAGTTTCCCAAAATTCAAAACAAACACAATCAAAATTTAGAAGTTTTCATTTTCAAAACTTAGCAATAGCATCTACATGTGCGTTCTAATTCGCTTCAGCCATGTCCGACTCTTTGCAACCCTATGGACTATAACCCACCAGGCTCCTCTGTCCATGGGATTCTCCAGGCAAGAATACTGGAGTGGGTTGTCATGCTCTCCTCCAGGGGATCTTCCCAACCCAGGGATAGAACGAGTATCTCTTGTGTCATCTGCATTGGCAGGCGGGTTCTTTACCACTAGTACCATCTGGAAGGCCCAGCACCTACATAATTGCCACATATTTCACCTTTTATTCAATGAAGTTTTAAAATATTACTTGGACTCTATAAATTGAATTAAAAATTGATTTATTTTAGGGATTTATTTCCTCTTTGGAATCAGATGACTGAAATAATACTGACATCATTTAATGCTGCCAAATATTTCCTCTAATAGAACTGATATGCTAATGCTTTTCAAACACACACAAGAAAACCTAAAATTAAAAATTAGTGACATTTATAAAAACAACTCTTTGATCAAAATGAAAAATAATACTGTGATACAAAATGTACTTCCTGCAGCTCCATGTGTAAAATGATTCTCTTGGAAATCTTAAAATAATTATTAACTTTTGAAGTAGATGCAAAGGCTTATTCAGCAGATTTGTTTCTTGTGTTCACTGACATCACCACAACCCTCAAAGAACTGTAAATGTTGACAAATTATTTTTCAATTTAGCATTAATCGACTTTCTTGAGAAGAGCATATACAGTACTCCTTTTTTATTTTTCCAGCATTTTCAATTTTTGAGCTCATTACTGCTTTAAATAGTATATTTCAAAATGATTTTTAAAAAAAAACAAATAATGTAGGTTTACATTACAAAACTACTATATTTCATATTGTTGTCTATAAACTCTATGGCTGAACTCTCCATCCTCTATATCCTGTACATATTTCACATACAAGTAGCCTATAATTTTCCACTGATTCTGCTAACTGGTTGCCTGGAGGCCTCGTGCATATTGAGGCCAGTGACACAGGTCACAGCACAACTGGCTTTAGCACAAAGTGGCTGGCATTAGCTACAAAGTGCTTTTTTCCATTATCAGATAAAACCAGAAAAATATACTGCTCCCTAGTTTTTTCTATCAACACACACTTCAGTTTATCAGCAATTACCTACCAGACAATAACTCAGAGAGAGATGTTTGATTAATTCTGTAAAGGTTTGGGGTAGGAAAGGGTAACTGCTGTTCTTTAAGATTTCATGACCTGTTAAAGCTAAAAATTTTATTTACTATACATGTATATCAAACATTACTAGATGGAACTATGACAGAAGCTAGAAGTATAAAGTCAAAGAATAATAACTTCATTCTGGTTTACTTTATTTTTTTTTCCTACACTTTTATTTATTTATTTTTTTTATATCAAACTGTATATGTATATTCTGAACATATATATATAAACATATATATTCCTAATTTACATAATGGGGTACCATTGTCTTCTCCCATTTTTTTTTTTAAATTTTAAAATCTTTAATTCTTACATGCGTTCCCAAACATGACCCCCCCTCCCACCACCCTCCCCACAACATCTCTCTGGGTCATCCCCATGCACCAGCCCAAGCATTCTGGTTTACTTTAATGCAACTACTAGTAATAACTTACTATTTTTAATGTGATAAATGAAAAACTAAATAGAATACTGGGGGAGGTGGGGCCAGCATTGGAATTAACTAAAACTATTACATGCCAAACGAGATGTATGGCCTTCCCAGCTTATAACCAGTATGCTACAACATTTGGTAAAACAAAATTTAAAAAAATAATAATAATGCTTCTCTTACCCTTTGAAGCCAAGAAATATTTAATTCTAAATTATTTGACTATTCAGAAATATGTCTAGAAACTGACATTGGCCCCTAGGGTGGAGTTTAAACATCCTTCATGAAGAGCTCATCACTTCTTTCCCAGAAATGGGTCAAGAAATCCCATCTCTGTGAGCACAGGCACTATACTTCACGGTGTCTAATTAATGACAGTTTACTGGCTGTTGTGCTAAGCTAGACGCCATCATGTTAGGTAACAAATTGAAAGACACATGGTGTGGTTCTTAGAACTACTTTTCTCTCCACACATTAGGACTGAAGATTTAAGTGGTCTGGGACAAATGGGTTAAATGGTAAGCTATCAGGGGGACTCTAGTATTTTTCTCATTTAAGATATTAATCTTTCTCACTTAAGATGTTTTCTCTCAAGACTAGGACTCTAACAACAACCTAAAAAGAGCTCACTCCTCGTCACAAATACCGGCTGTCTCTCGCATGACCCTTTCCTTCAGCACTTCCTGTTAGTGTGTGGGCCTATCCTCTTCTCACTGTAGAACAGTAAGATCTAAGTCAGAGTTCTGATGTGGAAGTACTTAAACTGACCTTTGAGGCTGCTTTACTTCTAGATCATTCAGGATGACTTGGTTTTGGTAATCTCCATGGGGTCCCAACAATGCAGGAGACCCACGTTCAATTCCTGGATGGGGAAGATTCCCTGGAGAAGGGAATGGCAACCCATTCTGGTATTCTTGCCTGGAGAATCCCATGGATAGAAGAGTCTGGTGGGCTACAGTCCATAGGGTTGCAAAGAGTCAGACACAACTGAGCAACTAATACACACACACACACACACACACACACACACACACACACACACACACACCCCTGAGGCCCAGCCAAGCTCCCTGTGTCCTCTATGGAGAACTGGAGTAAAACTCCCATTTTGTCCTTAAATATGACTTTGTCTTTTCTTCTTTCCTGACTAGTGTTGATTGATCAACAGCAGAATGCAAATAGTTAGTTTCATGTCTCTTGGACAAATATTTTTGCTAGCCATCAAAATCCTCAATAACTAGAGAAAATATAATTTTAACACTGATCAGATGGATAGACTTTACATATTAATAAAGGTCAATAGTCTAAATTCTTCAACAGGGTGTTCAAGCTCTTCATTGTCTGAGTCTGTCCTGTACTCTTCAACATAGAGGTCATTAACCTCATATGACTATTAAGTTCTTGAAATATGACTTGTTCAATTTGAAATGTGCTGTAAATGCTACATACATATGGATTTTTAAGACTCTGTATTGTTACAAGGGCAAAAGATCCCATTATTTATATGAATTACCAAGTTGAAATGGTAATATTTTAGATTTCCCTGTGTGATCTCCATTGTGTTCAGCTCTTTGGAACCCCATGGACTGTGGTCTGCCAGGCTCCTGTATCCATAGAATTTTCCAGGAAAGAATACTGGATTGTGCTGCTATTTCCTTCTCCAGGGGACCTTCCAACCCAGGGGACAGACTCATGTCTCCTGCATTGGCAGGCAGATTCTTTACCACTGCACCACCTGGGAATATTTTAGATATATTTGCTTAAATAAAATACATTATAAAATTAATTTTGCTTATCCATATTTTTAATCTAGCTATTAGGAAACTTACTTACATATGTGGGTGACATTTATAATGGACAGCGCTAGTCTAGATTTTGCCTTTTGACCTGAAGTCTTATTCTTTTTATTGCCCTAACTATAGATTTTTGCTTTAGCACTTTGGAAATAGAGCACTATGAATGCATCACATTTCCTAGATAATCACGCTTTACAAATGCACTTTCTCTCCAACTTCTACCCACAATACCCTATAAAACAAGTCTAATTATGACATTCAATAGATTAATAGCTACAAACCCTAAACTGTATGTCACTCTTTTGCCAAGTTATTTTCGTTCCCCAAGATAATAAATTGCGCTAATCCTGTTCCTTATGCCTATATTTATATGACACTATACTGCAATTATATTATTTACACATGTGTCTATTTACTTGCCTACAATCTCCTTGAGGTCAAAAACCATGACAGATGTTTAACACAGTACAGTTTTCAATGAAAGTTTCATGAACTGAGCCAAACATTATCTCCATATCCTATTGTTAATTTGAGTCAATGATCATTAGTACATACTGTATCAAGATTACATCAAACTAAAGTGATATTGACAAGTTATTGCTACTGGAGTAATTGAAATAATGGTTTAAAAGTAATTTAGAGACTGAAACTCAATGTGGTCATCAGTAATTACACACTTATCATGAATTGTACAGTAGTTTCTTATTTGCTGAGGATATATCTCAAGGCCTCCAGTGGATTTCCGAAACAGTGGAGAGTACCAAACCCTGTGTAGACTCTGTTTTTTCCTATACATACATACTTACAATAATGTTTACCTTATAAATTACACACTGTAAGAGACTGATAACAATAAATAATGACAAGCTATTAATAAAAATTATAACTAAATACTGTAGCAATAGTAATAAAAAGTACTATTACTTTTTGAAAATGGTCTCTCTCACACACAAAATACTTTATTGTGAGGCAAGCAGTGGGACCTGAATTGCATGTGTAAGAAGAAATAAGCTTTGTGTAGATGAACAGTGAGATGGAGGATATTTCAGGCTGGAACCACAATGTGAATTGCCAGGATCACAACTCTCATGCTCTGGGGCCATTATTTGGTAAAATAAGGATGACTTGAACTTTACTGTCATACCATAACACTTGTTCTAATAACCAGATGGTGGCTTCTAAGTAGCTAGTGGACAAAGATATGGACAAATGGATGATTCATGTCCCAGGCAGGTTGGAACCAGGCAATGAAAGAATCCATCACTCTGCTCAGAACTGTGGGAAATTTAAAACTTGTGAAGGGTTTGTTTCTGGAGTTTTCCATTTAGTATTTTCAGACTGCAGTTATCAGAGGTAACTGAGGCCTTGGAAGCAAAACTGCGAATAAGGGAAACTATGATAGTTGGTTTCACATTTTTAAAAAATGCATTTCTGAAAGGTAATAATTGCTAATAATTATTGATTACTTAATATGGCTCTGTGTGAAGTACTCTATATATGCTATCACATTCAGCTCTCTTAGGATATTTTGTTCATGTCATTTTAGAAATGAGAAAAACCAGAGGTTAAATGACTTATCCATAGTTACCCATAAAATAGGGAAAATTTGAGATGGAACACTTTAGAGTTCTTGAATTTCACAAACTCAGAGGTAGATTATAATATGTGTGTCCCAATAGGCTTAAAATTCACTTAAAATAGAATATTTCACAACATTCAGATAGACAGGTCTATTTTTCTTCAGCCAAGCTAGTTTCTTTGTCCTCCGATTGGCTAAGAGATTTACAGGCATCATCACTGGACTAGTTCTTTGTAATGAGAATGAAAGACACAAAGAACAATCTCAAAATACATTCACTATCAGAATATCAGGTCAGAATATAAACAGGCATATTGGCAGAAAGAAGGTGGAAAATTTACCTTTAAAAAGAGCAGACAAATTTTACAAGATAGCTCTCTGCTTGCCTTGAACTGAAAAATCTAAAATCACCATTTAGAACTTTCATCTTTTCCATTCCACCATGCTATTTTTGGTCTGAATCTATTATTGTGCCTGAATTATTGAATACTTTCCTCACTGAGCTTTCTTTTCTTCCTTTTCTAAAGCAATCTGCAAAACATTGTCAGATTAATATTACAAAAAAAAAACTATATAAAGCAGCTGTTTAGCTCAGAAGCCTTTGGAAGCTTAGAACTATCTATAGAATAAGGTTCAGAATGAAATTCAGGATTCAACTGCCCTCCTAGTTTCCAAAAACAATCCATGGACTCTTTCCAATATTCCACTATACTCCTACCCTCTTCCACATACATATATATATATGTACTTATATATTCTGCTTCAAGGGAACTAATGCAAACAGCTCTGTCACCCACATTCTTATCACTCTGCTCTCATTCATACTAATTTCCAGCCTAAAATGTTCTTCACCCTCACCCTCTATCTATACAAAGCTTACCTCTTCTTGCGCACACAATTCAAGTTCTGCTGCTTGCCTCACCAAATCAGATATAACATAGTTCTTACCGGCTCTGATTCTAAACACTGGGCTGTCTTATTGTCATTATTATTGACATTGTGGTTCAGTTGCTCAGTTGTTTTTAATTCTTTGTGACCCCATGCATTGCAGCATTCCAGGCTCCCCTGTCCTTCACCATCTCCCAGACCCTATGTTATATTCCACATTCAATCATTGACATTGCCTATGTTGCATTCTAGGAGAAAGTGATGGCATCCCACTCCAGTACTCTTGCCGGGAAAATCCCATGGACGGAGGAGCCTGGTAGGCTCCAGTCCATGGGGTCGCAAAGGGTTGGACATGACTGAGCGACCTCACTTTCACTTTTCACTTTCATGCATTGGAGAAGGAAATGGCAACCCACTCCAGTGTTCTTGCCTGGAGAATCCCAGGGACGGCAAAGCCTGGTGGGCTGCCATCTATGGGGTCGCACAGAGTCGGACACGACCGAAGCGACTTAGCAGCAGCAGCATGTTGTATTCTAGATTAATACATTTTCTCTTCTTGTAGAGAACAGCTGCTTCAGACAAAGGCCATATCATTTACATATCATATGATATCTAATATAGATCTGGAAGTAGAGTCAGAGCATAGTATACCTGCATTATATTAACAAAATGCATTATTAATGGGTCATTTCTTAAATTATCAGTTATAGAATGTATTCATTCCCTTATCCTTATCTGTCAGAGGGAAGACAGAATGAAAACCACATTCACAGAAAACTAATCAAACTGATCACACAGACCACACCCTTGTCTAGCTCAATGAAACTATGCGCCAGGCTGTGTAGGGCCACCCAGAACAGACAGCTCATGGTAAGAGTTCTGGCAAAACACGGTTTACTGGAGAAGGGAATGGCAAACCACTTCAGTATTCTCGCCTTGAGAACCCCATGAACAGTATGAAAAGGCAAAAAGATATGACACTGGAAAATGAACTCCCCAGGAGAGTAAGCACCCAATATGCTACTGGAGAAGAGTGGAGAAATAACTCCAGAAAGAATGAAGAGTCGGAGATGAAGCAAAAACAAAGCCCAGTTAAGGGTGTGACTGGTGATGGAAAAGTTTATAGAACAATATTGCATAGGAACCTGGAATGTTAGGTCCATGAATCAAGGTAAATTTGAAGTGGTCAAACAGGAGATGGCAAGAGTGAACGTCGACATTTTAGCAATCGGTGAACTAAAATGGACTGGAATGGGTGAATTTAATTCAGATGTCCATTAGATCAACTACTGTGGGCAAGAATCCCTTAGAAGAAATGGAATAGCCTTCATAGTTAACAAAAGAGTCCAAAATGCAGTACTTGGATGCAATATCAAAAATGACAAAATGATCTCTGTTCGTTTCGAAGGTAAACCATTCAATATCACAGTGATCCAAGTCTGTGCCCCAATCACTAATGCTGAAGAAGCTGAAGTTGAATGGTTCTGTGAAGACCTACAAGACCTTCTAGAACTAACACCCATAAAAGATGTCCTTTTCATCATATGGGACTGGAACCAAAAAGTAGGACGTCAAGAGCTACCTGGAGTAACAGGTAAATTTGGCCTTGGAGTACAAAATAAAGCAGGGCAAAGGCTAATAGAATTTGGCCAAGAGAACACACTGGTCATAGCAAACACTCTCTTCTAACAACACAAGAGAAGACTCTACACATGGACATTATCAGAGGGTCAATACCAAAATCAGATTGATTATTTTCTTTGCAGCCAAAGATGGAGAAGCTCTATATAGCCAGCAAAACAAGACTGGGAGCTGACTGTGGCTCAGATCATGAACTCCTTATTGCCAATTCAGACTTAAATTGAAGAAAGTAGGGAAAAATCCTACACCATTCACATGTTACCTAAATCAAATTCTCTATATTTATACACCAGAAGTGAAAAATAGATTCAAGGGATTAGATCTGATAGACAGAATGTCTGAAGAACTATGGATGGAGGTTCATAACATTGTACAGGAGGCAGGGATCAAGACAATCCCCAAGAAAAAGAAATGCAAAAAGAAAAATGGTTATCTGAGGACACCTTACAAATAGCTGAGAAAAGAAGAGACACTAAAAGCAAAGGAGAAGAAGAAAGATCTACCTATCTGAATGAAATGTTCCAAAGAATAGCAAGGAGAGATAAGAAAGCATGCCTCCATAATCAGTGCAAAGAAATAGAGGAAAATAATAGAATGGGAAAGACTAGAGATCTCTTTAAGAAAATTAGAGATACCAAGGGAACATTTCATGCAAAGATGGGCACAATAAAGGACAGAAATGGTATGGACCTAACAGAAGCAGAAGATATTAAGAAGTGGTGGCAAGAATACACAGAAGAACTATACAAAAAAGATCTTCATGACCCAGATAACCTCAATGGTGTGATCACTCACCTAGAACCAGACATCATTGAATGCGAAGTCAAGGGGGCCTTAGGAACCATCACTACAAACAAAGCTAGTGGAGGTGATGGAATTCCAGTTAAGCGATTTCAAATCCTAAAAGATGATGATGTGAAAATACTGCACTCAATATGCAAGCAAATATGGAAAACTCAGAAGTGATCACAGGACTGGAAAAGGTCAGTTTTCATTCCAATCCCAAAGAAAGGCAATGCCAAAGAATGTTCAGACTACCACACAATTGCACTCATCTCACACACTAGCAAAGTAACGCTAAAAATTCTCCAAGCCAGTCTCAACAGTACATGAATTGAGAATTTCCAGATGTTCAAGTTGGATTTAGAAAAGGCAGAAGGACCAGAGATCAAAATGCCAACATCCACTGGATCATCAAAAAAGCAAGAGAGTTCCAGAAAAACATCTACTTCTGCTTACTGACTATTGACAAAGCCTTTGCCTGCATGGATCATAACAAAATGTGGATAATTCTTAAAGAGAAGGGAATATCAGACCACCTGACCTGCCTCCTGAGAAATCTGTATGCAGGTCAAGAACCAACAGTTAGAACTGGACATGGAACAACAGACTGGTTCCAAATTGGGAAAGGAGTACATCAAGGCTGTATATTGTCACTCTGCTTATTTAACGTATATGGAGAATTCAGTTCAGTTCTGTTCAGTCGCTCAGTCGTGTCTGACTCTTTGTGACCCCATGAATCGCAGCACACCAGGCCTCCCTGTCCATCACCATCTCCCAGAGTTCACTCAAACTTATGTCCATTGAGTCAGTGATACAATCCAGCCATCTCATACACTGTTGTCCCCTTCTCCTCCCGCCCCCAATCCTTCCCAGGATCAGAGTCTTTTCCAATGAGTCAACTCTTCACATGAGGTGGCCAAAGTACTGGAGTTTCAGCTTTAGCATCATTTCTTCCAAAGAACACCCAGGGCTGATCTTCTTCAGAATGGACTGGTTGGATCTCCTTGCAGTCCAAGGGACTCTCAAGAGTCTTCTCCAACACCACAGTTCAAAAGCATCAATTCTTCAGCACTCAACTTTCTTCACAGTCCAACTCTCACATCCATACATGACCACTGGAAAAACCATAGCCTTGACTAGACGGACCTTTGCTGGCAAAGTAATGTCTCTGCTTTTCAAATGCTATCTAGTTTAGTCATAACAAGGAGTAAGCATCTTTTAATTTCATGACTGCAGTCACCATCTGCAGTGATTTTGGAGCCCAAAACAATGAACAGTGTCAGCCCATCTGACACTGTTTCCCCATCTATTTCCCATGAAGTGATGGGACCAGATGCCATGATCTTCGTTTTCTGAATGTTAAGCCAAACTTTCCACTCTCCTCTTTCACTTTCATCAAGAGTACCTAAGGCAAAATGCAAGTCTGGATGAAGCACAAGCTGGAATCAAGATTGCCAAGAGAAATATCAATAATCTCATATATGCAGATGATACCACCCTCATGGCAAAAAGTGAAGAAGACCTAAAGAACTTCCTGATTAAAGTTAAAGAGGAGAGTGAAAAAACTGGCTTAAAACTCAACATTCAAAAAACTAAGATCATGGCATCTGGTCCCAACACTTCATGGCACATAGATGGGGAAACAATGGAGACATGAGAGACTTTATTTTCTTTGGCTCCCAAATCACTGCAGATGGTAACTGCAGACATGAAATTAACAGACACTCGCTCCTTGGAAGAAAAACTATGATCAACCTGGACAGCATATTAAAAAACAGAGACGTTACTTTGCCAACAAACATCTGTCTCGTCAAGGCTATGTTTTTCCATTAGTCATGTGTGGATTTTAGAGTTGGACTATAAAGAAAGCTGAGTGCCAAAGAATTGATGCTTTTGAACTGTGGTGTTGGAGCAGATTCTTGAGAGTCCCTTGGACTGCAAGGAGATCCAACCAGTCCATCCTCAAGGAAATCAGTCTTGAATATTCATTGGAAGTACTGATGCTGAAGCTGAAACTACAATACTTTGGTATTGTATTGTATTGTAGTTCATTGATGTGAAGAACTGACTTACTGCAAAAGAACCTGATGCTTGGAAAGATTGAAGGCAGGAGGAGAAGGGGCAACCGAGGATGAGATGGTTTGATGGCATCACCAACTCAATGAACATGAGTTTGAGCAAGCTCCAGGAGTTGGTGACAGACAGGGAAGCATGGCGTGCTGCAGTCCATGGGGTCACAAAGAGTCAGACACAACTGAGTGACTGAACTGACTGAGAATATATTCATATATTGCAAAATTGTGACATTTGGTCTTCACACTAGAGTGAATATCAGCACAGTAACAAATTGAGTGTCCAGCAATAGCATATATATGAAAGATCTTCGTGAAAAATTAAATACCAAACCAGAAAAAAAAATAAACTTGAGAAATCAAGCATGAACTACTTCTGATATTTTTTCCTGGGGTTTAGTCTATTAACAGGGGTTACTTTTCTGATGAAAACAAAGATCATGGCATCTGGTCCCATCACTTCATGGCAAATAGATGGAGAAACAGTGGAAACAGTGTCAGACTTTATCTTTTTGGGCTCCAAAATCACTGCAGATGGTGATTGCAGCCATGAAATTAAAAGATGCTTACTCCTTGGAAGGAAAGTTATGACCAACCTAGATAACATATTGAAAAGCAGAGACATTACTTTGCCAACAAACGTCCATCTAGTCAAGGCTATGGTTTTTCCAGTGGTCAAGTATGGATGTGAGAGTTGGACCGTGAAGAAAGCTGAGTGCTGAAGAATTGATGCTTTTGAACTGTGGTGTTAGAGAAGAGTCTTGAGAGTCCCTTGGACTGCAAGGAGATCCAACCTGTCCATTCTGAAGGAGATCAGCCCTGGATGTTCTTTGGAAGGAATGATGCTAATGCTGAAACTCCAGTACTTTAGCCACCTCATGTGAAGAGTTGACTCATTGGAAAAGAATCTGATGCTGGGAGGGATTAGGGGCAGGAGGAAAAGGGGATGACAGAGGATGAGATGGCTGGATGGCATCACCGACTTGATGGACTTGAGTTTGCGTGAACTCCAGAAGTTGGTGATGGACAGGGAGGCCTGGCATGCTGCAGTTTTTGGGGTCGCAAAGAGTCGGACATGACTAAGCGACTGAACTGAACTGAACTTTTTTGATCAGTTTAATTTACATATTCAAATTTAACACATAAAGTGTTTGAGTTGTTTTCGATGTTACAGATTAGATTAGATAGAGGTTTCTCAATACTAAAATGTAGAAGTTAAGAAACATTAAATACTACTTCTACTTACCTTCATATTGTTAAAATAAGACATGAGAAACCTGCATAGAACTTTATTCTAAACAGCTGAAGATGTAGAAAAAGCATTCCCAAAGAATCAGCTGCGATGACTCAACTCTGTCATTTAGACATTCATTAGGAATGGTGCCACTCAGAAGATACTCTCAGCAATTTATAAAATATTACATAAATGCATTTTGATGTATTCATTCACTTCTGTTCAAAGAATCTAATAGTTGTTGATCCTATGAGAATCTATGGGAGTTTTTAAACATCAAATGAATTAAAAATACTAATGGCATTAATAATGATTATTTTATGAATGAGGATAAAAAAGAAAGATATGTGTCAAGCAGGCCATACCAAAAGAAAGTGAACAGTTATTTAAGGAAATCATATTATTTTTTAAAAGGTGAAAACAAAATGATGAAGTGGGTTGTGCTTTTAAAAATGTTTAAAATATATAATGTCATGTATTAGAAAAATTAGGTCAAATATCATTCATTCAAGATATCATTGTTGAGGCTAAATTTAATTGTTAAAATTTTAAAATATCCCTGAAGGCTATATTGGTAGACAGAGTGGCTGAAGAACTATGAACAGTTGTTCATAATATTGCACAGGAGGTGGTGACCAAAACCATCCTCAAGAAAAGAAATGCAAGAAGGGAAAGTGGTTGTCTGAGGAGGCCTTACAAACAGCTGAGAAAAGAAGAGAGACAAAAGGCAAAGGAGAAAAGTAAAGATATACCCATATGAATGCAGAGTTCCAGAGAACAGCAAGGAGAGAAAAGAAAGTCTTAAGTGACCAATGCAAAAAGATGGAGGAAAACAATAGAATGGGAAAGACTAGACATCTCATCAAGAAAACTGGAGATACCAAGGAAATATCTCATGCAAAGACCGGCACAATAAAGGACAAAATCACCAAGAACCTAACAGAAGAAGAAGAGATTAAGAAGAAGTGGCAAGAATACACAAAAGAACTGTACAAAAAAGCTCTTAATGACCCAGATAACCATGATGGTGTGGTCACTCACCTACAGCCAAACATCCTGGAGTATGAAGTCAAGCAGGCCTTAGGAAGCACTGCTACAAAGTTAGTAGAGGTGATGGAATTCCAGCTGAGCTATTTCAAATCCTAAAAGATGACGGTGTGATTGTTCTGCACTCAATATGCCAGCACATTTGGAAAATTCAGCAGAGGCCACAGGACTGAAAAAGGTAAGCTTTTATTCCAATGCCAAAGAAAGGCAATCCCAAAGAATGTTCAAATTAGCATACAATTACACTCATTTTACATGCTAGCATGATTATGCTAAAATCCTTCAAAAAACTAGGCTTCAGCAGTTCATGAACTGAGAACTTCCAGATGTACAAGCTGAATTTAGAAAAGGCAGAGGAACCAGGGATCAAATTGCCTACATGCATAGGATCACAGAAAAAAACAAAGGAATTCCTTAAAAACATCTACTTCTGCTTCATTGACTATGCTAAAGCCTTTGACTGTGTTGATCACAACAAACTGTGGAATATTCTTAAACAGATGGGAATACCAAAGCCCCTTAAGTGCTTCCTGAGAAACCTGTATGCAGGACAAGAAGCAACAGTCAGAATTGGACATGGAACAACAGACTGGTTCAAAATTGGGAAAGGAGTACCTCAAGACTGTATATTGTCACCCTGTTTATTTAACTTATATGTAGAGTACATCACATGCAATGCTGGGCTAAATGACTCATGAGCTAGAATCAAGATTGCCAGGAGAAATATCAACAACCTCAGATATGCATATGATACCACCTTAATGGAAGAAAGTGAAGAGGAACTAGAGTCTCTTGATGAAGGTTAAAGAGGAGAGTGGAAAAGCTGGATTAAAACTCAACATTTAGAAACCAAGATTACAGTATCTGGTCCCATCACTTCATGGCAAATAGATGGGGGAAAATTGGAAACAGTGTCAGATTTCATTTTCTTGGGCTCCAAAATCACTGTGGACAGTGATTGTGGCCATGAAATTAAAAGACATTTGCACCTTAGAAAAAAAGCTATGACACACCTGGACAGTGTATTGAAAAGCAGAGACATCACTTTGCACACAAAGTTCAACATAGTCCAAGCTATAGTTTTACCACCAGTTGTATACATGTGAGAGTTGGACCATAAAAATGGTAGAGTGTCAAAGAATTGATGCTTTCAAACTGTCCTGCTATAGAAGACTCTTGACAGTTTCTTGGACAGGAAGATCAAACCAGTCAATCTTAAAGGAAACCAACCCTGAATATTCACTGGCAGGACAGATGCTGAGGCTGAAGCTCCAGTACTCTGGCCACCTGATGCAAAAAAGTGACTCACTGGAAAAGACCATAATGCTGGGAAAGAGTGAGGGAAAGAGGAGAATGGGGTGACAGAGGATGAGATGGTTAGATGACATCACTGACTCAATGGACATGAGTTTGAACAAACTCTGGGAGATAGTGAAGGACAGGGAAGCCTGGCATGCTGCAGTTCATGGGTCGCAAAGAGTTGGACATGATTTAGCATCTGAAAAACAAAGTCAAAATAGTTTTCTGATTCATTTTATCAAATAATATAAATGAAATGTGAAATAATTTTCAAACTTTTATTTCCTAAAAATTAAAGACAGACCATAGATTATTGGAGAAAATCAGTTCTTAATATTTTCCAAGTCTTGCTTTTCAATCAGAAGCCAATTCATAATGAACAATCCGACTAAATAAATGGAGTTAAGATAAGGAACAATTTTGAGGTTTTAAAACTAGAAGAAATCACATCAAATTTTGATCCAGAAAGTGATTACTTAGATTACTGCAATGCCAGACAAATTCAGGGAGGACTCCAAAATTCCTTTAATCATGTTTTTGTCCTCTTGGTACTAACTATGTATGCTAAGAAAAGCATAAACAAGATCTTCAGATTATTCTGTAAGATGCTATATGTATACAACTGGCAGAGCTGAAGCAGCATTAAGTCAGAGTAACTAATTAATGTTGTAATTACTGTATGCTTATGGATTACTTGTTCTTCTGGAGAATTTAACTATATTTGATCTCAAATCTGTCCATAATACTGTACAGGCACATCTTTGAGATATCACGGGTTTGGTTCCAGACCACCACAGTAAAGCAAATATTGTAATCAAGCAACTCACAGTAACATTTTCATTTTTCCGTGTACACAAAATTTATGTTTAGACTATCAGTTCAGTCAATCAGTTTAGTCACTCAGTCGTGTCCGACTCTGCAACCCCATGAATCGCCGCACGCCAGGCCTCCCTGTCCATCACCAACTCCCGGAGTTCACTCAGACTCACATCCATCAAGTCGGTGATGCCATCTAGCCATCTCATCCTCCGTCGTCCCCTTCTCCTCCTGCCCTCAATCCCTCCCAGCATCAGAGTCTTTTCCAATGAGTCAACTCTTCACATGAGGTAGCCAAAGTACTGGAGCTTCAGCTTTAGCATTATTCCTTCCAAAGAAATCCCAGGGCTGATCTCCTTCAGAATGGACTGGTTGGATCTCCTTGCAGTCCAAGGGACTCTCAAGAGTCTTCTTCAACACCACAGTTCAAAAACATCAATTCTATTATAAACAGTGCTGCGATGAACATTGGGGTACATGTGTCTCTTTCAATTCTGGTTTCCTCAGTGCGTATGCCCAACAGTAAGATTGCTGGGTCATAAGGCAGTTCTATTTCCAGGTTTTTTTGGGTTTTTTTTTCAGTTAAAAC
This sequence comes from Ovis canadensis, assembly GCF_042477335.2. Classification (NCBI taxonomy): domain Eukaryota; kingdom Metazoa; phylum Chordata; class Mammalia; order Artiodactyla; family Bovidae; genus Ovis; species Ovis canadensis. Next base: position 83,773,647 of record NC_091247.1, read on the forward strand.
ATTTTATTTTTTTTAATTTTTTTATATTTTATTTCTCTATATATATTTTTTTACTTTATTTTACTTTACAATACTCTATTGGTTTTGTCATACATCAACATGAATCTGCCACAGGTGTACATGAGTTCCCAATCCTGAATCTCCACACTGTTCTCCATAGTGGCTGTACTAGTTTGCATTCCCACCAACAGTGTAAGAGGATTCCCTTTTCTCCACACCCTCTCCAGCATTTATTGCTTGTAGACTTTGGGATCGCAGCCATTCTGACTAGCGTGAAGTGGTACCTCATTGTGGTTTTGACTTGCATTTCTCTGATAATGAGTGATGTTGGGCATATTTTCATGTGTTTGTTAGCCATCTATGTGTTTTCTTTGGAGAAATGTCTATTTAGTTCTTTGGCCCATTTTTTGATTGGGTCATTTATTTTTCTGGAATTGAGCTGCAAGAGTTGCTTCTATATTTTTGAGATTAGTTGTTTGTCAGTTGCTTCATTTGCTGTTATTTTCTCCCATTCAGAAGGCTGTCTTTTCACCTTGCTTATAGATTCCTTTGTTGTGCAGAAGCTTTTAATTTTAATTAGGTCCCATTTGTTCATTTTTGCTTTTATTTCCAGTATTCTGGGAGGTGGGTCATAGAGGATCCTGCTGTGATTTATGTCAGAGAGTGTTTTGCCTATGTTCTCCTCTAGGAGTTTTATAGTTTCTGGTCTTACATTTAGATCTTTAATTCATTTTGAGTTTATTTTTGTTTATGGTGTTAGAAAGTGATCTAGTTTCATTCTTTTACAAGTGGTTGACCAGTTTTCCCAGCACCACTCGTTAAAGAGATTGTCTTAAATCCATTGTATATTCAATACAGTATACTAATGCATATATATGGAATTTAGGAAGATGATAACGATAACCCTGTATGCGAGACAGCAAAAGAGACACAGATGTATAGAACAGTCTTTTGGACTCTGTGGGAGAGGGAGAGGGTGGGATGATTTGGGAGAATGGCATTGAAACATGTATAATATAAGAAACGAATCACCAGTCTAGGTTTGATGCAGGATACAGGATGCTTGGGGCTGGTGCAATGGGATGACCCAGAGGGATGGTATGGGGAGGGAGATGAGAGGGAGTTCAGGATGGGGAACACGTGTACACCCGTGGCAGATTCATGTTGATGTATGGCAAAACTAATACAATATTATAAAGTAAAAAAATAAAATAAAATAATAAAGCATCAAGTCTTCAGCACTCAGCTTTCTTCACAGTCTAACTCTCACATCCATACATGACCACTGGAAAAACCATAGCCTTGACTAGACAGACCTTTATTGGCAAAGTAATGTCTCTGCTTTTCAATATGCTATCTAGGGTCATAACTTTTCTTCCAAGGAGTAAGCATCTTTTATTATTCATTTTGTTTTATTTTATTGGTCTTTTTATTTATTTTTTAATATAAATGTATTTATTTTAATTGGAGGTTAATTACTTTACATTATTGTATTGGTTTTGCCATATATCAACATGAATCTGCCACAGATATACACGTGTTCCCCATCCTGAAGTAAGCGTCTTTTAATTTCATGGCTGCAGTCACCATCTGCAGTTATTTTGGAGCCCAAAAAACAAAGTCTGACACTGTTTCCACTGTTTCCCCATCTATTTACCATGAAGTGATGGGACCAGATGCCATGATCTTTGTTTACTCTGTGTTGAGCTTTAAGCCAACCTTTTCACTCTCTCTTTCACTTTCATCAAGAGGCTTTTCAGTTCCTCTTCACTTTCTGCCATAAGGGTGTAGTTTATTAATTTTGAGTTTTTTTCAAGTTTATTAAACTTTTTATTTTGTATTGGAGCATAGCTGATTAACAATGTTGTGATAGTTTCAGGTAGACAGCAAAGAAACTCACCCATATATATACATGTATCCATTCTCACTCAAACTCCCCTCCCATCCTGGCTGCCACACAACCTTGAGCAGAGTTCCTTGGGCTATACAGTAGGTCTTGTTGGTTATCCATTTTTAAATGTAGCAGTGTACTTTGCATTAGCATTATGTCTATTAAAAAGGGACATGGAAATACCTTAATTAAAAAATACTCTAGTGCTACAAATGCCAACCATCATCTGATCCTTCAGTGAGTAGTAGTATAACAAAGATTAATGATAATTGTAACAAGATATTATGACAAAGTATGCAATATTGCTAGAATTACCAAAACATAATATGAACAAATTCTATTGGGAGAATAGCACCAACAGACTTGCTCATTGCAGGGTTGCCAAAAACACACAAATTGTAAAAAATAGTTATTTATTTTTAAAAATATATCAGTATAGGTGAAGCATGATAAAATGAGATATGCCTACATTAGATTATTTTTACCATCATGACTGAGTGCAGGTTAATAATTTCTCTTGAGAAAATAATAATTTATTTTGACATTTGGCCTCTCAATGATACATACAGTTAATCCAAATTAGTGATAAAGAGATAATATGGTTCAGAGTACTTTTAGTGAGATGTGATTTTTCTGAACTATAATGAAAGCTTTACAATTTCATTATAAAAAAGAAGGCAATGAAAGGATTTTATTGTTATATAATGAAGAAAACGAAAGTTTTGAAAAGCAAGGAAGTAAAACTATACAAATTAGCAAAATTTAAATTTCTATTTTAGAAAAGTGAGACAAAGATTTTTATAGTTTTAAGTTGGCTCAAAACTGTATTTCAGAAAATGAAGAAATTCTCTTTTTTTTTTTACTTTGCAAAGGAGATAAAATAGAAAAATGGCTTAAATATTCTATCTGAATATATAGAGAGAAGCAAATATATAGACATTGGCAAGATTGGGAAGAAATTTTGGTTAAAGGTATGTCCCTGAGCTCTGTAACAACAGAGATGGGTGGGATATAGTAGGAGGTGGGAGGGAGACTCAAGAGGGAGAGGACATATAGCTGAGTCATGTTGATGTATGGCAGAAACCAGCACAGTATTGTAAAGCAATTATCCTTCAACTAAAAACAAATTTAAAAACAAGAACAAGATATGTCCCTGTTCTATAAAATATATGTTTCTATCTTCTGACACTGACTCAGTTTCAGTTCAGTTCAGTCGCTCAGTCGTGTCCGACTCTTTGCGACCCCATGAATCAGAGCACGTCAGGCCTCCCTGTCCATCACCAACTCCAGGAGTTCACTCAAACTCACGTCCATCAAGTCGATGATGCCATCCAGCCATCTCATCCTCCATCATCCCCTTCTCCTCCTGCCCCCAATCCCTCCCAGCATCAGAGTCTTTTCCAATGAGTCAACTCTTCACATGAGGTGGCCAAAGTACTGGAGTTTCAGCTTTAGCATCATTCCTTCCAAAGAACACCCAGGGCTGATCTTTAGAATGGACAGGTTGGATCTCCTTGCAGTCCAAGGGATTCTCAAAGAGTCTTCTCCAACACCACAGTTCAAAAGCATCAATTCTTCGACACTCAGCTTTCTTCACAGTCTAACTCTCACATCCATACATGACCACTGGAAAAACCATAGCCTTGACTAGACGGACTAGCAAGTGCAATTTCCTCCCATACCTTTTGCCCAATTGTACAGAAAATATTTGCATCAAATGCAAGACACTCTTTTGGGATAAGCCATAGACTTTGGAATCTTGGGGTCTTGATGCTGTCTTACCTATAGAGTTCCAGAAGAGCAGCTCATTTAGATCCAATTTTCAAATGAACTTAATAAACATTTCCTAAGTGATTATTATGTGTCAGGCTCCCTGCTGGTTCTGGGTAAACAGAGATCCCTAAGTCAAACACCATTTGCTACAGTGGCTTACTGTACTCACACTGTACAGTAATGCCTAAGAGGTGCAACAGAAAAACCAGCAGGGCACTCTGGCTACAAAGATTTCTTGCCTTTGTAAGAACCCTGAGTGGATTTTACAGCCCTTTGCAAGACAACAGGAAAGACAGCACCTGCCAACCCTTTGATATATACTTGTTAGAAAAAATAAAACCTGTGCCAACTTCTCTGTTCTGTTCCATCCTTCGCTGCATCTCTCTTGGAGCACAGACTTTCCCTCTGTGATTACACCCTATGTTGGTATCATGTTGTCACATTTGGGCATTCTGTCACTGGCCTCCCTTTCTCTCTCTCTCACTCTCTGCCAAGAGGAGCAGCTATGAATTAGATTAAGAGATAAAATCACAGTTTCTCTCCTTTTCTTAAAGCAAAAGGAAGAGAAAAAAAGAAAGCAGATTAGAAATAAAGATAACTATTCTATTTCCAATTAAAATATGAATCAAAGAAAATTTATTTTAGACTCAGAATTACAGCCATTTGCCCATCGACACACACTCAAGGTCACATACTGCCATTACCAACAAAGGAAAATAGAGTCTCTTCAGCATTTGCCCTCTCTCCTGGCTATTATTAATCTGGCAACAATAAAATGTTGAAGAAAAGAATGCTTTGCACCTCCATATTAGATCATCCTGACTCTCATTTACAGTGCTGCACAAACCTTGATTTTTGTCCTTTACATTCAAGACCAATATTCTCTTGTTAAGACACTGATGCTTTCTACTAAGAACCCTTCTATTTAGCAAAGATGTCCCATAAACTCACCTAAAAGTGAATTTTAAATAGATGCCACTTGTTCCCTGGGAAGGAGTCTAGTATCACTTCTTCAGGACAGCAGTGAAAATTACCAGCTTCAGGGAACTTCATAGATGTGGTACCTGAAAAAAGAAGAGCTAAGATGATACATAAGGAGGTGTGTGCAAAACTGCTTTTCCTGGGCAGAATTTAGGCAACTGACAGGCATTGTGTTAAATCTGCCATATGGATAATAACATCAACTGGAAAAAAATACTGCAGATGTTGTTAAAATCTGAGAAAAAAAAAAAAAGATAGGTAAAAAAAGACATAAGAAAAATCCTTCCATAAGCAAATATCTGTCATCCTAAAAATAGAAGTTAAAAGTCTTTATAGGATTCTCCCCACAGCCATTTATAAAGGATTAGCATACTCACCCCACCCCAACCTAGTATCTTCTTTGTGGTTGAACTTATTTGTACTGTGATGGCTGCAGTGACTGTTAATGTCAGGCACAAGGATACATTTAAATGCCATACCAGCTCCAATAAAGATCAATTCAGTTCAGTCGCTCTGTGATGTCTGACTCTTTGCAACCCCATGGACTGCAGCATGTCAGGCCTCCCTGTCATCCGCCATCTACTGGAGTTTACTCAAACTCATGTCCATTGAGTCAGTGATGCCATCCAACAATCTCACCCTCTGTCGACCCCTTCTCCTCCTGCCTTCAGTCGTTCCCGGCATCAGGGTCTTTTCAAATGAGTCAGCTCCTCACATAGGTGGCCAAAGTATTGGAGTTTCAGCTTTAGCATCATTCCTTTCAATGAATATTCAAGACTGATTTCCTTGAGGATGGACTGGCTGGATCCTCTTGCAGTCCAAGAGACTCTCAAGAGTCTTCTCCAACACCACAGTTCAAAAGCATCAATTCTTCAGTGCTCAGCTTTCTTCACAGTCCAGCTCTCACCCATACATGACTACTGGAAAAACCATAGCTTTGACTAGATGGACCTTTGTTGGCAAAGTAATATCTCTGCTTCTTAATATGCTCTCTAGGTTGGTCATAGCTTTTCTTCCAAGGAACAAGCGTCTTCTAATTTCATGGCTGCAGTCACAATCTGCAGTGATTTTGGAGCCCCAAAATAAAGTCTGACACTGTTTCCCCATCTATTTCCCATGAAGTGATGGGACCAGATGCCATGATCTTCGTTTTCTGAATGTTGAGCTTGAAGCCAACTTTTTCACTCTCCTCTTTCACTTTCATCAAGAGGCTCTTTAGTTCTTTGCTTTCTACAAAAACAATGGTGTCATCTTCATATTTCAGCTTATTGATATTTCTCCCAGCAACCTTATTCCAGCTTGTGCTTCATCCAGCCCAGCGTTTCTCATGATGTACTCCTCACATAGGTTAAATAAACAGGGTGACAATACACAGCCTTGACGTACTCCTTTCCCTATTTGGAACCAGTCTGTTGTTCCATGTCCAGTTCTAACTGTTGCTTCTTGACCTGCATACAGATTTCTCAAGAGACAGGTCAGGTGGTCTGGTATTCCCATCTCTTTAAGAATTTTCCACAGTTTATTGTGATCCACACAGTCAAATGCTTTGGCATAGTCAATAAAGCAGATGTTTTTCTGGAATTCTCTTGCTTTTTTGATGATCCAACAGATGTTGGCAATTTTATCTCTGGTTCTTCTTCCATTTCTAAATCCAACTTGAACATAGGAAGTTCACAGTTCACATACTGCTGAAACCTGGCTTGGAGATTTGAGCATTACATTGCTAGCATGTGAGATGAGTAAACATTCTTCAGCATTGCCTTTCTTTGGGATTGGAATGAAAACTGACACTTTCCAGTCCTGTGGTTACTGCTACATTTTCCAAATTTGTTGGCATGTTGAGTGCAGCACTTTCACAGCATCATCTTTTAGGATTTGAAATAGCTCAACTGGAATTCCATCACCTCCACTAGCTTTGTTCCTAGTGACGCTTCCTAAGGCCCATTTGACTTTACATTCCAGAATGTCTGCTCTAGGTTAGTGATCACACCATTGTGATTATCTGGGTCATGAAGATCTTTATAGTTCTTCTGTGAATTCTTGCTTCCTCTTCTTAATATCTTCGGCTTCTGTTAGGTCCATACCATTTCTGTCCTTCACTGAGCCCATCTTTGTATGAAATGTTCCCTTGGTATCTCTAATTTTCTTGAAGAGACCTCTAGTGTTTCCCATTCTATTGTTTCCCTCTATTTTTTTGCATTGATCACTGAGGAAGCCTTTCTTATCTCTCCTTGCTATTCTTTGGAAGGCTGCATTCAAATGGGAATATCTTTTCTTATCTCCTTTTCCTTATCTCCTTTTCCTTTGGCTTCTCTTCTATTCACAGCCATTTGAAAGGCCTCCTCAGACAACCATTTTGCCTTTTTGCTTTTCTTTTTCTTGGGGATGGTCCTGATCCCTGCCTCCTGTACAATGTCACAAACCTCCATCCATAGTTCTTCAGGCACTGTATCAGATCTAAACCCTTGAATCTATTTATTATTTCCACTGTATAATCATAAGGGATTTGATTTAGGTCATACCTGAATGGTCTAGTGGTTTTCCCTACTTTCTTCAATTTAAGTCTGAATTTTGCAATAAGGATAGACTCCTCAATATCACTGCTAAGGACTAGTGTGCTATAAGGACTGCTACTTGGTCTCAAATTTCACTTGAATTTATAATGAGCTGAGTTGAGAAGGAATCTAATATATACTAGAGCTCAAAGTTGAAAATGACTTTGATTTCTTGGGTATTTTTAAAATGAGAGCATATGCATGTGTGTATGTGTAGGTGTGTGTGTGTTTGTAGCAGTAAACACTAATAGGTGCACAAAAGCAATTTTGTGTATGGCACTTCTTTTCTTGAGTTCATTTGTATATGTGGCAAATTATGTGACCTCCAAAAACATTATTTACAATGGATTCAAAATACCCAAGGGCAGGAAAGTGGGAAAAGATGCTGTTTAAGTGTAGCACTGCTATTGTCTCATAGTTTTCTGACCTTTTCTTCATTTAGTGATGCCAACACCTGAGGCAAGGTGATCAGCAACATGAGAAATAGTCTCTCTTCTCACACAGTGGAAATATACCTGGAAAAATTATACTAATTCACTTCCTATTTGTAACAGTGACGGAGAAAACTAGAGGGTATAATACTATGATTTAGATTTAGCTATAAGCACTTATTCAAAGATCCCATTTACACTGTTTATTCGTCTCTTTGCTCCATCGCATGTGTAATGATATTTAATGACATTTTACAAAAGAAGGGACTCAAATACTCCAACTTTGCCCCAGTACTTCCTTGCTACTGTTGTGGTACAGGAGTAAAAGTCCTCATGTTTGGAGAGACACAAACGTCACAATTCTCGAGACCAAAGGCTTAGTTCCAGTAGATACTGTATTATTTTGTGCCATCCGTCTATAAACCAATGATAGCTGATTAAAGACTTGCTCACCAATTGGATAAAACTAGGAAGCGTAAAACTCCAGTGGCTTAAGCTCATCATCACCCGAAAGAGCTGCCATCGCTGCGGTGTTCCGCCCATAATGACGCCACCAGCGCCCATATTTAGTCTTCAAACGGTACTTCAGGTGATTGAGTCACCTCTATTTCAGTAACAAAATCTCATTCCATCCAGGCGAACGGTCTCTGTGAAGACTAGAGGAAATGCATTCCCTGACAGAAAGTGAAAAGGGCACCAAGAACAAGGACCAGGAGCGCAGCAGCAGTGGCTCCTAGGCTTGGGTTCTCCGACGATATTCTTGGACGCCCTGAGCAGAGGATCACGGGAGTTTGTGGATAAATCCAGGGCAGAACAAACACCAAACTGTTCTTACAGCTCCACCCAGGGCTCGCTAATCTCACAGAGCACCTCACCGAAACTGTTACAGCAGGCAGGTAGCTAGGTGTGTGAGCAGAGAAATGGGGGCAGGGGCCAGGTGACAGGAAATCCCGCGTCTCATACACAGCGCGGTTCCCTAGACAAACAAGGGGAAGTGGGCACCTTCAGACTGACAGGAAACCACACATTTGGGGTGTTAAGGGTCCCAGTAGCAGACAAAGAAATGCGCAAAGGCGGGAATCTCCTGAGTCCTAAAGTAACCTTTTGCTCCTTCATTACAATAAAATTAGCCTTACAGGTAAGAAGTCCTCAGCATGCGCTGTTGCCTTGACACTTCTGCCCTCTGTTCAATAAGGACAAAAATCCCTCCTTCCCTGGAGAAAATGGAGCTGGGGTGAAAATCTTAGAGGATGACCCCCAAAGTCCTCCTTCAGTGAATATTCTGCCCCTTCATTTGTAGGCTCCTCATAACTGTCTTACCAGAGATACTCAGGGCAGCAGCTCACCTGTCTGCCAGCTCTCCCTAAGAATGTTGCTGTTGTTCAGTTGCTAAGTCACACTCTGAGGGCGTATCCTTGCTTAAATAAACTCTCACCTTACTTTCCTAAGCTGTTTCATCTCCTAAATCTTTTGAGATGAAGAAGGAGCCTTAAATTCCCTGGCAAAGGCAGTGTGTGCAGTGTCATTGACCCTAACAGGTCACCACCCCCTTTCTCACTGGTTCATTTGGCCCTTCTCTCTAAAATGCACAGCAAATGCCACACACAACAGTTGTTTCAAGTAGTCACTTCTCTACCACCAGAGATTTAAAGGATTGAGTAAGAATCCGACTGTACTTTGCTTTGGGTAAAATCTCATTACAAGGATATGGGTTCTCAGGGCCTCTCAGTTCTTTGGTAGTCTTTTTATGATATACATTCTTCTAGGGCTTATCTTTCATTTCCTACTGTTCCCACCTACTCATCAGCTTAAGGTTAGGTTTATCTGAAAGGGAGTTTGGCTTATGCATCTATAATTATGCCTGTGCCATTTCTTTGTAAGGATAGGAACAATGTGTTAGCCCTATCAGTGAAAACTCAGCCTTCTTTACCATCAGATTTTCAGCTTCCATTAGGATCATAAGTAAGCAAAGGAAGAAAAAATAAATAAACTCTTTTTCTAAAGGTCAGCCTCCTTAATTAAATGAAAACAGGCAGCAGCATTTGAAAATGAAATGACTGTAGCCTGTGCTCTTTCTGAAGAGACCTTACAGAGTATCCAGCTGATCCTTCCATAAGCTGGGAGAGCTGAATTATTCCCAGATGATTAAGAGGCTGCAACATTACAATGGTGGTTCCTTTTCTGCAAACAAATGGAACTGATGGTGTGAGACCATGGCTATAATGGAGCTTTCGAGACTGTAATGGTGCTCCCTGTCTGGCCTACTTCATTTTTCACCTCTTTGAATTACCACCACCATGGCTGCCTTTCCCTTGCACTTTCTGCTTTGGCTACCACTGTGCTTCACCTGGAGAAGGCAATGGCACCCCACTCCGGTGCTCTTGCCTGGAGAATCCCATGGATGGAGGAGCTTGGTGGGCTGCAGTCCATGGGGTTGTGAAGAGTCAGACACGACTGAGCGACTTCCTTTTCACTTTTCCCTTTCATGCATTGGAGAAGGAAATGGCAACCCACTCCAGTGTTCTTGCCTGGGACGGGGGAGCCTGGTGGGCTGCCGTCTACAGGGTGGCACAGAGTCAGACACGACTGAAGCGACTTAGCAGCAGTAGCAGCAGTGCTTCACCTGAGGCCAATGTGGTGGAGAAATCAATAAAAGAGGCTCTGAGCTGGGTACTTTTCACATTCAGGTGTTCACATAAAACCTGGGAGGAAAGTACCACCACCTCCTTTTATAGAAGAGCAAATTACAATTCAGAAAAGTTAATTATTTTTCCCAGGGTCACACAGCTAATGAACTATCAGGCTAGATTGGACTGTGTCATTAGTGCCCATTCTCTTTCCATAAGAGCTAATGTTTTTGTCACTCTGGTTCTGTTCCCACTGTCTCCATTCAGGAATGTCCAGGATGGCATCTGAGGATGCCAGCACATCTTCCCAACATTACGGCAGGATTATTCTGTCTAGACTCAGCCTACCTGTATCCTAACCCTCCCTTGATTTTGTCATGTTGTTTTCCAATAGATCCCTAGACCAATTCTAGCTGGTCAGGAGCTTTGTGAAGTCCTCGCAGGAGTAAATGAAGCTAAAGGTTTTCAAAAGGAGTAAGAAACCATAAGAACTGAGGATGACAGTTTGTTCTAACTCCCCTCCCCTCCATCAAAGGCTACATCATTCCTACCTTCCCCCAACAACTGCACCCTGCATAGTAACACCATGGCATTGCTCTCCATTTCAAAAATTAAAGAATTCTGCCTGTTTCTGCATCTGTGGCTCTACTGATCGATTATAATCAATCAAATAAATATATTGATGGTAGTAGTTTCTTTTTGATTGTAGTAATTCTTGATATGTATATAGGATCTCTTAAGTTCTTAAAAACTATCACACAATCATAAAGGATGTAGAAAAACTTTTCCAACTCTGAAATTTTTTAAGTAAAAGTAGTTCCAGTTAGTTATTGAAATTCATGGGTTTGAAGGATTTTTCAGAGGGTGGATGTGTGTTGAAGCACAGCTGCTACAATGCATAACTCCACAGGGCACTAAGCAGGTTGAACTCCAGGGGGAGCCATTCAGATACTAGTGCAAAGTGGTACTATCTTCCAAAAAGGAGGCAATGAAGTGACAAAGCTTAAAGCACTGGTGTGTATCTCTGGCTGCAATTAGAATTGCCAAGGGAGCTTTGAGGACCAATGCCTGAGCCTCATTTGAGGCAATTAAGTAAAACTCTCTGGAGGTAGATCTAGGCATCAGTAATACCTTAAAACCACTGGTTTAGAGCATGGGATCTAGAGCTTTGGAGCCTCCCTGTCCATCACCAACTCCCAGAGTTTACCCAAACTCATGTCCATGGAGTCAGTGATGCCATCCAACCATCTCATCCTCTGTCGTCCCCTTCTCCTCCCGCCTTCAATCTATCCCAGCATCAAGGTCTTTTCAAATGAGTCAGTTCTACTTCTTGATAAACAAATACTCATAAACCACTCCTCGATTTTAAAATTTCCTTTACTGCTTTATTGTCTACAGAATTGAGTCCAGTGTCTTTGGTTAAGAATAGAAAACCCTTCAAAATCTGGCTTTTAGTAAATTTTTCAAAATCTACCCTCATCGCTTTTCCCTTATAAAAACCCTGATTTTGCCATTTGAACATGCCAATATGTCATTGCATATGCTATTCACTTATTTCAGTGTCCCCATCTACTTTGCCTAGTAAACTCCTAATTATCAAGGCTGAGAGTGGGTATCATCTCTGTAATGTCCTTTTATGACTCCAAGCCAGTATTTGTTATCCACCCCTTCTGTACTTACTATGCTTAAATATTTGATTATGTATGTTTCCTTCTGATCCAACATCTTCCACCCAATAATCTGAAGGCTTCTTAAGAAAAGAATCTATGACTAACTTACTGTTGTATTCCCAGATACTAACATGTTAACTTTTACCTAATCAGTCAATTAGTAATTGATTAGAGTTTTATCTCAGAAATCAAAATCACTAGACTGCTGAAAACTTAGAAAGTTCTAATGGTAAAAAGAACTCAGACTATATATGAATAAGTGAACTATAAAGTGCATAGATGTTTCATTCAATGTGGATTGAAAAATGGAGTTGCATACTTAGTAAAACTCTCTATTGAAATAAAAATAGATTCCCCTTTCATGTACAACCCCAACGTGAGCTGGAAGAGTCAAGAGGTGTCTGGAATTGATATTGAGTTTTATTGTTGGAGTAAAGAGAAGAAAAACTGTATCGCTTAGACACTGATATTGACATAAACATAAACATTAAAGGAAGTAAATGTGATTTAAAGCTATTTGTGACCAGCTATAGTGCATAATGCTTGCATATGAGTATTGAATTTGAACAGATTGGGTTACAGGGGAAAGGCTAAAGATCTATTGTGAAATTTGTTCTCCAAAATGTACTTTACTTTGGACAATGAAGGTTGAACAAAGCCTTTTAAGATGATCAGAAATCTTTCTCGAAAAATTTTCTTCCTTGGGATCCCAGATTAATAATGTTTTAGAAAGCTGAGTTAATTAATAGAAAATGGTTCTCATCGAGATGATAAAAATTTAGCCATTGATGGCATTCTGGGAAGAATGGCAGAATAATAAGCATCAGGAATCTGTCTCCCCATATAGATCGCGACCCTGGCCAAATCTGTCTGGTGTGACTATTTTGAAATTCTAGAGTCTATTGAAGGCATGCAAGACCCAGGAGAAGGCATGGACGGTAAACTGTGGTTTACTGCAGTCTATCTCAGCTCTTGGTACAGTAGCAGCTACTCATCTCCCACTCAGGCAGCTATGCGCATATTCCTAGAGCAGCTTGCACACAGCTTGTGGGAACCAGGCTGGGAAAAGCAAACCTTGTCCTCCAGTCACTGGGAATCTGTGTTCTGACTGTTAACTGCTGTTTCTGGTCATACAGGTGTATAGACAGAGTGATAGTGGCTACTTTTGTTGCACTTCCTCCCATTCCTGACAGCTCCTCCCCCTCTAGCTGAAGTGATGCTCCAGGGGATTTAAAGGCCCACTGCCCTCCCCCCATTTCATTCTTCTTTTTTTCTCTTTTTGGGAGTCAGATATTAAAGACTTTCTCAAATTAAGGGAGACTTTAAGATATTCCCAGATAAAAGAGAAGTTGAGGGACTCTGTTACCACTAGACCCAACCCACAAGTAAGGCTCAAGAGAGCACCTGAAGAGTGAAATGATGGGACATAGATAGTAACTCAAAAGTATAAGGCAAAATTAAAATTGCAATAAGGGAAAATAAGGGCAAGTATAAAAGCTTGCATTATTGTAACAACTGTGAAGTTGTAACAGCGCTTTTTATTTTCTGCATGTTTTAAGAGACTAACACATTAAAAATCAAAGTCTCAATACATATGAAAGATAGATTTCACATAAAATATCTTTTCTGACCAGAATGGAAGACAGAAATCATTAATAGGTAAACCTGGAAATTTCAGAATTTTTGGAAATTCAGCAACACATTAAAGAGGCAGTGGGTCAAAGGAAAACTTATAAGTGAAATTAGAAAATATTTAGAGATGAATGAAAATGAAAATACAATTTGCCAAAACTTAAAGGACATAGCAAAAGCAGCGCTTAATGGGGAAGTTTATAGCTAAAAGTGTTTACACTTTAAAAAACCAAGAAAGGTCTCAAGTCAAAAACCTAATTTTACAACTTAAGGAACTAGATAAAAAAAGAATAAACTAAACCCCATTGTAGCAGAACAAAGGAAGTAATGAAAGTTAGAGCAGAGATAGTGAAGGAGTAGAAATCAATGAAGTAAAGAATAGAAAATAATAGAGGAAATTATCGAAACTTAAAGTTGGTTCTTTGAAAAGACCAACAAAATTGACCAATACTTAACTAGATGAACTAAGGAAAAAGAGAACAATTACTAAAATGAGAAATGAAGATGAGGACATGACTACTGATTCTACAGAAGTAAAATGACATTAAGAGATTACGTTGAATAACCATACGCCAACACATTGGATAACGGCTAAAATTTAACCAATTAACATTGGATAAGTATTCCTGACACACAACATGAATACAAAAGCTAAGTTGTACTGTGGTAACCTAGTAATAAAAAAATCTAAGCCATTCCAAAATGGTTATGGAGCAAAAAATCAAAGTGAAGCTGGTAGAGCTCGCCAGCATTACAACAGATGTATGGCCACTCACTTTTCTTACACTGAAGCAAGTACGTTTTCTCTGAGAAGAGAAAGTGAAAGAAAAAAAAATTAAGGAACACAAACAGGAAACTTAAAAGACACAGAGTAATAAGTAAGGTAAGTAATGAGGAAAGGCAGGAAGGAAAGGATTCAGAGAGACAAGACAAAAGTCACAGTCATGGTGACTTGCGGTCAAACACTGAGAAGCCTCTACATTTGTTTTCTCCGTTCAGCTGCAAGGCTTCAGCTCAGACCAGGTCTCCAATTACTTTTTCAGGTCACTTACCATTTCAAGGGACATTGCAGGCGGATGTGTCTGCCAGATCCTCTTCAGGAAACTGAGGGATTATGAGAAAAAAAGAAGGGCTTTATCACTGACGCTGAAATAGACACACATCAATCATGGTCATCAAAAGAAACTCTGTGATGAAATTATCTAACACCATTGATGTTACAAACTTACATTTCTCAACTATGGCCACAGGTTAGAATCACCTGAAAGTGAAAGTCTCTTAGTCATGCCGGACTCTGCACTGGCATAGATATACAATCCATGGATTTCTCCAGGCCAAAATACTGGAGTGGATAGCCATTCCATTCTTCAAGGGATCTTCCCAACCCAGGAATCGAAGCATTGCCAGTGGATTCTTTACCAGCTGAGCTACAAGGTAAGCCCTAGAATCATCTGGTCAGCTTAAATATATATATATATATATATATATATATATATATATATATATATATATATATATATATATAATCTCCTGACCCATCCTTAGAAATTCAGATTTAATTGATCTGAAGTATGCCTTGATATTTTGTTTGTTGCTTGCCTTACCTCTTAAATAATTATAATGTAGTCTATGGCTTAGAACTACTTTTATAAAGGAAAATTTAAAGAAAAATTTTCAAATATGTTGTCAGCTTATTTATTGGTAAAATAACTAATTTTGACTGTTGTGAACTATTAAGCTTTTGTTGTTTTTCAGTCACTAAGTCATATCTGACTCTTCATGACTAAGTCACGTCTGACTCTTCATGACCACATGGACGGCAGCATGCCAGGCTTCCTTGTCCTTCACCATCTCCTAGAGTTTGCTCAATCTCACGTCCATTGAGTTGGTGATGCCATCCTGCCATCTTATCCTCTGTCATCCCCTTCTCTTCCTGTCTTCAATCTTCCCCAGCATCAGGCTCTTTTATCCCCCGCCCCCAAATCCAGAAGCATTTTCTGAATTCTTTGACCTTGTAAGAAATTAATAAACAAAAATTTCAGTTAAATAGAGTTGAGAAACCAGGAGAGGACGCTCACACTCTCTATGATGATAGCAGAGTCCAACAGGAAGAAGGAAGTCTCCTCTTCTTTCCCAGCAAGGACTCAACCAATGAAAAGCCATGGACTCTGTATACTAAAGCCCTCCCAACTTTCTTCTCTCTAAAAAAGTGTTCTCCTTCCTTTGCCCTAAGGGAACTGCTATGGTTGCCGACCTCAAATTGCAGTTCTCTGCTGATACTCAATAGGCTCATCTTTGCTGGAGAAATATCTGGCAGTCTGTTTCAGGCCAACAGACTCATTCATCTGACAGCACAGAAACAATTTACTAAATTGTTTTTAGCACATGTTAAATGCACTGTGTAACAACTTTTTTGTTTCTTATTTCATTTAATTTTAGCCACAACCCTACAAATCCCCCTGAATCTAAACTCATTGCATCATTGATCCAAAGTCCAAAATCATACCTCATTCACTGCATTTCTCAAGGCATTTTAGCACTTTGTCTTCCACAATTGGTACTATGCAATTTGTGTGGAATGAAAATCAGTGACAATCTCGTCCTTTTATCCTGCATTCATGGAAGAAAATTTACCTATCTCAGAAACAGAATGAGCTGATGACCTGTCCCCTGCTTCTATTCAACTCATGTTTTCCATAGTGGAAACTTTCAGCAATATTAATCACTCTGCTTTTCAGGTCATATACTGTGGTTATACATACCTTCCTAAATCCTTATGTCTTATTTTAATAGGCTGTTAACATTCTTAGTTGTCATCATAGCAAAGTTTTAAGATTTCTCTCTCTCTCTCTCTTTTTTTTTTTTTTTCCATAACCAAAGCACCTCACAAAGTGCCTGAGTGAATGATTGGATTTCCCAAAGACAAGTTCAGACATCACTGATAGTATTCCCAAAATAGATTGTTGGCATGAAGTAGTGGAAAGAATCCTGAAGCTGCATTCAGAAGATACGGACTAAAACTAACTTGGAATCCTTCCAACCCGCATGACCTTATGCGGTCATTTAACCCTTATGCGTCTTAGGTGTCTTTACCATGGAGATGGTAGTTCCTGCCCCAGTCAGACCACAAAGTGATCTACTAAGCCAATAGGAGGTGGCTGAAATGGTAAAGAATCTGCCTGCGTTGTGGGAGACCGGGATTCGATCCCTGGGTTGGAAAGATCCCCTGGAGAAGGGAGTGGCCACCCACTTCAATATTCTTGCCTGGGGAATTCCATGGACAGAGGAACCTGGTGAGCTAGAGTCCCTGGGGTCACAGAGAGTCAGACACAACTGAGCGACTAACACCGTCACTTCATTAGAAAGATTTTTTTTTTCACTTTCGAAAAGTACAACACAAATGGATATATTTACTCCCCTTCCCTCTGTCTATTGCCTCAACCTCACTCCTTGAGGTTCCTGGATTCTTGAAGCCCCAGCACAGTAGACACAACTCTGGGGAAGTAGAAGACCCCCGGTGGCTGAGAGAGGCACTCAGTACAGACAGGCTGAGGCCAGACATGAGCTGGGATGAAGGAATTAGTGAAGACAATGATACAGTGTGGAAGAAGAATCAGAGAAATGTGATACAGACTTCCATTATGCTTGCTAGCATTTATTTTGCAAAATATTGTCTATTTTTTTCTGTAAGGATACATGTTTGATGACATTTTAAAGTTTTCTTTATGGAGAAATCACGGGTTTCTAAGAAGAAATAGAAACAAGGCTAATTTAAAAGGCTACTATAGAAAGCTCCTTTGAAAAGTCTAAATTATTAATATACTGGGAGAGAAAATCAACACTTGATCCCCAGCTACTGAAAACATACAACCAATGATGACCAACAATATAGTACCAGAAGCAAAAGGAAAGAAGACAGTCCTGGGAAGCCCAAAGTGCTTAATGACATTTGTGTGTCTCACTATAAAGGAGAAAGCACGAGATAAAACAAAATGAATGTGTTTCTAACACGCAGTCATAAAATAGCAGGGGCATAGGGAACCTTCTTATGTGTAACTTTATTCTAAATATTAAATTAATCATGAAATAATGAGCATTTCTCAATAACTATAACTATGAGGCAAGAGCTGCCTGTTGTTATCTCAAATAATTTTCAGTACATTTCACAAAGTAATCACTATACCATCTATTCCCCACCATCATCTGCTCATTGGAATACAGAGACTCAAAGTGAAGCAGTGAAGTGTACTGGGTCTATTAGGTTATTTGTTTGCTTCTTTTCTTTATTATCCCTTCTTCCCCTTGGAATCAAAGATTTGCACTGGCTTAATAATTAACCATGGAAAGATGCACTTTTTCTTCTAACGAGCTATATTCTTAGCAAATAGTAAAAGCAAAGATAGAAAAAAATTATTCCATCTTCTTGATTTCAAGTAAATTAAAATTGGGGAATTCTATGGCCCAAACTACACACTTCTTAACGCTAGAAAAATCATAAAAACAAAACTTCCAGTAGAAAGAAGCAAGTTTCTACATTAATGATAGAGTTAAAATTATTAGTGAGGAAATACTGCTTATTAGAAGAAATGAAACCAGTATATTCATTCAATTAATAAGTTAATATGTAGGTCACAGAACTCTTTTTGCATCCGTGTTTATTTTGAAAAAGTATTATGCCTTCAACAAAAGTACTTTTATTTTGCAATAAAGACTATAAGGATAAAAACATAAATGAGAAGTTTATGTAATTTCTAATAGTAAAATAGCACTGAACTGTATCACTGATAGTATGGACAACCTTAATTTAAAAGTCACTTAGTGGTAATGTTAACAAACCTGGCATTTTTTTTTTTTTTGAGTCATATTGATACTATTCCAGACACAAGTATAACTGATGTCCCTTTGATAAAATGCAAGGTAAACTGGGAAGGAGCATCTGACGTCTGTAGTAAAATTAAGGTCAAGGACTTGGCAAAATATGTTATAGACGGTAACAGATGTTCCCAGATTAAATCACATTTCTATTAAACACTATGCAGATGCTCAGTGGATAAAATCTAGAATCCCAGAATTGTAGAACTTGAAAGGATTTTTAGAGACTATTCATTCCCATCATTTTAAAGCTGAGGAAACTGACACACTGAGAGTGTTAAGTGATTAGACCAAGGCCCTACCATTGGTTATCAGCGTCTGGACCCATGCCCAAGTCCTTTCTACTATTCTAGCTCGTTTCTCATTTTGACAAATGAAGGGACATTTTAATAATTTCACTAAAAATATATTTAGGGTAAATTATTTTCTGTAAAATCAAATATAGGAATAATAACAAAACAGACTATTGCATTTTCCTGCCCCTGGATACTGCCCAGTCTTTTATACACACACACACACACACACACACACACACACACACACATTTTGGCTGTGCCACATGGCATGTGGGATAGTTCCCTGACCAGGGACCAAATCCATGGCCCCTACACTGGAAGCCCAGAGTTTTAAAAACCGAACCACTAGGGAAATCCCTTACACTTAATAGTAAAATACACATTGCAGAGAATGCTACCATTCTCCAGGCATTAAAAAAGATATCAAGTTAGTATTAAATCGTAACACATTTTTTAAAATTTCAATAGTACCATTAAAAATCAGCGAATATTAATACTATGCTAGTGTGTATGTGGTACCTCTTTAAAATCAGATGAGGAACAAACATTTAATACTATCCAGAGTTTGGCTGCTAATACTAAACTTCTTGAATCATGAAAGATTTGGCAACAAATGGGCAAATATTTAGACTATCAAAATAAAAAATCACCACAGTGAGTTTAGCATGCTTTCTTTCATGGTTAAATTAAGCTGACAGTGGAGCAACAATATACATAGAGAGAAATATATAGGAATATATATGTAGTATAAGATGCATATAAAGTATCACCTGTGATTTATGAGACTGTATCATGGACTAGAAATTGGAAAATCTAAATTCTAACATTATCTCTTCTGTCATGTAGGGAGCTATTCTAACCCCAACTTTTCACTATTCAACTGGGATAGACTTTGCAGGTGACAGACACTAATAAAATGAGATGAGTACAGTGGACTTTCATTCCAATAATAAAAATGCAGAGCCAAAAGTCTCTCCTCTTAGCCAATGACAGAAATGGCCATCAGAGCCAATGACATGAAAGTTAATATGAATTCCTCACCTGTACCCATCCCCAGTCTCTAATCATTCAACTTTATCAAGACTTCATCTCACTGCTTTCTCTTTTCTTCAGTGGTTCTCAGATATATGAGTATCAGTTGAAAAGTGTGTTTGGTAATGTAGTCATAGCACTTTTTACAAAGTGGGGCTACCATCTTGTTAACCCATCTGGGATTAACCATGTTACTGTTGTTCAGTCTCCAAGTCATGCCTGTCTCTTTGCAACCCCATGGACTGTAGCCCTCCAGACTCCTCTGTCCATTGGATTTCCCAGGCAAGAAAAAGACTGGATGGGGTTGCCATTTCCTTCTCCAGGGAATCTTTCCAACCCAGGGACAGAACCACATCTCCTGCTTGATAGGCAGATTCTTTACCACTGAGCCATCTGGGAAGCCCATGAACACATCAGTAGACCCTGTATGCAAGACAGCAAAAAAGACGCAGATGTGTATAACAGACTTTTGGACTCAGAGGGAGAGGGAGAGGGTGGGATGATTTGGGAGAATGGCATTCTAACATGTATACTATCATGTAAGAATCGAATCGCCAGTCTATGTCTGACGCAGGATACAGCATGCTTGGGGCTGGTGCATGGGGATGACCCAGAGAGATGTGTGGGGAGGGAGGTGGGAAGGGGGTTCATGTTTGGGAACACATGCAAGAATTAAAGATTTTAAAATTAAAAAAAAAAAAGAAGTAATAGGTCACACTAAAGTGTTCCATATACATAAGTTTGGAAAATGCTGGGTTAAGTAAAATTATGTGAGTTTCTTTTTTCCAAAAAAAATAAAAAATAAAAAAAATTTTTAAAAAACCTTCAAAAAGTTTCTTTTTTTTTAATTGTCTGTGTGTGTGTGTGTGTGTGTGCACGTGAATGCATGCTAAGTCACTTCACTCATGTCTGACTCTTTGTCACCCTATGCCTTGTAGCCCTCCAGTCTCCTCTGGGATTCTTCAGGCAAGAATACTGGAGGGAGTTGCCATGTCCCCCTCCAGGGGATCTTGTTTTTATTTCTTTATTGCAAACAACATATGGTTAAATTATTTTTTTACCAATTTTACAGCATCTTTTATTTTTTAAATTGAAATAAAGTTGATTTATATAGCTTTTTTATATAGTTAAAAAATAGTTGCAAATTTTTTTGTTTGTTTACTTTGATCATTAGTATCTTCTATTTAATTTAGCAACTTTCTTCAATAAGCATCTTGGCCGTATATCAAAAAGACTATCTCATGTGCTGTTTCATTTTATAGATTCTTAAAAGTGGGTAAGAATGTGTCTAGATCCCTCATTTTACATATGAGGATTCTGAAGCTTAGAAGTCTGAATCTGACTAGGAGCAAGAGGGAAGAAACACTGACTTTGGACTTAGAAGAAGCACAAAAAAGGAGAGAACTGAACCACCTTCTTGGCCCCCTGTCCCCATTCCTACAAGGAAAAGCAATAGTAAACTGATCAGCAGGAGGGGGGAAATGTATGCATATCAGAAATCCCTGGGGAAATTTGTATTGGTAAAAATACAAAGGATCATGCCCTGTCCCACTTCAAGGAGCCTGGGCCTCTGTGGGATTTATTAGCTATCCAGGTCATTAAGATTTGCAGTAAACTTGAGAAATACTACTCCAGTATATGCTCTTAATTTTTCTCTGCCAGATAAATGCCTTTGCCCCTCAATTAGTCTCTTTGACTCCAGCTTCTCTCTACAACAATCATTCTTCAGCCAGTCAACAAACCTGAAAAAGTCCAAGCTTAAAAATAAAAAATGTGCTTATCACACGTAACAGTAAATCCAAATTTATTATGCATTTAAAGCCCTTCAGGATTTGGCTTTTGTAAATGAGGCTCCAGCCATATGTTTCATCGCTCCAAATTACATGCATATTTCTCTAATGTACAATACTTTCTCAGAATTTACTCTTTCTTCATAATCATTCATATAGTCATTCAAAACTTACTGAGTTTTACCATCAGTACGACACTGAATCTAAAGATAGGGATAAACTGGTTAAGAAATGGAAATCATACCAGTTCACAAGATGTAAAAATATAAAATGAACACTTTTAATTTCACTAGAATTGGGATCAATGATGCCAAGAGTAACTATAGCATGTCAGGAAAGCATAAAATGGGGGCCTGACATGGCTAGGAAATTTCCTGGGGTATCTTCGTGAAGGAAATGATTTTCTACCTAAGGCTTGAAGTTTGAAGAGAAATTCCTAGATAAATAACAGGAAGTTCAGAGGAGCCTGGGAACAGACAGAATGTATGTCTTGAGATGGGAAAAGAATAAAATTTTCAAGGAACTAAAAGAAGGTTGTATAGATTAAAACAAAAAGAGAGAAGTGGATAGCCAAAGATGAAGTTGATGATGGGAACAAAAACTCATTAGAAAAGACTCATCAGAAAAGATGCCAATCCTGGGAAAGATTGAGGGCAGGAGGAGAAGGGAGCAACAGAGGATGAGATGGTTGGATGGCATCGCCGACGCAACGGATGTGCTTCTTCTAAGTCCAAAGTCAGTGTCTCTTCCGTTTCTTCTCAAAACTCAAGTTTGCTCAATGAGTTTGCGCAAACTTCAGGAGATAGTGAAGGACAGGGAAGCCTGGCATGCTACAGTACATGGGGTTGCAAAGAGTCAGACACCACTTAGCGACTAAACAACAAAAACTAAACAGAACAGAAGTAACAGACTAAACAGAAACCAGTTAATGTAAGCATTTATTTATCATACCTTTTCTTTATCCTAACTCTCAGAAAACTGAGAATTACTGCATACTTTTAAGCAGAGAATTGACCCAGATTTGCATTTTGAAAAATTATGCAGACCATAATATAGAGAATGGTGAAAGGACAGAAAGTATGGATTATATACTACTTTACAATAGGCCTTACCACGGTCCAGAAGAAAATAAATGAGGTGTGGAATAGACTCTAATCACCAGAGCTGCAGCAAGACAAAAGGTGAGAAAAGACAAACTGATGGCTTGCTTTACATTGTACTCAAATAACCATCTTTTTTTCCCTACCTCATCTTTTGCTTTCATCTGCAAAGCCTAGATTAAATTGGGTTTTCCTACTCCAATTATCTTAGTACTGGGCATTTAGCTTTGCTATATTTTAAATATTGGGTTATCCATCTCTCTCCTATACTAAAATGCATGTCATTAAGGGTAGGGGCTATGTTTTATCTATATCTCCACTGCCTGACTAATTCTAAGTTGTGATAAATATTTGAAAGAACTGACTATGCATTGACCAGCCATGTGATCATGGGCAAGTATTGCTCAATAATTTAACTCCTATAGACCTCAATCTCATCACTTAACAAATAATCTCATCTCCTCACCCATTGTGAGCCTTCAGAGCCAAATTCCGGCAAGCAAATATCTTTTTCCTGGCACGGAGGATATGCTGAAACTGAATCAGGCAGATCCCAGCAGGAAGGATGTAACTGAAAAGGATTTTATGAAGGGACTTTTTATAGATGTTGGGACAGGCTTCAGGCACCAAAAAGAATATATGAGGTACCCAGTACTCTTTGATGCCTACACATAAAATAATAAGGTGAAGAGTTAAGTGTTAATGAAGCCTCATAGAGATGAAGCTGTATATGTGTGTCTGCCCAACAGGAGATGTGGCCAGAAGAGCAGCCCCTGCCAGGACTCTGGCCAGTCAGGGAGTGAGCTGGTATGGCAGAAGGAACGTGGTACATCAGTCTGCCTCCTCTACCAGGCTTCAATATGTCTCCAATGCCTCTCATTGACTAAGCCCATCTGAAAGCCAGAGGGCAAGAAAATCCAGCTGATTCTGTTCTTAAGACTGATCTCCCAGGCGACTGACCAGGATACAGAAAGGGACAGAATGGATCTAAAGAGGCAAATGGAAAACCATGATCACAAGAGGAAAAGGTTTGCACAAGTAGCCTTTAAGAAAACCATGGGAGATTGAATATATTAAGCCAGAGATGTGAATTCAATAAAGCCCTCTAAATAATGAAGTGGGCTAGATATGAGCAAAAATAAGAACACTGAGTACTCAAGCAGAAGAAATAATGGCAAGAACCATGGAAATAATGGCAAGAAAGGATGCAGTAAATGGGCAAAAGGAAGGACAATATAGGAAAACAAGTCTGGATTTTTTCGCTATCTTTCATATTTACATCCACATCTATATTTGAAGGATCATAATAAAAACCTTTCCAATCAAGAAAGCAAGTGACTTCAGCATTCACACATCAATGTATGTAATGTCACTGTAACTGAAATAAAATTTTTAGAACTCAGAACCTCCTGTCTCACATGCTCTTTTCAGTTCAGTTCAGTTCAGTTCAGTCCCTCGGTCATGTCTGACACTTTGTGACCCCATGGACTGCAGCATGCCAGGCTTCCCTGTCCATCACCAACTCCCAGAGCTTACTCAAACTCATGTCCTTCGAGTCGGTGATGCCATCCAACTATCTCATCCTCTGCCATCCCCTTCTCCTCCCACTTTCAATCTTGCCTAGCATCAGGGTCTTTTCAAATGAGTCAGTTCTTCACATCAGGGTCTTTTCCAATGAGTCAACTCTTCGCATGAGGTGGCCAAAGTATTGGAGTTTCAGCTTCAGCATCAGTCCTTCCAATGAACACACAGGACTGGTCTCCTTTAGGATGGACTGGTTGGATCTCCTTGCAGTCCAAGAGACTCTCAAGTGTCTTCTCCAATGCCATGGTTCAAAAGCATCAGCTCTTTGGCACTCAGCTTTCATTATAGTCCAACTCTCACATCCATACATGACTACTGGAAAAACCATAGCTTTGACTAGATGGACCTTTGTTGGCATAGTAATGTCTCTGTCTAGATTGGTCATAGCTTTTCTTCCAAGGAGTAAGCATCTTTTAATTTCATGGCTGCGGTCACCACCTGCAGTGATTTTGGAGCCCAAGAAAATGAAGTCTGCCACTGTTTCCATTATTTCCCCATTTGCCATGAAGTGATGGGACCGGATGCCATCATCTTAGTTTTCTGAATGTTGAGCTTGAAGCCAACTTTTTCACTCTCCTCTTTCACTTTCATCAAGAGGTTCTTTAGTTCTTCACTTTCTGCCATAAGTGTGGTATCATCTGCATATCTGAGGTTATTGAGATTTCTCCCAGCAAACTTGATATCATCTTGTGATGATCCAGCCTGGCATTTCACATGATGTACTCTGCACATAACTTAAATAATCAGGGTGACAATATAGAGCCTTGACGTACTCCTTCCCCAATTTGGAACCAGTCTGTTTTTCCATGTACAGTGCTAATGCTCCTTTTAATTTGATTTAAAATATTGAATGACCTAGGAGTGTGAAACCAAGTGAAGTCAGTGTACCTGATACCAGTGGAAAGATTCTTTGTATTAACATACATAATTACTATCAATCTACAGAGAAACTACTATGTGTTAGGTAGGGATCTCATGCTTCAGATCTCATCCTTCAGAACTGCTTATGGGAGACATTATAATCCCCAGCTTTGCTGAAAAGAGCCCGAGGCTTAAAGAGAAATGTAACAATACCCTACCCTGCATGACATAGATAGAAAATGAGAAGACTGATGCTTACACTTTAGCCTCTGGAACTATAGCTATCATTCTGTCCTCCATATGCTGAGCAGCCACCCAGAGTTCAAGTAAAAGCGGTTGATAAGTTGCATGTTTAGGTTCAGAAATACTAATGGGAATTTACTTCTATTTCTATTTAATAGAAAAACAAGCATATTAGAAGAGATGAAAATGTGGAGTTAATTGATTCAGGGAAGAGAAATAGCTTGGTTAAGCAAGAGTATATGATACCCAATACTCGATGCTTATTATAAGAGGGAAATGAGTCTCACCTAGAGTCCTAGGTAGAGTGAGCAGGCTGGGCTTGAAGAAAATGTGGTTTCAGCAAGATGGAAAGATTGGAGATTGCAAAAGGAGATAATTAGCCAGGAGGAATTGTTTGTGGTAAAGTGTACTTTGCAAATCTGCCTTCCTGGCTGACTTACGTTTCTCTACATTATCTGTCTACTTGGTTTATTAACTCTTCCAAATTTCTCCTTTAATTCCCAAAGCAAATTTGATTGCTTTCTATATTCTGTGCACACAACTAGGTACTGGGGCATATAAAAACAAAATAACACACTCTTTTCCCCTCCTAGAGTTTCACATCCAGTGGAAGACCCAGAGCTATAAATCAGCAATGTAATCTTTATTTATTTATTAATTTTGGCCATGCCATGGCTGCATGAAGAATCTTAGTTCCCTGACCAGGGATTGAACCCATGACCCCTGCACTGGAACTGCACAGTCTTAACCACTGAACCACCAGGAAAGTCCCCAACAATGTAATCTTATGTGACAGGTGCTAAAATATTTGCTGAGGATGATTTGAAGACACAGAGGAAAACACACCTTTATTGTTAAGAGATCAGAAGGGTTCCTTTTCAAAACTTGGTCTTGAGGAACAAAAATGTAATGGATAGATAAAAAATAATAAGAATGTTTTGAAGTAGAGAGAATGACATCTGTGAAATCCTTGAGGACAGAGGCAAATAGTTTAATTTGACCAGAGCGAAAGGTGCTTATGAGACAGTGTTGGAAGATAAGCTGAAAGAAACAAGCAGATGCCAAATCAGGAAGGAACTTGTATAGCAAGCTGGGGAAGTTGAGAGTAACCACAAAGCTCTTGGAAGCCACAGTAAGACTTAAATCAGAAGAGTGATAAAATCAGATCCAGACTTAGTAAAGATCACATTGTACAAAGGAGAAAAAACAGTCTCTTCAATAAGTGGTGCTGGGAAAATTGGACAGCCACATGTGAAAGAATGAAGTTAGAACATTCTCAAATACCATGCACAAAAATAAACTCAAAATGTATTAAAGACCTAAATGTAAGGCCAGATTCTATACAACTCCCAGGGGAAAACATGGGCAGGACACTTTTTGACATATATCGTAGCAATATCTTTTTGGATCTGTCTTCTATAGTAATGGAAACAAAAACAAAAATAAACAAATGGGACCTAATTAAACTTAAAAGCTTTTGCACAGCAAAGGAAACCACAACCAAAATTCAAAAATAACCTATGGACTAGAGAAAATATGTGCAAATAATGTGACCAACAAGGGCTTAACTTCCAAAATATAGAATCAACTTAAATAGCTTCATATCAAAAAAATAAAAAAAAAAATGGGCAGAAGACCTAAACAGACATTTCTCCAAAAAAGACATGCAGATGGCCAACAGGTACATGAAAAGATGCTCAGTATCACTAATTGTTAGAGAAATGCAAATCAAAACTACAATGATATACCACCTCACACCAGTCAGAATGGCCATCATTACAAAGTCTACAAATAACAAATGCTGGATAATGTGTGGAGAAACGGGAACCCTTCTATGTTGTCTGTGGGAATGTAAATTGATAGAACCACTATAAGAGAGCCATATGGAAGTTCCTTAAAAAACTAAATATAGAGTTGCTGTATGATTCAGCAATTCCACTCCTGGGCATATATCTGGAAAAGATGAACACTCCAATTAGAAAAGATACATGCACCTCAATGTTCATTGCAGCGCAATTTACAATAGTCAAGACATGGAAGCAACCTAACCGTCCATTGCGAACAAGCAAAGATCATACTGGATACAACATAGAAGAGTAAGAACTCCAGATAGGAAGCACAGTAACCAGTTGGAAAGCTTGGTTCCCAACTTGGATCACTGTGCAAATGACTGTGATCGTGACTGACATAGGGACACAGGAGGACTGGATTTAATGGAAAAATAGGAAGTTTTCAACTTATTTTCTCATAAGTTCTCATCATTCCTCCTTTAAAGATGTTAAGGAGAAGGGATAAAGAGTGGATATGATGATGCTTGTGTTTATTTCTAGCCCTGAACTAAATATAGGCTTCCTAGAAACTGAATTGGTGAAGGCAATGGCAACCCACTCCAGTATTCTTGCCTGGAAAATCCCATGGGCAGAGGAGCCTGGTAGGCTGCAGTCCACGAGGTCGCTAAGAGTCGGACGCAACTGAGTGACTTCACTTTCACTTTTCACTTTCATGCACTGGAGAAGGAAATGGCAACCCACTCCAGTGCTCTTGCCTGGAGAACCCCAGGGACGGGGGAGCCTGGTGGGCTGCCATCTATGGGGTTGCACAGAGTCGGACACGACTGAAGCGACTTAGCAGCAGCAACAATGGTGATCTTTGAGGGGGAAATACTAATGCTCTATCAGGAGTAAAGGAACTCAGCAAGGACATGGCTCTCGTTTTAGTACACTTACCTTTTGCCAGTAGCATCTGTTATGCTAAGACTTACATCCGTAGGCCGGCATGCAGGAGGGAAAAGCAGCTCATCCACCACCTGGGAATGGATTTCTTACCTGCCTCACTGCAGATAAGGGATGGTATTGATCTGACTGGAGTAGTTTAATTAGCAGAGCAAACAGATTCCTAGGCTGGAGAAAAGAGAAACAACTTTTGTCCTTGACCTAGAGATTTACCTAGGCAACCAGAACTTCAGTTTCTCTCTCTCTCCTAAACGAGCCTGGTCAAGTGGTGTGCTACCCAAATGAGTGAATCTCAAATCGAGATGATACAGTTTGGGACCCATAGCTCCAAATAATAAAGATTGTAGGGGGCTTTGATAAATAGGTACATTTCACTGGGGCTCCCGCCTCCTAAAATGGGTTATGAAAAACATTGTGAGATTCAAGCAAAAGGCACAGTATCTCAGTATGAATGTTAGTAATTTAAGAAAACTATAATATTGCTATAATAAATATTGCTCAGTGACAAAAATAGTGGGTTATTTTACAGTATTGCTCAAATAGAAAGGAAGCACTAATTAAAATACTTACTTTTTGCTCTTCTACAGCAAGCAGGATTCTCTGATTGCAAACAAAAGAAACTATTATTTAAGGAGAGAATTAAGATTGTGGAAAGTTATGGGGGTGGCTCATAGAAGTAAAGGGTAAGATAATAAGGAAGACAGTAGAGACATGAAGCATTTAACTCCAGGGACCTGGGTATCAGGAACCAGCAGATGCCTCTCCTGTGGAGAAGAGTGAGTCCCGTATCGAGTCGAGTGACAGCTTTTATAAATGAGGTTCAGAGAGGGATGAGCCTGCATGAAAGAGAGTGATGTTTGAGTAGAGGAAAGCACGTACTTTAAAACTCCTGAAGCAGAGTCCATCAATATGCATACACTTTAGTTCTTTAGCTTGTGTTGATCCCTTGATGAATTACACTCATTTAAAACTGGAAATAGCCCAATAAATACTCTATATAAAGCACATACCTTAAAGGAAGACAGCATGAGGAATAATAACAATAATATTTTAAACCTGGCTGTGCTAGCTTGACATCCATCAAAGTAATACCCTCAAAAAGGTTAAGTTGTACAGTGATAAACTTACTAAGGCTGACAAGACACAGAGGTTACTGGGATTAAAAAAGAAAAGAAGGGAAAGGAAACTTACCTTCTGAGTAGGAAAGTAAAATTTGATTTGGGCAGAGTTTATAACAAAACTGAAAATTAGTTACTTTCAGTTCAGTTCAGTTCAATTGCTCAGTTGTGTCTGTGACTCTTTGCAACCCCATGAACTGTAGCACACCAGGCCTTCCTGTCCATCACTAACTCCCAGAGTTTATTCAAACTTATGTCCATTGAGTCAGTGATGCCATCCAACCATCTCATCCTCTGCTGTCCCCTTCTCCTGCCGCCTTCAATCTTTCCCAGCATCAGGGTCTTTTCAAATAGTCAGTTCTTCACATCAGGTGGCCAAAGTATTGGAGTTTCAGCTTCCGCCCTTCCAATACAGGAGTGATTTCCTTTAGGATGGACTGGTTGGGTCTCCTTGCAGTCCAAGAGACTCTCAAGAGTCTTCTCCAACACCACAGTTCAAAAGCATCAGTGCTTCGGCGTTCAGCTTTCTTATAGTCCAACTCTCACATCCATACATGACTACTGGAAAAATCGTAGTTTTGACTGGACAGATCTTTGTTGGCAAAGTAATATCTCTGCTTTTTAATATGCTGTCTAGGTTGGTCATAACTTTACTTCCAAGGATCAAATGTCTTTTAATTTCATGGCTGCAGTCACCATCTGCAGTGATTTCTTTCAATATGTGTCAGATTTTCTTAAAATAAATACCCTAATTTATAGGACAATGTGTAGAATTCCTAGCCCCAGCCAATGGATCATTATAATTCACTGCTATTTAGTTCAACCAAATTTTCAATATTCAGATGATACTTTAGTGTTATTGTCACAGAATCAAATTCATGTCTTGATGATGTAATGATAGAGCTCATAGGAAACGACTGAATGAGATGATGTATGTTGTTTTCATAATATTACAGTCGAATAGGGAGAGTAGTTTTCATTTTGGGATCTGGTGCTCAAACTTCCTCTTATTTTCCATGTAGCTTTAGGCAAGCATTTTTATCTTTTTAATCCTGAATCTCACCATGCAAAAAGAGACTAGTAACTAATTACCAGCTCTGCCTATCTAAGAAAATGGTGGCATACATCAGGCAAAATGGTTGGTGGTAAAATCACTTTGTAAGTTCTATAACCTCATATATATATACACACACAGGTTAATTAAATTTGTGTTGACATATTATTTAATAATAAGCTTAAGGGGAAAATGCAAGGCTTTGGCTTTTTTGACTAGAGGCCATAAAAGCAATATTAATAGAATTCATGTTCATCACAACAATTTGGAACAGTATTTTGCAACCCAACACTTTTTTAAAGGTTTCACTTCAATGTGCTAAGCTTTATATTGTCAAACTTAAAAGGAATAATTTTCTTTTAAGTTTATACCTCCATAAACTATTTCTTCTCTAAGACCACATGAAACATCACTAAAAAAAAAAAAGCTGCAGTTGCAATAGCACCTTTGATACAACCTAGTGTGGGCATAATTAATATTACATACAAATATAATCTCAAAATACTGCCTCGAGCTCACTGATTAATTGTTCTGAAAATGATAGGGTATGTTTCCTTTAGGCAAAACCATCAGGAAAATTTTTAATTGTCCTTTAATAGAAATCATACAGTATTTTTAGTCTAGAGAAAACAGAGTCTGTGGGAACCACCTTCTTCCAACCATGTCTTGGCAATGGGAACTAGTATCCCAGATCAAGACTATTTACTGATTCCCATGGCAACGAAGTGCTTTATCTTGCATCAATCCTCATATCATAAGGACACAACAGTTCTTTAACGTGGTATCTTAACCTTAAAATAGCAATCTTGATGTGAAATATAAGTGCTTCAAATAGAAAAAAATTTGTATAAAATGTTGCTGCAACACTAAAAATCCTTAAGTAGCCTCTTCATTAGATTTTCATTTTTTGAGTAAGTCCTCTATCATTTCTGAGTAGAGACTCTGAACCTTTCAAAGAAATGATTGAGTTAAAGTTATGCCTTGAAATTTGTTACTTGGCAGCATATTAAATGGAGTGTAACATTGTGGGGGCTTTGAATGGTGTCCTTCATACCACATGTAGCAACAGTCTATGGAGACGTTGCCTAGGTGCAAGAGTTGCCTTGGTTTAGGGATCATTACTCTCATATTTCCCAGGTTTGCAACAAGAAATTAAATCCCTAAAAACTTCATCTACAGTGGGGCTTGATCATTTTCCAGGTTGCTTGATGTATTAAAAGCATACTGGCTAAGATTCCAAATAACACCAACAGAAGATTGAATTATACACGTAAATCATTTTAGGGTCTTCGGTAGAAAAATGCTATATGAATACCAACTAGTGGTATTATTATTTTATCTTATGGCCAGACCTGGCACTTTTTAAACCTCCAGGGTCACACACACATTTTAACAAAATGAGTGTTCCATTAGAACATACTTCTGTACAACTACATTATAATTTTTGTTTGAGAGAGTGTAGGTGGTGGTACAGATATTCTACTTCCCTTTGACAGCTTCCCCTCTGATTTTTCAAATGCATTAACACTCAGGAGGTAAAACTGAAATACTTTTTATATTTCAGAACCATTCTTTTTTAAGATTGCAAACGATTTTTAAATCAAGGTTGAATGAGCTGCAACTAGATGTGTCATTCATTGATATTTTTTAGTAGAGATTTAACATTTCTATGCATTTTAACACCCTCTTTTGGTAATGAAAGCATTGGGAACCAGCTCTCTCAGTTCTCTCTTGAAAGCCTGCTGTTCTTTCTCATTTTTCAAGTGTTTCATGAACAAAAAAGTAACTTGGCATTGTCATTGAGAGGAGTGTTTCAATACTCTGGACCCACTGATTGTGCTCTGAGTCATTTGGCTCTGCCCTTTGCATTATAAAGGCAACCAGATGAAAAAGAGTGTTGTACATTTAGGCAAGGTCAGAACAGTTTCAACAAGTGGAAAATCTGCCCAGGCTCCAGCTTGCCTCCCCAAGTCCTAAAATAAGTACCTTTTTTTCCTACTGAAATTGTCTAGTGAAAGTGCTGGTTGAGAAGGATTGGGTGAAGAAAGAAAATGACTTTTAATCTCACTGAAGTAAAGAATTTCATCTTATCCATATTCATATTGCATGTGGTAACTGGCCCAATCAGTGCCTTACATAATTATAGGACCAAAAAAGGAACAGGGTAAAATTTCTGAATCATCAAATAGTTGTTTTTCTGTAATATAAACAGGAGGAGGGTTTTTTTTTTAATTATATTGATAAGAAAACCCTAAAAGAAAGCGCAAAGCATAAATTTGGGGAATATGACTTTCATAGGTATGTATTTGTCTTTGTCTGTCTCTGTGTCTATGATATGTGGATATGATACATGGAGTATGACTGTAAAATAATGAGGCTTAAAAAACACATATTTTGGACAATATCTTTATGTTGCAGTGAACTTTAATTTACATAAGGTATGCTAAAGTGCTTTGCAAACTCCTAAAGTGATATTCAAATAGAAAATGTTGCAATTTTAGATTGTTCAAAAACAAATAATTAATTGAGCAGTTCATATGGTCTATTGCAATAAAATTGTCACCTTGGTACAAACCAGGAAGAATGAAATGACTTGGCTCAAAGCTATATAACTACAGAAAAGGGAGAACAACTAATTTAAAAAATTAATGGCAAAGCCTATTAAAGACCATTTAATAATGGAGCATTCTTACCTGTCCAATACATAATTTGACTTTGGAATATATGGCTTCTTTTATCTGAAAGAGCCATTTTTATCACTATAATTCCAACTCATGACAGCTCAGAAACTGTCATTAATAAGAAGAATGAACTGGAGAACTTTCTCCCTCCTCCTCAGACAGGATTGAATGCAGCAGTATGGATGCAGAATCAGGAAAGGAAGGAAAACAAGATACAGTCTCAGTAACTTCACACCTGGAGTCACGATTGATTGTGTGCTTATTCTCAGCTGCCATCACCCAGCCTCACAGCTGGACAACACCACTCATTCAAAATAAACCTTCAGTTCTTGATGGCTCCATGTCAGGTTGCTGCCATTGCCAGCTGTTTCTTGATCAGAGCACATTGTTTTAAGATTTGCCTCTTCAGGTCCTTAGAGCAACTGCACACACACAGGGATGCTTTGAAGCATTTTAGGACACTTACCAGTGATATCTGACCCTGTAACAAATTAAAAACAAATCACATTGACTAATGCCGTCTCTGAAGAGCTGTGGTATCCGTCTTGGGCTTCTATGGTGGCTCAGTGATAAAGAATCTGCCTGCAATGCAGGAGATGTGGGTTCAATCCCTGGGTCATGAAGATCCCTGGGGTAAGAAATGGCAACCCACTCCAGTATTCTTGCCTGGGAAATCCCATGGACAGAGGAACCTTGTGGGCTAAAGTACATGGGGTCACAAAGAGTAGGATACAACTGAGTAGGAAACAACAACAGTTTCCATTTACCTGTATCTGTGAATAAGACATTTGTTTGGGGGGGCCAAAGATTTTCTCCCTCCACTGTGGTTAAAATTGTACATGCAGGATGAAAAGACAAAGAAAAGTAGAGTGATTTACTGAACTTGTTTCATTTAGAAAGTGGTCTCATTAAAGTAACTTGTAGATAGTTCTGACATACCTTAACATAAGTGCTGGTTTGGAAAAATATACATCTTCATGTAACCTCTGTGCATTTTTCTAAACACTTGTCTGTGAATTTTTCCTGAGTTAACGAATAGCTTAGATGACACATACAATAATCGATGGGCTTAGATGGCTCTGATAAGGCTCCGGGCATGGATAGAGCCTAAGAAATGTTTTGTAACCTGAAATTTTTGCAAAGTTTCTTCACTTTTTCTTTGGGACCAATGGCCAAGTGTGTTTGAAGAAATGCTTTCCTACCTTTTTAGCCCCATCATCACCACTCACTTACCCGAAGTTAGTATCAGCCTCACTGGATTTAATCTGGTCCCAGCCAGCTTGACAGGATGCCCTCTCATCCATCACTGCCTTTAAATCACCCTCCTTGCAAAAAAAAAAAAATATATATATATATTAAATTATATATAATATTCATTATATATATACATTATATATAATTTAATATATATATTATATATATTGAGTGCATGCCAAGTCGCTTCAGTTGTGTCCAACTCTGTGACCCTATGGACTGTAGCCCTCTGTCCATGGGATTCTCCAGACAAGAATGGAGTGGGTTGCCATGCCCTCCTCCAGGGGATCTTCCTGAACAAGGGATCAAACCTGTGTCTCATGTCTCCAGCATTCACAGGTGGTTTCTTTACAGTAAGTGCCACCTTGGAGAGGGAGAGAGAGAGAGAGAGTGAGTGAGTGAGTGAGTGAGTGAGTGAGTGAGTGTGTGTGTGTGTGTGTGTGTGTGTGTGTGTATCCCTGGGGCCCAACTATGCTATTGAGAGAGAATGGTAATAAGGCATTCTCTGCTCAGTTGTCCAACAACTCTAGTCAAACTACCTTGAAATTGCTTACCCTAATTTTAATTCATCTCTTCAAGCTCTGCCTGCTATAACTCAAAAAAATCTATGTCCCAAAAAACCCACATCTTCATTGTACTTTATTTTAGCATTAATATTGCTGCCTGTTCCACAGAGATAAGCCCATAGACATAATGGTGCTTAATGAGGCTGTCTATATAGGAATTTAGAACAGACTTTAAATGATACACTATTACAATTAGTAAAGCTTTTTAACCACTGATTTTTAATAGTATCTGGTGAAAAATAATCTTATTAATAGCAAAATCTGAGAGAATTAAGAGAAGTATACTTAATATTTCTTTACAAAATTATTTATTTTTTTAGGGAGTCATTTATTTAGAAACAGAACACTATGTTAGGTATTATAGATTACAAAGTACATAATGGGCTCAGATTCTGAAGTCAGGAAGATTCTAATCCACTTTGAAAAGGAGAATCTACAGTCCCAATAGACAGCAAGAAATAATTGAATACTGTTTTGTTTTCCTTATTTTTTAAATGAAATACAGAACTACATCGTCAAACAATCATAATGTTCTACCACAACCATGGGTTTCCCTAGTAGCTCAGACAGTAAAGCATCTGCCTGCAATGCAGGAGACCTGGGTTCAACCCCTGGATCAGGAAGGTCCCCTGGAGAAGGAAATGGCAACTCACTCCAGTATTCTTGCCTGGAGAATCCTCATGCACAGAAGAGCCTGGTGGGCTACAATCCATGGGGTCGCAGAGTCAGACACAACTGAGCGACCAACACATACACACACCACCACCACCATGAAAGAGACACCCTCGTATGTCACACGAAGGCGGAGAGTATCACTGGGCACCTATGATGGGCTATACGCCTTGGCACCCAGAAGGAATTGGGATGGCTTCAGGCTTTTTATTCTTTTGTTTGGGGGCTCATAAGTAGAATCTTTGTACTGTTCACTCAAGAAGGCTTTCTTATCTCTCCTTGCTATTCTCTGGAGTTCTGCATTCAGCTGGGTATATCTTACCCTTTCTCCTTTGCCTTTTGCTTCTATTCTTTTCTCAGCTTCTTTGTAAGCCCTCCTGAGGCAGCCAGTTTGCCTTCTTGTGTTTTTTTTTCTTAAGAATGGTTTTGGTCACCACCTCCTGTACAATGTTATTAACCTCCATCAGTAGTTCTTCAGGCACTCTGTATACCAGATCTAGTCCCTTGAATCTATTCGTCACCTCCACTGTACATTCATAAGGGATTTGATTTAGATCATAGCTGAATGGCCTAGTGGTTTTCCCTACTTTCTTCAATTTGAGCCTGAATTTTGCAATACGAAGCTGATGATCTGAGCCACAGTCAGCTCTAGGTCTTGATTTTGCTGACTGTATAGAGCTTCTGCATCTTTGGCTGCAAAGAATATAATCAACCTGATTATGGTACTGACCATCTGGTGACATCAATGTGTAGAGTTGTCTCTTATGTTATTGGAAGAGGGTATTTGCTATGATCAGTGTGTTCTCTTGGCAAACTCTGTTAGCCTTTACCCTACTTTATTTTGTATTCCAGGGCCATACTTGCCAGTTATTCCAGGTATTTCTTGACTTCCTACTAAAGTGAATGATGCAAAGACATAGAAAAAATGATATAATTAGAAAAAATAGACATCTCTTTAAGAAAATTGGAGTTATTAAGGGAATATTTCATGCAAAGATAGGTACAATAAAGAACAAAAATGGCAAGCACCTAACAGAAATGAATGAGATTAAGAAAAGGTGGCAAGAACACACAGTTCAGTTCAGTTCAGTCGCTCAGTCCTGTCTGACTCTTTGCGACCCCATGAATCGCAGCACTCCAGGCCTCCCTGTCCATCACCAACTCCCAGAGTTCACCCAGACTCACGTCCATTGAGTCAGTGATGCCATCCAGCCATCTCATCCTCGGTCGTCCCCTTCTCCTCCTGCCCTCAATCCCTCCCAGCATCAGAGTCTTTTCCAATGAGTAACCTCTTCGCATGAGGTGGCCAAAGTACTGGAACTTCAGCTTTAGCATCATTCCTTCCAAAAAAATCCCAGGGCTGATCTCCTTCAGAATGGATTGGTTGGATATCCTTGCAGTCCAAGGGATTCTCAAGAGTCTTCTCCAACACCACAGTTCAAAAGCATCAATTCTTCAGTACTCAGCCTTCTTCACAGTCCAACTCTCACATCCATCTATACATGACCACAGGAAAAACCATAGCCTTGACTAGACAGACCTTGGCAAAGTAATGTCTCTGCTTTTGAATATGCTATCTAGGTTGATCATAACTTTTCTTCCAAAGAGTAAGCGTCTGTTAATTTCATGGCTGCAGAAACCATCCGCAGTGATTTTGGAGCCCAGAAAAATAAAAGTCTGACACTGTTTCCACTTTTCCCATCTATTTCTCATGAAGTGATAGGACCGGATGCCATGATCTTCATTTTCTGAATGTTGAGCTTTAACCCAACTTTTTACTCTCCTCTTTCACTTTCATCAAGAGGCTTTTTAGCTCCTCTTCACTTTCTGCCATAAGGGTGGTGTCATCTGCATATCTGAGGTTAGTGATATTTCTCCCCACCTTCTTGATTCCAGCTTGTGTTTCTTCCAGTCCAGGGTTTCTCATGATGTACTCTGCATTTAAGTTAAATAAGCAGGGTGACAATATACAGCCTTGATGTACTCCTTTTCCTATTTGGAACCAGTCTATTGTTCCATATCCAGTTCTAACTGTTGCTTCCTGACCTGCATGTAGGTTTCTCAAGAGGTAGGTCCAGTGGTCTGGTATTCCCATCTCTCTCAGAATTTTCCACAGTTTATTGTGATCCACACAGTCAAAGGCTTTGGCATAGTCAAGAAAGCATAAATAGATGTTTTACTGGAACTCTCTTGCTTTTTCCATGATCCAGCAGATGTTGGCAATTTGATCTCTGGTTCCTCTGCCTTTTCTAAAACCAGCTTGAACATCAGGAAGTTCACGGTTCACGTATTGCTGAAGCCTGGCTTGGAGAATTTTGAGCATTACTTTACTAGCATGTGAGATGAGTGCAATTGTGTGGTAGTTTGAGCATTCTTTGGCATTGCTTTTCTTTAGGATTGGAATGAAAACTGACCTTTTCCAGTCCTGCGGCCACTGCTGAGTTTTCCCAATTTGCTGGCATATTGAGTGCAGCACTTTCACAGCATCATCTTTTGGGATTTGAAATAGCTCAACTGGAATTCCATCACCTCCACTAGCTTTGTTTGTAATGATGCTTTCTAAGGCCCGCTTGACTTCACATTCCAGGATGTCTGGCTCTAGATGAGTGATCACACCATGGTGATTATCTGGGTCGTGAAGATCTTTTTTATATAGTTGTTCTGTGTATTCTTGCCACCTCTTCTTAATATCTTCTGCTTCTGTTAGGCCCATACCATTTCTGTCCTTTATCGAGCCCATCTTTGCATGAAATGTTCCCTTGGTATCTCTAATTTTCTTAAAGAGATCTCTAGTCTTTCCCATTCTGTTGTTTTCCTCTATTTCTTTGCATTGATCACTGAAGAAGGCTTTCTCATCTCTTCTTGCTATTCTTTGGAACTCTGCATTCAGATGCTTGTATCTTTCCTTTTCTCGTTGGCTTTTCACTTCTCTTCTTTTCACAACTATTTGTAAGGCCTCTTCAGACAGCCATTTTGCTTTTTTGCATTTCTTTCCATGTTGATGGTCTTGATCCCTGTCTCCTGTACAGTGTCACGAACCTCATTCCATAGTTCATCAGGCACTCTATCTATCAGATCTAGGCCCTTAAATCTATTTCTCACTTCCACTGTATAATCATAAGAGATTTGACTGGTCTAGCGGTTTTCCCTGCTTTCTTCAATTTCAGTCTGAATTTGGTAATAAGGAGTTCATGATCTGAGCCACAGTCAGCTCCTGGTCTTCTTTTTGTTGACTGTACAGAGCTTCTCCATCTTTGGCTGCAAAGAACATAATCAATCTGATTTCTGTATTGACCATCTGGTGATGTCCATGTGTAGAGTCTTCTCTTGTGTTGTTGGAAGTGGGTGTTTGCTATGACCACTGCATTTTCTTGGCAAAACTCTATTAGTCTTTGCCCTGCTTCATTCTGCACTCCAAGGCCAAATTTGCCTGGTACTCCAGGTGTTTCTTGACTTCCTACTTTTGCATTCCGGTCCCCTAGAATGAAAAGGACATCTTTTTTGGGTGTTAGTTCTAAAAGGTCTTGTAGCTCTTCATAGAACCATTCAACTTCAGCTTCTTCAGCATTACTGGTTGGGACATAGGCTTGGATTAATGTGATATTGAATGGTTTGCCTTGGAAATGAACAGAGATCATTCTGCCGTTTTTGAGATTGCATCCAAGTACTGCATTTCGGACTCTTTTGTTGACCATGATGGCTACTCCATTTCTTCTGAGGGATTCCTGCCCACAGTAGTAGATATAATGGTCATCTGAGTTAAACTCACCCATTCCAGTCCATTTTAGTTCGCTGATTCCCAGAATGTCAATGTTCACTCTTGCCATCTCCTGTTTGACCACTTCCAATTTGCCTTGATTCATGGACCTGACATTCCAGGTTCCTATGCAATATTGCTCTTTACAGCATCAGACCTTGCTTCTATCACCAGTCACATCCACAGCTGGGTATTGTTTTTACTTTGGCTCCATCCCTTCATTCTTTCTGGAGTTATTTCTCCACTGATCTCCAGTAGCATATTGGGCACCTACTGACCTGAGGAGTTCCTCTCTCAGTATCCTATCATTTTGCCTTTTCATACTGTTCATGGGGTTCTCAAGGCAAGAATACTGAAGTGGTTTGCCATTCCCTTCTCCAGTGGACCATGTTCTATCAGACCTCTCCACCATGACCCACCTGTCTTGGGTTGCCCCACAGGCATGGCTTAGTTTCATTGAGTTAGACAAGGCTGTGGTTTTCCTGTGAGTATGGTTTCAGTGTGTCTGCCCTCTGATGCCCTTTTGCAACACCTACCATCTTACTTGGGTTTCTCTTATCTTGGGCGTGGGGTATCTCTTCACGGCTGCTCCAGCAAAGTGCAGCCGCTGTTCCTTACCTTGGACGAGGGATATCTCCTCACCGCCACCTTTCCTGACCTTCAACATGGGATAGCTCCTCTAGGCCCTCCTGCACCTGCGAAGCCACTGCTCCTTTGATGTGGGGTTGCTCCTCCCGGCCGCTGCCCCTTACCTTGGACTTGGGTAGCTCCTTTTGGCTGCTGCCCTTCATGCATGGGGTCCTCCCGGCTTCTGCCCCTGACCTCGGACATGGGGTATGCTCCTCTCGGCTGCGCTTAGTGCACCGGTTGCAGCCGCCCACGCTTCAGAACTGTACAAAAAATCTCTTAATGACCTAGATAACCATGATGGTATGTCACTCACCTAGAGCCAGACATCTTGCAGTGTGAAGTCAAGTGGGCCAAGGGAAGCACTACTACAAACAAAGCTAGAGGAGATGGAATTCCAACTGAGCTATATCAAATCCTAAAATATTATGCTGTTAAAGGGCTGGATTCAATATGCCAGCACATTTGGAAAACTCAGCAGTGGCCATAGGACTGAAAAAGGTCAGTTTTCATTCCAATCCCTAAGAAAGGCAATGCTAAAGAATGTTCAAATTAAAGTACAATTGCACACATTTCACATGCTAGTAAAATCGTGCTCAAAATCCTTCAAGCTAGGCTTCAGCAGTACGTGAACTGAGAACTTCCAGATGTATAAGCTGGACTTAGAAAAGGCAGAGGAATCAGAGATTAATTGCCAACATCCATTAGATCATAGAAAAAGCAAAGGACTTCCAAAAAACCATCTGCTTGTGCTTTATTGACTACTTTAAAACCTTTGACTGTGTTGATCACAACAAACTGTAGAATATTCTTAGAGATGGGAATACCAGACCACTGGACCTACCTCTTGAGAAACCTACATGCAGGTCAGGAAGCAACAGTTAGAACTGGATATGGAACAACAGACTGGTTCAAAATTGGGAAAGGAGTACGTCAAGGCTGTATATTGTCACTCTGTTTATTTAACTTATATGCAGAGTACATCATGAGAAACGCTGGGCTGGAGGAAGCACAGGCTGGAATCAAGATTGCTGGGAGAAATATCACTAACCTCAGATATGCAGATGACACCACCCTTATGGCAGAAAGTGAAGAGGAGCTAAAAAGCCTCTTGATGAAAGTGAAAGAGGAGAGCGAAAAAGCTGGCTTAAAACTGAACATTCAAAAAAATGAAGATCATGGCATCTGATCCTATCACTTCATGGCATATAGATGAGGAAAAAGTGGAAACTGATAGATTTCATTTTCTTGGGCTCCAAAATCAATGGGGACAGTGACTGCAGCCACGAAATTAAGAGATGCTTACTCCTTGGGAGAATAGCTATAACAAACCTAGACAGTGTATTAAAAAGAAGAGACATCACTTTGCCAACAAAGGTCCATATAGTCCAAGCTGTGGTTTTTCCAGTAGTCATGAATGGATGTGAGAGTTGGACCATAAAGATGGCTGAGTGCCAAAGAACTGATGCTTTCAAACTGTGGTGCTGGAGAAGACTCTAGACAGACCTCGACAGCAAGGAAATTAAACCAGTCAATCCTAAAGGAAATCAACCCTGAATATCTGTTGGAAAAGCTGTTGCTGAAGCTCTAATATTTTGGCTACCTATCGGGAAGTGCCAACTCATTGGAAAAGACCCTGATGCTGGGAAATATTGAAGCAAGAGGAGGAGGTGGCAGAAGACGAGATGGCTGGATGACATCACTGACTCAATGGACGTGAGTTTGAGCAAACTCTGGAAGATAGTGAAGGGACAGGGAAGGCTGGCATGCTGCAGTTCATGGGGTCACAAAGAGTTGGACACGACTTAGTGACTGATCTAAAACAAGTAGAACCTTGAACAATAACCTGGCAGGTAATAACAAAATGTTTCTTATAAATCATGGGACATGAGTTTGGAAAGAAGTGGAGGCAAGAGGGCCTGTCGTTTGCAAATGGCACAGAATAGGAAAATCAAACCCTGCAAAGAGAGCAAAATGAAATGGATTTACCCAAGATCGTCTTCTTGGATACTGCTAGCTCAGTTAGAGTCAAGTTTCAAATCACCAAATCACATAATCTGAAATACCAGGATGTATAACACAAATA
The DNA here is from genome assembly GCF_042477335.2 of Ovis canadensis. Classification (NCBI taxonomy): domain Eukaryota; kingdom Metazoa; phylum Chordata; class Mammalia; order Artiodactyla; family Bovidae; genus Ovis; species Ovis canadensis. The sequence goes on from NC_091247.1 coordinate 83,815,532, forward strand.
ATCAAATATTTTAACAATAAATTCAGCAAGTAAATTTAATATGCCTGTTGTATAGGGCTAGAATTATTATATTATAGAATTATTTAAGAGACCTCTTAGATGCAATCTATTATGTTAAGTACAATGATTCTGCTTTCCAGTGCTCTAGGCAGAATTTAAATAAGCCAGAAATCATATTAGCATAGCAGATCAATTTTCAAACCAGCTGAAGCCCCAGCACTTCATTCTGACTTACAGTATTGGGTTAGCTTCAGGTGTACTGCAGAGTGACTCCGTTATGCATGTTCTAAGTTGCTTCAATCATGTCTGACTCTTTGTGACCCCAGAGACTATAGCCCTCTAGTCTCCTCTGACCATGAGACTCTCCAGGCAAGAATAACAGAGTGGGTGACGATGCCCTCCTCCAGGGTATCTTCCTGACCCAGGGATCGAACCCACGCCTCTTACATCTACCTGCATTGGCAGGTGAGTTCTTTACCACTCATGCCACCTGGGAAGCCTATCCATATGCAATACTCTTTCTTTTTCAAATTTTTTTCTCATATTGCTTATCACAGACAATTGAATATAGTTCCCTGTGCTATACAATGGGTCCTTGTTGGCTCTCTGTTTTAAATATAGTGTGTATATGTTAGCTCCAATCTCAGCAATTTCAACAATGCCATAACTCCTCCAATTAACCCATTCAAAATCAAAATGCTGACAAGCTTGCCACTTACTTAAGGAGTTTGGGGTTCCACTATCCCCTACAATCACCCCAAGAATCAGCCAAAGTGGACCCCTCACAACTAGCCAAACATATTCTATACCATGTTGCTTCTCAGCTATTACTCCAACACTTTTGTCTGCCTGAAACCCCTGCCTTCTTACCATTATTCACTCAGGGTCTCAGGACACATGTACTTGGTATGTGATTTATGCTTGTCTCAGTTCTATCCCTGCTTAAGAGTGAGGAGTATAGGGTTTCCCTTGTGGCTCAGTAGTAAAAAATCCACATGTTCGATCCTTGGTCTGGGAAAATGCCACATGCCCACGTGCAACTAAGCCCACATACTACATTGAGCCTGTTCCCTAGAGCCTGGGATCCACAACTATTGAGCCCATGAATTACAACTACTGAAGCCCACACACCCTTGAGTCCATGCTCCACAATAAGAGAAGCCACTGCAATGGGCAGCTCTTGCACCACAACTGGACAGTAGCCCCCACTTGCCACAACTAAAGAAAAGCCCATTCAGGAAAAAAGACCCAGCACAGCCAAAAACAAATAAATAAAATTTTTAAAAAGAGCGAGGAGTATAATCCAAAGCCAGGCAATTATTCCATGAAATCTTTCTTTATTCTTTGAATTGAAAATAATTTATTCATCTGTCCATTTAGTCCCTTATTCAGTTATATATTGTATTGAACACCTATTGTATGATAAGTTTTTATGATGCAAGTAAAAATGAAATCTATTGTCTGACTATATAAAACTTAAAGCCTAACTGAAAAGCTGCTACTGCTAAGTCACTTCAGTCATGTCCAACTCTGTGTGACCCCATAGATGGCAGCCCACCAGGCTCCCCCGTCCCTGGGATTCTCCAGGCAAGAACACTGGAGTGGGCTGCCATTTCCTTCTCCAATGCATGAAAGTGAAAAGTCAAAGGGAAGTCGCTCAGTCGTATCTGACTCTTAGCAACCCCATGGACTGCAGCCTACCAGGCTCCTCCATCCATGGGATCTTCCAGGCAAGAGTACTGGAGTGGGGTGCCATTGCCTTCTCCGGAAAAGCTAACCAACAAAATAATAATTACCCTACGGTTATTGAGTGGAATGTCAGGGCTGTACAAAGTATGCCCAATATGCTTCAAAAACCTAAACAATAGAGGAAGAATCTCCCCAGAGGAGAGAACAGTTGATCTGAGCTTTGAAATTCAAGGAGCTAGCTAAAGAGAGAATGAATGATAATTTAGGCAAAAGACATGCAGGAAAATAGCATACGAGGAAAACCAAGTTTTTGCAACTGGCCAGGATGCACATGTACACCAAGTCATTTATAATGAAATGAGAGAAACTCTGATGGTGAGTGACCAGAGAAGTAATTAAGATGTGAATAAGTAACTCTCAGAACATTTTCAAAAACTAAGAAATTTATATTTTATCCTGAAAGGTTTGGGTAAGTACTGAAAAATGCTGAACGGGGAATGGCAAGTTAAGAATTTGGCTTTAAATAGTGCCGTCATCCACCCAAACTTAAGCCAGAAATCTGAGGCAAACATGCTACAACACTTCCATTTATAATGAGAAGGAGCCAATTCATCAGAGAGATATAATAATTAAAAGGATAAATTGGCAAACATTCAGCTAGCTTGACCAAGAAGAAAAGAGACTCAAGACATTTAGAGGGGACATTATTACTGATCTTACAGGTATAAAAATGATTGAAAGGACTATTATGAACTATTGTATGCCAATGAATTGATAACTTAGATGGAATGACTAATTCCTCAAAAGATTCATTTAAGAAACTAAACTAATTTTAAAAAATAGATAATCTGAGTGAAATTATAGCAAGTGTAGAGATCAGATTAGTTTTCAAAAAAAACTACCTGTAAAGAAAACAAATGTCCAGGTGGCTTCATTTCCAGTTTGAAAATGAAAGTAAGAAGACAATTCCTTTCACAGCAGAAGAACAAAATATTTAGAAATAAATTTATCCAAAAAGTGTAAAACATACTCTGAAAACTAAAAAACATTGTTAAAAAATTAACAAAGATCTAAATAAATGAAAGTCACCCATGTTTATGGATCAGAAGATTGAATACTGTTAAGATGGTAGTACTCCCTGGTGGCTCAGAGGTTAAAGCATCTGCCTTCAATGTAGGAGACCTGGGTTTGATCCCTGGGTTGGGAAGATCCCCTGGAGAAGGAAATGGCACCCACTCCAGTATTCTTGCCTGGAGAATCCCATGGACGGAGGAGCCTGCTGAGCTACAGTCCACGGGGTTGCAAAGAGTCAGACACGACTGAGCGACTTCACTTCACTTCACAGATTTAATACAATTTCTATTAGAAGTTCAGTTGACTATATTATAAAAACTGACAGTCTGATTCTGAAATTCATATTGAATTGAAAGAAACCCATAATAGGGCTTCCCTGGTGGCTCAGATGGTAAAGAAACCCATAATAGTCCAAATAATTATGAAAAAAAAAAAGAAGAAAAAGTAGGAGAACTCACTCCTAATTTCAAAACTTACTACAAAATAAAGACCAGTTTAACCTCTTTCTCTGAAAGTATAATAGGACTTGAAAATCCTTAACAAGAGAATTTTTCCTTATACACATACCCCAAGGCATCCTCCAGAGTTGAGGAAAATCTCCCCAGCCAAGAGTACTGATTAGCCAAGCTAAGCAGGAAGTTGGCCCACTTCCACAGCAAACTTCATCAAGAACATGCCAACTCAGTTTGGCCAACCCAAAATGGGCAAATGCATTTTGGAATACACAAGCTTCTCATACCTTGGATGTTGCTAAAAATTCCAAGAGGTCTTAAGTTAAGCCTATCAAAGTGTCTGTGAGTTCTTTGAACAGAGCAATCTCCCAGGCCCTGGTATACATAGTCATTGTGGGTCCTAATGTAGTAACTGCTCTGCATATTAACTAAATAATGCCAAACACATTAATTCATAGGGTAATTCTAGAGTGAGAGTTTCTAGAGTTTCTTGTTTCTAATTCTAGGTCAAGAGTTTTCTTGAGTAACTAACAGAGGAAGAATCAGAGCTTTGTGATATGACCAATGTTACACAGTTAGTAAGTAACAGAGCTAGGACCAAAGCATTGTCTTTTCATCTGAATCCTGAGTTGATCGTCTAGAACCCATCTTGTATCCATTACGGTTTTATTTTTCTCCACTGATAAGAGGTGGACAGCTTGAGATTGCTACAGCGACTCAAGATTGCTGGCAAGAACTGACATTCTTTCGTCTGTCTGGTTCACTTTCCTTGCTTTCCAGGCCTTTGTCCCTCTGCTTGTCCCCTCCTGGTAACCAAATGGCAGATGCAATTTCAGGCCTTGAATCTGCTGTCTCCGAAGGAACGAGGTGGAAGGAGCAAAAGGACAAGATGGGTAAAAGCTGAACCTGTCCCTTTTCATTTTTTAATTGGAGGACACAATATAACGTTGGTTTCTACCACACATCATCATGAGTCAGCCATAGGCATACATATGTCCCCTTCCTTCTTGAAACTCCGTCCCACCACCCACCCAATCCCACTCGTCTAGGTTGTCACAGAGCACCCATTTGAGCTTCCTGTGTCGTACAGCAAATTCCCACAGGCTATCTATTTCACATATGGTGATGTATATGTTTCTACATTACACTCTCAATTCATGCCACCCTCTCCCCTCCTGTGTGCACAAGTCTGTTCTCTGTGTCTGTGTCCCTACTTCTGCCCTGCAAATAGTGAACCTGTCCCTTTTTAACAGATTGAAAAAAAACCTTTTCTGAAGTCTTACCAAGGGACTCCTATTTACCCCTGCTTGGCCAAAACAGTGTTACATGGTCATCCTTAGCAGCAATGGATGAGAAAAGAAGAGCTTTGCTTTTGAATTTCTACAGTAGAAAAAGGCAAGGGAAGGGAGGGTGCTGAATAACTCCTGGTAAAAGTCATCTTTTACCATCCCCATCATTGGTCAGCTTGTTAAATATCAATCTTAATTTTCATTATGTATTATTATTATATAGAATATATATTATTATATAGATACTAGGTAATTGATTGTTATGAAGATCTATGTAATTTATTATATAAACATATAAAGAAAATCTTGTATATAAATATATGAAATTTGTATATGTAATATTTATATGCATATATTTATTTATACATATGTAATTGCTGGTAGGGAGGGAGAGAGAGGTTGAAATTTCAGGATATTTTGAACAAAAAACAACTTTGCCTCTTATTGTTCTGACCTTAGTGTTATTACACAGAGATTACTAAAACCTAAGAATGCTCTAACTTGCCATAAATATATCAGTTAGGTATCCTTCTCTTTTTTTCTTCTATAGAAATATTAAAACCTACATGAGATAGAGAAGAAGATAATGAATTCCAGTCACAGGTTGACAGATGTACCTATAGGCTATCTGCAAATATGATCATTTTGTTAGTCATGTTTTGTCTGTCCCTCCCTTTTTCCTCTGGAATATTTTAAGCAAACTCATTTCAATATACTAAAATGAATTATGCCTGTGTGTCTCAAATTTCTTTTTTCTAATGAGAGACTCTAAGGAGTTTTAACGTGATTTTGAAAAAGTTAACCAGTGGGAAAATGTTATTTGAAAGGTGTTTTCTCTCTCCATATTTTGACCTCTTATTATAAGTAACAACAAATTGAGAAAAGAGAGAGGCAGATAAGCTTAAATACCTGAAAAGCTAGATTTCAAAAGAACTGGGCATCCTAAGAGAGTATGCATCACCTGTCTACCACACAGAGCAGGATTTGTCCCCCTTGCCCTCCCCCACCACTTAAAATGTAAGTCACAGGTATGTATCATTTAAAGTGCCACTGAAGTTAACGAATGTAGTAATTAGTATTCTATTCAGGTTTATATTCTTTAACATTAAAGAAAATAATGTTTCCTGAATCTCAAACCATATGCTAGATGGTCGCTTCTGTGGAACTGCCTCAATTATCCTAAGTGAGAAGCAATTCCAATAAGAACCTGGCCTTTCCTCCTCTTATTAGAGATTTTGATTACTTTGACCTCCTGCTGCTACCTTATCCTTAAGGACAGGGGTCCTCAACCTCTAGGATCTAATGCCTGATGATCTGAGCTGGAGCTGATGTAACAATAATAAAAAATAAACTGCACAATAAATGTAATGCACATGAATCATACTGAAACCATTCCTCCCCACAATCCCCACCCCCCCCCCACCCCAACCCCAGTCCATGGAAAAATTGTCTTCCATGAAACTGGTTCCTGGTGCCAGAAAGGCTGGGGACTGTCTCTTTAAGACAAACTATCCAGAGTATTAACAACTATCCCTGGTTAAAGAAATACCTTACGTATTTATTCATCCCTGAACAATGTTATCCATTGTTCAGACATCCATTCATTTCCTAATATTTTTTGGGTCTCATACCTGTATCTTATCACTGAAATCTTTAAGGATGAAAACCCTGGTAAGGAACTGTAATCACATCTCTCTTTTCACAAAGCTCAGGAAACCCACATCCTGAAAACTCTATGTGGGAATCAGGTTAAAAATTGGTTGTTCTCTAACCATCTAGAGAGTAAAAATGCCAATCTGAATGTGTGTTTGTGAAAAGGCATAGTGGCAGGATGGCAGGGTGGGAAATGGGCCTGGCTGGAAGGATCTCTATATGTGTATTTTTATCATCCATGTGTTGGATGAAACGGAGAGCTGCCAGATAGCTTCTTTTCGACAGCTTGGAGTTACTGTTGGGAACAGATCCATGTATGGAAGCGAAAGCCGAAAGGCACAGATAAGCAGAGATCCAGCTATGCAAACCATGTTTAGAGACACTTAAACGACAAGCATCCCAGGTTCTTTCTTTCTGGTAAATTTGGAGAAGCCATCACCCCGGGTCTTTTTTCACATCCAGCCCATGCGGACTGATCGGCCAGGCTCAACCAGAGGTAGGTGCAGGGCTTTTGTGATGAAACGTTTCTAAAGGGTCATTTGTGAATATTCCCTCCCAAGCTCTTGAGGTCCCTTAAATGAAGCTGCCAAATAATATTTTGAAAAAAAAGAAAGATTTGGTTTGGGGCTGGTGACTAAGAGGTATTTAACAGCTCTGCCTTCACAAGACAGGGCAGCTTGGTTACAGAGGGAAAGTGGCAGCAAAGAACTGCTCCCAAATAGAATTCTTTTCTCTGGGGTCACTTACTGTTTAGATTTCTGTGGATACGAATCTCCCTCGATATTGCCAGCACCTTGGAAACGGGCCCCAGCTTCCTGTGGGTTCCAATACTGTGTATTTTAGGGGAGGGAGGTAAGCTTTGCCCTCTTCTTTTCTTGCTCGTCGGAATCCAGCATAAACTCACATGTGTGGCTAGTTCTTCCTTAGACCTAGGAAGAGCTGCTTGTAAACGACATTATTATTTTTGGCAGCTGAAGTCATTTTTGCAGTGTTTCTCAGTAGATGGGAGGTTGATTACATCCCGTTCAGAGATTCTTGGGTTGTTTTCACAAACATGGGGTCTTGCGCAAGTTGAAATTGCTGCAACCAGCTGTAAGCACTAGACTCTTCTCAGTACCTTCAACGTTTCTCTCTGTTGATAATGACTGAAAACTAAGGAGCTTGAGGGCAAAGCTATGTGATGATAATTTTGCCATCAGTGATGTTCAGGGGATGATAGATTGTGGCAGAATCACAAAAGCAAGATGTTTTGGGGTCCAAAGTAAAAGCAAGAATATGAAGACAAGAACAGTGTCAGAATCACTATGACTTTAGTTTCCAGGATGCTGGTTAAACGAGTCAAGGCTTATCAGATGCATGTTGAAATGCTACTCCAGCTAATTACCAAATGGTAATCATTAGATCATTAAGCATTTCTTTTAAAATTGTTAGCAAAATCTATGAACTTCTGCAAAACACAAAAGGGGGGGGCGGAATTGCAGCTCATAACTATAAAGTGTCTGTGTGTTTTCAAGATTGAATTAAAAGCATTTTTACACAAGGAAATGGAATTTAAATTCAAAATTTCCCTCATTGAGAATATTGTGTCTATGTTTCATGGAAGATTTGAACCAACTCTTCATTTAAGTATGTTTTTAATCTTAAGATAGAGTATGAGAAGGAAAAAGAAAGAAAAATTGAGTGTGATTTTTCCTTCTCTGATGACATATATGATATGGAAAATGATTAATAAGCAAGTGTTAAGAAAATAATAAAAACAGCTTGTAATATTGACCAAGGAGACGGTCTTTGGATAAATTACATATCTGGGGAAAGGGTATAGACAAAGCGACTTAAATTGTGTGGTGGATTTCTTCATGTTGTGTATGTTCACTAAGACCAAAAAATGTGGCAGGGAAAGAAAAAACAAGGTTTCATTTCAATAAGAATACATTATCATTCCTAAAATAATTATCATTCTAAATTTTCATCAAATTTAGATGTCTAGTCTATTTAAACTGACAGCATGTTATATTAACAACACATTCAAACTAACCCTTTCTACATCTCTAAAAAAGCTATTTTACTTTAGCTAAAAATACTAATATTCTGTATCTGCAGGCAAGAGAGAGAAGGAAAGAGAATAAACTATGCCTTCTCTTTTTTAAAATAACAGAGCTAACTAAACTGTCATAACTTCAGCTAAAGTGGAACAGGCCTTCAAAAGGATGGAGTTAAAATAATTAAACACTTCATACCAGCCGGCTTTCTGAAAGAAATAGCACGGCAAGAGTTTTGGCAATTTTCAATATATAAAAGGTTACTCTAAATTATGTCACTAGTGTTTGTGATCGGATGCAATATGCATATATGACATCTACTATTTCTCATTTGCTTATTGCCAAGTGCGATTCAAGTGTGTACCCCTCGTGAGAAGTGTCTGTTCTTGTTTTTCTTTAGTAAACAACTTTATGAAGTAATAAAGAATTACTTACTGCTATTTTATATATATAGTATGCCATCTATGAAAAAAAAAATTGACCATAAACTACTTGCCCTTTTGACTTATGACTTCTTAAGCTTTTGGTGATGACTGTACATGTTAGAAAATCTTGAGGTCATATTCTGAGAAGAGAATTGGAAGTATTGGTGGTCTTATGTGAAAAAAAATATGACTTGAATGCTCTATGCTATAGTTAGCTGAGGTAGGAGCAAATTCACAGAGGCCAAGAATGATAGAAAAGTTGAATTTTGTCCTGAAAGCATAGAGCACAGATTTGAGGTGTCTGTCTGTGAGGGGCCAGACCAGATAGCTCCTGAGCCTGGCTACTACAAAGAGAGCAGGAGAAACAGATGTTTTTAGGGGCTTTGCTGTGAACAATATCCCTTAAAATGTTTGGGGAGAATTTGTATGAAAGTAAGAGTAGAGATTTGCTTTTGCAGAGGCATGGAATATGGTGACCCAGAGGAAAAGCCATTAAGTTTCAAGGAAATGAAAATGATTACTTTAAGGAAAAGAGAATCTATTGGGAACTTCAAATAAAATAAAAATTTCTCTAATGATTAAACCTGGACATTCCATGGCAGATAATTATTAAAGTATCTTTAAGATATAAAAAGCATCAATTCAAAAGTATCAGTTCTTTGGCACTCAGCCTTCTTTATGGTCCAACTATCACATTCATACATGACTACTGGAAAAACCATAGCTTTGACTATACGGACCTTTGTCAGCAAAGTGATGTCTTTGCTGTTTAATACACTGTCTTGGTTTTTCATAGCATTTTCTTCCAAGGAGCAAGCACCTTTTAATTTCATGGCTGCTTTTGAACTGTGGTGTTGGAGAAGACTCTGAGAGTCCCTTGGAAGTAAGGAGATCAAACCAGTCAATCTTAAAGGAAATCAATCCTGAATATTCATTGGAAGGACTGATGCTGAAGTTCCAATGTTTCGGCCACCTGATGTGAAGAGCCGACTCACAGGAAAAGACACTGATGCTGGGAAAGATTGAGGGCAGGAAGAGAAGGGGATGACCGAGGATGAGATGGTTGAAAGGCATCACTGACTCAATGGACATGAGCTTGAGCAAACTCCAGGAGATAGTGACGGACAGAGGAGCCTGGTGTGCTGCAGTTCACGGGGTCACAAAGAGTTGGAAACTACTTAGCAACTGAACAACAACAACGAAGAAATATAAGCGGACAAGTTACCATGGCACTTAGTCTGCTGAGGAAAAAATGGCCTTTTCCATTCCATTGACACCTTCCCATGAAATGAGCCATGGTTCTCAACTCATGAAAATCACTGGGCGGGGAGTAGAGGAGGAGATGTCCACTGTACACTTGATGAACTAAATATTCTCATGGGAGTCCAGGCAAAGGTAGCTTGTTCTTTTAATCTATCCCAGGAAATTCTAATGTGCAACTAACACTGAGAACCAGTTTCTTTTTGCATTAAAAAAAAATGGTCATCAGTCTAGTTTATTTTGTTGGGGGGAGTTAAGAGAGCAGCTGAAGATAAAAAACATGCTGTTTCCCAGAAAGGTGATTTCTTGGAAGTTTGATTGAAGTAATATTTTCTGACAGAAAGTACCTATTGAAAGGTTCCTACAAACTTAATAAGCTTTCACTAGATATTCAGTTCAGTTCAGTGCAGTCACTCAGTCATGTCCAACTCTTTGCGACCCCATGAATCGCAGCACGCCAGGCCTCCCTGTCCATCACCAACTCCCGGAGTTCACTCAGACTCATGTCCATCAAGTCAGTGATGCCATCCAGCCATCTCATCCTCTGTTGTCCTCTTCTCCTCCTGCCCCCAATCCCTACCAGCATCAGAGTCTTTTCCAATGAGTCAACTCTTCACATGAGGTGGCCAAAGTACTGGAGTTTCAGCTTTAGCATCATTCCTTCCAAAGAACACCCAGGACTGATCTCCTTTAGGATGGACTGGTTGGATCTCCTTGCAGTCCAAGGGACTCTCAAGAGTCTTCTCCAACACCCCAGTTCAAAAGCATCAATTCTTCGGCGCTCAGCCTTCTTCACAGTCCAACTCTCACATCCATACATGACCACTGGAAAAACCATAGCCTTGACTAGACGGACCTTTGTTGGCAAAGTAATGTCTCTGCTTTCCAATATACTATCTAGGTTAGTCATAACTTTTCTTCCAAGGGGTAAGCGTCTTTTAATTTCATGGCTTTAATCACCATCTGCACTGATTTTGGAGCACAAAAAAGATAAAGTCTGACACTGTTCCCACTGTTTCCCCATCTATTTCCCATGAAGTGATGGGACCAGATGCCATGATCTGCTGTACCCATATAGATAAAATATTATGAAATTTAAAAAAAATTTTTTTTGGTTAAAAGCCTGAGTTCAAGATTCAGACAAATCAATAAAATCCCAACTATGCTTCTTATTGTCATTCTGAGCAAGACCTAATAACTGTCTTGAGGTGTGTTGAACTCTACTGTTTTCCAAACCCACTTCTAAGGAAGTCATGTATATTAATTTATAAATTCTAAAAATTACCCTACAAGATTGGCAGTCATTTTGCTAAAGAAGAGTGAAGTTAAGTCACATGCCCAAGGTCACACAGCAAGTAAACAGAAAAGGAAGAATTTGAAGCCTATTCTTAGGCTCTGTATTTTGCAGTCCCACAACTGTTTCTAGGCCTTTAAAGGATAGAAACAAATATACTAATGCCTAAAAAAATTAACGTAAGAAAAATATACAATATAGTGTCTGACAAGAAGTGAGAGCAAGCCACGTTATTTTTCTTAGATTCAGTTCAGTCACTCAGTCGTGTCCTACTCTACGACCCCTTGGACACCTGGACACCAGGCTTCTCAGTCCATCACCAACTCCCAGAGCTTACTCAAACTCATGTCCATCGAGTCAGTGATGCCATCCAACCATCACATCCTCTGTCATCCACTTTTCCTCCCACCTTCAATCTTCCCCAGCATCAGGGTCTTTTCCAATGAGTCAGCTCTTCACATCAGGTGGCCACAGTATTGGAGCTTCAGGTTCAATATCAGTCCTTCCAATGAATATTCAGGGTTGATTTCCTTTAGATTGACTGGTTTGATTTCCTTGCAGTCCAAGGGACTCTCAAGAGTCTTCTCCAACACCATGGTTCAAAAGCATCAATTATTCGGCACTCAGCTTTCTTTTTAGTCCAACTCTAACATCTATACATGACTACTGGAAAAAACATGGCTTTGACAAGATGGATCTTTGTTGGCAAAATAATATCTCTGCTTTTTAATATAGTCTCTAAGTTAGCCATAGCTTTTCTTCCAAGGAGCAAGCATCTTTTAATTTCACGGCTGCAGTCACCATCTGCAGTGATTTTGGAGCCAAAGAAAACAGTCTCTCACTGCTTCCATTGTTTCCCCATCTATTTGTGATGAAGTGATGGGGCTGGATGCCATGATCTTAGTTTTTTGAATGTTGAGTTTGAAGTCAACTTTTTCACTCTCCTCTTCCACTTTCATCAAGAGGCTCTTTAGTTCCTCTTCACTTTCTGCCGAAAGCGTGGTGTCATCTGCATATCTGAGGTTACTGATATTTCTCCTGGCAATCTTGATTCCAGCTTGTGCTTCATCCAGCCTGGCATTTCACATGATATACTCTACATATAAGTTAAATAAGCAGGGTGATAATATATAGCCTTGACGTATTCCTCTCCCAATTTGGAACCAGGCTGTTGTATGTCCAGTTCTAACTGTTGCTTCTTGACCTGCATACAGATTTCTCAGGAAGCAGGTCAGGTGGTCTGATATTCTCTTATCTTTTAGAATTTTTCAGTTTGTTGTGATCCACACAGTCAAAGGCTTTGGTGTAGTCAATGAAGAAAAAGTAGATGTTTTTCTGGAACTCTCTTGCTTTTTCGAGAGCAACAACATTTCAAACAGATGTTGGCAATTTGATCTCTGCTTCCTCTGCCGTTTCTAAATTCAGCCTGAACATCTGGCTGTTCACGGCTCATGTACTGTTGAAGCCTGGCTTGGTGAATTTTTAGCATTATTTTGCTAGCATGTGAGATGAGTGCAATTGTGCCACAGTTTGGCATTGCCTTTCTTTGTCACTGCCTTTCTTTGGGATTGGAATGAAAACTGACCTTTTCCAGTCCTGTGGCCACCTCTGTGTTTTCCAAATTTGCTGGTATATTGAGTACAGCACTTTAACAGCATCATCTTTTAGGATTTGAAATCGTTCAACTGGAATTCCATCACCTCCACTAGTTTTGTTCGTAGTGATGCTTCATAAGGCCCGCTTGACTTCGCATTCCAGGATATGTGGCTTATTGTCCACTTCATCTGATTAATGAGGAATCTAAGCTTTTGAAACAATGTTTCTGAATACCAACTATATAAGAAATAGTTTGATTGTCCTTTATAAACTAACATTTTTAAATTGTTGGCTAGATACTTTTGAGAAACAGAGGTTAAATGATTATTTTGTGACTGTATTCCATTCTCTTTACATAATCCTCTCTCTCTTTCATAATACCTACTTTTTCAATAAATGTGTCAAAACTTGTATATCCTCCCCCCCCAGTCTTCACTGTTATACAGCACAAATGATTTGCATAAAAATCATAAAGTGAATTAAAAATTATTTAAATGAAAGTTAGTATTGTATTCTGGGTTCCGTCTCACAGACATATTAAATCACATTTAAATTTCAATTCAAAATTTTAAATGAAGAACAAGAGATCTACTCAGCATTCAACTTACATTTTAGATAATGCTTATGAGCATCAGACCTTCAGGAATTTATTGTAGAGTGGTATATTCATTTATGAAAATTATAATTAAAATGTATTTTAACTGTGATAATACAACCTGTACAGAAGTTAGTAGCTCATTTTTTTGCAAAGAAAATGGAATGAAAGATTACCTTTTTTCCCTGTACTTTTTATCAGGCATGTGAAAAGGATTAGAGTTCAAACCCACTTTCTCTCACTCTATGTTTATGCTACTACACATTCAAGAACATTTGTTATACTGTTTCCCCAGAGATAATTTTGCTGCTATTAACTTGAATATTGTTTTGCTTTAATTAGATAAATATCTATTGTGATTCATGTAGGGGATAGGGAAAACAAAAAGATGAGTGATTTAAACAACAAAAAAAATGAGGTTACTGTAGTTCTCATAAGTCTATAGTCCCTCATAACTTACAATTCTTAAATTATCACCAATCAACAATGCTACCAACAAACAGCCATAATAAATAGTTAACTCAAAGCACATAATTTCTTGAGCAATATAAAACGTTGAAAAACTAAAACAAAAGCACAGCATGCTAAAAATCAGACACCCCAAATTTCATTATAAAGAAACACAATTGAAGTAACACTGATTTAGCTTTTTTTCAATATGTGTTTACCAAAGCCACAGTTTATGATCTTTAGGGTAACACAGACTAAATAAATAACTAGTAGAGAAAATATATGTCCCAAAGCTCTTTTTCTACCTCAATAATCCATTTGGGTTAAGATAAAACAAAATGCGCCCAATTTACTGGATCATTTTATGTTTTTCAAAGGGGTATCTAATAAATATTCACTGAATAGTTTGAGAGCCAGCTCTACAAAAGTTCACTAAGCTTGTGATCTTCCAAACTACATCTTCCAAAATGCAATCAGAGAAGGAATTATTCTTCAGCATCTTTGGTGCAATAAGAGGTCTTGTTGTCTAAAACCAGCACCTATGAAATATTGTATAAAATGAATCACCATCTCAGATGTTGAAGACAGGCTAACATGCCACTAGCTCTGAGAAATCTTGCAGATAGATAATCTGGGTATGACCTTGTCGTTAAGCTAAATGATGGTTTAGAATCCAGATAAGGTGTAGCCCATCCCTGACCTCGCAGCATCCATGGCAGACATCAGTCATGTCGTCACTGACTGAGCCTAGGTTGGTCTCAAAGTCATTCTCACTCAGATTATTGCAGGCAGCCATGGCTAATTGGCCAGAGTTAATACATGGGATGAAATGTAGCTGTTATCCAATCATGGAACCATCTCCTAGAAATAGTTAACCCTGAAAGAATTGATTAAATTCAGGCATCTAGTTTTAACACAAAGGACAAGCTGTTTAACAGCCTCTATGTGGAATAGTAGAAGAATGCCTAGCTTGTGTATATGTACGCTCAGTGGCTTCAGTCATGTCTGACTCTTTGTGACCCCATGGCAGCCCATCAGACTTCTCTGTCCAGGGGATTCTCCAGGCAAGAATACTGGAGTGGGTTGCCATGCCCTCCTCCAAGGGGTCTTTCTGACCCAAGGATCAAACCTTGTCTGCATTGTATGCAGATTCTTTACCGCTGAGCCACCAGGAAGCCCTGTATGCTTAGCTTATGGAATTACCAGTTCAAGTTCCAACTTTAACAACTTCATCCATATATGTGCATAGTTGTTCTAAAAGTACAGGAAAGTCTTTTGAATATTGTTTTTGTTGTTTTGGGAGGTGATAAAGATACAAATCACCTAAGGGGCTTCCCAAGTGGCACTAGTGGTAAAGAACCCCGCTGTCAATGCAGGAGCTGTAAGAGACACATGTTCAATCCCTGAGTCAGGAAGATCCTCTAGAGAAGGGCATGGCAACCCACTCCAGGACTTTTGCCTGGAATATCCCATGGACAGAGGAGCCTGGCAGGCTATGGTCTGGTCCAAAAGGTCACACAGAGTCAGATACAACTGAAGAGACTTAGCACACAACATTTTACACCAGTGAAATTATGTGACTCTGTTGTTATACTAAACCTGTTGGGCTCCTGGAGCTACATTAAATACCAGGAGACACAATGCTGAAGAACTTGGTCTTGTGGGGCAAAGAATCACAGAAACAGGCTGTGACAAGGCAGTTTCAGAAGAACTATAGGGAAGGGTTAATAGCACAGGCCAGTGGAGTTTCAGGAAGGTGGCAGCATTTGTAAAAGTCTAGAAGGAAGAGAAAAATATGCCACATTAGGGATAGGAAATGACAAATACTTCAGCATGGCAAGAGGTGGTTTTTGGTTGTTTTGGTTTTGACTCTTTATGGAAGTATAATATTCCCACAGAAACATGTGGCAATGCATTTTCATAAACAGAATCCACTCATGTGTCCATGTACACAGCACCTAGATCAAGACACAGAATCAGTATTAGCACCTCAGAAGGTCCCCTCGTAACATTTTCCAGACTGATCTCTAAGCAGTGTTTTGCTATTGCTAAGATTTGAGGTGTGGACTAGCCAGAGATGAGGTTGAAGAGGCAATGGCAGGAAAAAAAAAAAAAAATCTCTTTTATCTTCTAAAGAAGGTGGAGCTTGGCCCTGAAGGCGGTGGGAGTGGGAGAGCGCTGGGGGCACAGAAAGGCTCTAGCCAAAACTGTAACCAGAAATGTGACACCTCTTAATTTCGTATCTCCACTACCATTTTCTGACACAAAATAAATAATTCATTTTGAATGAATTAATTTAGTCTGGTGAATAATTGAGTGGATAAATGGATGTTTTTCTTATTATTATTTTGGGGGTGGGGGGCTGTTTTGGGTCTTCGCTGATGCACAGGATTTGTTGCAGTGAGCAGGGGCTACTCTTCGTTGCGGTGTGCAGGCTTCTCGTTGCAGTGGCTTCTCTTTTGCAGAGCATGGGCTCTAGGGCAAGTGGCCTCAGGAGCTGAGACAAGTGGCCTCAGGAGCTGAGACAAGTGGGCTCAGTGCTTGCGGTTCCTGGGCTCTAAGGCACAGGCTCAAATGTTGTGGTGCATGCATTTAGTTGCTGCACAGCGTCTGGGATCTTCCCGGATCAGGGGTAGAACCCATGTCTCCTGCATTGACAGGTGGATTCGTTACCACTGAGCCACCAGTGAAGCTCCTGAATAGTCTTTATTTACTGCAAATAACGTATTTATTATTGAAAGATATGTAAAAGCATACACATATTCTAACAAGTCACACGTGTGCTAAAGGGATACCAAAAAAGAATTTTAAAATGATTACTTCATTCTTCTTATAAGAACCAATGAGATAAAGCATGTAATATGTTTGGTTCCTAGCACATAATAATTGCTCAATAAATGGTAGCCATTATTGTTATTCATTTAGTAAGCATTTATTGAGCATTTTTCTTTTCAAATACTGTGTTTTGTAGGTAAATGATGGCTAAGACATAGTCCTTTTTCTCAAATACTGTATTCATAAAGATCCAGGATATAAAGATGAAGAAAAGAAAATTTTGAGACAGGCACGGGTGCTCAGGTTCCCACAGGTAAGGGACAGACTCCTTTCTCCGGAAAAATGCAGTGGTGCTCCCTCCGCCAGGAGAGGCCTTGGCGGGATGCTGCAGAGCTCAGTCTGCCCGTTCTGGTCTCTGGGGCCAGGGCTGGGTTTCCCTCAAGAAGGCAAGAACCCTATGCATGCTGTGCTTTTTCTCCTTGGCACACAGTTCACAGCTCTTTGGCCAATAGCAGCTGTGGAAATTTACACTCCTTGTGTGCTGGAGGCTATCAATGGGACAGATGTTCGGCTAAACCGCACTTTCTCCTGCTTTGCCCCTGTGGGTGATGCTCTCGCGGTGACCTGGAATTCCTGACCTTGATATGGAGGCCCTAAACAGTTTGCTTTCTACCACCATGTGGAACCCTTCAAACCCATGAGTGGGCGTTTCAAGGACTGAGTGGTCTGGGATGGGAACCCAGAGTGGTATGTCTCCATCCTCCTGCGGAAGCTGCGGTTTGATGACAATGGAACACACATCTGTCAGGTGAAGAACCCACCTGATGTTGATGCGCTGATCAGGGAGATCCAGCTCAGCATCGTGCAGACGGAAAAGAAGAAAAGCTCAACCAGGGGGAAAAAGAAGGCTTCTGTTTCTTTAGAATACACAGACTAATATTCTTACGTGGAAGCTGAAGATTTCCCAGAACAAGAACCCTAAGACAAGCTAGAGTCAATGCAAGCTTTTCTTTGGCTTTTTCAGTTGTGATCTGTCTTCCAACCAGCGCTGCAGTATATAACCACCTAGATGAGCAATGTTCTTCTGGAGCCAGCATAAGGCTCTTCTTGAGCACATACTACCAGACTCACAAACAGCTCTGCTACTAAGGTTTTATTTAATTTTAGAATGCAAATAATTTTCAAATGCTCGCTAGCTTTTGTATACTAAGAAGCTGTATTTTTGCCCTTAAACACTCCTTGTGGATTATGACTTATATACTCATATATTGGCCTCAAATGAGATAAAAACCAAATTGTCATGTTTCCTTTGATATATTAATTTCTTTAGTGCAGCTTTCTAGCTACTAATGTTGATATGTTTACTCTTCTCAGTCTCAATTAAAGGGTGAACTAATTCTCTCAACAGTTTTGATTAATTAACAGAAAATCCTACATTCAAACTGTTAAATAACAGTTTGATTTTTATGGCTCTCCTTAAGTATGAGACACATCTTATTTTATTGAATTTCTTTCAATACTATGGATGAAAGGTCTTTGTTTTTGTTTGTTTTTGGTTGGTTGATCCAAGGTTTACGGTAGCACAAGCCAAAACCACAGACTAACTAGGGAAGGTGATAAAAATGCTAACAGACAAACGCCACCTCCAGATGAAATGCTCGTCACCTTTTATCTGTGCTCTGACAAGCAATCAACAGTTCTGATTTTTCACGAGCAGTGAATGACTGTTTAGCTTATATATTCCCCACTTCTAATTCAATTATTTATAGCAACAGAGGAAAATCTATGTTCACTTGTAGACTGGAATCATTATGCAGTTAAATGCAAGGATTCTGAAGTAATATATTACAATTTAAAACTTAGGGCTAGTGAAAATAAATCCACCCTAAGTTATGAGAATTTTCTCTAGTGTCATACAAAGCTCTCAGAACTGAAGCGATGGTTTAAATTTTTTATTTCTTGTATTTATTTTTTGTTTTAATATAGCTTGATACTTTCGGTTTTCACCAATTAGGCTGAAGATGTTATTTCTTTTAACAAACTGGACTTTCAAAATAGTTTATTGTAGTTGAAGATGATGAACTTTGATATTTTTTCCCCAATACTGAAAAAAAAAAAAAAACCCACCCTGGTATAATTTACATATGAATTTGAAATGCTTTCCATACCTGTCTCATTTTGCCTTTTATGCTGTCTAAAAAAGAAGTTTCAGTACCCAGTTTTGAAACTAAAAATCAGATTTAAAATCCATATTACCTTTCATTCACCTTTTCTATTTTTCTCTACAATTCAACCTTTGAAAATATAATAACTGGATATTTCTTCAAACAGGTGGCCTGGATAAAGTATAAGAGATAGTTGAAAACTCATGGAAGGTATTTCCAGCAAAACTTGTAGTTTGTGTCTTTTCTAAGTACTCAAGGATTAATACAGCCCCATTGTTCAGTGTCAGGAGAAGGCAATGGCACCCCACTCCAGTACTCCTGCCTGGAAAATCCCATGGACAGAGGAGCCTGGTGGGCTGTAGTCCATGGGGTCGCTGAGGGTCGGGCACGACTGAGTGACTTCACTTTGACTTTTCACGTTCATGCATTGGAGAAGGAAATGGCAACCCACTCCAGTGTTCTTGCCTGGAGAATCCCAGGGATGGGGGAGCCTGATGGGCTTGCCGTCTATGGGGTCACACAGAGTCGGACACGACTGAAGTGACTTAGCAGTAGCATTGTTCAGTGTCTTCTACTTAAAGAGAACTTTTGTATTGTAATTTATTTTTTATTGTCCCTTAAACAACATGTAAATAACCATCAGTAATAAAGCATTACAATTATTAAAAAAAGAAAAAGAAAGAAAATTTCCAGAGATTGATAACAAGACAAAAGTCCAGGACAAGTCAAAAAGAATATAAAACTAGGAGGGAAGGTAGAAGCCAAGCAAAAAGTTTTATGTCTTCCTCAGTGGATCAAATTGTGATGTGATAAAAGGGAAGATAAACCACAGGGTGATGAGCAGGAATTGTTCTAAAGAAAATTTTAAGGTGACTACACCTTCAATAATATAGCATTTATTTCTAGAGTTATATCTACCTTGTCTGTTTTTGTCCTTGTATTTATGTGCATCAGTCTAGGATGAACTAAATGGAATGGACCAAAATCCTACTAGGGAATGTTTGCTGGGGAAGGGAAAGATTTTAATCCCGAGGAGGCCAGTGTTAGAATGATGTCTAGAGATCATAAACACAATTTTTACTACATCACAGTAAGAGCTTAATTTGAGATAGTAAATCAGAGTGGGGATATAGAAAGAAACCCAGTAGAAAGAAGTTTCTTTGATACTTTGGTCTCCTGGTTATAACATTATCTGAAACTCGAGCTGTTCACTGCATCCATAGGGGATGATATATCCTTCTTTCTAAACACTGGGTCAAGTCCCCCTGTGTAGATGAGATGGGGCCACAGGGAAATTGAAATCCCTCCCAGGTGGGCAATGGGCAGTTTCCAAAAGGCTTGATGAGGAACAAAGCAAAAGGTGGCAGATGTCCCTATGCCTGTTGAAGGTCTTGAAGGAACACTTCCCTTCTTTAGGGTGCTTCCCTGCCTTATTTGGAGTCTGTGCTGGTATATAGAAAGTCTCTGCTTCTAAGTGATTCTGGCTCGATTACAGGTCAATTTTGAAAAACAAGGAAACAAAGGAAGTACTGATAGATTTAATCCATATGTTTCAAAACACTGCATGCATGTCAAAAGAGAACACTTACCAATCAAAATACCTAGAACTGAGGGAGATTAATGAAATCAGCAAATTATTTTTAAAATGTCAGTGTTCTAAAAAAGAGTAAGGGGGGCAGGCATTTTTTACTGTTGCTAATTTATGTTGAAGCATTAAATATTACAAAAATGGTGTGCAAAGAGGACCTATATAGTCCAGTGGAGGTTTGGAGTGCTATCATAACTGCAGTGTTAGAGACAAAACTCAAACAATAGCAACACAAACAAAAACCACAGCAGGATAAGGAGACAAAGAGACAAGAAAGCATTTTTCAATAGGCTGATCAAAGGAAATGAAATGTGAGCAGAAAAGTAAAAGCTATGAGGAAACAAGTCAGGTGAAAGGGGAGAAGATTTCCAGACAGAGGGGAAAACCAGCAAGTGAAAAGGCACTGAGGTAGAGCATACTTTATCTATTCTATGAATGATAAGGGGCCCAATGAGAGTCGATAAAAAGAAGAGTGACAAAAAATGACATCAGAGATATAGCCGGCAGCTAATTCATTAGGTCTTTGAAGCCCATAGGTTTGGAAGACTGATAAGAGACTTTAATTCTAAGAGGACTAGAAACCCATTGGAGTATTATGAACTGAGACATGAAATGAGCTAATTTACATTTTAACACTTAATTCCAGCTACAGTTGGGAGGATAAACTATAGAAAGGTAACAAATACATAAATAAACCAAGCAAGCAAGCAGGTGGTAATAACAGACACTTTTATAGGTCGATTGTCTACATAATTGGTCATCAGAATCAACATTTTTGAATATAAAAGGGGGAAGATGAGTTATCACACTGGGTCAATAGCAATGAACTGGGAACGTCACAGACAAACTGGGACATATGTTCGCCCTGATTAAAGGGCTGTTTTTGAGAATAAATTATTACTGAGTAGGTGTTCAAAGAAAAGCAGCCAAAATTAGTAGCTCACAAACTCTTTCACCAAATACTAGTGAACTGAGTATTAATGGGCTATAAACTAAAAATAATTCTTTGAGAGAATAAACCAGGGACTGCTAGGTTAAACTCAGGTAAACTGGTTCTTTACTAAAGGAGTTCTGGAGTTTTTTAAGACACTAAATACCTGAGCACTATTGATTGTATGCAGTGTATACCCATTTCTCCATCATTTGTCTATAGATTTTATTTTTTCAAAGAATTAGTACCTTGTGACCCCAGTCTTCCATGGAACTCAGTATGGTGGTAATGGTCCAGGAGAAAGGTATAGTTCAGAGGGAGTGGGATGGATGATGGATGGATATGGTTCAGAGATTTGACCCAGGCGTTTTAGTTAGATTGGACATCCCTGGTGGCTCAGATGGTAAAGTGTCTGTCTGCTATGTAGGAGACCCTGGTTCAATCCCTGGGACAGGAAGATCCTCTGGAGAAGGAAATGGCAACCCAGTCCCATATTCTTGCCTGGGAAATCCCATGGATGGAGGAGTCTGGTAAGCTACAGTCCCTGGGGTTGCAAAGAGTCAGACACTACTGAGCAACTTCACTTTCTTTTTAGTTAGATTAGTGGGTAGATAACTCAGTGGAATGAGGCACTCCAAACTGTAATATAAAAGCAATGTCAGGCTGATTAAGTAGCTACCAAAATATCCAGGTTGTTCTTATCCTCCGTAGATGCAAAAAAAAGCCTGTTTTCATTGTCCTTGAAAATCTATTTGCTGTGTACTTGTGGTTCTATGGACTTGATTTTTTTTTAATTTTAATTAATTTGTTTATTGTTTTGAGCTGTGCTGGATCTTTGTTTCTGCACATGGGCTTTCTCTAAGCTGCGGTGAGAGGGCTACTCTTCTTTGTGATGTGTGGGCTTCTCATTGCTGTGGCTTTTCTTGTCGAGGAGTACAGGCTCTAGGGAGGGGCCTTCAGTAGTTGCAGATCCCTGGCGTTAATGCACAGGCTCAGTAGTTCTGGTACACAGACTTAGTTGCTCCATAGCATGGGGGAATCTTATCAGACCAGGGATCGAACCCATGTCTCCTGCATTGGCAGGCATATTCTTTACTACTAAGCCACCAGGGAATTCCCTCTATGGACTTAATTTTATGCCTGGGAATTTTTTTGAAGTAAAGTCTTCTTGGTGCCCTTTCTCGCTCAGTAAGCACTTGGGGTCAGAGTGAAAGGCTGCTGCTGCTAAGTCGCTTCAGCCGTGTCCAATTCTGTGTGACCCCATAGACGGCAGCCCACCAGGCTCCCTGTCCCTGGGATTCTCCAGGCAAGAACACTGGAGTGGGTTGCCATTTCCTTCTCCAATGCATGAAGGTGAAAAGAGAAAGTGAAGTCACTCAGTCATGTCTGACTCTTAGCGACCCCATGGACTGCAGCCTACCAGGCTCCTCTGTCCATGGGATTTTCCAGGCAAGAATACTGGAGTCGGGTGCCATTGCCTTCTCCGGAGTGAAAGGCAGGGAACCAGAAAAACAGATTTTGAATTGCCACTGACACGTACATGCCAGAGACATGAATGGAAAACCAAATATGTAAAATATGAAGGCAAGAAGATGAGTTCTGAAATGAAAGAAGTACCTAACCTTGTCAGATACCCAAGCAGACAGTTTTCCTAGGTCCCAGGATGGAGGATATTGTTTGCAATTGCTTTTCATGCTCTCTGATGGGAGTTGTGTGGGTGAGTCAGCAATCAGAGTGCTTGGGAGCTGTTACCAGCTTCTAGATATTGACTCACGAATGATCCATAAATTCTTAAAAGGTGCTCAAAGGGTACCTCTCTAAATCTCTTTTCCTATTTAATCTTTTCTTTGGAGGGGAGGGGTGGGGGAAGGGCTACCTTCTGTGTTCCTGTAACGACTACTAACAATGACAGGTAACACGTAAAACAACTTCTTTCTGCTTTTTGTTTGTCTTTCTTTTTAGCTGCATATCAGTGAGATCTTAGCTCCCCAACCAGGGAATGAACCCACCTTGCCTGCACTGGAAACACGAAGTCTTAACCACTGGGCTTCCAGGGATTTCCATATAAAGCAATTTCTATGTGCCAGGCACTTTCCTCAGTGCTTTTATATACATTAACTCATTAAATCCTGACAGTAACCTTATCAGCTAGATCCCACTATCATCCTCATTTTCAGATGAGGAAAATGATACAGAAAGACTAAGTAAATCTGCCTATAGTCACACAACCAAAAAATAGTAGAGCCGAACAAATCTGGTTCCAGAGTCAATGCTATTATTCACTCCACTTTGGGCAAATTCCTCATAGAAATTAATGGAGAAAGTTACCTTTTTAATCTAGTTCTAATACTTATGAGCAAATAGAACATTGTTCTTATTCTACTGACACCACTGAAGTCTCTAAAGATCCGCAGTTATTACATTTCTCTCAAAGTTTATAGCTCTAATTTCTTAGATGCTCTTATGACACGTGTGTGAACTCCTACTTAATTTAATGCCTGAAAACTCACCTTTGAAGGGGCACCAGCTTTCTCTATTTTGTTATTCATTTAGTTA
The DNA here is from genome assembly GCF_042477335.2 of Ovis canadensis. Lineage (NCBI taxonomy): Eukaryota > Metazoa > Chordata > Mammalia > Artiodactyla > Bovidae > Ovis > Ovis canadensis. The sequence goes on from NC_091247.1 coordinate 83,839,363, forward strand.
ATGTGTTGACAGGGTTGAGAGCCACAACTCAGTCAAGGAGTACTTGCAGATGATTTGAGAGCTCCAGGTTCAGGGCATGAAAACCCGCCCTTATTAAGTCACATTTATTAAGATCTCTGTGAATCCAAAATGTCATCCAGCCTGTTTACATTCTTCAACTTTGACATCTATTGTAAATGTTGTGAGAATGGTTTTTTATGTCTTCATCTGATACTCTGACAAAGTATTTGGCCACAGTTAAGGACAGTGCCATGTGGCATATCACTCACTTTCTATCCAGCCTGAGTTAGCAATCTCTGAGCATGGTTATTTAGTAAGGGGGCTTCCATGGGGGCTCAGTGGTAAAGAGTCTGCCTGCCAATCAGGAGACATAGGTTCAGTCCCTGGGGTTGGAAGATACCTGGAAAGGGAAATGGCAACCCACTCCAGTATTCTTGCCTGGGAAATCCCACGGAGGGAGGAGTCTGGCTGGTGGACTACCACAAAGAGTTGTACATGACTTAGTGACTAAACACCAATTTAGTAGAAAGGGGAAGCTTAGTCACTCAGTCGTGTCCGACTCTGTGCAACCCCATGGACTGTAGCCTACCAGGTTCCTCCATCCACGGGATTTTCCAGGCAAGAGTACTGGAGTAGGTTGCCATTTTCTTCTCCAGAGGATCTTCCGACCCAAGGATCAAACACAGGTTTCCCATATTGTAGGCAGACACTTTACCGTCTGAGCCATCAGGAAGGGACTCCGCCTAATTGCATTATCAGGCAGTCCATATGCCTCCATTTGGCCCAAAGTGCTTTTGTGTAGTTATGTAAACCATTCTGATGAAGGTCAGAAATCGTGTACCAATAGCATCTTTCTCTTCAATTATTTTAAGGGTCCCTCAGTGTCATAAGGTTAGTGTGACTTGACTTTGAACATTGAAGCTCTTTGTCTCTTTGCACGTCCATGGCTCTTCCTCCAACCTCCAGAGTTCCTATAGAGTACTGATTGGCTCAATGTTCAATAATAAAAAGGTTTCATACACTGGAGTGTAATTTACTTATGCAAAGTATCTGAACAAATTTGAGCAACCAGGTACTTTCTTACTATCACTTTTATCTTTGACTCTAGTTTCCCATTACTAATATTTGCTGTCCACCCTCCTGTACATACATTCAATTGTCTATTCAACCCGTTTCCACAGACCCTCTGACTCAAACTTTGTTGCTCAGTCACTCAGTCGTGGCTGACTCTTTGCAACCCCATGGGCTATTGCCTGCCAGGCTCCTCTGTCCATGGGGATTCTCTAGGCAAGAATACTGGAACTCCATGCCCTCCTCCAAGGGATCTTCCCAACCCAGGGATCGAACTCAGGTCTCTTGCGTTGCCGGCAGATTCTTTACCATCTAAGCCACCAGGGAAGACCATGAATACTGGAGTGGGTAGCCTATCCTTTTCCAGGGGATCTTCCCAACCCAGGAATTGAACCAGGGTCTCCTGCATTGCAGGCGGATTCTTTACCAGCTGAGCTACCAGGGAAAACCTAGCCACCCCCATCCTAGCCACTCCCAACTATCTTCCACTTGGTTGCCAATGTGATCTTGCAAAACACAATCTTGATCTGGCATACACATGTAAAATCTGCTAATGAATCCATCTAACTTCCAGGATGAAATCTAAATTCATTCATTTATTCATTCATTCATTTCAAAGGGCTTTGGAATTGTATTCCTGCCTATGTTCCTAAGCTTGGCCCTCTTCATCTGCTAATAAACATTCTTTGTCCTAGCTTTCTTTACCAGACTACTTATCAGTTGATTCACTGAAATACTCAAGTGATTCAGATCTACTTTTTCTCACATGCTCGTTACCTTCTTTCTTCAGTGTTTTTTTTTTCCTCTTTTCACTTAATAAACCCTGCACTTGCTTTAAGACTCAATACAAGAACCATTCTCTTTGTGATGCTTCCCTCCCCATTACCTAACTCTGATTTGTATTCTTCCTTTGTGTTCCTGAGGCACTCTGCCTCTATCTCTGTGATAATACTTAGTATTGTCAATATGTACTTTCTCACCTCCTTGTTAGACCCTGTACAACTTGGTGACACATACTTATCTTGCTCTTTATATCTGAAGGACTTCATACATAAAATATCTGACTTACACCATACACCATACACTTACACCATAATTTAGGTGTAATCTATAAATGTTTATTGAATCATGGAATGAGTAGGTCAACATCATTCTCATTGGATGAACAACTAGAAGAAAATGTTCTCTAAAGAGTTACATTTTCCTCTTATCTTCCACATGCCCCTAGCAGGTAGTCTATTCCTCATTTAACTCAAAACTGTCAAGCTAATTTAAAAAATCTTACTTGTCCTTTATGTTCTAAGGTCTACTTGACTAACTTATAAACATATTTTTGTAACATTACTCATTCACATGATGTGTGGACTTGTGTGGTTGATGACCCAAAATATAGAGTCTGTTTACTGTTGCTGCTGCTGCTAAGTCACTTCAGTTGTGTCCGACTCTGCAACCCCATAGACAGCAGCCCACCAGGCTCCCCCCCTCCCTGGGATTCTCCAGGCAAGAATCCTGGAGTGGGTTGCCATTTCCTTCTCCAATGCATGAAAGTGAAAAGTGAAAGTGAAGTTGCTCAGTCGTGTCCAACTCTTCATGACCCCATGGACTGCAGTCTACCAGCCTCCTCCATCCATGTGATGTTCCAGGCAGGAGTACTGGAGCGGGTTTCCATTGCCTTCTCCGCTGTTTATTGTTACACTACCCAAATTCACCAATCTCAAAATGTATCAGCCTCAACATGAAAGGATTTACACAGAAGAGAGGGTGTTTAAAATCTCTCTCTTTCAGATGACTATTCTTTTAAATTATCTTATCTTCCACTATTCACAGATATTCTGAGAATAGCTTTTCAAAAACCAAGCACTAGTTTATCTGGTTATAAAGGGCAAAAATAACACATGGTGTTAAGGAGAACCTTCCATTAGCATTTGTAGCAACGTTATCCAGATCTTGACCAAACTGTTTGAAGTACTTGTCATTAGCAGTATTTTCTGTCTTCACCATTTCTGAAACTATTTTGGATAATATTTTGAAAAATAGATTTTTATCAAGCAAAACTGGACAAAACTTGGATAATACCTTGACTTGGATCTGGAAACTTGCCTCAGTTTACCAGTGTGCAAATGGGATATACCATGTATTCCTAATTATATCATCTGCTTATTTAGAGCAATGTGGTGTCCCATTTAGATAAAATCTAAAAATATAGATAAAACCTAAAATTTGACTTTAGGCTCTGTATTTTTCCATTTATTAGAGTTAGTGTTGTTTCCTACCAATGAGGGGGGAAAATGATAATGAGTAAGTGGTGAGTGCCTCATAATTGCTGGGAGAGTTTTTCCCAGAGCTCTTCATATGTACTTCTGAATGGGTCTGCTTTATTTTGGAGAAAAACAGAAGATAAAATGATACTGTTTGAGAACCAAATAATTTCTGACATCTAACAACTAAAGAATAACTGATAGTCCTTTATGACAAAGATTAACCCTATCAGCAAAGGAGGTGTGTCTTTAAACAGGTATTAGTTTGTTGGTTTTTTGGCCCTGTGGCACTTGAAATCTTAGTTCCCTCACCAGGAATCAAACCCACACCCTCTGCAGTGGAAATGCAGAATTCTAATGACTAGACTATCTTGGAAGTCCCAAATAAGCCCCAGTTTCAATATTTGAAGATTAAAAAAAAATTATTACACTCAAAATTCTGTGCCCTGGATCCAAGTTCCAACTCTGTCACAAAGCTTATAATTAGTAAGTCACTGATTTCCAAACTCTGTTTCCTCTATGGGATAAGGTAGCTGGACTTTGTAACCCCTGGAATCCCTTCTCTCTGTTATACTTCATGATCAAAAACTGCATGAGACAATGGAGTCATAATAGACTTACAACAAGGTCTTCATTGTACATGGTGATTTTTTATCTGCTGATACATCTGTGATTTGCTCTGACACCCACTCTCTGTTCTTGATGTTGCTTATCATTTTACATAACTCGTCCTAGTCATTGTCATCTGATGAAATAATAGGGAGGCATAATTGGAAAAGAAATGAAAACATGCTTTAAGAGTGTGTCCTGAACTTGGATCTTTCTGTTTCTCCTACACATTTAATATAGGATATGGTATTCCTTAGAAGACCATTTACTTTCAGACACAAAGACAATAATAATTATTATTATTATTATTATGATTCATTTGTTGAGCCACTACATTCTAGGCAGACAAGTCAGAATTTGAACATATATCTTCCTGACACTAAAATTCATGGTTTTTCTACCATGTCTTATGACTTGGATAATCACTGTTCAAAATGACATTTTTTAATTTCATCAGCAATAAAGAAATTGTGCCTCTGTGCCATCATAAAACTGTGTATAGCTTTTCAACTTAATCTTTATCTATCATGGTGCCTATGTTAAACAGACAAATCTAGTATCAAATTTCATCTCCCAGCAATATGACTTGCTGCTCAAGTTTTAACTTCAGTTCTTCATTTGTAGTGAGCTTCCCACATGGCACCAGTGGTAAAGAACCTGGCGCTAGTGGTAAAGAACCCGGCCGCCAATGCAGAAGATGGGAGGGGCATATTTCAGTCCCTGGGTCAGGAAGATCCCCTGGAGGAGGAATGGCAACCTACTTCTTCTTGCCTGGGAAATCCCATGGACAGAACCTGGCAGGCTATTGTTTGTGGTGTCGCAAACAGACACGACTGAACACATAGACTTCACTTGTAAAGGAAAGATTGTGTCTTCACCATTTTGGTGGGGGAGGGATGGCAAAATGAGATCATGGGTGAGAAAACCTAAAAGCCTGATGACAAATAGTTCTCCTTTACTATTTCCCCATGTATTTCCTTCTACATTAAAATCATCAGACAGAAAGGCAGAAGTTCTTGCCTCTGTTCCCAGCTCTGCAAATGGCTGACACAAATTACACGTAAGGATGAATGACATGAGCTTTCTTGAATATCAGCCAAAGGAGAGATGAAATAACCTCTAAGTCCCATTTGGTTTTGTAATTTATTTAATCTCAAATGCAATTTCTCATGCTAGTGTTTCCTCTTTGTAACCTGGGGTTTATCTTTAGTGTAACAAAAATTATTTCCAAACAAGCTATTGGATTAAGGACAAAAACATCTAGGTACATAGAAGAAATTACAAGGAAAATAGGTGGATCACCAATAGGCAGAGGGACAACTAGACCTATTAAGTCTGTTTGTTATTAGAACTTGGGCCAAAAGATTCAAATATTTGATTGGAATGATTGCAGAGGCCTGTAGAAGGGAGAAGGCAAACACACATTTGGGTAGATCAGGTCTGACCTCATGTTTCTTAAAGTTGCAAAAAGGGAAAAGTATCAGTTTTTAAAAAAGAGAGAAAAAGAAAATGAAGAAGTGGAAAAATCCATGACAGATGCAGAATATAGCTCCTGATGCTTGTACACTGATATAAACAATGTGAGAAAGATCACTGGATGATGATGGTGGGAGAACTGAAGTCTAGGCTAGGTTCTCCAACTTCCCAGTTCTGTGATCTCAGTAAATTTATTTTCATTTTCTAGATCTAAGTTTCTCTGACCATAAAATAAGAGCTTGAGTTGGTTGATGACTAAATATCCCTCACAATGACTGAATTTATGCATAGGAGAAACAGGTATTATGTAATATTATCCTTTTTTTTATGTGAAGAGAATACTTTTTTGTGTGTTAGCCTTTGGGCCTTACAAATGCAGAGTATAAATTCTATATTTTATCATAGGGCCTTCTATTTTCAGTTTCTAATATTGCAAAAATACAAATTTGGTAGGAAGTATAGTGAATGGCAGGATAAATTGAATAAATTAATAGATTTATATTTATGAAAAGAAGCACAGTTTATGTATTCCATGTATAAGTGGAAGATTTAGAAAAACAAACAATTAGAAGATATGAAAGGAGTAAATGAAGATCTGAAAACTACACAAAAAAAATTATTCTGTGTTTTTTACCTTCTGAGATACTAAAGTTTCTGTTTAGAATCAAAACCAATAATCAAAGGTTAAAACAATAGCAAGAAACTAATCTCTTCATGCCTTCTAATGAGCTATATATTTCAAAGTCAAGCACATTGGTTCTATCCTCATAAATCAAAAACATTCCAAGTGATTTATAATATTTAAATGATGCATATTTTCCTTGGATATGAGTAAAATATCCACACACTTTCACTAGTTTCTTGGTGAAAGAAAAACCATCCATCTCTGATGAATGTACCTTGAGAGGCAAGGAATAAACAGATTTCTGTGTTTGTTTTCAACCTAAGTATAATGGCACAAGAGTAAAATGTTAGAAATTTATCATCATGTCACCTTTCCCCATCCCTGGAAGTCACCATTCTACTTTCTTTTTTCTTTTTCTCTTTTTTTAAAATTGTTCTCCTTCTATCAAACCTCTGGTAACTCTCAGACCTATATTACTATGAACTCAGGTTCTTCTGCTGTTTTTAGTTTTATTGAGAAATAGTTGGCAAACATGACTACATAAGTTCAAGGCTGGTTGGTTTGATTTATACACATGGAGAAATGATTAGCACATGTGTAGCTAACTTCCATGATTTCATATAAATACAACAAAAAGAAACAAAAGGAGATACAAACAGAATTTTTAGATTCTTAGGATTTATTGTCTTACTAACTTTCCTATATATCATACATCAGTGTTAGTTATAGTTAACATGTTGTACAATACATCCCGGGTGCCTATTTACCTTATAGCTGGATGTTTGTACATTTTAACCACCTTCTCCAATTCTCCCTTCTTCCTCCCTCTGCCTCTGGTAACCACCGGTCTGATCTCTTTTTGTACGAGTCTGGTGTTCTTGTTTTGTTTGGTTTTGGTTTTTTTTAGATTCCACATGTAAGTGAGATAATACAGCATTTTTCTTCCCATGTCTGGATTATTTCACTTAGTATAACGTCCTCCAGTTTCATCCATGTTGTTGCAAATGCATCTGGAGATGAATGATGGTGATGGTTGGACAATAATATGAATATCCTTAATACCACTGAACTAAATACACTTCTAAAAACAGTTAAGATGGTTTCAGTTTATGTTTTGCCACAATAAGTTAATTTTAAAAATTTTTAGAGAAATGGTCATCAAGTGAAGGTGAGTGAGTTTTCTCACTTCACACTGGGCTATAAAATCTGAGAACTGCATTTTTCACGAGGTGAGAACTTGGTGATTTAAGAAAAGTGTTTTGTTGGCTAGAATTTGGAGATTGTTCTTATGGGAGAAACCTGCCAACAGACATTCTGATGCTTTCCTACTCAGAGATTAACCCCACAGAAGGTTGTCAAGAAGCCATGTAATTGTTCTTGTTGGAGCAGAAGTCTAAGAGTTTTAAGTACTGCGTTTGTCTTAAGGAAGAAAACTGAGTCTGCCTGTTCTTCCACCCTCAAGCTTTGTCCTGTCTTGTCTCCTTCAACCAAAGCACTCTAACCCCACAGTGAAACTAGTCTCTCCCCTACTTCCCCTTCCAACAATACACACAGTCCTCTTCCCACCAGAGTAGAAAAAGCTGCTCTGGTGTCTTAAAGGAGTAACACAATGTCAGAAAAATGAGACAAGATTTTTAGATTTTTTGAAAAAACTCAGAGCCATGACCTTGGGAAGACAAGTCATCTGTCCTCTACTCTGCCCTGTACCCCACCTTATGAGGACTCCATTCCCATTCAGCACCTGCTCTGTATGTCATGCTGACCTCAACACAAATGCTTTTTATTTCTTTTTCTTTTTTTTTGCCATGCCTTGTGGCATGTGTTATCTTAGTTCCCTGATCAGGGATGGAACCCATAGTCCTTGCATTTGAAGCAAGAAATTTTAACCATTGGACCACTGGGGGAAATCCCAGCACAAATACTTTTGAGTATATATTTCCTTTTGCTTTGCAAGGCTCATGTAGCCCCATGCACAGCAAAATTTGAGGTACATTTTACTTTTGTTTACAGATGGTAACACTAAGCAGACAGACTTGATTTCTTACTCAGTGTCTGTTCTAAACTGCCAGCAATGTGTCCCCACAGGCCGGTCTCTTTAGTTCCCTAAGCCTCAGTATTCTATCTGTGAAACAGGGCTCCTGATCACCTCCTAGATTGAGGTAGCAGCTACAGATGTTTGTAAAGCACTAGATGCTGTTCCTGACACAGAGTAAGCACCCAGTCAATGGCAATTATCCTCATTAGAGCCTTATTGTTACTACAATTATGATTATCTCATGGGATTCTAACACAGATCATTTCCAAACCCAGGATTCTGTCCTCTGTCACAGAGCCCTAGGCTCGCAGAGTCCTGCAATCTACCCCAGCGCAAATGAAAGACTCAACCACAGGGCACCGTGTACCCTCTCTCGGTTTTCACTGAAATATTACATGTGGAGAGACACTGTGGAAAGATCCTGTGAAAATATGAAGAATTCTAAGACGCGAGTCACAAAGAGTCGGACCCGACTGAGCGACTAAGCACAGCACAGCACAAGACGTGAGCACAGTCCTAAAAAAAACTCAGCCAAGTACAGAAATCCAATGTTATGTAATACTAAAATGACACACAGAATGAACTCCTGTGAACTTAAGTAAGCTTTGTGCTCAGTGCTTAGTGCTTAGTCGATCAGTTGGGTCCAACTCTCTGCCACCCCACGGACTGTAAAGACAATTTGGGGTGGGAGGAAGACAAAATATGAATGAGGAAATGAATGGCTTTAGTGCAAAAATCTTTGCTGTGCTTCTCCTTGTCCCTACCCTCTTCACGCTCCCCTCCTCCACCTGCCCCAGCCTTCGGTCACTTTACTTAAAAAAAAAAAAAAAAAAAACAGTTGGTTTTGTTTAAAAATACACTGTCAGATGAGACTTCCCTTTTGACAGTTAAAAGGAAACATGCTCATTCTTTCCACGTGCTGAACAGGCTCTCGAGAAAAAAAAAAAAAAAAAAAAAACCAACTTGAGAGTGAGCAGTTTGGGAACCCTGTTTCAAGAGGATTTGTCTGCATATTTGTGAAATGAGATGGCAAGCGTCGATCCTAAGAGCATTTTGATGACCTAAATCTCCTAAATTCTGTCTCATGGCAATTCCCTGTCATTTGCAGTCTTTCGCCAGCTTTCTCAGTGTGCCTGGGGAAGATGAGAGAGGAGAAATATGGATAAAAAGGCTTCACTTTTTTTCAGTCTATTTCTGTCCACAGAAGGTGTCCCCCTTGTGGTAACAGCAAAGGCTAGTCTAGCATTTCATCTAATCTTGTGATATTTCACACATGTACAAAGACCTTTCCGTACTCTGTCTATCCATCCTTTTAATAGCTCTTGCTTCTAAAAGAGCAAACGTTTACTTAAACACTCATTCCTACCTGAAAGTTAATGCTAAACTCAAAGCCAGATATGAAGTCAGCTGGCTCTAAACTCCTTAACCTCATTTATTGTTATTGTTATTTTGAACTTCCCCTTCCTTAGGACTGGTTGTATTGTTTTTCCATGAAGTCCTATCAGAGATTAAGATGGTGTTATCTATCCATTAAAAGTTTACTTACTGGAGCATGAAAAAGTGCTTAAGCACCGTGTTTGTTTCAGTGCAATAGCTGACCATTAAGCTTTCTCAATTATGAAACCTAGCCCTTGCCTTTTTAGCAGCCATGGGAAAACTGGTCTGAGTCAGCATGCACTGCAGAGAGCTACTCTCACTCCTATTACTCTCTCCTTGGATTCAGAGTAAACACTCAAGTGGTAAGAACTGAGAGTTTTGCTTTTTTTTTAAGGAAGTATCTCAATTGAACCACTGGTTCTCTGTCTTGAGTACTGATTAAGAATTGACTGTTTTTTCTTCAGCCTACTGTATCAATATATCCAATTATCTTCTCCCAACTGCAGAAATAGGGAAGGTTTATATGCTGCTTTATTCAAGCAAAATGAAAGGTTATTAAGAGCTCTGAGACATTAGTTTTATAAAGGAAATTCAAACTAGACTCTTTTGTAATTGGAGAATTAAAAAAGGTAAGAGAAATGTGAAAAATTCCTCTCAATCAGCCATCTTCTATAACTAATCTCTGAGATGCTTAGGCAAAATGTACATTATGGATCTAAAGTGTTGGAAATTGTCAGATATTAAGGAAAGAATCTGAGTAGTGCAAATCAGTATTTAGCTGTATGGATGCCTACATCTCATGTATTTTGTCTCTAATACTACCTCCTCAAGAAAGACTGATAGCTCATGATTTTTCACCATTGACAATATTGTGTATTTCCTTTATGCAATACATGTTACTTATGTAATAGCTGAAAAAAGAAACTGAATATTTCAACAGTACTTTTAAAAATGTATACCACCTTCTTCCCCAAAATAACTGATGCAACTCCCATTAAGGTTTTATATACAATAGACTAGGGTAATAACCACAGAAAGCCTCATTCATATGGCATCCTTGGGCATAATTCCCATTTTCTGCATATTCTTTGAAACTTTTATTCATCCATATGTTATCTTCTATGCTTTCCCCCAAAATGTGATATTTTTTAAAAAAATCAAACAGAATTTTTTGTTAGAGACAGAAATATATCTCATCATCTAATGGTAGAATTAGATTTCATGGGACATGATCTGGTTAAAAATCCAGATCCAAGGACATCCTAAAATAAATTCTACCATTTTTGATACTCATACTGAAGCAGAAGACGTCAGTACTTTCTTTTGCCATCTTTATTCTTTCTCTCATATCAGGGCTGTATTTTTCTGGAAGGCATTATTTGAATAAATTTGTTGACCATTTGTTTGAGAATCCATAGCATAAACACTTGTATTGTTTAGTATCACCAACTTGCAAGGTGGGGAAGGTGAAACAGACATTTATGTTGTTCCAAAGCAACGGTTGATTGGTTCATTATCATTGACATTTGTGAAGGGAAATGAATTGATAAAATATAACTGTGCCTCCGCTAATTATTGGGCTATTCATTTTTTTCTGTGGCAATGGTCACAGTCTAATGAAACTAGTGTGTTTATCATTCCCCGTTATCTTAGGACAAACTGCCAATGAGTTAATATTGAATCTTGGTATCCTTATGAAGTTCATATGAGGCAAATTCCCACTGTTCAAAGCACTAAATTGACCATCTGGAAAATACTATGTAACTTTGGCCACCACGTTTTAAAGAGTTAAAATATAAGTAATCAGAAAGGCAAAACATTTCATCAGAACTGTAATGATGAACAGGTGAAAGAGCCATGGATGTTTAAATTTGTTTGAGAAGGTATAAGAGCTTCCTGCCAGTACAGAAAGGTCCATCATACATAAGTTGAGAGTTTTATTTAGAGTATGATACCACCATCCAGAGGAGAGCAGAAGAGTCCCAAAAAGCACAAAGAAGTTTCCAGCAATTTAACAGGTACAGCAAAGCATTGGGCTTCCTTGAGAAGAAGTGAGTTTCTGTAGGGTGATAACAAGTGTTCCTCAAGCATCAGATAACTAATTCTGAGACGTGTTACTGAAGAAAATAATTTAGTACCAAAGAATTTGGACTGCATAATCTCTAAGGGCACTTCCAAGTCAAATAATTTAGAATGATTTGATTACAGGGAAGACAAGTGAACAAAGAAATGCAAAATCCAGAAGATATGCTCATCTTCACACATAAGAAGTGAAAACAAATACTTATTTGAATAAAGGAAAAGTATACTGAAGAGCCTTGAATTATGAAATTGGCATGCTCAGATGAGGTAGAAGACCAAGAAAAAGTGGCAGGTCAACCAAGAAAAAATGGCCCCAAATCAAACTATGACTATTTTATCATTTGCAATTAAGGGAAGCACAAAAGGGGTTCTAAATGATTATTGTTGGATTCGTTCATTCATGTAACCATTTATTGCACTTCAGATAAGCCAGGCAACATGCTAGTGTGCCTACTTTGTGTACCTGCTGTGCTAGCTGCTTGGAACACCACAGTGAACATTCTCTGCCCTAGATAAACTTACACTGCATTGCAGAACTAGATATTAACCACAAATTTTGTAATTTTCACTCATTACAGTAATGATGAGTATATTTCTAGAAGTATAGGGTGTGTAGCAGGGGACCCTAACTTCCTGAAAACTTTCTTCAGAAAATGATGTTGAGCTGAGTGAAAATAGCTACCAAATTTTAAGGCACTTAGAGAATGAATGTAACAATTTGATACCAACACAGTGGGGGTTTCCCAGGTGGCACTAGTGGTAAAGAACCCACTAGTGTTTTGCACTATGAGAAACCCACTAGCTTCTTATGAAGGAGACATAAGAGACGTAGGTCAGGAAAATGCCCTGAAGGAGGCATGGCAATCCATTCCAGTATTCTTGCCTGGAGAATCCCAGGGACAGAGGAGCCTGGTAGGCTACAGTCCATGGGGTTGTAAAGAATCAAACACAATTGAGGTGACATGTACTCACCGACACAGTGAAAATGCAGAAATATAGACAAAAAAAAATATGTAATACCGTGTGGAGACATATTAAGTATGTAAACAATATCTGCAAAAGTCATTTGCTATCTATACTATGTCATCATCATGTATAATCCATTTTCCAATAAAGAAATTAAGAATCTACCTGCAGTACAGAAAGCAAAGAGGAACTAGAGAGCCTCTTGGTGAAAGTGAAAGAGGAGACTGAAAAAGCTGGCTTAAAATTCAACATTCAAAAAACTAAGATCATGGCATCTGGTCCCATCACTTCATAGCAAACAGAAGGGGAAAAAGTGGAAACAGTGGCAGATATTATCTTCTTGGGCTCCAAAATCACTGCTGAAAGTGATGGCAGCTATGAAATTAAAAGACTAAAGACCCTTGCTCCTTGAAAGGAAAGCTATGACAAGCCTAGACAGCATATTAAAAAGCAGAGATGTCACTTTACTGACAAAGGTCTGTATAGTCAAAACTGATTTTTCCAGTAGCCATGTATGGATGTGAGAGTTGGACCATAAGGAAGACTGAGAGCTGAAGAACTGATGCTTTCGAATTATGGTGCTGGAGAAGACTCTTGAGAGTCCCTTGGACAGCAAGGAGATCAAACCAGTTGATCTAAAGGATATCAATCCTGAATATTCATTGGAAGGACTGATGCTGAAGCTGAAGCTCCAATACTGTGGCCACCTAATGCAAAGAATTGACTCATTTGAAAATACTCTGATGCTAGGGAAGATTGAAGGCAGGAGGAGAAGGGGATGACAGGGGATGAGATGATTGGATGGTATCACCTACACAATGGACATGAGATTGAGCAAGTTGATGATGGACAGGGAAGCCTGGTGTGCTGCAGTCCATGGAGTCACAAAGAGGTAGACATGACTGAGTGACTGAACTGAACTGAATTGAACCTGCAGTGCAAGAGACCCAGGTTTGATTCCTGTGTTGGGAAGATCTCACGGAGAAGGGAATGGCAGCTCACTCCAGTATTCTTGCCTGGGAAATCCCATGGACAGAGGAGCCTGGTGGGCTATAGTCCATGGGCTCGCAGAGTTGGATATGACTGAGTGACTAACACTTTAAAGTAAGGATACATGTCCAGTGTGCAAAAATTACATTTTGGAAAATTTGGGTTGATTATTAGTAAAACATGCTTAAAGATCCCTTCCATCTCTAAAGCTAGATATCTATGAGACAATAAAAAATGCAACCGGTTAGGATAAACATGGAAAATGTTTAACTGTGAATCATTAACATTAAAATTACAAATAATCGATAGTTATTGTTGCTGCTTAGTTAATAAGTCATCTATGACCCCATGGACTGTAGCCCCAGGCTCCTCTGTCCATGGAATTTTCCAGACAAGAGTACTGGAGTGAGTTGCCATTTCCTTCTCCAGGGGATCTTCCCTCCTCAGGTATTGATCCCACATATCCTGAATTGGCAGGAGGATTCCTTACTGCTGAGCCACCAGGAAGCCTCAATCAATACAGTATTGAGAGATTTTTAGATTCTATGTCATTCTCTGTAGTATTGATCTCTTAATGGGCTTTCAATAAATAATTATTGAACAACTGATTCTTTCCTAATACTTGAAATAATTTATTTAGAAGAAACAGATTTTCTCTTTGGGGAAAGATTGTGCTTTGTTAGTTTATTTAATTATTAATCCCACCAAAGCTGTTGTTTTACAATGCGGCTGACTGACGTTTCTTGGTTAGTACTGGCTCGTCAAGCATGAATCGGTTCATTTTGCTCCTGTGATCCATCATCCGCTCCTTCCTTCTACGCACTACTTCCTCTTAGCCTATAAAAGTGATTCACTTCGCACTCGCTACCAGTTTCCTCTGTATCTCAAATGTTCGCATTTATGTCACATCCACCAACTTGTGCCATTTGTAGAAGAGCATTTTATTTACCATTTATTCATTCATCAAATACTAAATGCCTGATAAACTCAGATCATATGTGAGATTTTCTACCAAATACGGTGGGAAGTTGCCCTATATAAAATGCCTTCTCTCTATCGCTAAAAATTTCAGCACCAATGGATTACTTTGTATTAATATTTCCAGGGAATCTCTGAAGTGGTAATTATTCTACAATAGAAAGAGAAACAGTTTGAGCCATCAATAACCCAGTTAAAAGTATTTTTAAAATAATTTTAAAAGTTTGTTTACTGTGCATTTAATTTTAGTTTTATATTAGAGTACAGTTGATTTAGGGCTACCAAGGTGGTACAGTGTAAAGAATCTGCCTGCCAATGCAGAGACGCAAGAGACTTGGATTCTGTTTCTGGATTGGAAAGATACCCTGGAGTACGAGATAGCAATCCACTCCAGTATTCCTGCCTGGAGAGTTCCATGGACTGAGGAGCCCAGTGGCCTATTGTCCGTAGGGTCACAAAGAGTCAGACATGACTGAGCAACTGAGCACACACATACACACACACAGAGTTGATTTACAATAGTTTATAGTTTCAGATGTACAGCAAAATGATTCAGTTATACATATATCTATATTTAAAAAAATTTTTCCCATTTGTGTTTTCATTTGATGGGAGAAATCAGAGCAAAATAACAATGATCCCTGAGATAAAGAGGGGATAATGACCAAGGTGAAGAAGAACATATCACCCGCTTCATTGTTTTCTTGAAAGAAAGAAAATGAAGTCGCTCAGTCATATCCAGCTCTTTGCGACCCCATGGACTATAGCCTACCAGGCTTTTCCATCCATGGGATTTTCCAGGCAAGAATACTGGAGTGGGTTCCTGACCATTGAACAAACAGGACTAACAGGGAAGGATCATAAAAGCAGCATTATTTTTCCTTGCTCTGTTCTTTTAAACCTAGATACAAACCTGGACAGCAAGTGGTAAAAGGCAATTGTTAAGTGGAAGTCCTATAATCACTTCAAGACATTCACATGGTCCTAGTATGGAAAACAAGATATCTGGTCTCATATAACGATCAGTTTAAGTTGATACAATGTTGAGTCCTTTCCCTGGGCTCTGTTGAGAATGGCTGTAGGCTGACGACCTGTAGGGTGAGGGCTGGGAGGGAGGGTAGGAAGATGGTTGTTCTTTCCTTGCCTGCTGGCTTCCTTCCTCCTCCTCCTTCTACTTTTGCTAACCTAATGAAAGTTAGAGTTCTTTAACAGGATGGCTTCTCGTAATCAGGCAGGTGTCTGACTTTCTCAGGGATTGTCTTGGATTCTTAAGAGATTCCACCAGGGGATAGATTAAATTACGATTCCCAACATGCAAGCAGTTGATTGTATTTTCTTGGGCTTGCTCTTCCATCTTGCACTGTGTCCTTCCCCTCAGGTTCCTTACATTCCAGGGGGTTACCCTAATGAATAGAAGTTAACATGACCCAACCCAGCTCTCTTGTGTTAGTGGCCCAAATCCAGTCCATGAGAAGCACTTAATACATCCTTTGAATGCTGCCTGTTGTTGGTCACTTAAGTTCCAAAAGTAGACCTCAGCCCTCCCTCCCCCCACCCTGCTAACTCGGGTGATAGTAACTTTGACTCTCACCTTTGACTTTTTGAATGTATGTCACTCATTCTGGGAGCTTCCCGGGTGGCGCTAGAGGTAGGAGACTTGGGTTTCATCCCTGGGTGGGGAAGATCCCCTGGAGGAGGTCCACTCCAGTATTCTTGCTTGGAGAGTCCCATGGAAAGAGGAGCTGGCTGGCTGTGGTCCATAGGGTCACAAAGAATCAGACAGGACTGAAGTGACTTAGCACACACACAGGCACGCATTATGGACTCCAAATTCCAGAAAGACACATTTCAAGCTCCCCAGTCCGTCTCACTAGATTTGTTGGATGATGAGGACAGGAGGTGCTGGGAGTTTCTGTTTTTGTGGAACCATCAGGGAAGGCTTCTATGATATGGCTATGCAAAGATAATTTATTGTAAGGATCCTGGGAAGCTCATAGCATCCCTGGGGAGAGTGGAAAAGGAGGTGGGAAGCATGAGTAGGAACAAGGGAAGAGTGGATAGCCAGACTTAGCTCATGCCAGCTCATCACAATCTTCCTGGGTGCCAAGCTGGCATCACCCCTCTTCCTTCCAAAGGGCACTCATCACTGCTATGCTTGGAAACTGGATGTTGCTGCTGCTCCCACCACTGCAGAATGGCCGCTCCATTGTTTTTCTCCGTTGAGAGGCAGAGCCAGGTGCCTTTGGCTGATGGCAGGTTATGTGCCCACATTCTTGGCGCCTAGTGGCTGGAAGCAAGTATCTAGACTCTTCAACATCTGTGGTGTAAAGCAAGCTGAGCCTTAACATTCATTGGCCAAATAATAATTACTGAACATCTATGATCTACCAGGCTCAATTATGCATTAGACTCTGGGGTTGAGCAAGGCAGTAAGATATTGTCCCTCCTCTCAATGAGCTTCCCTTCTAGAGGAAGGCATGGAGTGATGTTAATAAGTGATGCAGGGAGCCCTTTATTTAGGAGAGCTTCCCTGTTGGGCAACCAGAATACTTCCTCATGCCTCCATGTTCAGATCCACACTACAGGAAGACAAAATTCCTTTACTCCATATATCTCTTCATCTGGCTGTTGATTCAGATTATTTAATATCTTTTTATAATAAATAGGTAATCTAGTGAGAAAAATTTCATGCAGGGGAAAATAAATCCTAATAGAAGACTGGAGAGGGCAGAAGATGTTACCCAAGCATGTAAGGTAGAGAAATTCCAAAAAGCGAAGTAAGAGTATCAAATACTGAAAGCAAAAATCACCCAAGAAATATCTATCCCAGGGATCTAATTTAGCAAGATATCTAAGAAGTCATTTAAACAAAATTCCAAAGGAAAATCTTTGACACTAATTTGACCAGTAGCAGTCCAATTGGAACAATAATCATATTTTCTCCAAAAGTGACAGGTTATGAGGGCTAATTTTATTTGGATGAATAACAATAATGCATTTTTGAAAAATGTAGTCATATAATGTTAGTTACATTTATGTCTGCTTTATACAATGAAATATTCTGAACAGAACAGTGACTGGAATGAGCGGTCAAAATAGAAGCTTTTATTAGTTCGCATTAAATTTAGCTGCAAATGACAGAAACCAAAAAATAAATGTTTCTTACAGAAGAGAGTGGTCTGTCTCTCTCTAATGGACATATTCTGGAAATAAACAATTCAGGGCTGATAGAGTGGCTTTGTGATCACTAGGACTCCTTCTAGCTTGATGCTTTGCCCACCCTTATTTGCTGTCACAAGGATCCTCACGGCTGCTCCAATTCCAGTCCTCTGTCTGCATTCAAACCAGCAGAAAGGAGAAAGGGGAAGAGAAAGAAACAAAGAGAGCATGTTAGCTGACTTTTAAGAGGTTTTCTGGAAGTTGTCACATGACAATTCTGTTTCCATTTCATCAGGCAGAACTTAATCATGTGGCCACACTTTACTGCAAAGTAGACTTTATTCTAAGCATGTAAAGTTGAGAGATCTGTTACTAACAGAATATTAGACTAGAAGATTAGCAATCTCTGTCAGTTTGCTTTTTCTTTTGTTTTGTTTGGCTTTTATTTAATGGAGCTATTCTTTTGCGGAGATTAGTTTTCTGTCTTCTCTCTTCTCTGAATACTGAAGCTCCCTACAGACTTTCTCATGTTCCTTATAAATTTTAGACTACCATACACCCTTCCATTCTAACCCACCTTTGATTTATGAGATTATAAGATTAGAGATGTAGCTTCTCGTACTTTTCATCACTCAAAGTCTTCATCAATTATTTATCGTATATATTTCTCAATGTATACTTTGTGATCGTGTATTTTAAATTTAGATTTTAAAATATGAAGATATTTAAGTCAATAGAATGACCTAATAGTTGCTAAGAATGCATAAATATTTGACTAATTATTGCATATTTTCATTTATTGTCATCAGCACTTTAGCTCATCTAGAGTGTAACTACGGCGCCTCTAACACAAATAAGGAGAAGCATTGTCTCTATGGTTTTCAGAAAACAGGAAGTTTCAATAAGAGGCGTGATGTTGACTATTGTCATAGTAAAGGAACCAAGTCTCTGGAGACAAGCTATCTGGGTTCAAACCCCAGCTCTGCCACTTACTGTGTGACCACAGCAAGTTACTTAACGTCTCTGTTCCTCATTTTTTTTGAGTGTCTGAAACAGTGATAATAACAAGGATGAATTGTCATGGTAGTACTCAGAGGTGGATGGTGAAGCTGAGGAAGCTTCTGTCCAGAGACACTCATATTCAGGGTTCCCCTCCCAGTCCCTGGGAGAGGTCCTGGCAATATGTTCATATGATTATTTGCTTTGGCAAGATTTACAAAAGTAAGATCTTTTTTTTTTTTTTTTTTAAGGAGACTCCCAAACTGTAAGATTCAGTCCTTACAAAACTTGAAGTCTCTCCTGGCAGTTTTGCATTGAATTGAGAACCATAAACGACCCTAAGGCTGGGAGAATCCTTGGATTACACAGCCTTCAGGCACCGGTGCTCCAAGCCAACTGAATCAAAGACGAGTGGGACCTTGTTTTAAAAAGTACAGGAACTCAGAAACTACACCTTCAGAAAGAGAACCTTTAGAGATAGGTCTTACAAATTTTCATTTTAATCAAGCTTTTCAAGTGAGTCTAATGTGCCTTAAAGTTTGAAACACTACTGTAATACCTCTTCCAACTTTGAAGTTCTTAAACTATGCCACCCTGGTTCTGGAATTGCCAAATAAAAGGCTATGGAAGAACCAGAAACCTAGCCCCCTCAGTCAGAATTTGCCCAGGGCAAGGAATGCTCTGCATTTTTTTTCCCCCCAGTGTTTTGTTGTTTGGCCAAGTTAGGTGACATGGGGGATCTTAGTTCCTGGACCAGAGACCGAACCTATGCCCCCTATATTGGGAGTGTGGAATCTTAACCACTGGACTGTCAGGGAAGTCCAGGAATGTTCTGAATTATAAGAGAGACAGAAAGGAATAGGGCCGGAAGAGTTCCAAGCCCACATTTCAGATAAAGAAACAACTTGTCTGAAAGGGTTAAGACTTCTGAGCCATTTGTTCTCCACAAGTTTATCTTCAAGAATAAATCAATTATGCCATCTCCTCCCCTACCCATGAGTCCAGTGATAAAGATTATGATAGTTCTCTTCAGTATGAGATTTTATTAGCTCAAATTAAGCTATGTTGTTTTTTTATGGATAGACAAGAGGAATCTAAATGATTGGCTACTACTCTTTCCCAGACAAACTGCGAGATGTTCTACAAATGTCCTTGCCTTGAATTGTTATAACAATCCAACAAGAAAGGTGCTCTTCCTATTTTATGAATGAGAAAACTGAAGTACAAGCAGGTTAAATAACCTTGGGTAAAATGACACAGCCAACATGTAGCAGGGATTTAAATCCAGGTATGGCTGAATTCCCTGGCTTCCCTGGTGGCTCAGTAGTTAAAGTGTCTGCCCTGCAATGTGAGAGACCTGGGTTTGATCACTGGGTCGGGAAGATCCCCTGGAGAAGGAAATGGCAACCCACTCCAATATTCTTGCCTGGAGAATCCCATGGATGGAGGAGCCTGGTGGGCTACAGCCCACAGGGTCACAAAGAGTCGGACACGACTGAGCGACTTCACTTTCACTTTCCTTTCTTCCATGGCTGAATTCATTGCCTGTTTTGACACTCCACCCCCTCAACAGTGTGGTGCTTAAATATAAACATGACACTCATTTGCATGTGAGGTGACATTCAGAGCTTAAACCTTGAAAAGTTATGATACAACATGCCACAGAACCAATTATTTGCCCTCTTTTCTATACCCCTTCCCTTGTGGCTCAAACGGTAAAGAATCTGCTTGCAGTGCCAGAGACCTGGGTTCAATCCCTGGGTCGGGAAGATCCCCTACAGAAGGACATGGCAACCCACTCCAGTATTCTTGTCTGGAGAATCCCATGGACTGAGGAACCTGGCAGGCTACGGTCCATGGTGTCGCAAAGAGTCGCACACAACCAAGCGACTAACACTTTCTTTCACTGTGTCCCTTTTTCCTCCCCATGTTAACCCATGAGCTTTAAAATGCTAAGTGCCTGTGCACATATGCAAATGCAAACACAAGAATATTTGCTTCCTCTTAGAAAATGACTCAATCAGTGAATGATGTCCTGCCTTTTTTTTTTTTTTATGCTATAGTTGTATCTAAGGGCAAAAATATGCACTCCTCTTTTCTCTTCCCACATTAAAGGATATTGCAGTAGTTAAAAGGTTATGGTTGTGATCTTTTGCATTTTTAGGCATTTTTGTTTAAATATCATTGGTGCAGTTATAGACAGAGATTTGTTTAAAATATTAAGATTAGATGGTGGATAGGTGGTCTCAGGTGCCACATAACATCTGAGTCTTCATCTCTGAGCATGCCCTGAGCTCCTTCATTGTGTGTTAGTCAGTTGTATCTGACTCAGTGACCCAGTGGACTGCAGCCCTCCAGGCTTCTCTGTCCATGGCATTCTCCAGGCAAGAATATTGGAGTGGATTGCCATGCCCTTCTCCAGGGGATCTTCCTGACCTAGGGATCAAACCTGGGTCTCCTGCATTGCAGGCAGATTCATAACCATCTTAGCCACCAGGGAAGTCCTGAGCTTGTTCTTTCCTGATGAGTTATGACGTGGACAGAGAGGTGTTTGTAGAGTAGTTGGTGCCCCAGCACAACTTGAATGTTTATGTGCCTGAAAAACCTGTCGTCCTAATAAGCCTTGTTGGTTAGAATTCAACTAATACACTCAACCTCTTTCATCTAAGCAAGGTTAGGGCAGCCTAAGCTTTGGAGGGAAAAGACAGTCACTTGGGAAAGAAAGCAACTTTGGCTTCCTCTTTCAAGATTTCATGAGATTTTTGCTTTAAAGAACAATGTTTGTGGCCTATCTCCAGGGACCAGAGAAAATCAGAATTACAATTTGAAAAAAAAAAAAAAAAGACAAGAAAAGGATTCTGCTTTTTGCATTCTGGCCTTTCCTTGTCCTGTTTTGCCCCCATTCCTCAGTAACATCAAGTCTCCGTGGAAACCTTATCACGGGCTCTCAGTCCATTTTTATAGCTATATCAACAGATCCTGGCGTCAGGAAGAAATTGCCCGGTGCATTAATTACCGGTACATGGGTGGGGGCCGGAGCTTAGCAGCTGCACAGCTACGAAATGGACCACTCTAAGGAGATAAACAATAAAGGGAGGTGTAATAGGCTTGTATTTCTCTCCCAGTATTAGTGATTTTAAAAATGTTTTTCCCCAAACCAGAAGTATTAGGATGTCAAAGCACCTTGCCATCAAAACCAAAATGGAAACGCTCATTTATTGTTAGTATTTTAGCAGTGATTTTCCCCAGATGCAAATACAACTAGTGTTATAAGAGATAACATAAAAACCCTACTTATAACCCTGAGATATATTATTTTTCTAACCTAG
Organism: Ovis canadensis; assembly: GCF_042477335.2. NCBI lineage: Eukaryota > Metazoa > Chordata > Mammalia > Artiodactyla > Bovidae > Ovis > Ovis canadensis. The sequence goes on from NC_091247.1 coordinate 83,861,317, forward strand.
AGGAGAAATGTCTGTGTGTCCTTTTCTGTATCTGTCCTACATGTAGGAAGTAGTCATCACTGTTATCTCTAGATCAGGCTACACTGAGGGAAAAAAGTGGTTATTATTCACATGCAAAAAGAGTAAATTTCATACATTACCAAAGGATGAGGAAATCTGCCACTTTCAGCTCCCAGTTCTCCCAGGGGCAACCACTGCTATCATTGCTTCTATGTCTGTCTAAATAAATTCTTCACATATACATGTGTTCTGTATTTTAAAATTCATTTTGTGTATTTGCTGGTCTGCTAATGAAACCGAGTAAGACCCATGGGGTGCCCAGGTACAAATCCTTTCCATGTCCATTGTTTCTTGTTTGTAGAGAAAGGCTTCATTCAGTAAAAAAAAAAAAAAAAAAAAAAAGTGGCCGAGTGGAAGATCTTTTTGAGTTTAAAGAACATTTATGAATTCCCTAAGCCCAAGAAAACTTATGATAAGAAGATAAATAGCATATCAAGAATTTGAGGTTCAGGTTCTAGTGGGACAATGAATTCATTGGGACCATGTGATGTAACATAAAATAATTAGACCAAAAAAGTAATTTTAAACATATGAATTAAAATTACATACAAAATACCAATTATGGCACCTCTTGAAGATTTATCTTTAAAAGATGCTAATTTAGATTGAATTCCTACTGAAAAGGAGATGACGAATTCAGTCAAATGTATTTTAAATGTTTATTCAACAACAATCTACACATTTGCACTTTCTGAATTAGCGGCCTGAATTAATGAAGATTGAAAGTTTTCCTGACGTTTAAAACTAGTTGATCGATAATAAAATGCAATACCCCTAATATAAATTTCCTTTAAGAAGTCCATCAAAGAACAGATTTGTGGTTGCCAAGGGGGAGGCCTGGTTGGGGAGAAATGAATTGGGAGCTTGGGATTACCAGGTGTAAGTTATTATATATAGAATGGATTTAAAAAAAGGTCTTACTGTATAGCACAGGAAACTATATTCAATATCTTATGACAGACCATAATGGAAAAGAATATTATATATATATATATATATATATATATATATATATATAATGAAATCACTTTGCAGTACAACAGAAATTAACACAACATTGTAAATAAACTCTACTTCAATTTAAAAATGCTTTAAAAGTCCATCAAAATATAAAATCATATTGAGATTCTATTATCTCTGAGATCCTTTGAAACCCATCCAACCCAGGTCCCCTGCATTGCAGGTGGATTCTGTACCATCTGAGCCACCAGGGAAGCCTGAAACCCATCAGAGACTCTTTTTTTTTTCAGGAGAGAGAGAAATGCACACTAAATGTACAGGGGAATTAGTCAAGGAAAAGAATAAACTGCCTTAGTTCTTCACTACCCAAACAAAGCCATAGACTTTTAAATGAATGATATCAATACATTTGATTAACTCATGTTGCTTTAAATAGTATTTCTTTTTTTTTTTTTAATGTTTGGATTTGCAGCTACAAAGATGACTGGCTATTACAATTTGCTGGGATGGTTTAGCCTCTGTAAAGGTCATATTGAGTTTAGTCAGGCTCAGCATTATGTAAACAGAACATGAAAGTTACTTGGTTCAGCCAGTACTCTGTTGATGATGCCTCAAACAATGATTGTCCTTACTGTGACAGGTAGAAGTGCCTTAAATAGGCAGCCTGTTTTGTTTTTCAGCAAAATGGTACATGTGTGTGCATGCGTGTGTGGGTGAAAAACAGTGTGTATGTGTGTGCGTGTGTGTGTGTGTGTGTGTGTGTGTGTGTGTGTAAACTAATAAAACTGGGAAGGAGAAAGTGCTTCTGTAATCCCCAACCAAGACACAGCTAATTGTGAGAAGGCAGAATTAAGAACATACCGTTCAAACAAAATTAATAAACAGGAAAAAAGGGTATAAAACAGCTCTCCAGAAATTATATCACTGGCTTCTCACAATTTGATGCCAAAATACAATTTTGATACTCAAAATACACAATTTGATGGCCAAAGGAGGTAGATTGGAATAATAACAATGCCACGTATTTATATACCACCTTCTTCTGAGATGTTCTTATTATATTGATCATCTGGCCTTTACCTGAGCTGCCATCCAAAAAGCTTCTGAACAGTTCTGGGTCACAACTATTCTAGAAAGTCATTACAACATGGCAAGTCACTCTAACTCAGGGATAGACATTTACTAAGATTTTTTAGGGGGGACCCTTGAAATTTTATTAACCAGTGTCTTTGTATACAGTTCCCACTTTGACCATATCTCCCCCTACACACACACACACACACACACACACACACACACACACACACAGATGCACGCAATGCATATACACAGTACATAGGCGCACACACATCTTTACTGAAATTCACTAGTTCAACTCAAGGGCAAATTACTCATGGGGCTTAAGTGTACAGAGCAGAGAAAAATGCAACTAAGTTCATCTTCAGTCAGAGGAAGGAAAACTTTCCAAGCCAACTGACCCCTTTTCTTTCTTCGGCAAACGGTCAAGAGTCCTTTGCATTTGGATGGTGCCTAAAAAATTGAGGGATCATTTCTAAAGTACTGTTTAAGTGGCAAGAAGTTATCCTCCTTTTAATAATGTGGGACAAAGAAATATTGAGGGGACTAGGGGAAAAGAGTAGGCGGATCATTTTACCAATAAATAATCTGAAGCAAAGTGGATTGGACTGATTTACTTGCATGCATTCTTTCAGCGGGTTCTAAGAATAGGGAACTACTAATACATAACCTCAGGCTTCAGTCTAGGACTATATCATAGGGTCTTCTGTCTTTTAAGATAATAAAAACCTTACATTTTCTTCAGATTCCATTGCAGTTCACCCTACAAAAAATAAACTAAAAAACTAAAAGTAAATAAACAATTGAAGAAAGATCATGTTTCCCAAGAAATTCACATACTTATTTAATGAACTCTCTGTTCACATCAGATAATTACATTATGTTTTTTAACATTGAATGTTAGGAAAAGTACATGACATCGTTATTGCCAATATTATGTTGGCTATAGATACCCACAGATTCATTATATCAATATTTTCCAGACCAAAATATCAGAGAAATTAGTCTGGTAATTTTTCTTCATTGATTTACTGTTTCACTCACCCCTTCAAAAATTTAACATGTACTTAGTATCAGTAGTAAGCTTCCCTTGTGGCTCAGCTGGTAAAGAATCTGCCTGCAATATGGGAGACCCAGGTTCAATCCCTGGGTTGGGAAGATCCCCTGGGAAGGGAAAGGCTACCCACTCCAGTATTCTGGCCTGGAGAATTCCTTGGACTGTATAGTCCATGGGGTTGCAAAGAGAAGGACACGACTGAGCAAATTTAACTTTCATTTTTGAGCTTCCCTGGTGGCTCAGACAGTAAAGCGTCTGCCTACAATGTGGGAGACCTGGGTTCAATCCCTGGGTCAGGAAGATCTCCTGGAGAAGGAAATGGCAACCCACTCCAGTATTCTTGACTGAAAAATCCCATGGACGGAGGAACCTGGTAGGCTACAGTCCATGGGGTCACAAAGAGTTGGACACGACTGAGTGACTTCACTTTCTTAATACCAGTAGGCATTAGGTTTGTGCTCCAAAGAGAGGAGTGAACAAGACAGACTGTGGAAAGATAATCATATTAGAAAACCTGAAATGGGTGATCACTATTCTTGGGTACACAGAAATCAAGGCAATGTTACATCTCCTCTATTCCAGTTACCTTCCCTGAGGAAAAAGAAATATGCATTTCCCATGAGATACTCTTCTTAATCCTGTCATACCATCAGGACAGAAATTCTCAGTGGACAGAAGTTCATACATTGTCATCCAAGTGTGTGTCCCACCTCACTTTTTGGAGATTTATTCATAAGTTAAGAAAAATTAAAATCCCTTGTCTATAGGAGGTAAGCATTAAACTTCATTAAAGGAATGATTGGATTATCTAATCTAAGGATGGTTAAGAATTTTCCTTCATATTTCCTATCACAGTTCCTTAGAAGACTTTCAGTTAAGTTCAGTCACCCAGTTGTGTCTGACTCTTTGTGACCCCATGGACTGCAGCACGCCAGACTTCCCTGTCCATCACCAACTCTCAGAGCTTCCTCAAACTCATGTCCATCGAATCAATGATGCCATCCAATCATCTCATCCTCTGTCATCCCCATCATTCCTGCCTTCAATCTTTCCCACCATCAGGGTCTTTTCAAATGAGTCAGTTCTTTGCATCAGATGACCAAGTATTGAAGCTTCAGCATCAGTCCTTCCCATGAATATTCAGAACTGATTTCCTTTAGAAATGACTGGTTTGATCTCCTTGCTGTCCAAGGGACTCTCAAGAGTCTTCTCCAACACTACAGTTCAAAAGCATCAATTCTTTGGCACTCAGCTTTCTTTTTGGTCCAACTCTCACATCCATACATGACTACTGGAAAAACCATAGCTTTGACTAGATGGACTTTAGTCAGCAAAGTATTAATGTCTCTGCTTTTTAATATGCTGTCCAGGTTGGTCATAGCTTTTCTTCCAAGGAGCAAGCGTCTTTCAATTTCATGGCTGCAGTCACCATCTGCAGTGATTTTGGAGCCCAAGAACCCCATCTATTTGCCATAAAGTGATGGGACCAGATGCCATGATCTTAGTTTTTTGAATGCTGAATTTTAAGGGAGATTTTTCACTCTCTTTTTCATCTTCATCAAGAGGCGCTTTAGCTCCTCTTCACTTTCTGCCATAATGGTGATGTCATCTATGTATCTGAGGTTATTGATTTTTCCTGGTAATCTTGATTCCAGCTTGTGCTTCATCATCCCAGCATTTCACATGATGTACTCTGCATATAAGTTAAATAAGCAGGGTGACAATATATAGACTTTTGAGTAGAAAAAACTCTCTCCATGAGTTAAGGTCTTATGTTCAAGCCTCAGAATTCATGGCAGGGATCTAAAACCCAAAGCCCCACCTAAATTGCCACAACCAATTTTGACACCTCAATTAAAGTGTCAAGGTTGGATTGGGATGGCCTATGCAACCCTTTATTTCTCATCGCTTTTCCACATTCATTAAGCATTCTAAACAAACCAAACTTCATTGCACATGAAGGAATTAAGTTGATGTCTTACGTATTATGGTTTTGCCTGTCACTGTGTTCTCCCACGAGTCTTCCTAGAAAACCTCTGGTGGTCCTTTAAGACTCAGTGGAGCCATCAACTCCTGAAAGCCCTATTTGATATTTTTCTCTTCACTTCCTTCCTCTCTGTGCAGAGCAGACACCCTCTTCTCTCTACATGGCATACACTCACATCATACCTCCATTCTGCATTTGCTTGCTTGCCCATCTGTCTTTCCCCACCCTGCCCCCACACCTCCTCCATGCCAAGCTGGAAGCTTCTGTAAGGCAAAGATGTTTTAAATACTTTGATTTGTTGATTTACGGCTGTCCTGGGTCTTCACTGCTGCATGGCCTTTCCTCTAGTTGCAGACAGCAGGAGTGTTCTTCGTTGTAACGGGCAGTCTTCTCATCATGGTGGCTTCTCTTGTTGCATGGCACCAACTCTAGGGGGCGTGGGCTTCAGTAACTGTGGGTCCCAGGCTCTAGGGTACAGGCTCACTAGTTATGGCACGGGGGCTTAGGTGCTCCATGGTGTGTGGGATCTTCCCAGATCAAGGATCATCAAACTTGTGTCTCCTGCATAGGCAGGCAGATTCTTTACCATTGAGCCATCAGAGAAGCCCCAAGGAAAAGATTTTTATTTATTCACTTCTGCCTCTCCACAGACCTAGTTAGGAGGACTATAGTAAAAATTCATAGGTTATATGATTGGATTACAAAACAAATGAAACCAGCATTCCCATGAAAGCTGAGAACTCACTTTCCCTTACCTCTACCCTTGCATACTAAGAGCTGGATGCCTGGGGCTCCACCAAATCTGCAGTGTTTCAGGCAATTTCTAGGCCTCAGGAACCTCACCATTTTCCCAGTTTGCCTGGAGGGGGTTCCCTACCCTCAGAGCAAAACATCAACGTCGGTGTAAAGTATTCTCAAGGTGTGACAGCCACTCTTTCCGAGTCTGACTTCAGAACCTCAGACCCACTCCTTATGCTGTCTTTTTCTTCTTTATGGCATTAGCTTCCCACCAGGCACGGAGGCCTCAGGGCTGAGCCATGTGAATTCGTCCTGAACCACAATGTACTCCCTACATCGTTTATGCCTCACCTTCTTCTAATGACTGCTTTTCTTCACTCATCTGACAACTCCTGCCTTAGAACATACATCCCCAGCCTGACCCTCACTTTACTTCCCTGTGTAGACTATGATCCAAAGCCCCACCCATGCTCTTTCATTGGCACTGACAATCGACAGTAATGGACAGCCCACAATACCAGGATCACCTATCTCTCCTTTCCGCTAATTCAGCACCTAGTACATTCCTTTATCAGCTGTGCTTAGAAAGTATCATTTTTATTCAATAATTATAGCTAGTAGAGTTTTGCTATATGACCACACATTAATATCTAATTCTAGAAGAACCAGAATAGTAGGTATTCTGCTTAACCCTAAAAGATGCTCAGTGTAATTAGTTTTTCCTTAATGATCCAGGAGGCTTTGGGGACCACATGTTAATTTAAGGACATCATTATGAACTTCAATTATTTTCCCATAAATATGAAAAATATTCAGTGAATACAATGTTTCCAGAAAATAACTACTGTGCAATTATCTTGCTGGTTTTTGTGTGTGTGTGTGTGTGTGGGGGTTTGGGGGTTGAATACAGCAAACCAATTTGTTTTGAATTGATAAATATGGGGCTTGTTCATTAGCAAATTTCTTTGTAAATCGTCAGGAGGGATGACCTTTGAGTGGTTACAAGGTCACTCCTGGTCTGTGACATCTACAGCCTGCTGTGGCACAGGGTAGGGACAGTCTAGAAAGTGGGAAAGACCAAAGCAAAGGCAGAATAACTCAAGGTGAAGTCTTAGGTGCCGAATCCAGAAACGGCAAAGCCCCTGTTTTTCTAAATGTTTGTATCTCTTGGCTCCCAGGACATCACAGTCCCCTTGTTGTCCTCCTAAGTCAGTGACTATTCCAGTTTCCCTCTCTAGGTCCTCCTCTTTTATTCAGTCTTTTAATACAGGTATGCTCTGGCCTCAGTCCTCAACCCCCTTCTCCTCTTCTTTCTGCTCTCACTTTTTAGGCCACAATACTGAGTTCCAGACTGATAAACTCAACTGAGAGATTCACATCCCTACTTGAATATCTACTAGGTGTGGCAAACTTAATACATTCCAAACAAAACTTTTCATGTCTAGCCCCTGGATTCCCTACCTTAGTAAACAGCAGCTATATTTACCCACTTGCTGAACAGAAAAAATTTATTCACCCCTGTTTACTTTCTTTTTCATATAACCCACTTTTGATCCATCAGCTAATCCTGTTGTCTCCACCGTCTAAATAGTTCCATAATTGGACCACTGTCCTCCTACTCTTAACGTCCTAAAGAAAACCCCCAGCACTCCTCTCCCCATTGTCTCCTTGCTTCCATCATGTCCCCAGGCTGATTCTCCCCCTGTGTTTTTGGAGGGAACCTCTTAAAACAGGATACTCTTCTACCCAAAACCTTCCAGTCGCCTCTGGCACTCAGAATAAATTGTAACAATTTGCCATGGTCTTCATCTCCTTTCCTCTATCTCTAGAATTTGTTCTTTTGGCTCCAGCCATCCTGGCTCCTGCTGTTTTCTCAGATGCAAATAAGCCAAGTTTCTTCTGACCTCAGGGAATCAACATTTTCTATGACCTCTGCCAGGACTGCTTTTTTTTTTTCTCTTCTTAGAAATAGCCTTCTCTGTCACCTTATTCAGGCCTCTGGGCAAATGCTACTTCCTGAGGGGGTCCTTCCCGGACCATCTTACCTAAACTCTTTCTTTGTCATTCTTTAGCCCATAACTCAGAGAAGGCAATGGCAACCCACTCCAGTATTCTTGCCTAGAAAATCCCATGGATGGAGGAACCTGGTAGGCTGTGGTCCATGGGGTCGCAAAGAGTCAGACATGACTGAGCATCTTCACTTTCACTTTTTACTTCCATGCATTGGAGAAGGAAATGGCAACCCACTCCAGTGTTCTTGCCTGGAGAATCCCAGGGACGGGGAGCTACCATCTACGGGGTCGCACAGAGTTGGACACGACTGAAGCAACTTAGCAGCAGCAGCAGCTCATAACTTGCTTAACTGTTTTTTCAGCCTTATTACTACCTGATGATACATTATATTTTTGTTTATTTTTAGTCTTCCCTAGCTAAAGGCAAGTTTCATAAGGGTAAGACTTATTTTTCTGTCCCTAAATAAATGAATTGGATCCTGTAGTTATTCTGTCTTTTGGCAAACATAATCAGGCAAGAGTTTGGACAACAGGGCCAGGTAGTCCTGGGACACTGAAACAGAATTTGGCTTTAGGTCTCAGGTCCAGAGTCTGTGTGTGTGAGTGCATGCTCAGTCGCTTCACTGTGTCCAGCTCTTTCCGATCCTATGGGTGGTAACCTGCCAGGCTCCTCTGCTCATGGGATTCTCCAGGGAAGAATATTGGAATAGGTTGCCATACCCTCCTCCAGGTAATCTTCCCAACCCAGGGATGGAAGCTGCTTCTCCTGCATTGCAGGCAGATTCTTCACCACTGCGTCAGCGGGGAAAGAGTCTCTATAGGGTCCCTGAGGAAAACCAGTGAAGATAGATTGTTATAAATTAAGTGATAAGAGTAGGGAAAAGTCATGATTTCTGATGCAGAACTTTACACTGTCATAAAAAACTCAAAATGTTCTGAAACTAACCTCAAAATGCTTTAATTAACTTGTAAATAATGTTTTTAATTTCTCATTACTTATTTATTTCCATGCTTTGAAATAGAACAAGAGCTCTCAGAGGTAAAACGAATCTGAGAATATGTTAAAGTTGTTAACTATATTTTGAATAGAAAATTGCTTAGACCAGAGAATTTCCCCCAAGCCCCTTAAAAATTCTGAAGCATCAGAGAATGCTATGTTTGGGAGGAAAACAGAAATTTTAGGAGAACCTACAGTGTGTGGAATCATCTCAAGGAAGCCCTAAGGTTTATTTTGGTTTCCTCGTAGTCAGTCATTCTAAGACAACAGTTCTCAAAGAGTGATCTTAGGACCCCTGATCATCTCAGGGACTAGCTCAGGAATCCATTAGGTCAGCGCTATTTTCATAATAATATGAAGTGGTGTTAATATTTGCCTTTTCATTCTCGTTTTCTCACAAGTGTACATAGCAGTTTTCTAGAGGCTACAGGGTATGTGATATTGCAGCACACTAAATGGAAAAGCAAAGATGAAAATCCAGCTGTCTTCTCTGAAGCCAAGCTTTAAAAATATTTGCATATATTGGAAACAAGATCATTCTTCTTGCTGAATATTTTTGTTTTAGAAAATGTATTTAGTTTGTATAAATGTTCATGTTCATATGCAATGGGTATATTTTATTGAATGAATAAATGTTTAACAAATTATTTTTATGAATGAATAACTAAATGTTTAATAAATTCTTACTTTTAATTTTGAATAAAATACGTATCTATAGATAAAACCCCCATAAGCAAAATCTCTTTTGGATCCTCACTGATTTTTTTAAATTTATTTTTTAAGGATTTATTTCTTTAATATATGTATTTATTTGGCTGTGGTGGGTCTTCATTGCTGTGAATGGCCTTTCTCTAGTTGTGGTGAGTGGGGGCTACTATTCATTGCAGTGCACAGGCTTTTCATTGTTGTAGCTTCTCTTGTTTCGGAGCATGGGTATAGACTCAGTAGTTGTGGTGATGGGGTTTAGTTTCTCCATAGCCTGTGGGATCTTCCCTGAGCAGAAATTTAGCCCATGTTCCCTGCATTGGCAGGTGATCCTTAACCACTGGACCATCAGGAAAGCCCCTCACTAATTTTTAAGAATCTAATGTGGACCACAAAGTTAGTGTTGCTCTAAGATATTAAACTATCAACAAATAGATCCCTAAGTAAATATTGTATAAATTAAATTTAAGATGATGAGTATATAGTAAAATAAATAGCCCCGATCACTATAGTTAAATACATTTCTCAGGTCTCTGAGAATCATTGATATAGGCTTCGCTGCTGGCTCAATAGGTAAAGAATCCATCTGCAATGCAGGAGACCTGGGTTCAATCCTTGGGTTACGAAGACCCCCTAAAAAGGAAATGACTACCCACTCCAATATTTTGCCTGGAAAATCCCATGGACAGAGGAGTCTGGCAGGCTATAGTCCATGCAGTCATAAGAACTGGACATGACATTTTGTTTAAACCACCACATGTATGTATGTATGTATGTATGTATGTATATATATATATATATATATGTATTTGACATCCATTATGTCTTTCTCTCTTTCCAAAAATGTTTTTAGTGTACACGTAGACAATTGTTTCAGCTTATTTGCACATTCAGATAACTAAAGCTTTACAAACATGAATCCAAATGGTAAGCCATGGAAAACTTTAAGGTATAGCATTGTGGCCATTAGCTCAGATTCCCAAACCTAAAAACCTAAATTTATTCAACATTTCTATGCTTCTATTTCTTTAAAATATAGATAATATTAGTTCCTAAACCAAAGGACTGGTAAGCAGATGAAATAAGTTCACACTCTCACCAACTCCAGGGGCGTGGTAGGGTGGAATGCTTCATTTCTATTTTCTAAAAGGAACAATTTTACAAAGATCACAGAGATTAAAGATTATTTGGGGTGATGCATGTTAGAATATCTTTGTTTTTATTCCACAATATGTAAGTTAAATTTCCACATGTGAAATGGACACGTTCTTAACAAGTGCCAGTCAGAATGTCACCATGCACAGCACTTGGCTTTTCATATCACCTTAATTGCTTTGCTTTCATGCCCACATATAAAATCCCCCTGGTTTAGATATAGGTCAAGTCTGTTTATAGTCCATCTGAGGCTACTCCTTTCCCAAGAAAGAAGAGTGCACAGTATTATAGATGTGATACTCTATTGTTTCATTTGTTAGATGATGCATCACAGCTGGGTAAACATCTTCTAAATGTTTCAAGATTTGCCAGCATGGTATATTTTATGTGGTATATGGTATATTAAAATTAGGTGTTAAGTTTCAGTTAGGAATGAGCCTTGCCCTATCTTGCTAAAGTTATCTGATATTTGTAATTTTAAAAAAAATCTGTTTCAACTCAATGCAATTGCAGATCATTTCAGATTTCCTGTCAACTTTATTGCCCTGGGGTATATGAATACAGTATTTCCAGACAGATGCCTGAGTTCAGTAACTACTTATTTTAATAAAGGGTGTGCTTCCTCTATGTGACTGATGGAGAAACATTATTTTTAGGCAGAAAGAGCAATTCGGTGTGCTTAGCTCACAATTCATTACCATCTCAGTACATAGGATGATGGGGGAAGTAGTCTGTCCCTGTCTAACAGGGGCTGATATTGCACTGGTGCCATAAGAGTTTAGATGTTGATGAATAAGGTCATCTATTCCAGAGATGTGGTGGCAGCGAATTAAGTAAGATATTCTCTGTGTGGTTAAGATTTGTCGGATAAGACCTTCAGGGCAGAGAAGAAGTAAATGAGAGTCTTATGGGAATGGAGTGGTCAAGAAGGCAAAAAATAGACTTGAGCAGATATTCCTGTGTTCAAGTCCCAGCTTAGGATTTTATTAGCTGTGTAAACATAGGATTTTCTCTCTCATTTATAAAATAAGGTTATCAATACTTGCATCAGAGGATGGTTCTAAAAATTATACCGTATAGTATGTACAGAGGTTCCATGTACCACAGAGCATTAGCACTGGAAAAGGTTTCTGTTTGAGCAACTGAACCTTCAATGTAAAGCTGCCTTCAGTCCAGTTCAGCAGAAAATCAGCAATTTCACAGGTGATAAGAAGCATCAAATCTAGACATAAAATTTTAAAAGCTGGCTTGTAGAAAGCATAGTATATAAAAACCACTTATCTGTTTATAATCTGCACCATGAGATTTAAGTGTAAGAAGAAACAGTGGTACCTGCTAGGCTTAAATGACCAGAAATTTTATTTGCAAATTGAAAATTGATTTATTGTTTTTTTTATTAAATAAGTGATTGAAAATGCTTTTTTATTCATAAAAATAAATAAAATTAATATTTATTTTCATGGTTAATTATGAAACAAATTCACGTATTAATGAAAGTAAGTAGAGAGAGTTACTCAGATGCTACCATCCAGACATTAATAAATATAAATAACATTTGAAAGGATAGGTTTCAGAATTTTTCTATGCATATATCAACATAGCTGTACCCATTCACATAAAATTATTCATTTTACAAATAAAGCATCCAGCTATTTGTAATATGCTTTTAACACAACATATGTACATGTCAATAAAGATCAATATTCCATACCGATCTATATATGAATCTTTTTATGTCAACACAGAGCTGTAATTCCATCTTTAATGGCTGCCATGATGATTGTCATGTGTTACACAGTCGATTATTAGACGCTTAGATTGTTTGCAATAAGTTTTTGCTACTATAAACAATGCTGTGTCAGATTTCTGTGCATTTATATTTGTACAGACTTTTCAATTATTGTCTTGGGATAAGTTACTTGAAGCAGATTTACTTTGACTAAAGGGCTGCACAATAAAAATAAAAAGGTTGCCAGATTGCCCTCTAGAAAAGCTATTTAGATTTAAACATAAAGGGAAAAAGTTTCCATGAAGTATGGAGCTTTAATTAAATTAATGTTATTTTACATTTTTACTTACATCCTGTTTTCTAAAGGAACTACATAGACTTGTATATTATTTCAAATAAAAGAAAATAGGGAAAGAATGTACACAGGGGGAATTTATTGCAAGTATTAAAACACTGCTCAAATTGAACTTCAGGGTAACCAAAGAGATGATGAGAGTAGGCTCTTGGCTGAGATGCCTGTGATAAGAGACTGATTAAAAGGTGAAAAGCAAACAGAAGTTTAATAACATGTATATCCCCTGTATACATGGGAGATACCCAAGAAAACCAAGCAACCTCCTGAAATGGTTCAAGCCACCACCATAAATGCCTTCTCCAGTGAAAGACAAAAGGAAAATGTGATATCCAGAAGCAGCTTTAAAATAATCGAACCTGGGGCTTCCCTGGTGGCTCCTGCTCAGCCAGTGCAGGAGACATGGGTTCGATCCCTGACCTGGGAGGATGCTACATGCAGCAGAGTCACTGAGCCTGTGCCCCACCACTACTGAGACTGTGCCCCACCACTGCTGAGTCTGTGCCCCACCACTGCTGAGCCTGTGCCCCACCACTGCTGAGCCTGTGCCCCATTACTGCTGAGCCTGTGGCCCACCACTACTGAGCCTGTGGCCCACCACTACTGAGCCTGTGGCCCACCACTACTGAGCCTGTGCCCCACCACTGCTGAGCCTGTGCCCCACCACTGCTGAGCCTGTGCTCTAGAGCCCGGGATGTGCCTCAACTACTGAAGCCTGCATGCCCTAGGGCCCGTGCGCCAGAGAAGCCACTGCAATGAGACACCCCAGCACAGCAATCAGAGAGCAGCCCCTGCTCACCACGAGAGGAAAGCAGTGAAGACCCAGCACAGCCAAAAGGAGATAAATGAATAAAATCCTAAGCACATAAAAAAAGAAAGAAGAAGAATCAAACCTGAAAGGTGGAAGGGAAATCTCTATGCACAAAGCTATTTGTCACTAACCAGTGAGGCTGAAGTCAGGTAGATGGGAACTGGTTCTATGTCTCCTTGCCCTTTTATGCATATTAGAGATTTACTACAATAAAACACGAAGAATGCATTTAAATATAGATTATGGCATAAAAAATATTTATGTACGCTGGGAATACACAAAATACAGTAGAGCTACTTCAATTAAGAAGAAATTAAAAATAGAAATTATGATAATCCCCAACTCCTTTCTGTTTCAGAAGGAGCAAAGAACCATGTGGAAAGACATGAAAAGTCTTCATAATCAAAATAATTGAGTGCTTGTTGATTTTAAAAATAACTGTTTAGATGACTAGGAAAGAGACAATTTCTCTAAAATGCAATAATAGTAAATAGTAAGAGTACAAAAATGCCACTTATTTTTTGAAAACTAAGTACCACTGAAATTAATATTATCTCAAAGTTATCTTTCCAGGGAAAATGCATGACTACAGTTTGAACACAATTTAGAGAATTCCCAGTCATGAAGGGAAAAATCAATAATTACATACCACCTCTCTTAGGCACAATGTGGATCAATTAATGTGAAGTAAACTTTGAAACCAGGAGTAAATAGTGAGACTTTATATCATGGAATCTCAATGTTTTAATTGAAGGAAGAGGCAGAGGTCAGTTCCACACTCTCATTTTATAGATAAACAACATGAGATCAAAGAGGCTAAAACAATTTGCTTAATGTTATACCCATACTCAAGAATAATTAATTTTATTTTTGCACAATCATAAGGTCATATATGAAAAGTCTTAAACCCAATTTTGTTATAAAAAATCATTTTGTGAAGATTATGAATGTGAGAGCCACAAAAATTCAATATAATTTAGTGTAATAGATAAAGATGGTGAACACACATGCTAGTGAATCCAAAAGTGTTTTAAAAACCACTAAAGGGGAAAAATGGTAATTAGGATTTAATTAAAGTGGACAGCATTCTGAAAGGAATAACAAGGACAGAAGTTATTTATGTGATTGTCATATGCAAAGAGGTATGTCTTTTCTTTTAATTAAGGCAGAAATTGCCTCTGAAAAGAGCAAAAAGGTAGCAAATCATCATTCTGCAGGAGAAAATGGAGAGACAAAGACAACAGCCACCAGTGTTTTTAATTAAGAGGAGAACGATATTTTAGAAAAGTGAAGGAAACAGTTTAGACACTTGTCTTCCCTCCAGCCATACGTAACAGTACTTAGCAACATCACCCCTTGTTTAGGGGGGCAGTGCTACCGTGCAATCTATAGGGTGATGCTCTATAGAGCAAACCCTGTTACGAGTTGTTCCTTTAGTAGTGAGGTTGAGTCCATTAACCCCCATCACATTCTCAGCTTTGGACAGAAGGAGACT
Organism: Ovis canadensis; assembly: GCF_042477335.2. Lineage (NCBI taxonomy): Eukaryota > Metazoa > Chordata > Mammalia > Artiodactyla > Bovidae > Ovis > Ovis canadensis. The sequence goes on from NC_091247.1 coordinate 83,876,452, forward strand.
TTTTCAAGGTGGGCAGCTTGGGGTTAACAGTGAGTGGAGTCTTTGGACAGGTGAAAATTGAAGATGAACAATTGAGAAAGCTAAAAAATTGAAACTGACCCTCCTAAGGGTCAGATAAGCACCCCAAGGGACAGAATAAACACCATGTTCTAACCAGCTCAGCCTCTAGCCAGCCTTGGGGATCCACTCCACTCCTTTCAGAAGATTTAATTAGCTTCCCTCCTGGTATGCACCAGGTGGTATTTCACTCTCAACTTAATTCACCTTTTAGGACTTGTACCCTGCTTCTTTCTTTCCCTGCATATTCTGTTTTTTTGACAACCAACTCCAATAAAGTCTATTATTAATCTCAATACCTAGGCACTATTATATTTAATGCTCTCTTGGGCCATTTAGAAATAATTTAATTATGTCAAGTAATCATAAATAGGTTTCTTAAGGTACATAATATCTGTGAATTAACTTTCTAGCTTTGCCAGGCAAAAGGGGCCACAACAAGATACTGCCCTCAAAATTGTATGTCCCACCCTGCCTGGCAGGGGTAGTAAGGAGTTTTATAGCATTCAAGGAGCAGGGTGTGATCAATGTGTGGACAGTCTTCTAACTGGTTAGTGGTGAGGTCACTGGAAGTCAGCATCAGCACCTTCTTGTTCGAACTGGTCTGGGGTATATGTGCTTGTGAGCAGGATACAGTTAACTTCTTCCACCTGGTGAGGGTTTCAGTATCTGCAAAACAGCTCAAAGGACAATACTTTGGCCACCTGATGTGAAGAGCCAACTCATTGGAAAAGGCCCTGATGCTGGAGAAGACTGAGGGCAGGAGAAGGGGGCGACAGAGGATGAGATTGTTGAATAGCATTGAATCAATAGACATGAGTTTGAGCAAACTCCAAGAGATGGTGAAGGACAGAGAAGCGTGGTATGCTACAGTCCATGGGGTCACAAAGAGTTGGACAGGACTTGGCGACTGAATAGCAGTAACAGCTGGCCACCCAACTGGATACAATAGCTGCAGAAAAGACCCTTGAATCATTTTCCAAGGAAAGCCTCCAGTGGGGCTCTGGGGAAGCTCTTCCTAAAGAGTGTATATCGGTCCAGAAATTTTTCAGTCCATTTCAGTTATTGAAAGAGCCACTTGTAATTGACTCATTCCCTTTAGTTTTAATTTTCAATCTGATAATCACAATTGATCTAAATTTCTCTCCCAACTCCTGCCCTTCCTTGCCATGGCAGCCTGCTTTTGTAAGTACTAAAGAGTTACAAACTTGAGAAGGCTATCCTTCCTTCAGACCCATCTTTCCCCATTTATAAAAATACATTGCAGCAGTTTTTTAAACATTCTGAAATAAAATTAATTGATACTTTCCTGGTGATCCAGTGGTTGGGACATAGTACTTCCAATGCAGGGGCATGGGTTTGATTCTTGGTCAGGGAAGTTCTGCATGCTGCGTGGCCAAAAATAAATTAATTGAAAAAAATAAGGAAGATGAAGTACTTCCCAATTCATAACAAATGATAATAGAACATATTTCCTGAATATTTTTTTTTCAAATTCTACCTACTAACTCTGATATCTGCCAACGTATCTGCTTATTTGCCCAGTTGTGTCCGACTCTTTGCAACCCCATGGACTGTAGCCCATCAGGTTCCTCTGTCCCTGGGGTTCTCCAAGCAAGAATACTGGAATGGGTTGCCATGGCCTCCTCAATATCTGTCAATGTTTTCTAACAAATCAATGTTTTTTGATTTGTGAAACTTGGGTCTCACCCAAGAAGATATGATGGAGCAGCAGGTGCCTGTCCCATGATGCAGCACCACCCCAAGGGCAACAGCTATAAATGCTGATTAACAAGTAACACCGGCGTTGGTGAAGTGATTTTCCAAAATGGTGACTAGCTCTTGTTAAATTCCAAATGAAACAAAGGAAAATGTTTTCTCAATGTACACAGTAGTTTTATTCCTGGAAAAATCAATGTAAGTTGAAACATGCAAAAGATACTTGATTCATACTTAAAAAACCAGAGTAAGGTTCTACTCTTTGATAAAAATGCCCCATAGAATATTTGAAAGGTATTTGGAATGAAGGACAAATATTTATCATATGGGGCCATCTTGCACATTGCAAGATAATGTTTCATTCTTGGTCCAGTCCCATAAATATCCATGGCAATGTCCATATTATTGTGACAACAAGACATCCCAGTGAATTTCCAAAGTGCCCCTATGGAGCAGAAACATCTTAGCTGAGAACCACTACTCGAGAGACTTAGAGAGGAAAGGGATATGGATACGGTCTGCCTTCTCCCCGCCCTCCTTCACATTCTTGTAATTTTGCAGGGAATTGGGGAGGAGACACCTCTTGCAGCAAGGTTGTATCTCCTTCACGTTGGTCACTGCTACTGACCCATCTCATCGGTTACCCATGCTCAGGGTGGTTAGGTAGAGACTGCCACTGTCCCCCTTGGACAGAACCCTTTACTCAGCATCTCCTCCAGACTCTGGGGGAACTTCTGTGTGACTAGAGAATTATTATTTTAGATTGACTCCCCAAGGATGGCTCCACACAAAATCCATCTCATGTCCTGAGTCCTTGAGGAGTTTGCAGAGCCCATCTCCTTTCCCCACTAAAGCCTCACTTCAGAGACCACCCCATCCTATTTCTCCCAAGTGATCTTTCCTCCACTCCAGGAGTACACGATTCAGAAGTAAACTGATACTGGGAAATTTGATACCACTCTCACTTTTTTACAATTTTTAAAGCGATTTTTTCGGGAGCCTTCTCTGTTGACCTCAAAAAGGAGAAACCAGTTGAATACTGTCCTTCTACAACCCGTCACAGAATGGCTAGCTTACTGCACATAATCACTAATTTGCTTATATAATACACAGAAATGTTCACAGCAAATAAACAGGTGAAGAGATAGGAGTGTTTTAAAGTCATAAAATGCATTGTCTCCATTCCAGAATTGAGCCAGTGCTTTTTTGTTCACTTTGTCTATCAACAGTTCTTCTTATCCATAAGTTCATGAAAGTAATTTAGAAAGCATGTCTGGAAGATATGTGGGCATATAAAGAATGGGACTCTATCGAATAATCTAAAAAGCAAACTAGTAGAGAATTTGAGCATTGGTAATCATACAGGTGACCCCTGATAAGGCACAACAGTGATAAATAAAATCATGTCTAAAACACATGACTTAAGAAACTAAGTCTCTCCCTTAATACCAAACTTGGGAAGATATGTGTGAGCCAGGAGAGTAGGAAAGTGAAGAGAGTTTACTACTTACAAAGCTAATTGTTTCATACGAAACTAAAAGAAGTCCTCAGAATGAACAAGTAAGTTATCTTGATCTTAAGAATGAGATCAAATACCAAACTCTATAGTACTGGACTGCCCTTCCTACCCTGTAGCCCCTGCTCACATCTCTCTCTCCCTCACTTTTTATGCTTCACCCCCACCTCAACCACTCCCACCAACCTACTAACAGTACTAGACTGCTGCTTCTCAACACAGGACCTTTGCACCTGAAGTTTCTTCTGCCCAAGGCTACACTGAATTCACCCTCCTCTGCCCTTAGCCAGTTCCTAGCTATTTTTAGACCTTAACAGACTCTCCTAAGAAAAGGTCAGCTCTCTCTGTTAGAAAGTTGTGTAATTTTGCTAATTCCGTTTTTTCCCAAGATAAAAGCTCCATTTGTTCACGTGTTCACCAACGACCCCTTTGTCTAATACAGTGCTCTCCTTAATAGTAACTTTAAAATACTCAAATAAGTGAGTGAATGAATAATTATCTATAACTGTATGAAAATGAATGTTGCTCCATCGTGTCTGACTCTTTGAGACCCCATGGACTGTCCAATCTATGGAATTCTCCAGGCCAGAATACTGGAGTGGGTAGCCTTCCCCTTCTCCAGGGGATCTTCCCAACCCAGGGATCAAACACAGGTATCCTGGATTACAGGTGGATTCTTTACCAGCCGAGCCACAAGGGAAGCCCAAGAACTGGAGTGGGAAGCCTCTCGCTTTTCCAGTGGATCTTCCTGACCCAGGATTCAAACTGGGGTCTCCTGCATTGCAGGCAGATTCTTTACCAACTGAGCTATCAGGGAAGCCCTATCAGGTAAATCCTGAAGTAGGAAATGGCAACCCACTCCAGTATTCTTGCTTGAGAAATCCCATGGGTAGAGGAGCCTGGTAGGCTACAGTCCATGGGGTCACAAAGAGTCAGATGTGACTGAGCCACCGAGCAAAGCAGGTAGATACCAAAATTCAAGCCCATGTCTGCAAAATCAAGCTGTTATCTGCTCTGATCATAAGACACTGTCCCTCACAGAAAAAGAAGATTCCAAACTTGTCAGAAAATTCATTATGGATTTTTCTAACATTAGTATTTACATATAAATAACTTAAAATTTATTCAAATATATTTATTAAAGTAATTAATTTAAATTTATTTAATTATAGTTCACAATTAAAAGTTTTAAAATTTTACACAAATAACATTTCACCTTAATACAAGGAATGAAGATAAAAAAGCCTATGCTTTCTATTCAAAAGATAAGTCTTAAATATCAAGTGATATTAGTGATAAATTGACACTAGATTTCCCATAATGACAAATGTACAATTTTCTAGTGTGTGTTAGAGTGGCTCAAATGGTCAAGAATCTGCCTGCAACACAGGAGACCTGGGATCAATCCCTGGGTTGGGAAGATCCCTTGGAGGAGCACATGGCCACCCACTCTAGTGTCCTTGCCTGGAGAATCCACATGGACAGAGGAGGCTGGCAGGCTACAGTCCATGGGGTTACATCGCAAAGAGTCAGACACAACTAAGCAACTAAGCAAAGCACAAGGCTGTGTCACGAGATGTAAGAAACACATACAGAAAATCAAAACAGCTTTATCTTTCTTTTTCTTTATCCAACAAATACGATTGCTTTTAGCAAACAATATTCTTTTGAATATATACAAAATCAAAAGACAAAAAGATTTGATTAAATGTAATGATTCCATTCAGGTTCCCTTCACTGATTCTGTATATTTCTAAAACAATATTAAAAGAACCTATAGTTAAGGGAAGCAATAGGCTCTTTATAAAGTCCATACTTCATCAAAATTGGCTCCATTTGGCTTTCGCAAACAGCGGATTTAAACATCTGGAGAGATTTACTCATGGAGAGGCGGTAGAACCGAGTAGGAGACAGAATCTTTTTACCTGTTCCCTGGTTACAATTAAGCTCTAGCTGTCATACAAACACAACCAGCTATTCTCTGCTTTCTACAACCTATTTAAAAGACAGCCGCACATCCAGGGGACTAGGCAGTGGGAAGGAGAGTCAATTTAAGGCACAAAGAATGAGAGGGTGCATAGTCTGCAGAGAATGTAAACACGATACTAAAACCAACTAGGGGTCCTCTGCCCTTTATCACCGCTGAGCAGCTTCTCAGGGGTGAAGTGCTTCCCTTGCCTGCTGGAGAAGGTGATCCTGCCTCCTACCATGTTAGCAGACCTCTTTAAGGAGAGCTTCTAGAATACTAACAGCATTATAGAAGTCAGATGTGTTCCAATTGAAACCATCCATGATGATTCCTCCGAAAATGAAAATTCCATTTTTTAAAAAAAATACTTGGCTGAGTGGGGGAATGGGACTCTGCCAAAAATTGAGCCAAGGCAAAAAGTAACTATTTCTTGCCTTTCTTCTCCAGTCACTGTCTCACTTGGCCTTCTGTGGGCTGTTGACTATCTCTTCATGGGTCTCTTTATGCTTGACCATACCCACTCTTACAGGTCATCCACATAAGAAGCACCTTCTCAAAGCATTTGTCTGGTTTCAGGACTCACATGCTCAAAAATCTTCAGGGTCTAGTTCTAGCTCTGAGATCAAGTTCCAAGAGGTCATGGGAAGTATGTAATTCAGTTTTTAGTGACCGCAGGACTTAGTTCATGTTGCTGAGTGGACTAATTGCTTACTATCTGCTGCCTGAATAATTTAAAAATTCAGTTATCTGCTACTAAATTTTCTTTAAATGACTGCCCTATAATAAGGCATGTCCCATGAATTTGCATCATTTATGTAATACATACTTACTGATCATTTCATATGAGTTAGGTAGGCATTTGCAGTGTTGAATAATTTTTCCATCTAAAATCTGCCTTTTCTTGAGCAATATGTACATTCAGAGATACTTTTTTTTTTGACAAAAGAAACCAGAAAACCAAAAAATATCTTTTAAGAGCCATAAAATATGAAATTCAGGTATTCTTTTTAGGCTTCAAATCTATTGCTGTCATCTCAAAGGAGAGCAATGAATAGGCCATAAACTGCTTTAGCCTGTGAGTTTTTAAGTAGACTTGAACCCAAGTATAGAAGATCTGGCAAATAAAAGACTATCCATGCTAAATAAAAGTAGAAAAGAATGACAGGTTGGCTATTATTTCCATATTTGCAAATTTGCAAATGGTGATTTTTCCAATAATTAGATATTTGGCCACAGTTCAGATTCGTGGATGTGAGTGACTGTGTGCTTATGTAAGAGTGTGTGTGTATGTGTGTACGTGGTATCTATATTGTGTAATGTCAGATAAGAACGTGGGAAGAAGGACAAAGCAGGCGTGACAGACTCATGGAAAGCAGCACCGGAACCATCAATTTACATGTAAGGGATTCCCCTCCCTCCTCTCCAGAGGTGTTAATTTTGCGGCAAGTGGTTTACCCATGAGAACTCTCTTGTGTAATGTTTGCCATCCAGATGTATTCATTACATGCTATTCTTTAAATGAAACCAAAGGGGAACTTAGAATTCCTGCCGCAATTCTGCCTTGAAAGGAATATAACCATTTTATGTGCAGCTTCTGGCTGCAGTCTTATCTTTATGGAACAACACTTGGGTCTATATCACATACACAAGCTCATGACTGCAGAGGTGCAAGCCGTGTGGCCAGGCCTCTGCACCTAGCCCTGATGAAATCCGGGAGCTCTGAGGTGGGAATTCCTAAAGGAACCTCAACTCAAGGCAGGAACAAATGATCACACAAAGCACAGTGCTCTATCATTTCATTGGTCTGGGACTCTCAAAAAAGGACTCAAGCTGTCAGTGAGCAGTCTTAACTCTGATCTCTGAAAAACTGACCACCTAAACTAGCACTTTCTCCCCGAAGTCTCTTATCTTGTTATCAGTTCTTTCATGGGAGTATCTCCATCTGACACTATGTGTTAATTTATTTTGCTTTCTGCCTGTTTCTCTAGTGGAATGTAAATCCTAGGAGGGTGGGAACTTTTACTAATGTTTTCACTATTGTGCCTTGAGCATCTGGGACAGTGCCTGGCCCAGAGTAGGTCCTAATAAATATTTTTTGAATGAATCATAAAGAGATGAATGAAAAAATGAATTAATATGACTTTTCAACTGTGTTTTGTCTCTGCTCTCCCCAGTTATTTTGGCTTTTTATTTGAGTTGTTTAATGACTGGTTTTGAACCTCTCAGGAAATTATTTGGTTCCTTGATTTTCAGAAATTAATAAATGAAACTATAAGAACAGTATCCATATAAGACATACCTAAAGAACCCCTCTTAACAGGAAATAAGAGATTCTCTGACATGCTTACAAACTGGGTCAAACAAGAGCTTAAAAGTAATTGCTGAGATAACTGACAAGGGGTCAGCTTACAGGCTCAAGCCTGAGGCTTGGTCAGATTGCCATCTCTGTGTGGTCTGGCCTCCTGCTCTGCCTGTCATCACAGAGCAGGTGGCCAGGCAGGACTGTGAGTGTGGATATGGTGACTATTGTCAGTTGCAAACTAGGGCCTGCACTGTAGCTAGGAGATGTTTGCTATTAAGTTGCAGTTTACACTGGACAGAGGCCAAAGTGTTTATTTTCCCCTATGATCCAAACCCCTATTTTGTCTACATAGGCTAGCCCCCGACCCCACCGATAGGTCAGGGGACAGTTATGTGCTTCATTAATTTATCTATGAACCCAGAGCTGCTCTAGATGCTGGGGTCTGACAGGTCTTAGACTTGGCTTTATTGATCATCTCTTCCAACCTGCTCATCTATCTTTGTAAGGTCATTTACAGTACCCATTTGAGTTTCTTAGAGACTCAAAAAAGGCTCTTAAACATTTTTAATTTCTCTTAAATTTCCAAGAAGAGTCTGCATTTTTGTGTTCTGTTAAATACCAATGTTCAATGTAGTAGCAGGATAGAAACAGAATTATGGCAGATGTAAAGAGAATTTTTCCACTTGTGTTTATCACTAATTAGTTATTTGACCCTAGGCTAGTGGTTAGCTCAAGCTGAACCTAGAATCAACCAAGAAACTTAAAAAAAAAAGCCAGTGTCCATACTCCAGACCAGTAGGAACAAAATCTCTAAAAAGTGGATCTGGTCTTCAGTATTATTTTGAAACAACTGATACTTATGTGCAGCTAGGATTGGGCAAATCTGTCTGTACTTTCTCAGCTTGTAAAAATGAGAGTAATCATAGTTCCCTCATTAGCGCTTAAGCATTTCTTATCTAAAATTTAGGTTGTAGATGTCAGATAAATTTACTATCTATACAACTAACCGGTCTACACTCTCAAAAATTCTTAAACAAATCCAAAGATGGCAAAGACTTTTGTGAGACAGAATAATATTTTAAAATGAAGGGGAAACAATATAGTTTCTGAACTTTCCTACTTTGCAATTGCTAAGGACCCTTTAGGTCATGCTGTGTAAGATTCTGAGTTTTTAAATAGATAAGAGCATGTAATGTCATTATTTCCAGATACTCCAGTGGTAGCAGAATCAGCAGCATTAAGACCATAGCTTAAGTCACCCCCAAATTCAGTCCATTTCTCCCTTAGGTATCTTTGTTATAAACATTTTCAAGGGCTACTGTCTGGGCACTGTGGTCTCTACTAAAATATTGTCAGTTCTCAGAAGAGTCTAATCAGTGGTCAGCAATTGGAAATGCAGTGAGGGAGCTATAGATCATAGGCAATGCCAAAGAAAGGAGATTTATTGAAAGATCTAAAGTACAATCTTTCAGGGACATTGCTTTAGAACTGGATTCTGAGGAATAAACTGCCTGGTACAGAGGACTCTGGGGATTTCATCTTGAGTCCCTATTGATGCAGTCCTTGAATCGATGTTGATGAAAGTTTGTGCAAACTTGGTGAAAAAGTTTATGTTCTCTAGATAAGGTCCTCTGTTAAGAAAATTAATGCGACAGAAAAGCCAAATCTTCCTTGTACTGGAATTTCCTAAAAATGGCTCTGTTGGAAATTAAACCCTGAGATTATATTAGAGAGGGAATCATAGGAAAAGAGAAACATATAGGAAAAGAAATATTGTAATCCAGGGAGGATGCAGTAACCACACTGTATTGATAAAATTGGAAAGCACATAGCACTTTCCCTCATTATAGAGAGGGAAACTACTCTCAACCATAGGGACATCCACTCTCCCGGATTATTCATTGTGTAGAATTCCATATAACGAAAACCACAGTATAAAAATGAAACTGTTAGTCACTCAGTTGTGCCCAGCTCTTTGCGACCCCATGGACTGTAGCCTGCCAGCCTCCTCTGTCCACGGAATTCTCCAGGCACAAATGCTGGAGTGGGTAGCCATTCCCTTCTGCAGGGAATTTTCCCAACCCAGGGATGGAAGCCAGGCCTTCTGCACTGCAGGCAGATTCTTGACCATCTGAGCCATCAAGGAAGCCCAAATAACAAAAACCACAGCATAATCATTATCAGTAATGCGATGGCCTGATTATGTTGAACCTAATTATATAGAAACTGTTATTTTTTGCTTCTTGGATATAATTTTTATGGAAATTTACCAATAATAATAATAATACCACTTATTGAGTAATTTCTGTGATAAGGCAAGTACATATATATCAAGCACATTATATACATTTATCCTTTCCATAACTCCCTGAAGGAGATTTATGATCTAGGTTTTCCAGAGAAAGACACTGTGGTTAAAAAAACCTTCCAAGGTCACACAGGCAGAGGTGATATTCAAACCCAGAGAGTCTGACTCCAAAGCCTATTTCTTAACCAGTCTCTGTTCTTCTCTGACCCACTAGTTGATCTAGATAATGATTCTGCCATTGAGTTACTGACTGGTAAACTCACCATTGGTAAAGTTTGGGAAGTACAAACTAGATAATGTCCTCATTGTACTGAGACAGAAATAGAAAATGAAAGTGTCAGGATTTTGCACAAGGTCAACTGTTGACTGTAAGTTACTCAAATGCAGAAGTGCAAGTCTCTGGTATGCAGAGACTGTGACAAATTCAGAGGAAGTGGTTGACTTCACAGTGACAGAGCACTGAGGAAGAAAGGGTTATAACTGAGTCCACTGGGAAGGTTGCTCCCACCCACTGGCATGGGCCACTGACTAGAACGGGTTCAACTGTTCAGAGCAAAATAAAGAAGTAAAAGTTTAATTGCAGGAACAAGACCCCAGGGAGGTCTTAGAAGTCAACAAGAATCCCCACAGTCACCTGTGAAGTAAAAACTGTGGGTCCAATTAGCAGCAAAGAAAACCTGGTCCAGTGTTTCACCTGAGGTTCCCGTGCAGGAGAATGGCTAAAACTAGGGATGCTAAAATGTTTTTTTCTTATGAGGAAATCAGTTTCAAACTAAACCAATGAAGGAGCGGATAGGCGAATGGTGAACATGGGCAGGATAGGAAAAGACGTGGGGGATTGCCTAGAGCTATATTCAGTTCAGTCACTCAGTCGTGTCCAACTCTTTGCAACCCCATGAATTGCAGCACGCCAGGCCTCCCTGTCCATCGCCAGCTCCTGGAGATCACTGAAACTCACGTCCATCGAGTCGGTGATGCCATCAAGCCATCTCTTCTTCTCCTGCCCCCAATCCCTCCCAGCATCAGAGTCTTTTCCAATGAGTCAACTCTTCGCATGAGGTGGCCAAAGTACTGGAGTTTCAGCTTTAGCATCATCCCTTCCAAAGAAATCCCAGGACTGATCTCCTTTAGGATGGACTGGTTGGATCTCCCTGCAGTCCAAGGGACTCTCAAGAGTCTCCTCCAACACCACAGTTCAAAAGCATCAATTCTTCAGCGCTCAGCTTTCGTCACAGCCCAACTCTCACATCCATACATGACTACTGGAAAAATCACAGCCTTGACTAGACGGACCTTTGTTAGCAAAGTAATGTCTCTGCTTTTGAATATACTATCTAGGTTGGTCATAACTTTCCTTTGCAAGGAGTAAGCATCTTTTAATTTCATGGCTGCAGTCACCATCTACAGCGATTTTGGAGCACCCAAAAATAAAGTCTGACACTGTTTCCACTGTTTCACCATCTATCTCCCATGAAGTGATGGGATCAGATGCCATGATCTTCGTTTTCTGAATGCTGAGCTTGAAGCCAACTTTTTCACTCTCCTCTTTCACTTTCATCAAGAAGCTTTTTAGTTCCTCTTCACTTTCTGCCATAAGGGTGGTGTCATCTGCATATCTGAGGTGATTGATATTTCTCCCGGTAATCTTGATTCCAACTTGTGTTTCTTCCAGTCCAGCGTTTCTCATGATGTACTCTGCATTTAAGTTAAATAAGCAGGGTGACAACATATAGCCTTGACGTACTCCTTTTCCTATTTGGAACCAGTCTGTTGTTCCATGTCCAGTTCTAACTGTTGCTTCCTGACCTGCATACAGGTTTCTCAAGAGGCAGGTCAGATGGTCTGGTATTCTCATCTCTTGAAGAATTTTCCACAGTTTATTGTGATCCACACAGTCAAAGGCTTTGGCATAGTCAATAAAGCAGAAATGGATGTTTTTCGGGAACTCTCTTGCTTTTTCCATGATCCAGTGGATGTTGGCCATTTGATCTCTGGTTCCTCTGCCTTTTCTAAAACCAGCTTGAACATCTGGAAGTTCACGGTTTATGTATTGCTGAAGCCTGGCTTGGAGAATTTTGAGCATTACTTTACTAGTGTGTGAGATGAGTGCAATTGTGCGGTAGTTTGAGCATTCTTTGGCATTGCCTTTCTTTGGGATTGAAATGAAAACTGACCTTTTCCTGTCCTGTGCTATATTAATACACTGAAAAAGCTCCAAGTGCTGAAAAAACAAAACCAAAAACAAGGATGGTAACTTGACCTAAGTCATTCAAAGTGAAATGAATTACAATGAAGTATTTGTTTTCCTCATGCTGAAAAATTGTCGACTGCTTTACTACAATATTAAAATTTGGGATACCCCTGATCACATGTCTAATTTTCCTATAGGCTGGACAAAAGAGTAGAGTAGTGCCTAATTCATAACATTTTCATTTGGTTTCAAATGAGCTTGCAAAAAGTTCCCCTGAAGGTTTGTAGGCAAATAGTTCTTGAAAATCTGAACCATCTTTAGAATATACCAAATCTTAATAATATCCCCATGGAGTCTGCAAGACGGTTATGCTAACTGGGATAGATAACAGTGGAGGCCCACAACTGTTTCCTAAGTCCAAAGGAAAGAATGGCAATCAATACACAAGAATACAACTAGGAAATAGCATTGCCATCGGAATGTAAATCACTGTCTTCCTACATACAACATTTTTCCTTTCCAAAGTCACAGCCTGAGCAGCTTATTTTCTTACCTAGAGCTTTGTGCCAGTGATGTAGCCTTTGATAATTCTTGTAATAAAAATCCAGTCATGTATGACATTTAGGAGGGAATGAAAGGTTTGATTTGCCTTGAGCCCCAGGAACCCTTATAAAAATGCCTTTAGTGAGAAATGAAAGGAAAAAAAATTAAGGGGTCATAAATTGAACTAAATCAAAAATGGTGCCAAGTCACTAGGCTACCTTTTAATGGTTCTAGGAAACAGAGAAGACCAATGAATGTAGTTCCCCCCTCAAATATTAAAATTAACCGAAATAGTCTAAACTGGGGGGGGGAAACAGGAATAAAGAGCACATGATGTTGTCTTAATGCCTTCTTAACTGCTGACAAGATAGATTTGGGGCACTACTGGAATACAGACATTTAAGAGCAGGGCTTTTATCACCCCATGTGTCACAAGCATGCTTACACTCTGAAGAAAATCTGAATTTTCACTAAGTGGCCCATAATAGCAATAACAGGCCGCACCCTTTCTACAAAATCCATTCCAATGAGACGTACTCCACTCACATTTTCATTTAGCTCTTGCATTCAGTCAGCTTTGTCCTATTTCCTATGGGTGGAGTCTAGTTATATGCCTTTCCCAATGTCATTTGCAAAGCAGCAACTTTTCTCTTCAAGCCCCTTTCCTTGAGTGTGAGCCAAATGCCTGCCTCTCACACTCTTGAAGGCAGGACCCTAAGTAATTTTTGTCTGAGGACATATGCTAACAGGGAGGTGGCAACCTTCTGTGTCTCCCTTCATGTCATTCTATTCATATCCATTAGTCAGTACAGTCTAATAAAACGTTTGTGTGAAGAGTGGCTTCCAAGAAAGTTTAACTCATCGCAGAGGAGAGGAACATGTTCTTGAGGAAGAATGATTCCTGGGAATATACAATCAAGAAGCTCGGAGTTTCCTCTAACAAGCTGAGTGTCCACAACCAACAGGAGGAGGCTGCCTGCCTCTGTTAATAAGAGTGGTCCTCATTCAGGCAGCATCACCATCACTTCTGAGTTTGTTAGAAGTGCAGATACCAGGCCTGTTTCAGATTTACAGCATAAGAAACTGCAGTCTCCAGCTGATTCATATGCAGGTTCACGCTTGAGGAGCATTGGCCTAGAACATGATTCTCAACCTTGGTTACACATGAGGCACCAACCAGGGAAGCTTAAAACTTAAAAATAATTATTGATGCCTGAGCAACCCCTCACCCGCCCCCCCACCCCCCACCCCCCACCCCCCACCCCCGGTGCAAGAGATTCCAAGATATCCTCTCTGGGGTGTGACCTAAGCATTGGGATTTTAAAAAGCTCCCCAGGAGATTCTGAGGTGCTGTCAGAATTGTGAACCACTGGCAAAAAGGCAAAGGAGGGCTACTTTTCCTACCCCTTACACCCTTTGCCTCACAGTCAAACAGCCAGCGGGTTTCCTGGAGTGAGAGTTTCTCTTTTCCTGTGACCTGGCAGCCCAGAGCCGGGCTGTAAGTACAGGGCTGGGTGGGTGGGGAGAGTCTACTAAGGAACGTAACTCTGAGTCTGATCCTCCCGTCTCCTTCCCACCCTCACCCCTCGACACAGCTGCCACTGATCTTCCACACTTAAGCAAACCACACCAGTGAGTGGCGAACATCAACCCGTGCTTGAAAAATACCAACTTGGAGCCCGATTTGAGAAGCTACATCAGAGTCTCGAGATGCGACGCTACAATCTGCATTTTTCACTAGCTTCCCAGGTGTGTCTGATATGCAGCCAGGTTTGTGAACTCCACCGCGGGTCTAGCCTTTCATCCTGCCAAATCATTAAGGGTTCTTAAGGATGAATGAGCTGTCAAGAGGGCGAGGGCCTGGCGCAGTACTCCTTTATTAATTATGGCGAAGTGATGTATTGGCAATGATAATGCTTCTCTTGGAAAGGGCAATGAATGGTTCGTCGATTGCTGCATTAGATGTTTCCCAGCTTAACCTTATTGCTCAGCTTTTACTCCTCTCTGTAGTTTTAAAAGCTTCAGGGCTTTCTCATTAAACAGCCTCTTGGTCTCTATTCTCAGGTGAGCTGCAATCTTAGAGGGAAACACCAACAAAGGAGAAGAGAATCTTTCGGAGTTCTTGGCTGGGAAATTACCCCCCCCCCCCGCCCCCCCCAATCCTCCTTCCTTATCTGCTTGTGTCAGCAGCTCCTAGCTAGCGTATTTCTGGACAGTTCCGATAAGTAGGAAAAACACGGAGTGAGGATTTCAGAGAAAAATCATTGATATATCCCCGGATCCCTTTGCTAAAAGAAAGCTTTCTTTAGCAGAAGGATAGAAAGTGGAGGAAGAAAGATATATCTGGATGAACAATTTCAGAGGTGAGAAACGGGTAGGCAAGCCGGGGTTGGGGTTCTGTCTGTGGGTGAGGCGAGGAAGGCGGCAAAGAAAAGTTGCAGCGATGGTCTGCGCGTGTAACCCACGGGTTGGGCGCCGGGGAAAGCGCTAGCACGCGCGGCCCGAACGCACTGCAGGGCCGAGAGCTGAGAGCTGGGAGGACGTCGACAGACCTCCGCGGCAGAGGCTGGGAAGCTGGAATTGTTCCCCTCTGGCTCGCAGCTCCAGAAACCGGCCAGCTCCGCTCGTCCGCGGTGGCCGAGGGCGCCGGCGTGGGGCGCGCGTGGGGCCCGGGCGCCGGCGGCGGCTGGGGGGAGCGCGCGTGAGAGCGAGTGCGAGGCTGCGGGCGGCGGGCGGGCGAGTGTGCGCGGGAGGGAGGGAGGGAGAGAGGGAGGAGAGCGCGCGCGCCGCCCGGGCCCCGGCCCTCCCAGCCTCCCGGCCTCCGCGCTGCCTCCCGCCCGCGCGCACCGGCTGCCCGCCGCCGCCGCCGCTCCTGCTCGCGCCGGCGCTGCACCGGAGCCTACCCGCCGCCCGCTTTGTGCTTCCCCCCGAAGATGGGAGCGACCTCTCCCAGCTCGGGAGCTATTTAAAAAGGAGGGAGTGCGCCGTTTTTCCTACTAGCGTGGAGGAACCGGAGAAGCATCCAGTCACACTCCCCCAAACCAGGTAGGATCTTCTGATGGGCAGCTGAAGGGATTTGGTCAGATACCGCCAACTATTTTCCATTTGTTCAGAAGGCTCCAGTTCCCTCCGCTTTGGCAAAGGACCGGCTCCTAAATTGTGTGTGTCTGTGTGTGTATTATCTCTACCCATATCTGGGGTGTGCGCGCTGCTCGGAGAGTGAAATTGCTCGGGCTGGTGCGCCTGGTCGTTGAGTGTACCCGCCTGCCGGAGGAAGAAAGGGCTGCTAAGGAGGGGTGCTGCACCCTGCACCGCCTTGGGCTTGAGGATTCAGGGCGCTGAGAGCGAAGTCCACCCGGAATGCAGCGCTGCTGGGGATCCAGGCGTCCCCACCCACTGGGCTCAGTTCCGTGGTCATCCGTCCCCCCGGTAATCCCTGGGGTCTTCCCCAAGCCCACACTCGCGAGTTTCCTCTTTTCCGGCCAGCCCTGGGTGCTCCTTCTGTAAGGACTGCGGAAAGGAGGGAGGTGTGGCCGGGGCGGGGGGGACAGGCGAGGGAGGGATGCAGCGGCGGGGGGAGGGGGGGAGTGGGCTGCAGGGTCCCAGCCTTCGGGCACTCTGCTATAGGGTGCCTTGGGGATGCTGCGCGCACGGGCATCTTGCCCCCGAGATTCGAGGGGAACTTTGCCGCTGCATTATCCGCCTCTGCCTCTGGAGCTTTGCTGGCTTTTGGGGAAATGGTCTGTGTTCTGAGATGTGAGGATATCCTTCTTGGCTCCTCCTTAATGAAAAAGAGGGAGGTCTTATGGGTGGACAGTCGGCTACGGAAACCAAATCTGCAGAGGCGATGCTTTTAAAAATACAGTATGTGTGCATCCTTGGCGTATAAAATCCCCTTTCCCTCGTGGCTTCTGGATGAATGGCTTGGGCTGGCAATTCGTATTTCCCTCTCCAGACAAAGTGGCAATGGTTGGGTTCTGAGCAGAGTGATCGAATGTAACAAAGAATTTTGTGAAGAAAGCGTTGTGCATGGTGTCCGCAGTCGGTGGAAACAAAGTCCGGCTTTGCTCTAGGTATTTATTTAACCCCCCTCTTGCCTGGCTCCCTTGCAGGCGCTATCTCTCTACTGCTAGTCAGCCACTAGTGGTTGTGAATATAACAATACAAACTTTGTCCTGCTGGAGGTGTGAAGACTAAAAACAGAGAGAGAGAGAGAGAGAAAGGATATCATAGGTGTAGTGGAAGGAGCTTTTTAAAATATGACGGTCGTAAAGACGGTACAGACATCCGTGTCATGGAGGAGCTGGTGGAGTAGGTGGAGAGTCTGATCAGATCTGGTTAAAGGCATAGCTTTTGAGTCTCTCCAATTAGAGCAACTGAACAGCCACAATGTAGTATCTGTGTGAAGATATCCTGAGGGAAATGGGGAGCAATCAGGAGGGGATTCTGAAAGCATACCTCCCGTCCACAACCCCCATAACATACACACTCACTCCTCACTCACAGGTTTCTCTTTCTCAGAGCTGCTCCCGCAGCAAGTCAGGCAAAGGGAGGAGAATATATTTAGATATTTCATTCATTTCAGAAAAGAAAACAAAGCTGTAATAGGAATGATTGCTTTTAGGTTGCTCTCTGTTACTTGGATTTACCTCTATGGGTTTGCTAAACTTGCTTAATTTTGAGGTTAGCATGAAAAAAAAAAGGAGGAAGGAAGAGAACTAGCTCGCTCCATCTTTGGGGCCTCCTGAATGAGAAGGCGGGGACAGATCCACTTACTTCATCAGAAGCATAATGTATTTTCTTAAATGGTTTTCATTTTAGGGACTCTGCCTGCTTGAAGGATTCCATTTGGATCTGAGGGCTAATTCGTTATTTCTCCCACCTACTAAAGAAGGAGCCGTGATTTTTCTCCCCTAAACTGGCTCTTTGATTAGATATGGCATGACTAATTCCTAGGGGAAAAGTAAAACAAACAAACAACAAAAACCTGCACAAAGGTAAACTGTTATTTACTATTGAGCTGTGCAGGGACAGCAAAGGATGTGTGTCTGTGACAATCAGACTTCCTTTACTCTGCCTTGAAACCTTAGCAGGGCTGTAAGAGGAGTGTAATGAATTAGAATATGAAGGCTGTGCTTTACCTCTGTGTATCTACCTACTGTCAGTTTACTTTATCTTATTTCTACTGTATCTTTTCAGATTAAGTACTGGATAACCCTTATGTTGATCATGAAAGGGGAGAAAAATGCATGGCCCAGCAGTGTTTTAACTCCAAATAAAATGACAAAAAGAAAGTGAAATTTCAAAAGGAAGGTGAGGTATAGTCAGTAACACCTACAGGACCATTTGTAGAAATTGTATTAATTGCTCTCTCTAATAACTCACTCTTTTGAAAATTAAATATTTCAAGAGAGCTTCAGCATTTTGTTAGCAAGCTATATTTAACATGGTTTTTTTTCCTAGACAAAAATAGTTTTATCTTGCAATGTAAATGCATATCTCTTTCCCTGAAGTACTTAATCTGTTTCTTTGACAAAATAAATGGTGAAAAAAGCTCTGTAGATCCTACCAAGTTGCATTTCCCCTTTAAAGAAAGTATAAAGCATGCATTTAGCTTATGGATGGGTTATTCTCAAAGTAAGTGCATTTGGGGACTGTACCATCTGGTTTTCATGTTGTAGTTCAGTAACAGAGGCCCTTTCTCTGTGATGCCTTCAGGTAGAGGGAGAAAAGCAAGTAGGTGAGAAGCAAGCAATCTGTCCCATCATCATGGAAATACACAAGATCTAAATTGAAGTAGAAATTAAATGTGGAAAAAGAAGCACAACAAAGAGGATGGTAGAGCACATAGCTTGCACGTTTGATATTTTTGCAGTGTGTATCTATGTTGCTTGTATCTAAACATTGTTGCTTGACATTGGGCTGACAAAACTTAGGAATCAACATGCCGAGATCTCACTTCTTCTTGAGCCTTCCACCCTCTTTCCCCCCCCGCCCCTTAATGGGTAAATGTCTCTTGTCAAAATATCTGTCAGTATCGTACATCCTCAGGGTCAGACCCCTCCTCATAACCTGTACCAAGTAGTCTCCCATCTGATCAGATTCTCCTGCTCCCTCTTGTGGCTAATGTTCTGACTTTCTCTGGATTTCAGAATCCATTCCTTCAGCTGCCTATCAATTTGGTTCTAATTTTCAGTGGTAACTGGGGCTAACAAAGCTGGTAGATTGCTGAACTAGCTGTTTCCAATTTTCTCTCTGAATAAAGGGGGATCTACCCCCTGGAGATGCTGAGACGTCCTTGAGATTTAGTGGACGCAAATGTCACTTGTTCTCTGACTCTTTAAGATGGACTAGGTTCTGGGAAAGTGAGCTTACAGAGTCTTGCTCTGAGATTTTGACCTGGACTCAGGGCTAGTTCGGTGAGGCCTCATCAAGTGCAGTGGGATTATTTTCAGTTGTTTGTTTGGTTTTTTTTTTCCTCTTCCGAAAGATAGCTCTCCCTCTGTGAAAGTGTCTGCATCTCTCTCTCTCTTTTCCTGCCTCCCTCTGTCCTCAGCCTCCTGTGCGTGTGGGCATACAAACACATACTCTTCACAAAAGATGTTTTATACAACACATCTTTTGAAAACTTCCAACTAATAAATGACTTAGATTCTCAGCAGGGTTTGAATATCAAGCTGCTCTTTTTCCGAACTGGAGACTCCTAGGGTAAACTACTCTTCCTGATACGTTTTCATCACCAGCAGTTGAGAATACAAATGAGATCAGGCATCTTTTACTAGTGTGTTGATTCAATTTGGAAGACAGTTGCTCCCAGCTCTTGGGTTTCAAGTGTTTTCTGTAGGCTCTCTTTGCTGACAACTCTGTATTGAACCCTTAAGTGTTTTGTGTTTACCTTTGTGATTTCTCCTTTGATGGGTGCAGTCAGGAGACTATAGTAAGTACAAAGTTTCATGAGAATCCTATTTTCCCTTCATCTGAAACTTTGTAGCCAGTTTTTAGGAGGAAGAGGAGACCATGGGGGGAGGGGGAAAGCACCGAAGTGATGAAAAGCAGCTGAAGTGATGAAAGTGTGTTTGTGAGCAGGGCAAGTACATTGTAGGCAGCTGCCTAGAAAGTGATATGAGAAACACAGAACATGCCTGGATTCAAAGCATTTATCTATCGACCAGTGTAGGATCAGAAATTCTTACTATTCCAGGCATTCATTTAAATAAAGTAATTCTATCTAATAAATCCCTAATAGAATGCAATGGGATTACTTAGGAAAGAGTTCCCATTCATTCTCATAAACCATTCACATCTGTTCATTTATTAACTTGAGTTGGTTTGTCTGATCATCTGGCAGATAGAGAAGTCCCGAGGATCTGGAACACAGCAAGGTACAGAAGAAGTGAAAGAAATTTGAAACTGGGTTGCTGTCCGCTAGTGCCCCTAGATGGAGAAGGCAGTGGCACCCCACTCCAGTACTCTTGCCTGGAAAATCCCATGGACGGAGGAGCCTGGTAGGCTGCAGGCCATGGGGTCGCGAAGAGTCGGACACGACTGAAGCAACTTAGCAGCAGCAGCAGCAGTGCCCCTAGAGGGCCCTTCTTGTGGGGAAGTGCCAGGGAATTGGAACCAGGCTACTGAATTTGGGGGCTAGAAAGTAGCCATACAGAGGCAAAGATAAACTGGCACCCTGAAATTTTACTTCCAGGGCAGCAAAGGTAACAAGAGTTTCTTGAAAATTTAGCTTAAGTCTTCTGAGAAATGGATGAGATGTGTCCCCAATCCTTAAAATCTTGAATGGCTTCTGCGGTGTCATTTTGGAGTGTTCATACCATTCACCTAGAAAACTAGTGTGATACTCATTCAGACAAACATTTATTTTTGCATATGCAATAGACATATAAACATGAAATGTAAATATTAGAATCCATCTTAAGTTTTTTAGGAAAGAAAAATTCATCGCTTTATAGATGTCATTGTGTGTGAAGTCAGAAAAATAATTTCATGGTTGAACCTAATGTGAAATGAAGTCTAACAGACATGAGAGTGATTCAGCAATTTACTTTAACCCAACTATGACATTTATTGAGCACTCAGTGTATGCACTGCACTGGGCTTTTCAGAGGATGCAGATGCTGAAGAGAAGTTATTTGACATTTGTTGAACACCCAGGATGTTCCAGACATCAGTCTAGGCACTTTACCTATTTTCTCATGTAATACCCTTTCAAGGAAACATCCTGATCCTGACTTAAAGATGAAGACTATGGCTCAGTTAAAAAACTTGTCCAAGAGTGAGTAGGTGATGATACCAGTTTTTGAGGCTTTTCCAAAGCCTTGGTCTTTGTTCTTGTTGATGTACAGTCTGGAACACCAAAATACTGTGCTGAATGAGACAGGTGGCTATGGCTGTCTAATAAACCCAGTGCTCTAGGAGTTGAGAGGAAGAAGAGAACACTGGAAAAGGTTTCTTGGAGGAGGAGGCATTTTAGTTCATTCTCAAAGAATGAAAAGGCCTTTGAAATAAGCAGTCTGGCTATTTTTAAAACATGTAAACCACCCCCATCTAATTTATGACAAGGACCACCGCAGAGCAAGGTTAGGGCCATTTCCAAACTCCAGTCCAGCTGCGTGTCCCAGTCAGGACCGTGGATCTGGAACCAGAGATAGCAGAAGCCGTTGCACATGTCTTTTGCATGGGGAACCGGAACGGATGATGAATTTCCAGCACGCCTTGAAGGAGGGAGGCTGTATCATGCACACATGTCTTTTGCATGGGGAACCGGAATGGATGATGAATTTCCAGCACGCCTTGAAGGAGGGAGGCTGTATCAGTCTGAGAGGTGAGGCAAGGAACATAGCCCCTGGCCACCTGTTGCTTCCTTATATTTGATGGTTATGGTTTCTGTGCCATCACAGGTGGTTTTTCTTTCCTTGCTGAGCACCAAGTGGCTCTGGTGCTTTCTCCCTGAAGCTTTTTCAGCTCCTCACTTCTGCTTCCCCTTAAGGTACAGGAACCAGGGCCCCCTTTGGCTCTGCTCTGTTCAATGTACAGCATCCAGTTTGGGGCAGGTTTCGAAAATCAGGCTGCTTACTTTACACACCAGCCACCACTTCCTCTGTGCTTCATGGTAGAGCCCCCAGAGTGAGTGGCATCAGACAGGGTGAAAGGGTAAAGCTTGGGGAGGAGCTCAGGCGCTCAGTCATCTGTGTTCCTTAGAAATTGCAGGTCGCCATTCTTCCAAATCTGCAAGGAGATCCAACCAGTCCATCCTAAAGGAGATCAGTCCTGGGTGTTCATTGGAAGGACTGATGCTAAAGCTGAAACTCCAATGCTTTGGCCACCTGATGCGAAGAGCTGACTCATTGGAAAAGACCCTGATGCTGGGAAAGACTGAAAGCAGGAGGAGGAGGGGACGACAGAGGATAAGATGGTTGGATGGGCATCACCGACTCAATGGACTTGGGTTTGGGTGAACTCCGGGAGTTGGTAATGGACAAGGAGGCCTGGTGTGCTGAGCTTAATGGGGTCGCAAAGAGTCAGACACGACGGAGCGACTGAGCTGAACTCTTCCAAATTCTGCCTTTCAAATGTTGGTTGATGTGAGCCACCTGGAGCTGAAATCAGAGTTGATATTGGATTCAGCTGGTAACTCTTCTCTACTGTCTGTCTGCTCCTGGCTGTGCAGCTGCCCCTGCCCCCTTTTCTAGAACTTCTTGTCATCATTTCTCATGCTGCTTAGAACCCTAGGTAGCTCTGGAAGACCACATCAGAGGTCATCTATTTTATATATATATATATATATATATATATATATATATAGAGAGAGAGAGAGAGAGAGAGAGAGAGAGAGAGAGAGACAAATAAGCAAATGGAGGCCATATGAAATTAAATGAATTCATAGAATGAAATGGGATATAGTTGGATCCAGATGTGTGACTCTGAAATTACTTTACTAAAGTTACATCTCTCTTTTTCTTTGATAATGTTAATAGAAAGCCTTAGACATGTGCCTGTGTTTTCTGAGCTCAGGAGTACTTAGATGTCTAGCAGTGATTTCCTCAGTTGGAAAGAGAATGATGACTTTGCTTCTAGATCAAAGATATTGATGAATGCAATGAAGAATGCTAGGGCACTCAGACCAAAGTTCTCTGAGGTCAGCAGGCATATCTCAGTATCTGAGCATGCATGCTCAGTTACGTCTGACTCTTTGCAACCCACTATGGACTGTAAGCCTCTAGGCTCCTCTGTGTGTGGGATTCTCCAGGCAAGAGTCTAGGAGTGGGTTGCCATGTCATCCTCCAGGCAATAGACATGTCATATTAGTTTTAATGTTTGTTTGAATTCAACAAGTGGCATATCTAACATTGTGCAAGGTCCTTAACTTCTCTGTGCCTCATTTTATTCGTCTGGTGAAAGTGAAAGTGAGGTTGCTTAATCATGTCCAACTATTTGCAATCCCATGGACTGTAGGCTCCTCCGTCCATGGAATTTTCCAGGCAAGAGTACTGGAGTGGGTTACCATTTCCTTCTTCAGGGGTCTTCCTGACCCCAGGGATCTTCATCTGTTAAATGGGAGTAATAATAGTAGAGAGCCTGATGGGGTTTTTGTGAGGAATGATACATTCATACTTATAAAACATCTGGAACTGCCTATAGCACATGAATGCTCAATGAAGATTGGTCCTTACTGCTTGAGGGACGACTGTCCCTACCTGTGTGCCTTTACACGGACATTCTGATTGTGGAAGGTTGTCTTGGAGAGCCGGAAGATAAGGACACACACAATGGCTGTGCCAAAGGTCACAGAACTGTTTTGTTTTGTTTTTTAATTAATTTATTTATTTTAACTGGAGGCTGATTACAGTATTGTGGTGGCTTTTGCCATACATCGACATGAATTAGCCATGGGTGTACATGTGTACCCCCATCCTGAACCCCCACAGAACTGTTTTTTAAAGGGCCACAGAGTAAATAGTTTTGGCTTTGTGGACCACAGGGCCTGTCAGAGCTACTCAACACTGCTGTAAAAACGTGAAAGCAGGCATTGACAGTACTTAAATGCATGAACGTGCTGTTTTCCATAGAACAGTTTTTACTTACACTGAAATTCGAGCATTGTGTAATTTTCACATATGAAACAGTGCTTTTTAAAAACGTTTCAATCGTTTCAAAATATATTTTTTAAAATAGGCATTATCAAGACAGATGGTAGGCTAAATTTGACCTCTTGCCCATAGTTTCCTAACCCTCGAGACACAGATCTTAAGAGAAACACACCAGTCACCTTAGGGGCTGCAGGAATCCAAGCAATCGGGGTTGGTGTCATGGGAAGAGAGCTGGCCTAGAAACTCAGAGACCTTGTTTTAGAGCTTAGCTTTGTCACTTCTGAGATGTGTGGCTTTGGGGAAAAAGTCTTTTAAGTCCTCATAGCCTGAGTTTTCTTTCAGGGAAAAGGGAGGAAGGGGCAACATTAGAAGACTTTTAGGGGCCTTCCTAACAATAAAAGCGGTTTTCTGAAGGGGAATTGGATATTCAGAATGGGTCATGGAGGACAGGTAGATAAAGCATGAGAAAGGGAAACAGGGTGTGAATTTGGGTAATTTTCAGTTTGTAGCTCAGCTGTCTACCAGGAACAGTAAATCTGGCAAGTTAGACAGGTGATGTATAATGGATGATGACCTTGAATGCCAAAGTGAGGAATTAGGATATCGTAGCTTTGGGCCACCAGCAAAATTCCTCGATTTTACAGATCAAGCTGAGAAAGGGAAAACGACTTGTCCAAGGCCACGTGACTGGTCAGTGAGAGCGGAGACCAGCACTCATTTCTTTTGGCCCCAAGACCAATGACCTTTCTGTCTACAGTACTGCCCCCAGCAGTGTGGTAGAATGCAGTTAATTTCCACTGTGTGACTGTGACCTCAGAGGGGGAGATTCTCATATGAATTTCAGAAGCTGTTTTTAGCATTTTCTTAACATGATCTCATACCCCAGTATATCTAAGAAGGTAGGTCTGTGAGTAATCCCATTACTGAGAAGGGTAATTACAGAAGTGTCAGCCTAAGGCCTTGCACTCCAGCAACCTTTAGCCTGGCTTCTTGCTGAGTGTCTTTCAAAAAATTTTGGCTCTGATGTTACTTCATCAGCAAAGCCTTCCCTAATATCCTAGTAGGTCAGGCCTTCCATTACTTACTCTCCTAGGACTGTGTTTTTCCTTTATAGAATTTATCAATTAATAAATGCTTCTTTCTGTAACAATTTAAATGTTTCTGTTTGTGACAGTTTAAATTAACATCTATCCTCTGTCTTCCTAGCTAGATGATAAATTCCAGGAGGAGAGAGATTGTTTAGTTCATGGTTCTAGCCCCGGATACTTTGCCAGACACATAATAGACATTCAGTGTTTGTTGAATGAATGTTATCTCATTAATCATTGATACTTGTGAAAATAATCCTTCCTTATGCAAAGACTTAATAGGCAGGAGTTACTATCTTCACTTGTTAATAAAATGGTTACATGAGCCTTTCCTTCTCCACTGAATTTTTTCTCTTTTTCAAAAGCTCCTGTCTAATCCTCAACCTATCACAAAAAGACAATAATAGTCATGGCATAGTTACTAAAATTAAAACCATAAGTCAATATATAAACAGTTTTTCAAACACAGGTATATGGGATTGGTTTAAAACAGTGATCCCCATCCTTTTTGGCACCAGGGACTGATTATATGGAAGACAGTTTTCCCATGGACCAAGATGGGGGGCAGAGGGGAATGGTTTTGAGATGATTAAAGCACACTGCATTTATTGTGCACTTTATTTCTGTTATTATTACATCAGCTCCATCTCAGATCATCAGGCATTAGATCGCAGAGATTGAAGACCCCTGGTTTAAAGGACATGTTCATTAGATGCCTTACTTAGTAAACTGTATGTTTCCTAAACTGTGCTCAGGGCTTTGTATAAAGAGTTCATATGTTCCCTCCTGAAAAGCTACTTGATTTGTTTCTCTAAATAAAAATTTGGTTAGTTCCTTTCTAAGCTGCTTCCATTTTAAAAAATGGATTGGTTATATATACACTCAGAGCTGTGTCACTGCGTCTATTGTCAGGAACTTTAGAAAATTAGAACATAGAATGTTGATGAAGAGTCACCCTTGTGTGAGCATCAGTCAGCTTGAATTTTTAAAACAATGTTTACTTACTTTTGGCTGTGCTGAGTCTTGGTTGCTTCAGGGGCTTTTATGTAGTTACGGTGAGCAGGGAACTAGTCTGCGTGTGGTGCATGGGCTCGTCGTTGCGGTAGCTCCGTTTGTTGCCGATCATGGCTCCAGGGCACGCCGGCTTCAGTAGCTGCAGCACGTGGGCTCAGCAGTCGTGGCTCCCTGGCTCCAGAGCACACGCTTATTAGTTGTGGTGCAGTGGCTTCGTTGCGCGGCGGCATATGGGATCCTCTTGGCCTAGAGACTGAACCCGTGTCTCCTGCATTGGCAGGCAGATTCTTTACCACTGAACTACCAGGAAAGCCCCCAACCTAGGTTTTGAAAAAACTGTTTCTTTTTACTTTCTATTTCTGTTCTCCTCAAGGGCATCTCATTCTTTGAAGGATTGTGCTTTGTGACTATGCAGGAAAATTTGATAGACCTACAAACTTTCAGTTGATAAATTCCCATCTCCCAAAAACAATCTACTTGAAGATGAAGCTTAATGACTCAGGAGAAAAAGCGGATGAAATTCACCAGCTTGCTCACATAACCAGCAATTTTTTTGTTAAAAAAGATTTTTTTAAGGCATTGTGCATGTTCCTATCGCATGGCTTGAAACTGAATTCTGTATTAAACATTCCCAATCCCAAGAGACAGACTACAAAGCCAGAAGAGTGACTTCAGAGGTTTACTCTTGAGTTGAAGGGAACAGGGGAACATGGTGAGGCGCCATACGAGCCTCTCATTTAAAGAGCACAACTTTCCTCACCACCTAGGAGGTCTAGTTTGGGTTTTTTGTTTCTGCGTATTGTTGACGTCTGTTCAGAGCTGGTGAATGGAACCTGATTGAAAGGTCTCTGAAGACTCCCAGAGAAGCAGAAGATACTAAGAAGAGGTGGCAAGAATACACAGAAGAACTGTGCAAAAAAGATCTTCACGACCCAGATAATCACGATGGTGTGATCACTCACCTAGAGCCAGACATCCTGGAATGTTAAGTCAAGTGGGCCTTAGGAAGCATCACTACGAACAAAACTAATGGAGATGATGGAATTCCAGTTGAGCTATTTCAAATCCTGAAAGATGATGCTGTGAAAGTGCTGCACTCAATATGCCAGCAAATTTGGAAAACTCGGTAGTGGCTGCAGGACTGGAAAAGATCAGTTTTCATCCCAATCCCAAAGAAAGGCAATGCCAAAGAATGCTCAAACTACCACACAATTGCACTCATCTCATACGCTAGTAAAGTAATGCTCAAAATTCTCCAAGCCAGGCTTCAACAATACATGAGCCGTGAACTTCCAGATGTTCAAGCTGGTTGTAGAAACCAGAAGAACCAGAGATCAAATTGCCAACATCTGCTGGATCATGGACAAAGCAACAGAATTCCAGAAAAACATATACTTTTGTTTTCTTGACTATGCCAAAGCCTTTGACTGTATAGATCACAACCAACTGTGGAAAATTCTGAAAGAGATGGGAATACCAGACCACCTGACCTGCCTCTTGAGAAATCTGTATGCAGGTCAGGAAGCAACAGTTAGAACTGGACATGGAACAATAGACTGGTTCCAAATAGGAAGAGGAGTACACCAAGGCTGCATATTGTCACCATGTTTATTTAACTTATGCAGAGTACATCATGAGAAATGCTGGGCTGGATGAAACACAAGCTGAAGTTGAGATTGCTGGGAGAAATATCAATAACCTCAGATATGCATATGGCACCACCCTTATGGTAGAAAGTGAAGAACTGAAGAACCTCTTGATGAACGTGAAGGAAGAGTGAAAAAGTTGGCTTAAAGCTCAACATTCAGAAGACAAAGATCATGGCATCTGGTCGCATCACTTCATGGGAAATAGATGGGGAAACAGTGGCGAACTTTATTTTTTGGGGTCCAAAATTACTGTAGATGGTGACTACAGCCATGAAATTAAAAGATGCTTGCTCCATGGAAGAAAAGTTATGCAACCTAGACAGCATATTAGAAAGCAGAGACATTAATTTATCAACAAAGGTCCATCCAGTTAAGGCTATGGTTTTTCCAGTATTCATGTTTGGATGTGAGAGTTGGACTGTAAAGAAAGCTGAGCACTGGAGAATTGATGCTCTTGAACTGTGGTGTTGGAGAAGACTCTTGAGAGTCCCTTGGACTGCAAGGGGATCCAACCAGTCCATCCTAAAAGATATCAGTCTTGAATGTTCATTGGAAGGACTGATACTGAAGCTGAAACTCCAATCCTTTGGCCACCTGCTGGGAAGAACTGACTCATTTGAAAAGATCCTGATGCTGGGAAAGATTGAAGACAGGAGGAGAAAGGGATGACAGAAGATGAGATGGTTGGATGGCATCACTGACTCAATGGACATGAGCTTGAGTGGACTCGGATTTGATGATGGATAGGGAGGCCTGGAGTGCTGCAGTCCATGGGGTTGCAAAGAGCTGGACATGACTGAGCAACTGAACTGAACTGCAGATTTCCATGGATTTGCTCCTTTGCCCTATGTCTGTGTAGGTTCCTAGCTATCCTTAGCTGTTTCTCTTTGAGGAAAGCAGAGCAAGCCCTTGCCAAAATTACGAAGTATGTATGTTACTCTCAGTGATTTAATCTCCTCTTTGGAGGACCCTTTTGATCGCCGATTAGGGTCCATTTTTCTCTGCCCTCTTCTCTCTTCCCTACCCTATACACTCGCCATTTTTATTTTTTGGCCATGCTACATAGCATGTGGGATCCTAGTTCCCCAACCAGGGATTGAACCTGTGCCTCTTGCATTGGAAGCATGGAATCTCATCCACTGGACTGCCAGGGAAATCCTGGGACTTCAATAGTTTAGTATTGTCTGGAGTCCCAGTTGGTGATGAGAGCCCATCTGATGTACTATTTCACATCAGCATCATACTGATATTACAACAGTTATCTTCTAATATGTAAGCACCATGTTCCATCAAGGACCTTGTTTATGTCCTTTTGCTCTCTAGGCTGTGTTTGCTAAACATGCTGATGCCCTTCAAGCTAGTTCTGCCTTCCTACCCAGTTCTGCCTTTTATGCATTTCTACCCGTCATGCCAGGGCCAAGGCCATCTACATCGGAATCACCTACAGTGCTTCTTAAAATTCAAATTTGGGGGTTCCTCTTTAGAGCTACAGGGCTTTCCTCATGGCTAAGCAGGTAAAGAATTTGCCTGTAATACAGGAGACCCAGGTTTAATCCCTGGGTCAGGAAGATTCTCTTGAGAAAGGAATGACTGCCCACCCCAGTGTTCTTGCCTGGAGAATTCCATGGATAGAGGAGCCTGGTGGGCTACAGTCTACAGTCTATGGAGTCACAAAGAGTTGAATGCGACTGAGCAATTAAGACTTACATTGTTTTCTTTAGATTTACTGTATACCCATTGATAGGGCCCAGTTATCTTCACTTTAATGAATTTTCCAGAAGATCCTTAGGTGAAGTGAAGTTGAAGAAGTATTGTTCTATGCCTTTAGTCACATCATTGCTTCCTTCTGAAATGCCCTTACTCTCTTCAGCTTCTGTTTTTTCCAGTCCTTTCCTTTTATGGAATTTTCCATCTTCTTTCTCCTATTCATGGTCATTTGAGTAAATATCACTTGAAGACTGTAAATTTGATCAGGAACAGGGACCGGGAATCAGTCCGCTTTGTAATCCCCACCGTGTTTGGTCCGGTGCTTTGCACTAGAAGCCGTTCAATAAATGCTTGAGAACAAATAAATGGTCTACTCTGTAGAACTAGGAATACCAGGAGGGTTATACGTCACTCAAATGTCTGAAGGCGCAATGTCAACAAGCTAGTGTGGGAAATATTTTTAGGTAGGAGATCTTTTTTGGTGACCCAGAAATAAATGCACACATATGACCTCATTTTTCTTCAGTGTAAGGTCAAACATCAGGAAAGCTTGCTCTTTTCAGGGTGGATGGTGAATAAATCATTACCTGAAATAGTTGCTATTGTCCAACATGAGACCCCTCAAAGTTTCATGGAAGAGATGATCTGAGGCCCCCCTCTGGGAATTCACTACATTTGAAATCTTTCGGTTGCAAGACTGTAGATGGAGCAGTTGGAGGTTTCTAGAAGCCCACTTGTATGACCCCAAGACCCCAGGTATGTTAACCTGGAAAAGAGGTGGTCCACTTTGAGGGCATCCAGGTGTGGTCATGGTCTTACTCTCTGAATGCCTGGGAAGTCTCTCCTCTTCCTGATTCCCTAGTCATGGAAGAGTTCTGTCTTCTGGAAAGCAAGACTCACTCCTTGTCTCTTGTAATGACTTACTAGAATCTGAGCATCTTTGGGGAATATAATTTTATATGTCTTTAAAACAGTATCTGGCACAAATGAGTGGCTAAGAAAAGCTTGGCAAACTTGTGAACGAATGTGTTGTTTTCTCATTTCTTTGGATTACTTATCAGTTAAAAAATTAAAAGATAAACATGTCTTGACCCCAAGACTATACATTTGTGGGCTGTGTTGAGATTATTTTTTAAAAAATGATTTATTGTCATGAGAGCTAAGTATTAACTTACTTGTTGGGCTAAAATTTGGTATCATTCTCCACAGCTTTTCAGATTGCCTTCTTTTATTTTAGTTTTTGCTTGTTCACTGCTAGGATGTCATTCCCCATTTTCTTTTCTCCTGACTGAATGGAAAAACCTTGAGATTATTACATGCCTTTGGAGGGATTTCCAACCTCAGATTTTAGCTGATGATCCCTTAAATGGATCATCTTTCCTTGTCACGTGATGAATGGGAGTGCTTACAAAAGCCTTCCTTGGGGGTGGGGCGGCAGGAGATGGGCAAGGGAAAGGTGAAAATCTCTGGATGGGTTGATGTAAACTACACATGTTTATTCAGGAGGAAAGGAGGGGCAGCGTGAGAAGGTTATTTTGCATGAAGTACCTCAGTAAGGAGCTCTTTGCTAGGAAAGAACAGTATTGTTAATCTCTGTAGTGAAAACAAGTAAACGAAATGGTGTTGCCATTCTTCATTCTTCTCTACTGCATATTGATTGTGGCTTTTCAGTCTGATACTGGCCTCTGCTCCCTTTAGGGGTATCCATCTTACCTAGGGAGCATTTCTAAATGCGTATGCCTAGGCCCAGCCCCTGGATTCTGATTCCACACCAGAGATTTGGTGAATCAGCACAAGGCCAACCAAGAGGTATTTTATGCATTTAATAAAAGCAGGTGCTATGCATCTTCCATGTAGCAGGGTGTGCGCGAGGGCACTGGGTGAACAAGAGACAGAAATCCCTACCCTTACAGAGTTGACATCTATGAGAGAGAATAAGCAGAACTGTTAAATAAAGTCTATGATGTATAAAAAGTAGTAAGTTGTAAGACTTACAGACGTAGAGAACAGACTTGTGGTTCCCAAGGGGGAAGGAATTGGGAGAGAGATTGACTGAAAATTTGAAGTTAGGAGATACAAACTGTTACATATAGAATAGATAAACAGCAAGGTCCTACTGTATAGCATGGGGAACTACATCCAATATCCTGGGATAAACCATAATGGAAAAGAACATAAAAAAGAACGCATGTATGTGTATAACCAAATCACTTTGCTGTGCAGCAGAAATAAACACGGCATTGGAAATCAGCTATAATTCAATAAAAAGTAATAAGTTCTGTATAGAAAAGCAATGTAAGGGAAAAAGGGTCTCATGACTTTTCAGTGACATTTTCATTATCCTAAATCCTGAAGCCATCTTTCCTTTTTGGCCACGTTGCCTGACCATTACCCCAGCTGCTACCTTTGATGAATGAAGAGGGTGTTTTCTGACAAGGGACAGGCCCTGTAGTCTTATAAGTCTGGGCAGGGGGCTTGAGTCCCTTATGTGATGTCTAACTGCTTGTCTCCCAGAGGACCTGTCCTCATTTTTCAGGAAGAAAAGTAGAAACTCTCTCTTTGGGGAAAAAATAAAGTAATAGCAGAGAGTTGCTGTGGGCCCTGAAGGAGCTCCTTGGTGACGTGTGGCCATGGCCTGATGGCCTGAGGGTGGGGGCCAGGATGGTAATTGGCACCCTCCGCGGATGATCAGATAAAGAAGGCCAGCCTCTGGCATCATCTTTGTCAAGAAGCATTTGGAAGTGCTTGCATTTGTAGCGAATGAGAATTCAAGGTTGCTTTACCGTTGCCTTAGAAACAGATTCATTGCTTAGTTTTGAGGCTTTTAGTCAGCAAGAATTACAGAGGTGGGGATTCCAGGTCTTGGTGGAGAGTCAAGGAGTTCCTTGGAAAAACCCCAGCTGCTGATCAGCAAAATGAGACTAGGCCACCTCAAGCACAGAACTGGTGAGAAGGCCAGAGGTGCTTCCTCTCTGAGCTGGTTCCCCTTGTAGTCAGAAGCACCAAAGCTCCCACTGTGGTGCTGCCTCAGTCCTCCTTGAACCTCTGCTGTGGCAGTTTGATGATCTGCCTGGCGAGCACATGCATCCGTTTCTGTGCCATAGAGGGGTGGGCTCACTCAATTTGATACCTGTTCACCATCCTTTGTCAGTGATGTTCAGGTCTGTCATCTATAGGTGTTGGGGCTGTTTGGTTTGCTTTAAAATAAATAGTGAGCAGAAGATAATGTGAGGATTCTTGCGACTGTGTGCTGAAGGCTCGTTTGGATGATGTAATGAACATTCCTAAGTAAGAACTGTCCCTGGGTGTAAGGGCTTATCTGAAACCACTGTGAAGATCAGACTACCCCTTGTTCAGAGTTCAGTAGATCAGGGTGAAAGGTTAGAAGGTCAGGCAGCAGACTAATACATCAACAGCTACTATTTGCTGCTTAATTTTCATAGAAATAAATATTTGAGGGGACAGTGGCAAGAGTCAAATCTGTTTACATCTGATGACTGAGGCATCAGAATTGAGACAAAACATGGAGGGAAAAAATGAAGAAGGACTCATTTTTTGATGACACCTAACCCACATCCTCAGGGCTTCACTGGTGGCTCAGTGGTAAAGAAACCCCATATCCTCACAAGCATTTGGATTTGGTGTTAATTTAATAAAGAAAGAAACTGAAGTCCAGAGAGTTCTTTCCAGTTGCTTCATGACCAATAAGCTATAGCAGTGTTTTTTGGTCCACTGACCTCACAAATTAGATGACTGTGAAACCATCTTTTGAATATAATTGTGACATTTTTGAGTTAAACTCAGAAGTCCCCTTCCTTTTTGTGTAATAGCAATGATGGATTTTTTTTTTTTTTTTTTTTTTTTACTGCTTTGTCCACCCTTAGACATTGATACCCTTTTGGCTGGGAGCGTATTGGGAGATGTTGGTTGGGGCAGGGCTGCTTCTTGACAGACTGAAGAGATTGCCCTGAGAGTATTTGCAGAAGAGGTTACCAGGTAATTGCTAAAAGGCGGGAGAGTGGGAGCCAGTTGTCTCCGGGAACATCACAGCCCACAGGTTACCTCCCAGCTGCGGATATCTGTCCGTGTCAGTCTGTTATCCGTAAGATAAAACTAGGCTTGTTGGAAACCTTTTATGGGACTTTTGCTACCTATCCCCACATAGAAGCCAAGAGGTTTTCCATTGAGCTAGTCTAAGCCCAAATCCAATAGTTCTCAAAAGATTGCTATATACACTCTCAGGTGTGGTAGACTGGAGCAGGGGATTACATCAGTCTCAGAGACAGACCGGGCTTTGAATCTTAGTTACTGTCTGACTTTCAGCAAGTATGTAACCTGTCTGAACCTCAGTCTTCCCACCTACAAACAGGATTACAGTATATTGTTAGGGGTGCTATTCACACAGACTCTAATGGAAATGGCAATATTAGGAGTTGTATAACAGGGCAATGCTTGTTTCTGGAAGTATTAGATATAATAATTAGATATAGACAGATGTAAAAAATTTAACATGGTGTCTGGGACAGTGTTTAATGATGGAGCCTGGGATTACCATCTCAGGCAATCAGCTGTGATTTGTGATTTGCTGTGGTGTCATTTTGAAATGTGCTTCAAAGAAGGAAACTAGTTCAGGGCACAGAAAGCACAATATGCAAAGACCTGGAGGTAAGAAAGTGCTGTCCTGTTCAGGAATTGAGAGAATTCCCAAATTTTAGAACTCAAAGGCCAGATCCTGGAAGGTCTAAATAGCCTATTGAGGGGGTTTGCATTTGTCTTCAGGGCAATAGGCCATGAAGAGTTTTAAGGGGAGTGAGAGAGTGTGATGTGCATTTTGGGAGGTTTGTTTTGACTGAGATGTGAGGAATGGAATGATGCGCCTTGGCAGCAATTTCAAGGGAGTGGTTCATTCTATCCACCCTGGAGACAGGCGCAACTTTGTGTCTGTTCTGGTAGACTGTGTGTTCGGTACTATTCCCTCTGAGCAAATTCTTAACCTTCCTGATCCTTACAGGTTACCAAAATGTTTTAAGTTGCTTTAATCTTCCAAAAGGTCACTGCAAATGTTTATTTTTCCTTTTTAAACTTTAGATCTTTACTATATCATTTTATATACCTGCAGGGCATTGGGATCATTGCCTTGATCAGACTTTTTTTTTTTTATAATAGGCAAATGCTGGCTTCCTTTTTTCTCTTCTTGTCTTTATAGTCTGTTCTTTAGTGAACCAGCAGAGAGATTATTTTAAAAGATAAATCAGCTCATAGCACACTTCTGATTGGAATCTCTCTGTGATTCCCATCTCCCTCACAATCAATGCCAGTGTCTTACAGTGGCCTCAGTGCCCCTCGTGACCTGTCCCTGCTGGGTTCCCAGCTCCTGAGCCCTGCTTCTGTCCACCACTGCTCTTTCACCACACAGGTTTCTTCCTGGTCCCTAGACTATGCAAAGCACAATTCTCATCAAGGTCTTTGTACCTAACTTGAAATTCTCTTCCTGCAAGTATCCACAAAGCTTGGGCCTCTTCTTCCTTCAGGACTTTGCTCAAACGGCACCTTATCAGCGAGGCCTTCTTTAAACTGTCCATTATAAAATCATGCATTCCATGTGTGTGCACATACTGACACACAAAACCTGGCACAGACACCATAACATACAGACTTCCTGTCCTATTGAAATTGCTCCCTACCCCCCACCATTACAGTGCTTTTTACCACCTGACATTTACATTTATTTGTTTGTTTCCTCCCCATTAGAATATAAGGTCTGCAAAGACAGAGACTTTAAAACAAATTCACTGATGAATTCTCAGGACCTAGAGGAGAGCCCATCATGTCCTAAAATTTGTCTGGGCAGCTCTCATAACTCTGTGGAATAAATTGCTGCAAGGTAGTTAGAACTAGGTCTGCCACTGTTCTCACAGGGATGGTTCAGGGTTACCTTGTTTTAAGAAGAGATCCTACAACCCGCTCAAGCCGAGTCATGCCTGAACGAGGAGATACGCTGACCATGAACTGCATATTTTTAATATGTTTCTTCTATTTTTCCACCTTTTACTTAGAATGGGGTCCGACCACCACAGCCCTCTGCTGGGTCTTCTTTAGTGTGAGGAAAATGTCAAAGCTTATCTCCCTATAGCGATGAGCTTTAAAAAAAAGTGGGGAGGAGGGTGCTTTAGGTGATGCCAGAATGTGCTGGGCCAGATACGGGTTCTCCTGGACCCTGGTGCAGTTTTCAGTATAAGCCATTGGCAGTAAGCCTAGGGCAGAGAGTGTAGGTAAATGTGGGGATGACTTAGCCTGAGGCCACGAAGGGGTCTAACCCAGCTCTACATTTAACTTTATGTCAGGCCACAGGACTAAGACCTGACTCAGGCCCCTTCTTATCCCTATGTCATTGGATGTTATAACTGGCTTTCCAGACCAGAGTCACCCTGACTTGCAGCAGATCCTTCTCTTCTTCATTGTTCCACTCTCCACCACCAAAATCCTGGAATCAGAGGTGATACAAGGTCACTGAGGGGCACAAACCTTGGTTACCTGAGCAGAGCGGTAGGTGGAGCGACCATGAACCTGGACTCCCACCCGTGGTGCTATAGCCATGTCCCCAGTTGCCTAACAGCCCTTTAATCCCATAGGTACTTTTGGTCACTGTCATTTTGCCACATGATTTAATTTAGCTGGAATTATTGCCCCTGTATTTTTAGGTCACTTGCGTCCTCTATGGAACTGATGTGTATTTTAGAATGACCATGAATAGTCTGACATTGACACAGAGAAGGATCATTTAAGGCTGGTAGCACTGATTTCACAGCCTGTCAGGCAAGACCTGGGCAGGACACATGCCCAGACCTGGGCCTGCTTATCTCCCTTTCCTGCCATGGGCAGCCTTCAGATTCTAGAATGAGATCTGTGCACAGATATGAAGAGCAGCGCTTGAAGAACCAGATGCCCAGCTGCTAATGCATCAGAAGACCTGGTGTTGCTGAAAATTAGGAGGAAATGTTCTGTCATCAAAACATGCTTTTAAAAACTATACTTATCGTGTGGAAATATTGCCTTACAACAGATTTTTTTTTCCCCTCAAGTGCAAATACCATTGAGCTTTGATTGCAGGCAAGCTGGAAGATTTCTCTGTGGTTCTAAGATCCATAGATTTGTTGTTGTTCAGTTGCTAAGTCATGTCCGACTCTTTGCAACCCTATGGACTACAGCATGCTAGGCTTCCCTGTCCTTCACTATTTCTCAGTGTTTGCTCAGATTCATGTCCATTGAGTCGATGATGCCATCCAACCATCTCATCCTCTGCTGCACTCTTCTCCTTTGTCTTCAGTCTTTCCCAGCATCAGGGTCTTTTCCAATGAGTCAGCTCTTCACATCAGGTGACCAAAGCATTGGTGCTTCAGCATCAGTCCTTCCAGTGAATATTCAGGGTTGATTTCATTTAGAATCAACTGGTTTGATTTTGCAGTCCAAGTGACCCTCATGAGCCATAGGACACAATTGCATTGAATACAGTGTAAACTGTGCCCCAGAATTTAAAGATCGTTACTAGGTCATGCATTTGTAGGATTTTTAGAATCTAAACTTCAGAGCATCACTCTTCAGATGATTTTGGCAATGAAACAGTTTTTGGAAGGTTGACTGTGTTAACCACAGTTTAAAAGAAGATCTGCCTTAGCAACAAGGAAAAGATTATTTAATGCGTCAAAACTTTGTGCTTTTTCTCATTGGCTGTCAGCATGCTTGTATGTGTGTTCAACAAGCCAAGGATATAATTGAACGTTTTCTTCCAGTAAGTCAGCTGTGTACATTGCTCATTGCTCAGTAAATGGGACTACATGTAGAAAATCCACAAGTGGAGAGATTGGGCTGTAAACATTACTAAGGATTGCTTTATCACAGATGGATTCTTAGAGTCATGATTCACCGTAGATGTTGTGATAGTCAAATATAAACAAACCATTGGTAAATGTAATAAAAACAATTGGGTCACTTGAGTGCTTTGGGTCCGGATCTAATGATGTGATTTTTTCCCCCACCCTCCCCCTTTCTTGTTCTCCCCAGTAGGTTGGGACAGTTGGAACTCTGCCATTGTCCAGCATGCTGCAGCCCCGTCTGTCACCCACCTTGTCGATGGGATTTCATGTGTTAGCCATGGTGGCTCTCTTGTTCTCTCATGTGGACCATATAAGTGCTGAGACAGAAATGGAAGGCGAAGGCAATGAGACGGGCGAGTGTACTGGCTCCTACTACTGTAAGAAGGGGGTGATTTTACCCATTTGGGAGCCCCAGGACCCTTCCTTTGGGGACAAAATTGCTAGAGCGACTGTGTATTTTGTGGCCATGGTCTACATGTTTCTTGGAGTCTCCATCATTGCTGACCGGTTCATGTCCTCTATAGAAGTCATCACGTCTCAAGAGAAAGAAATCACCATAAAGAAACCCAATGGAGAGACCACCAAGACAACTGTGAGGATCTGGAATGAGACAGTGTCCAACCTGACCTTGATGGCCCTAGGATCTTCAGCTCCAGAGATTCTCCTTTCAGTAATTGAGGTGTGTGGCCATAACTTCACTGCAGGAGACCTTGGTCCTAGCACCATTGTGGGGAGTGCCGCATTCAACATGTTCATCATCATTGCGCTTTGTGTTTACGTCGTCCCGGATGGGGAGACGAGGAAGATCAAGCATTTGCGTGTGTTCTTTGTGACAGCAGCATGGAGCATCTTTGCCTATACCTGGCTTTACATCATCTTGTCTGTCAGCTCCCCTGGGGTCGTGGAGGTCTGGGAAGGTTTGCTCACTTTCTTCTTCTTCCCCATCTGTGTTGTGTTTGCTTGGGTGGCAGACAGGAGGCTTCTGTTTTACAAGTATGTCTACAAGAGGTATCGGGCTGGCAAGCAGAGGGGAATGATTATTGAACACGAAGGAGACAGGCCATCTTCCAAGACAGAAATTGAAATGGATGGGAAAGTGGTCAATTCCCATGTTGACAGTTTCTTAGATGGAGCCCTGGTTCTGGAGGTTGATGAGAGGGACCAAGATGATGAAGAAGCCAGGCGAGAAATGGCTAGGATTCTGAAGGAACTCAAGCAGAAGCATCCAGAGAAGGAAATAGAGCAATTAATAGAATTAGCCAATTACCAAGTCTTAAGTCAGCAGCAAAAAAGTCGGGCATTTTACCGCATTCAAGCTACCCGCCTGATGACTGGAGCGGGCAACATTTTAAAGAGGCATGCAGCAGACCAAGCCAGGAAAGCCGTCAGCATGCATGAGGTTAACACGGAAGTGGCTGAAAATGACCCTGTCAGTAAGATCTTCTTTGAACAAGGGACATATCAGTGTCTGGAGAACTGTGGCACAGTAGCCCTGACCATTATCCGCAGAGGTGGTGATTTGACCAACACTGTGTTTGTTGACTTCAGAACAGAGGATGGTACAGCCAACGCTGGATCTGATTACGAATTTACGGAAGGAACTGTGGTCTTTAAGCCTGGTGAGACCCAGAAGGAAATCAGAGTTGGCATCATTGATGATGACATCTTTGAGGAGGATGAGAATTTCCTTGTGCATCTCAGCAACGTCAAAGTATCTTTGGAAGCCTCGGAAGATGGCATCCTGGAGGCCAGTCATGTCTCTACCCTTGCTTGCCTGGGATCTCCGTCCACTGCCACCGTGACTATTTTTGATGATGACCACGCTGGCATCTTTACTTTTGAGGAACCCGTGACTCATGTGAGTGAGAGCATTGGCATCATGGAGGTGAAAGTCCTGAGAACATCTGGAGCACGTGGAAATGTTATCGTTCCCTATAAGACCATTGAGGGGACTGCCAGAGGTGGAGGAGAGGACTTCGAGGACACATGTGGAGAGCTCGAGTTCCAGAATGACGAAATTGTGTAAGTTCTTTTTTTTTATACCTATGTGTGTGGTTGAGTGCGTTTGTGGTTGTGTGAACATGTGTGTGTTTTTTAAAAACTAAATGGTGAAGAAAGAATGGATTGGTTACTATACAGAACCACTTTCAAAGTATCAAAATATCCCAGCTTCTAGCTTATGTGCCTCTGATCAATATACTATATATGTCAAGATCCTAATGTGCTTTCATTTTTACTTTTATGCATTTACAGTTTTTAAGTACATTTATAGATCATGGTGAAATGAGTCTTCTGACAGAATTTATGCACTTAGTGATTAGTTAAGAAACTTGTATTCTATCTTGATCATGTAACAGACACACAGAAAGGGAATATCGCAAAAGTCACGTTATGTCCTAACTTCATTACTGAGTACAAATTGGGAAAGCCCCAAAATAATTTCCTGGCTACAAGGGTTGGCTGAAATGATTTTTGCTGCTTTTCTCTGACACTGTTTTTGTGATAGTATAATATTTCTGCTGAAATGCTAATGCTTAATTATAATTTAATGACCAATCCTGCCTTTTCAGTTTGATGCCAATGGGGAAAAGTCATAAAGTTCTTTTTTAGTTCTAGTCTGATTTTACTTTACATGGTTAAACAAACCCTTTTACCCTGCTGGCATAGGGATGATGAGAGAAATAAAATTCTAAGTGTCTGAAATGACAAGGAGCAGGTCAGAGAAAAGAAGTAGGAAACAATTAAGTTTTCCTATTGACACTTTACAGTGAAATTTGCCAACGCTGTAACATAGAATATCTGATTGTGTGATGATTCCTCCATTGGCAGAGGATGTTTAGAGAACTTTTCCTCCTTCCTTGCCTAAGGCCAGGGGCATTGCACTCACCAAAAGCAAACCAGAAAATATGACTCAGTCAATAATATCCAAACTGCAAGGATGGAAGAAAAGGAACTGTTTATAATATCTGCAGTGAAACATTCATTTTATTCAATATTTGAATATTTTCAAATGAATGATTATGTTGATGGGATCATTGACAACTTAGGAATTTCAGGATAAACAATATAAAATGTAGTTTATCAAAATGGTTAACTCTTGTTAATGGCATGTGACATCACGGGTGCATTCTCTTCAAGATGAAATTTCTTCTGTAAGTGTAGAGAATAGATACAAGGATTGGGGGGGCGGTGCAGAGGAAACAGATTTTCCTAAAAGAGGCTTCCAGTGTCTTTCACCTCTTTGACATTGTATTTATAGAGATGGGCAGTGTGCTATCACAGTGAAATCTAAGAGAGATTGTAATAGCCTTCCTTGGATGTGTGTGTGTGGAGAGCTTTTGCTCAGTATCTATTTTACATTGGTTCTTATGCTGTTAACATTCCACTTAGTGAGACATGTTTTGTTGGGACAGATACTTTACTGAAAGAGGGTAATAGGAAATGAATATCCTGCACACCCAAGGATGGATTTTCCCAAAGGCCTGTGTTGATTATGTTCCTGCCCACATTAGTACATAAACTTTATTTCTTTGCTGGGAATTCTTGCTCATTACATTTCATAATCATTTCAGTTATTGAACCCTCTTGTATTAGATAGACTTTTACATGGATTACAAGTGCTACTGCATATTATTAAAGGAATACTGCATGTTATTAAATGAATTCACAAGGGTAGCTCTTAAATATGACCAAATTGGTATTTTGTTCTGTTTACTCATTTTACCTAGGATGTTTTCTCAAAAAATGCAATATTGCTTTCTCTTGAGAATAATGGCTCTGTACTTGTTTGAGAGGCAGCTTTCCCTGTCTAGTCTGGTGTCCAGGACTTCTACCAAAGCATAAATAAATTTCTTTTGGGCAGAGTGTAGTAGAACAAAAAGACAGTGGTTCGATGGTAAAATTTAGTCTGTCAAGCTCTATTTCAAACATTCACCCTATGCCATTAAATGGATTTAATTCTTGCTATGGAAGGAATATTGCCAAATTTCAGCTTTAGAAATTTAGACATCTTGTGAAAACTGGTAAGAATCAGTGGAATTATCAGCATCTCTGTGTATGTGTTCTTAGGAGTATTCTAGATGAATAGCCATTCCTAGTTCTATAAAATTCTTCCTATCTTTTATGTGGTAAGTTGAAATATGAACTTTTAGAAATGACAAAACATGTTATTTATAAGTGTAATGAAAGTACATCCCTGCATTTTTTCTTCTTTCTAAAATTTTAAGGAATTTTCATCTTAGTGTTATAGAGTTTTACTACCAATAAGGTTTGAAGATAGTTAATAGGTCTATTACTTGAATAAATTTGTTGCGGTGACTGGTACTTAGCCTTAATCTAGGCATCAAAGATTCAAACAAAATGCGTCTGGGAAAACATGATATTATCAAATACCCCTTATTCTATTTTTTTTTAATGGGTTGTTTCTCCTCTGGTCGTTGTTTCCAGTGTCAGGTCCATACAGTCAGATCCAAGTTAAAAAGAGTCTGTCTTCATGCAGTCTAGGTGAAGTATGTAGACACAACTCAGTTTTTATCTTTTACAATGAATTTATATTTCATCCAATTACAAAGGTAATCTTGAGAGATGATGTTCTCAAACACCTAAAATACATGGATGGGACTATGGATACCCCTCAGCTTTAAAATTACTGCAGATGGTGACTGCAGCCATGAAATTAAAAGTCACTTGCTTCTTGTAAGAAAAGTTATGACCAACCTAGTGAAGTCACTCAGTCGTGTTCGAGTCTGAGACCCCATGGACTGTAGCCTATCAGGCTCCTCCATCCGTGGGTTTTTCCAGGCAAGAATACTGGAGTGGGTTGCCACAACTTAAACAGCATATTAAAAAGCAAAGACCTTACTTTGTCAACAAAGGTCTGTCCAGTGATGAAATTCCAGTCAAGCTATTTCAAATCCTAAAAGATGATGCTGTGAAAGTGATGCACTCAATATGCCAGCAAATTTGGAAAAATCAGCAGTGGCCACAGGACTGGAAAAGGTCAGTTTTCATTCCAATCCCAAAGAAAGGCAATGCCAAAGAATGCTCTAACTGTTGCACAGTTGCACTCATCTCACAGGCTAGTAAAGTAATGCTCAAAATTCTCCAAGCCAGGCTTCAGCAATACGGGAACTGTGAACTTCCAGATGTTCAAGCTGGATTTAGAAAAGCCAGAGGAACCAGAGATCAAATTGCCAACATCCGTTGGATCATGGAAAAAGCAAGAGAGTTCCAGAAAAACATATACTTCTGCTTTATTGACTATGCCAAAGCCTTCGACTGTGTGGATCACAACCAACTGTGGAAAATTCTTAAAGAGAAGGGAATACCAGACCACCTGACCTGCCTCCTGAGAAATCTGTATGCAGGTCAAGAAGCAACAGTTAGAACTGAACATGGAACAACAGATTGGTTCTAAATCAGGAAAGGAGTACGTCAAGGCTGTATATTGTCACCCTGCTTATTTAACTCATATGCAGATTACATCATGAGAAATACTGAGCTGGATGAAGCACAAGCTGGAATCAAGATTGCCAAGAATATCAATAACCTCAGATATGCAGATGATACCACCCTTATGGCAGAAAGTGAAGAAGAACTAAAGAGCCTCTTGATGAAAGTGAAAGAAGAGAGTGAAAAAGTTGGCTTAAAGCTCAACATTCAGAAAACAAAGATCATGGCATCTGGTCCCATCATTTCATGGCAAATAGATGGGGAAACAGTGGCAGACTTTATTTTGGGGGGCTCCAAAATCACTGCAGATGGTGACTGCAGCCATGAAATTCAAAGATGCTTGTTTCTTGGAAGAAAAATTATGAATGACCTAGACAGCATATTAAAAAGCAGAGACATTACTTTGCCAACAAAGTCCTGTCTAGTAAAAGCTATGGTTTTTCCAGTAGTCATGTATGGATATGAGAGTGGGACTATATAGAAAGCTGAGTGCCAAAGAATTGATACTTTTGA
The DNA here is from genome assembly GCF_042477335.2 of Ovis canadensis. Taxonomy (NCBI): domain Eukaryota; kingdom Metazoa; phylum Chordata; class Mammalia; order Artiodactyla; family Bovidae; genus Ovis; species Ovis canadensis. Next base: position 83,919,452 of record NC_091247.1, read on the forward strand.
ACTATGGTGTTGCAGAAGACTCTTGAGAGTCCCTTGGACTGCAAGGAGATCCAACCAGTCCATCCTAAAGGAAATCAGTCCTGCATATTCATTGGAAGGACTGATGCTACAGCTGAAATTCCAATACTTTGACCACCTGATGTGAAGAACTGACTCATGGGAAAAGACCCTGATTCTGGGAAGGAGTGAAGGTGGGAGGAAAAGGGGAGGACAGAGGATGAGATGGTTGGATGGCATCACCGACTCAATCAATGGACATGAGTTTGAGTGGACTCGGTAGTTGGTGATGGACAGGGAGGCCTGGCATGCTGCAGTCCATGGGGTCAGACACCACTGAACAACTGAACTGAACGGCTTTATTAGATAGTTTTTAAAATCTTTTGTTTGTTTAATGATATGCATGAAGCCAGAATTTATGATGCTTTCCACAGCATCTTAAAGCGATTCTTGGAAAAGCCTGGATTTAAAATATATCTAATTAAGAAGTCATTAACCAAGGTTGAAATAGAGTTCAATCTGATCAGGGAGGGAGATTAAAATACAGTCAGATTTATTGATTCATTGTTTTCAAGAATAAGATAGATGCCTAATCTTTGACCTCAGTTTTAGTGTAGAAAAAGTCATTTAAATTTATAAAATAGGCATGTCTGTCTTCATTCATATTTTTTTATAAATGAGTTGAATTATTTCAACTTGACCCTTTTAAAGATCAAAATCCATATTTTAGGAAAATACCATTTAGTGGTAAGTGCCGCTTGTGGTCTCAAATAAAATTTATTCTCAGCAAAACACTTGAAAATTACAATGCAAACACTCATTAGACAGATATAATTAACAATTAACACATGCTTTTGTATAAATGCAATCAATGACAAATACTAAACCCATGCTAGCTAATCCTGACTTTCAACAGGGAATTCTGTCTAATGTTAACAGCTAATAAAAAATAAATGAAGAATATGCTAATTTGATTTGTGGTTAGGAAGGTGACATCCAAAAATTTGAAGTGCTACTAATGTTTGTTCTTTAATGATGCTAGTTTCTTGCTAATAATTATAGAAAATGTTGTTCGGTGTTTCAAGGTCTAGCTTGACTGTTCTGGAAAATGTTAAGGTTAATTAGTGTAGATACAAATCAAATTTAATTACTTAGTTATAGCTCAACAATAATATCAATTTTGGAAGATTACTCAAAACATCATGAGCATTTACTGCTATATATTTAAAATGCAAAGTTGGAAAATGAAGTATGTAGGTCGCTTAGCAAATCATTTTACTGGGAGTTTCTAGCCATAATTTGTTAAGCAATGGATCTGTCCAAAATTAATTTAGCTCTAGAGACTATTAATGTTTACAAGTTTGATTGCAACGTCATTACTCGAGCAATACAGTATTTATTGTATTGCTAATACAATAGCAATAGCTATTCGCAAATAGCAAAAACAACATGTAAGACATCTCAACAAATATAGCTCTTGGATGCAAAATATTTACATAACTTTTTTGGAAAAATATGTAGAAAAGAAATTCCATATAGGCTTTATGGAATCGTAATTATATTCCAGGGAAAATAAGTACTTTGTTTTTGCTATTTATATTACCAGTATTCTTTTCTTGCTCTATAGAATACCAAGGAATAAAGACTTAGCTATATGATAAAACAATTCAGAGAGTAGAACAAGAAGGCAGTCAGCTATAAAAAATGAAAAAAATGTTAAGAAAAATTTGAAATGATCAGAAAAAGAATAATAATTGTATTTTGGGGGAAATCAGAAATGGTGAACAATACTAGAGAAAATAGTGTTAGACAAAAAAGACTATTAGCTCATACTACCTTGAATCCAGCATATTCTAGACTTACTTTGTGGCAAAAGTATTTATCTGTGACATTTAGCCAATTAAAATGATGGAGGCATGACACCTTACATTGATAAAAAATTTTCCCAAGTAATATAAAAAATTTAGATGGAATAATTTTAGGGTTTTAATGGACTTCCACTTTGGATTATCTTTTCAGACTGGAATATTTATCTCTTTTAGAAGCAAACCACATGTAATATCATTTGAGAATCTAAATTGTAACTATAAGAAATGTTTTTATAAATGCATATGTTTTCATGAATGCATAACTACTATAAAAAATAAGACAGGGTAAGAGCCAAAAAAAAAAAAAATGATGAGTTCTAATTCACCGCTGCTGGGAACCTAAATTGATTATGGGCAGAAGGGTTGTTTACCATGTCAACTAGGTTTCTGCCTTTGCTACTGTAATCTCATTTTCCCACTGCAGATTAGAGTTTGGGGTTATAATAGAATTATGTAAAGAAATTTTATCTTAGCAAATGAGATGTCTTAGTTTAGACACACTGAAGTGTTTATAGGACTGCCTTCTGAGTCATCATTCAAGGCCATCACATAGAGGGCTGATTGATTTTCTGGTTCAGGGTTAGAAAAGAATTTATTTATCAATCAGTCTGTACATACTTACTAAGCTACTAATTTGCACTCAGCACTGGACTAATTATTTTGAAGGAAACAGAAGAAGTATCTCCGAATACTCTAAAATGGGGGATAATGAGATAACATTTTAATCAGTATAAATATCATTCCAAAGATAAGCCATAAGTTGTAGGAGAAGACTTAAGTTGGGGTAAAATATTTGCATTTGCAGAAGGCATAATTGGAGAGAAAAGTAATGTTCATTTTAGGATGGAATCATAACTTGGAAACCTGAGTATGGACATTTTCAATATATTGGACAGTTCTCAATGAAAGACTCACTGAACATTAATTTTCTTTCATAAAATTTTATTTTTTTAAATTATGGTTGATTTACCGTGTTGTTAGTTTCAGGTGGGTAGCAAAGTGAGTCTGTGTGTGTGTGCTTATTTTTGGTTATATTATTTTCCATTATGGTTTATCATAGGATGTTGAATATAGTTCCATATCCTATAGAGTAGGACCTATCCATTCTGTATATTACTATTTTGCATCCGCTAACCCCAAACTCCCCCTCCATCTCTCTTCCTGCCCCACTTTGGCAACCACAGGTCTGTTCTCTGTGTCTGAGTCCGTTTCTGTTTTGTAGATAAGTTCATTTGTGTCATATTTTATATTCCACATATAAGTGATATCATTTGGCATTTGTCTTTCTCTGTGGGCCTTCTCTTAAGCATGATAATCTTTAAGTCCACCCATGCTAAATAATGGCATTAGCTCATTTAATGGGATTTTAAATCATTATGAAGGCATTTAAATTAATCTGAGTATATATCCCTTTAAGCCAGTCACAAACTGACCAGTGTTGCATTAGTCTACTTATATGAGATATCTAAAATAGTATATATCACTCATAGAAGCAAGAGCAGGATGGTGGTTGTCGGGGGAAATGGAAGGGAAAATGGACAGTTGTTAATCAACAGGTATAAAATTTCAGTTAATGCAAAATGAGTAAGTTCTAGAAGTCTGCCATACAACGTCATACCTGTAGTTAATAAAATTGTGCCATGTACTTAAAAATCTTTAGAGAGTTGGATCTTATCAAGTGCTTTTTAATACAATAGCATAAAAATTTTTAATTGTTGAAAAAAGAAAAGTGTGTGATCTACTTAAAAATCAGCTTATGTGCTTGCCCCTCTGTATCTTAATGCCTCTTATTGTTTATAAGCAAACTTTACAAGATTTCTAAAAAAAATATTGCCAGTATTTTCTTTTGCACTTAGTGGGATTCGTCCTTGGTCTCTAGAAGCAGTTTTGATTTCCTGTAGTGCTATAGCCACTGGAATAGTCCTTAGCCCATTTTGCCTCCCCTCTGGCTCCATTTTCTCAGAGTTAACCAGTGTGTAACTGTCATCTCAGTAGAACCCAAGTAGATTTCACATCATATTGTGAAGTAGGGAGAGATTTTCCTTGTTTTTTTTTTCCTGAGGACCCTGGTAACCCATGAAAAGAGATTTAAGCATGCTGAATTCTTTGGAATGGAGCCACCTTGAGGGTATAACACCTATGATAGGATGTGATTTGTTGTTTCACTGCTCTTTGTTAGCCAAGGTGTAGAAAATTGCCTGTGGATTACAGTATCTTGAGAACCATAGAGGTTTTCCTGTAAAGTATCTCCACCATGTTTTGCCATGGTTACTGAAATCCACTCACTGGAGATTCATCCTTTGGGATGAGAAAGCTGTTAGGTCCCTGTGTGTGTGTGTGCCAAGCCGCTTTAGTCATGCCCAACTTTCTGCGACCGTATGGACTATAGCCCACCAGGCTCCTTTCTCCATGGAATTCCCTAGGTAAGAATACTGGAGTGGGTTGCCATGCCCTCCTCCAGGGGATCTTCCCAACTCAGGGACTGAACCCAAGTCTTATGTCTCCTGCATTGGCAGGCGGGTTCCTCACCACTAGCGCTACCTGTTAGGTTGCTATCATGTTCTAAAGGCCGTGTAGCTCTTAAGGGTTATCCTTACAACAGCAAGTGTGGCTCTGTGCCCAGTGGTGGGAAAGGAAGAAAGGACACCCAAATGTAAAGTGGGCCTGTGGCACTCGAGATGATCTTCATGATTGCCTTGGGTGAGCCCGCTGAGGGGAACCTTGTGGAAGGTATTGATGGAGCAGACCAGCAGCAAGTGGGGTTCTGCTGTGGCTATCCACACCGCCTTGCAGCTTCTGTCCTGGGAGTGGGGAAGTCCAGAAGGTCCTGGGGGGGAAAACAAACGGTCAACAATATGGCCAGAATTAAAGGAAATCTCCTCCTTTGCTTCCTCTCCTGGCTCCACAGACTGCCTACGTAATACCAGATCTGCTTGCCAAAGGTTGAGCCAGCCAGAGCTCTTTCTTCTCGCAGGCCTATACAGCTGTCTCTCTGTAGAGCCAGGCAAAATAAACAATGCCTTTTATTTCCTGCCTTTCTCCCCAGGACTTGTGTTCTCCATGACATTTTCTTTCCCTCTTACAGTGTCTCCGCAGGGTTACATAGGGGAATAGTCATTGTGTGCTTTGTGATCATTGAAGATACAGAAGCAAGGGGCAAGAACAGCCAAAGCAGACATCAGGGAGATTTCATTATGCCCAGGAATATAGATACTAATGATGCAACCTGGCATATTTTATTTCTAGATACAATTTTTAAAGCTTAGGTATGAGAGATCCTGAGTACTGGGTATCCTTGAAGCTCTGCGGTGACCCTTGAAACCAAGCCCACTGTACTTTTCCACGTTAGACTTTCTGAGATAAAAGATGGACGTAGGAGGAGCTCTCGACTTGGGTTCTGTGCCCAGGTTGGAGCTCTCCTTTTGTCCCCTACTGGCTTTGTACCTTTCAGCAAAGGTACTTAAGCTCTGAGTCAGTTCCTTTACCTGTGAAACGAAGATGACAGTGGTAAATGTTTTGATGGTGTTGGTAATTGTGATGGTGGTGGTGGTAGTCATGCCAGTGATACTGAGGTGATAGCGATGGTGTTGGAGGTGGTGGCTCTGGGCAGGGTGGTGGTAGTGATGCTGATGGTGGTACTGGAGGTTGTGATTTGGGATATGGTCATGGTATAAGTGGCAGTAATTGTGGTCATAGTGATGGTGTGGGAGGTGGTAGTTTTGTCTGTGATGTAGAGAGGGAGGTGACAGTGGTGGAGAGATGGTTTTAAGAGGTATTGCAAGCCAGGTTTCATGTTATTTTCCTTACAATATTCATTTGATTAAATCCTCACAACAATTATATCGCTGTGCTCAGTTGCCCAGTCGTGTCCGACACTTTGCGACCCCATGGATGGTAACCTCTCAGGCTCCTCTGTCCGTGGGGATTCTCCAGGCAAGAATACTGGAGTGGGTTGCCATGTCCTCCTCCAGAGGATCTTCCCAACCCAGAGATCGAACCCAGGTCTCCTGTATTACAGGCGGATTGTTTACCGTCTGAGCCACCATAGAGCTATTGGGTAAGTGCTATTGTACTCACTTAATAGTTGGAGAAATTGAGGCTTGGAGAGTAACTGGTTTTCTCTGGGTCAAACAGCTAATGAGAGAGGACCTGGAATTTAGCAGTAGGGCTTCCTGACCGTAGAGGTTAGTCTCCTCTGGGCTGTTCTTCTTTCCCTTTACGTGGCTGTCATAGGCAAGGCAGGGACAAACATGAAGGTCATAGCGCTGTGCTCCTGACTGCATGTGGTTGTGCAGCTCTGCAGATGGGAAGCTAGAAGAGTGATGTATCTTTTCTGGATTCTTGAACATGCATTCACCATGATGCCCCCCACACTCCATCAGTCTAGAAGAGCCATGATTAACTGAATTTGAGAAGCAGGAAAACTCTAAATGCTATAATCCTTCCATCTCTGCAACATGCCCAATTACTGTCTGTTCTCTCTCACGGTATTTATTTCCTCTTGTTCCTGAATAGTAAAGGAGCTCTATTAGTAGCTTTCTGTCATTGCCTGCACTGGCTCTGTGTCTTAACTTCCTTATATGGCTGAACAGTGAATGTAGCTTTTCTTAAAATAGCAGTTTCTTGGTCTGTCTGTCTTTTTTGTGTGTTACAAGACAGTGTAAATTAATGATGACAGAGTGTACCAGAGGATGCTTGTTACTTTGTGTCAGCACTACTACCAAGTTTGAAAAGTTACATTCTTTGCCCCTGGAGGTCATTAACAGTAGGAATTTTTGCTAGGAGGTTTTCCTAGAAGAAGGGACCCACATGACAGTTCAACTGATACAAACCTACTCACAGCAAATGGAATTTTTAGCTGCTTATTTAAAAGTTCAATTCAAAGTCCCTCTTGCTTTTGAGCTATATTCTTTAGGACACAAGAACAACAACAACAAAACACTTTGAACTAAAACCAGATAACTGTCCAAAGACAACTTGCGTATACTTTATATCAGCTCAGCATTCAGGTATTTCAGTACATCATTTGCTTTCAAGCATAGTTTTATTTTTTTAGACTTTTGCAGGTGAATTATTGGTCTGTTTGGAGTAAATTCATTGTCAATATATTTATAAATATAATTAATTTTAACATTTAAAGGTAGCCCCCAACTGTTCATTTTCAACAGAGAACTTTTATCTTTCACATACGTTTATTACTTGCCAAGATAAAGGTGGGGAAGCAAAATTAAGTCCTATTAACATGTAGTTTAATTTTGTGGTGATGGTTAAGTTACTAAGTCCTGGCCACCTCTTAGTGACCTCATGGACTGTAGCCTGCCAGGCGCCTCTGTCTTTGGGATTTCCTAAGCAAGCATACTGGAGTGGGTTGCTGTTTCCTCTCCAGGGGATCTTCCTGACCAAGGGATCCAATCTGGGTCTTCTGCATTGCAGGAGGATTCTTTACCAACTGAGCCACCAGGGAAGCCTAGTTTAATTTTTAGGGCATAATAAAACAAAGGGGGAAAAAGAAGTAATCCCCTAAGGACAGCTCTCATTCTAGCATACTAGACATTACAATCTTAACTTGACACCATCCTAAAGTGAGCTATTTAGTTTAATTTTTAGGAAGAGAGAAAAAGGGAGAGAATAGAAAGAAAATGGAGGGAGATGATGAGCGAGAAAGAGAAGTTAAGGCGGGGAGAGTAAGAAAAGAATGGGAGCACGGAGAGAAAGCAAAAAGAGGGGAGGAGAAAGGCAGGCAGAGAGACAAGAGATGGAGGCTGAGAATATACAGCCCTGATTAGAATTTGGCTATTACTAAAATGGAGTGAAGCCTGGAATTCATTCAGAATCTTGCTCAAGCACACAAAAGATAGTCTTTGAGTAAGAAAGTAGACCTGGGGTTCACTTAAACTGCTGCTTTATTAAAAACAGCCACTTTGTCTTTGGAATGAAATGGACAGACAATTGCCTGAGTGTGTTTGAGGAGCCAGAGGAAGGAGGTGGGATCCAATAGTGATGGTACCTGCTCCACTGATGCCTGCTTTCAACTGTTTTATGTATACCTGTCCTGTGTCAAGTCCCTTATAAGATGCTGGGACAGGAGTGGTGACTAGGACGTGGCCCCTGGCATGGAGAGTCTCTTGCTGGACCTGAGGAGGTAGCTGTGCACATACGCAGTCCTGCACTGATGTGGCTGTTGCACCATACAGCTTCTGTGTGCCTTCCTTGTTGCTGTTCAGTGCCTCCGGATGGGGATTTTGGCACTGGTGTGAGGCTGAGGAGGAATGATGCTCAGCTCTCAGCGAGGCTGCTAGCTGTAGCAGCTGCACTGTGCCTGCTCTTGTCCAGACGAAAGCCACACTGCTCCCTCTCTCTCCCTGTCTAGCTGCCCCACATGGCTCCCATCACCATTTGACTGCCCTCTCTAATAATTGCCAGAAGTGTAAAGATTGGGAAGAATTCAGATCTGCTTCATTATTCATAGCCTTGGTGAACTCAGGGATGTGAAGTAGAGAAAGGGTGTGTGTGTGTGTGTGTGTGTGTGTGTTTGCACGCTCAGTCTCATCAGAGAAAGGGTGTGTGTGTGTGTATGTGTGTTTGCACGCTCAGTCTCATCCAACTCTTTGTGACCCCCTGGACTATAGCCTGCTAGGCTCCTCTGTCCATGGAGTTTTCCAGGCAAGAATACTGGAGTTGTTGCCATTTCCTTCTCCAGGGGATCTTCCTGACCCAGGGATGGAACTTGTGTCTCTTTGCTGCTCCTGCGTTGGCATGTGGATTCTTTACCACTATGCCTGGCATAGTCATTTACAAAAAAGAAACACATTAAAGATAACAAATCATATGAAAACCAATTAAGTGAATGTCACTTGGGTGTGTCTGACTCTTTGTGGCCCCATAGACTATACAGTCCATGGAATTCTCCAGGTCACACTACTGGAGTGGGTAGCCTTTCCCCTCTCCGGGGAATCTTCCCAACCCAGGGATTGAACCTAGGTCATCCACATTGCAGGTGGATTCTTTACCAGCTGAGCTACAAGGGAAGCCCAAGAATATTGGAGTGGGTAGCCTATCCCTTCTCCAGGGGATCTTCCCAATCCAGGGATCAAACCGGGGTCTCCTGCATTGCAGGTGGATTCTTTACCAACTGAGCTATCAAGAAAGCCCCAAAACCAAATAAGTGAAGCTTAAATCCTTTCTTATGGAATTTTAATAAATTGTCAAGTTGCAAAATATATACATCCACTGCTTGATCTGCTAAAATCATCATATCAATTTGTTACAATGTTTTATTTAAGTTGACATTCCTGTCAATGTGTATTAGGGTAGCCTGTGTAATTTATTGTCCAAATCAGAGCACTTTTTCTAGTAAAAGAGAACACCATTAATAATTATGCAGGTGTAATAATTAGGAAGTGTGGGATGATAATACTAAATTTAAGCACTCTCTGTGTGTATTGTTTCAAAAAAGAAGAGATTGTGTTTCTGCTAAAGACACTTGTAATAAGAGAGCCATGGTCATCAGAAACGAAAGACTTTGTATCTGATGTTTCTGTTTGCTTCAATTACCCACATTCTACCCATTTTTTTCAATGAAGCTATTAAAAAATCATCTTAATACAACTTGGCTGGTAAGCACATCTGATGGAATGAGGACAGATATGAGGAATTAATTAGATTAGAGGCAATGGAAGAGGGAATCCATTATACCCAAACCACAACTCCAATGGTTTGTTAGTCAAACCACATTGGCAGGTTTCCTTTTTATTTTTTATTTTTGCATGGATTAAACAATTGATTTTTCTTCTCCATCTTCAGGGAAATTGTAGAGGCCGATCTATGGTATTCTAAGTATAACATTGTCAGCGGCACTTGCAAAGTTACCAATTATGTCTTTATTTAAGAAAAAAGAGAATCTCAGAAGTCCCTTCCAGCTTTACAATGTAGTTCTTCAGCAGCATTACACCCTCCTGCGACACGGTGGCTTGTCTTACCTTTCTGTTCTTCGGCTTGCTTGTGGAAGCCTAGAGAAACGCTTGGCGAGCTTCTAAGCTGCTGTGTTTCTCTGGGCTATCCCTGCCGTCCGTGCGTTCCAGGATCACTCCTCAAGGCCTTGTCCCTACATATTCTTCCATTCTCTCCTGCCACAACCATCTGAGCCAGATAGTCCATGCTTTTTGGTATCCACATGATGCAAATCCATCTGTCTTTCTCCCCCAGTGTTACCATCTGCAAAAGGCTTTCTCGAATTGATTCCTACTGTCTTATTATAAGTATACATCACTTCTTCTCTTTTTTAAACCTATAATCTTTTCAGAATGGCTGTATAGGAGTAGGAAGAACAATATATTGACCTCTAGGCATAAGCCAATTCATTCCAATCAAGTTAACTCTGTTTTCTGTGTTACATATTTGGATTCATCATAAAGTATGAAACATGAGGCTTATTTATTGATTTATAAAAAAGGCGAAAATACTGTAAAATTATTTTAAACAGTGAATAAACTTCTAAGAGACTAAAACAAGTCCTCATTTAAGCGTAAAAGTGGATGGAACAGAAAAATATTTGAAGAATTCAATATTTAAATTAAGTAATGGGTAATTAGAATGATTTCCATTCTAATGGAGATTAGCCCTGGGCGTTCTTTGGAAGGAATGATGCTAAAGCTGAAACTCCAGTACTTTGGCCACTTCATGTGAAGAGTTGACTCATTGGAAAAGACTCTGATGCTGGGAGGGATTGGGGGCAGGAGGAAAAGGGGACGACAGAGGATGAGATGGCTGGATGGCATCACCGACTCAATGGATGTGAGTCTGAGTGAACTCTGGGAGATGGTGATGGACAGGGAGGCCTGGCGTGCTGCAGTTCATGGGGTCGCACAAAGTCGGACACGACTGAGTAACTGAACTGAATGGGTAATTATAGCTCAGTCAAAGCAACAACAGTGGAGAATTTAACACAAGGAAAAATCAATCAGGAAAATACAAAATCAGATATATTAAACTTGGAAATATCCTTTCATAAAAAATAAATCTGAGTTTTAATTGACCACACTCGTGTTACTCAGCAGGAGATACAGGTAACAATATGCAATGGCCCTAGTGTGCACACATCAGTCACACCAACGCACTGGAACACACCTGGTTGCTCCAGCTCATGTGCAAGCCTATTTATAGATGCACACGTGTACGGATATTTAATTACCTCCAGTCTACCTGTCTCTGTGACTAGAACCTCAGTAGTTCCCAGAATTTTGGTCTTCATAGAGGATATTTTTTTCCAACAAAATTGACACCTAAAATAAAAGAGAGCAAAGAATGCAACTTCATTCATTAGTAGCTCTGTAATCACTGTGATTTGTGTTTCAGTTTATAAAATACTTGAAGGGCATAAACAGTATTTTTACATTAGGGAAATCAAGGTTTTAGTTTTCTGTTTCTAAATTGTTCTTGCAATTAGAGTACCATTTAAACATTAAGTTTTTTTCTCTTGCATACTTCTTAAACATTTCTTTTTTCAATCGGTATAAAATATGAGACAAGAAGGGGATTTTCTGAGCAGCTGTTAGGCGGTGTCTCAGTCTGTATAACTCAGGCAGTACTTAGTGAAGCATGTCACCAGGTGCCTACGACAGGTCAGCTTATCGTTCATGAGACCATGTGCAGCTGCTGAGATTTACGTCTATTACACTTTTACCTATTTATCCAGGGATTAATAAATATCTTCCTTGTAAACAAGATAGGAATGAAACTCCTTGACACACATTAACCTTTGTATACCTTGAATTCCTACTTCAGTTAGTTCAGTTCAGTCGCTCAGTCATGTCCGACTCTTTGTGACCCCATGAATCGCAGCATGCCAGGCCTCCCTGTCCATCACCAACTCCCGGAGTTCACTCAGAGTCGCGTCCATCGAGTCAGTGATGCCATCCAGCCATCTCATCCTCGGTCGTCCCCTTTTCCTCCTGCCCCCAATCCCTCTCAGCATCAAAGTCTTCTCCAATGAGTCAGCTCTTCGCATGAGGTGGCCAAAGTACTGGAGTTTCAGCTTTAGCATCATTCCTTCCAAAGAAATCCACAGGTTGATCTCCTTTAGGATGGACTGGTTGGATCTCCTTGCAGTACAAGGGACTCTCAAGAGTCTTCTCCAGAATTCCTGCTTAAAGGATGTTTATTTAGATTGATCATGCTGTGCATTTTATGTAATAAAGCCTCCAAAAGCTGTAAGACATGAGTGTTTTCATGTTATATGAAACTCACATGGTGTTTGGAGAATAGGAACAAATACAAGGTGTAAAGTAGATCGATGCTAGTAACACTTGAATTCTTCTAGAATTTTTCTTTAATAAGAAAAAAGAGGATCTGATTGTGAAAATTCTTAAAATAGATAATTTTAAAGATCAAAAATGATAGCCAAAAAATTAGACTCTGAACTTTTCAGAGTGTACCTAAATGGAGTCAGTAACCACAAAAGTGTTCATCAGTAGTTTTCATCTATAGCAAAATTGTGTTTATGTCTTCCTAGTTGATAATGCCATGATAATATGAAATAAAAACTTATTTTTATTATTGTGACTGATGTACATCTTTGTAAGGTCTTCCCTCATAGCTCAGTTGGTAAAGAATCTATTTGCAGAGCAGGAGTCCTGGGTTCGATCCCTGGATGGGGAAGATCCCCTGGAGAATGAAGTGGCAACCCACTCCAGTATTCTTGCCTGGAAAATCCCATGGACAGTAGAGTCTGGTGGGCTTCGATCCATGGGGTCACAGAGTCAGGCACGACTAACACGGACATCTTTGTAATTTTAATAACTTTGGTTTTGTAGACATTATATTTGCCAATGCATTTAGCAGAAATTTTTGAAATCAGTAAGATTAATTGTGCTGTCTTCAATCTGTGCCGGTGGAAGTGCCTAAGAGACATATTTTTAGCAAGGAAACAGCTTGAATATACTTTCTCTTAAAGTTGTGCTCCCTTCCTGTGGTCAAGAAATGTCATCAATTAAGAGTGTGTGCCCCCGCAGAGGTCCCTATGTTATATAGTTGGTTTCCATTTAGCCGTTTTCTATTCCATACATGGTAGTGTATGTAAGTCACTCCCAATCTCCCAATTCATCCTTCCCTCCTTCCCCTAAATGGAGAGGAGATCCAAAAAGGTGGGAATATATGTATACATATGGCTGATTCACTTTGCCATATAGTAAAAGCTAGCACAACCTTGTGGAGTAGCTATACTCCAATAAAAATAAAAATAAATGTTGGTCAGATAGTTTAAAAGAAAAAGAAAAGGAGTGCATTCCCCTCCATGTTAAATATATGGCAGTGAGTGGTATAAGTAGATAATTTTTCTCGGACTTTAGTCCAGTGCCTGATATACTGAAATGGATCTAACTAGATGATCACAAAATGAATGTAAATAAATGTAGTACCCCTCCATGTTAAACAGCCTTTGCGTTGGCAGAAGTAACACATTCACGAAAACTAGTGATATATAGGGTGAGTTAAGTACACTTCATATATTATCGGAATCACAAGCCATCTCACCCACAGGATTATTCAGCTTCAGAGACAAGAGTCACAGTGGCAGGAGATTGCTTTCTCCATGATGCTAATGTATTCTGACACATCCCTGAGCCACCTGTATAGCATGAGTGGTAGAGCATGGTCCTGATGCTCGTGAATCCGGAGTCAGATGATTTGGTTCAGATCCTCGCTTAGATGTTTATTTGAAAGGTCATGTTGGTCTGGTTGTTTAGTGTCTCTGCCCCAGTTTTCGCACCTATTAAGCAGGATAAATAGCTCAACATCAATGCTTTTTATGAGAAGTAAATTAAATTACATATGTAAAAGGATGAGAACCATGTCTATCACATGGTTAAAACTCAATCCCTGTTGACTTTTATTAAAATACTGACTTTAAAATAGTTCACGTGTCTGTTAAAAAAATCATGTACCCAATATAAATATTTTCAAAAGATAAGGAGAAAACTGTAAATGACTCACAAACCAGAGATGATTAACCTTTTACCTTTTTGTATATATAATCTTTGTTTTGGTCTCTTTTGCTTTGTAGGTGTCTGTTTAAAATAGTCCTTATATAAATAGAATTCTTTAAAATCTTAATAGCTGAACAGTTTTCTATTAGTTGCTTAGTGTTAGTTGCTCAGTCGTGTCCACCTCTGTGACCCCATGGACAGTAAGTAGCCTGCCAGGCTCTTCTGTCCATGCAGTTCTCCAGGCAAGACTACTGAAGTGGGTTGCCATTCCTTTCTCCAGGGGATCTTTGTGACCCAGAGATAGAACCTGGGTCTCCTGCATTGCAGGCAGATTTTTACCATCTGAACCATTACAGTTTACTTAGTGAGGCCCCTATTATTGGACTTTGATTCAGTATTTTGTTTTCTTTTTACAAATGTTTACATATAAACAATGAATGCCACAGTGAACATTTTGGAAAATAAATCTTGATGGACACTTAATTATTTAAGTTAAATCATTAAATTGGAAGAAATAGACCAAGATAGAGAGTCATGTTAAGGCTTTTAGTAACTTTTACCAAATTATTTTAAGAGAGTCTCTACTAATTTATATTCCTAATATCTATGCATAATTTTCTGATGAGTTTGGCAATTTATTAGAAAACCTTATCTGTGCTTTTACATAGAAATGCTTTCTTTAAAAACTTTTACTAATATTAATTGTTTACTATGTGCATACCAGCCATTTTCATACATGAAATTTGTTGCCTTTGAAGTGTTGCTGGATTCCAATATACCATTATTCTTAAAAGTCCTCCTTGTATTTCTCTTTTGTAATTATCTTCAGAGCAATAGATAACATCTTTTACAAATTTCATATAGCATTATCTTTCTGAATATTCACATTATTTAGAAGTCTTAGTGCCAGATAACTTTAGTCTGTCCCAAAATCAAATCCAATCTAAAAAAATAATTATTTTTCAAAATAATTTATTAAGCTTGAAGCTGTACTGCAATATTACAATATGGGGGTCAAAATATCTCAGTTTGAATCTCATTTGCTGCCTTTATGGGTGTAGCTAATTTACTTCTGTGTTCTTAAGACTCAGTTTCTTTTTCTAAAATTGGTGAAAATACTTCTTAATCATAGTGCTATGATGAGTATCATGAAATATGTAAAAATGCTTTGCTAATACAATGGTACTGAAATATTGTTATCTAATACTAAAGGTAATTTTCAATGATTTCAAAGAGTAAGGAAATGTATAAAAATGCCATGCTAAAATTATGATGACTATATTTATATTGTAGGAAAATTTCGAAATTCTTTTTTTTTAATCACTGTGCAAATAGACATCTGCTAAGTTTTATTCTTTCCTGTAATGCTCATCAATGTTCAGTTATTGATAGGGTATATAAGCTGCTTTTATTAGTCACCATGCAGAAAGCTCTTAGAAACCAAGTAAGATTACTTTCAGTGTTATTTCCCTGGTATGCTATGTTGATTTCAACCTTATTTGGCCAGTAACAAGTCAAATTGAGAGATTTTCCTGGAATTTCTGAAAATCAGGAATTTCTCATTGCATCATTTCAGTGCCCTCAGAGGGGTACTACGATAATCTCACAAATCATATTTATTGCCTAAAGCTTTAGTGACAAGAGGAGGCATGTGAAACCACATAATGTTTTGAAAAGTTAAATCATAAAGTTTTTATTTCATGGGTTTCCTCTAGTATTTGCTTCTGAAGGTTGGCTCCCTTCTTTTTCTTTTCTTTTTGTCAAAAAGTGCTCTTTTTGATTCATCTCACTCTTAGTCCATGATTGCTCTGATTCACTGGGGTATTTTTACATAGCTCACAGCACCGCATATTTGGTGGTGAAGGGATGGGAATAGGGACTTAAGAGCTAATTAATAAATTAGCAGCATTGTTGGTTGGTTGTTAGGCAAAGTAGGAACAAGGGGTCCATATGCATATGACCACAATCACAGAAAACTAACCAAATTGATCACATGGACCATGGCCTTGTCTAGCTCAGTGAAACTATGAGCCATGCCCTGTAGGGCCATCTGGGACAGATGGGTCGTGGAGGAGAGTTCTGACAAAATGTGGTCCACCAGAGAAGGGAATGGCAAACCACTTCAGTATTCTTGCCTTGAGAACCCCATGAACAGTATGAAAAGGCAAAAAGGTATGACACTGAAAGATGAACTTCTCAGATCGGTAGGTGCCCAATACACTACTGGAAATCAGTGGAGAAATAAGAAAGAATGAAGAGACAGCCAAAGCAAAAACAACACCCAGTTGTGGATGTGACGGGTGATGGAAGTAAAGTCTGATGCTGTAAAGAGCAATATTGCATAGGAAACTGGAATGTTAGGTCCATGAATCAAGGTGAATTGGAAGTGGTCAGACAGGAGACGGCAAGAGTGAACATTGACATTTTAGGACTCAGTGAACTAAAATGGACTGGAATGGGTGAATTTAACTCAGATGACCATTAGATCAACTACTGTGGGCAGGAATCCCTTAGTAGAAATGGAGTAGCCATCATAGTCCACAAAAGAGTCCAAAATGCAGTACTTGAGTGCAATATCAAAAACAACAGAATGATCTCTGTTCCTTTGCAAGGCAAACCATTCAGTATCACAATAATCCAAGTCTATGCCCTGACCAATAATGCTGAAGAAGCTGAATGATTCTGTGAAGACCTATAAGACCTTTTAGAACTAACACCCAAAAAGATGTCCTCTTTATTATAGGGGACTGGATTGCAAAAGTAGGAAGTCAAGAGCTACCTGGAGTAACAGGCAAATTTGGCTTTGGAGTACAAAACGAGGCAGGGCAAGGCTAACAGAGTTTTGCCAAGAGAACACACTAGTCATAGCAAACACCCTCTTCCAACAAGACATGAGAAGACTCTACACATGGACATCACCAGATGGTCAGTACTGAAATCAGATTGGTTATATTCTTTGTAGCCAAAAATGGAGAAGCTCTAGACAGTCAGCAAAAACAAGACTAGGAGCTGAGTATGGCTCAGATCATGAACTCCTTATTGCTAAATTCAGACTTAAATTGAAGAAAGTAGGGAAAACCACTAGACCATTCAGATATGACCTAAATCAAATCCCTTATGATTACACAGTAGAAGTGACAAATAGATTCAAGGGATCAGATCTGATAGAGTGCCCAAAGAACTATGGAGGGAGGTTTGTGACATTGTGCAGGAGGCAGGGATCAAGACCATCCCCAAGAAAAAGAACTGCAAAAGTGCAAAATGGTTGTCTGACAAGGGCTTACAAATAGCTGAGAAAATAAAAGAAGTGAAAAGCAAAGGAGAAAAGGAAATATATACCCATTTGAATGCAGAGTTCCAAAGAATAGCAAGGAGAGATAACAAAGCCTTCCTCAGTGATCAATGCAAAGAAATAGAGGAAAACAATAGAATGGGAAATACTAGAGATTTCGTCAAGAAATTAGAGACACAAAGGGAGCATTTCATGCAAAGATGGGATCAATAAGGGACAGAAATGGTATGGACCTAACAGAAGCAGAAGATAATAAGAGGTGGCAAGAATACACAGAAGAACTATACAAAAAAGATCTTCATGACCCAGATATCCTATAGATGTGATCACTCACTTAGAGCCAGACATCCTGGAATGTGATGTCAAGGGGGCCTTAGGAAGCATCACTACAAACAAAGCTAGTGGAGGTGATGGAATTCCAGTTGAGCTATTTCAACCCCTAAAAGATGATGCTGTGAAAGTGCTGCACTCAATATGCCAGCAAATCTGGAAAACTCAGCAGAGGCCACAGGACTGGAAAAGGTCAGTTTTCACCCCAATCCCAAAGAAAGGCAATGCCAACGAATGTTCAATCTACTGCACAATTGCACTTATCTCACACACTAGCAATGTAATGCTCAAAATTCTGCAAGCCAGGCTTCAACAGTTTGAAAACTATGAACTTCCACATGTTCAAGCTGGATCTAGAAAAGCCAGAGGAACTAGAGATCAAATTGGCAACATCTGCTGGAGCATAGAAAAAGCAAGAGAGTTCCAGAAAAACATCTATTTCTGCTTTATTGACTATACCAAAGCCTTTTACTGTGTGGATCAGAATCAACTGTGGAAAATTCTTAGAGAGAAGGAAATACCAGACCACCTGATCTGCCTCCTGAGAAATCTGTATGCAGGTCAAGAAGCAACAATTAGAACTGCACATGGAACAGCAGACTGGTTCCAAATCGGGAAAGGAGTACATCAAGGCTGTATATTTTTACCCTGCTTATTTAACTTATATGCAGAGTACATCGTGAGAAATGCTGGGCTGGATGAAGCACAAGCTGGAATCAAGATTGCTGGGAGAAATATCAATTACCTTCGATATGCAGATGACACCACCCTTAGAGCAGAAAGTGAAGAAGCACTAAAGAGCCTCTTGATAAAAGTGAAAGAGGAGAGTGAAAAAGTTGGCTTAAAACTCAACATTCACAAAACTAAGAACATGGCATCTGGTCCCATCACTTCATGGCAAATAGATTAAGAAACAATGGATATAGTCAGAGACTTTATTTTTGGGGGCTCCAAAATCACTGCAGATGGTGACTGCAGCCATGAAATTAAAAGATGCTTGCTGCTTGGAAGAAAAGTTATGCCCAACCTAGACAGCATATTAAAAAGCAGAGACATTACTTTGCCAACAAGTCCCGTCTAGTCAAAGCTATGGTTTTTCAGCAGTCATGTATGGGTGTGAGTGTTGGACTCTAAAGCATGCTGAGTGCAAAGAATTGATGCGTTTGAACTGTGGTGTTGGAGAAGACTCTTGAGAGTCCCTTGGACTGCAAGGAGATCTAACCTGTCAATCCTAACGGAAATCAGTTCTGAATATTCATTGGAAGGACTGATGCTGAAACTCCAATACTTTGACCACCTGATGTGAAAGACTGACTCATTGGAAAAGACCCTGATGCTGGGAAAGATTGAGGGCAGGAGGAGAAGGGGACAACAGAGGATGAGATGGTTGTATGGCATCACCAATGTGATGGACGGGAGTTTGAGTAGGCTCTAGGAGTTGGTGATTTTCAGAGAAGCCTGACGTGCTGAAGTCCATGGGTTGCAGAGTTGGACAAGACTGAGTGAACTGAACTGAACTGTTGCATATGACTCCGTTCTCACCAGCACTCCTGCCCTTTAGATTGATAACGCTGACCTTTGGACAATACAGCTCCAGGATGCATAATTTCCACTTTTTTCTGAGCAAGATGATTCTGTTATAGTTACTTCCAAAAACCTGGGTATTTTATTTCTTTTATTTCCGCTCTCTAGTTTCATCATTTGCCACCACTTCAACCTCTTGTATTCAGCAAGCCAGATGATGGTTGGAGGTTATCCTGTAAGAATTCACAAATTCTAAATGGATGATCATATATCCATGCTTGAGAAACTGAAGCTCTGATGTGGCATTTTGTGCATGTGTGTGTGTTTGAAGGTTTGTGAATTTAAAACTCTTTGGAGGGGGGTTCAAATTCATTTCTGGCCAGAAGCTTGCTTTGGACAGTTTTGAAGCAGGAGTTCTTGACAGAGAGCCTAAGACTCCATTATTTTTTGGCTCTAAAGCAGGTCAGAAAGTGAGTTGTCTATTGTTTCCAAGTGTCTTTCTGATGCCTGAATCTGCAGAATTATTTTCCCAATGGAAAAATATTAAAATATGCCCCTGTTAAATATGAGTGAGCATGTTTAGGTGGTATTTCATTCAACTAATAGGTCATTTTAAATGAGGACCAGAAGCTAAACCACTGTAGCTATTTCAGGAGGGTTTGTTCTCTAAAGAAAGTACCTTGCGTTCTTAGCTCATGATCTCAAAAATAGGAAGAATTTTGCAGGCCTTTCTTGAATTGATATTTTTCAGTCGTATCGAAAGTTATATTTAAGGATAATCACTTACTCTGATTTATAGCATGTTATGTAATTATAACATATTTTCATTCCTGTGATTGCAGTTAAGTGACCAAGGAAAATTACTTTTCTTAAGGCTTCTTAAGGCTATAGATTATTTCCTGTATTACTGTCCTGTAACTCAATACTGAATTTAAAATTTTCTCCAATGCTGTATCTTTCAGCATAGCAGAATTGGTCAAGCCCAAGGGACAAATAATTTATATTGCTAAACCCTGATCAAACTCATGAATTTTAAAGTCACTCCAAAATATGGGCCTTTGGTGCTGTCTTTCCACTCTTGTGAGCATGAAGGCATACTTCAGTGTGCAGTGGTTTGTTAATTATCAGCTCTGTCTCTGCTCCTTCTGTTCCCAGTTGGACCACCTACTTCTCACTCCCTTATTTCCCAGTGCTCAGCGTTGTCCCTTTCAGGCCAAATTCAAGCAATTGAATTACGTTTTATTTTGTCCTTTGCATGGAGGGAGAGTTCACAATCCCTAGATTTCATGTGCTTTCAGGAGGGCCTTATAGGAAATAAAATAAGTCTTTCCACTTTGTATTTCCAAATCGGCCTTTCTTTGTGTGGCTCTGCAGCGGTGTGCCACAGAAATGAAGATATTCATGGTCTGAAAGGAAATACGGATAAATTAAGGTGGCAGAGGGTATCCAAATGCTTGCCTATCTCACAGAAACAGCGTAGAATGAACACTTGATGGATAAGTATAGACTGGACGTGATCGGGTTCTGCCCCAAACTTGCAGTCAAAATATACAGAAGTTTTATGCTTCCAGCTCTGTCAGGAACTGGATGGTGGGGAGACAAGAGATCAGGAAGTTGAGAGGGACAAAGAAAATACGTCCCTTTCCATGGCCAAACTCACATCTAGCACTGATATGATAGAGGATGCTTAGACTGTTATGGAGAGAACATATCTGTGACTTTGTTACTGGTGGCATATAGTTGTTGGTGCCTAACACAGTTAATTGCTTGTCTGTCTGCCCGTGTTAGTTGCTCAGCCATGTCTGACGCTTTGCAATCCCATGGACTGTAGCCCGCCAGGCTCCTCTGTCCATGGAATTCTCTAGGCAAGAATACTGGAGTGGGTAGCCATTCTCTTCTCTAGAGGATCTTCGTGATCCAGGGATCGAACCCATGTCTCCCCTTGCATTGCAAGTAGGTTCTTCACCACCTGAGCCATGAGGGAAGCCCTTATCTGCTTGTACTTGTGAGTAAATAAATGAAAACAGGCCAGTAGTTACAGATGCCTGTGAAGACCCCAGCTCAGAAAAGTCAGCTCCAAAGAGACCGAACACCAAACTGGCTCTCTGTGAAGGTAGTGGCCAGAAAAAACAAGAGCAACTCCCTCTGACCATTCTCTTTGCCCAAGGGGACTCTCCAAGAAGATTGGCAAAGTCAGTTTTTCACAAGACATTTACTGAATGCAGTGCTGTGGTCACAAAGTTGGGAACATAGGATAAATCATAGCGCAAAGGTCTTGTTGACAGAGGCTGACTACTTATGCAGGCGGAGTCACTGAGCGCTATGTGCTAAGATGAGACTGATGATATTTCTGGGGCAGAGGACCCAGGAGGGTGTGAGGAGGAGCTTCACTGAGGTGAAGGATTAAACACTTGGAAATGGAGACATGGACACAGGCCAAAGGCAGGGAGAAAAAACTATTCATAAAGAAGAAACCACTGACATTTAGGAGCGAAGGAACCCTAGGTAGCGTCCAGTTAAACATTTCCTCTCACAGGTAAGGAAACAGTCCAAGAGCATCTCATGAGTGACTTACTGAGCTTGGGCAGTTCAGAGGAGCAGAACTGGGTGTGCAACCCACTGAGCCCCATCGTCAGTCAATGGCTGGCATTACCATCGGGATGTAAGAAAACTATGGGGACAGAGGGGAGATCACAGCCCAGAAAGGGATTGCATTGTTCCTGTTCTGTCTTTGTAGTTGGCATGTGAACCCATATGGGGAATACTTAGCATATGGTAACTTACCTAAGTTTAAGCCCCACCTGGTGACCATGGGACATTAGGTCCTTCTGTGGATGTCTCTGAGCATCAGAGGAGTGACCCACAAGAGGCTTTGGCTTGAAATTGACAAAGGGTGAGCTGAGAATGGTTGGATTGTAGGTGTGATGGATATGCATAACTGCCTTCACTTCTGGGCCTTTAGCACTGCACTCTTGGTGCTGCCCAGGGCAGTGGAGTCCCTCAGCTTTCCCACAGCTCCACCACGTGGGTTGCACATCCAGCCTCCTCCCATGCCCTCCACTCTCAGCCCTCATCACAGCTCACACGTTACCATCCTTTCCCACCCCACCTGTCTGGTAGTGAAATGCTGTAGACTTCGATAGCCCAACAACACAACTAGAATTTCTAAAATTCTCTATTTGGCATTGATATATTGAATGTTACATTAAAAAAAAATTGCTGTGAAACATTCTGGCATCTTGCCAAAATAACTATGCATTCATGAAGAATTGGAAAGTCCAGGAATACACAAAGCTTCAAGAGCAGGGACATCTTCTATTTTTTTCACCTTGTGTATCAAAGGGATGATCCTCTAAATGTTCTCAGAGATCATATTTAGCATACTCTCTTGCTTATTTGTATGAAATGTTTGAAGAAATGAGCTTCTGTGTGTGCATATATTTGTATATATGCCTGTTTTGTAGAGATGACTGATAACAAATGACTCCAATATTAGTTGCATTTCCTCGTGAGAGGAAAACATGAGAAGCTCTGTGCTACAGAAAGAGGATGATGAACGTGCAGCATATGCTGATGCATGACGTACTACATGAAGTGATTTTATCAAGACTGTGATAGTCACCGAGGATTCAGCTAACAGATTTTTCAGACTCATGCTGATCATTTTAAAGGAGCAAGGTGAATTTTTAGCAATTTAAATTAGATTTTCAGGTCAAAGCTTATTAGTGCAATCAAGATAGTTCATGGCTAGTGCTTTACATGGGTTGACCAGAGTAGGAACAAAAAAAGAATGGACAAGGACAAAATAAAACACCTGTTAGCACAAGTATAAACACTGTAGTTTGTTAAAATTGTTGAAGATTAAGGGTTGAATTATTTCATCCTTCCCATTCTAACATTTCTGAGAATGAAACATGGCCAAACCAACCAGAAACCATCATGCAAACACTGCAGTGCAAATGTAAAAATGGTGAAATACCTTCTGTTTGTTGGAAATTGGAAGACGAATTGGGGTATGTCTCCCAAGAATTCTCGTTTGTAGGATGTGCTGGAAAAGGGGCCAAGTATCCCCATCCATTTTATTTTAAAGACAACCTCTTGAAAACTCTCATTTACAAGATATGGAAACATCTATGTGCTTTTCTAAGCAATCTATATTTAAGACATTCCTTGGCTTTAATCCACAATGTTTCCCATATTTATCTTTTTCTTGCAGTAATTGCTTTAGCAAATGTAGGTATGCAGCCCATCCTAATGCTCAGCCACTAATTTTGCCCTGACATCTTCACTTAGCAACAAAAATGGGATGACTTTATGCTGTGAAATGTGGCTCTTCTGTCCAGTAATTGGTATTTGCTTATTTAAGAAATAAAGGTATTTCTGATGGAAATTGGGAGGCATACTTTTCCTAGCATTTTCCCTCTCTAATTCTTTATTGAAATAAGTTACATTCAGTAGGATTGGGGTGGGGGAGTAGCATGGGCTTGGTCACTGGTTCAGTAAATTACAGAATTTTCAAGGGATTATAAATCCACTTCTGGATACAACTGTTTGACAAACAGAGTTAATTGCTGTTACCCCTAAGCTTTCATAGGCTTTGGAAAAATAAAGGAAAATATCAGTCTTTGTCAAATGCTTGGATGTAGCTTGTCTATAAAACAAAAAGTCTCCATGGCACTCCACTTTTCAGCATTCATTTGAACAGCAGTGAGGTCATTTTTGGACAATCTGTTTAGCTGTACAACAACTAACTTTCTGGTTAATTACGCATTTCAATCTAGGAAGCAATGTACCCATGCCAGCTTGAACTGCTGAAATGCTTTAATTCTGCTTTCTGATCATGAAAATGCAAATTTGCCCTAAGTCAGACCAATGGTCCTTAGAGTCCATATTCTATCTTTTAATGAATCTAAGGCATTAATGACCAGTGAAGAAATGATGATTCATTAGTTTAGTTACATCTTTCTTGGGTTTGTTTCCTCAACACACACAAACTCCTGGGATATTGACCTTTACAGATTTGATAGCTGTTGCGTAAAATTGCATATTTTAATGTGGCCTTTTCAGATCATTGTATCTGTTGAAAAAAAAAATGTGTTCCAGAAGATATCAGCAAAATCAATATGTTACAGATGGAGTGAAGAAGTAATCTTGGTGTTTGCAAAGGACTAATAATAGTGCAAGTTTTGGTGAACATAGGCAAATACACAGAAGAACAAAAAGCAGAGAAAAAGATTTTTGTCAGATATGTATAGAAACGTTTTTTCCACTAATGATTGACAGGCGCGAAGGCTGTAGAGAATTATGTGAAAATTCATGAGTTTACTTTATCTTATTTGTCTCTGGTTATGCTCTATTAAGTGGATCTATAAATCCATAATCAAATTTATGAAAAGTTACATTTTAAAAGTAAATGAAATGGTGACACATAATAGTCAAAAGCAACAAACACTTTCTACTTATTTCCTTTAGTGCACATATGGCCCTGTCAGTAGCTTTTGGGGGTGGAGTTTATTTTTACTTCATCGATGTATTTTCATGCTCTTGCCTTCAGAGACAATGCTATTATTATTCATTATTAATTACACATTTGTTTTGGATGCCAGAGTGCTTTCTATGAATAGGATCTGTACTTTCTGAATCTCGCACAGTAAATGTTCTCCTACTAGTCTGAAGCTAATGTTGAATTGCGAGCTAATTTTATGAACAGAGGAACTGCAGGAAATTATAATCAAAAGGTTTTCCAGATTGCTGAAAAGATTGGCTAGAAAACCTTGAAGTCAGATAGTCAGTGCTTTGACTGTTCAGACAAATAAAGGGGTTCTACTGAATTTCCTCCTGTAGGGAAAGTGAGGACAAAACCCCAAGCACTCCTTTGGTGGACAATGATGTCTTTCTCAGTATGGATAATGGACACAGATGTTGGCGTCTGTGGCTTGGGAAGAATGAGCAGGGTGCTGAGGCTCTTCGGAAGGGCAGCCATTGATAAGGCTCCCTGGGCTGTTTACACTGCTAAACTGCTAAGCCCAGAGCAAATACATTTCCTCCTTGAGTAATTAAGAGTCTACTTTCTTCTTCTTAATGCTAGAGTTTAATAGAAGAATTTTTTTTGCTTTGCAAAATGCTTGCTTTTGAATAAAGGCAATTAGCATGCTATACTGAATAATGCTAAATTGCTGGGAGTTTTTCAAGCTTGCCTCATTTTTAGTTTTTCCTATTCAGTGAGGATTAACTCTAATACCAATTTAAATCTAACTTTAAGTTCCAAAATGATTTCACATGGTGTACTTTATGAGTCAAGTGGATACAGCCTATATCTTATACACTGGAGAGTCATTTATGAAAGGCACAAATGCCCAATTAGAGGAGAAATTCACGGCTTTAAATTTTGTTAACTGCGACTCAGATCTGAAGCAATAAGTCACAAATGAAAATCGAATGGTGCAGCTGTGTCAGTAGCAAATGGCAAAGTCTTAAATCTGAGAGGGGTAATTGACTTAAGCACAAAGTTAAGGAACAAGTAATGATGGTAGAGTCAAGGTGATTAGCTGAGCAGTGACTCCAGAACAGTAATTGCAAGATTCTCCCCCTGATCCCCCACTTTCCTGTTGTTGTAGAAAAGATAAGATGGAGGTTCTGCAGTGTGATGTGGTTAAGGCGCATCTTGTTCTTTAGCATTGGAAAGATGATGGCCATAACTAAGGGAAAAATGAATACTAGTCTGGACTGTGATGAAAGTCAAAGTGAAATTTGAGGTTCTGTTGAGCACCTATGTTTTAATTAATAACAATTTAGAATGTATACTTAGAATTAGAAATTCATATATGAGACCATCTGTATAAATATATTTTAGTACTTGACTGCATATAGGTTTTCAATGAGCACTGACTAGTACTTAAAGAAGACTCATAAACTTAACAGAGATTGAAAAACTTCATTTCAGTGAATTAAACAGCCTCACAACCACACACACAAAGTGCTATATCAATATATAGAAATAGATAAGAACTTGAGCATCAGAGTTTAGGATTGGCAGAGGCAAATGTTATATATAGGATTGATAACCAACAAGGTCACTTTGTATAGCACAGGGAACTAGATTCAATACTCTGTGAAGAACCAGAATAGGAAAGAAAATGAAAGAGAATATATATATATATGTATATATATATATATATATGTATAACTGAGTCTCTTTGCTGTACAGAAGAAATTAACACAACATTGTAAATCAACTATGCTTCAATAAAATTAAAAAAGTAAATGGACTTGGACATCAAAGACAGGCAAAATGGAAAGAAAGAATATGCCTGAGAGACTTTGTGAGCTAAAAATCTATAAAACTTGGCAACTGATTGCAAGTCAGTAATAAAGGTAAAGAATGTCAGAAAGGAAAGTGGGGGTTGAAAGAGAGATTTTAGGGTTAAGATCTTGGATTCAAAGCAGTTCCTAAAGGTTGTTTGTGCCTTCAATAGACTAGACCAACAGAAGGGCCATTGGAATGGAGGGCAAGACAGTTCAGAGTCAGGCAATCAGAAGATTGTTGACTTTACAATTTGAAATGCTCATTTAAAGCCAGAAAATACCCAAATTAAACATCTTAATAACATTTTGTGATTATGTTCCAATTTGAAAGAATCTTAACCTGAAATGTTATTATTAATTTCAACTACACATATTGAATACAATTAAGAAAAGGATTTTTATGGCTAAATTTCTTTAAGACATATAGACTAGGGATAAATATAATTATTAGTAAGCAGCTGTGTAGTTTAGAGTAGGGTGGTTTGAAGCTGTGGTTTTGTTTTTGGAGTGATGAAGAATGTGTTGTTACAAAAGTGTGGTTCTTTGGTGGATGGAATGTGGACTCTGCTTGCAGCCTGTAGAGCTATATGTGGAATTGAGCCTTTAGGATCAAGCAGGAGGTTCACCATGTAGGGAAAGAAGCTCCTTAGCAGGTGGGTATGTGTGTGGAACTCTAATAACACACACTTGTGTTAAAGGCAATCTTTGAAAGATACCATTCATCGTCTTTGAAGTTTGTAAAGTAAATGAGGAAACAATGCTTTTTTGGTAGAGCGGAGAAAGTTGAAAGTTTTGCAGTGATAGATGCAGCAAGATGGCTTCCTCATGTGCTGGTTTAGTGACCTTGGTAACCTTATCTAACTTTGTTGGATTTCAGTGTCTCATCTCCCCCCCCCCCCCAAAAAAAATCTATCTTGCCTGTAATTTTGAAGATTAAGGGTACTCTATGTAAAGATTAAAGCATATAAAAGGCATTCAAAGATAGTCTCTGTTAGGGTTTTCTAGCGCATCCCTAGGAGGTGGAGACTGAATCAGACTTGAGATTTGGGTCTCTGTCCTTTTCTAGCAGCCTGTGGATGATGCCTTATTGCCTGCAGTCACTGCAAAGTGGCAAAAGCTGCCTGAACCCAGAAACCCGACCAGTGCCTGATGTGACAACAATCTCAGAGTAGCCTAGGGAAGGATGAAGTTAAATGAGCACTCTCAAACCGATGAAATAGTTCTTTATTGAAACAGATATTCCGGCACAGACCAAAATCAATGCTGTGTTTGTATTTACCCAAGAAACTCAAATCTGATACTGTATCCCCACTTATTTCCTATTGCTACAGAATTATCACTTATCTATGGCATTCAAAAAGAAGGCAGACAATCCATGGAAGTCAAATTGGGGAGATAGCGAGTCAAGATGACTTAAAAGCTATGATGGGTCAAGATCTAGCTTTTGCGAGGTCACTGGTTTAGAGGTTAAAAGAGGCTCTCCTGGTGCCCAGCGGATGAATTAGACCTTTGATGTCATAGTATTTGGGAAGATAACTTATTTTTCCTCCTAAGCTCAGAATTGTCTTCTTCTGTCCATGGAAAGAACAGCTGTCTCTAGGTATGAGCTGGCATAGTAACAAAGCTAATAGTAAATAATAACACCTTAAATGCATGACTATTTACAAAGTCCTTCTAACTCTACTCATTCCGCACAGACCTTCCCCAGGAGAAGCTGCTTAGGTGTTGTGGAAGGAACATTAGAAAGCTTGCAATCAAGTGTATCACTTATTTCTGGGTGATAATTTCTTCATCTGGAAAAAAGCGATAATTGTGCCCGTCTCGCAGATCACTGTGAGCTTCAGTGTGATGGTGGCTGCGTTTTGTAAAGTGTAAAACACCATGTTAATGTAAAATGTGGATGTCTCCCTTGCAGAGGGGACCACGATGCCCTGTTCTGTCCCTGCTGTCCCCTTTCCTTGTCATTCAAAGGTGGCTTTTCCCACTGAGTTGAATGTTCCCTGCCTGTTTCCTGCCTTTCTTTCTTACAGAGAGAATTGGCTCCCTGAACCATGCCCTCTCTGCCAGTTGGCAAAGTCCTTAGAAGGCAGATGCTCTGTTTCTGACATCACCTTCAGAAGCTCTCCCAGTTTGCTGAGAAGAACCCTCCCTTGCCCTCTTCTTGTGAGGAAACTGGCATGTCTCTCTCTTGCAGACCACCTGCCTTGGCCCTCCCACTTCATTCTCAGCCTGGAGGAGACACTTCAGCCCCCTGCTGTTTGTCGAGGACCCCTGTCTCATTTCCTCCCTCCCTGCCTGCCTCTCCTTCTCCCTCTTCCTCCCTATCTGACCCAGGAAAGTTTTCCCAAATGACTCTTTCTCAGAGGCAAGAGCAAACAAAAGATTGAAAATGAAGAATCCAGTGAATGTATGGTTTGCTTTTTCAGGGAATTTGCTCTCTTGCCAGGGACATTTTGACTGGCTTCTAGCTTCCTTGGTGAATTCTCAGATAACCCAGGCTGCTAGCATCTCTTTCTCAGCTTGATAAATCCCCTCAATAATCCCCACCCTCATCATTCAGTTCTAGATTCTGCCTCCAGTCTCTGACTGTGTTCTCTTTCAACTTAAGGTACCTATTTGTTAAATGGGATTGAATGTAGTAACTAATGAGAAAAGTTGTTAATTGGCTATGGAATTTGGAAAAATGATGACTTTCATTTTGTCACTTTTAGCAAATTAAAACAGCATCCCAGTTCTTCATTGGTGATTTTTTTTTTCCTTTCAAATGTCCTTGATAAAAGAGAGAGGGGCTATTTATTTAATATTAGTGTTTCCCACAGCATAGCATTTTTGGAAACATAATAATTTAAGGCCCCCAGGGAGCATTTAAATGGTTTTTCATTCTGGTGAGAATCAGACAAAAAACTGGAGTCTTTCTGGATCTAGACCTCTAGGGACTGGACTGTTTCAGACCTGAGTAAAATTCCTTCAGCTGACTTCCCCTCCAAGGGTTCTGCAGAAATCATGCCAGAGGGGCCAGGTCCCAGTGACCACAAGCGGCCCGGCATGCGCTGCTTACGTTGTTCCCTGGTAGCCTTGACCCCAGCATGGTGGGGTGAGGACATGGAGACAGGCAGGGCCTCACGCAAGTCCTGTCAGCCAGCCGCATCGCTGGCTTCCCCGCGGCGTCTTGTTGGCCACCGCTTGCCTTCCAGTGTTGGGAACTCTAGCTGGTAGGGGACTTTCAACCCTTCTGCAGTTCTGACCTCACCCAGTGAAAGTGACACTTCAGCTGCCTTGCCTTTTTAAAAAATCTTTTGGCCTCACCACATGGCATGTGGGATCTTAGTTCCCTGACTAGGGATCAAACCCATGCTGCCTGCATTGGCAGCATGGAGTCTTAACCACTGGACCACCAGGGAAGTCTTTTTCCCTCTTTTATACGCAGTGGATTTGTTAGCAGATAGAAGTGGGCTTTCTAAATAGTAGCTGACCTCAACGGAGGAATCTCAGAGATATTCTGTCCTTGGGTTTTCATACCTCCACATGGCTCATTTCATGTCTAACAGTCAGTTTTTAAAATCTTTTGCCAAAAATATATAGTATTTTTGTATATAGTATATTTAGCCATGTGTATGTATATGTATATATATGTGTGCGTGCTATATATGTATATGTGTGTTATATTTATAAATATATGTATTTGCACTTCTAATGAGCTTTAGTGTTGTTTTGCTTCAACACCACAGTAAAAAAGGACCTCAAATTCCAGGCCTGCACCATGTGTCCCCACAACTGAAACAGGACTCACTTGAACACATTCCCACTTCACCTCAGACCTGTACCCTGGATAAATATATGTTACAAATTTTTTTAAAAAAACAGAGTAAATAGCTTAAGTGATTCAAAGCAGTAATTTGAAAAGTTAGTTTTAAAGGGTAACAGGTCAAGAACCTGAGACTAGTCTTCTAACCCATTTTCTCTTCTCGTCCCACCAGATAATGAACAAATAGGATTTAATATAGGGTGTATATATATATATATACACCCTATATTATATATATATCCTATATTATATATATACATATGTATATATATAATATAGGATATATGGATATATATAATATAAACAGGATTATATATGTCATAAAATTTCAGTAAACAGCAATGCTTCTTTGTTTCAAGGCATTTGGATATAACAGTAATACGTGTTGGCCTGTTGCTTGATAAGCTGTGGTGACAGTCTTTGTAAACATCAGAATCCATTGCTTCTTCCTAGGCCTGGGAAGGTGAGTAATCATCAGGCAATTGTGAGAGCGTAGTAGCAGCTGAAGAGCTGTAAGTATCATCATAGTCTAGTTTACAACAGCAGAACATAGAAAACAGCTAAATATGATATTTATCAATATGGAGATGGTTATGTACATTGCAAGGACATATACTGGGCAGCCATTAAAAATACTATTCTAAATGAATAATTACTGACAAAAAGATAGTCATATATTGAATGAAAGAGGAAGATTTGACAGTGGTGAATATACTGTGATTGCATGTTCGTAAAAACAGGAAATAACTTGTACATAGGAAAAGTGTTTGGAAATTGGATTAACGGTCAATAATCTTTGGTATTATAGTGGATATCTTCTTCTTTCTGTTCATTTATATCATTTTTACAATGAACTTGTATTACTATTGTAATTTTCTAAGTTATTTACAATTTAACAACGTATAGTAGGAAAACCAATATACCACCAGTCACTGGGAGCATGACAGTCACATGACACATACAGTTGGCAGAAGATCTAACAGGGATGCATTTCTTAGCAGCATAGCTCAGATAGACTTCTGGGATATCTGAGACAGACTTCTCAGATAGTTCAGATAGACTGATAGACTTCTCTGGAAAGCTAGCGAGTTATAGCCCAGATCTGTCTGAAGAGTTGAAAAAGCAGATCAAGACTAGGAGAGATGCTTTGTGCTTTACTTGAGCCCGGAATCTGGTTTGCATTGAAAATAAGCTGGTAAAGAAAAAGATGCCTCCGTATTTTAAGAGTTCACAGGCTAAAGGAGTTGCCAGATTATTTTCTTTCAATGACTGCAGGGAAAAAATGCCATTTTGCCAAGCTGGCACCCGTGGAAGATGAACAGAGGGTCTCCCCACTCTGATATTTCCCTGGCAGTGGAAGCATCCGTTGGCTCAGCTGTTTAATGTGTAAGTTCAGGGTCCCACGGGCCATTCTCCATAAGGCAGCAGCTACCCAACCATGATCAATTCAGTGTCAAGTCTGGATTCAGAGCACACTGTGTCCCACTTTAAGAAAGTGCTCTGGGTCATGTAGCCAGCCATAGAGATCTATGCAAATACTGATGATTCCCAGGGGAGAAGGAGAATATTTTCCTTTGACCCCTGATCTCTGTTTCTATGGATTCACATCACAGGGTGGTCATCCTGGTGAGAATCCTTTCCATTTCAGAAAGCTGTGTTTCACTTTTCTCAGGGTGAGCCCTGAGCACTGACATGTTTATGAAGCTGTGTAAGTGATTCTTATGAGCACCCAGTGTGGAGAAGGGCCATCTGAAATAGCCAGTCTCTGCAAATATATCCAGGTATATAATCATGACAACGTGGAAACTTTTATGTTCACAGGAAATGCTCATGCCTACAATCTATGGGTGATACTCCTTGCATTGATTTTTCCACCAGTGAGAACAGATTTGTAACTAGTTCTGTTTCCTTGTCTTCACTGAAAGCAATGGAAAGCTTGGTTGAGGTGACCTTTGACTAAGGCAAAGCAATTAATCATTGTTAACTGATCCTGAACTTTATTGTCCATAATACTCATTTGTATCAACTGAGAGAACTGGCCTGATAGTCATAAATTAGACCGTCAAATGGACGCATTAGTTTATAACCTGCTTGTGCTACTAATACTGAACTAGGCAGTGTAGTTCTGAAAGGGACAAAGGGGAAAGATCAGACACGTTATTAGGTACCTCCTCTGTACCAGGCATTGCTTTAAGCACATTGTACTTATTTTTGTTTAATCCATGAAACAACAGTTCCATTTTCTTCTGTTGAAAAGAATTCACAGATCTGGTCCCTACATGGGAGTCCTAAAAAATGCTCATCATTATGTTTCAGTAAAGGAAGCAACATTAAAACATTACTTTTGCAGGGCCATAGAAATCACAGATTCAAACTCTGATCTTCCTGCTTAGAACCTGTCAAAACTTGTTCAGACTGAGAAAGTACACCTCTCCAGTGCCGTCCTGAGAGTTATATCTCTCTATTGTAGCTTGACCTAGAAAGTCAAGTCTTTGTCACTGGATTAATTGTCATCAACAAGGCCACCTACAGTTTCTCTGACTTGCTTCTTTAAGTTTCTTCTTATGTTCTACCTAGTTTCTAGGGATGATAGAGGCTCAAAGAATACTGCTTAACAGAGATAAAAGCTTTTTACACCAATAACTTTTTTTCTCTTTTTAATGAAACATGAAATAGTTCTAGAAAATATTAATGAGTTGATCAGATATTTCTCATCATACTTTTTCACTGTCACCTCCTTTTTCTAGGATGTGTAGGTAATTGCATTGTGTGTTGCGCTTTGATGTGGTCTGTTTTGGAATACATTGCTTTCAAATTTCTATCATGGTTTTCTCATGATTTTAATTAAGCTTGTATTAGATACTAGAATAAAATGATAAAGATGTTATTACTGGCAACAAAATTGAAATCTTGGCCCTACGTGGTTTATAAACTATCCATAAATTCATGTAGCCTTCCAGATTTATGACTGAGTGAACAACTGAGATTTGGAGGGAAGGTGATGCCTTTTAAATTGCTGCCTAGTTAACACATACTTTCTGTTGGTGAAATGAGGGTTTAAAGCAGAAGAGTGGTTTTAGTGCAATCAAATGCATAAAAGTGAAAAGTGAAAGTAAAAGTCGCTCAGTTGTGTCTGACTCTTTGTGACCTCATGGACTGTAGCCTGTCTGACTCTTTCCAATCCCTTGGACTGTAGTCCAGCAGGCTTCTCTGTCCATGGAATTCTTCAGGCCAGAATACTGGAGTAGGTTGCCATTCCCTTTCCAGTGGATCTTCCCAACCCAGGGATCAAACCCAGGTGTCCCACATTACAGGCAGATTCTTTACCATCTGAGCCACCAGGGAAGCCCAACAATACTGGAGTAGGTTGCCATTCCCTTTCCAGTGGATCTTCCCAACCCAGGGATCAAACCCAGGTGTCCCACATTACAGGCAGATTCTTTACCATCTGAGCCACCAGGGAAGCCCAACAATACTGGAGTGAGTAGCCTATCCCTTCTCCAGGGGATCTTCCAGACCCAGGAATTGAACCAGGGTGTCCTGCCTTGCAGGTGGATGGATTCTTTACCAGCTAAGGTACCAGGGAAGCCCAATCAAATGCATATTTGCTTCAAATTCCATATTCCTCACATTTTTCTTTAGACACGAATAGCTTTAAAAACATTTTATCAAATGTTTTTGTTTTCTTAACAGATACATTCCTTTAAGAATGTTCTTAGCAAAATGTCCAAGGTTTCAGGAAGTAATATCTTTCTTCTGTTTAAACCCTTGCCCATTTCCATGATGTTAAAAGGAAATGCATGGCCAGGTGTTTCCCCCCCCCCCCCCCAGTGGAAAATAATAATAAATATGGTGAGTTTAAATTTTTAAGAATCAGTTTCAAGGACAGAGATTTAAGGGTGTTTTCAAAGGCAGCGTGCATTCATTCTTCATAGATGCTGTTGGTGAAAATGAATGGCCCTCTCTTCTTTATAGCAGACATTTTGTGTTTTGAGGCTCCTATGTAGCTGCAATTCAGTTCTGTAAAGCTTTGGATAAAGGCCAATCTTAATATCACATCTCTAATCTTTTCTTTCCTATATCTTAATTCTAAGTTTCCATCACTCTGATAATAAGTAGATATTTTCGAAAATATCCTTCAGCTTCCCCCCTTTTGTTTCTCTTCCCTCCAGTCTCTTTCTTCTCTTAGAGCAGTAAATAGGTCAGAAATTTTAGGGAGCCTGAAGTCACCCAAGTATGTGGCATTTCCCATTAGAGGTTGGAGAGATTTATGGAATAGGACAGGACAGCCAGTGGATCTGATTTGAGAAATTGGGAAGAATGTGGTCTTCCCAGCTTGGAATGTCAGTTATAAAAATCCAGGTTAGCACAAACCATTGTCCTAAGACAGGCCTGGACACAGTTCTGGAGAGGTATGTTCATAAGCATTTTGAGGTCTGAATAGCAAGGCTAGATCAGATTTAAGATCTGAGTTACCTAATACTAGAAAGAATTTCATCAGTCAGGAGACTCAAGCAGGAGTTTTTATTTTATCAAGAATTGAACAGTTGGTTTTGGTTTCTTCAGGGTTTTCTTCTTAGTCACTTAAAGGATTTTTTATTTGTCTTTATTGGTTGTTATTGTTTTGGCCTTCCTCAGCGATAAGTAAATTAAAGTAAACTTTTGTCTTAAAAAGTGTTGTCTAATTAGTCCCTGTTTTCTGGACATCAGTTCAAAAAAGCTATAAAGCTATATCCAGTGAGAGAGTTACTTCGCTTAAGCAGACATAGTATCTGGAAATTTGAGGTTTCACACCTTGCTGGGAAATTTTGTGGAAAATATGAGAGACCCTACCTCTTTAGCTCCAGAATCTTTTATTTCAGTATCCCATTTCCTCTCTGGGACTGGGGCAGAGTTCTTGGCAAAAAAGATACTAACAGTTGACTTTCTGGGAACTTTTGCATAAATGACAATTTGTATGGCTTTCAACTTCCCTAAGCTAGCATAATGGGTAGATTAATATGTTCCTTCTTGGCAGGCATGGAAGCTAATTTTTTAAAAGAAGGAGGAAAAAACATGTTGTGCTA
This sequence comes from Ovis canadensis, assembly GCF_042477335.2. Lineage (NCBI taxonomy): Eukaryota > Metazoa > Chordata > Mammalia > Artiodactyla > Bovidae > Ovis > Ovis canadensis. The sequence continues at coordinate 83,954,620 of NC_091247.1, forward strand.
AATCAGTGATTGCTATGGCAACAGGTACTCTATACATGTTAGAGAAGAGAAAAATGCAATCAGTTCTCTGGAAAGGAAGAGAATAGAAATTGGTTCACAGAATTTTTTTTTTTTTTTTCCTCACAAATCGATAGATACTGTTTAGACATTCAGGAGTTACTCTGTATAATCTTATCAAAGAATGTAGTAGAAACTTGATGAAATTAAATCTGTCATTTGCCTTGTTATAATTATCTCTTTTGCAGAAAATCACAAAAACATGAAAACCAAACACTGTATTTTAAATATAATAGTTGAAATTTCATTTCCCTGATAAATCCACATTAGCAAAGACAAACGTCTTATTAGTTTACTGGGCATAAACATCTAAACTAGAACAAGCTACTCTCCCTAAGATAGCAGTCCTTATCCACCACATTCCCACCCCCTCCTTAGAATGTGGGGATTTGCATGACATTAAAGCTATATCTGTTTAGGGCAGGGTTTCCCATTTGAGCACTGTTGACATTTTGGTCCAGATAATTCTTTGTACATCCTGGGATATTTAGTAGCTTTCCTGGGCCCTTCTCACTAGATGCTGATATCATTTCCCAAATTTTACCACTAAAATTTTCTCTAGACATTGCTGTATGTCACATAGAGGGCAAGTAACAACTGGCTTAGAACACTAGTTTAAAGTAGCCTAGTTCCGTCTATGGCCATATCACCCGGAACATGTCTGAGCTCATCTGAGGTAACCTAGTTGTGTTCTCAGAGCTTATGATAGCTGAGTAACCCACTGCTATGTCAGAGGTGATACATGTAAGGATGAATGCTGAACTTTTCAATTTTTTGTTTGTTTCGGTGATTTAGCCCACTTGGGTTACAGATCCTCTTATATAAAATCACTTAAAAATCACTGATCCTTCGAACTGTGGTATCTAATTAATGTTACAAGGTGAATTCTGACAAATCAAAGAACACAAGGATTATAGTCCAGATTTTTATCACTTTATGATTCACAGTTATCCCCTCATTATGTTTGCTGGGAGCATCTTCATATGGCTTTATATGGAATTAGAGCCTACATAAATTAGTATGTGTGTGTATAGTTATAATTATGGTTGTTGTTGTGTAGGCACTAAGTTGTATCCAATTCATTTGTGACCCTGTGGACTATAGCCTGCCAGGCTTCTCTGCCTATGGGATTTCCCAGGCAAGAATACTGGAGTGGGTTGCCATTTCCTTCTCCAGGGAATCTCCCCAACCCAGGGATCAAAGCTGCATCTCCTGCATTGGCAGGCAAATTCTTTACCACTGAGCCACCTGGGAAGCTTATGTATATATCCATACACACATATATATGTATATTTTCAGAATTAAGGCTTCACAATGGAGACAAAAAAAGAATGTAATATTTTACAGCAAATGGAAGTGCAAATTATTTTTATGTACTGAAAAACTATCTAGATAGAAGAGGAGAGAGAAAAACACTTGGAGCATAGAAATCCTTCCTATGATCCTGTAAATGTCATCTCATAAACTTTGTTTGTGAGAGTTTTTTATATTATAATGCCAGATAAAGTGACCACAAGCAAAGATTGATAGGTTTCTCAGTGTATATCCTTTGATAAATGGCCCCAAAGCACAATAGAACACATTTGGATGGTTGTCGAGATTTTTTTTTTCCTTAACTAAATAATACAGAGGTGTGACATGATAAATCAGTTTTAATTATCATATTTTTAGAATTTTCAGAAAACGTAGAGGTGATGCAGTAAAATTCAGTCAGTATTGGCGCTGATCTGACAATGTTTTTTTTTCCTACCCTTGTTTTATCTACTGACTCCTGCCATCAAAAATGTATGTGTTTTCTAGTACATGATAGTCATTAGGGTTCTCAGGCACAGACAGTATCTAATTCCATGTAGGGTAAAAAAATAAGTGAACCCAGAGATGAATAATGTAGTCTGCCCCAATATTCATAAACATGAATGCCAGAAGTCATCCTTTGATCTGTTAATCACAAATCATGGTATTTCCCTGTCCTCTTTTTCATTCTCTTATCTTCCCTTCTAATAATTTGATCATCAGCATTTCATTGCCAACAAACAAGAGGACATGTAAAAAACAATGCAGGCTGGCTAGATGGGGGTAGACAAAGTCTTCAGTTCAGTTCAATCGCTCAGTCATGTCCTACTCTTTGCAACCCCATGAATTGCAACCTCATGTCCATTGAATCGGTAATGCCATCTAGCCACCTCATCCTCTGTCGTCCCCTTCTCCTGCCCTCAATCCCTCCCAGCATCAGGGTCTTTTCCAGTGAGTCAACTCTTCGCATGAGGTGGCCAAAGTATTGGAGTTTCAGCTTCAGCATCAGTCCTTCCAGGGAACACCCAGGTCTGATCTCCTTTAGGATGGACAGGTTGGATTTCCTTGCAGTCCAAGGAACTCTCAAGAGTCTTCTCCAACACCACAGTTCAAAAGCATCAATTCTTTGGCGCTCAGCTTTCTTCACAGTCCAACTCTCACATCCATACATGACCACTGGAAAAACCATAGCCTTGACTAGATGGACATTTCTTGGCAAAGTAAGGTCTCTGCTTTTCAATATACTATCTAGGTGGCTCATAACTTTTCTTCCAAGGAGTGTCTTTTAATTTCATGGCTGTAGTCACCATCTACAGTGATTTTGGAGCCCCCCAAAATAAAGTCTGACACTGTTTCCACTGTTTCCCCATCTATATGCCATGAAGTGATGGGACCGGATGCCATGGTCTTCGTTTTCTGAATGTTGAATTTTAAGCCAACTTTTTCACTCTCCTCTTTCACTTTCATCAGGAGGCTTTTTAGTTCCTCTTCACTTTCTGCCATAAGGGTGGTGTCATCTGCAATCTTGATTCCAGCTTGTGCTTCTTCCAGCCCAGCGTTTCTCATGATGTACTCTGCATATAAGTTAAATAAGCAGGGTGACAATATACAGCCTTGATGTACTCCTTTTCCTATTTGGAACCAGTCTGTTGTTCCATGTCCAGTTCTAACTGTTGCTTCCTGACCTGCACGCAGGTTTCTCCAGAGGCAGGTCAGGTGGTCTGGTATTCCCATTTCTTTCAGAATTTTCCAGTTTATTGTGATCCTCTCAATCAAAGGCTTTGGCATAGTCAAGAAAGCAGAAATAGATGTTTTTCTGGAACTCTCAGCCTTTTTCGATGATCCAGTGGATGTTGGCAATTTGATCTCTGGTTCCTCTGTCTTTTCTAAAAGCAGCTTGAACATCTGGAAGTTCACGGTTTATGTATTGCTGAAGCCTGGCTTGGAGAATTTTGAGCTTTACTTTTACTGTCGTGTGAGATGAGTGCAATTGTGTGGTAGTTTGTACATTCTTTGGCATTTCCTTTCTTTGGGATTAGAAGTCTTGGAAAGTTTTAAAAATGTTTTTTCAAAAGCACCAAGCAAATCTGGTAACTCCAGCAATAAGCACTCATGTACAACAATTTATGCCAGATTTTTTTTCTTTTAATATCAAGATGTCCATGATATAGGGCTTCACAGTTGGTGAAGTGGTAAAGAATCCACCTGCAGTGAAGGAGAAACAGGACATGTAGGTTCGATCCCTGGATTGGGAAGATCCCCTAGAATAGGAAACGGCAGCCCACTCCAGTATTCTTGCCTAGAAAATTCCATGGTCCCAGAGGAGCCTAATGGGCTACAGTCCATGAGATCACAAAGAGCTGGACATGACTGAGCACACAGGCACACACACACACACACACACACACACATGATATAACATAGTGTTACTTCAATGCATAGCGTGATTTATATTTTGCCCACTTTTATCAGTATATGAGCCTAAACACTTATGTGTCCTAAATTTACTGAGACCATTCTTTTCCTTTGTTGGAAATCTGTAGCAATAGAGGAGGTTTCTAGCTGTTTTGTTCTCTGTTTAGTTATACCATGTTGCAAGGATAGATAAGATCTCTTTAGATTTCCTCTTATCTGAAATTCTGTGATAAAAGATCTTTAAGTACATGAAAAGAAAGTAAAAGTGGCTCAGTTGTGTCCAACTCTTTGTGACCCTGTGGACTGTACAGTCAATGGAATTTTCCAGGCCAGAATACTGGAGTGAGTAGCCTTTCCCTTCTCCAGGGGATCTTCCCAAACCAGGGATCGAACCCAGGTCTCTCATATTGCAGGCAGATTCTTTACCAGCTGTTTTTTTTTTAAGACAGGGCAGGCAATATTTTGCCTTCTCACTTGAGGAATGAATGAGAAGAAATGTTGAAGTTGATCTTGGATATGTTAGGTTAGCTTTGTGTAAAAACATCCCAGTGGGAAAGGAGATAAAGACAATAGCGTGATATTGGTGGTGATAGAGGCTGGTGACATGAGGCTGAGGGCCTCAAAAAGTAGATTCCTGGCTCTCTATCTAGCTGACAAGTGAAGACACCTGGTTTCAGTGCCTCCTAAATTTCTATGCTGCTGCTGCTGAGTTGCTTCAGTCGTGTCTGACTCTGTGCGACCCCATAGATGGCAGCCCACCAGGCTCCCCTGTCCCTGGGATTCTCCAGGCAAGAACACTGGAGTGGGTTGCCATTTCCTCCTCCAATGCATGAAAGTGAAAAGTGAAAGTGAAGTTGCTCAGTCGTGTCCAACTCGTAGCGACCCCATGGACTGCAGCCCACTAGGCTCCTCTGCCTATGGGATTTTCCAGGCAAGAGTACTGGAGTGGGGTGCCATTGCCTTCTCTGCTAAATTTCTATAAGACTCAGTAATTCTAGGTCCTGGGACTAAGAGTTCTACAGTGTGGAGACTGGATGATTACTAAGGGCTCTTCTAGTCCCAGAAGACTTTGAAGTAAAGGTTTTGAGAAAGAAAGAGCATAGAAGACCTATTGCTCTCATAAATCTTGGGGGATTTACAGGAGAAGCTTTTATGGTTAGTGTCAAATTTCTTGTGGCTCTATGACTTACCCCACACTGAGCAGGGAGTGAGAATTAGGCTGTGAGCTTCTGGTTTTCTATTAGCTAGGACAAGTGGATTTTAAAGTTGGAGAACAGAGCTTCCAGAAGATATTTCTAGTTCTATACTCTGTTTTTCCGAAAGGATGAATCTTCAAATTTATTCAAATCCCTTAATGTCATACCAGCATCTCCTTCCTATACTGAATAATAAGCTACTTTTTCTCAAAGCAGCCTTTACCCTAAGATGGAGTTATTTAAATATGATATATATGGATTATATTTTAAAATATATATTATAATACATGTATATATTTTTTCAGAGGAGAATAGAACATTTGGCAGGAAGGATTAGTTAGAGGAGCACTTACGAGAGTCACAGTTTTCAAGCTGGAAAAAATTGAAAAGAAATAAAAACAGCTTCCATAAAATGGTCTGTCTTGTCAATGATTTGTCCAGAACCAGCTCCACTGCCTTCTAGAGCTGCCTCAAGATAAATCTGCAGAGAGCCATTCAGTAGTTTCCATATTTACTGTTTGCCCCTTCAGACTGTCCTGCCTGAGAGTGGAAATGCTAGGTTAAGATAAAACTCCCACCAACTGATTAGAGATCTTTGATGAATTTTACTTCATTCTCTTTATGAAGCTCATTTGGAGTGATCACACCAGTGTTCAGATTAAGGTAGATGGAGACAAGTGATATTTAAATGTTGCCAAAATAGGTGGTATGCATCAGATTGTTAAAAGAATTGGTGGATGCCTAGGTGGCTTTATGCTTATGTACAATGGCTTATTTCAACATCATGGTCTATATAGGATCATGATTGATTGAGTATCAAGATCACCTGGAGGCTTAATCCAACACAAACTGCTGAGTCTAATCCCCAGAATTTATGATTTAGTAAATCTGGAATGGTGCCCAAGAATTGGCATTCTAGCAAATTTTCAGGTAACGTAGATTACTGGTTCAGAGACTACACCTGGAGAACCACTGAGATCATAATTATGCTTCTATAACCATTTAGAATAATTAGCAGAAAGTATGTGAGAAATTGCAATCAGTTTTGGGGCTGAGGTGAATCAGCCCCATTTAAGATAACACCTTGTTCACAACTGAAAACTTAAAAAAAAAAAGTGTTGAATAATTATATGATTCTAAACCAAGAGATAGTTGCAAGCTGAATACAGTCTTTCCTTTAAAGAATGCCAGTGAAGAGGATAGGAAAAGATAGCTGAGTTTGTCACTTGAGTAGCATCTGAAAATATTCTACTTTCTACTAATGCTTTAATTTTACTATAGTAACTAGGTTGTGTAATCTAGATACTCTGGTAAGATATTTCATTCTATTGCTCAACAGTAAATTATGGTATATTCATATCATGGAATATTATTTGCTGTGAAAAAGTAGGATTTTGAGGAATTTTGAATGATGGGGGAAAATGTTCATGGCATATTGTTAATTGATAGAATAGTAGATTGTGTGTATGTATCTATAAATTGGAAGAAATTCAGAGAAGGAATGAAGCCTTGCCTAAAGGGCTTAGAGTAATAGAGCAAATAATATTTTTTGGCTGGACTTTTTATATAGAGAGACTCAAAGAGGTTAACTGGTTTGCAAAGATCACATATCTAATAAGAGACTGAATGGATTGAATCCAGGATTTTCTGATTCTAAAATTTCTTTTCAATGGACGGGGGAGCCTGGTGGGCTGCCGTCTGTGGGGTTGCACAGTGTCGGACACGACTGAAGCGACTTAGCAGCAGCAGCAGCAGCATACGTCATGCTAATGTAAAAATAAAATGTTATTTGGGGTTTTCAGGTTCTGTTTGTCTTTATTTTATTTAAGATTATAAATTACTGGTATTTCTAAATCATTCATAATCTCAGTCTTTAGAGATAATCACTTTCTGTGTATATTCTCCAGTAATTTTCTGTGCATATGTTAAACATAATTGATCATGATATGTGTGTGTGTATATATGCATATTCGTATATACAGTTTTTAAGCTTATTTTATTCATTTTATTTCATATTATAGGTATGTCATGGTGTCATTATTATTTTAAAACATTTTTATTTTAATGACAATATTCTGACATATTCCAATATGTATTTAATGGCAGTATTCCAACATATGGATGAAACATAAACTTATCCATTGTTTCCAAGTTGTTGCACTTACATGTAATGCTGTAATGAAAATCTTGGAGCATAAATCTTTATATGTACTTTTAAGTGCTTGTTGAGGGTATAATGGCTCCGTCACAAGAGAATCCACCTGCAGTGCAGGAGACTTGGGTTCGATTCCTGGGTCAGGAATATCTCCTGGAGAAGGAAATGACATCCCACTCCAGTATTTTTGCCTGGAAAATTCCCTGGACAGAGGAGCCTGATGGGCTATAGTCCATGGAGTTGCAAAGAGTTGGGCATGACTTACCAACTAAACCACAAGACATAAAGGGGAAAAAAATCCTCTCTACACTAGCCAACTATTGATCTCCACAAATTGTCATTGTGGGCTCTATTGAATAAGCCTATCAAAAGGATCACATATGAAATAACAATATTTTAGATAAGTCTTCTGGCCATCACTGAAAGCGTTATTTACACACACACACATGCATATACATCACATACACATGTATTTAGCAAAGTGTCTACTGTAATATATATATTTTTATATATTTCCTTTGAGTTTTCATTTGATTTGACTCTAGCTTCTAAATAAAATAAGAAATTTAAAAGTGGAAAATCTTCAACAAAAATTGTCAGAAAGCAGAAGGTTTAACAAAAAGCATTTGGCAAGGTTTTGTAAACTACCAACACTATAGAGTGTTGCTTAGATGTATAGGATGCTTTGTTTCGCCCACTCTCATCAGTGAGTGCAAGTTTTAAATAGACCCTTCTTGTGGTCTAGAAACTTGAGGTTATTATTGAAAGAGGCATTTTTCAGTATTTTATCCTTATTACCCATCATTTTTTACAGTATTGGGGAATGAGAGTTAAGATACTAGTGAGGCAAACATCACCTATGACGTGTGCAGCCATAACGCATTATGTAACAAACGTCTGTTTACTGGGGATGCATGCCTATATCAGTACGATCCATGAAACATCTCCAAATGATTTCTGTATTTTTTAGCAATTCAAATTGAAGTACCTTTATGAATTTAATTACACTCTCAAATGTGGTGGTCTCATCAGTGTTCATAATAGCAATCCCTAAACAAGTTATGATGATTTCCAAGTGGCTCAACTCGTCAGTAACATAAACGTTTCCTTATCTGGCCTAAAAGGGAACATTTCTCTCAGTAGTTTTCTTTGAAAAAGATGTCATGTAGTTTTTCAGTCACAATTTAAAGATTGTCAATTTGAGATGCTTCCCAGGACTGGGCTTTTATCTGTATGCATGCATCAATGTGGCTGAATTGATTAATTAGTGGGAGAGACTCCCCTAGTTGGTGGATCCCTAAGTCTCAACTAATTCTTAAGTACCCTAAGCTAGTCACCTGCTGGTACAGTTGAGTTCAGCATAATCAGCCCAGGCAGTTGTGCTATGAAAATACAGTTCTACATTCTATGTTGCCCCTTCATGCAGACAGTCTTGAAAGCCAGACAGAACCAAAGAGTCAACCTCTCTTAGGTGGATTGGTTATGTTAGATATCTGGTTTCAATTAGCTTTGTAAAGATGTGGGGAAGAAAAAGATTTAAGAACAAGATTTAAAAATCTTGTTTCTTCCTACTTTTATTCCTATGCAATATAAGAACCCTATTTTTTTTTTGAGAGAATGTGTCAAAAAAGGAAAAAATAGAGTCAAAATAAGGAATAGCAGGTATCCACTAATTAATTTTGCAATAATTGGATACCTCTAAATTCCCAAGCGCTGTATCCCACACTTATCAGTAAATAAGCTTATAGCTGTACGAGAGATAAATTGTGCATTAGACAATACAAAAGAAAATACAATATTCATCAGATATTTGAATAAGTGAAATGAATCAATTAAGAAGGACATTAAATAATTATAATAGAATCCCTCTAATTCTCTGCCTGGGTAATCATGATGTAAATTAAGGCAGGAAATATATGTAAACTCTAAATAAAATATACAAAACATACAAATGTACTTTGTATTTTTATTTCAACTAAAACATACAAATGTACTTTCACTGATATTTTAACAGAATTAGTAAAGTTTTACTTTAAGTAAATATCCACTGCTTGTATTTTTGTGTTTTTTTACTTGCTTAATTTTCAGTTTCAGTTAATAGTTACAAGGCAGTCTAATTGCAGAGTTCATCCAGATTTTTTCCCAGTCATTTACAGTTGTCTTACCTGTGTAAAATTAGACAATTAAACACAACAACAATGCCTTAGTTGAATATTTGTGGAGCATTCTATTTGATTGTCATAGGAAAAACTCTCTTTAACAGCCATATTTCATTAGTTTATATAATATTTAATCAGATTAGCCACTTTTGTTACTGTAATTACCTAAACAGGTTTGGGAATAAACAAACTGACCCTTGGTGACTGCGCTTCTACTGTCCAAGTATACCTGAGAGTAATTGACTAGGGGCAAATATTTCATGTGCATGGAGAGCAGTAAGTTTATTGTCAAGTTCACCCTAAGTTCATCATTAGGTAGAGATTGGTTTAGGAGAGCTTCTCTGTCAAGTCTTGTTGACTACCTATGATGTGCTAACCTCTGTGAAAGCTCATTGGGGTTAGCTTATCTTGATGAATTCAGTCTAGTGAAGGAGGAAAGTGAAGTCGCTCAGTTGTGTCCGACTCTTTGCGACCCCATGAACTGTAGCTTACCAAGCTCCTCTGTCCATGGGATTTTCCAGGCAATAGTACTGGAGTGGATTGCCATTTCCCTTCTCCAGGGGATCTTCCCGACCCAGGGATCGAACTCAGGTCTCCCACATTGTAGACAGACGCTTTATCGTCTGAGCCACCAGGGAAGTCTTCAGTAGGGAACAAGGCAGATGTATAAATAAATAACTACAATGAGTGTTACATAGAGGAATGTGTGAATATCTGAGGTTGGAAAGGAAGGTTAGATTAACTGTATGGAGACAGGAAGAATGGGGCACAGCAGAGCACATTTGACCTGAATATTGTAAAATGCATTGAAATTTGCCAAACTGAAGAGAGAGAAATCTATTCTAGAAATATGGGTTGAGGATTTACAGATTCATGGAGGAATGGGAAGCAGCCATGCCATGTGTCCCACTGGAGTCTCTAAGATACTAGGCCACCTGTTATAATCACTTGAAGAGAAGTGTAAGAGTTTAATGGAAGGTCAGAGAAATGGAAAGGAGAGTTCCAACTAGGTGTGTGTGTTGTGGGTGGAGGATGTGATGGATTGGGAAGGTTCCTCTTCCCTTGAAGAGGTGGCCTTTGAGCATTCATCACATATTTAGCCATTTCAGGCAGAGCTGGTGTTACTGTCGAGCACAGCCAGCTCTGGATTCTGATGTCTTGAGCAACTGCAGAGGTTGCTTTACAGGGAGCTGCAACCTAGAGAGCTTGCTTGGTGGGAAAGTTTCTGTCGCCGTGTCCTCTTATAGGAGGCATAGAGGATAAGGGACCCACAGATTTTGGGTTTCTTTATCCTGGGAAAAGTTTCAAACTTAGCCACGGAAAGGTGTGGAAACTCGGTGAGTCAGAGCTGAGGGAGGAAGAGAATCTGGATGTCATAGAAAAAGAGTCATTTTTACTGCCCTACTTTGGGTCAGATATGCAGGGTGATTTGTTCAAAAGTAGCACATTCCCTAAAGAAGTAGGACACCTGGTAACCCTTATTTTAGTAGAAAGTCCAAATCTGGCCAAAGCAGAGTAATCAGTAATTTCTGCTTTCCTGAAGTTGTGAAGAACCCATTCAGGGTTCAGTGTGGACCCTCATTATTCAGGAAATCTCATTAAGCAGCATCATTGAAATCTCAAAAACTGTAGCAATAAAATAACTAAGGCACCCATCACTTGCCAAGAGTTACTTTCTTTTGCTTTATTAGGACAACGAATCATGCTTAGAGTGCAGCTGGCAGAACCTGTTTGTGCAGAAGAATTAGTGATGATTTCAGTCAAACTTTGACCAACAAATCAAAGAACTATCTAAACATCTGTCTTATAGCACTTAGTTAAAAAAAATAAAAATAAAAAACCGTGGAATGGCACAGCTAAGAGTTTTTTTCTTTTTTTTCCTTTGTGAGATTTCTGTGTGAAGACAATAGAATATCATGAAGAAATTAAATAATGCCTGCACTCAGGGCATTTCATGGCAATGCCTACGATTGATTTATTCTTTAATTGTTTTTCTTTTTAAAAAATTAATATTTTTATTTTTATTGAAGTCTAGTGGTAAACAATAAGGTCCTACTATATAGCACAGGGAAATATATTTAAGATCCTGCGATAAACCACAATGGAAATTGCTGCTGCAGTGCTGTGCCCAGTCATGTCCGACTCTTTGTAACTGTGTATACTGTAGTCCACCTGACTCCTCTGTCCATGGAATTTTCCAGGCAAGAATACTGGAGTGGGCTGCCATTTCCTCCTCCAGGGGATCTTCCTGACCCAGGGATCTAAACCACATCTCTTGTGTCTCCTGCATTGGCAGGCGGATTCTTTAGCATTGTGCCACTGTGAAACCATAATGAAAACGAATACTAAAAGAAGAGGATATCTATACGTAAATAACCAAGTCACTTTGCTATACAGCAGAGATTGACGCAACATTGTAAATCAACTATACTTCAGTGATTTATCCTTTTTTAAAGTTGCTTTGTCTCTAGACTGTGGAGGCAAGCAGCTGGGATCCTGGACAAATAATTGAGTCTAATCCTACTGTCTCTCAGCATGCCTTAGGGAGCCTTGACGTCTTCAAGCCTCAGCTTTGTTATGGAAAATGAGTGCAAGGAGCTCTGTCTGGCTTACCTCTTAGTACTGCTATTGGGATGCAATAATATGTTTAGAGTATTAATATGCAATTTTGCATGACACTATGGATATTATTATGTAGATATATTTTCATGAAGTGCTGGTGTATAGTGTCAAGTCACATAAACTAAATTGGTAATGCTTTATTTTTTGTAAATGCTTTATTAATGTGCCCATCTCCAACAGTATTAGATCTACAAGAACTCTATCTTAATAGCTCCCTATTGGCGAAATGTTTGAGTAAGCTGTGCCACATTTTTGGTGGTTATGTGGTTTACCTTAAAAGTAGCCTGAGAACTCTAATCGACTTTTAAAAATAAAACTCAAGTCAAGTCATCTCTACAAGCCAAAAGTTCTCTAGTCACAGGAGCTAACTAGATAATAGAACAGTTGTCTCTGTTCTGGGACTCAAACCTGAACCAGAAATTCTGGAGTGAGGGTACAGTTACCCATGTTTTTCAATTCTGCTCCCTCCTCCCCCAATAGAGGAACCACTGACATGGGAGTAAATAACAGTGGGGAATTTCAGTTTTTACATTTCTTCATTTACTCATTCCAAGAAGTATTAAAATAGCTTCTATCCTGAAGCAGATGCCGTTCTAGAAACTAGTAGAGGCAGAAGAGTGAAAAAGATGGGCAGAGACCCTATCCTCATGGAGGGTGCATTCTAATCCAGGGGGAGAATAATAAAGTGGAAAGTCTTGGGCAAACTCCAGGAGACGGTTAGGGACAGGGAAGCCTGGCGGACTGCAGTCCATGGGGTCACGAAGAACAGACACGATTTGGCAGCTGAACAACAACAATAGTGCAAAGTGGTGATGGGAGCCGTGGATAAGGGGGCAGAGCATGGGAGACTGCTGTTTTAGAAAACATGGTCAGGGAAGGCCTTTCCAAGGATGTGACATTTGAGCTCCCCTCAGTGAAGTGTGAGGCAAGGTCATTTATTAAAATTAATTATTTAGCTGCATCAGGTCTTCGTTGAGGCATGAGGGATCTTTGTTTCATCATGAGCACCATAGCTCCTGGGCTCAGTAGTTGCAGAGTTCAGGCTTAGTTGCTCTGTGTTGTGTGGGATCTTAGTTCCCCAGCCAGGGATGGAACCCACATCCTCTGCATTGCAAGGTAGATTCTTAACCACACCACCACCAGGGAAGTCCCGAGGTGAGGCCATTTTAAAGAGGGCAGTGAGTAAGCTGAGCCAGAAGAAGATTTTAACAGGAAAAGGAGCATGGAAAGCACACCTGGCTGAATTCTCGCCTACCCTCTGACTTCCACTCTTGTCCACATAATTTGATTCATTCCTCTATCTCTGGCAATGAGATCTCTCTCCTTCTGCAGGTTGGGTAGAAGCCACTTCCAGATACAAGAACACTCTGATTTGGTTCCAATTTAAAAGTCCCAAGAAAGGTCTGATGGTCTTCTGCTCAAAACCCTCTCCTGGCTTCCTACTTCCTTCAGAGGAAAAGCCCCCTGAAGCCCCATCTCATGTTGCCGCCTGACTTACCCTGCCTCAGTCGCCCAGGCTTCCTTTAGTTTTTCAACGTCTTCTCCTTCAAGGTCGCCACTCAAACAGAGCCTTTACATGTATGTTTCCTTCTGCCTGGAGCGCTGCTCTTCTAAATATCCTCTTGGCTTGCTTCCTTTTCTCCTTCAGGCCATTACTCAAATGTCAATTTCCCCAAGAGGTCTTCCTTGACTTTATAGAAAATTCCAGCTCCTTTGTCTTCCCCTGTGCTTATCAACATCAAATAATACTATATTGTATATTTGATAATTTTATTTTCTATTGTCATTTCACTAGAATTTAAGCCTGGGAAGACAAGGACATGTGTCTGTTCTGTTCACTGCTTTATCACCAGCTCCTGGAACAATGCCTGGCACAGAGGAAGTGATTAATAAATGTTTGATAAATGAATAACTGATGCCAAGGTATGCAGGATAATTTTCTACAGAGCCTGTGAATTGAAAGCGAGCTTAGGGTGGGAATTATAAGGCAATGAGCAGGGTTACAACTGGGTGGGGGTAAAAAAGGTTGCACTTGGCTGTGAAACTTTCATGTCTTGAAGCTTCAGACTTGGTCTTCAAGCAACCGGCCTTGAGAAAGTGACTGCAGACTTCTAGAACTCTTTGTTTTCTGTAATAGGGAGAGAACAGTAGAAATAGAGCTGGTTAGAGAGGCAGAGAGAGAACTAGACATGTCTGGGGATGCCTCCAAGTCTTACTCTGCAATGCCTTATGTGTAGCCCAAAGACCTAATATACGGAACCGAGTGTTTTATTGTCTGTGTGGAAATTTATTCAGTTATACCTGAGGATAAACAACAGGGTGCTTGTGTGCATTGATTCATTTTGAGCTGTGCTGCAGGGCTGTTAGTTCACCGCTGAAGCATTTATTCCTGAAGTGGTGCTTAAAGCGCTTCAAATATCGTTACCATGATCCATGTGAATTTGTTTTCTATTACGGCATAGCAAACTACCAGAAATAGAGTGGCTTAAGACAATATGCATTTAATACCTTACAGTTGCCACAGGTTAGAAGCCCATGCAGAGTTTAACTAGACCCCATCCTCTGGGTCTCACAAGCATGCAGTCAAGGTGTTGGTCAAGGCTGGGGTCTTATCTGATGTGTGGGCTCCTTGTCGAAGATCATGTGGTTGTTGGCAGAATTCATTTCCTTCTGTCCATAGGCTTCTTGGTGACTTGTTTGTTGAAACCCAACAGGGGAATCTCTTTGAGTATCTTGTTTCTGTGAAGACTGGGACCCTCTTCTAAAAGGCTGACTAATGAGATGAAGCCCACCGAGGAAAAATGCTCTTTTGATGAACTCAAAGTCAAATGATTAGGGACTTTAAATACATTTGCACATACCTTGCACTTTTGCTATATAATACAATCTAAATCTTGGGAGGGAGGGATATCCGATCATTTTGGCCATATTCTATTGGTTAGAAGTAAATTTACATTTATTTCTCATGCTCCTAAGAAGGGGATTACACATGGTCATGTGTTGTTGGGGGTCATTTTAGAACTCTGCCAGCCATATCATAATAGAGAGTTTGGTAATTATGAGATATGTTTCCATTTTGGAAATGAGACGTGTTTAAACTTTTTGGTTGCCTAGAGAGATTCTTTGGGTCCCACTGCACCTGTAATAAGGATATATAGAAACTGTTAGCTGAGATGGCCAACCTTTGAAGCAGTTAGTATTCATGGTCAGAGCATCATTGGTCTGATGACAACCCTTTCATGGGGGCTCTCCTGCTCTTGACTCAGTGATTGCGCAGACTGCTGCTGGATGGTTTCATCTGCCTCGGCATGATTTCTTATAAGGCACATGTGAGAGTGTCAACCGAGTGGCACTTCCCTGGGTTTATGATGTCTGTTTTGGTGCTTGTTTGTAAATGTGTAAGTTTTAGCAGAGTTTAGCCTAGATTTGCTTTCATGGAAAAGACCACTAATAGTAAAGTTGTAGAAAAAAACCATAGCTACCATCTACCTCTGATCCTCTGGCTAGATCTGAGAGTATATGGAAAATGTTTGATCTCTCACCTCACCCCAAACCCACTCAAGTCAGATGATGAAACTAACATCTACATTTGGAGGCAGCATGAGAGCTGACCAAACATTTTTTTTCACTTGAATTTGTTCTCACCCTTCTGCTCAGAACATTAGGGACCATAAGCAAGATAATTACTTACTTCTCAGTATGCATCGAGCATTGTAGTATATGTATATACCGGCTTCCCAGGTGGCACTAGTGGTAAAGAATCTTCCTGACAATGAAGGAGGTTTCGAGCCCTGGGTCAGGAAGAAATCCTGGAGGAGGAAATGTTAACCCACTTCAGTATTCTTGCCTGGGGAATCCCATGTACAGAGGAACCTGGCAGGCTGCAGTCCTTGGGACTGCAGAGTCGAACACAACTGAAGCGCCTGAGCACACCTCTGATCCTAGTCACCAGGAATGTTTGCCGATGTACTGAGAAACAGACTGGCTCAGTTAGGGTGCCTGCGTTGTACATTGTCACACGTGTGAGCTTGCCAGGAAATACCCGAAGCCTAGGTTAGCAGTTAAATCACAAATTTGTGTAGTAATTAGTGAAACTTAAAAATAGCATGATAAAGATGTTGGAAAAAATGTACCCTGGGGACACTTTTAAGTTGGAAACTCTACCTCTTTATTCAGTTCTAAATATCTTGCTGAAGGAGTCAGCCTACAAACCTTAGCACCTGGCTCCATAGACTTGCTGAATCTTTCAGTTGCTTCAGTTCCTAAACCTCCGATACCTTTTAAGAGAGTATTTGACTAGAGATCTCTTAGCCAATTTTTTATAATTATATCTATGGTAATAATCCTGGAATCATATGTTATACATGGAAGTTTAAGGGAGATGCTATAGATTTGATACTGTGTTGAAAATAGAACATATAAAAATTCTTCTAAAGCTATCCAATTAAGAGATCTTTTTTAAAAAATAAGCTGCACTTTGAAAAATGGATACATTAAAAAATCTGTTAGAAAAATCCCTCCCCCCTCCCCGCTGCCCCACCCTAGACTCCATTGTCTTAAAATTCCCTTTTTGAGTTGATAAAGAAACCGAGTATAGCAGCAGGAAGAGAAATATTACCAATATTCTGAGTCAGTTTTGTCTTGAACTCTGCAAAACCAAAAGGACTGATATCTGGGTAGTATTTGCTGTTTTGTAACTTCCTTAGCCTTTATTTTCTGTTTGTTTGTTTGTTTGCTGTGTTTTGTGGTTGCTAATTAACTGTGTGAGCGTTCCTTCAATCTCTAAATTTCTTTAAAATATCAAGTGTGTCTTGTGACCACCATCAGCTGCAAACATAGCATCAATTAACTTACCCAAACAGAGTGTTTGGTGATTAATCCGTAATGACAGGGGCTGTTCTCCGGAATGATTAAATTCATTATCAAACAGCCAGAGGTAAAGTGCTTTCCATGGAAGATTTATTGCCCTGGAATTACCTTTCCCCCTTATACTGATGAAACTTGATCTATATAAGAGAGATGAGAATGCTAGGGGGCTCCATTTTAAAAGATAATGGCTAGTCTATATTTTTCAGTGTCTCAGCTCCAAAAAACGAAGTACTTCTTTAAGCATATGTCATCATTGGTCATTCACTTGGTATTGCTCTGTTATCTCAGTGTGGGGTAGTGGGTATCTTCAAGGCCTCCTGTGTATGAGCTAGGCTGGGAAAATAATTGTCCTTATTCTTTCTACTACCTCACTGGTGCACCTTATCACTAGCAAGGCTGGATTGGGATGATAACTCTCTAGTTTCTTTGTCTAGCTCTCCCCTCTCTACAGGCTTCCCTGGTGGCTCAGATGGTAAAGAAGCTGCCTGCAATGTAGAAGATTAGGGCTTGATCCCTGGATTAAGAAGATACCCTGGAGAAGGAAATGACAACCCATTCTGGTATTCTTGCCTAGAGAATCCCATGGACAGAGGAGCCTGGTGGGCTACAGTCCATGGGGTCATAGAGAGTTGGACATTACTGAATGACAAAAACGAACTTTCCCTCTCTACGCTTCTGCAAACCTACTTATGGCCAGGATAATTTCCACGACTGTGATCTAGGACTCCCTTATTCAAAATTTACAATTATAATTCTGAATTATTCACACACTCACAAACACACACATACATAGCACAGAATAGTCTTAAGACTTTTCTATATCTAAATCCTCTTCATTCATTCATTCCATTCTCTAGAATTTTCTTTTCCACTTTTTCCAAAGTTACTTTGGAAGTCCAAAGTGACTTCCCTTTCCTTGTTGTCTATAGGGTCAGGGCATTTAATACAGCTCTTTCTGTAATGTAATGTTATTTCTGGATGTTTCTTTGGAATCCTTTATGTAGTTGTGGGTGCCCCGAGGTTAGAGAAGTCCAGATTTTAACTTCATTACACCTTGTGTTTCATATTGGATGAGGCAAGGAACATATCTGTAAACAAATACCTCTCTCTGATATTTCTTGGGAAGATGACATGAATTTAGTTACTCTGTCCAGCTGCCTTCCTGTTCAGCTGATCCATAGTAATTTGAAGATGTTGAAGAATACCTAAACCTACTGCTTTAGGGGGGCTGTTAAAAGAGGTAGGACACAGATACCACAGAGTGGGGGCTACATGCAGTGAAATCCAACACCCCATGCCACTTTCCACTCATCCTTACACTGCTTTGTTTATCTACTGGCTTGTTTGTTGGTAGGCCTGAGAAATAAGAATTCTGGACTCCAGATCATACTGTGCAATTTTGGATGTGACTCAGTTTCTCTGAACACTCATTTTCTTATCTGTAAGTTAGATATATTAATGCCTATTCCAGTGAGTTGCTGGGCAAGCTAAATAGTGTAGCATGTATAAAACAATTTGCAAAATGACCAACTTAAAACAGATACTTAAGAGATCTTAGTCTTTTCCTCAAACGGTAAATCAGTTTTTTAGGGGTCATTTCAGTGTGAGAAAAAGAGGTTGACTATAACTTTATTATTGTTTATTTAGGATATTTGCAAATTGACAGTGTACATTTTGAGCATGGAAGATTTAATCACAACTGTGACATGATCTATTTTTGGAGAGTCATGCTTTTGTTGAGGTTGATCCCAAAAGAGGACCTATGGGCTTTGTATATTAGTAAAGGTACATATGCACTTTAATTTTACAATTCATCCCTTTTTAAAGCCATTCTTAATGTTGTAACAACAGAATATCTAGTAGTGACCGCTTTTAAAAGAGATATCCTTCAAAGCAAAATCAATAACAATGATGTTGATAATGATAAACGTTTTGACATTGCCAGGGTCTCTTCTTCAGTTTAAAGTTGAAGACAAAAAGTTTGATTTTTTTCTGAGTTGGTTAGACAAGTTTCAGTGGAAACCATAAGGCTGATGTTAGTATTTTGTAAGAATTCCTTTTTCCCCTTTAGCATCCTTTTTGCTTTGTATTCCCTTGGACACCTGTCCCCTTAAACCACCTGGGATTTCCCTTCCATTCACTAGTAGGTGAGGCAATTTGCTATCCCTTCCTATGTTAAGATCAAAGGCAGAGATAATGAGTTTCCATCCTTACACTGGGGAAATGAATGAAGCAGCAAAATATCCTATACACAATGGCTTATTAACTGCCAGGGAGGAAGTGTCTTCAGCAAGAGTCTCTAGAACCCAAACTCTTTATGGAAGTGTCTTCAACCCAGGAAGAATGTAGGAAAATTTGCCATTTCTTAAGAATATTTAATGCCTTCAAGAAGTATTCTTTCTAACCTAAAGGCAAAATGAGATAAAGAGAAAGGGGAAAAAATTAAGTGGCTCCAAGAAAAATTAACATGTCTTGCCCTCTCTGGGGCAGTCAACCGCACAGAACAGAACCCAGCTGTCTTTGATGTTTGTCCTAGCAGTTTTATCTGTGAAGAAAATACAGCATGGTAAACAGTGAGATTTCCCAAAGGGAGGGGAGTTTGTGGCTTCTTAAAATGGAAAGTGTTACATGTACTTGAGTAAAGCTGATTAATGAATCTTACTTGTAAATTTTGCCAAGGTTAACAGATCCCAGTACTAGAACTTATACACAAATTATAAATGACATGGTATCTGCAGTTTTTTTCCTCCTTCTTTTCCTTTTTCTTCCCTTGGGAGTTCTGTGACCATATATAGCCATGGCATCAGCTTACACTCTGTAGGATTAAAGTTTTCTGTTTAGATTCATAGATGAAAGTCTGGAGCGAATGTGATTATTGTAAATATTTCTTGATTGCTGGTAGCAAGCTCTCTAATCCTTTCTGCGTTAGGAGGGGCTTATCACAGTTTTCTTTTTAAAAAATTACTTGGCATCCATGTCTTGGAAAAGCAATGAATTTCTTCTAAAGAGAATAAACAATGCTTATAAATTAAGAAATGTATAAGACATTGCATCCCGATTTCATGTACGGATATAGCCCTGCTTTTGGTTCTCAGTGCTTGCCTGGGAGACTGACTTTGGACCTAGTTCTGTTGTAAAACTGTGTTGTCTGGCTGCAGGGCTGCTGCCATGGCAACATGGAACCAACGATGTCACATGCTCAGAAACTGCCTGCTAGAGACAGCGTTTCCACAGAACAGGGTCAACTCTGGATGGAGACAATTTTATACCCCCCATCCCAAAGAAATGCAGTTTAACCTTTAATTCTTTTATGTTCCCTCTTGAAATGTATTTGTCTCCATTTGTTCTATCTTCAGAAACAGATAATAATAATAAAAAGAGCTAGGATTTACTGAGCATTTACTATGTGCAAATTCCACACATTATGTTTTACCTTCATGGAGTGGAGTGAAGTCGCTCAGTGTGTCCAGCTCTTTGCAGCCCCATGGACTGTAGCCTGCCAGGCACCTCTGTCCATAGGATTTTCCAGGCAAGGATACTGGAGTGGGTTGTCATGTCCTTCTCATGTTACTTTCATGATATCTGTCAATTCTCACAAAAATCCTGAGGTAAAATATATTATTTTCATGTTTTTCTGTAAAAATTGGGAAACCGAGGCTTGATAAAATTGAAGTCAGTGTTTGCCAGAACATCAAGCCCATGTTCAGATTCCTCGAAAACTATCCAATGCTTTCCCAGTCAGGTTCAGGATAGTTGATAGGAGTGCCTTGGGCCTTTGCCCCTTTTTTCTCTCATTTTTCCTCTCCATGTTCCTCCCTCTTTCTGGAGTAGTGATGTGAATGAGAAAGACAAAAATGTAGAAATTTGCTTTGAAAAATTTTCATGCACTTTATCAAAAGCTGATCCCTAGGTTGAAAGAAAAACTCAAGCCTGAGCTTGAAATCCAAGTTTTTGAGTTAAGAACCTGAAGTGATATAAACTGGAACTTTTCCAGAAGTGGGACTGGAGGCCACTAGTATCATACATTGAAATCCTTAAACCTCAGGCACAGTTTTGCAAAACAGAGATTCTTTTTAGTTGTTGTTGTTCAGTTGCTAAATCATGTCTGACTCTTTGAGACTCCATGGAATGCAGCATGCCAGGCTTCCCTGTCCTTCACTATCTCCTGGAGTTTGCTCAGACTACTCATGTCCATTGAGTCTGATGCCTTCCACCATCTCATTCTCTGCTGTCCCCTTCTCCCTTTGCCTTCAGCCTTCCCCAGTCTTTTCCAATGAGTCGGGTCTTTGCATCAGGTGGCCAACATATTGGAGCTTCAGCATCAGTCCTTCCAATGAATACTCAGGGTTGATTTCATTTAGGATAGGGGGTTTGATCTTCTTGCAGTCCAAGGGACTCTCAAGAGTCTTCTCCAATACCGCAGTTCAAAAGCATCAATTCTTTGGCGCTCAGCTTTCCTTATAGTCCAACTCTCACATCCATACATGACTACTGGAAAAACCATAGCTTTGATAATATGAACCTTTGTTGGGAAAGTGATGTCTCTGTTTTTTAATATGCTGTCTAGGTTTGTCATAAATTTTCATTCAAAGAGCAAGAGTCTTTTAATTTATGGCTGCTGTCTGTCATTCTCTGCAGTGATTTTGGAGCCCAAGAAAGTAAAGTCTGTCACTGTTTTCATTTTTCCCCCAGCTATTTGCCATGAAGTGTTAAGAATGTTGAGGTTCAAACCAGCTCTTTCACTCTCCTCTTTCACCTCATCAAGAGGTACTTCAGTTCCTCTTTGCTTTCTGCCATTAGGGTGGTTTCATCTGCATATCTGAGGTTATTGATACTTCTCCTGGCAATCTTGATTCCAGCTTGTGATTCATCTAGCCTGGTATTTTGCACGATGTCCTCTGCATAGAAGTTAAATAGGCAGGGTGACAATATACAACCTTGACATACTCCTTTCCCAGTTTTGAACCACTCAGTTCCATGTCTGGTTCTCTACTTATTACCGCCTTAAAACAAACTTTTGACAAACTTTGGGAGCAGAGGCAGGACAGAGAGTCTTAGTTGTCCTTAATCAGAAAATATTTAGGTGACCCTTATTACTATGAAGGTCTGAAGGGTGACTAAGTAAAGCAAAAAGCTAAATGCGGTGAATTGAGAATCATGAACATTGGGGTTACATTCCTCAATCTCCCAAGTCTCTTAACTTCTCAGACCTTTAGTTTCTTTTTCTGTAAAGTGAAGATACTAATAGCAATACTGCCTTAATAATACTATTAATAATGATGTTGTCATTAAAAAAAAAGACAGGTGTGAAAGTGCTTTGTAAATTGTAAAACACTAAAGTTGGTATTAATTTCTTGAGATACTGACCCAAGAACATAGTACAGACTTTCTTTGTTCCCATTGTAATATATTTATGGGTTTGGTGTACTTTGTAAGTTTAATATGTTTTGTAACTAATTATTAGAGTTAAAAACACTTTTAGCAAATCAGTCTGATAAGAATATAATCTCTCAGAAATAAAATTTCCCCAGGAGATTGTGCTTGACTCAGGGATAGGTTAGGCTGTTAATTACAGAGGGAAAAGCAAAATCACTTTAAAGAGCAACAGGGGGCCAGTGAAGCCTACACACAAGTTGGAGGTGAAATGAAGGGGAAAAGAGACATTTGAGAAGCTTTTTGATAGAGGAAGCTAGGGGAGACGGTTGCTGGAAGGAAGGTTGCAGATACAAATTGATTTCCTAGATATCTGGTATCCTTTCTTCTGTTAACTCCTGGGAAAATGTCTGACCCCTAAGAACTCACCAACTTCTGCTGTGGTTCTAGAAAACACTCTGAAAGATTTATTACTCGTGCTCATTCAGTGACTGAGGAACAAACACAGAAGAGAGGAATCTTTTTACCTAAGTTTACTACATATTATATTTCTGTTGAATCTGTTGCCCGGGCTTCCCTCATAACTTACTTAGTAAATAATCTGCCTGCAATGTGGGAGACCTGAGTTCGATCTCTGGATTGGGAAGAAACCCTGGAGAAGGGAAAGGCTACCCACTCCAGTATTCTGTTCTGGAGAATTCCATGGACTGTATAGTCCATGGGGTTGCAAACAAAGGTCCGTATAGTCAAAGCTATGGTTTTTATAGTAGTCATGTATGGATGTGAGAGTTGGATCATAAAGAAAGCTGAGTACCAAAGAACTGGTGCTTTTGAACTGTGGTATTGGAGAAGACTTTTTAGAGTCTCTTAGACTTCAAGGAGATAAAACCAGTCAATCCTAAAGGAAATCAGTCCTGAATATTCATTGGAAGGACTGATGCTGAAGCTGAAACTCCAATACTTTGGCCACCTGATGTGAAGAACTGACTCATTTGAACAGACCTTGATGCTGGGAGAGACTGAAGGCAGGAGAAGGGGATCACAGGATGAGATGGCATCACTGACTCGATGGACATGAGTTTGAGCAAGCTCTGCGAGTTGATGATGGACCGGGAAGCCTGGCGTGCTGCAGTCCACGGGGTCACAAAGAGTCAGACACAACTGAGCAACTGAGCTGAACTGAACTGAATCTGTTGCCCAGAATTTACATCCAGAATTGATAAAAGTGTAGCTATTAGAATGCCATACCTCTCCATGACATGTTTTCTAAAACCATGAAGCATCCCAGGAAGTTTAACAGTTATCTCAACTTCTTTACCTCTCTTGGTCTTTATGTCATAGATCTTTATTCTGAAAGATGTATCACAGAGATTCAAAGGGGAAATTTTGAATTATTTTTTTGATGTTTCTAATCAGTGTTTTGCCTCATTTCTTTTCCACCCCTGTAGCGGTAAAGTAAAATTCCTTCTCTTGACATTCAGCTGCCAGGCTTAGCCCGCCACTGATTACTCAAATTGGCTCCAGCCAATGGCTCAACAGTTTAACTGGAAAGACTGCCAAAGACCATCGAGATGGACTTGCCAGAATTTTTTTTCCAGAGTATTCTGTGATATTGGTGTTGACACATATTGAAATGGCAGGCAAGCCATAGATGGAAGGACAAGTGTCATGGGGCTGGATAATCCATGACCCAATAAGAATTGTTTTAACAACTGAGTTTAAACTGGAATAGAATGAAACGTCCTAAAGCTCTAAAATGAGCATTGTTAAAACTATCCAGCTTTTTCTTAAAGTGACACTGTTGAAGCTCATGCACATTAATAATTAAGAGATTATGTAAGATGCTTCTGTTCACCACTTAATGCTTTATGTCCTCAGCTGATGGTTGTCATATAGATGCTTTTCCGTGAGCATCATGGAGGTTGCAGACACAACTGTAACAGCTCATCTCAGATGATGATAGCATGAGGGTGGTAAGGACAGCAACAAGAGAAAATGGCTTTCAATTCTAATAAAAAAGGAAGAGGATTATCCTGGAACTAGCAAATCCCACTCTTTCCCAATAAACTTCAATATCAGAATATTAATATCAATTAGCTTATATTCATATAATAGTATATTAATAATTATGTAACTAATATTATATCATAGATGGAAATTGGAATGAATATAATGAGCTGAGTTTTGGTTTTGAAAAAGCACCAAGTGGGAGACCTAGCCTGGCATCAGTTCCCTTGAACAAGATATGGAGGCTATTGTTGCCTTCAAGCTTCATGTGAGTCAGTGGTGTAATGTGTCTGCGGACAAAGCTGGGGTAACCCTAGACTGCATCTTAGCAGAGGCAGTGCATCCAGATCTCTAAATATCATTGTCTTCGTACCCTTAGTATTGGATAGATCGAGTATTAGGTAGAGCTCAAGTATTCAATTCCACTTTGGACCTGCATGTTTAGATGTTATGTATAGGCTAGAGGCATCTAGATGAGATGGTGAACAATTACAGCTGAGTGACACAGACTGATAACACGTGTCAGTGTGCCCTGCTTAAGACTGGGTGGGCAGTTTTCAACAGGATAAGGAGACATTACACAATTTAGTAAACTGTTTCCATAGGAAGAAGCAACTACCAACATTTATCAGAAATCAGCAGAGCAGGGGCATAAATGGGGCTGGACTACGATGGCAAGAAGCCATCATTTGGGGATAAGACAGTAAAGGAAAGGGGGGCACGTGGGTGTCATGAATGCAGAGGGCAAAGCAAAGATCAGAGCTGGATGTTAGAATAGTTACAGTGTAGTGTCAGAGAAGGTAAGCAAAGGTCAGTGTCAGGACACTCCAGGTTGTCTAGGAGACACAGATAGAAGGAGATTCTGAACTATAGACTCAACATTTGATGCCCAGAAAATAAGTGGAGGCAGGGACTAGGATGAGGAACAAGGAGGCCAGAAGCGGCCCATCAGAGGCCAGCACAGGTAAAGAGAACTGGGCCTACTCATTCTGTGTGATACCACCTGCTTGATTAAGCAAGGGTTGGTATGAGCTCTTACTATGTGAATGAATGGGCTCTCCAGAGAGGCTTTACACAATTCTACCAGTTTGGTTTTGTGAAAAATCCTTATAAAATCATCTGGAACCACAGTAACTGATCTCTGTTATTTTTAATTACCTTAAAACCCTTAAAAATCAGATGGCAAATCTCCAGTGGAATTTTAAGTTTAATCTCAATGTATGTAACCTAAAACTGACAGATGAAGCTCTTTTAAGAGGACTTTAGATTGATTAAACTTGTTAATTACTGCCATTGGATTGCTGCCACACACTTAAAAAAAAAAATTCCTTGGCAATGATGAAATCTCCCTAAAATGTAAACTACAGTTTCATCCACATTGTCAAATGCCATTTATTTAAAAAACAAACAAGCATAGCAATACACAGAAATAATGTTCTAGAGAAATTATAGTTCTATATGGAACAGTTATGAATATTCAAAAAGATACTGTAATTGGAAGGACTAAAAAAGACATAATTTTTTGGTCTGAGTGTTCCTACATGCTATCTAAATGACCTTGAGTGAGTTACATAATCCTTTTTAAGCCTGTTGCCTCATCTATAAAATGAAGATACTCACAGCTGCAGAACATCATCTTGTGAGGATGCAATTAGAGAATAAACACAACAATGAACATATATTCCACGCTTTATAATTTATAAAGCCTTTCTGATGTGTATTATTCCATTTGATCTTCATAACAGCCTTGCGAGGCCATTTTCATTATTGCAAGTTTTATATTCTTATTTTTCTGATGAAGTCACTCCCCAACTCCCAGGTCCCATATTGGCAAAACTGGGACTCATTTTACATGCACCATGGAAACATTAATTTTGCGGCTTCTTTGTGCCAGAACTATTTTTAAAAGCCCTGACAACTGTAATAATAATAAAGCTAACATTTACTGAGCACTTCCTATAAGTTGCTCTAAGTATGTACATGTATTTAGTTTGTTTAACAGTGCCCTTGTGGGGCAAGTACTCTTCCTACCCTCTTTTGACAAATTGAAAACATAGAGATAAAAGAGGCATATCCATTACCAGTTTGTTCAGGAACTTGTTAATATACTGGGGAAGAATGAGGCCCTGGTTCTCTGGCTCTAAAATCTATAATTTAAAAATATCGTAAAGGGATTTTTAGACTCTCAAATGCAAGGCAAGTGAGTGACATGTTTGTATATGTAAATGTAGGTATGGACCAGGCTACATTAGATAGACATGAAACCCGACTTTTGCTCCCTGCATGAGAAGGAATATTTCTGAAGAGATCTTGCAAAGGGGACTCCGAGTCTCCACACTGTTGGGGTTCTTGAATGGTGTGATTAAATCCAAGAGTAGAAAAATATTTGGCCATCTATATCTAGGTGAGAAGTGAAATGGGTGGTTAATCTGTTTTGTGTGGATGCCAAATATTTAGATCACTGCAAACACATAAGTTACCAATTTTATCTTCTGCAGGTTATTTAGACGTTTGAATTTCTAACAACATAACCCTGAAGCAAATCATCATTAAGCTATGTATCAAAATATGATATATCAAAATATAGACTGAAAGGACCACCAACTTGAACAGTAGAAAGTCTAAATTTTTATCCCATTTTCATGTTTTTGGTTTAGTCATATGTCAATGTGAGTGTAATACCTTCCTTGCCTACCCTATGGATTTCTGAGGTTCAAATAAGGTAAAACAGTTAAATTCACTCAAAAAATGGTAAAATACCATAAATAACTCACTGAGAACATGACTAGTATGGATCAGTCCCAGAGTGGTTTCAGGGCTAAAAGAATACATGCTATGCAATATGATAAATAACTCAAGACCCTTATTTGATCTCTTTATTAAAGAAACATGTATTCCAGCAATAAACCTAAAGTCTCCCTTTTCTTCTCCCATCTGTTATCTGTACAGACCCTGAACCTGCTCTCTTTCTTCTCTCAAAAAAACTGAGGAAAAAAACCCCCCAAACTTTTAAAGAATAAAAATTCCTCCTATTGCCCCTCCTTATCCTTATTTCCTCACTTTTCTCCATTAAAATAAGAGTCAGGCTGGTAAGCAAGGAAGACCTTCCTTGGCGGGCAGTGGTCTCTTCAGTGGCCGGGGACTAGAGATGGACATTTTTAAATTTATTTTTTCTATGTATATGTGTTAAGGAGGGAGAGCAGTAGTAAAGGCAGCTAGTGCAAGGTCATCTGGCAAACAAGAGTAATCTAAGTACCTGAGGATGGAAAGTTAAGATATATGGTGAACAAAAAAATGGTATTCAGTTTTATTGGATTTTGGCTTTTTGATATGGAAAGTCTCTAATTTTTTTTTTTTTTTAGTTCTCACTATCTACTTACTGAATTCTCCACTTTATGTTTTTAATGAATCAATAAAGCATATTACCCTGAAAAAAAAATCCTTTTACTAACTGGACAATTTCAGTGAATTTAAAAGTTAAGAATGTTTAAGACCTCATGGTTTTATAGCTGTCTTTTCCTAAATTGTTTTGTTTCTCCATGTTTCCACCATTTAATTCGTCTATTGATTATTGAGGAAAATTGTATCAAGTGGTATGTTTTAATTGATTTAGTAACTGTTATAAACATCTGAAAAATATACTAAGAAAAAACCCTATTATCAGAAAGGTGTATTATCAGACATTTTTACTGTCTTATTGAGAGAGAAAGAAAAAATGCTTTTATAAAAAAAAAACAACTATCTTTAGTGCTGTGGATACAGAGGTAACAAGGTGAGTAATCCAGAGTAATTTTAGTTTATATTGTCCTCACGTTTCTGCTTCCACCCCCAAACTCTCCCTCTCTCTCTCACACACACACACCTACACACACACACACCTACACACACACACACCCCTACACACACACACCCCTACACCACCACCCCCCCCCCCCCACACACACACAGCTATAAACACTACCAAAGAAAATCTCCCCAGGAAAATTTCTTGTCCTACTGAATAGGCAAATAATGTGACTGTTCAGAATCAATCAACCTTGAGAAATAATGCTACAACTCAAGGCCCAAATGCAGGGCTTCATTAGCCTCACTAGGTTGTTGTTCAGTTGCTCAGTCGTGTCTGACTCTTTGCAACCCCATGAACCGCAACACGCCAAGCTTCCCTGCCTCACTAGGCACAAGCCTCAAACCAGCTGATTGTCGGTAATGGAAGCCAAGCACAGGTTTTGTTACATGTCAGAGAGGTGCAGATCTAAAGGCGGTCTCTTGATCCAATGGGCTTGTTTCCATGTGTATTTAAGAAGGGTTTTATTCACGGTGTAAGTGTATAACTACTGAACAACTGACATGATGGGAAGATGTGCTTTTTTGAGTAACTGCCTCAGGGCAGTTCGGGATTTAATGATAATAGCCTTTGTTTTGTAATCATTTACCATGTATGGCATGATTGCCCTGTTATTTCTAGTGGATCTTAATCTTTGCAAGGATCTCAAATATGAGCTCAGAGGGCTGTTATGTAGTTTATGTGCTTTGAAAGCACTTGGTTTAATGGTGGCACAAAATGTTTAAATGTTAGCAATTATCTTCATCATCATCATTATTATTTCAGTGGGTCTAAAAGTTGGGCAGAAAAGGGCAAGGAGACTTTGATTATCAGTTGTTTATTATTCTTTTGGCAGTAAGCTTCAACTTGAAATTCAGAAAGGAAAGATTGCTGAATGTATGGTTTAACTCATTGACTGAAAGTCAGGTTTTGTGTCTGAGTTTTATTTAAGTGGAGAATGATTGTAACACTCATCTAATACCAACCTTCACCAGGAAAATCTCTCTTATTCCTCTAGGTCAGGTGTACAATTTGATACAGAACATTCCTAAGCCAGTAGTCCTGAATGAAAGCTGAACCTTCTTGGGGTAGAGGTTCTGGGGAAGATTTGGGATAATTGGCAGGGCCTTGTTACTGCTGTGCTGGTGATTTGGAGGCAGCACAGTGAGAATGTAGTGAATAAAGGGGACTAAGGTGCTATATAAACCACATTGCATGGTGTAGTCTCAAAACAACTTTCCTTCACTTTGATAGTTGGTCATTTGTTTTGGACATACTATTCTTACTGAAGAGTATTTGTACCTTATCCTAATACTGGTTTTTCTTTTCTCTTTTTCTATCACCTAGCTTTAGACTGTATATCTGTTTTTCATTTTCCAGTACACTTTAGACAGAAGTTGCTTCTAATTTTTTCTTTTACATCTAAACTTATTTATTACTGGAAGGAGTAGCCTGGGGTAGGGCTTCCTACATCTAGTGGTGGTTCTGCAGTGTAGGAGATGCAGGTTTGACTCCTGGCTTGGGAAGAGGAACTTCTTCCTCTGGAGAAGGAAATGGAAACCCATTCCAGTGTTCTTGCCTGGGAAATCCTATGGAC
This sequence comes from Ovis canadensis, assembly GCF_042477335.2. Classification (NCBI taxonomy): domain Eukaryota; kingdom Metazoa; phylum Chordata; class Mammalia; order Artiodactyla; family Bovidae; genus Ovis; species Ovis canadensis. The sequence goes on from NC_091247.1 coordinate 83,984,186, forward strand.
AGTGAAGCTTGGCAGGCTCCATGGGGGTTGCAAAAGAGTCACGCACACTACTTAGCAACTAAAACACAGCACCAGTAAGGCTAGTGTGATTATTATTGAACATACTTTAATTGATAACATTTTATTATAAATTAATATCTTTGGCTCAGAGGATAAACCATCTGCCTGGTATGCAGGAGACCTGGGTTCAATCCCTGGTTTGGGAAGATCCCCTGGAGAAGGAAATGGCAACCCACTCCAGTACTCTTGCCTGGAGAATCCCATGGAGGGAGGAGCCTGGTAGGCTACAGTCCACGGGGTTGCAAAGAGTCGGACACGACTGAGCGACTTTACTTACTTATATTTTAAATTAATATTCTGATCAGTACATTATATGTGTATACTGGCCTTTATTTAGGGATGTAAGTACGTTTAATTAACTAAGATAATGGATAATGAAGAAAAGTTATAAAATATTGTTATAAAGAGGAGTTGGATCAGAAAAGATTGATAGCCATCATTCTAAACAAAACTATGGAACCGCTGCTAATTTAGAACCAATGCTTTGACCATTCAGTCATCATTGTTTTTTTCCTCTAGGTAATAATTTTCATGAGGTAGTAATATGTAACTGGTGTTGAATGTGATAAAAAGATCATCAAATTGGATTATAGTCATTTGGAGGAGAGAATAACTTCCCTTTGGGATCTCTAAGACCTGGCTACAAGGAATTTGAAAAATGTTGCTATTCCTTCAGATTAGATATAAATAGAGCCATTGAAATAGGCTGGATTCCTGCTGGCATAGACTTCTTTTTGCTTACAAACTGGTGTGGTCTGGAGAGACATCTATTCAAGGTAAATTGCAAAGTGGACAGGTGATGTGCCTGGAAAGGTGGGTGGGGCCAGACTAGGGAGAACCTGGGACATTGCTGTTTTGTGCACTTGTGACTGACTTCAGCAATGGAGAGCCACACAGATTTTTAAGCAGGAAAATGACATGATCAGGCATTTTATTTTACAGGCGTTTATGTTATAATGTGGGGGCTTTTTGGAGATGGGGCCAGCTGGGAGAAAAGAATGCAGTCTAGAAAATTATGTCAGTTATACAGAGAGTAGTAATGGAAATGGAAAGATAAACATAGATTTAAAGGGTATTTGGAAGAGAAAATTGATCAAACCTGGTGTCTGACAAGATATGGCAGGTGAAAGAAGGAAGTGGGAAAAAGACCTGTAAGCCAACATGATTCCAAAGTGTTCACCTTAAGTCAATATCCGTTCATCCAGATTGAAAATACAGGGCAGTGAGGAGGTCTCTGGGGACCTCTTAGGTCAGCTTGGTGTTTAGTTTTAGATACCTGTGGGACTTTCAAACAGAGGGGTTAGCTCCTCCTCTGTTAGATGAAAAGTAGAAAGTAAATATAACTTATAGTAATGCAAGGTACATTCCCTGCATTATGAAGCTAATCCAAGTTTCCAAATAACTTGCTCTTCTATGAGAATGCACCTGTAAGAAACATGAACTACAGGAAGAATTTTTATTTTAAAAAGTAATGTAGTTTTCCTCTTTGCTTTGTTTAGAAAAAAAAACCAAAACAAATGAATAGTGTATCACTTCTTAATCTTTTCTCTCCAAAAGAAATATGTCTGACCACATATTGTTAAATGCCTTTTAATTTATTAAAGTCTCAAATACTGTTACCTCCCCGCCCCCCCCCCTTTTTTTTTTTTTTAGTAACTCCTCCATCTTTTACCTCAATATTTATTACTGGCCTTCATTTTTGTGTTTGAAGAATTTTTGTCAGAATGTTAGGACACTTATAAATGCCACCAGAGAACCTGTAAACAATATTCTTCTAGAATACTATTTTCATAATGTCTTCTGAGACTGTAATTTACCAGCATTTAATGTGAAGTATAAAAGTCACGTTATTCTTCATTCACTATATGTTGAGTGCCTACAGTGTGCCAGGCACTGTACCAGATGCTAGTGACGCGGTAGTAAAGAATGCAAATGAAATAAACTTAATACCAAAGGAGGGTATGATTTGCTTTTCTGGAATTAGAGGTCTACCAGAGGATTAGACAAGCAATTATAATCGAGTATAAGTTTTCTGACAGAGCAAGTGCTGGGAATCTTGGCAGGGTTATTTCTCTGGTTGCCAGCTGGGCAGGGGCAGTCCTCCCTACATATTACATATGGCCACTTAGAATGCAGGGCATTGGGTTGACTGCCCTGATTCCCAGTGACTGCAGGCAACACCATAAAGTAGAGAAGCATCATGCTGCTCCCAATTTGCAGGCAGTGAAGCACCTTATAGCTTAAATTACCATATAATGAGGTCTTGTTTGTACTTCTGGCCATCTTGATGGATATCAGATGGGATGCCTTTATATCAAACTGCCAGGTAATGAATATTGTTCTAAAATATTTTACTGTATTAATAAGACTATTTTTTTAAAAGATGAGATTCCTTTTGGGATTCTGCTAATATTTGTGACCATTTTAAGGCCTTAAAAGAAGTAAAATGTTCACATAAGGTCTGTATTTGCCCAATAGATTTTCCAAATCAGAGCACTAAGCCCTCTTAGACATCACAGGGTCAATCTGTCATTTGACTCTTGAAGTAAACAGCACCCATGAAAGGCCTGGATGGCTGGTCATAACCACCCAGTTCATTATCTGAGCTGCTAGTAAGCCCTTTATGCCCGGTGTTCCTAGAGAGTATCTTAACTCTTAAGCTCCATTAGTGAACAAGAGTCTCTTGAATTCACTGTTCACGCTGAACGGAGATGTCTCTGCTGCTGGGAAATCTGCAACTTAGCCCCTTGTTTCACCTCTTCTCTCTGCTCTATTCAGTGTCAGAGACAGATGATGGCTTCCTGCCAGTGGACATTTCTGGACCCCGGATAAATGTGCTCTTTACACTAAATGAGTTCCACAGGCTCTTTGGTATTCATGTTGCTATGATTCTCCAGTTGTCTGAACACCATGATTTCCTAGATTTACAAGGGGGTGTCCTGATGAACCATCATACTGTGTGGCCCTGAGAGAAGGTGCTGGACCAATGGCACCCTAATCTTAGGGGCACCCTGATCTTAGGGCCTGTTTGTAAGAACCAGGGTCCCATGGAGTAGTGGGTTCAGACTCCAGACTGGTTCAAAGTGAGTTTTGGACTCTTGAGTTAGGTTCCTTGGGGTTAATGCCTTTACAACTGTATGACTCGGGGCACATGACTGGAGCCCACTGTGCCTCAGTTTCCCAGTCTATACAATGAGAAAAATAATTATTCCTACCCCACAGGTACTTATGCTAAGAATAAGACAAGTAAGATAAATACTGTTCTAAACATTTTACTTGTATCTGACACACAGTGTTTCCAGGAATTGTTAATTGTTCTTATTCAGTGAAGTGTGGGATGACCATCTATCGTGGATAAAGAACTCTTACATAAATACCTATTAACCACATATGAATATACAAGCTATATCTAACTTTATTCTTTTTTAAAAGCCCCAACTTTGATACCATTTGCTTGAGTCAAAATACAACAGGGTTGAAACTTAATTCTACTTCTTATGAACTGTATAACCTTTATCCTCTCATTCTACCATGTTTATTGAGCATTTTAATGTATGCTAGGCAGAAGGTTAGGCTGTAGGGATATTGTGTGGAAAAAATATAAATGGCCCCAGTCTTTCTGAAATTTCAATCAAAATTTTAAGCTCTTTTTACCTCATTTTACTTATCTCTAAATTAGGGAAATAATATAACCTCATAAGATTCTGAAGCTGATTGAATAGGTTACACATATAAAGCTCTGGGCACATGGTATTGAGCACTAAATAAATATTAGTTCTCTTTCCTTTTCTCCTCAAGAGACAGTCTTCCACAGTCTCTTGCACATGATCAATACTTGTTATATATCTGTTGATTTAAGTTCAGCTCTGGGTAAAAGATATTTAGTACTTTAACCAGAATGAAATTTCTTGGCATGGTACTGGAACCTGATTTTTTAATGAAACCCATTGTAAAATGAAAGCAACATCGGTGTTATATGCTACATCAAGCATGTCTTGTTTTTCACTTTGTGCTCCGACAACACTGAATTCAGACCTCTAGGATAGGACTTAGGATGGTATACATGTATTTCTTGCATTCCCAGCTGGGATTCTGCCCTGTGGAGGCTCTCAATACCATGTACAGTTCACTGCTGGGGCCTGTTGATGTTTTTCTCCTAAATATCCCTCCACCCTCTCCCCTCTCATCTCTGTACTTCTTGACCCTAAACCAAACTGTTATGAAGCATCTTGCCTGATCTGTTGCGGTCCATAGCTGATTCTCCACATCCCCTCTAGCTGCCTTTTGATCTGTTCTCCACCCAGAAACTGGAATGATCCTCTCATTCCTCTGCTTAAAGCCTTCCAAGACTTTCTATGCTCAGGATAAAAACCCTTGTCTGGAATTAAAAGACTTTGCATATACAACCAGCAGCTTCTAATAACAATATAACATGAGTTATATATGTAACCTTGACTTTTCTAGTAATCATCTTAAAAAATTTAGGGAAAAAACATAAAAACAGAAGAAATTAATAATATGTTTTATTTAATCTAGTATATCCAAATATTATCACTTCAGTATGCAACCAATATACATAATTATTGAGATATTTTGCTTTTTTTCGTGCTGAGTCTTCAAAATTCAGTGTGAACTTTACATTTAGAGCCTGCTTCATTTTAAATGCACTGTGTGTGTGCTGGACACCCCCTCCCCATCTCGAGCTGCAACTCTTAGTTTTTTCCTGCCTGTTCCCAGCTTACAGTCCCATTGATCTTTTTGGGGTTCCTTTTCACCACTGTGCTCTTTTCTGTTGAGGCTTTTACACATGCTGTTCCTACTCATCCATCTCCACCCCATCACCAAGTACTCTCTCATTTATCTCTTAATTTCCAAGGATCTCCCTCAATGAATTTTACCCTAGAGTCCTCAGTGATGGTTTCTTTATCTACGTGTCCCTCTGTTGGAACACACTTTAATTTGTCATTATGAATTCATTAGTCTGTTTATTTTATCAGTCTCTGGCTGCTAGATACATGAAGAACCCTGTGAGAGTAGGTGCTTTGTCTGTCTGTCTTACCCTTGTACTCCTGCTGCACATAGGACATACTTGGATCAGTGTGGGGAGTGATGAATGAATGAATGGGTATATGAATAAATGTGAGACCACCACAGTGAGTACATGAGTCAGTTTATCTGCTCCTCAGTTCAGCCCCATGAAGTGAAGAGAATGGGTAGGATAAGATAGGGCTAGTGCTTCAAAGTCAGAATTTTTTTTACTCCAAATGCTTTGTTCTTACCTTAATGCTGCAAAGAAGAAAAAAATGGGTTTTTGGAAATTTCTGATATAGACATTGTCTTTGATGTTCCCAAGTACCTGAAACTGTACTTCTGTTCTTTAGCTATTGGTATGTCTACAGAAATATGCGTTATGAGAACTACAGAGGTTTCTGCAACATTTTTAAGAGCGTATTTAGATGTAGGCACTATGTGGTAGGCTTTTTTTTCCCCTATGCTCTGCTTAGATTTTAATTGTTAGAAGTATATGCACTTGAAGAATAATGTCAAAACCTTAGCTAGTTACTGAATTTTGCCTGAATGAATGATAAGTGAATGGGGGCATGAGTGGATGGATGGATGCTTTCCTCAGCCTCCCTCCAGTTTCCTCATTCATAACAGGGATGAAGGCTAGATCATTACCAGAACCGCCCTCCTCAAACTTTTTGGTTTCAGTTGCATCTATTTTTTGGCGTGCGCTGAGCAGAAATAATTTTCTGATAAATTTTTTAAAATTCTAATTTACATAAACACATCAGGATAAAATATCTGGCAGCACAGAGAAAACATGTGACTCAAAAACAAAGATTTGTCTTCCTAGCAGCTTGCGTCCCCTTAAAGTCAGGGGACAGAGGGGAGAGAGAGAGGGAGCACAAGAAGGCATCCACTGGACCTCTTTGAGAAGAATGATATGTGTCAAAGGACTGCCACTTAAGCCAGTGGGTTTGAGTCTGCTCAGTGATGTAGGCATTTTATAGACTGGTTATCAATGCTAGGATGTTGCCTCTACACTGAGCACAGAAATATTGCTGTTTACATCCTTTCTTTAAATATCTTTTAGAATGCCATTTCAGTGGTAGGTAATTGTAATAAAAATACACTCACCGGGTTATTTGCTGGGATAAATCAGGAACTCTTTCTCATGTGAGCTGCCTACCCCAGCATACCTGCATCTGTTAAGTTTTTATTACATTGTTCTGCAGATGTAACTGCTGAACTCACTGGTGTATTGTAATTAAACTCCGACTGCTTATGGAATGTCCTTGTTTTCAGTAGGACATGATGGTTGATGACAAGAAGCAGAGAAGACATGGCATATGCCTTTTGTCATTTTTTAAAAAATAATTGAGGCTTAAGGAGATGGAAGGTTTGTGTTTCTGGAATTATGCTAGAAAGATGACTGTTGTTGTCTTATACTGTGATTTGTCCTCATTAACAAGGTATGTAAAAGGCAGAGAACAGGGAGAGGTGACAGCCTGAAAAAGCAGGCAGATTCAAACAGACCAAAGTGTGATGTGTCTATTTTGGCTGTGGTTTAGTCTGGCTTCACCCTTCTGGTTACAGGACCATGACTGAGCTTGAGACCAACATCAAATTATTCTAATACTCTCCAGCTTATGGTTGAAAGGTACACTGGACAACATTTCAAAATTCGTAAATATTTATATAGTTAACAGTTATTCATACTATTTTTTGTTGTTGTTCAGTCATTGTGTATGACTCTTTGTGACCCCGTGGTCTGCAGCATGCCAGGCCTCCCTGTCCTTCACCATCTCCTGGAGTTTGCCCAGATCATGTCCATTGAATTTGTGATGCCATCCACCCATCTCATCCTCTGCTGCCCTCTTCTTCTGTCTTCATTCTTCCTGGGTATCAGGGTCTTTCCCAAATATTGCTAGTATTTAAGACATCGTAAATGTGTTACTGGGTTTTATCAATAACTTAGGAAAGCTCAACTAGCTTTTATGTGATTTTTGAGAACAATTATTTCTTCATCCCTTGATTCAAGCAGTCAATTAGTAATAAATCTGAGTACTTATTGTGTGGCAATCATAGAGGCTGAGGGGACAGAGATCAAGGGTGGAGGCAGGCATACAGTAGTCCAGGTGTAATGTGTATAACAGTAGAAAAAGTTGTTTGGGACTGGGGGTTGAGGTGGCAGCAACATATGTAATCCAGACTGGGGTGAAACTCATTAAGGCTTCCTGGAGGAGGAGGCCCCTTAGCTGCTTCTGCGGGGAATGTGACCATTCAGAAAAAAACAGCATGTTGACTTTGACCTCCAGCCCTCACCAGAACACCTGCCATACTGCAGACTCAGGACATGTTTGTGACTGAAAACGTGAATGGGGCCAAGCAGAGCATCAAGCTTTCCCAACACATAACCCCTCAGGAGTGTATGGGACCCACTGAAATTTTATTAATTTAGTGCCACTGACAGATCAGAATCTCTGCTGTGATAAAAGGACAAAAAATACCAGGAAAAGCAGATAAAGAAACAGGATGATTGGAACAAACAGCCGCTTTATACTGACATTTAAACACTGAGCTGGATCAGGTGTGTTGTGTGTGTGCCTGTGTGCACCACAGTTAAAGTGAAGTTCAATTCTGATGGACTCGGTGATCTGACCTCAGGGTAAACTGTCATCTAGACGCAGAAGTCCATGGCATGCAATAAGTCCATGGCAGCTCTGCACCTGAGAAAGAGGGATGATTACTGTCAAGGTCCCTGATACCATTTGAAGGAAAAGCCCCCAAGTTTATTAGGCTATTTCTCTTGGCATTATGGTAGTGGTGGCTCTCACACCCATCTGATAGTGCCATGAGATGGACCAAGGGAATCACTTCCTGCCACCAACATGTCTCCTGTGGTGTGCCCCATCTAATAAGTCAAAGGAGATTAGAAATGAATGTGACCTTGTGGAGTACCCCACATCAGACCTGGGTAACATGGTCTTCCTTCCCTCCCATCCTCCCCCATCCGTCCATTCCTTCCTTCCTTCTTTCCCCTCTCTTTCTAAAATTCTGTGTTCATTCTACAGTGAATACTGCATTTCAGAAAAAGAGAAGACTAATCATTCAGATAGGGTCCCCAAATAGCACAGAATGTAAATTTATGGAATAAGTAATCCTTCCTTACTGTGCTCTGGAAAGTCACCTTTGCAGTCTTCATTCAGCTTCTGCCAAACCAGTAAGTAAAGACTATGAGAAGAAGATCGGCGTCTAGACCCTCTGGTTCCTTTGGCAGGTATGTCAGGTCCATCCTCACTCAACGTGTAAGACAGGCGAGGAGCCCATGGCGTGTAACTTGAAGGTATAGAAAGCTTTGGATTACAAAATGCCTTCTGCCAAGTATGGATATTTAAGGAAGACTACAGAGGGCACTTCACCGTAGATAATCTCACTCATTATTAAATGTAAACTCAAACTGCACCAAAAATCTCTTTCTCATTCATAAGACTAGCAAAAATTCAATAGGTTGACATTGGGCTTGGCTGCAAATCTAGGAGAAAACAAACAATCCCATACATTCCTAGAGGGAGTGCAGAGTGGCATGACCTTATGGAGAGAGATCTGGAAATAATTAACAGAATTAGAGATATATTTGTCCTTTGACCTAGCAATCCCATTTCTGAGACTCTGTCCTATGAAAACATCTGCACAAGAATGACATGACTTATATACAGAGGTTTTCAATTTGGCCTTGTATTAACTATCTGTGTTTCATGTAAAATGAAAAGTTTATTAAATGTCTAATTCCCTTTCCCATCTCCAAGTCAGAAAGAGGGTCTGAGTCCAGAGTTATGAGGAATTGTTCTTAGTTTGATGTCTCCCTCCCTTCAAAGGGCTTTCTGTATATTAAAGGTTATTTAAGCAACAAGATGGCAACTCTGACAGGACCATTTACCACAGTCATGGACTAACTGGGGAAATGAGAATGGGATGGAAGTTTCCAAAGGAAGAAGTAGAAGGGGACTTTGGGAGAGGAAGTAGAGGGCACGTGGGTAGTTTTAGTGGAGAAGGGTACCTCTATGGGTTATTCTCCTTTAGCTGTCTCTTAGTTCTTAATCCGAGAATGATAACATACCCAAATTTACTACAGTTGAGGATTCTAGTCACTGTTTCAGTTCCAGAGAATGTTTAAACATTTATTTTGTATATTTGTGGCCTTGGGTGCACCTGGTCGTAGTTGCAGCATGTGAAATCCTTCGTTGTGGCATATGAACTGTTAGTTGTGTCCTGTGGGATCTAGTTCCCTGACCAGGGATTGAACCCAGGCCCCCCAAATTGGGAACACAGAGTCTTAGCCATACCACCAGTTTTGGCACCCCACTCCAGTACTCTTGTCTGGAGAATCCCATGGATGGAGGAGCCTGGTGGGCTACAGTCCACGGGGTCGCAAAGAGTCGGACACGACTGAGCGACTTCACTTCACTTCTTCATTAGAACATTGGACTCAATGTGTTAGTGATTTAAAACAGGATGTGAAACAAGGCAGTTTAGGGTGAAAATTGTTTAATAATGGCAGTCTTCCTTACTGAAAAACCCACAGGCCTTAGACAGGCTATGAAGAACAGCGGAGAATCACAGAGGATGTGAATTGTTCATGGATGAGTGACCAGAAGAATAGGGCCACAAGGAAGGGCTCCAGGAAAAGCACGGTTTCCTTTGCTTCATCTCTTTGTAAGCTGTCGAGGGCTGGCTCCTAAGAAGACACAGAAGCACATGGCAACAAGCATACATTTGAAGAAGGGAGGATTTGAGAAGTTAGAATGTTTTCTTAAAAAAGTTCTTTAAGAAAAAACAAAACTTAATCTACTACTGAAAAAGATTTACCTCTCTTTTCTCCCCAATAATTTTGTAATTGATGATAGAAAGTTATAGCTGAAACTGGGAGTAACTTAGAAGGTGAACACAGAAGCATGGCTAAGAGATCTCCACCCATTCAGGAATTCAAAGATAAGAACTTAAAAATAAGAGGGGGTGTGGACCTTTCTGTAAATGAGCTTTACACCCGCCAGCTTTTAATGCCCTCCCTGGTTTCTCATAGATGTACCAGATAAGCCACAAAGACTCGGAAGGTTCTTGTTTGGTATAGACATGACTGGAGAATACAGATTAAGAGATTAATTTTTAATCTCTTAATACAGAGAATTCAGAATGCAGATTAACTCAGTTGGATCCAACAGACAAACAGCATTACCTATTTTAAATAACTTAGAATCCTGGTGTTAATTCAAAGCAACACTCTACTTCTTAAAGCAGTCAAATTGTATGTTAAAAAAAAAAAAATTTGGACTAAAATGTGGCCATATCAGTAATATTTTCAAAAGGGCCTGAGTAGATCAAATCTTGAAGACTTAAATCTTATGTACAGATAGAAATCACCTTAAAGGGCTACTTAAGTCATTCTTTGCCCCAGTCAGAATTGTATCCAGAGTTTTAGAGAACAGAGTTGTATATTATAGTCTTCATAATCAAATTAAATTCTGTGCCCATTTTTTTTCATACTCAGTTCTGATGACTAACAAGCTTCTCTGAGTTCCCAAAGATGATAGAACTCGCCAGCCTTTGGATAACAAATAGAAATGGTCCATTCCCTAGTGGAAGGAGCAGCACGGGAAAGCGTAAGGTAACCATTTGGGACATTCACTGAGATGTTACACACCACAGTAAACATAATGGTTTATTTTTAGCTTTGGAGAATATTATTTCAGAAATAATAATCTTAACTTTCTGGGCTAAATTTAACCTCTATCCCTTTAATTCCCTAATTGAATATGTTCTTTAATTGTTCACTGGATATATTGCTCCAACTCCAATGTAAGTGCAAGTTTCTTCCATGACTTTTTTGTGAATAAATTTTTTAAAAAAGTAAACTAAACAAATGCAAACCACTTATCTATTTATTTCTAAAGGAGTAACTTGTCATAGCTATTGGGTATAGTTATTAGTTAGATGGACATAAGCAAAGCTTATTTGAAAAACCTTTTCCATTTTCCTTATGTTGGCTTTTGTTTCTTTTGAGATGTGCTTTGAGAACCCTTCGATTGTATTTGGTCTGCAGCACCCTGGAGTCCCAGAGGAGTCCCTTGGATTTGTTGATTTGAATCTTTCATTTGGATAATCTCCAAAACGTCCAACATGCAGGCAAGCTGATCAGTTAACTGTAGTCTACGGAGTTCCTCACTGTCTCCATCAAAGCTCCCCCCTCTATCTGCCCCCTCTTTCTTCCAGTTAAGGAGAAAGGGGCATATTTTTAGTGTATGCAGAGAGTTGTTTGGGAGTGCTTGGTGTGTTCTGGGTGGAGAGTGGACTGAAATATAGGTAGGTATTCTGGCTGTTAGTTGAATGCACTGTTCAGTAGACCAGTTTACCCAGATCTAATATATTACTAACAACAGATTCTAAATTGGAGTTAAGGACACTGGAGACATCTCCGAAGATAAATTGCAGGCAGTCCAACTTAAGTTCCAGGAATAACCAAGGAAGGGAAGTGCTATGAAGAAGGCTTTGGAACTGGTACATCCTTCTTTCCTTGAGAACGTTTCATTGAAGCCACTGTCTTCAAATTCTCCATCGCTTGCACTGCTTCTTAACCAAGGAGATGGTAGCATGGGTGAGAAGCCGGAGAGATGAGAGGGTCATGGGGAATGTCTCATCTCTATATCATTTCCATGGCATGTTCAAATCTGTAATATGTACTCATTCACTCAGTGACTGTTTGGATATCTCCTCTGCATAGAAATGAAATTCAGACTTAGTCTGCTTTATAAAGTAGGTAAGATGTGGCCACTGATATAAATAACTAACATACAAGTGTTATAAAATATGATGTGAAGTACAATGGGAGGCCCCATTCCTAGCCAGAATCCAGTTATAATGCTTTACTTGAGATTGTTCAAATTTTAATGTATTAAATATTCCTCGGAGGAGTATCCAATCCTTTGCAATAGATGAGGATTCAGATGGAGCTATGAAGTTCAGATGAACAGACCTGCAGTTGCCTTTTAGCTCTTCCTAACAGCTCAGATCCTGTGACAGGTTACATGCCCCTTGAAGCCCCAATTTCATCATCTATAGAATGTCAGCCACAATAATATCTTCTTGACAGGAAAGTTTTGAGGATTAGAGATAATTTATACCAAGTTCCTATTGGAATGTCTGGCTCATTTTACAGGAACTCAAAAAATGGTGAAAGTGTTAGTCGCTCAGTCATGTCTGAGTCTTTGTGACCACATGAGCTGTAGCCTGCCAGGCTCCTCTATCCATGAAGTTTCCCAGGCAAGAATAATGGAGTGGGTAGCCATTCCCTTCTCTGGGAGATCTTCCCAACCCAAGAATTGAACCCAGGTCTCCCAATTGCAGGCAGACTCCTTACTATCTCACTCATTAGGTTTATACTAATCCAAGGGCTTTCCAGGTGGCGCTAGTGGTAGAGAACCCACCTGCCAGTGCAAGAGATATGAGATGTGGGTTCGATACCTGGGTTGGAAAGATCCCTGGAAGAGGGCATGGTATCTTACTCCAGTATTCTTGCCTGGAGAATTCCATGGACAGAGGAGCCTGGAGACCTACAGTCTATAGGGTCACAAAGAGTCAGATATGACTGAAGTGATTTACATACTAATCCAAAGATCAGTTTTTGTGCCTTTATAATTTATGATATCTTTTGGTTTTATACAATAAGATATATTATGCTTGGGATTTTCCTGACAGTCCTGTGGATAAGACTCCACCCTTCCAATGTGAGGGGGCATGAGTTCAATCCATGGTCAAGGAACTAAGATCCCATATGCCACATGGCATGGCCAAAAAAAAAGATATATTTAAAATAATATTATCTATGTAAAATGAATAGTGTACCTAATTTAAATTTAGAATAATAGTTCAACAATACCCAGAAATGCTATTTGTTTGTCTGGGTGGGGAAGTGGGGGCAATTGTAAACACAGATAGTTTTAGAGAATAGATACCTAACGTTATTGATAATACAACTTTAAATGAATTTTGTCTTGCTTGTATGAAGTGGATTTAAAACACTCATACAAATATGATGCAAGTTATGTATAAGCACAAACATTCTAGTAAGGGTAAAACTGTAAAATTAAGTGTCTAAGAAAAAAGATAGCTATACTCTGAATTTATGTAAAAGCATGATATAGAAAAAAAAAAAGCTCAGATTTTAGTCTCTGGTATTTAGTGGTCTCTGGAAGCAAGTATTTCTCATTACTTTGGATCTCTGCTTTAATATTAATATTACTATTAACATTCCTCTCTTTGAGGAAGTAGAAACAGCTATATCTTTCTGGGAAAACGTCATGATTCTTTTTCTGCTCTGCTTCAAGCTTTTCTTGACTTGTACATTGATCTCATTTTTTAAAAATTATCATGTATAACTCTAATATTAAAAAGATGACACATTTTTCTTTTCTAATTTGGTTTGTTTTCAAAATTACTTTCATAAGCTTTTTTGCAGGGAAAAAAAACACCATTTGCAGAAAAACGCTACCTTGAAATAGGCCATAGATTTTGTTGTTGATAAATAGCTCACTTAATGATTACTTCTTTGATGCCAGGCACTGTGCCACTGTGCCATGTGCTTTGCATCCATTAACTCCTTAATCTACACAGTAAGTGTGTGAGTGGGACGCTTTTATTATCCCCTTTCATGGAGGAGACAGCTGAGGTTCAGAAAGAAACTTAACTGAGGTCAGTTAGCTAGTATGGGGAAGGAATGAGATTCATTTTTGTCACTCTTTCTATTTACAGATAAGGAAACTAAAGGTCAAAGAGGTTAACTATGTAGCTTCTTTTTAAAAATTTTTTAATTGAAGGATAATTGCTTTATAGAATTTTGTTGGTTTCTGCCATATATCAATATGAATCAGCCATGGGTATATGTATGTCCCCTCATACCTGAACTTCCCTTCTGTCTCCCTCCCACTCCCTATCCAACCCCTCTAGTTTCTTTGGTGTCACGTACAGAGCAAAAGGTGAAGCTGGGCATTGAACTCAATTTGTCTGGCTCAGAACCCTGTATTCTCCTCATTGCTCTGTGCTGACTTCTTTGATAGTACATGCAAAGGCCCTGTGGTGAGAATTATGTGGCATGTGAAAGCCTCAAAAAGCTTCTCATTTTTATGTGGTGAAATTTATAGGTGAGGAGAAGGTAGGTGTAGCCTTCTTTACTCTGAGAAGTGCTAAGGTAGCACTGGCTTACTGTTTACTGCAGACTCAACACCCCATCACATCATTCTTATATCATCTTGATTCTAACCTAAGGGGAAATAGCCCTCAGTGTCTCCTGAAGGACTGAGATCTACTGCTATTCTATGGATTTACTGTGTGTCTCCTGTGTGCCTTACTGCGTGCTAAGTGCTTCACATCCATTTTATCCATTTCATACTCTAGCGTGAGGTGTCTGCTACAGATTTAAAGATCAGAAATAGACATCTTAAATTTAGCCATCCAAAATAACTCTTGGTTTACACTCCTTTCCTCACACAAGTCTATGCCTCCCTCTGGGTTCCTGATTTCAGTTACTATCATTATCATCTACCTAGTTGCTCAGAGCAAAAACCTAGCAGTCAGCCTTGCTTCTTTTCATTAGTAACCGATTATCTCCTGCTTCTAAGAATTGTCCCATTTATCTATCTCTCTGCAGCTTGTCCAAGCCACTGCCATCTTTCCTCAGACACCTGATTCCTTTCTTGCTCATGAACACCCGTCCTCTCAAATGCACAATGAATTCTTACACAGCAGCTGGAAAGATCCTTTAAAGTCTGAGTCAGATCCTAGCATTCTCCTGCATAATCACTTCCAATGTGTTCCTATCACACTTAAAAAAAAAAAAAAGTCATGCAGGACAATTTCTACATGATATAACATATGCAAGGCATCCAAAATAATTAAACTAATAGAGCCAGAGAATGAAGTGAAGTGAAAGTTGCTCAGTCATGCAGCCCCATGGGCTGCAGCTCACCAGTCTTCTCTGTCCATAGAATTCTTTAGGCAAGAATACTAGAGTGAGTAGCTATTCCTTTCTCCAGGGAATCTTGACCTAGGGATGGAACCCAGGTCTCCCGAATTGCAGGCAGATTCTTTACCATCGGAGCCACCAGGGAATCAGAATAGAGTGATGTTTGAAGATGACTAAGTCCTAGTTATCTACTGTGCAGCATGGCACCTATTGTTAATAATTCTGTATTGTGTGCTTAAAGGTTTGCTAAGATGGTGGATCTTATGTTAAGGGTTCTTTGCACACACAGATCCATGCTATTGTCTGCAGACCCTATGTGATCCAGCTCTGTCCTCTTTTTCCCTTATGCCTCTTGGCCATATTAACCTTTTTTGTGTTCCAACCACTCCACACTCATTTCTGCTTCAGGATTTTTGCACTTGCTAATCCCTCTGGAAAATTCTTTCCCCAGATAGGCTAAGTATTCATCTTACTCAGCTCTCTGCTCAAATATTAAAAAGGCCTTTACTACCTGCTGCTGCTGCTGCTGCTGCTGTTGCTGCTGCTGCTGCTGCTGCTAAGTTGCTTCAGTTGTGTCCGACTCTGTGCGACCCCATAGACAGCAGCCTACCAGGCTCCCCATCCCTGGAATTCTCCAGGCAGGAACACTGGAGTGGGTTGCCATTTCCTTCTCCAATGAGTGAAAAGTGAAAGTGAAGTCGCTCAGTCAGGTCCGACTCTTTGCAACCCCATGGACTGAAGGCCACCAGGCTCCTCCGTCCGTGGGATTTATATTTAAAATAATTCATTCACAATCAGCCATTTTCTGTTCTTACTCCCATTTTTGGTCACAAGATTAACATTAGTTTGTGTGTGTGTATATATATATATATATATATATATGCACACACTATTTGATTTTTTAAGCTTCCTCTGAAACATTTGTTCTACTAGATCAGAGTATCATTCTTGTTCACTGGGTAAGCAATATTTGTAACAAATACTGGCACATCGTAGGCACTTAAAACATAATTGTTGAATGGATAAATCAATTATTGAGAAGTCCTACAGAGGGCAAGCTAGTTGCCACATTTCAAAGAGCCAGTAATTGGCAAAGCCAGAATTTGAACTCAGGCACAGAAAACTACCCAGATTCTATCCACAATTCTGCCTTGATCCTGCAGAACTGTTCATGCCTTATGTTGTCCCTTGATATATACACAGAAGGAGACATGAGAAATAGAAAATGGAATAAGTCCCCCCACCCCCCATCTTTTAACCTCTTGAATGTGGGCTGATTCCTCAGGGGAATAAAAGCCAGACTGAAACTTAGTGGAACACAGATGCTGGTTGAAAATATGCACAATATTATTGCTTAATTTACAGTTACTCCAAACTTGAATGATTATAGAGCTCCAGGATTTTTTTCCCCCTCCCTTAGTTTATCCTCTGTAAATGTTGGTGCCTTTAGACAGGATGCAGACAAAACAACTTCGCCCCACAGGTCATTCTTCTCTGTTTGGCGTGCAGACATTTTTCCCTCCCTGCCTTCCTGTGTCCTGCATTCCATTTGGGGGACTGTACATGAAAGGCCAGACTTGTAAATTCCGTTAGAGCAAGAGCTCTGGTGGAAGAGAATGAAATGTCGACTCAAGTTTGCTCTTTTTCCAGAAAGGGAAATGATGACAAGAAGTGGCCCTGGGATTTCGAGGCAGGGCTTGTTAAAACACTGAGTGCCGGGCTTCACCCCCAAGTAATTCTAATTCATCTGGGGCCAAACCCTTGAACTTACATTTCTAATAACTTCCTGGCGATGCCCATCCACTTGAACAGAGGGTACAGTGATACAGAAAGAAACTGTCAGCAAAACTTCAATGAAAGAACAACTCGGGAAAGGGAAGGCTCCACTATGTTGTGTCTCACGCCATCGATTACTTACTGTTGGCAGCTCAGGAGAACTAAGACAGCTCTCAACGTGGAGATGCACAGCCACACTTCCTGAGTCCTAAAGGCAGCGTGCAGTTCTGAAGAGCACAGTCAGAAGCCTATAGGAAAATGAGAGGTTTTCAAAATGCAGACTTTCTGGTCATTGTAAAGCATAATGGCTCAAGAGTTGGGAACACTCAGATAGAGCTTTGCCTCATTTCTTTCTTCTATTCATTGACTGAAAACTCTGAAGTCAGTGGCCCCATCCATCTCAGAGCTGAAAGGTATCATCTGTCATGTTCCGGCCTGTGGAATTCTTTGTCTGACATTCTCCTTGGGCCCATGAGAATCTGCTGAATGCTTTTTTACATAGTTCATATATAAATGTTTCCTTCCCCATCACACTCCAGTTTCCTTTGCAAATCAATGGAAATACAGTCATGAAGCAACTCTAACAGTTTTTGAACATATTGATTTTTAAATATGCATTTGAATTGATGAGACAGGGTTGTGGTGATTCTCTTCAAAGCATGTGATAAGAGATAAGGGATCTGTGAAGAGCAGCAGGACTCAGTGAAAGCTTTTTGCTCTTCTTTGATTAGGACATAGGAGATGGAGTGTTCAAATGTCTACTTTTTGCTCTCATCACCATGAGACACAAACATCCACCACACAATGAAGAGAGTGTCTTGATCATGGAGGAGCAAATAGGATTAGAAAAGCTTTTCATTCCAATCTTGGACTATTCAAACTGAACCAGTTGCCAAATTTAAAAATCCTGGATTATACTATCTTGCCCTTTTTTGAGAACAGACATACAGCAAAACACTGAAATTGACTCGAAGCTTTCAACAGTTTGCTCATCCTAACCAGCACTGATTGGTTCGTGAGATAGGTGTCAGAACAAGACAGTTTGGTTGGGGAAGCGTGTATATGTGCTCTCAAATCTCCTTTTTTTAAAATCATGTTCAATGCTCAGTTTTGAGAATCAGGCTTAAAAATTTTTGGCATCTGTCTGGCAATCTAGGTCCAGGTAAGCTTCCCTGATGGCTCAGCAGGTAAAGAATCTGCCTGAAATGCAGAGACACAGGAGACATGAGTTCTATCCCTGGGTTGGGAAGATCCCCTGGAGGAATAAAATGGCAACACACTCCAGTATTTTTGCCTGGAAAACCCCATGAACAGAGGAGCCTGGCTGTCTGCAGTCCACAGGGCTGCAGAATCGGACAGGACTTAGTGAGTAAGCATCCCCCAAATAAGACTGCAGAGCATCCTTTTCACTCTGAAGTTTTCTTGCCAATGCTGGAGGAAAACAGAGTGGGAATGATAAAATTAACAACCACGGGAAGGGATGCCTGGGCCTTTCTCTGCAGTTTTATAGTTATAGTCCTTGGCCGGCCAGCAGTAATGCTCCTTTGGCTCTGAAGCCAGTCATCCTCGCTTTTTTGTTTTAAACTCTAGACAGTTTTTCATAATTGCCTGAACAGTTTTGCATATGTTGGTACGTAATCATTTGGACCCTAAAACGTACCAGGTTAACCCTGGTGGTTCAGATGGTTATGAATCTGCCTGCAATACAGGAGACCCAGGTTCCATCTCTGGGTCAGGAAGATCCCCTGGAGAAGGGAATGGCAATCCACTCTAGTATGTTTGCCGGGAGTATCCCATGGACAGAGGAGCCTGTCAAGCTATACTCCATGACTCCATGGGGTCACAAAAAGTCAGACACAGTTGAGCCACTTTCGCTTTTACCTTTGACAGTCATAGGCACTGGTATTTTTAACTGATTTCTATGGGTTAATATTTCTTGAGAGAATAGGATAGCTCCTGAAGAGTATTAAGTGCTATATACATTTTTAGGAAGTTGTTGCACTAGTTTGAATCTCAAGCGACCTCAGATGATTATTCAAGAATTGCCTAAACTGTTACATAAAATAAGTTAAAGTTCATAGGTACTATTTATAGGAATGTTCATAGGTAATGGATGAGAAAAGATGGGGCACTTGAAACGTAATTGTTGAATGAATAAATCAATAATTGAGAAGGTCCTACAGAGGGTAAGCTAGTTGCCCCACTTCAAAGAGCCATTAATTGGCAGAGCCAGAATTTGAACTCAGGCACAGAAAACTACCCAGATTCTATCCACAATTCTGTCTGCTGCCTTAATCCTGCAGAACTGTTACCTGATCCTCCAGAACTGATCCTGCAGGGGGTTTCTCTATGGTCAAATAGATACAGAAAATGTATAACTGAATGAAATTTAAAAGATTTATTTGCAGCTGAACTCTTTAGGGGGTCAATTATATGTTTCTCTGAGTCTCCTTTTTAAGTAGATGTTTCCCAAGTTTTATGTTGAATTGTATGTTTTGCCTTCCCTTTTTTTGTGTTGAATACTTCACAGAGAAAAGAGTCTTGATTTAGTCCAATATTCTCATGATTAGGTGAGGTCTTGAAAGCTTGAGTCTTGAAAGTCCAAGCCTATGCAGAAGTTTCAGGATACAGCTAGAATCAGGCTTCCCATCTTTTAATGTAGGTAGTAAGGACCTCTGTGTGGATATATTTCATCCAGGCATAAATCTTAAAGTGATGAGTAAATTTACCACAATGTCAAGGATACAGAATACTGTTTATATTTGCAGTGATTGATCTTTTTCTTTACCCCCTTAATCTTCCCAGGCAGTGATAGTGGTAAAGAACCCACCTACAAATGCAGGAGGCATAAGAGATACAGGTTCAATTCTTGGATCAGGAAGATCCCCTGGAGGAGAGCAGGGCAACCCACTCCAATTCTGGCCTGGGGAATCCCATGGACAGAGGAGTCTGGGAGGATATATTCCATAGGGTCGCAAAGTGTCAGACACAACTGAAGCAACTTAGCAAACATAGCACACAAACTCTGTGGGTCTCCATCAGCTCATATATAAAGTATAAATGGATGGTAATGCACATTGAAGTTTATTCCATGAGACATTAGAGGCATCAAGTGCAATTCTAATGATATACATTCCAGTTACTAGAAAGAGCCACTTTTTCAGTTACCCAGCTTACTAGTCACCATAAGCCGTATAAAGGATGCTCACCCCAAGGAGATGTATAGAGCAAAAGGAGGTTTTAACATTTTTTAAAAATTGAAGTATAGTAGGGCATCAGGCTTCCTTCCCTGATGTCTTAGATTGTAAAGAATCTGCCTACAGTGTGGAAGACCCGGGTTTGATCCCTGGGTCAGGAAGATCTCCTAGAGAAGGCTACCCACTCCAGTATTCTTGCTGGAGAATGCCATGGACAGAGGAGCCTGGCAGGCCACAGTTCATGGGACCGCAAAGAGTTGAACATGGCTGAGTGACACGCACACGCATGTATACACACACATACACAGGAATACACACACATACACGGGAATCACCTCCTTTAAGGACTGGGCTCTCTCCCAAATGAATTACATGAAACCATTCATAATAGGGCATAAAATGGCTGATTATAGCCCCAAAGGTGAACTTCTTCAGAGAAATTTGTATTTGTGTGGCAATCAAAGCCTTAGGCAAAAAGAAGAAACACTCAAGGAAAGCTCTCTGGAATGTGTTAGGCAGAGAGGGCTGTTTGCCCTCTCACTGTATCTGAAATAACTCCTTCAGACTTCCTCCAGACCTCCAAACGTATGAGGCTGACTTTTATGGCAAACTTGCATTTTCCTTACTGTCATGATGAACTTGCAATTTAGCATTAGATGGATTAGCCCAGGGCTGACTTAGCTATTGAATTCTGATAACCTGGAGCACTGTGGGGGCCCTTCTGTTGGGTAGAGGATTAGCATAGTAAAACTCCTGACCCTAAACCTGGGGTTCTCAAGGAGGAAACAGGAAACTGTGTTTGATAAATCCAGTCTCTCAACTGCTTTTTTGCCCAGTTTGCCCAATCAATTCATAGAACAAGGACAGGGCATTTGAAATGGACATAGTCCTCAGGACTGTCAGAGGAGTACGTTGACCAAAATCTGCTCCATTTTGGACCACCATTTCTAATGTCCAAAGCATACCTAACATATCTTGGCTTTAAAATGAATTGGCCAAAATTTACCAGGTGTACAGGCTACAGTGAGCCCTGGGAGCTTGTATTCTATGCATATGCACATTTTTATTCTTCTTCCTATGACTAGTTATTCTCAATAGCTATCCACTGGGCACATTAAAAGCTCTAAAATACACCATGAAGTGATGAACTATATTCCACTTTATTGGCCTACTGTTTTCAATTGGATTTGTGAAGGTGTGCAGAATGAGTATACAGTAGATATGTTGTATTTTGGTCACTTTTTTGAATGATGACGTAGGTTCATGATTTTTCTAATCACACAATAGCTATCTATCTATCCATCTCTCTATTTGGATATACCTTATAAATTGAAAATAGCCCATAATACCGAACTCAATCCTTCCTTGCCCCAGTTCATTGCTAATAATCGAGTACTTTCAAAATTTCCCTATGCCCGTGCCAAGCAGTCATTGGTTCTATACAAAATGGGTAAACAGCATCATAGATTACTTTTTATTCCATAACCTACATTATTCACGTAAGAGCATATATTGGGCAGTTTTTCATACCTGTACATAAGTTATTCACCTTGTTCTTTACTTACTTTCTTTTTTGATCTGGTATTGTGAAAACAGTAAAGGACAAATTCCAAACCCCAGTATATATAAACATGATGGAGTAAGATTTGGCTGTGACTGACTTCAGAGGACCCTCGGTTTCTCTGTAGCTGGACCACCACAGCTCTTGAGAGATGCTCAAAGCACAGCTGCCTCTTTCTATAGATGAAATGTAAGGAGAGTACATGTTGCCCTTATCTAATCACTGGCCATCTTTAAACAGGATACTCTCATCTGTCAGGAGCATGACAGCCTGCAAGATGGCAGTTGCTGCACTTAGTGGCATCTTGGAAATGAGGAACCTATTATTTGCATGCTTGCTAGGAACTAAACACGAAGAAGGCAATGGCACCCCACTCCAGTACTCTTGCCTGGGAAATCCCGTGGACGGAGGAGCCCGGTAGGCTGCAGTCCATGGGGTTGCGAAGAGTCTGACACGACTGAAGCGACTTAGCAGCAGCAGTAGGAACTAAACAGAGAAACCGGAAAGAAGATGCTGAAGGCAAATAGTGGGCATTTGTTTGCTAATATAAGTCATTTTGGTTCTTGGAATTCAGACAGATTCTGTGGTTGTGTGGTCTGTGTTGGGGGCATTTAATTTTCTTTGCCTTGGGTGTACAAGAGCAGCACATTATCTGAGGTCAGCAGTCTGTTTTCCAGGAAAGCTCATTGTCCCTGGTTTATGGGTAGTTCTATTAGAAGATCATGTATTATCAGTAACTTAAATTTTAATTCCTGTTTAGCATTTCAGTTATGTTTATATTTAAGTTTCCTTATATTTATAATGCATAGCATATTGTTTTCAAATATTTCAAGTCACATCTATGTGTAGTTGTGTAGTAAAATCTAGCATTTTATTGGATTCCTTTAGTATGTATAGTACAACTTTTAGGACCTATTTGGGAATTTTAAGAAGCAAAATATCCAGCTACTGAAGGCATTGACCATCTAATTTAAAAGTAAATCATCACTAGTTTTTGGTGATGGAAACTTGTTTTATTGTGACTTATTGCTGGGAGCACACCTGCAGTCTTTAGTTACACTTTGCAATAATCATTCACATATATTTATCGGGCACTTTCAATAGGATCTGAGGCCAAATGAGGACATTTACACAGTAAGGATAGAAGCAAGGACCATCTTTGATGGTTCAGGAGCCTTGGCTTGTGTCGATCCAATCCCTGGGTAATCTGCCTTCAGCAGACTTGGTGTTCACAGAATAGCTGGTGTTCCTTTCATATCATCCAGTTTGTAGAACACTGGCTTTCACACACACACACACACACACACGCACACACGTGCTTCTGTTTGCTAGTTTTTACAGGTTAGTATGTGCCATAGTTATTTTTATGTATGTCAAGATTTGTGTTTCAGGCAGGATGGCTATGGTTCTCTATTGCAAATTCTCACATGTCTCTGTCTTTTGGAAAAGGTACCAGATGCTGCCCCAGTAAAATTAGCCACTGGCTGGATTTTAGCATCATTGAAGAACTGAGGGGTTGGAGAGGGGATTGAGATAGAACACAGCTTCTGGACCCCTATATTTCCTAAGTTCATATGAGCTAGGTGATGCTGTTTCCATCTGTTTACTTCTCTGAGTCTTAGGGGCCTTTCCTTTACAGCTATCACTCATCATAAAATGTGACATTTTGAGCCAAATACCAGAAAGACAGATCTAATTTAGTTGATGTAGGATTATTAAATAATAGAACTGACAGGTAAAAAAGAATCAAGGAATTTAATGTTCATGTAGTACCTTGGGAAACTTAAAATAATTGAAATAGACTTCCTGGAATCATCAAGATGGTATATTTCTCCATACATAGAAAGGTTAATTCTATATTTTCCTAGAGGCATAAATAGGAGTATAACTAAGAAGAAAAATAGACTGAACAGAAACCAAGGGTAAAAATTCTAGGAGACCATGGGGAAAGTACCTAGGGAAAGAAAAAAGAGATTAATCCATACTGAATATTATCACTGAGTACCCATTACTTGACTCAAATAACTACTGTTGCATTGTTGAAGAAGGGCTAATGGAGATAAATAGTTGTCATATGTGTTGCTTTTTTTACCTGACTGCTTTGATAGGCTGTCTTTTGAGTCAGGTACTTTCTTAAAGCTTAGAAAATTCAGAAGTCATATGGCAAGAAAATAGGATGGACCTAGAAATGATCGTACTAAGTGAAGTCAGAAAGAAAAATATCATGAGACATCATTGATATGTGGAATCTAAATACAAATGAACTTATTTACGAAACAGAAATAGACTCGGATATGGAAAATAAACTTATGGTTACCAAAGAGGAAAGGTAGTGGGAGGGATAAATGAGAAGTTTGGGATGAATATATATGAAATAGGTTAAGAAGGATCTACTGTATAGTGCAGGGAACTGTATTCAACACTTTGTGATAACTTGTAATGGAAAAGGATCTGAAAAAGAATATATATATATACAACTGGATCACCTTGCTATAAACCTGAAACATTGTAAATCAACTGTACTTTAAAAAGAAACTATTCTGTATAAATCAGCTGACCAGTGCAGCATTACGATATTTGCAAAACAGTATCATTGTTTATGAGGATACAACCTTTCCTGGGAAATCATTTCTAACAAAATATTGCAATTCAAGTATAAATCTCAAAATGCCATCCTGTCACAGTTAGTTTATTTCCTTTTCATCCATATCCTTCAAGTAAAAAGAATTTATATTTTTTAAGACACATGGCAGCTGGAAAATGTGCCCAGTACATTAATTAAAGTAGCTAACAAAATCATCATGTTTGTGTTGAAAGAGAAGTAGCATTTTTCCTTGTTTCCAGCCCTCTTGAGAAAAAAATGATTAGCTTTTGTGCATTACAAAAATTGTCATGTTTTCTTAGATACCTTTAAATTCACTGTTTACTGAATATGTAGTGCACTGTCTCAGGTTCACCACATTTGATGCTCATAGCCTCCTAGCAAGTAAGTGCTATTTTCCTCATATTTTTCAGGTAAGGAAGCTGAGTCTCAGGGAATTAAATTACTCAGGGTCCAAGAGAAAGTGGCAAAGCTGAGATTCAAACTCAGTCTCTGACACCAAAGTCCATGATCTTTCTGTGGATTTCATATTCCTTTTGAAAATAGTTTGTATTTACAAAAGAAGCAGGAATAAAAATACTAAGGTACTCAAAAATGGAACATGCTGGCAGGACATTAGAAGTTTGTACTTGTTTTGTTGGTGGACCAAAGTGAACCTAACAGTCCATATCTGTGATGGCATCTCCAGAAGTGGAGCCTAGACCAGTAGCTGGAGGAGTCCCAGTGGAAAGGTCAGTTGAGATAACCTCCCTAAGGCATGTGAAGTTATTTTTCAGGGAAGTTTGGTGAAACAAGATTTATCTGGAATTCTGAGGAGCCCTCTGGCCTAGTTAAGAGGTCTCAGGGGTACTCAGAACTGACTCTCCGTATCACATGGGCATTTGGAGCTTTCTTAGTTAAAATCATCGCAAACTACAGAGGGCAAGAGTGGCCCTTTGTTGTCTTGATTAAATTCTCTTTGGTTCATTGATTTGTTTTAGCCCTTTGAGTGTATGAATTTGTGCAGTGTGATATAAATATATCCCTGGTCTTCAAGTAGAGGAGACATGCAAATAAGTAATTACAATGCAGTGTGCTCATGGCTATAATTGAGATGTTCCTACGTCTTTAATGTTCCACCTAAAATGGTCCTTGGAAAGGCGAAGTCAGCCTGATTATTGGCAAAATGTAGACTCTTCAGAGACCAGCCGTTGGCCTTTACACATAGGTAGAAATTTGGTCTATAACCATGGCATGTTGTTCAGTCTCTAAGTTGTGTCCAGTTCTGGGACCTCATGGACTGTAGCATGCCAGTCTTCCCTGTCCTTCACTATTTCCTGGAGTCACGAGTCAGTAGCATGACACTGGAGAAAATGGAATGTCCTACCTTGTCTGACTTGTAAATCCCAGTTTTTCCTAGATGTAGCTCTAACATTATCTTCTCCGTGGAACCTGTTCTTTCTCCCCATTCATTCTCAAGCCTTTGAATGATAAGCCAGCTAATTGTGCTTTCTGAACTTCATGCATTTAACTTTTTCTTGACTTTTTTCCAGAAGCCTATTCCACTACACCAATAATGTCAAATTCCCAAAGTGCCAGATTCACACAGAATTGAATAATCGTGAAAAAGATAGATCCTCAAAACACATTCATTTCCCATTGAGAAAGTGGATCACCTTCTTTAAGATTCCTTAAAATTCTGTGAGCCATGCAGTTTGTGCTAAAGGGCTGTTCCTGGGCTGGCCCTGGGGTCTATGGAAAATAGCCATCCCTGTTCTTCTTTTAGGGCTGTCACAGTTCTAAGTTTGGAGAAAAGTGCTTCTGTATGATTCACGTGATTTTAAAAAATACGAAGAAGAGCAGGGGAGCTATGCTTACCATATTTCTTGAAAGGAGCTAGTTTGGTGTCAGTCATTACTAACTTATTTTCCTATTCATAGACAGCATTCTTCAAACATTTAACTTGACAACAGAAGGTGTATTCAGTTACAGTTATAGAGCAGCTTACAAGAATTTGAAAGACATCAAATGTGATAGATGTTAGTTCTTTTGTGGTTATTTATGCTTTGGTATTTTAGGAAATTAGAAAAAATATATGAACTTGTTGCTAAACTTTCTGGGCATATGTCTGTTTATTTTGTTTTTACAACATTTGAATTTCTAGGATAAAAGGAATGGAAGCCACCTATAGAAGGATGAATATATAGATATCATACATATCTATCCTGTATATCTGTCTGTCTGTCCATCTGCCTAAGCTGGAAACTCATCTGAGATTCAGAATAAGACTGTTTACAAGACTGGAGCACTGGTGCCTCCCAAGAGGCTGAGATCTATGAGTTGATATGAATAGGATTTTTGGCCTTTGGGCTATAGGAGAGATGAGCAATTTCTACTGCAGGCCCTGGTAGAAGTCAGGGACAGAAGAGGATAGCACAGGTTGGCATGAAGTGTTTTCCCACCTCCTACCCCCATTCCAGCAGTTAAGGGGTTGGTTTAAGGATCAGAATGAGAGAGGCGTAGGGTTGAAGGATGGCTTTGGCAGTTTGTTCCCATTATATTTATTTTAAATGTCCCAGACAGAAATTAGATATCTTTCCTCTTTGCTATCATGGTGTTATCTGCCTGAAAATAGGACATCATTTGATCCATGGTTTGAGAATTTTGTCATTATAACCCTCAAGTTCACTTATTCATATTTATGGCCAAATAAAAGTGTTTTGGGGGACATTTTAAGGGCATCCTTCTTTAGAGTGATTCTTCCCCTTTGAAGTTACCCATTTTTATCCATAATAGAGTCACAGATAATACTTTTGTTACTAGTACCTATAAAACAACTTTTAAGAATGTTAATGCATATGTATTTTAAATTGTATTCATAAATTTTATTTTCTAGTATGATTTCAAAAGTTTGCACAATTTACAAAAAAATGTTGTCATTGCCCAGATATGTGACTTTAAACTACACTGAGGATGTCTATATGTAAAACAGAATTGCCTATATGCATGATGTTAAATTGTTGAGTGTGTTTGAGTGGGTTAGAAGACATGAAAGGCTTATACAATACTCAGTACATGGTAGTTTTACTTTCTTTCACCCACAGTATCATACTAGACTGGGACTCAAGGTTAGGATGAAAAGAATCAGATATAAGCTTTTGGGGGAGAAATAACTAAACTCTCTGAAGCTCATTTTATTAACTTCTAAAATAAGACAGCTGAATAATCTCTAAGGCTCCTTTTAACTAACACTTTATATGTTTCCCTGTATATGCTGATGTTGGCACAACAAAATGGGATATTCTTTATCATGCATATAGTTGTATTTATAATGGATGCTTATTGACGCCAACCTAATAGGAGACAACTGATCAAATGCTAAAATAATATGAAGTTAAAGAGGCCCTAAAAAAGCTGTTTTATTCATTCAAAGCTGTTTTATTCATTCTTCTTTATACTATTGAGAAAATAATGATGATAGAAAAATATATGTTTCCCATTGCAAAGCGGAAAAAGCTCAGTGGGAGGCCTCGGTTTTAGATAAAACAAATAGACTTGAGATGCTTCTCCTAACATTCTGACAAATGTAATTCTGAAATGAAAGAGACTTTTTACTGGGCACAAGAATTTTTGTTCAGAGTTTCCTCCCCACCCCAACACACAATTTATCATCCTACTCAGCCAAACTTTAATCCAATTTGAAGCCCTAAAATTCTAACATGATTTAGAAGCATTAATAAAAGAAGAATTAGGGAAGGAGGCCATACATTTGTTCTGGCTCGCATAGTATCATGCTAAAAAATTACATTCACTTGGCCAGTTTGCATTTTCTCTCTATGAAAAACCTTGGGCAGTCCCAGAGGGCATCTTTTCAGCTTCTTGTACTCTCCTCATGGCATTTGAGTAGAAAGTATTTATGTAAAATATATTGCTTTGCTTATCTGATAACACATAACCCTGGAAAAGCTAATCAATCTATCTTTGCTCACGGAAATATCAGAATGATTCAACCAGATGGTTAATTTTAGAAGTCTGGGACTATAAACTCACTTCAAAAGACTTTTAAACAGGTTTGACATTCCTTTCCCATAAGAAAGCCTGTATATATTTGACCTTTGGATGTAAGCCAACCCTGTCCTCCTTTTCTGCAGCATGGTAGATAATTACGTTCCTAACCCATTTTTGACTTGCTGGCTCTTTTTCCCCCTAGTGTCACAACTCAGTGCTGCAACATCAAGTTAAGGAAAGGACCAGAATAAAGAATTTAGGGAATAGTGGAATCCTTTCATTAGAATGGACTGACTTGAAAAAGATGCCTATGAAGGCATAGGGGGAAGCATGTTCCATGTGTCCTGGGGAGAGAAGGTAATCACTTTACTGTTTGAATTGAATTATGTAGTAATGTGAAGGGTACGTCTAGAGTCAGGACTTGAAGTGCTAGAGTTCAAAGCCACTTAATGAGAAACAGAGCTCTTCACCATCTCAAAAAGCATTTCCTAAGCAAACAATTGCATGTGGTGCTGCAAAGAGAATTACATAGACCCAGCCCATGACCTTCAGAAAGGCATAAAAAGATTGAAAAATAAAATGCTTAAGAGTATTGCCAAGTCACTACAAAAATCCTTTGGTAAATCTCCATTAGAAAAACTGTCATCAAGGAAACTAATCAATAAGGCTCTATCCAAAGCTTGTTCCATTCAAGGGAAATTCCACTAATATATAGGACATTTTCTGATTCTCCTGGGAAGTCTTCACTATAGAAGGCACATGCATGAGAATGGGTCATGGAGGGGACACAGACATATACCAAGCACAGTTGGGCGCTGGGGAGAATATTTTCAGTGTGTGTGTGTGTTTGAACTAGATTGTTATAAATTTCCTATAGAATATGAAATTAGAAGCACTGCCTCGACTGTTCAACTTTTTAGCCTCATTAATAATAGAAGGCACATTTATTGAAAAAGTTTCTGTGTCAGACGCTTAGCATGATACATGGCATCCCCTCAGTTAATGCTCACAGCAACCCTGTAACATAGATGTTATCACCTCATTTTCTGAGAGAGCAGATGGGTGTGAAGTGATTAATAAATGTCCTGAAATCCAAGGCTGCTAGTGCTTTGGCAGGTCCTGGGTTTGAACCCTGGTCATTCGACCTACGAAGTGAGGTGCACGTGTTCTTGTACTGCTGCATATGTACTGCTCCAAACTACATAATAAGCACTTTAGTACACTTGGAAAAAAGAAATTATTTATGATTATCTTGAGACTGTTTTATTCATTCTATTTTGTATGAGCTCTATTTGCAGATAAATTTGTAGGCTTAGATCAGATATTCAGCTGTAGTTTTAGGCCAGCTCTTGTTTAGTCTCTAAGTTGTGTCTGACTCTTTTGCGGACTCCATGGACAGTAGCCCATCAGGCTCCTCTGTCGATGGGGTTTTCTAGGCAAGAAAACTGGAGTGGGTTTCCATTTCCTTCTCCAGGGGATCTTCTCAGCCCGGGACTTGAACCCATATCTCCTGCATTGGCAGGGGAATTCTTTACCATCTGAGCCACCTGGGAAGACTCATAGTCACTTAGCAAATGTATCCATTAGATTCTAAATTAGAGAATACCACTATTTATCCAAAAACGCCTTAGTTTACTGAATCTTAATCAGTTAGTTATTTAGCAGTCAATGCAAAAAGGGGAATATGTTTTTGTTTCTATTTTTTCTTTCCTGAGCTAGAAAATGATGACAATTTCTGCATTCACCTTTGCAAATAGAATAATCAGACTAAGAATATGAATCATTCTGTGTATAGACAATGTTTTTCTCGGGTTGTAGGCAATCAGTGTGCGTATACCAAGGTTGGAATAACTGGCTGATTTGTTAATGAGGAAAAGCATCAGGTGCCACTTTTTTTTGTTGTTGTTTAGGTGCCACTTTGATGTCTTCTAGATTTCTATTTCATTTTAGTTTATCAAATGTAGTCAAACTTACAGATTGTTCACTGGTTGTTTTATTCTTTTCATGCATGTAAGCAAACAATATTTGTAGCTTTTGAAAAAGTAAAACAAAGTTCTGTGGGAATTTAGCCTGAAAAATAGTGGAGAACTGGTTTTGGGGAGACATAACTATTTATCCTCATCATTTTAATATGTTCCTTTTACCAGCCCCACTTTAGGCAAAAGCAGATACTATCATTAACCTGCCTATGATACACAAATGAAAAAAAAAATACAGTGCTACCTAACGTCATGAACCCAGGGAGTCAGAAACAGGTCTTGGGAATAATCCTGAGTCCTAATAAACAGGGCTATATGGTTCATTCAAAAATATCACTTGAAATTCAGTTTTCTTAAGATATGAAATCTACTTTAAAAAAAGACTTGTGCTCCACACCCTTTTTTATTTAGAAACGTTAGTTTATGTTTCTGATGTTTTAGCTCCTGCTCTTTAAATAACTTGGCTTTCTTTTTGCCTTTTTTGTTAGCTCAGTACTTTCCCAGGGTACGTGATAAATAAAGCTGGAGTGTTGGTTGCAAATTGTCTTCCTCTCTATCCCCTCTGTCCTACCTCAGATTTAACTGGGGACCAGGGCATCCGGCAGTGTGCTCAGACACCAGTCAGCATCACATGAAACAGCCGGGGGGTGGGGAGCACTTAGAGCCTGAGAGTTTTCTGAACCCAAAACCCTCACTTTAAATCTAAGCAAGGGCCTTGAATTGGGAGCAAAAGAGCCTCGCACAAGAACTTGAATTTGCAATGCCACATTTTTGCTTAAGAACCGATCATGACAAGCGATCAGAGTTCATGATATATCATGTATCAGTGAAGATATATCATAGAGTTGATTGGAAAGAAAAGTCGTTGGTAACTTCTGAGACCCTTTTCTCATTTCTTCCCTTCCTTTTCTTCATACCTATTAGATAAGGATTGTTTTGAACATCTTCTTGAAGGCGTTTAGGTTTAGCTGGTAATCCTCTAATAGCCATTTATCAAGTAGCAAGAGGAAGCTCAGCCTTTAGCCAGGGAGATTAAAAAATTAAACACACTTGAATTTATGGAATTTCTCAACTTGGCCTTCAGAACAAAACTGTTCTATTAATAGTTATGCAGACAGAAATGTAAATGAACTACTCTGTGCTCTAGAGTGTAGGAAGTTAGAACATAGAAGTTCAAGTAGAGGAGACCGAAGTCTGGGAAGACTTTTGGGAAGTGATGACATTTAGTTGGACATAAGGGTTCTATTTGGGTTTCCCTGATGGTTCAGATGGCAAAGGATCTGCCTGCAATGCAGGAGACCCTGCTTCGATTCCTGGGTTAGGAAGGTCTCCTGCAGAAGGGCATGGCAACCCACTCCAGTACTCTTGAGTGGAGAATTCCATGGATAGAGGAGCCTGGTGGGCTACAGTCCATGGGGTCACAGAGAGTTGGACAGAACTGAGCGACTAATGCTAACTAACTAATAGAACACTTTCTTTCAAAGGTTGTGTTAGATTTCAGTAGACCAGAGTGTGTGAGAGTATTCAATTCAAAGGAAACTACAGAAGAAAAGGTTCAGCTGGGTTAAAGTCAGTGTTGATTTTCAGTAAATTTTAAATGATCCAAGGTGGCGTGTGTGTGTGCAGAAGGCGTGGTATGAGGAGATGAATTTAGAGAAGTAAAGTGGGTGTAAGTCATAAATAACTAGTGGAGTACATTAATGTGTTTGGATTTGACTGCCATTTGACTAGATCTGTTGGAAGTCCTTGTGTAGACAAGTGATACAATCTACTCTGTGGTTTAGAAATATGCCTGGTAATGGTGTGGAGCTTAGATTGAATGGAATGAGGCTAGAGGCAAGCAGATCAGATAGGAATCCTCACAGTATTCTAGGTGAAAGGTGCTGGTGGTCTGTAATAGGGGAAATTGGGATTCACTGTGAAGCTAGGACCAAATTTGGAAACTTGATTGAATGTGAACTGTGAAGATGAAAGACATCAAAGATGATGATGCGTCTGAACTCTGTGAGGGTTTCAAATGGTATGAAGAACACACAGAAAGGGTCCAATTTTGGGCTTGTTGGATCTCAAGGGCTGTCAGCTGCAGGTGGAACTGTATTAGACCAAAAAGGAGAATTGAAAGCTAGAAGTAGAAATTGGGGAGTTAACAGCAAGAAACAATGGCTAGAGACAACAGATTAAGTGATGCTACCTGCAGAAAATGTGGAAAGACTGGAAGAGAAAGTGGAGAAATGCCTTATTTAAAGGGGTTGTGTGAAGAAGAAAGAAAGAAGAGGCCTGGTTAGAGACAGAGGAGGTAAACCTCTATAGCATCCCATCAGATGTAACAAGGAAAGAGAAAGCTTCAAGGAAAAGGGTGAATAGCTATTACTAGTAATGCAGATACCTTTGGGAAGTTTATAATCTATGTAGATTACGCTAACACATTAAATTTACTCATATGGTGCTTTGAGTCACAGGGAGTTCCTTGGATTGTTTAATTTCCTTCTTTACCACATTATTTACCAGCTGGATATTCTCCCATCTCAACTCATCCAAATCTAAGCCTGTCCTAAGGCTCAATTAAAAGTCTAACTCTTGAGCCCCTACTGCTGAAGAACATCTTGTTCTTCTCTGAATTCTCGTAGTTGATGTAGTTCTATTTTCTCTTGGTGGATGTCTTATTTCCCTAAATGGACTGTGTGCTTTTTCAGGGTAAAGACTGTATTTTAAATGCATTCATTTCTGCTCCAAAATTAGCAGAATGCTTTGCTTGAGGAAGGTACTCAAAACTTTTTTTTTTTTTTAAGGAAATCTATGATGTGAAATTTGGTAACATATATGAGGTGTCATCAAATGGTTACCTCCCATGACACATTAATACCTCTTCTGGAGTGATATTCTATAAAAATAATCTGAAATATGAAAATATCACATGCCCAAGCATTCTTGCCCGTGTTCTGTTTGAAACAGTTCAAAATTTTAATACTGTACTCGTAGAATGTTTGTGTGAACTATATAAAAATTTAATGGAATCATACAATCTTTAAAAATTATGAAGACAGTTTACCTACTTAGAAATGTGATTATTATTTTTTAAAAAAGCAGAGTGCAAAAGTATGGTTTCAAATGTATAAAACATCTGTCTGGAAAATATTAGAAGATAGTAGTTTAAAGTGGTACGTTTTAACACAAAGAGAATTGCTAATGGTTTCTTTACTTTTTAAAGGTTGCTGTAATATGGTATCATTATTATAAATCATCCTCTTATGTAAAAGCAATGTCTTATTTCCTATGAAGGACCAAATACTTTGCGGAGAACTTGGAAGCTGTCCTCTTTAAATATTCAAGTCATTACCGGACTGGGACTATTAGAATCCATTAGCAGAGCTCCTGGTAGTGACCACCACCACTGATCAATGCCATCAATTGTTCAGCTCCTAAGGGGGCCATCTTGTCCTTTAACTGTGGGCAGTGCTAAGGTTAAAAGAGAAAGGAAAAGTGAGACAAGAGTTAAGAGTGAAAATCCAGGAAGAGGGGGAGGAAGCAAATCAGTGAGCTGTGAAAAAAGTAAGAGGAGGAAAGAAAAATACCAAGGGCGGGAAGAAAGGTTTTTAGCTGTGCCTCTGCCTCTCTCTGATGTTCTTTTTCTTCACCTTTTTTTTTTGGTCTCTCCCCTGCTGCTTGGTGGAGCCTTTCAGACAGAAACACTGTATTTTCAAAGGCCATGACTATTTTTGATCTTGACTCTAATCAATATTCTGAGGTAGTCTTGGCAAGAAAGAGACCTCTCTGGAATCAGAGAGTATATTATAGCAGAAGTGGGAGGTTCAGCAACACAGGCAAAGACAAGTATAAAATAATGGGCTAAATGGAATACTGGTAGTACGAGGGAAGGTGAGAGTGCAAACTCCTCATGAAAATACTGGACGCCGTCTCCAGGCACCATTTAGCTCTGAGTTTGAAAAAGCTGGTGGAGATGAGCTGGTCTATTTCTCCACTACAGAGAGTTGCCTACAAAATCTGGGACAAATGATTCTTTTTTTTTTTTTTTCTCAAGTGTATGATAACTTTAAACAGATTTTATTTTTTAAGGGTAGAAAAGACAATATTTGAAACAAAAATTCAGAGTTACGATTCTCGAATTTGTCAGTTATCCTCAATACTAGCAGATCTTCCAAGTTTAGGTTAGATAGGAAGATTGTATTTATATGTATTTGTAAGGTCAGATTAAGTATTTACATCTGCTCATGGTAGTAGTTTCCATCTGTGTGATCATTGAGTAGACATAAAAAGGAAAACTGGATGAATAAGCATTGCAAATTTTTAATATTTATTTTTAAAATTGAAGTATAGTTGCTTTACAATATTGTATTAATTTCAAGTGTACAGCAAAGTGATTCATATAAATATATATATGCATATATATTCTCTTATAGATTCCTTTCCCTTATAGATTATTACAAGATATTGGGTATAGTTCCCTGTGTGAAAATTAAAAACAAAAACCACAAAGTCTCTGATGAAGCCAGTTAGAAGTTCAGGACTTCTGAGGCTCAGGTTTCTCACCTCTAAATTGGGGATAATAATAGTAGGTATTTCAGCAGGTTGTTTGATTAAATGAGACCATGTGTACACAGAGTTTTAAATTCATTTGAAGGATGTGGTTATAGACAAAGATTTGGTAATTTCTGATACTAGGGGGTAAGATATAGAACAAATGATTTTTGATTCCAAAACCACACATACTGGACAGCTTTGAGAGGTATATTGCATCTGCTTATAAATCAGTTCTGAATGGTTCAGAGTTGCAGATTTTCTCTGTTGGTCTTTGAAGAAGGCAACTCATGTCTCCTGGCATTAGGCAGGCCTAGTAGGGTATCTTCACACAGACATTAACATGCATTTACCTTTTCACTCCTTCCAAGTCATTCATTAAGGACGGTGAAACCTAAAGAGATATCAGTGTGACAAGGTGCTTATTTTTTATGATAGCAGATCAAAAACTTTTTGATTCAAGTTTCAAAACTGAATCTGAATGGCACTGAGCCAAAATTTTTTTTTTAATTTTATTGTTATTATTATTCTTTATGCATGTGTTAGTCACTCGGTCGTTTCTGACTCTTTGTGACCCCATGGATTGTGACCCCAGTAGGCTCCTCTGTCCGTGGAAGTTTCCAGCCAAGAATACTGGAGTGGATAGCCTTTACCTTCTCCAGGGGATCTTCCCATAGCAGGATTCGAACCTGGGTCTCCCACATTGCTGACAGACTTTATCATCTGAGCCACTAGGGAAGACATTTTATTCTTTATATATTCAACAACTCTTTATTAAGAACCTGTTAGGTTGGATCATATGAAATTGTCAGTGGTCTAACATGGGTACTTTTATTTTTTAATTTGTTGAACTTTTTATTTTGTACTGGAAGTATAGCTGATTATGATGTGATAGTTTCAGGTGGACAACAAAGGGATTCAGCCATACACATTTTTAAATGTTTTAAAATTGAAGTATACTTGGTTTACAACAGTGTTTATTCCCTAGTGCCTCAATGGTAAAGAATCTGCCTGCCAATGTAATGAATGTGGGTTCAATCCCAGTCCTAGGAAGATCCTCTGGAAAAGGAAATGTATCCCATTCCAGTATTGTTGCCTGTAGAACCTCATGGAGCCTAGCGTGCTATAGTCCATGGGGTCACAAAGAGTAGGACAAGACTTAATGATGGAACAACAGCAACAGCATGATTTGAAATGTTGTGTTAGTTTCAGGTAGATAGCACAATGATTCAGTTATACATACAGTGGTATCTGTTTTTTCAGATTCTTCAGTTCAGTTGCTCAGTCATGTCCAACTCTTTGCGACCCCATGAATCGCAGCATGCCAGGCCTCCCTATCCATCACCAACTCCCGGAGTCTACCCAAACCCATGACCATTGAGTTGGTGATGCCATCTAGACATCTCATCCTCTGTCATCCCCTTCTCCTCCTGCCCCATTCCTTCCCCAGCATCAGGGTCTTTTCCAATGAGTCAACTCTTCGCATGAGGTGGCCAAAGTATTGGAGTTTCAGCTTTAACATCAGTCCTTCCAATGAACACCTAGGACTGATCTCCTTTAGAACAGACTGGTTGGATCTCCTTGCAGTCCAAGGGACTCTCAAGAGTCTTCTCCAGCATCACAGTTCAAAAGCATCAATTCTTCGGTGCTCAGCTTTCTTCACAGTCCAACTCTCACATCCATACATGACTACTGGAAAAACCATAGCCTTGACTAGATGGACCTTTGTTGGTAAAGTAATGTCTCTGCTTTTGAATATACTATCTAGGTTGGTCATAACTTTCCTTCCAAGGAGTAAGCGTCTTTTAATTCCATGGCTGCAGTCACCATCTGCAGTGATTTTGGAGCACCCAAAAATAAAGCCTGACACTGTTTCCACTGTTTCTCCATCTATTTCCCATGAAGTGATGGGACCAGATGCCATGATCTTCATTTTCTGAATGTTGAGCTTGAAGCCAACTTTTTCACTCTCCTCCTTCACTGTCATTGAGAGTCTTTTTAGTTCCTCTTCACTTTCTGCCATAAGGGTGGTGTCATCTGCATATCTGAGGTTATTGTTATTTCTCCCGGCAATCTTGATTCCAGCTTGTGTTTCTTCTAGCCCAGCGTTTCTCATGATGTACTCTGCATATAAGTTAAATAAGTGGGGTGACAATATACAGCCTTGACGTACTCCTTTTCCTATTTGGAACCAGTCTATTGTTCCATGTCCAGTTCTAACTGTTGCTTCCTGAGCTGCATACAGGTTTCTCAAGAGGCAGGTCAGGTGGTCTGGTATTCCCATCTCTTTCAGAATTTCCCACAGTTTATTGTGATCCACACAGTCAAAGGCTTTGGCATAGTCAATAAAGCAGAAAAAGATGTTTTTCTGGAACTCTTTTGCTTTTCCAATGATCCAGATTCTTAGGTAATTACAAAATGCTGAGTATAGTTCCCTGTGCTGAGCCGAGAAATTTTTAAAACAGCATTCTTAGAGTATAATATATATTATATTACAACATATAATAATGAAATATTCATTAAGTGCAACCTTCTTATGTGCTTGGGTTGCTCATAAATTGATTAATGGCTTTCTAAGAAAAACGCCTTTTCAGGCCTGTCGTTAGCCAAATTATTGATCTGCATGACTGGTTTGAAAAGGAAAAGCAACATCCCTGGGCTACTTCTCCTTGGCTCTAGGTGCCTGATGGTCCTCTTGAGAAGCATTTTCTCTGACCTGCCTCAAAAGGTCAAGTGTTTTCATTGCATTTAGCAGAGGGGGCAGAGCTGTGTTCTCCTGAAATCTTTGAGCATCCACCTAAAGCCTCACGAGTCAAACTGTCTGCTTTTTTTTTTCTGGTCGTAAAGGAGAATATGTAAACTGTTTTCTCTATAAAAGAATTAATTATATTTATTCTCCGCAGGGTCTGGAGGGAGAAAGCGGTCCTTCAAATAAATAAATTGAGTCATTATTTATTAAGGAAGTGATGTGGTGGGGATTTCCTGGGAATAAGTAAGGGGCGTTGCAGGAGAGCAGGAGCATGTGCTGATCTCACTGTCAGGATCGTCCCAGAATCCTAGGAAGGAAACAAACAGGGACTAAAAATGATGCCACAGACTGTGGCCCACAGCTTTCCTAAGTCATCTGTGTAGACATCCTGTCCTCGCCCAGCAGGAGGTGAGGTGGCATCAGCACTGCCACCTGAGAACAACTGCAGCATCAGAAGATGCTGTGTCTGCGCTTCTATAACAAGGCATGGTACTGTGACATTGCCAGTGAAACCGGAAACTTGGCAAGATACTGCCTTTTGAGTTATCCAAGATGATGTGTTTTTAATAAAGTTTAGACTTGAGATGTTTATGTTTCTACTTGAAAGAGGGGCAAGGGGCATGGGTCAGGGAAGGGAAGGAAAATAAGGAGGGAGGGAAGGGAGTGAGGGGAACAGAATGGGTATTTTGTGGAAACAAAATCCTTATATTCTTAATAAATGAATGAGTTACTGAACTTTGAATCCTATTTAGAACAGGGATTGATGCCATTTCCCCTTTACACAGTTAGAAAGAAAAAAGTATTGACCGATTGATCCTTTTTAAGTGTATATTTTAAATAGGACATTTAAATAATCCTGCTATATAGATTTAGGAAGAGTCTCTGAAACAGCCTCATCTTAACTTTTGGTCCCATTGTATCATTGTCTATTCAAAACTAGATAACTAGATGTGACTCCCATTCTTGGAGTTTTCTGAACTCTTCTTCCTCTTTAAAAATGTAAGCCCTTTCTTCCTTCTCACTTACAGTGTTGATTCAGACCACCTTTCCCCTTTTAATCCAGAATCCATTTAAAAACTAAATGCTCTTTACTAATATTTTTATTTTTTTAATTTATTGGAGTGTAGTTGATTTATAATGTTGTGTTAGTTTCAACTGTATAGCAAAGTAAATCATATATTCACTCTTTAGATTATTTTTCCATATAGGATATTACCGAGTACTGAGTAGAGTTTCCTGTGCTATACAGTAGGTCCAAATTAGTTAGCTATTTCATATATAGTAGTGTGTATGCATCAATCCCAGTTGCCCAGTTTATTCCTCCCCTTCCACCCTGGTAACCAGTGCAGCAGATGGGTGGACCTAGAGGTTGTCATTTTGAGTAAAGTAAGTCAGAGAAAGACAAATTTCATAAGATACCAGTAGCTTTTATGTGGTATCTAAAAAAAAAAAAAAAAGTGGTACAGATGAACTAATTTACAAATCAAATGGTCACAGATGTAGAATACTAATTTTTTAAAACATCATATTTCAAT
Organism: Ovis canadensis; assembly: GCF_042477335.2. NCBI lineage: Eukaryota > Metazoa > Chordata > Mammalia > Artiodactyla > Bovidae > Ovis > Ovis canadensis. Next base: position 84,023,187 of record NC_091247.1, read on the forward strand.
CCTGTAAATTTCTATTTATCTGTCTCTTCTTTATATGCTTAGTTATAAATATGTCCCAGTTTTCATAAGACAATCTTAGTTTAGATATACTATAATTATTAATAGTGCCCTCTTCCAATCACCAAGTGTTGCAGTTTGGAGTATGAATTGTATGGTAACTCTGTTTATAAATTAAGTATGAATGGAAATGAGCACAATAGTTTATAGACTTTTTTTCTAATCTTTCAAAAAATTAAACTAGACTCACCTCTCATAATTTTCTAATACCATTCGAAAACAAAACAAGCACCAAAAAAAGTTAAGAGGCCTAACTTTCTAATATCATTTCAGATCACTTAAACATTTTAGGATATTTCTGAGTCCCTGCAATGCACTTAAAGTTTAGTTAAGCACTCCTGCAAGTTGCTTGGGCAAGACAGTTTTATCTTTGTTGTATTTTCCTCTCCAAAATCTGGGCAGAAAGACAAATGATTATCAAGTTGCAGATGTTTTGATCATATGGTCCCTTATAATGCCACTCTATTAATTTTACATTATGCTGCTTCTTGGTACTTAAATTTTGCCTTACAAATATGGTGGAATGAGTGTTAATAGGATTTTAAACTGAGGATTTTAAAAAGAGGATTTTGACGGGCAAGTAAGCCAGAAACCCAGGTTTGTTTTACGTCAGATAGATTAATCACTCAGAATTATTTTTAGTCAAAGAAATTAATCCTTAAAAAGAAACAGGTAAGGAAAGAATTTGAGGCTTATTTAAGAAATAAATGATTATTCTATTTGTAAGACCTTTTGAGGGCAGCAATTTCTTATATGAGTCTATTAAAGCCTTAAGTTCCTCCTAATTTGTATTTAAAATTGTGATAAATGAAATATTGATAAAAATCAGGATGATTAATTATCAAGTAGATACTATATTATGGATGTCAGTGTTTATAGATTTTCAGGAAAAATGATCATCAGCTTTTTAATTTGCCTTTGACAAAAACACTAGAAACTCTTGGCAAAGAAAGCATTATAGTGATGTTGCTTTATAAAGAATTAAGATTATTTCTGTAAATATTCTCAAGTCAATAACCTTTGAGTCTATCTATAGGTAGTTCATTTTAGCTGTTATTTGATCAAATGAATTTTACGTTATAAAAACTCTCGAACTAAAATCTCAGTAGTGATGGAATGGAATATGACTCTGACTTCTTGAACAATGCTAAATGTCTTAATTTTTAATCTTTAAATATGGATTATAGAAACTACTCTAAGTGTGTAAAAGGTTGTTCTAGGGACTAAATATTTATATTTATACTATGTATATTAATGAGCTGAGCCACAAGGGAAGCCCAAGAATACTAGAGTGGGTAGCCTATCCCTTCTCCTGCAGATCTTCCCGACCCAGGAATTGAACCAGGGTCTCCTGGGAAGCCACATATATGTATTGGTGACTCAGGTGGTAAAGAATCTGCCTGCAATGGGGGAGACCTGGGTTTAAATCTCTGGGTCAGGAGGATACCCTGGAGAAGGAAATGGCAACACACTCCAGTACTCTTGCCTGGGAAGTCCCATGGACAGAGGAGCCTGGTGGGCTACAGTCCACGGGGTCACAGAGAGTCAGACACGACTGAGCAACCAACTCTCAGTTTCACTGTCATGTGTATATTACTTTGCTGTTGTTTAGTCGCTCACATGATAAATGGAATACACTATGTAAGTGGCATTTATACAACCATCATTTTTGTACATTTGATATTAAATTAATTCCATATTGCTCAGAGTTGGTTTAATGGCAACTTGTTAAGGCATAATTGTGTGAAAATTATGTCTTCCTTTTCCTTCAACAAACATTTGTGGATTGCTTATACCTACTATGGGATAGTTCCTAAAAAGTTATTTAAAAAAAAAAAAAGTTCTCTCATTCAGAAGCTTAGCTGATAAACAATGAAATACCTTGAAAACCCTGCTCTCATATTCTGCAAAGGCACAGAGCAGCCTTCTGAAATCATTACTAATTCGGCCTTTTCTGAGCTCATTCAGTGAAGTGTAACAGGAGAAAGAAGAGTCAAAGAAATTGATTTGCTGGTTAAGAATATATGAATCTTATGAATAAATGTTGTATCAACTTTAGCAGCAAACATCATGCATGAGCCTTTTCATTTTCATAGCAATTCAGCAGCAGATTCTAAAGTGACAAATGAGTGTCATGATAACTCAGTTACAGACAGCAGAAGCTTAATCAATGCTTGTGAATTGATGAAATGAGTAGGAAACGCTTTACGTACCAATTTCTTATGTGATTCATAACTTAGATGGTAATCCACAGACTCTACTCCTTAATGAGAGCCTTCTATATAATCAGACCACTATCTATGTCAAACTTGAGGCTCTCTTTTCTGATGAACAGAATTCCAGATAGAATGGATGTAAATGGTCATAGTTGACTTGTGCAGACCATATACCAGAAGAGCAGATGCATTCTTTAGCAGATGGTTTCTATGCATTCTTTAGCAGATGGTTTTTCTATGCAATATTAAAGTAATTATTTGAAAGACAAAAATCCAGCTGTTGGATTTCTATGACAGAAATAGGTATATACTGGGACTTTTTGACTGGAAAAACAAGGTTCATATTCCCTTTAATTTGTAGATGAGAAAATTGAGACAGTGGGATCATAAGTAGGTGTATGATCTTGAAAAACAGGTGGAAACAAACATAACTCAGGGTATCCAATAGTCAAATCAGGGATTTTACAGGCTTCACCTTTGGTTTGCATACCGCTTTCTCACTCTTCAATCCCTCCACCTGCATGATAAGAATGAGAAGTCCAGGGGGACAGGCCATCGGGGTGAAGGGATAAAAGCTGTTGTTGACTAATAGCTAAATTGGCTAATTTTCTTTTGGGCAGTGACTGACAAAATGTTCTGAGGGCAGAGGAAGAGAAGAGGTCAGCCACATTTGATTTTAATGCATTTTCATTTCATCAAATGCTCTTTTGAGGAGGCTTTTAAAAGATCAAGTTTAAAAAATACTGAAAATGGAGGAAAATGTCCCTTTTAAGTATGATCTCGTATGTTACACGATCCATCAAACCATTCTTCACTCTTCTTAACCATGAGACACACATCAAAATGATACAGGAGGAAATGTTAAGAGTTTAAAGAGACCTAACTTTGCTTAGCTGATGGCTAAGTGATAGTGATTTCCTTATTATTTAATAAATTTTTAAGCTTGGACAGATCCCAATCTTCTTCATTTTTAACATCTGATTATAATGTGATGTGAATTTGTTGAGGGTTATCCATAGCTTGAAAGATACATGAAGTGACAAAGAAATAGACAATGTGTGAAGAAAGCTATCAGGTAATCCCAGGTAAAGTAGACCAGCCAACTAACTACAGAAGTGATGTGGGATATAATGGTTTGGGGAATCATGTAATGTTGGAGGATAAAGTTGACCCCTCTTTGTCTGGCCAATACTTGAATCAGTATTTTGATGAACACATTTCATGTTTACTGAGTTTGAATTGAATGATGGAATAATTTTTCAAAATTTTTCCTTGGAGAAAATTGATTATCTACAAGTATATATCTACAAATACATGATGGGACATTTAAGTTAAAAATAAGAAAACACCTTCAAATGTACAGGCTGTGCCTTTAGAGAACATGAAGATGATGATAACCATGATAGCGAATACTATGTTTATTAAGTCCCAACTCTATGCATGGGTCTCTTCTTGATAGTTTACCTACATTTTGCCTTTTTGCAACAGTTTTACAAGGGAGGTACCATAATCCCCATTTAATAGATGGAGAAGCCATCCACATATTCAGGAAAACATTGATTAAATACTTCCTATTTGATCAAAAGTCACAAACTTCAATGTATTGAACATGGATAAGAGTTGTTCCTAGATCTTAAGGCTGCATTTGTTAGTTTGTTGCACTGTTTGCCTTCATGGATGTTAAATGCACCTCATAGTATATGGCACATTCTGGATTTTCAAATAATAGTATCTGATTTTAATGTTTTTTAAGTATGGCCTATAGAGAAGTGATGACATTTTAATTAATTGCAAACCATTGCTTTCCTGAAATACCACGTAAACTTTTGAAATCTGTGCTGATAAAACACTATTTTTGGATGGAACAGGAGTGTGAAGGAGAAGAAAGTTAAAGATTCAGAGGAAACTGCAATGTTGAGCTTGTATCAGAGGTACTGTGGTCAGTTCTTAGTGCCACTTATTAATAGGGACAGACAAACTCTCCCAAGAAGGATGATCAAAATTGTGAAATATCTAGAAGTCATGTTCTAAAAGAATCAATTGATAAGCGTGTAGAAGAATTGGGATTTAGGTCTTCATAATCATTTCCTTCAGACATTGAAGGCCTAGCCCTTTGGAGGAGTTGTTTATATATCCAGCAAAGCAGAATGATGGCTACTGGAGGGAGATTGAATGAAGATTTCTGCCTAACATTGGAAGCTTTATGCCAGGCAGAACTACTCATGCATGAGCTGCCTAGTGAGGCATACCTACTTTCATTCATTTAATTGTTTGCTTAGGAAACATGTGTTAAACCTCTCCAATAAAGAACACATGGCTTAGAGAGTGATCGATAAGGCCAAAACTGGCTCAGCCAGGAAACAAAGGAAGTTCCAAAAGTTAATTGAATAGCAACTGGAAAGGTCCATGCTGCAGAGAACTGAAGAAAAGAATAAAAGCCTAATGACATAAAATGAGGATAGTGAGTCCCTGAATCCCACTGCCTCTGAGCAGAGTGAAGCACAGCAAAATTAAATAGAGTTAATGTTGAGCAATTTGTATCTTATTCCAAATGGTATGACCTGCTGGAGGCTTCATGAACACCTGCTAATTGTTCCTCTTAGGAAACAGAAAATTCTCATTGTAATTACAGGGGTCTTGTAAAATAATTTGTCACTTTGATTTCTCTCGGTTGTGAAATAATGCCATCCTCATACCCTCCTATAAACAGAAGCATGCCAGAAATTAAAGACCTTCTTATTGTGTCTACCTGTATTACCTTTTCAGCTGAGCATTCCTATCTTACCTTCCAAATCCAGTGTCTTGGAAGCTGAAAGCTTTCCAGTAGCTATTTTATAACAGTCACAAATCTATTGATTCAGTTTAAGTTCAAGGAACTATAAATTCAAGAATTAACTATAAGTAAATTCTTTACCCGGAGCACCAATGTTTCATTCAAACATCTCAATAAAAGGTCGAGGAGACCTAGAGACTGTCTTACAAAGTAAAGTAAGTCATAAAGAGAAAAACAAATATCATATAATATCACTTATATGGAATCTAGAAAAATGATACAGATAAACTTATTTGCAAAGCAGAAATAAGAGATACAGATATAGAAAACCAATGTATGGATACCAAGAGGAGGAGGGAAGGTGGTATGAATTGGGAGTTTGGGATTGGCGTATATATATATACAGGAGCTATGTAAATATAAAATAGGTAACTAAAGAAAACGTGGGGGCTTCCCTGGTGGTTCAGCAGTAAAGAATCCACCTGCAATGCAGGAGATTCAGTTCATCATGAGACACAAGTTCAATCCCTGGGTTGGGAAGATCCCCTAGAGGAGGGCATGGCAACCCATTCTGGTGTTCTTGCCTGGAGAATCCTGTGGACAGAGGAGCCTGGCGGACTCCAGTCCATAGAGCCGCAAAGAGTTGGATACAACTGAAGTGACTGAGAACAAGAGAACCTACCGGATAGCACAGGGAAATCTATTCAATCCTCTTTGGTGACCTAAATGGGAAGAAAATCCAAAAAAGGGGAAATACATGTGTATATAGCTGACTCACTTTGCTGGACTGCAGAAACTAGCACAACATTGCAAAGTAACTGTACTCCAATAAAAGTTAGTTAAAAGAAAAAGTTGAAGAGAAAAAAAGAACAACTTCCAGTAAATAACCGTCCCAAGTGCTGAACACAGAAGGCACTTGTTATGACACTTATACACATTTCTGAATTTTAATATGTAACAATATATATATTTTCCTTATTGGTTACACTCAGTAGATAAAAATATTGGTGTTATTTCTGGACAGACTCATAAATAGCTTTTGGTTTTACTTAGACAGAAATAGTCTAGATTTATATGGGGCATTATACCCAATATGATTGGAGGCAGTTTGTGAGATTCAGAGCCAGCTAATTCTTGCTTTTTTACTTATGGGTTATGTGATCTTGGCAAAGTTACTGAGTCTTGGTTTCTTTCTCTGCAAAGTGGGGATAATAATAATACTTACCTTGTACAATTGTAGTGAAGATAAATTAACTTAGATAGTACATGGGAGTGGTTTAGTAAAGTCCTTGGTGCATAGTTAGCGTGTAGTCTAAACCAACAACTCTTAAATTGTGCTGAGTCAACAGAATCACCTGAATGGGTTTCTAAAAATACAGGTGCCCAGACATTTCCATGGGAGTTTTTGATTTGGTAGTTGGAGAGATGAAGCTCAGATATTTAGAATCATTTCTGTAGAAAATTCTGATGTATACCAAGTTGAAAATCACTTGTTGATGATTTTGAATTTTTCCTCTTTCCCAGCTTAGCTCAGTTCCAACAAGTTTACTTGGCCTGCTTAAAGTGTAAAGAAAGGGGGAAAAAATTAAGTTTTCCGTGTGATAGCACTTGTTTCCATGGATACATATTTAACCTCTCCTTTCCAATCAAACTCTCTTCTGTTCTCTGTTATTATCATGGTTTTTTCAGCCCTGTCCCCACCAGGAAATCCATGCTGTCAGTATGCTGTGAGTATACAGAGCAGTGACATTAAAAAACTTAAGATATCATGGTGAGGAGTGAGGCAAATACCACCATCAGTTTTCCAGTGTAATGAAAATAAAACACAACTATGAAATATTGAGGAAATATTACAATTTAATGTCTATTTTACATGCCACTATAATTTTCAGATTAAAAATAGTTCCGTTTCAGAAAACCACTTAAGGTAATAGACTTACCAGGGTTTGAGGAATTCTGGATTCAAATTACAAATGGAGCATGATTGATTTTTTCAATTGATAGTCTCTATCTTTTAAAAAATCCCAATGCAGAATAATATTTTTGGTAAGTATTTGTATCTTTCAAATTATTGTTTTTAATTGTTGGCATAGAGCTGTGTGTGTTTTTGTTTTAAAGGACGTTGAGTCAACTCATAATTAACCAATAGCTGTGTAAGAGTTGTTGTAGGTTTTCACTAGTAAAATTTGCCTTCAGTCTTTTATTTTTATCAGTGTCTAGTTTGTCAGTGATTTGTTGACATGAGTCAGAATTCTACTCTAGTCTAAACCCAAACAGCTGTTTTCCCTAACTCAGAAAAATATGAGTCATAAAGTCAGTATGATTACATGATATAGGTAGCTTAGTTTATTACCACTGCCTTCTCTCAGTTTGAGAAGTGATGGATACTGTCCATCCCCAGCTTGGAGTAAATGTCAGAAAGAAATTGAACAAGAGAAGTTAGAAAATGGTATCTCTACTTGAATAAAGGAGCATTAACCTTGTCTCTGCCAAAGATGTCTTCAGAGAAGCTGAATTTCTAAATAACCTACAAACTTAATTCTGGGAGAATTCATGTTCAGTGTTATTGATACTACTAAAATAAGTTATTAGTTTAAGAAAAAATTTGAACATATACTGCAAGCCAGTGAACAAAGTAAACAAGTACTCTGTCCTCATGGAGATTATATTTGAGTGGAAGGAAGTGTAAATAAATAACTTAGAAAGTGACAACATAAGGCAGGGTAATAGAGCTATAGAGAGTTTTAGGGATAGCAAGGGCCCTGAAACCTGGTTGTTTTTTCTGATCCTAATGAGATTGAAGTTAGATGTTGGCCACTCTGAGATGCTGGACTAGTACTGGGTAATATATGAAAACACAAAGTAGGGCTGGGAAGTGCTTTCAATGTAGTTGTGTAGGGGCCCCCTGCATGTGAAACAACATATCTATTTGAAAATATGTTCAGAGCAGATGTGAAAAGAAGCAGAGTGAAGAGGGCTATATACGAATTCTAGAAGGCAAAGTTTGCAGGAAGAAATTGGCATTGGTCTTATGTATTCCTGTGTTCATTTTGTAGTAGTTTTCCTCTTATGAATTATCTTCCAATCAGGTGAACTTGTTAGAAAGGCAAATTCCTGACCCCATTTCAGACCTATTGAATCAGGAACTGGGGCCCTGTAGTCTGTGTCTCATAGGACCACCTGGTCATTCTGAAGCCTAGCTTCTTCTTTTTTTTTTTAATGTAGCCATTCATGGTTTTTTTTTTTACTTGAAATATGCTTTTAATTTTTTAATATAAATTTATTTATTTTAATTGGAGGCTAATTACTGTACAATATTGTATTGGTTTTGCCATACATTAACATAAATCACTGGTGTATGTGTGTTCCCCATCCTGAACCCCCCTCCCGCCTCCCTCCCCATACCATCCCTCTGGGTCATCCCAGTGTATCAGCCCCAAGCATCCTGTTTCATGCATCAAACCTGGACTGGCAATTCATTTCACATATGATATTTTACATGTTTCAATGCCATTCTCTCAAATCATTCCACCCTTGCCCTCTTGCAGAGACCAAAAGACTGTTTTATACATCTGTGTCTCTTTTGCTGTCTCACATACAGGGTTATCGTTCCCCATCTTTCTAAATTCCATACATATGTGTTAGTATATTGTATTGGTGTTTTTCTTTCTGGCTTACTTCACTCTGTATAATCAGCTCCAGTTTCATCCACCTCATTAGAACTGATTCAAATGTATTCGTTTTAATGGCTGAGTAATACTCCATTGTGTATATGTACCACGGCTGTCTTATCCATTCGTCTGCTGATGGACATCTAGGTTGCTTCCATGTCCTGGCTATTATAAACAGTGCTGCGATGAACACTGGGGTACATGTGTCTCTTTCAATTCTGGTTTCCTCGGTGTGTATGCCCAGAAGTGGGATTGCTGGGTTGTATGGCTTTTCTATATCCAGATTTTAAGGAATCTCCACACTGTTCTCCATAGTGGCTGAACTAGTTTGCATTCCCACCAACAGTGTTAGAGGGTTCCCTTTTCTCCACAACCTCTCCAAGAGTTATTGCTTGTAGACTTCTGGATAGCAGCCATTCTGACTGGCGTGAAATGGTACCTCATTGTGGTCTTGATTTGCTTTTCTCTGATAATGAGTGATGTTGAGCATCTTTTCATGTGTTTGTTAGCCATCCGTATGTCTTCTTTGGAGAAATGTCTGTTTAGTTCTCTGGCCCATTTTTTGATTGGGTCGTTTATTTTTCTGGAATTGAGCTGCATAAGTTGCTTGTATATTTTTGAGATTAATTATTTGTCAGTTGCTTCATTGCTATTGTTTTCTCCCATTCTGAAGGCTGTCTTTTCACCGTGCTTATAGTCTCCTTTGCTGTGCAAAAGCTTTTAAATTTAATTAGGTCCCATTTGTTATTTTTGCTTTTATTTCCAATATTCTGGGAGGTGGGTCATAGAAGATCTTGCTGTGATTTATATCAGAGAGTGTTTTACCTATGTTCTTCTCTAGGAGTTGTATAGTTTCTGGTCTTACATTTAGATCTTTAATCCATTTTGAGTTTATTTTTGTGTGTGGTGTTAGAAAGTGATCTAGTTTCATTCTTTTACAAGTGGTTGACCAGTTTTCCCAGCACCACTTGTTAAAGAGATTATGTTTTCTCCATTGTATATTCTTGCCTCCTTTGTCAAAGATAAGGTGTCCATAGGTGCATGGATTTATCTCTGGGCTTTCTATTTTGTTCCATGAATCTATATTTCTGTCTTTGTGCCAGTACCATACTGTCTTGATGACTGTAGCTTTGTAGTATAGTCTGAGGTCAGGCAGGTTGATTACTCCAGTTCCATTCTTCTTTCTCAAGATTGCTTTGGCTATTTGAGGTTTTTTAAATTTCCATACAAATTGTGAAATTATTTGTTCTAGTCCTCTGAAAAATACCGTTGGTAGCTTGATAGGGATTGCATTGAATCTATAGATTGCTTTGGGTAGTATACTCATTTTTACTATATTGATTCTTTGAATCCATGAAAATGATATATTTTCCCATCTATTTATGTCATTTTTTATTTCTTTCATCAGTGTTTTATAGTTTTCTATATATAGGTCTTTTATTTCTTTAGGTAGATTTATTTCTAAGTATTTTATTCTTTTCGTTGCAATGGTGAATGGAATTGTTTCCTTAATTTTTCTTTCTGTTTTCTCATTGTTAGCGTATAGAAATGCAAGGGGTTTCTGTGTGTTAATTGTATTTCATGCAACTTTACTATATTCATTGATTAGCTTTAGTAATTTTCTGGTGGAGTCTTTAGGGTTTTCTATGTAGAGAATCATGTCATCTGCAAACAGAGTTTTACTTCTTCTTTTCCAATCTGGATTCCTTTTATTTCTTTTTCTGCTTTGATTGCTGTGGCTAAAATGTCCAAAACTATGTTGAATAGTAGTGGTGAGAGTGGGCACCCTTGTCTTGTTCCTGACTTTAGGGGAAATGCTTTCAATTTTTCACCATTGAGGATAATGTTTGCTGTGGGTTTATCATATATGGCTTTTATCATGTTGAGGTATGTTCCTTCTATGCCTGCTTTCTGGAGGGTTTTTATCATAAATGGATGTTGGATTTTGTCAAAGGCTTTCTCTGCATCTATTGAAATAATCATATGGCTTTTATCTTTCAATTTGTTACTGTGGTGTATTGCATTGATTGATTTGTGGATATTCAAGGATCCTTGCATACCTGGGGTAAAGCTCACTTGGTCATGATGTATGCTCTTTTTAGTATGTTGTTGGATTCTGATTGCTAGAATTTTGTTAAGGATTTTTGCATCTATGTTCATCAGTAATATTGGCCTGCAGTTTTCTTTTTTTGTGGCAAATTTGTCTGGTTTTGGTATTAGGGTGATGGTGGCCTAATAGAATAAGTTTGGAAGTTTACCCTCCTCTGCAATTTTCTGGAAGAGTTTGAGTAGGATAGGTGTTAGCTCTTCTCTAAATTTTTGGTAGAATTCATTTGTGAAGCTGTCTGGTCCTGGGCTTTTGTTTGCTGGAAGATTTCTGATTACAGTTTTGATTTCCACAGTTGTGATGGGTCTGTTAAGATTTTCTATTTCTTCCTGGTTCAGTTTTGGGAAGTTATACTTTTCTAAGAATTTTCCCATTTCTTCCAAGTTGTCCACTTTATTGGCATATAGTTGCTGATAGTAGTCTCTTATGATCCTTTGTATTTCTGTGTTGTCTGTTGTGATTTCTCCATTTTCACTTATAGTTTTGTTGATTTGATTCTTCTGTTTCTTGATGAATCTGGCTAATGATTTGTCTATTTTATTTATCTTCTCAAAGAACCAGCTTTTAGCTTTGTTGATTTTTGCTATGGTCTCCTTTGTTTCTTTTTTATTTATTTCTGCTCTAATTTTTATGATTTCTTCCCTTCTACTAACCCTGGGGTTCTTCATTTCTTCTTTTCTAGTTGCTTTAGGTTTAGAGTTAGGTTGTTTATTTGATTTTTACCTTGTTTCTTGAGGTAAGCTTGTATTGCTATGAACCTTCCCCTTAGCACTGCTTTTACTGAATCCCATAGGTTTTGGGTTGTTGTGTTTTCATTTTCATTCATTTCTAAGCATATTTAGATTTCTTTTTTGATTTCTTCTGTGATTTGTTGGTATTCAGAAATGTGTTGTTTAGCCTCCATATGTCTGTATTTTTAATAGTTTTTTTCCTGTAGTTGACATCTAATCTTACTGCATTGTGATCAGAAAAGATGCTTGGAAAGATGTCAATATTTTTGAACTTACCAAGGCTAGATTTATGGCCCAGGATGTGATCTACCCTGAAGAAAGTTCTGCGTACACTTGAGAAAAAGGTGAAATTCATTGCTTTGGGGTGAAATGTCCTATAGATTTCAATTAGTTCTAACTGGTCCATTGTATCATTTAAAGTGTGTTTCCTTGCTAATTTTATTAGTTGATCTATTCATAAGTGCGTGTGAGGTAGTAAAGTCTCCCCCTATTATTGTGTTACTGTTAATTTCCCCTTTAACACTTGTTAGCATTTGCCTTACATATTGCAGTGCTCCTATGTTGGATGCATATATATTTATAATTGTTATATCTTCTTCTTGGATTGATCCTTTGATCATTATGTAGTGTCCTTCTTTGTCTCTTTTCATGGCCTTTATTTTAAAGTCTATTTTATCTGATATGAGTATTGCTACTCCTGCTTTCTTTTGGTCTCCATTTGCATGAAATATCTTTTCTTAGCCCTTCACTTTCAGTCTGTATGTGTCCCTTGTTTTATAAAACATATCTTAAAGTCACATATCAATGACTTCTGATGATCTGCCTGGAAAGCCCCTTTTCATTTTTCCAGGGACCACTTCAGTGCTACTCTCTGTGGAGCCTTCTCCTGACTCTCCCTTGAGAGTTCCCACTTCATAACTTTGCACCAATAATGTGTCTCTCTGACCAGTCAAATGAGAGATCTTGATGCATAGGGAGTGCTTTATTTGTGTGTCTATTTCTAGCTCTGGCACATGTTCCCTTTCCTATTGCCACAATCTTTGCATTGGTACACATCACTGAAGGTTTTATTTTAAGGTGCAAACAATCCATTAGAATGTGACTTGACACACAGGCCTTGTGTGTACAACAGATGGAACCACTTAGCAGAGAATCTCATCGGCACTTTGTGACTTTCCAAAATGCCAACAAATGGTATCCTGAGAATTTGTTGTTGTCACTGGGATTACAGCATCATTTTTTCACACTCCAGTTATGTTCCCTTTCTGCACATTTATATCCTTTTTTTTTTTTTCAGTAAACTATCTTAAAGAGTTGTTTAGATTTTTCATGAAATTGGGATATAAAAACCAGAAAACCCTATTATTATTAAAGAATATCCCAAAACCTTATTCGAATCATGACTGGTGACAGGACAAGGTGGAATCAGAAGTCAGTAATCTCAAATTTGGGAAGTTTTGAAACCTCAGCTGTTAAATGGAAATCCCTGAGGCCCTCAAGTGTAACTAGTATTGGAATTACAAATGCACCTGCTCAACCCAGTGCATTTCATTCATAAATAGATTTAAAGATGCTGGGAGCAGATTCTGAGAAATCAATAACCCAGTCCTTAGGAGACCATACTGATCTTATTCACCAGGTTTTTCCTCTCTAATATTTCTAACAAGGTCATCTAGTTTTTTGTTTTCTAAATTTATTTAAAAAAAACAAAGTTAATTTATTTTATATTTGTACATAAGAGTGTTTATGGAATATCCACTTTTTCCTTAACTCTGCATTTATGTTCAGATTGACTAAACTCACTGACGTTCACAGTGGTTTAGGAATAGTATATGGGTGTATTCACATTCTAAAGCTTCTGCACCAAACTAAAGGAAAACGTACTGCCCCCGACCCCCACCCCCAAAAAACTGAGTGAAATAAGTTGACTTGATGAGCTGCATCTCCTCTTTCTGTTCATCTGTACTTGTATGTTGATTTCAGAATCATTTTGTTTGGCCCTTGTAATAATTTCAGTATTATCCGTTGTTTTTTAAATTAGATTATGGTTGCTTTACAGTGATGTGTTAGTTTCTACTGTACAACAACATGAATCAGCTATATGTGTGTGTTTGTGTGTGTATATATATCCTCTCCCTTGTGAGTGTCTCCCCACCCCAATCCCACCCATCTAGGCCATCACAGAGCACCAAACTGAGCTTCCTGTGCTATACAGAAGCTTCCCACTAACTGTTTTACGCATGGTAAGGAATATGTGTCAGTGCCACTCTCTCAGTATTATTAACCATTTTGATTGCAATATATTTCACTGATCCATGGACTCTCTGTCAGCCTTGGTCACTGTATCACCAATAGCCAATATGTTTATGAAATTACCAGTTCAACGGTTAATTTTATCAAATACAACTTTTTATGAATTGATCACCTGGGTACAATGTTGGCCTCTATAATTATATAAAAGTACAATCTGAGATTCATAGATACGTCATTTTTGTGTAATGCTGGAATTTTTAGTTTATATTGCATATTGTGGATATTACTATTATATTATTATTTGTAATTCCCATATGACTTACGTACCAATTTAGACTTTTTGCTATGGGTCGACTTAGAAGTTCTATATGGTCTTAAGACATGGTAGAGAAATTTTTTCTACAAGCTGATATTCTTGCAGTCATGCTTATAGCTATTTTAAAAAAGAAACAAACTTTGAGAATGGAATAATTTTGGTGTGAAAGTTCATGATCTCGGCTAAATTTTTATCATGCTTAAACAAAGAAAATATGTTCCTAATTTTAATATCTATAATGAGTGAAGCAGACTTTTTATACAAGACTTATTTATTAGTATTTAAGCAAATTCCAAATTCATACACAATGCTCAAATTAATAGGAAAAATTCCTCTAATCCCTTAAGCTCTTTGAATGTCTCTTGGTTTTTTCCAGTGAAGTGAATGCATTGCTTTGTGGAGGTATCTAAACTTATTCAAGTGGTGTTTCTTTTAGTCAATTGCTTTTTCTCCCCCAATGCTCAAGTGGCAAGTCTACTTACTTCTCAGTTTCCTTATGCCCTTGAACTGCAGAAGAAAATCAAGTCTAGTTCAGAATCGTGCCAGTCTGAATGGATCCTGGCTCATAGACCAAATATGTTTTTATTGACCATGATCAGCACAAACCAACATGTCTATTTTCATCATGCATACCATGTCAAGGAGTTCTAGATACTCAGAGAGGTTTTCTTTATAATGGAAACTCAGATCCTGCTTAGGGAACAAAAGACTTTCATATGATATTTTTTCCATGAAGCTTTTGAATACAAAACCTATAAACTTTTTCTACATAGAAGGTTTATAATATACAATTTAAATTGGCCTGAGATCACTGCAATTACTTGTCTTGGTTGCATGTCCAGATTCATTTCTTGATAGAAACTTTCTCAATTAAAAGAAGCTTTTGAATATTTCTTCACTTTTGTTAATGGAGTATAACCATGTGCCGAAGGGTACATAGAATTAGGGTGAAATTTAGATAAGTTCATATCTCTGGGACCCCATTACTGGAAAATAGTCTCTAATATGACTGGTACTCCAACTACATGAAAAGATAAGTGTTCCAGAAGTTTCATTTTGCATAAAAGAGTGCCATTAAAGACACAGGATCCATTTTTATTTGTCTTTATTTGTTCAGACCAATTCTTCAGTTAGAGATCATGATTTAGGGCTGCATTTAAAGCTGCATATCAGCATTAAAATTCACAGTGCTTTTTCCCTTTCCTAAAGCTAGTTCAGAGCCAACACAATTGCATCTTGCAAATGTAGACAGAAAGTCAGTTGAAACAGATTTAGACCATTGAAATTCATAGGAGTGTTCCTGGGAAAAAAATAGTTATTTATCTATCTCACTCAGTCCAAGTCAGTGTCATCAAGGCAGCAACCTTGACCAACCTTCTGCTTATTCAAAATTGGTTTGTTTGGGAATTTAAAATAGTAAAAAAATGAAATGTGAATCATATTATTAAGCTGATGAGCATTATATTAACAGACTGAAAAAGGAAAAGTCATATGATCATCTCAATAGGTGTGGAAAAGCAATGACTAAATCCAACATCCGTTCCTAATAAAAACTTTCCAAAAAACTAGAAATAAAAGGAAAGGTCTTCAGCCTAATAAAGGAAATTGATGGGAAACTTAAAACTCACATCCCGCTTAACAGTGAAAGACTGAATGCTTTTTCCCTAAGATTTGGAACAAGGCAAGGATATCTGATTTCACTAATGTTGTTTAATGTTATCCTGGAAATTCTAGCCAAGGAAATAAAGGAAGGGAACAAAAGGCATCCAGATTGGAAAAGCAGAAGGAAAAGCCTGTATTCACAGACAATGTGATTGTCTATATTGAAAATCCAATGGAATCTGCGAAAGTAGAACTCCTAAAAGTAGTAAAGGAATTTTGAAAGTTTGCAGAGTACGAGATCAATATGCAGAAATTAATTGTATTTCTATATAGCAGTAAATGCAAAGTAACATTAGAAAACCAATACCATCAAAAATAAATACACGTTAAATACGTTCAGTTTGTTGTATGTTAATGGTACCTCAAAAACTGGAACAATAGACCTTGAGAATATGAGATTAATTGTGAAAAATTATAAGATAAAAAACTAACCTATACTTGCCACAAATGATAAAGTCTAATACTATGTCTAACAAGCCATAATTCCAAACCTAAAGGTAAGAGCTTCAGTTGTATTTATGGGATCAGCTTGGTATCCAGTACCGTCGTGTATTTTTTAATGAATGTAGTCCACTGGTTTTGGAATTAGGAGTCCATTCTTAAAAATACTTGTGAAATTTGCAGGATACATAAAGAGAATCTTTCTATAGTAAAAATAGTACCTGTCTTTACTGTTCATTATGGTGACTTTGGGAATTTGATCCCTTGTAAAGTAAATATAATCTATACTTGTAGCTTTCAACCTTACGAATAAGCAAATGGAGTGATTCAAAGTGCCCTATTAATAAGAGATAAAAGTGGGTAGAAATAAACTCTGCAAATGTGCTCCTGAAGTGATGCTTCTGTACACTTTGCAACAAGGCAGGGGTGACTTGCATGTTTCCGATACGAAGTAGATGGCAGATGGTCTGAAGGTAAATTCTAAACCATGAATTCTATGCTTAGCCTAGAAAGAGGATCCTGATTTAACAAATCAAAAGAAGTGAAAAGGAGCTATATCACATACACATGGAATTTAGAAAGATGGTAACGATAACCCTGTATGCGAGACAGCAAAAGAGACACAGATATTTAGAACAGTCTTTTGGACTCTGTGGGAGAGGGAGAGGGTGGGATGATTTGGGAGAATGGCATTGAAACATGTATAATATCATATATGAAATGAGTCACCAGTCCAGGTTCGATGCATGATACTGGATGCTTGGGCCTGGTGTACTGAGACGACCCAGAGGGATGGTACAGGGAGGGAGGAGCAAGGGGGGTTCAGGATGGGGAACATGTGTATACCGGTGGTGGATTCATGTTGATGTATGGCAAAACCAATATAATATTGTAAAATAATTAGCCTCCAATTAAAATAAATAAATTTATATTAAAAAATAATAATAGAAATTCAACAATAAAAAAAGGAGCTATATCTCTTTGAGAGAGAAGGGACTAGAAGCAAAGCAGAAAGAGAAGAGCTAGGTCATGACCCCATGCATTTGTTCCCTTTCACATGCTTCCCTTTGTATTCATTGATTCATATTTGATGCAGAAAAATTGAACACTTTTTGAGCTTCTGAAGATGGTAAAGGCACCTTGGTGTTATTTTTGTTGTAGATTCTAAAAGATATTTTTGTAGGAAAAAATAATAAGAAACCTGTTTTGCAATCACAGTATTCAAAACAAAGTCTATTTTTAACATTTTAATTATATAAGTAATCTGTGTTCATTTTAGAAAAAAATAAAAGATAAAGAGAACAAAAAATATAAAAACTTAAATCCTCTTATAATTCTACTATTTGGGGATATAGTTCTCATTACTTTATGGATGTCTTTCCAGATGTCTCCTGTGTTTGTGTGTGTGTAATATACAGAGATTAAATTTTAAATATTCTTCTATAACCATTTATCTTTCAACAATAAGTTATTAAGCTCTCTGTATCAATAAGTATGCATCTATACCACCATCTTAATGCTTTCAATTGTCTCATTCTATAAATGCACAGAATAATTTGAAGCAAACTCAAAGCTGTAAAGGTATGTTTATTTCTAATTTCCTTTTACTTTTCTGAAGGAGCAAAGATTTCCTCTGTAGCATGATTTGAGCAGAAATTGATTAAAAACCTACAGTTCTGGATTTTAAATGGCAAAATGCTTTTGGGACTCTACCTCTTAAACTGTGAATTTCATAATATTGCTAAACACTGAGTACTCTGTAGTGGTACTTACATGATATTTATGTGCATATTCTGGGCATCATTGTATTAATCACAGTACAGAATTAGGTCTTTCCCACCGGGTGACTTCTTACAGAACATCATTTATTTCTTTCAATTTATAAACCTACAGACTGATACTAACTTATGAAATTTATTTAAAATATAAAGGTTCACTTCAACTCAGTCACTCAGTTGTGTCCGACTCTTTGCGACCCCATGAACTGCAGCATGCCAGGCCTCCCTGTCCATCACCAACTCGTGGAGTTCACCCAAACTCATGTCCATTAAGTCGGTGATGCCATCCAGCCATTTCATCCTCTGTTGACCCCTTCTCCTCCTGCCCTCAATCTTTCCCAGCATCAAGGTCTTTTCAAATGAGTCAGCTCTTCGCATGAGGTGGCCAAAGTATTGGAGTTTCAGCTTTAGTATCAGCCCTTCCAATGAACACCCAGGACTGATCTCCTTTAGAACGGACTGGGTGGATCTCCTTGCAGTCCAAGGGACTCGCAAAAGTCTTCTCCAACACCACAGTTCAAAAGCGTCAATTCTTCCATGCTCAGCTTTCTTTAGAGTCCAACACTCACATCCATACATGACTACTGGAAAAACAATAGCCTTGACTAGATGGACCTTTGTTGGTTAAGTAATGTCTCTGCTTTTCAATATACTATCTAGGTTGGTCATAACTTTTCATCCAAGGAGTAAGCGTCTTTTAATTTCATGGCTGCAGTCACCATCTGCAGTGATTTTGGAGCCCAGAAAAATAAGGTCTGCCACTGTTTCCACTGTTTCCCCATCTATTTCCCATAAAGTGATGGGACCGGATGCCATGATCTTAGTTTTCTCAATGTTGAGCTTTAAGCCAACTTTTTCACTCTCCTCTTTTGCTTTTATCAAGAGGCTCTTTAGTTCTTCTTCACATTCTGCCATAAGGGTGGTGTCATCTGCATATCTGAGGTTATTGATATTTCTCCCAGCAGTCTTGATTACAGCTTGTGGTTCTTTCAGCCCAGCATTTCTCATGATGTACTCTGCAAAGAAGTTAAATAAGCAGGGTGACAATATACAGCCTTGATGTACTCCTTTTCCTATTTGGAACCAGTCTTTTGTTCCATGTCCAGTTCTAACTGTTGCTTCCTGACCTGCATACAGGTTTCTCCAGAGGCAGGTCAGGTGGTCTGGTATTCCCATCTCCTTCAGAATTTCCCACAGTTTACTGTGATCCACACAGTCAAAAGCTTTGGCATAGTCAATAAAGCAGAAACAGATGTTTTTCTGGAACTCTCTTGCTTTTTCAGTGATCCAGAGGATGCTGGCAATTTGATCTCTGGTTCCTCTGCCTTTTCTAAAACCAGCTTGAACATCGGAAAGTTCACGGTTCATGTATTGCTGAAACCTGGCTTGGAGAATTTTGAGCATTACTTTACTAGCGTGTGAGATGAGTGCAATTGTGCAGTAGTTTGAGCATTCTTTGGCATTGACTTTCTCAGGGATTGTAATGAAAGCTGACCTTTTCCAGTCCTGTGGCCACTGCCGAGTTTTCCAAATTTGCTGGCATATTGAGTGAGCACTTTCACAGCATCATCTTTCAGGATTTGAAATAGCTCAACTGGAATTCCATCACCTCCACTAGCTTTGTTCCTAGTGATGGTTCCTGAGGCCCACTTGACTTCACATTCCAGGATGTCTGGCTCTAGGTGAGTGACCACACCATCATGATTATCTGGATTGTGAAGATCTTTTTTATACAGTTCTTCTGTGTATTCTTGCCACCTCTTCTTAATATCTTCTGCTTCTGTTAGGTCTCTACCATTTCTGTCCATTATTGAACCCATCTTTGCATGAAATGTGCCCTTGGTATCTCTAATTTTCTTGTAGAGACCTCTAGTCTTTCCCATTCTGTTGTTTTCCTCTATTTCTTTGCACTGATCACTGAGCAAAGCTTTCTTATTTCTCCTTACTATTCTTTGGAACTCTGCATTCAAAATATAAAGAAACCCTGTATATTTCAAAAAGTACCCTTTAAAATTTAGGTGAAAGCATAGTAAATTTTTTAAGCTAGTGTAAATATATCTTAAGACCTTCAACTTGCTCTTATTTAGCATGATGGTGTGTGAATATGTGCCTACTAAACTGATGTCAGCGTATGACTAAATTCCACTATTGGAACTGTGGCAGTGAGCTATTGTAGAAAATATATCCCACTGCGAGGAGGGAGACTAAGGAGAGACAGTGGTTATGGTTTGTGAGCTTGAGGAAGTCTCTTACCTCTCTAGGATTCAGGTCGTTCATTTTAAAAATGATGGCACTGAAAAAGACCGCTCTTTAAGTTTTCCTCCAGTGCTAATATTCTGTAGTTCTGTGACAGAGAACTCTGGAGCCCATGCCCTAAGATAGGGTGTCTACTACAGACCCAGATACTACATATCCCTGGCTGCTTGGCCCACATCCCTAGCCACTGGCCTCATCTCACCCACGGCTCCTTCTCTCTTATTTGGCCTCCCACCATGTACTCAGATCTTAACCGCACTCCTTGGCCTCCTTTATATTGTACTGTCTTTTCTCCTTCTCTAGTTATGTTCTACCTCTTGCTTATGTTCTATGAAATCTGCCCTGCCCCTTTGAGTTAGTTCAACTCTATTTGGTCCTGGTAAACCTTGGCCTGTACTGTAACCATGTTGCCTGGGACTACGACATCCAGAGTTATGAGGTTATGGTTATGAGGGTTAAGCCTGCTCCAGCTCTCTACATCTGAAAGAAGAGGAGAACTTTAATACTTAGCTGCCTTGTCTTTGAAATTGCTTAAAAAATATTAGTGCTGACACATGCTGTGACATGAACTTGAAAACAGTATGCTAAATGAAAAAAGCCAGCCACAAAAGACCACATCTTGTATGACTCCATGTATGTGAAATATCCAGGATATACATGGAGAAAAGGTAGATTAATGACTGGCAGGGGCTGGAGAAGGGGGAGATGGGAGAGACTTGTAACTGGTACAAGGTTTCTTCTTCTTTTTAATTTATTTCTTTTTTAATTGAAGGACAATTGCTTTTCATAATTTTGTTGTTTTCTGTCAAACCTCAGCATGAATCATCCATAGGTATACATATACTTTAGGTGACTGAAATATACTGGAATTAGACAGTGATGATGATTGCACAACCTTGTGAATATACTGGAGGCCATTGAATTAGACACTTCAATAGGGCAGATTTTATGGTATGTAAATTACATCTCAAAAACATTTGTTTACTAAGTAAAATATTCTGATAACCATTTATTTACACAATATGAATTACTTAGACATTTGGGAATATTTCAATAACCCATTTCAGGGGGATGATTGGGATCATGTAGGTACAGCCAAAACCATAGGTGCTTTTTCATTTGTGTGCCTCCCAGAGCCGGAAGCCCTCCCTAGAGAGGAGTTTCCCTTGATCACTGCAGAGAGCAGCAGAAGCTGCAGCAAATATCCATAAACTTTTTACTCCTGTGTGGAAAATGTAGTTCTTGTCATTAAAACACATTAAAAACACACCTTGACTAAGAAGGTAAATAGGGAAGAAGTGAGATTTTTTTTGCCTGAAGCACTGTCACTTTGGTATCTGTTCCCTCAAAAGCTAAATTTAGCTTTTAAAAAATGAAACATCAGCAATAACAAAAACAAGTTGCATTTTACGATCAGAGGTTTTTTTTTCTCCTGCAAAATAATTGATTCAACTTGATATCTCACTGTGTTTAGTAGGAGTTTTAGGTTGCATAAAGAAGCATCTCAGTGTCTCCAATTAGCTTTGAAGTCCAACTATCCACAGGACCCAGTGCCCCAAATATTGGGGGGAATATATTTTCCTGTTCACTTCCCCCAGGCAGGTTTCTACCCCATCATCTTAACTGCTGAGAGCCTGTCCTATTTTTAAAGGCCTGCAGAGAAGATGTATTTTCAAAGAGATGGGATGACAAAGCTTTCCTCCTTGCAGAATTCCCTGTGGAGCTAATCAGCCAGGTGTCTGATCTCCATGGCATCTACCTGGCTCTCTCCTCCCCCTGCAGGCCTCCTTGGAAAGAATTGGGAGCCTAACACACCTTTGGGGGTTTGTTTTTATTCCATTTTGATTTTTTTTTCCCAACAGAGAAATTCCTTCTGCTTCCTGAGTGAAGTTCATCACTAGGATATTAGCCACAGTTCCCAGAAGTCCTGGAGCCTTACACCATTACTTCCTGAGTTGTTCTTCCAATTCTCTGCTCAGCAGAAATGATCCAGGTTCCCTCAAACCAAAGAGTCACTGATTACTTTCCATCACATGTGGCATCAAAAGTATCCTGTGACTCTCCCACCAGACCCTCTCTGTCTCTCCATGGCAGATCTGAAAGATGTCTAGTTTAGTCTTGTTGTTCTGCAGAAGTAAAAACCAGATGAGGTCTAGACTTGTCTAGGATGATCCAGGAAAGTATTAACTGATTGACAGTCCAGCTATTGAAGCTTTAGTTGGGTGATTCCATACAATGGCCGCGCTCTCATGCTATTAGATTCCTATTGTTCCACTTAATTCTTGCTCCTTTCACCATATGAAGATTGAGTAATAATGAATAATTATTACAGTTTATTATCACTGCAGCAAATCATGGAGCAGTTTCTACTAAGGAACTAGCAAAAGGCAGATGCCCATAGAAGAACCACTGCATGCTTTATTAGTTCATATATTGGGTCCAAATGGCTTTCTTAGGCATGAGAAAAGAAACTCTCTTGAATAGTGTTTGTTTTGACTTGTATTATTTTAATTCATTTTATTATTTCTTTTTCTGAATCTTTTTTTTTGTTGTTGTTTTGTTTTGTTCTTAATTACCTGGAACTGACTACTGTCTTTAGAGTTGGATGCTTAGGATGTTACATTATTACAACCAAGACTGTAGTGCAAATTGTCCATTGTTCCTTCTGGATGGTTCCAGAGGCTTTGCTGATATCTCACACCACTGAAAGGTACAAACTCAATAGAACATGAGACACTCCTGAATTGAAATTTGTGGATTTGTTTCCTTTATGTGAACAAAGTGTGTTAATAACTAGACACCTCCAGTAACCAAGAGCCTTGGCTTCCTATGCTAAGAAATCTAACCAGAGACTGTACACTTTTAGGCAATTTCTAATATTAAAACGAAAAAGGGAGTGTTCTTAAAGGAGTTTTGGTTTTCTTTGTTTGAATTATTTGTGTCAGGATTGTTTTGATTTATGGACTAAACAAGCCTTTACTGCAGTCAATGTGGAAACAGTCTTTATTAAAAAGAAAATCAGAGATTTGTCTTCTGACTCATCACAATATTTCTTCAGTATAGATTGGTGGAAAGTATTAGCTTCCCCATTCTCTGGACAGGAAAATTGGAACCTAAATGTTTCACATAGCCAACCAGCATGGGGCCTGGCTTTGACTTCACATCTGCTGATTTCCACTTCTGTGCGGGAACAGACATTGAGGCTTAAATTAAGAAACTGTATTCTGAAAGGAAAGGTTTGCCATTATTTGGGCAAAGGCTTACAGACTCTGGCAGTGGGACTGAGTGTCACACTTTCCTTTGGCAACCCTGGGTATTCCAGTCCAATCGATATATATTTCCAAGAACTTCCCCTGTGGGCCTATTCTTGGCTTCCGTTTGCACAATGTTAAGGGATAAAACATCTCCCAAGTTCATGTCTAAAAGTTTGCATGAAAGAGTTCCATGCTATGCACCCCCTCTTCTCCATTCTTCTTTTTACATGTCCTCAAATGCCCTTGTGCCTCTGGAGTCTCTTGCCACAGACTTATTATTCTACTTCATATTCATACGCTTCTCTATTCCTGCCCCCATGCTGTTGCTGCTGCTGCTAAGTCGCTTCAGTCATGTCCGACTCCGTGCGACCCCAAAGCCATATCAGAATACAATCTAAACTTCTTCAATGGGAACCTCATTAAATGAGCCCAAATGCAGACAATATTTATCTTAGCCCTACCATTGGACACCAAGACTGCCACCCTATAGCTCTCTTCCTCATCTCCTCCAGCCCAGAAAGGTGGACTCTCCCTGACATCCCTCTTACTTGGGTTCCCCAGTCTCATGTGCTTGCTGGCTTGCCATCCTACTTATGCATGGTCAGATGTCAGATGCGTTTGTGTAGAAGCATAAGCATCTCAGAATAGATGGAGCCTTAGAAATGCATTCATCCTCACAAAACCTGGAGGGAAAAACAACACAGCTGTTTGAGAGCGTGCATTAAGTTGAGCCAAGCTACAAAATGCACCATTCTGCTTGAATTCATTTACAGAGTTATAGGGCCACACTCTTTCCTGTTATTTTCTAATGTAAGAGTTCATAGAATGCCAAAAAAACAGTACAAACTTCCTAATTAAAAAAAGTGTAATTTATTACTTTAAGAGCCTCATTTTCTTAGAAATCTATACTCCATCTGAACTGTTCTGAAAGATAAGCTTTCTTTTTTCCCCCCATCATGCACCTGGTAAATACGTCCATGGAAATTCATCATGCCAGTGAAGTCAGGAAGTAAGTGTTAGTCGCTCAATTATAGTTAGATGTTTATCTTTGGAATGTGCAAGGATCATTTCCCTGGGTGAGGTCAGAAGGGTAAATTGTTTTAGTTGCCAGGGAACGCATGGACATTGGCAGTTCATTTTTTATCTAACACATTTTCTTGAGCACTTACTAGGTGCCAAAGGCTCATCACATGCTTCAAAATGTTAGTGATCCATTTTCCTGAGCAGTGTGCACTCAGCTCTGTAATTTGATCTGTATTTCAGTTCTTTATTTGCATATCTGTCTCTCTACTAGACCAGTGATTCTCAATAAGAGGCAGTTTTGCCCCTACCAGGGGACATTTGCCGTGCCTGGAGACATTTTTATTGCCACAGTTGGGGAGATGCTACTGATATTTAGTGGGTAGAGAACAGAGTTGCTGCTAAACATCTGATAATTCACAGGACAGCCTTATCACAACTATGATTAGTCCAAAATGTGACTAAAAAAGGGTTAAGAAACCCTGCCCCAGTCTATGTGCTTTGAGGTCATGATCTTCATTGTATATCCACTGCGACAGATTTAGAAGGGCCTTATCAAAGGGTGGCAGTGATAATAAGGTTGACATTTCAAGAATGCAAAGGTGAATAGGACAGAGTTCCTCTTCTAGAGGCTTGCTGCTCCTGTGTGGTCCTGGACCAGCAGAAATGCAGTCACCTGGAAAGTTAGTAGAAATGCAGGATCTCAAACCCTTCTCCAGATCTACTGAAGCAGAATCTGCATTTTAACAACACCCTCAGGTGATCCATGTGCACAAGAAGTTTAAGAAGCACTGACCCCAAGGGTTTTAGAGTTACAAGGGTGGAGTAGATAGGCTGAAGATGCTTCAAAGCAGTGGTCCAAGTATTCCTGGCAGCAGTGAGCATGACAACACCAGATGGCCTCATCTATGGAGTACATAGGCCAGGCAGGCATGGCTGTTTACCCCTAGAAAACAGCCGTAGTTGGGAAGCCCAGAGCCATAGCTGGTTACCCAGGCGAAATGATGCAGAACGCACAGGATAGAAGGCAGCAGGGGTGATGAACCAGCAGACACTGTAGCATCAGTGCCAGCGGCTGGGTCAAGGAAAGGGATGGGGCAAGGCTCTGGGCGGTCCACGTGGAAGAGGAAGGCTGCCAGGCAGCGCCAAGGAGGCTGACAGTGGGAAAGGACAGGCCACGTGCCAGACCCTGGAGAGGCCAAGGCTCTGAGACTGCGGGGGTAAGAGGCAGCAGCCCAGACTGGCTACGGGCTGTTCATTCCATTGTCTGGGTGGCTGGAGTTCATTAGGGGAATCGAGTTACTCAGAATCCTTCTACAATAGTTCACAGTCCTTCCAGGACTTGATAATGTGGTAATTAACATGGGGATTCCAGGAATGCCTTGGATTTGAGTTCTGTCTGTAGCAGGCTGATATGTCTGGAATCTGGATATTGAAAATTGCTGTTCCAACATCCTCCTTATTTCCTTCACGAAGGATCAAGTGGACTGAAAATCAGAGCACAGGGGCACGTAGGAACTACAGGAAGGACATCTCCAAGGGGTCCATTCCTGATAGCGATTGTCAGGTTTCCCAGCAGCCCTTCTGTATTTGCTTGTGGTCAGAATGTTACCATGGTGTTACTAATGTGGCATTATTCAAGTTTATGAGAGCTATTAAAGGACTTTGATTCCTGTGTTTGTTCAAAAGCTACCAGAGCCTTTTTGTAAGGAGCTGTTGACTTAACCAAGCTATTGTATCTTGGTTTAAAACAATGACATCTTGTTGTCCAGGGTTCCTGTGACAAGTCTAACCACGACCTGGGACATTTCACTTGGCTCTGGGAAGATGAGGGAGAGTTGCCCACTGCCCAGACTATGGCTGGATGAGGAACCTCGTTCCTTAGGAGAGGAACTTGTCTTCCTCTCCCTCCCCTTGATTAGCTTCAGCAATTGTCTGTGTCTCAGTCTGGAACAATCGGAGGTCTGGAAAACCCAGAATCCCCATCTGTTATAAAAAGTACAAGTGGCTTCATCTCCTGGGAACTCAGCAATTATTCCCCTGAGGATGTCTTTATAGCAAATTATACTTCTGAATTGTGTCCCTGACTTGACTTCAGATTATGGCTAGGCCTTGCAGATCAAATCCTTTCTGTATGTGTTTTTTCTCTTTCTCCAGCACCATCAGGAGCACACAGGATTATAGGCAATCAGATACCTAGAGGTCCCTCAAACTCAAGATGGTCCAAGAAAGGCAAAGGGAGTTATTACGGCATTTTGTCCTGGGCATGAGTTACACTTGCTGGGACTTGGTGTGCTCTGCCCATGTAATCCACTTTATAGTAAAGATACCAGGGGATACCTAAACAGTATCTCATCCTTGCATTTTTCCACCCCTCCCTAACCCAGGGTTGGCCCCATGAGCACTCAGGTCACTGATTAGACTCTGAATGTGATGTGTATGTTTGTAGCTCAGCAGGAAATGATACCTGAAGGAAAATTCCCTCCTCTTCGGGAAAGATTCTTTCCTGCTCTTGAGAGGATGGGGGAACCTGGAACGATATGAAGTTTTTAAACTGAAGGCACATGCATCGTAGGGTCAGCTGAGAGTTAAGACTCCTAGAAACAGCCACTTGTCCAAAATAAATCAGATTCTGGCAGGGTGTAGTCACAGTGTACAGATTCAGTTCATTTTACTAGTGTTTACAGTCCGCAAGAGAGGAAGAATTTGAAAACGCGTTGTTGCTTTTGCCTTTTTTTAAAGATGTTGAGATCTCTGTGGACCCCAGAGCTAGGCAGGTAAGAGCTCTTCAAAGCCTGTGGCCCATGTCAGAATTTTATGGATAAGAAACAGACTTTGAAGGACAGAGTAGCCTGAATTTAAGTGCTGGATTCATACTTAGGTTCTGCTAGTATGTTGGCCACAAGCTAGCTTTGCAGCCTTGAGTGTGTTACATCAACTCCGACAGCCTTAGTTTCTTCATCTCTAAGAAGGGGCCTTATAACACCTAGTGTAGAGGGTTGTTCTAAATCTTAAAGATTAAATATAAAGCATTTATGAATTCTCAACGTGCAGAATACAATGAACAAAGATTGTTATCACTGTTTTTGCTGTTATGTGTAAGGTCATGGAACTAGCTAATATAAGAGGCAGGATGCAAAGCCGGATCATCCAACTCCCCACCAGAGGAACTTTCTTAACCTCCTTCTTCCTCTCTGTTCCTACAAGATTGTAGGACCAAATCAAATTTGCCTATTTCTCTTTACCTTGGAAAATTTCTATCCTCAAAAAAGAGGATTAAATGTTGGTTCTTCCTGAATAGGAACTGAGTTGCCTTAACCTACCAGTGTGAGATATGTGTTGGTTACCCCTTCCCAGTTCTTGGGTCTACAGGTTTGGCTCTGAACAAACTCGAAAATCAGGGACCTGCAGCTCAGAGCTTGTATCTGAGATTTGAACTGCAGAGAATTCCTGGTCTCACTGGGGCACAGTGGGATGTAGAAGGATTCTGATCTACCTTGCACATCTTATTCCAGCTTTATTCTGAGGAGCTGAAGCAATACACGATCATGATTCAGCCAAGGAAATAAATAGGAAATGTACAATGTCTTCTCCATGGGATAGAACATGCTAAATTTCACACACCCAACTTTCATAAAACAGGGGGACGTAAAGGTTTTGGAATCATCCAGAGCCGGATGGAAATCCTCACTCTATAATTTACCAGTTGTGTGACCTTCTGTTAGTTGTGTGGCCTCTCCAAGCCTCATGGGTAAAATGAATGTAATACCGATAGCAACTTTATAGGATTTCTCAGAGGATAAAATGAAATAGTTCTTAATGCATGCCTGGTATATACTGGAGGAACTTAAGTGTTCTGGATCTTATTGAGAAGCTAATTGGTGCATGGGGAATTGAAAACCACACTTGTTTTCCTTGTTTGTCACCAAAGCAAGTAGTAGGTGTTATAGCTTTCCCTTTTGAAGGTATCGATGCCACACACTGACTTCTTTCCTGAGGGCCAGGATTGCAATGGAGGTGTCTATATGAGCATGTGGCTCAGGGGTTCAGGAAACTCCGGTATGCTCACAGGGAGATTCTTCAGAGATTTTGCCACTGCTTTGTCACCATTGCTCTAGACTGATTAGAATGAAGAAAGAACTACTGTGAGGCAAGGTACTCATTTAAGTTTTCTCCTGAGCATAGAGTACGGCCCAGGGCTTACTCTTCCACCCAATTGCATTTCCCCTTGGGAGGATGTTTGGCCACAGGCACATGGGAAGCTCTCGCATGTGCAGTAGAGAGTGATGGAATTGAAGGTGAGGGAGGATTCAGGCAAGAAGCAGATTCCCCAGTCCCCTGGATCATCACCCTCAAGAGTCCAAATGCTTCCAAACCACGTCTGCCAGTGCCCCCTTCTGAGAAGTGAGCCAGCAGTTTGTAACTTTCTTGCATCTCCCTTCCCGTCTCTGTGTCCCATCCAGTGTCAGAACAAACCTGACAGATTCCAGGGCTCTTGAAATTGAGATGAAAAATCCAAGCAGGGATTGAGTTTATCTACAATTTCTATCAGAGAATGAGGGAAAGAGGGGGGAAGAAAGGAGGAGAGCCTGACTGCTGATGTGCAGTCTTGTTTCTTAAAGTCTCTTTAATAGGTTTTCCCCGCACTGTGGAGAGCAGGCAAATCACTTAGGCAGTCAGCTCCTTTCATGGATGATAAGTATGGACATCTTTCCTGGGATCCTAATGGCAGAAGATGTAGAAACAAATTGCGACACAGAAAGTCATAGAAACCTTAGCCGGGGGGGGGGGGGGGGGGGGGCAGCTCAATGACCTCTCTTCATTCTGCTGCCCAGAGAGGCGAGTCATGCGATGCCCACCAGCCTTGAATCCAGGTCTCTTGGTGAGATATGCCTCCGACAACTGCCTCGTTGGAGAATTAAGAGTCTGGAACTTTATTTCTTCTTACTCTTTGAGTAGCTTACACCTCTACCCCCAGTGGATCCAGACATATTGCCTCTCTCCTTGTTCTCTATTTGTGGGTAGGGGTGGGAGTGCAGGAGTGATGAAGGCTAGGGCAGAGTATGCACCGTCAGACTAGTTACTGTAAACATCTAAATTGTTTATTGTGAAAGTTCTTGAAAAACATTTCTAAATAGTGATCTGTTTTATTTCACCATTACTGATAATACTTACCAATTATATATAACGTTCATATAAGCTATTATGGTTTTCAGTATGCTTTCCATACATTACTTTTCCCTCTTGTCCCCTCTCTCACGTCACCCTTACAATAGTACTTGAGAGTATGTAAGTTACTATCATTTTGTGAGCTAAACGCTGACCACAGTGTTAAAACCTTCAGTTCAGTTCAGCTCAGTTCAGTCGCTCAGTTCAGTTCAGTTCAGTCGCTCAGTAGTATATGACTCTTTGCAACCCTATGGACCGTAGCACTCCAGGCCTCCCTATCCATCACCAACTCCTGGAGTTTATTCAGACTCATGCCTATTGAGTCAGTGGTGCCATCCAACAATCTCATCCCCTATTGTCCCCTTTTCCTCTCGCCTTCAATCTTTCTCAGCATCAGGGTCTTTTCAAATGAGTCAGCTCTTCACATCAGGTGGTCAAAGTATTGGAGTTTCAGCTTCAACATCAGTCCTTCCAATGAATATTTAGGACTGATTTCCTTTAGGATGGACTGGTTGGATCTCCTAGCAGTCCAAGGGATTCTCAAGAGTCTTCTCCAACACCACAGTTCAAAAGCATCAATTCTTTGGCACTCAGCTTTCTTCACAGTCCAACTCTCACATCCATACATGACTACTGGAAAAACCATAGCCTTGACTAGACGGACCTTTGCTGACAAAGGAATGTCTCTGCTTTCTAATATGCTGTCTAGTTTGGTCATACGGAGAAGGCAATGGCACCCCATTCCAGCACTCCTGCCTGGAAAATCCCATGGATGGAGGAGCCTGGTGGGCCGCAGTCCATGGGGTTGCTAAGAGTAGGACAGGACTGAGTGACTTCACTTTCACTTTTCACTTTCATGCACTGGAGAAGGAAATGGCACCCCACTCCAGTGTTCTTGCCTGGAGAATCCCAGGGACGGGGGAGCCTAATGGGCTGCTGTCTATGGGGTCGCACGGAGTTGGACATGACGGAAGCGACTTAGCAGCAGCAGTAGTTTGGTCATAACTTCCCTTCCAAGGAGTAAGCATCTTTTAATTTCATGGCTACAGTCACCATCTGCAGTGATTTTGGAGCCCCCCCCCCCCAAAAAAATTAAGTCTCTCACTATTTCCATTATTTCTTCATCTATTTGCCATGAAGTGATGGGACTGGATGCCATGATTTTTGTTTTCTGAATGTTGAGCTTTAAGTCAACTTTTTAACTCTCATCTTTCACTTTCATCAAGAGGCTCTTTGGTTCTTCTTCATTTTCTGCCTTAAGGGTGGTGTCATCTGCATATCTGAGGTTATTGATATTTCTCCAGACAATCTTGATTCCAGCTTGTGCTTCTTCCAGCCCAGCATTTCTCATGATGTACTCTGCATAGAAGTTAAATAAGCATGGTGACAATATACAGCCTTGATGTACTCCTTTTCCTATTTGGAACCAGTCTGTTGTTCCATGTCCAGTTCTAACTGTTGTTTCTTGACCTGCATACACATTTCTCAGGAGGTAGGTTAAGTGGTCTGGTATTCCCATCTCTTGAAGAATTTTCCACAGTTTGTTGTGATCCACACAGTCAAAGGCTTTGGCATAGTCAGTAAAGCAGAAATAGATGTTTTTCTGGAACTCTCCTCTTGCTTTTTCCATGATACAACACATGTTGGCGATTTGATCCCTGGTTCTTCTGCCTTTTCTAAAACCAGCTTGAACATCTGAAAGTTCACGGTTCACATATTGCTGAGGCCTGGCTTGGAGAATTTTGAGCATTACTTTACTAGCGTGTGAGATGAGTGCAATTGTGCAGTAGTTTGAGCATTCTTTGGCATTGCCTTTCTTTGGGATTGAAATGAAAACTGACCTTTTCCAGTCCTGTGGCCACTGCTGAGTTTTTCAAATTTAAAATCTTAGCTTTAGTTAAAACCTTAGCCTTTTAAATTCTTTGAAAGCAGAGTCAGTGTGGTAGGATTTATCTGGAATGCATCTAAAATGATTAAACTAATTCATCACCTTGAGGGACTGAAAATGTTGGTGAATATTATCTGTGTGTTTGTTTTCCCCAGAAATTAGTACCTCCATCCTTTTCCCATATGTCTTATCCTCCAAAAAATCACCTTAATAAATTGTTCTTTTACTAAAAACAACGGATTTCACTCATATATCCCATGAAACTAAACCTTCTAAAAACACAATATACTCTGTTTTCCTATCGTATAACCAAATCCGTTTATGGAAACAAAATGGCCAAGAAGTCAGTGTGACTCCCAGTCGGAAGCAGGTGGAAGCAATTTATGGCTTAAAGTAGCCAATTTGTGTTTGGTATGTGTACCCCATTTCTACCACCCACACAGTAATTAGCCACAACAGAGACATTGGGGTTTTTTAGAACAGGCATTTCATAATTCTGTTAGTCTGTATGAAGCTCACACTTAAGCCAGGTATGTTTCTCTTAATCTATGGACAGAAATCTTCCGTTTACATTGTGAAAATAGTAGCCCCCCCTCTTGGAAGGACCCTTTGAAAATGAATCACTAAAGGTTCACTCATTCCCTGGAATTGTCCATCTACTAATGCTAAGACCACCCTTCCAACAAAGTGCTTTAGAGTTTATGAATTCATGTTTATATATGTTAAACAGTCTGTATTATTTTTTCCAAGCTTCCAAATGATCAGCACCACTTTGAGTCTTCAGGGTCAACATTAAATTAAATAAGATTATTTTAGTGTTATCATATTTAATTAAATATGATTAGGAGAAGGGGATGACCAAGGATGAGATGGTCAGATGGCATCACCCACTCGATAGACATGAGTTTGAGCAAGCTCCGGGAGTTAGTGATGGACAAGGAAGCCTGGCGTGCTGCAGTCCCTTTCCATGGGGTTGCAAAGAGTTGGACAGAGTGTGAGTCAGACTGAGAGACTGAACTGAACTGAAATATTTGCTTTACGCAATGTGGAGACAACACACCACTTTGATCTCAAGGTTGTATTGGCATACTAAAATATGTATATATTTTAAACTTCTTTCGTAAAGCTACAGAGTTAGGGGAGATGGGTTGTCATTCTACTTTGCTGCAAGGTAAGGAATGGTCATTTGAGGTAGAATTTTATACCTGCAAGAGATCTTAGAACATTTTAGCATTCTTTAATTTCAGACTTAGAACCCCAATCCTTAGAAACCACATCACGCAATAAGAAAGTAGCATCTCTAGTAACACTAAGCAACTTCTTTGAAAAATCTGAGACTCTCCCAATAAACAGTCATTGAGCAGACATCATTCACATGTCATATAGTTACTGCCTGCCCTCAGGGAACTCACTTTCTGTCTGTCTCGTACATAGTTCCTAGTGATAAGACAAGAAAAATACCATGAGTATCATGTGTCTTCACTTCAACAAGACTTTGAATAAAAGCTTTCATTGTAATCATGTGACCAAGATAGAGAAATACCAGATCAAAGAAGGCTAGATTATACAACTGTTAAGTAACAACCACCAAAGTGTCATGCTCGTTGCCAGTTTGGTCAAAGGAAGATTCCAGTGGAGTGACACAGACTAGTCCTTAAAGTGATCTGACACTCTGTCAACTATTTGGGTGGAAATACAGGATAATTAATGAGCCTGATGATGATATAAAGGAAAGAGAAGAGAGCAAAGACACGGGGTGACAGTTTCAGTATCCGCAAATAATTCTCCAAGGATGTAAAATAAGTCAAAAATAAAATAAGGAAAATTAATGGGAATAAAGATAGGATAGTCCATGGAACTATCTGCCTTGAAAACAAACACAATTAAATAGACTTAGCTATGTGTGTGTATGTGTATTTGTGTGTGTGTGTTTTCCATTGATTGCTTACAACAGATTTGTGTCTTTAATTTTGTTTTCTTTGGTAGAAAGAAAAATAAAAAGGCATCTACAGTAGGATTTAGGAAATTGTACTCTGAAGACATATTAAGGAGTGGGTTTATTACAAATGAAAAAGTAAAGATTTTGGCTTTAAATGACTTCAGTTTTGTCCAGTTCTCCACGCCTTATCTTATTCTTTAGAAGTATTCTATAGAGAGAAAGATTATTACTTTTTTTTTCTGCTTGCTTTAAAGCAGTAGTTTGAATTTTTGTAGGTTAGATAACAAATCTTTTATATTCAGTGTTTTGTTTCAACATTGCAGAAAAAATGACAGAAAAATGATTAAGTGGCTTTCCTAGGTGACTCTAGTGGTAAAAAACCTGAGTGCCAATGCAGGAGACGCAAGAGACACGGGTTCAATCCCTGGGTCGAAAATATCCCCTGGAGTAGGAAATGGCAACCCACTCCAGTATTCTTGCCTGGAAAATTCCATGGACAGATGAAACTGGAGGGCTACAATCCATGGGACTGCAAAGAGTCTGAGCACTCACACACATGCACACACACACACTCCTAGTGTGCCCACTCATTGGTGTAAATTTGTATATAGAAAGCATGCAGTTTGGCATCCAGTTGCAATTTTAAATGTCCGTTTACCAAAAGTTCCTACTTAATGGAGAGTTTGAAGAGACCACCAGCTAGTTTTTCTCAGCCACATAGTTAATAGCAGAAAATAGGAAAATGTTTCTAAAAGCCATAGAAGGTAGCAAAATCTCATTTTAACTGGAAGTTTAATAGATCTCCTAAGTAAGGCATCATGTCCTCTTGAAAAATAAATTAGTTTATCACTTAACTGTCTTTACTTTCTTTCATTAAACAACTAAAACTTCTTCTTTGGAGTTGGGCTACAGCATCTGCATTTTTTAGGTTGCTCTCAACAAGGAGAGGCCATTCCTAGAAATTTGGGTGCCTAGTCTTGCTCTGGGAGCAGGCAATGGCACCCCATTCCAATACTCTTGGCTAGAAAATCCTATGGACGGAGGAGCCCGGTAGGCTGCAGTCCATGGGGTCGCTAAGAGTTGGACACGACTGAGCGACTGCACTTTCACTTTTCATTTTCATGCATTGGAGAAGGAAATGGCAACCCATTCCAGTGTTCTTGCCTGGAGAATCCCAGGGACGAGGGAGCCTGGTACACTGCCGTCTATGGGGTCGCACAGAGTCGGACACGACTGAAGCGACTTAGCAGTCTTGCTCTTGGGCCCTCCTAGTTAAGAAAAAATTACCTGAAGCACTTTCTAGCATAAGAGTCACCTTTCATATTCTTCAGTTGCCACTGAGGGAATACTCACGTACAGTGCAAATCAGATCTGACTGAATGGATTAAGGAAAGTGCATTGAAGCCTGTTCTTATTTCTTTGCAAAACGGAGTAAATTATAAAGCCAAAGCCCAAGCATGGTAACATGTTTTCTAGCAGTAAGGGCTGTTCTCAGATTCTCAATATGGCACTTGGATGCTGTGACTGTCTTTCTGTCTCCACCATCTGCAGGCCCCTTGCCTCAGGCAGACCCTCTCTCTACCTTCTTCCCTCCCCCTCCTGCTCTCAAGAGTGAGCTTTTGGAGAAGTAGCAGGAAAGAGTAATGTTGTCTTAACGAGAGCTGTGTCTCTGCTGCTGCTGCTGCTGCTGCTAAGTCGCTTCAGTCGTGTCCAACTCTGTGCGACCCTGTAGACGGCAGCCCACCAGGCTCCCCCGTCCCTGGGATTCTCCTCTAGATGTAGTATATTTCCAAAAGTTGATCGTTTTTGGAAGGATTAAGAGTAATCCCTGTGTTAATTGGAGTTTATTAAATTGAGCTTAATTTATATGATTAATAATTTTGGATCACATTCTCACTATAGAGGATTTATCACTATAGAGGATTTATCCAGATTCAATGTCAATAATGTCATGACGCACAGGCCTTTCATAAACCTTATTTCCTTCTCGTGATCAAAATTTGATGGATTCTAATCCTGTCTTTTATTATTCATTACATAGAAGAATTTCATAGCCTAACACTAAATAAAATAATCATCAGGACAAAGAATTTACTTCTTTTTATTCATATGTAGATAGCTTTTTTTTTAAATACATGAATTCTTCTAGAATGACTATATTATATACCAACAACTTCCATTAAGATTTTTATATTCAGGATATTCCTTTTCAGATCATTGCCTGTTATGTAATTTTGTTATCTTTATGAATTCACTGTAGTCATCATTTTCATTTTCTAGTGTCTAAGGAAATCTGGGGAATGTCTGGACTTAACAGTCTGACTTTCCTTCTGTTCTTTTCTCCTCTATGGGAGTCTCTTCAGAATAATACATTTGCTACATACAGAGTGTATGTATGTACATGTGAATTTAGATTATATAAAATTAGAATCTTTAAAATCTTATTATTAGAAAACAAAAATATGACCATTAAGTGTTATACCTTTTCAAATGTTGCTTTTAGTGCAGGGTTGGAAATGGGAGTTATAGTTAATTTTAATAACCCAAGAATGTATCTTTTCTTTGCCATTTAAAAATATCACATTAAAATCATTCAGAAGTTTTAAAAAGAGTAAAAGATTAAAGTCTCTTTTAAACCTTTCCTTACAAACAAGACATAATTGCAGACTGGTTTGGAGAGAAACTTCTAGACCTTTTCTAGGCGTTTATATGCATATGTAGGTATAGTGCATTGTTTAATTATAACCATGTTTGCTATTATGCTGTTATGCATATTTACTTCTTCTCAACCTAAAAATATGTCCTGGATATTTTACCAGTAAATGTAGGTCTACCTCATTTTTAAAATTTTTCATTTGGACTTAAACCCTTGCTTGGTCACTTAGTATCTCTGTGGCCTCCCACACGCTACTTTACCTCATCTTTAAAGTGGATATAAGATTGCTATTGTTAAATGTTAACTAATTTTGTGAAAATACTTAGAACAATTTCTAGCAGATAGCAAACAATGTATATCAGGGAAAAAACTCCCATATTGATGAACATTTTTTTTTTTAAGTAAAAATGGTACATTAAGAATTTTTATCCACTTGTGAAAAAAATCTGTAAAATAAGCTCTTTGAAGTAGAATTGTTGGATTAAAGGGAATCATAAGTAATCATGCATAAATAATCTCCTTGTTAATTTTAACCATAAAGATAACCTCATTGCAGTTAGAGGTGTACGAAACAGATTCTAGTTGATTTCCCACTTGCATTCTGCACTTTATTGAAAATATTAAATAGATTATTATGGATTCTATTAATCCCAATACTTCACTTTTATAAAACTTACTAAACCTGCCACATAAACCTTCATATAATAATTGAAATGCCTTGAACCCTGTACAAATCATCACTGTTTCTAAAGTACTGAATAGCATCTGGATAACTTTTTCACAGCTTGATTAAGTAAAATCAGGAACCTTTTTGCTGACAAAAATTATATAAATGAATATGCCATAGATAAGTCTGCAGAACATACTCCATCTATATGCCTCTGGATAGCAGTGGAATAGCCACCAAGAAATTGTTTCCAGTTGAGAACTTTTCAGTTGCCTTAAACCAGAGAAAAATTAGGTCAAAAGCTTAATGGAATTTTCTCTATCTTTCACTTAAGATAAATACAGTGATTTTTCTTAAACTTACAAAGCCCTATAGTGCTAAATATTAAAAAAGATTCTGATATTATGGGAAGCTAGAAGTATTTAAATTTCACTTGGAGGACATGCTTCTTTGGGAAAAATTAGAGTTT
Organism: Ovis canadensis; assembly: GCF_042477335.2. Lineage (NCBI taxonomy): Eukaryota > Metazoa > Chordata > Mammalia > Artiodactyla > Bovidae > Ovis > Ovis canadensis. The sequence continues at coordinate 84,060,510 of NC_091247.1, forward strand.
AAAATACGAATGATTGAAACTCTCACTGATTTGTAAAACTTAAAATTCGAAGTTTAAAGTTTATTCAGCTGAACAAAAAAACATCAGTATAACTTTATTTACAATTCATTATGGCTGTCAATTTTTTTTCCAGATACCCCATTTATTCACCTTAAAAAAATTCCTTGTTAAAGCAGATATTTATTTATTTTCTACTGCATGTTATCTATATGTTGCCTGCCTTTGTGAGACTCTCATGCCTGTAGGAATCACAGAATGAGAATGGAGACAAGTGTAAAGGCAGATTGTGAAGAAAATCCATAAAAATGAAAGGGTTCAATTAAAAAATGAAAGGGGGCAATCTAATTTAGATTAGGTGGTCAGGCAAGTAGTATTTGAATAGAAACTTTTTTTTTTTTTACTTTATTTTACTTTATAATACTGTATTGGTTTTGCCATACATTGACATGAATCCACCACGGGTGTACATGAGTTCCCAAACATGAACCCCCCTCCCACCTCCCACCCCATATCATCTCTCCGGATCATCCCCATGCACCAGCCCCAAGCATCCTGTATCCTGCATCAAACATAGACTGGCGATTCATTTCTTACATGATAGTATACATGTTTCAATGCCATTCTCCCAAATCATCCCACCCTCTCCCTCTCCCTCAGAGTCCAAAAGTCCACTCTACACATCTGTGTCTCTTTTGCTGTCTCTCATACAGGGTCATCATTTCCATCTTTCTAAATTCCATATATATGTGTTAGTATACTGTATTGGTATTTTTCTTTCTGCCTTACTTCACTCTGTATAATCAGCTCCAGTTTCATCCATCTCATTAGAACTGGTTCAAATGTATTCTTTTTAATGGCTGAGTAATACTCAATTGTGTATATGTACCACAGCTTTCCTATCCATTCATCTGCTGATGGACTTCTAGGTTGTTTCCATGTCCTGGCTATTATAAACAGTGCTGTGATGAACATTGGGGTACATGTGTCTCTTTCTATTCTAGTTTCCTCGGTGTATATGCCCAGCAGTGGGATTGCTGGGTCATAAGGCAGATCTATGTGCAATTTTTTAAGGAATCTCCACACTGTTCTCCATAGTGGCCGTACTAGTTTGCATTCCCACCAGCAGTGCAAGAGGGTTCCCTTTTCTCCACACCCTCTCCAGCATTTATTGCTTATAGACTTTTGGATCACAGCCATTCTGACTGGTGTGAAGTGGTACCTCACTGTGGTCTTGATTTGCATTTCTCTAATAATGATTGATGTTGAGCATCTTTTCATGTGTTTGTTAGCCATCCATATGTCTTCTTTGGAGAAATGTCTATTTAGTTCTTTGGCCCATTTTTTGATTGGGTCATTTATTTTTCTGGAATTGAGCTGCATAAGTTGCTTGTATATTTTTGAGATTAGTTGTTTGTCAGTTGCTTCATTTGCTATTATTTTCTCCCATTCAGAAGGCTGTCTTTTCACCTTGATTATATTTTCCTTTGTTGTGCAGAAGCTTTTAATTTTAATTAGATCCCATTTGTTTATTTTTGCTTTTATTTCCAGAATTCTGGGAGGTGGATCATAGAGGATCCTGCTGTGATTTATGTCTGAGAGTGTTTTGCCTATGTTCTCCTCTAGGAGTTTTATAGTTTCTGGTCTTACATTTAGATCTTTAATCCATTTTAAGATTATTTTTGTGTATGGTGTTAGAAAGTGATCTAGTTTCATTCTTTTACAAGTGGTTGACCAGTTTTCCCAGCACCACTTGTTAAAGAGATTGTCTTTACTCCATTGTATATTCTTGCCTCCTTTGTCAAAGATAAGGTGTCCATATGTGTGTGGATTTATCTCTGGGCTTTCTCTTTTGTTCCATTGTTCTATATTTCTGTCTTTGTGCCAGTACCATACTGTCTTGTTGACTGTGGCTTTGTAGTAGAGCCTGAAGTCAGGCAAGTTGATTCCTCCAGTTCCATTCTTCTTTCTCAAGATTGCTTTGGCTATTCGAGGTTTTTTGTATTTCCATACACATCTTGAAATTATTTGTTCTAGTTCTGTGAAAAATACTGCTGGTAGCTTGATAGGGATTGCATTGAATCTGTAGATTGCTTTGGTAGTGTACTCATTTTCACTATGTTGATTCTTCCGATCCATGAACATGGTATATTTCTCCATCTATTAGTGTCCTCTTTGATTTCTTTCATCAGTGTTTTATAGTTTTCTACATATAGGTCTTTAGTTTCTCTAGGTAGATATATTCCTAAGTATTTTATTCTTTTCGTTGCAATGGTGAATGGAATTGTTTCCTTAATTTCTTTTTCTACTTTCTCATTATGAGTGAATAGAAACTTGAAGTACAAATAAGATCTTAGGAAGAGAAATCCAAGACAGAATAAACAGCATGTGTGACTATTTCATGACAGGGAAAAAAGTGTGAGCTATTCAAAGAATAAAAAGAAGGTACTGGAACGAACTGAGGAAGGAAGTAACCCAGAATGAAGGTGGACAAGTTCACAGGCCCTCCTCTAACATGATCGGTGATCTTTCAAAGTCAGTTGAGGATGGATTTCTAAATACTTATTCCCTCTCCCCTTCCTGAAAGTCCACTGGATGATGGATAAAGGAACAGATGCTCTTATTACTGAGTTTTGGTAAGATAATAGTCAGAGTGACATAACATTCTTTTATTCCCAGTTGTCAGTGTTCAAGGTCTACAATCCCCAGGTTCAGCCCTTTCCTCAGAATGACTTCAGTTCAGTTCAGTCACTCAGTCATGTCCGACTCTTTGCAACCCCATGACTTAACAAAAGACAAATTAAAAAGTGCAGTGGTGTACCAAGAAAGGGATGGTTATTTTCCGAAGTTGGTTTACAAAAGGCTTCCAAGAATTTATTGATTTAAAAGATCACAATCACTCCTCTGGGTGTACTTCTATCAGGTCTTAAATCCACACTGTATTATATTCTGAAATGAATTTTCCTGGAAACTCACATTGTCCTCACAATGGATAATCATGTAAATGGTGGCAGGTGACCAGGGACATCTCCAAAGGGCAGGGGTGGAAGTTTGAGGGGTTACTAGAAGCAGCCATTCCACAGCAGTAAGACCCAAAATCCAGCTCAGACACTGGAGAAAAAGATAAAAGCCCAAATTCTCTGGTTGTTTGGCAGTTTTATTGCCAAATCTTCCAAAAACCTGTCACATTATGAAGCAGGAGAAATAAAAATGAGATAAAGGAAAGATCAATAGTCTGATTCAATAGGAGGCATTTGAAGACTCCTTTGGTATGTGTTAACATCATAGGCAGAAAAGTCCTGGCGGTGGGGGGTTGGGGGGAGTATTTTCCTCTCTCGTTACCCTGATGAGGACACAAATGTCCTAGAAAGAAAAAATCCTGTATGTTGATCTCATGGCTTAGTTTTCTTTCCTTCCTTTCTTTCCTCTGTATCACATGTAAATACTCTTTATATAGTTTCTATTTAACTCACTATGTACATAGAGACGGAAAAATAAAATATATGGCTAGCATGTGCTGCTATAAGTTAATGTGATATTAGATCACTGACATGTGTTGGATGTACAGGTGTTTTTAATGGTTTGTAATTTACAAGAATTTCAGAGTCAACTGGTGGGTGTTGAAAGAGATAAAGGTATATTTCCAGTAACTACCGTGTCACTGCGATTGAGTGTGATGTCAATTTCACAGAAGTTGAGAGTGAATCTATTTTAGCTTTCTATAAAAATATGATAAAAACTTTACATTAACTGAAAAATCCAGTGGATCAGATACATTAATAAAAAGTAACAAAGGACTTTTTAAGGACTATGAGGACCTTAACTATATAAGGTCATGTATTTCTGTTATAGGCGATTGAAGCAATATAGCTCTGGAGTGACGGGGGACAGAGTCACCATGAGGCCTTTTCAACAATGCAACCCCCCATTATGCCTTTCGTAGATGTACGTCTCACTTCCTTGCCTCTCTGAGAAAAAAAAAGTATACCAGGGACTCATCTCCAAATGGGAGTGGGTCATGCCATGACAGTGGAGCCCTGGGTTTTATCAAGAGACTCCTATTTTGAAACCCAGGGAGCTTCTAGAATTTCAACAGCAAAACTTAGACCTCCCATGTATAATACACAGACCTTATTTTCATTTTCTATATTTTGTTGAACAGAGCAGGATTTCTGATATAAAGCCCTGGAATTATAAACTCTTGAAACCACTGATTTAATACTTCAGACATGTCTTCCTTTTGTTTCAGTGTGGCTTTACATTGTAGGCTGGCAAGTTTGTGAAAACACTTCTAATAATCAAGAACACAGGTGCCCAATTTGACATACACTTTGCCTACTGTGTATTACATTGCAAATTTATGTCTAGAAAATAGGCCCAGTGTTTATACGTTTTTGCATGGGTGCCGACCATGGAGAAGACACTGAGTTGTTGGAGGACCCAATTAAAGTTTAACAAAGTTGCTTGAAACCTTTTTGGCTTTAGTTTTTAACTGTTGCATATTAAAGGTGAGGATAAGGAGATACTGGTAAGTGCTACTTTCAAGTACCTGTGAAAAGAGAGAAAAGTTATTACTCATTATTAAACATGGTAATGGGATCTTTGTGGTCCTTTGAATCCTCATGAGGGATTCTGATGAATGGATCCTGATAATGAATCATAAAATTACCTACAGCAACTATAATATTCTTTGCTTTCTGGTTTCCAAAAAATGCATTGTTGTTTTTTTAGAGACACAATTTCCCTTTACCCTAATTCTTGTATTTTTGAGCTTCTAACAAAGACTCATAGGACAGTTAAACTGGATGAGAAAACAGCAAGTTATCCCAGAAAATACATTACTGTAAATCAGGCTTTAATTCTGTCACAGTCTTTTTCTTTGAAAACCTATCAGCCTGACTTCCTCATCTTTGGGAGGTGATAAAGTAATCGTTGTGGAAAGAACATGAGTTTAGTATCCGATGTTATCTCTACACTTTGTGAGAATTGATGTTCTTTATGACTTAAATAGAAAATAAACTATGCTATCTCACCTACATGCTAAACTTAGAGAAAAATGCAGAAAAACTTTGAAAAAACAGTATTTTTTTGCCTTTTATACCACAATTCTCACTGTCAACAGATAATTACTGATAATTACTGATAATAATAAGACACAACAGTGAGGAAGATGGGGCCTTGATTTAGGGGAGCCAACCATCCAGCTCATGAGCTTGAGACCAAATCAGGGGAAAAATCTCTATCTCACAAATTCCCTGCAAGTGCTTTTTATTGTCCCAAATTCACCATCCCAGACCTCTTACTCCTCCAACAGAACACTTGGCCAAGACTTCTCCTAGATCCAACCACCTGCCAAAATATGTCTGTCCTTCATATCACTCCCTCGAACCCTATCTGTTTATCAATCTGATGTGTGTGTGTATATATATATATATATATATATATATATATGTGATATATCTCTGATACATATAGATAGATAGAGACATCTCTGAAATATTTGACATATATCTGATATCCATCTCTCTGTCTATTTAATGATCTTCCACCTCCCAGGAACCAATTTGTATTTTGGCAAAACTGTCTGGAGATAGTGCATGCATGCTAAGTTGCTTCAGTTGTGTCCGACTCTTTGCAATACTATGGACCATAGCCTTCCAGGCTTCTCTGCCTATGGGATTTTCCAGGCAAGAATACTGGAGTGGGTAGTCATTTCCTCCTCCAGGGGATCTTCCCGACTCAGGGATTGAACCCACATCTCTTATGTCTCCTGCATTGGCAGGTGGGTTCTTTTCCACTGGGAAGTCCCTGATAGATTCATGTAATAATCTTCCACCTACTGGGAACCTATTTGTATTTTTACAAGATAGTCTGCAGGATAGTAGCTCAATGCAAAAGATAGACTACAAACTTATCTGTAGCCTTAGACTCTAAAACAAGCTGACAAGAAAAGTAGTGGAGGCTACTGGGCCTCTCTCACCACCCTCAAATGTGAAATTATGTTTGTAACTTGAAAAGGGAACATCTTGTCCTTTGCACTGTAACATAAACCATATGAATATGTTTTCCAAGTAGAAACGTTACTATAAATAATTTAACATGTTCATGAGACTCTATCAAAGCCAATTATTCTTTGAAAATAAAGATTTGGTTAATTTATCTGCTTTTTTATTCTTTTATAGCTTACACCCTTATAGTTTCCCCAAAGGAAAGAATGATACTACTTATGATTTTATAGCATATTTGAGCAGAAAAAAATAATTGCATTTTAGCATTAAGTTTAGTTCTTAAACTGTAGTATTTTCATTAGAATGTTTCTTAAATTTTTAAATTTAATTTTTATCTTGTATTGGAGGATAGTTGATTTACAATGTGTTAGGTTCAGGTATACAGCAAAGTGAATCAGTTAAACATATATACATATATCCACTCTTTTTTAGATTCTTTTCCCACATAGATTATTATAGGATGTTAAGTACAGTTTCCTGTGTTATACAATAGGTCCTAGTTGATAACCTGTTTTATATATAGTAGTGTAATATGTTAATATTCTTTAGTCATTTGATAGAAACATCTTAAAAGCAAAGTACTTTTTGAGCTTCTCTAAAAAAAGAACAAACCTGTTTTCTGGTAAATTGCCACCCTTCAAACAAAAGTCCTCATTTGTAGCATTTGCCTATATCCCCATGATGTTAATATTTCTACCATGGATCATTTCAAGTTATTAACATTTCACTGAACATAAATTTTGGAAGAGGTGTGCACAATTGATTCTCAGGAGCCGGGATAAGCTGGCTCCAAAACAACAAATGGGCTATGCAGGCAGATCTCAGAGATATTGTGGATTTGGTTCCAGATACAGCAAATAACACAATATAGCTAGTCAACAGATTTTTTAGTTTCCCAGTGTATATAAAAGTTATGTTTACACCATACTGTAGTCTGGTTTATATGCAATAACATTATATCTTAAAAATACAATGTACATACCTTAATTAAAAAATACTTTATTGTTAAAAACCATCCAATAAGTCATAATATTTTTTGCTGATGGAGGGTCTTAACTTGATGTTGATGTCTGCTGGCTGACCAGGGTGATGGTTGTTGAATCTTGGGGTGGGAGGAAGGAACCTCAACTTTGAAGTTATCCTTACCTTGAACGTTTCAGCTGAGTAGAAGTAAAGGTCAGAAGGCAGGAGATGGGGGCAGGGGCAGAAGTTTGGCCAAGTCATAGCCTTCACAACCAACTCATCCAGTCTATGGAGCCTCACTGAAGCCAGAATTTCCTTGGTGGAACCTCAGCAGTTTCTCTTTTTCTTCAGCAGAATGTACCTTCCCTTTGAAACCAGTTTTTTGTTTTTATGTGTTTTTTTTTTATCCTTATCTTTGTGTCAGACTTTTTAATGATAGGTGGTTAGCTTTCCTAAAATGTGAATCTGTTAAATAAAAACAAAGTAGATGAGAAGTTTATTTCCTGTGTGAAGCCGTAGGAACAATTCTTCGTGGGTATATGTGTTTGTTTTTCAGATGAAAATTCATGAAAACACTGTCAGGAGTCCAGGCCCCATGGCCGGTTTATTTCCAGATGAGACTGCCTTGCCCTAAGCACCACATATGGTTTACAGAGGGTCTGCAGGGAACAATGCGGATGAGGACAGCGGAAGGGGAAAGCAGAAGTGGAAGCCAAAGGACCAGGGACTGCTTTTACACTAAAATCTGCTTCTCTTCCTTGTTGCCTCAGGCCACTGCCCATTAAAGTTTCATAACCTCAAGTGAGCTCTTCCCCATAAAACCCTGCAGGAACCATGATCCCATGTGGGGTTTGGCATGCAAAGTAGTATCTGTAATGAGCAAGGGCCTTCTGTTTCCATCCTTTCTTTCTGCTCTCTAGAGGAGTGGTCCTCGACCTTTTTGGCATCAGGGACCAGTTTCCTGGAAGACAATTTTTCCATGGCTGGGATGGTTTGAGGAGCAGAGGGGATGATTCAGACTTTAAACCTAGCAATAGTAGGTGGCAGATGACGTTTTACTTGCCCCACCTCTTACCTCCTTCCATGGGGCCTGGTTCCTAACAAGCTGGAAGCCCGGGGGTTGGGGACCCTTGCTCTAGAGGGTCCAACTCTTTTGCAACCACATGGACTGTAGCCCACCAATTTCCTCTGTTTGTGAGATTTCCCAAGAAGGAATACTGGAGTGGGTTGCCATTTTTTTCTCAGAGGATCTTCTGACCCAGAGATTGAACCCACAATTCCTGTGCTGGCATGCAGGTTCTCACCACTGAGCCACTAGGGAAGCCCCTTATATGTTATTACAAAATATTGAGTATAGTTACCTATGCTATACAGTAAGTTCTTATTAGTTATGTATTTTATATATAGTAGTGTGTATATGTTACCCCAACTTCCTAATTTATCCATCCCCTACCACTCTTAACCCTTTGGAAATAAGTTCATTTGTATCTTTTTAAAAATTCCACATATAAGCAATATTGGGCTTCCCTGGTGACTCAGACAGTAAAGAATCTGCCTGCAATGCAGGAGACCTGAGTTCAATCCCTGGGTCAGGAAGAACCCCTGGAGAAGGGAATGGCAACCCACTCCAGTATTCTTGCCTGGAAAATTCCATGGATAGAGCCTGGCAGGCTATAGTCCATGGGATCACAAAGAGTCAGACATGACTGAGCGACTAACACACACACATAAGCAATATTTTATGATATTTGTCTTTTTCTGTCTGGCTTACTTTACTTAGTATGATAATCTGTAGGTCCATCCACGGTGCTGCAAATATCATTATTTCATTCTTTTTTGGTGGCAAGAAATATTTCGTTGTGTGTGTATTACACACACAATGAAATATATATACACACATATATATGCATATATACATATACATATATATACACACACATACATACAATGGAGTATTATATACACACATACACGCACACATATATACATACATACATACACACATATATACATACATACATACACACAATGGAGTGTATATGTTGTATGTGTGTATACCGCACGTACCACATCTTTATCCATTCATCTGTTGACGGGTGTTTAGGTTGCTTTTATGTCTTGGCTATTATAAACAGTGCTGCTGTGAACATTCTGGTGCAGGTATCTTTTTGAATTATAGTTTTCTCTGGATATATGCCCAGGAGTGGGATTGCTGGATCATATGGTAGCTGTATTTTTAGTTTTTAAAGGAACCTCCATACACTATTCTATCTTGATAGAGGAAGAAAGTTCTGGATTAGAGTTCCATAGTGAGTCAATGAAGAGCAGGTGGGAGGAGAAGAGACAAGCTCGCATCCCCCCACTTGCCAGGATGGCTCGTCTCTATCAGTCCCTGCAGAGTCCCTGTTCCAGTTTTCCATCCTTCAAGTCTCCATCTGTCATCCTCCCCTGTCCTTCCCTCCTGCCTTCATAACCCCATCATCTTGCAGTAGTGAGTTGGAGCTAAAAATCCCCTTGTCCTTGCCCATGTGCCCCCACACATGGACAACCTTTGCCTGCCTGGTTGGCTGACACTCAGGAATAGGATTACCCTTTGCTGAGAGCTTCTGACCACTATCCCAGAAGCATCCTAGCATTCCCAGCTTCCAAGATGCCTAGCGTCCAAAATTTTTTTCCTCTTGGAACAATAGAGCATCCTTACTTTATAGCCCTAAGTCTCTGGTTCAGGAGGATTATTTACCATGTAAGCTTTTGTGAGTGGCTCACTCCTATTATTTTTCTGACAACATATGTAAACTGCTGCCAACTTACAAATATGTTTTAGGAATGCAGGTATTTTATAGACTCTCTATCACTGGTATCTCAACCAACCACCTAATTCTGCACCTAAATAACTGTATTGCTCTGTAATTATTATATTTGTATTTGTCTTTTCTGGTCAACTAGACACCACAATACTGTATATTATCATTTACTTTTGCCTCAAGGTGGTATTATATTTACTAACAGACCAGCTTATTTGAAAGCTTAGTATAACAGCATTTATTGAGCTCCAAATTATTTAAAATATTTTTCTAGGAAATGTGGTGTATATGTGTGATGTCTATGTGGTGTGTGTGTGTGGTGTGTGTGTATGTGGTGCATATGATGTGTGTGTTTTGGAAGGAGTGGAGACTTAATGATCTGTTACTTTTTTGGAAGAGGGTAGACATTGCTTAAGGATCCTAGGAGGTCACTTTTTAAAGTCTGACTCCATAATAGCCTGTTAGCATGATTCTATCCTGTCTGCCATCATATCCACCTTTTGCATCACTGGGTCTAAGTTGAAAGTGTAAGGAAGAATGCATGTACAGAGCTGGTTCAGTCATGATGTTGGTTAGACTAATTAAACACATATGACTCAGAAGACAGCATGAATCTATAGCACACAGAGTCATCAGTTGCCCCAAGTTCCACATTGATAGGTCTATGGTTGTTTGTTTTCAACTGGAAGGTTTTAGAAAAATTGTTCTGAATGGACATGATATAAACATAATGGTCCATCTTAGCTCAGGACTGTACAGAAAGTCATCAGTGGAACTGAGACATCAGTATAAATTGCCTAGTATAAAGCTCATTAGGTTGGTACTTTAGCTCAGCTGCATTAGAAAATAAACTTCCTGTCTAATAGACTGTCCTATAAGGGGTAACCAAGTATTTCCTCTTTTGCCCATCAAGGCTAATCCCTAATGAGTTCATTGGTCACAAAACCCTTTATAATCAATGACTGCATTTTAAGAAAGCTCATATATTATTTTTACCATAAGCATGCTTCCAGCATGTCTACCTCCCCCAAATAAGCACATATAAGGTGATGGCAAACTACAGGAGATGTCACCTATCTTTCCTGTCCTGCTCTGAGTCTGCTTTTTAGATACCATGTAGAAGCATGGATCAAAAACAGACAGAAGATGCCCCTCTGTAAACCTAGGATTATTCCTATATTGAAGTCTCTTCTCTTTGAAGATAAAATGGAGTTTAAAAAATGGAATGAAACAGTCCTCCTCTAGAAGCTGCGGAAGACGTCATTGTAGAGATTCCATTCATTCACTGGAGAAACATCTGTTAGCTACCATTGTCTGCTATGTGCCAGACACTATTCTAGGCACTGGGTACTGAGCAATGAACAGCAAAGAGAACCAGCTCAGGGTCTAGTCTCTGGCTCTTAGAGAGCACTTTTGGGTCTCACATTATTCTCTTAGGGATTTTCTGCAATATTACTGGTGTCTCAAACATTGTTTTGGCATTTAATCTCCAATCAGAAGATTATCTAAAAGATTTCAGGCAAAATATTCCATTATTAAAAACCATGAAGAAAAGTCAAATGAAAAGTAAAAAATTCCACCTCATGTTTTTGGTGCCTGGCGACCAATAGGATTGGTTTTTATTTCCATCTCAATTGATTGGATTAACGAGCTATTTTGTTGTGGAAACTACATTGTGAATATCTAGTGAAGAGAAATGAACAAAATCAAAAGCACTGCAAGTGCTCTTAACATGTATAAGCAAAATAGTTATACTTTGTTTAACTGAGAGTGGTTATTTAAGTTGGCACACGAGGCTCAGAGGAAAAGCCAAATTATCTCATGTGCAAATACTGTGATCACCCTCTTTATGTTTGTAACATTGGGCTTCTCTACTGTTGGCATTCCCTGGGTTTAGATGAATCACACTCAACATTGATGGGATGACATAAAACTTAATTCTTAGACAAATTGTTATTTTATTTTATTTGAGATAGAGGATATGAAATATTAGGTGACCTTTAAAAAAAACTACAAAAAACTAGAAATTGACTCCTGAACCAAACCTCACAGTTAATGAGGCTATTCTTTTACATAATATTACTGAAAGTATGAATCTGTCATTATATAGAACTTTCCTCCTAGTTGGGCTTCCCAGGTGGCACAGTGGTAAAGAACCTGCCTGCTGATGCAAGAAATGTGAGTTTGGTCCCTGGTTTGGGAAGATCTCTTGGAGGAGAAAATGACAACCCACTCCAGTATTCTTGCCTGGAAAATTCCATGGACAGTGAAGCCTGGTAGGCTATATACTGTCCATGGGGTCACAAAGAGTTGGGCACAACTGAGGATGCATGCTTGTTAATATGCTTTTCTTCCTACAGTTGTGAAAAAGCCAAAGAGAATGGCCATCAGATGTATATTATGGTGGTTGAAAATACAGGCTTTTGGGGGAGGAAAGAATTGGAAGATTGAGATTGACATATACACACTTCTATATATAAAATAGATAACTAATAGGGAGATAACCAATAAGGACCTATTGAATTGCACAGGGAACTCTACTCAGTACTCTGTAGTGACCTGTACGAGAAAAGACACTAAAAAAGAGTGGATATACATATATAGATAACTGATTCACTTTGCTGTATGCCTGAAACTAACACTATGTTTTAAACCAATTCAGTTCAGTTCAATTGCTCAGTCGTGTCCGACTCTTTGCAACCCCATGAATCACAGCACGCCAGGCCTCCCTGTCCATCACCAACTCCCGGAGTTCACTCAAACTCACATCCATCGAGTCGGTGATGCCATCCAGCCATCTCATCCTCTGTCGTCCCTTCTCCTCTTGCCCCCAATCCCTCCCAGCATCAGAGTTTTTTTTTAATGAGTCAACTCTTTGCATCAGGTGGCCAAAGTATTGGAGTTTCAGCTTCAGCATCAGTCCTTCCAATGAACACCCAGGACTGATCTCCTTTAGAATGGACTGGTTGGACCTCCTTGCAGTCCAAGGGACTCTCAGGAGTCTTCTCCAACACCACAGTTCAAAAGCATCAATTCTTCAGCACTCAACTTTCTTGACAGTCCAACTCTCACATCCATACATGACCACTGGAAAAACCATAGCCTTGACTTAGTTTAAAAAATACAGGCTTTGGGATCAGACCTAGGCTCAAGATCCCCTTTTATCTCTTACCAGATGTGAACATCTTGAGTTTCCATTTCATCATGTATAAAATTAAGATAATAAGACCCAATTCACAGAGTTGTAGATAAGGCCTTAATAAAGGAAAAAATTCTGCCATCTCTCTGTTCCTAAGGTCTGGTTGACCATTTTGCAAAGATGATTTTGTGTGCTGTTATACTCTATGGCTTAGAAAGCTTATCATCTTGTTTCTACCTCTGACGTTCTCTAGTTATAAAACAAGACTATCAAAATGCTCGAAAGTAAGATTTGAGGAAGACCCAAAGCCTGCCCACATAACCATGCATATGAACATGAAGCTTGCTCCTCCCCAGGGGTATAGGAATCTGCCCTTTTTGGCTCCTGAAGAATTGCCAGAAGCAGTCCTCTTGTGCTCAGCTGCATAGAGCAGCATGGGTCATTGGTGAGCAGTTATTGGCAGGGCTGCCATGCACTAGCCAAACTTCATGGGAAGGGAGATTGAAGGAGCAAACTTCATTAACCATTTAGTATAAGACTAAGCAACAATCCGGAGAAGGTAATGGCACCCCACTCCAGTACTCTTGCCTGGAAAATCCCATGGGCAGAGGAGCCTGGAAGGCTGCAGTCCATGGGGTTGCGAAGAGTGACTTCACTTTCACTTTTCGCTTTCATGCTTTGGAGAAGGAAATGGCAACCCACTCCAGTGTTCTTGCCTGGAGAATCCCAGGGACAGGGGAGCCTGGTGGGCTGCCATCTATGGGGTCGCACAGGGTCGGACACAACTGAAGCGACTTAGCAGCAGCAGCAAGCAACAATCCAAGAAAATGTAGAAAAGCATATTTTTACCCAAACCATGCATGCATATTTTTTCATTGAAATTTTTGGGCAGATGGAAATATGATTTATATGCAAACTTTATACTTATGAGAAATTTGTTTTTCAACTTCACCTCCCAAGGGTCTGGGCTTCATATTTGCAGATATTCTACATTAGGGCCAAAGTCACTGCTTCTCTTAACCACTGGAATTACACAATTACAAGCTTGATTTTCCTCAATTCTACCAAAATCCCTGGGTGAAGAGCCATAACATCTTTGCTTTTCAGAAGAAAAAATAAAGTGTGAGAGGGGCAGGAAATAAAAAGGCTTTTGCTATTATTTTCTTTCTGCCTGACCACAGGTCTCTGTTTTCAAAACCGTCATCCGTATCTGTTTTTGGGAATGCTGTTAAGAATACTCAGCGTGCAAGTGCCACAGTTTCATTCCTTCTTATGGCTGAGGACTATTCCATTGTATTTACGTACCACATCTTCTTTATCCATTACTTTGTTGATGGCCATTTAGGCTGCTTCTGTTCCCTGGCTATTGTAAACAGTGCTGCAGTGAATATTGAGGGGCATGTATCTTTCTGAATTACGGTTTACAGAGTGAAGCAATTCAGAAAGAGAAAATCAAATATCATATATTAGCACATATATGTGGAATCTAGAAAGATAGTATCGGTGATCTTATTTGTAAAGGAGGAATACAGACACAGATGTAGAGAACAGTTGTATGGATACCAAGCAGGAAGGAGAGGTGGGATGAACTGGGAGATTGGAATAGATGTATATATACTCTATTGATGCTATGGATAAAATAGGTAACTAGTGAGAAGCTACTGTATAGCACAGGGTTCTACTCAGTACTCTGTGATGACTTAAATGGGAGGGAAATCCAAAAAAGAGAATATATGTAAACATATAGCTGATTAATTTTTCTGTAAAGTAGAAACTAATACAACACTGTAAAACAACTATACTCCAATGAAAATTAATTAAAAATGAAAAATAGAATATACTTGGACATCCATATTCTTCTGTAGATAAGGTTGTTCTGTGTGAGGCAGAAAGGACAGCTGAAGTGAAACCCACACAAAGAACTGTGCTTTGATGTTTTCAGGGACTAGGGGTGAGAAAAAATGAAGCAACATTCAATTTTGCTCTTTATGCTTTGCCTTTGTGTTTATATTCCTTTGTGATTTTGGAAAGTGCTGTCACAAGGGTGAGTGCTGGGAAGACGTAATCTTTCTCCAAATCATTGGCAGGTGATGGCTCTTGTGTAGGTGCCTCTGAAAGGGAGGTTCTGAATAAGCACCTTGAAAATGGTCGCTGATGACACTCTCCAAATAAATGTCTGTTATTCTCTCTTACAAGTTATTGCCTGTCAGAGATTCATATGTCTCACCATTTGTTTAACTTGTGTTTCAGGTTTATCAAAAATTCAAAGATCATAATAGCATCTTACTCTTGCTATAACACCAGTATAACTGGATGTAAAGTGAAAGCCGCTCAGTTGTGTCCAGCTCTTTGCGACCCCATGGGCTATATAGTCCATGGAATTTTCCCGGCCAGAATACTGGAGTAAGTAGCCTTTCCCTTCTCCAGGGAATCTTCTGAACTCAGGGATCGAACCCAGGTCTCCTGTATTGCAGGCGGGTTCTTTACCAGCTGAGCCACAAGGGAAGCCCAAATGCATAAGTCATGAAATCTGTAGACACTAACTTCATTATATATTCACTTTCACATCCTGCTACTCCCACTGGGAGTAGGGGGGAAGGAAAAAGTGTTTTGGATTTTATTTTATTTTTGTTTTGTTTTCACTGAATGGGCCAGTAGTTCTAACATCATGTTGCAGACTCACCAGTTCCTAGATTCTCTTAAGATCTGGCAGAAGAGTCAGCTTGATAAAGTAAAGCTAGTGACTTGATAAAGAATCAAGGTGTTTTTGAGAATAAGTGAAGGAGAGAGAAAACTAATGGAATCAGATCCTTCCAGGAAAAACATTCAATGAGGCAGGACCAGTTGGGTATAAACATAGGCCATCACTGTGTTGACAAAATAATAAGGTTAACTGTAGGGTTTTCAAGATTTATAGTGGTGGAATGGGGTGGGGGTGGCTTAAGGGAGTGGGAGGGCGGATGGGAAGTGTATCTGCATCCGCTGGGCTTACACTGGATCAGAGGTCAAGTTCCGCTTGCAGCCTGTGTTTGGATACTTTTAATAACCTTTCTCTTTTACTGGGCAAGACTAGACACAGGGACAATGATGATCCTTTTAAAAATTGCTGGCAACGAACTGCAGTAAGAACAGTGTCTCTCACCCTTCCCTTAAAAGCTATGGCTTGTCTTCCTTGTGGTACTAGACCAAACTGAGTGACGAAATGTGTGAAAATGAGCCAGATGCATCTCACCTAGCAATACAGCTGAGCAAAGAAAGGGCTTTGGAGAGCAAAGCCTTTTAGCTTCCATTTTTAATCTTGGGTAATAATAATAAGCCAGCTGTATGTATGGGTCTGAGTGCAGTAATGAATATACATATGCAGACTTCTAAACTAGATAGCCTTTGCATTTCAGTAAGCATTGTGCATGCTCTCACTATGATACTTCATATTCTGACTACTGTAGAGATACAGAAGCCTTTTTTTTTTTTTAACCTTTTTCCAGGTGTGAAAAGAAATTTAATAGGATAATGTAACATTCTGTTTTCAGTTTTCCATTCCATTCTTTTTGCTCCCAAATGTTGGTTAGTCTTCTTGTGTTTTGTACCTGGGATGAGAAAGCTGATTAGGGGAGCTTATCCTAGGTCAGAAATTATTCCCTATTATGACTCCAGTCTTTAGGATTTCCAGAAAGTTTTCCTTTCAGTTTTAGTTAAGTTTCCTAGCAAACCTCTGAATTAGGTGAGGAAAATTAATGCTATAGAAGAAGAGAAAAGAAAGAAAAATGAGAAAAGTGGCATTTTCCTGCATTTTATTTTTTTGCTATTGGAAGGAGGCAAGAAGGCTGATGTAGCAGCTTTTGTCAACAAGCTGGGCTCTTCTGTTGGTGGAGCTGGATGGAGTTAGAAGATGGGAGCTAATCCACTGTTATCACACTTATTTATAAGAATAAACAGACTCCCATGAATCACCAGTTTTGAATATCCAATCAGGATGAATCCAGAATGGCTTTATTCCACCCAAGATTCAAGTGTAGATAAAACCACAAAAGTTCCAGGATGGAGAGTCACTTCCTGGGGATCATGGAACATTTACCTTTAATAACCATCATTAGCTGACTCCAGCTTACTCCCCTGTGAACTGCTGGTAAAATAATCGCCACTCTCTGCTCTACTTCTTTAAGGAAGAAATCCATTTGAGAAGGTGAGCTTTTCCCTTTCTAGAATTTCCCAGCTTCACATACTTAAAACTTTCTTTTGTAAATTGCTGAAAGAGAGCAGAGACCCCTCAGGCTCAGAAATGAACCTCTTTCTCTGTTGGATCTGGTTTCTCTGTTGGACCTGGCCAGGGCCCAGGCCGAGCCAGGGAAGGGGGCTCTGTCTTCAGAGTGACCTTCACTAATGCTGTTTGGGACTCCAGAGACCTGAGACTGCTGCTTATAACTGTTCTCCGCAAGGCCCTGGGTAGAAATCGCTGGGAGGCATTTCTGTGTTTATAGCATCTTCCCACTTTGGCACTGGGAATACTGATCAACACGGATGCTTTTTCTGTTCTTACTACCTTTTGCAGAAACTTTGTAGAAGGCAGAACAGTTCCCACTCCTCATTCCAGCCATGCCATCCAAGAGCACATTTCCCAGACTCTTTTCCACATGACCACAAAAATGTCTTGGGGATCAGATTCTTTGAAAAGACAAGAAAATTTTCTCCAGCCCTGTCTCTGGGAATGGGGCCATGTTTGCAAAAAACAAAGGGCTCCCCTTGTGAGCGAGACGTTCAGTGAGTGTTTTGGTGAAGAATGTATTTCACAGATGACTCTAGTGAAATCTTACTAATTCATTTATTCTGCTATGCGGTCAAGTTATAAGTGCAAGACAATGAATTGGCCTGCTTCAGGAGGTTACTGTCCACTGAGAGAACCATGTAGATCCATAAACATATGCGTAATATTCATGCTAACAAAAGTATAGACAATATAAGGTGCTATATATGAGATTAATTCTGTCTGAGAAATTACAGATGCCTTTTTACCCATCTCTGCTTTTGCATAAATCTTTCCTCCTGTCTAGAGAACCTTTCTCTGGCTACCCTTCCAGGGCCTCAAAGATACAGTCAGGTGTCACCTCTTCTCCAGGAGCCTGTCCTGATACTGCTGATCTGATTAGTTGCCTTGCCTTGACTTGTTCCTGTATTTTTCTTTACTACAGAGCTAATCACATCATATTTTAATGATTTGGTATTTGACTTCCTGACTAAAGTGTGAACTCATGTAGGCAGAGATGAAATGTTCTATTTCAGCACTCCCAGTGTCTGGATGTCACTCTGTTTTAAAAAAGAGAGGATGAATAAATGAATGTAAAGTTAATTAAGCATGGTATTGCAGCTTTCGTGCTTATCAGAGTTTCAGGATTGAAGTCAAAGTGATATTTATGTTTTTTGACCACTGGCTTTTTTACGTCAAGAAAGAGTAGTTAGCTAAAAATGGAATCCATATTTCCATCTACTCATGTGAAAAATTCTCTGTGGAGCTTTACAGAAATGGATTTTTGTTGTTTTTCCACTAGAACAGATGTTTTATCCTGTGACTGGGAATGGTGAAACTAAATTTCAGGGCTTTTAAGGAAGAGGAGATAACCTGCTCTTTTCTAATGTGTATTTCCTCAGGTTTTATCATCTTGAGATTCTTTTATAATAGCCGACATTCCTATTTTAGAGTCATATTTTAGTTGGGTTTACATTGTCAAAGTTCACGTCTGCTTTTGCAATTTACATGGACCAGAGGTAATCCTAAAAAGCTGCAATCAATATCTAAAAGACTGGGATTTTCCATTCTTCATTGTCCTTATCTAACGTTTCAATGTGGCATTAGTGCTTTTCATATCTTGCCATTCCAAAATGCTTTAAAAAAAAAAAAAAAAGGAGTGAGTCCCATGATTTTAAATACCACATGGTGTATATTAAGAATTTATCAGAATGGAAAAGAGAGAAGGAACAGTTTTTTTTTTAATCAAACATTTATATAGTGCTTTCTCATTGCTTTACATAATTCTAACATTTTTCAAATACAAAGGAGCTTAACATTCAAAACAATCGTATGATATTGTTGTTACCTGTCTGATAGATAAGGAAACTAAGAAATAAAACATTAATGTAGGCAGGTTGAAGAATAGGCAATCAAAGACTAAATAAACAATAGGGGGACCACAGCTAGAGTTTTCTAGTAATGTCTGCACATTGGAGGCAGAGCTGAGAAACAGAATGTATCGTTTTTTCCATCCTGGTAATAGATTTTATTTTGTGTGTCAGGGTACTTTATCACATTTTCAAAACTGATATGTTGACTTCCCTTAAAAGAGGGACCAGAATAGGATTTCCAATCCACACTTAGGAAAAGAGGCATAAAAACCCTATCAAACATGGAATCAGATATAGCACTTCCAAAATCATGTCCATGTGCCTTGAAAGTTGGTATTTTACTCTATAAAGAGTTTTGCTTCGTCCCTCCCAACATTAGTGTTTATTCCATTGAGTTTCAGATGTCACTGTGCCCCAAATTGGTATTATATCAATCCCTTCTTATATACAAAAGAAATTACCTATCCCTTTGTGTGTGTGTTCGTGTGCGTGCATTTGCACGTGCGTGCACTCAGTCATGTCCAGCTTTTTTGCAACCCCATGAACTGTAGCCTGCCAGGCTTCTCTGTGCATGGAATTCTCCAGGCACGTATACTGGAGTGCATTGCCATTTCCTTCTCCAGGGGCTCTCTCCAGCCCAGGGATCGAACCCGCATTTCCTGCAATAGCAGGCAGTATCGTTACCCCTGCGCCACCTGGGAAACCCATCCCCTATCTTAGTTTAAGTCATTTTTTCTCAGCTTCTGGCAGTTGCCTTTTTGTTTGAGTCATTTTATATTTCCCCAGCTTTCGACAAAGTCACTTATTTTAATAAAAACCTGTATTATTGCTAAATTGTCCAAGTGCCCTGTGGATGCTTGAACGCCGTGAGGCTACAGTGCAGTGTAAGGGAGCCAGAAAATTGCTAGTTGAAGGAAATGCTGTCTAAAATGAGAGTGAAATTAATAGCATTCCCTGGAGGGTCAACTCTTGGACTCTCCGTGATTCTTGGGCACAAAGAGACAACAGCTGTAACCCGCTCGTAAATAGCTCTGGACCACACATTTCAAAATGTCTGCATCAGTGGGAAAAACAGTTTTGATTCTTAAAATTATAGACTTGATTCAGAGTTTGGGCCTTGTAAAATAATCAAGCTGTCACGTCTTAAAAAAGTCTGAGATCAAATATAAAATTCCATGGCTCTGGAGTAACCATTAAGATCCAGAGCAACCAATATTTAAGCATCTGGGCTTTGAAGACAAGTCAAAAAAATGTAGAGAAAATCATTGCAAAATAGGATGGGGGGAAAAAAAAACTGTAAAAAGTGAATATTGCTTATATTGTATGAGATCTGTAAGAGCTCAGATGTCAAGTAGGGCACTCTATTTTCTTATATAGGCATTAGTTACAGAATAATAGCTAGATATACAGAAAAAAAAGAGATAAAGGGCTGCCTTATCATTGAGTCCAGACATTCTATCAGTGTGTGCCTCATAAGAAAATAA
This sequence comes from Ovis canadensis, assembly GCF_042477335.2. NCBI lineage: Eukaryota > Metazoa > Chordata > Mammalia > Artiodactyla > Bovidae > Ovis > Ovis canadensis. The sequence continues at coordinate 84,081,019 of NC_091247.1, forward strand.
AGAGAAATCAAAGTGCCCTTAATCTTCAGATCTCACCCTCTAACACTTAAGTATATTGCTCTGTCCACATTTCACATTGGATACTGTTTTGCATGTATGAATGAATAATACACGAAGTCCACACTAACTTCATACCATCACTTTGTGATGCCTTTGTTTTCCGAGATCCAAGTGAATAAATTATAGAGTTAATGGCTGCTATAAAATAACCACTGTGTGTTTTCCAAAGACACACACCAGTGATTTATGGGCAAGAGAATAAAAAACAAGAACTTGTTAAATCACTTCAGGAAACACTGAGGTACCTACAGATTGCCTTGGTAAATTCCTGCTCCATCATGTAAACAGGTAAGGTTCTGTGCCTTGATTTCCCTGTCTGTACCATGGGGATCATAATATAGCTACCTTATGAGTTGGCATTAGAATTAAATATATTAATGTATATAATGTTGATAAGTATTTAGGACAATGCCCAGCACATAGCAAGCAACTATATGCATATTTATTGTTCTTATTTTTAGTTTTTTAAATTTATTCATGCAAACACTAAGTAGTGTTGATTTTATAGCAGCTAATTTTTGCCATGTGTTCACAATATTTCAGACACTGTGCAAAAAACTTATCAGTGATTATTTCATTTAATTTTTGACAACATTATAAGGTAGCTACTATTACTATCCCTCTTTTAAAGATGAGGAAACTGAGGCACAGACAATGTAACTTGTCAGAGTAATAAAGTTAGTGAGTGGTAGAACCAGAATATGCCAATATATGATATTATTGTCATCAGCATAAACCAGATATATTTTTATTACATTAACTTCCTCTTCCTATATCCTTGCCCCTTATACTGTGATCCTACAGTTCCCATAGTAGGATTTGGTCATCAGTGTTTAATTTACCTATGACATTATTTTTAGTTGAATAATTCTGCTAGGTAGAATCTCTTTGTCCTATTTTAGACATTTCTTACCTAGGTCATTTAACTGAAAGTAACCTTTCTAAGCTGAACCACCACAAAAAGTTAAGTTTCCCCCCTAATTCCCAAGGTAAGCCAATGTCAAGAATAAATTCTCTGATATGAATCATTTTAACTCTGGGAAATGCCTCGTATAGGTGTCAACAGAGCTGAGGAATAAAGAGATTCTTCCAACCTGGAATGAAGATGTCCAACAAAAACAGTAGCCTCTTTAAAATGCTTTTTGAAACATTAAAGAATTAGTAGTTTCCTAGAATTATCAACACCCTGAATAAGACAAAGGAAGAAGAACGCTATCCTTCACCACACCCCTTCCCGAATATTTTATGTCATCCACTCTGCTGGCCTCGGTATGATTAGAACTCACTGGGTTGCTTGGATAGCAGAGTCTCTGTCCTTGAAAACTAGTGTCCACGAGGAAAGACTGAGCAGGGCATCTTTCTTTTGTTGGCTAGAGAATAATGCATTTGAATAGATATTCTCAGAAATGAAGAAAATGCATCAAATCTGTTTAAGGCTCTTTTGTTTTCTACCGTTGTTCTCATTCAGCCTTAGAGATTCAGATGGAAATAAAATCCTGGGGCTTGTTTCCTTAGTGCTTGCCACATACTGAAACAATTTAACTGACTTTTTTTTTGTTTTTAAATGAAGACATCCATTTAAGGAACATATAGTCACAAAGAGAGGCAATGAATCCGATTGCCCTCTGCCCTCTCCTCTGGCTCTGGCTTTATGACTAATGGAGGACAGGGAGAGACGGCAAAGCAGCTATTTATTAGCTCCCAAACTCACACTTGCCAAACTGTTGCTTTATTTGCCAATATAAAGGCATCAAACTGCCAATACTTATAGCAGAAGATTTCACATGTTAGATATTTACAACTAGCCGTATACATCTGTGAACAAGTGCACGTATAAACATCTCGGGCTCAGTCAACTCTCAGAATGGATTACAAGAGCTATGACAGATGAACCTATCAAACAGTCTGCTGGGACCATGATATGTGTAGAGATCCACCCTGGGGGATTCCCCTTCCATACCTTGAGTGAGGTGACCATCCTGAAGAGACATTAGTGAGTTTCCCTCTGTACCTTGCCCCCAACACCTTCCAGGCTCACCTTCCCACAGAGCATCCAGACTCACTGGACAGGCCCAAGGCCCTGCCTGATTGGAGTATTTCAAGCACCTTGCATATCATTATCCCATGTAACTCTCCCAAAGCTCCCTGAGGGAGGCAGGTCTAGGATCCTGCCTCTCCCTGTGACTGTTATATTCCCTTAAGTGGGTATCTTTAAAGCCAGGGGAAATCAGACCCCAGAGGACTATGGCTTACTCAGGCTTACTACAGGGCCAAGGAAAAGGGAAAGTCCTCAAACCTGGGCCTTCTGGTTTTTAAGTTCAAATTCTCCTTCCAGGCAACTTGCTTCCATCAATGATATCAAGCTCTGCCCCAAACCACAGAGAATATGTTGCGTTTGCAGATTAACCTTAATTCTCTCTATAGGTAGAGTGGTTCATTTGCAAAAACGATTACACTTATTCAACATTTGAGTGGTTTATATCCAAGCTAACTCTGGATCCTTCACATAAGGCAGTTTCCTCCTTTGTTCACATAATAATGATTTGAGTCTCATAGGCCCTCTGTTCAGTAGGTAGTTCATGGTAAGAACTAGAAACTTAGAAACAATGGTATTTACAAGTTTTTCAGTCTTCTCTCTGTACCACTGTTGTTTGTCCTGGGATAATAGAAGCTATAGTACAGTAGTTTTGATTCAATTTCAAAGTGTTCTTGAGTTCCCAACCCGTGGTGGATTCATGTCAATGTAATGGCAAAACCAATACAGTATTGTAAAGTAAAATTAAAAAACATAAGCATAAAAAATTTTTTTCAAAGTGTTTTAATTATAGAACACGAGTATATACTCCTTATTCCATACATATAAAATAAGTGAGAATTGGAAAATTTAACCATTCATCCAATATTTTGATACTAATTTGATTAATCTTAAAATCAGATTAAATTAAAATGTTTCAAATTTGCACTTGTGCAGTAGAAAAAGGAATGAATTCATATATTTATAATCTATCTATTGCTTATGTCAGATAGACACTTGGTGCCACTGTGATTTTATGTCTCTATGGGGCCTCAATTTAATATAAGGGAAGAACCAAGTGGGTGATGCACAGCACAGCTTCAACCCCTGTCCATTTACAGAACCTCCTGGGGGCCAGTTTTCATTTGTGACAACCACGTTCTAAGTAGAAGCACTTTGAGTTTTAAAAGCATTTGTTCTTTTCTCTGAGGATACATAATCATATAGATTTTAGTCATTTATAATGATTTAGGTGGCTATATAGCATTTGATTTACTGTCAGTGATGAAATTAGTTTTCCAATGAAAATAGCAAGAATATCTATATCTGGATTTCCTACAACACAAATAGAAGCTGCTGGTATGCTTGTAGCATTACCTAATCTTTCCCAAAGCTTATATTCCTGAGCATTGATGTCAAATGATCAAGAAAGTTTCACATCTCTTGTTCGCTTCCACCCACACAGAGTTGAATGATCTCTGCACCAGTCTTATTTTCAGGACTGCCCCACTCCTTGGCCTTTGACCTGGCTGTGGTTGGAAAGTCTTGGGACACAAATTCCATTGCCCTTTGGTATTGGGCTGGACAGCCAAGCTCTGCTGTTACTAGTTTATTTTTAATCCCACAAAGTATGTGCTTGTTTCCGCAATGAGCAGATGTGGATAAATCAATATGCTGGGCTAACAGCATGGTAAGATGTGGTGCCCCAGGTGTCCTGGGTTGAAGACAAGTATGAGAATGTCTTCCTGGGAGGCAAACAGCTGGACAGCTGCAGCACCCAGTGTATTTCATTCATAAGGGCTGCTCCATATCTTCCTGTGGCCCTCTGACCCCTGACTATTCAGTGAAGGAAATGAGCAACTGGGACTGAATGGTCTAGAAGCAACGATATGATGCCTTCTTTATACAGGAACAGAGAGCTGAAGGGTGGGGACATCAGACAAGAAATGGCCCCATGCCTGAGTACCAACACCCAGCAGTTCCTGGTAGTCCCAAGAAGTAGGAACCCCTCTCAGTGGTCTAAGGCAGGAGACTGACAGGCCAATGGCTCTAAAATGAAGAGAGGCACATGGTATTAACTATTTCTTTTTCCTCATCCTCATCCCCTTTGCTAGGCAAGTACCTTTAAGTGAATTACTTATCAGGAATTTTGCCCCAACCTGTGGCATTGACCCAGAGAGAGGAAAAGTTCAGAGTAACCTCAAAATACCATGATATCACTTAACAACCTTATTTAGCAAATTGCTGAGTACTGAGCCTCACTTTCAAAGTATAGGGTTATGCTTCGCCCTTATTAGGGCTAATAAATAGCATCTAATTTTGGACACCCTATAGAGTACTTAGGGACTTTCCATATTGCTTATACTTTAAGTGAAGTTCCTGACATACTTTTTCCCCCCACAAATCGGTGAGCAGGACCAGGATTTGTGCACCTTATGGAGCTTCTTCTTGGCTTATCTGCTCACAGGAAGTATCTCTTTAGACTTCTTAATTGCTAAGAGTGTGTGGAATATGCACATCTTCCCACAGGGAGCCCAAACTAACTCTGCATCACACATCTTGTAGTATGTGCAGGGCAGTGTCAGTGCTCTATCTGATTTGCTATAGGCAGTGGTAGCAGAGTGAGCTCAAGGGTGAAATTAGCTCAGGCTAATTTAGAAACATTTATTTAGCATATGTTCTCTAAGTAAAACATAAAATTGCAAGCACAATGGTGACCAAGAAGTGGAAAATATTCAAATGCCACTGCCTGGTATACTGCCATCTAGGCTAGGATGGGGATTAGGTTTGCAGGCTTATTCTAATTTGGCCAGGGGGTCAGCTAGTGTGACTTCTATACCCATGTCTAGAGGTTTGCAGAGGTACGGTAGCCTTATCCAGTACGTAGGGAACAGTCTCTGCATTGTTGGTATTGGGACCATGTCTCCTGACTCCTCCATTACGGAAAGCCTTTGAGTATTTAGGGAGCTTCTGTTATTATGTGAAGATGCTTGCATCTTTGTAAATTAACTCAAATGAGAAAAGGGAGGTGTAGGATTAGAGGTGGGAATCTGTGTAGAAACTCCCTACCCCTTATCTGCTTCTCATGATTGCCACTAGCAGAAGGAACCTCCCAAACTGATGTTCTTATTTCAGGGACAGGGACCTATTATGGATCTAGGTTAGGTGCTCAATTAAATATGTGTTGATTGAATCAGATCAGGGGAGAGCCATGAGATGGAAATGGAAATTGAAAAATAAACTTTGAGCATCAATAAAAGTGGACTCTGGATAGGAAAACCAATCACCAGTGGGACATTTGAGGGAAAAGGAAAGAGCGTGTCTCTCTTTTTCCCTGCTACATCAAAGCATCTCCTATAAGTTGGTGGTCAATAAATGTGTGCTGAATTAAATCTTTATTTACCACACAGATATTTAATGTGTAAGGCACTGTTCTTGGCTCACTGGGAATTCCCTGCCCTCAGGTAACTTCTGCATTCTAATGGGAGAAACAGATAATCAACAAGAAACCAAACGCACCATCAGGTAGTGTCAGTTAAGTCGTGTCTGACTGTGACCCCATGGACTGCAGCACACCAGGCTTCCCTGTCCTTCACCATCTCCCAGAGTTCACTCAGACTGATGTCCACTGAGTCGATGATGCCATCCAACCATCTCATCCTCTGGCACTCTCTTCTCCTCCTGCCTTCAATCAGGTAGTGATAAGGAACTTGAAAAATAAATATATACATAAATTAAGGGGATGGAGAAGAAAAAAAGTGCTTGGTATTGTAGTGATATAGGTCAGAAAAGATTTCTGAGGAGATGATATTTCGTTTGGGTCAAGAAAGAGGGGGAAAGACATCATACAAAGATCTGGAGTCAGCGTTCCAGGTAGAACCAAAACTCAGGAAAGAGCTGGCTGGGGGAGCTTGAGGAACAGAGGCAGGCCACGTTTCTGGAGCCCAGTGACCTTGGAGAGGAAGCTCAGAGTAGATTAGTAAGGAGTCCTAGGCCAGGCCAGGGAGGGCTCTGTCGGCTATGGCAAGGGGCTTTGAAGGCTTGTTCTAAGTATGAGAGAAAGACATTAAAGGATTTTGAACATGGGAGTGACATGACTGGGAGTGAACATAGGATTAATATGACTGTGTTTTTAAAAATTACTCTGACTGCTCTGCGGCAAGTTAGCCTGAGGCAGGGCAGGTTTGGGTGTAGGGCCCTAGGGGACCAGTGAGGAAGGATGAGTGCGTAATCCAGGCAAGAGAGGATGTGCCATAATGTTGATGGAACTCATGAAAGTGATAAAGAAAAGGAGCTCTTTGACACAGAATGAAGTAATGCCATTTGCAGCAACATCGATGGACCTAGAGGTGTCATACTGAGTAAAGTAAGTCAGACAGAGAAAGTGAAATATCGTATGACATCCCTTATATATGGAGTCTGAAAAGAAATTGTACAAATGAGCTTGTGTACAAAACAGAAACAGACTTTGAGAACAAGCTTATGGTTGCCAGTGGCAAAGGGTGGAGGGGAGGGAATAGTTAGGGAGTTTGGGATAGACATGTACACATAGCTATATTTAAAATGAATAAACCAACAAGGACCTTCTGTTTAGCACAGGGAGGTCTGCTCAATGTTATGTGGCAGCCTGTATGTGAGGGGAGTTTGGGGGAGAATGGATACATGTTTATGTATGACTGAGTCCTTTCTGTGATAGTTCTGAAACTATCACAAGTTTGTGAATTGGCTATACCCCAAGGGAAAAAAAAAATAAAGTTCCTAGGATAAATACTTAAAAAAAATAAAGAAAACCAGCCTGAGGGAATTCTGTGGTAGTCCAGTGGTTAGGACTCTGCTTTCACTACTGAGGGTGTGGGTTCAATCCCTGGTTGGGAGCTAAGATCCTGCAACCTACGCAACACAGCCAAAAAAGAATAGAAAACCAGCCTGAACGATATACTTAAAAGATCCCGGAAAGATGGCTCCAACCCGAAGGCCCATAAAGATAGCCTCCTCCTAGCTTCCTACCTAGGTGCCTTCGAACCTCTGGGAACCTACCTCTTACCCTGTGTGGTCAGCAGAATAATGCCCCCCTCCTTTCCCATGTGTGTGCACACACACACACACACACAACCTGTCTATTCACATGGGCGGGCCCTTAAAAGCAAAGACACTTTGCTGTCTGGAGTCAGAGGCAGATGTGACTATGGAAGAATAGAGGGATGCTACACTGCTGACTCTGAGGACAGAGGAAGGGGCTATGAGCTGAGGAGTATGGGTGGACTCTGAAAAGTGGAAAAGGCAACAGAACAGATTCTCCCTTGGTGCCTTTGGAGAGAAACACAGCCCTGCTGACAGTTTGATTTTGGTGAGAGAGGAGTGTAGGATTTCCAACCTACAGAAGTTAAGTACCCTCTGGCCCTCAGGCTTCCTTATAATCAGTAGCTTTCTGCTCCCATGCTTGACAGAGCTCAAGTTCATATTCAGACTGAGCTCAATAAATCCTCTTCTTGCTTTAAAATTTCTCATGTGGTTCTATAGCATCTCTCATATTATATTGGATTGGCCAAAATTTCCATTTGGGTTTTTCATAACATCATATAGAAAAACCCGAACGATCTTTTTTGGCTAAGCTGATAGAAACAGTCAATAGAATTGAGTTCTTTGAGGCTTGTGAAGGCTCACCGTTGCTTTTATGTGAAGTGCCCTGATTCTCTTCGTGGTCATAGACCCATTGTCCTCATGGTTTGCACAGGCACTTGTGTCTGCAAGCCTCGTGGACATCCTGAGTTCCCATTTGAAGCTTTTGTGCTCTCCGAATCGTGTTTCTTACTTGCATGCTGCTCCTTAAACAGCAAGTGAGGTTATTTTGGAGTTGAAGTGTGTTATTTGGGGAGGTTAATAGTTTGTAACAACTTTATTCTTACTTCTATCTTTAGGGGATGATTTGCTCTATGTGTTTCCTTGCTACTGAAACTCCTTTCCTTGAAGTTTGCACTCTCTCTGACCTCTCTTGGTTCTGGGGCTGTCACTCACCAAGGGAGTGACTCACTAAGGAGAGAGGAGCCCTCTCATAACTTTGGGGTTTGTTGATACAATGGAATAGTTTCCAGAATGTAGCTTACCAACTGTGACCTATTTTTTTGCCCTTATACATGTGCATAGGAATCCAGATGGTTTGATTAAATATAGCCTCTCCTGGTTCTAAAGAGAACACTTTTCGGCTTGAAGTATAGAGAATTAACCACATGATTCCCATTAACATTAATGGGGGGGGTACCAAGGCATTCCCTGTACTCTGAGCTGCAAAGACAACCCTAACGTTTGCTAAAGGGACAGTTCTATTTATAGCCCATCTAGCTGCTAGTGTTGTGCCAATGCATGAAAAATTTCTCGCCCCAAGAATGTACATTTAGAGGCAGATGAACCAGTACAGCATTTCTCAAACTTTAGTTTGTGTTAAGGACTATTTATTGAAATGCTAAAAATGGATTTCCTGGGCCTGTTTTTCAGGAATTCCACCTTAGTGAGTCTGGGGCAGGCCCCAGGAAATTTCATCGTTAGCACCCATAGCGTATGCACCATGGCCTGGAATTTGGGATAAGTAATTTCTTCTTTCTTAATTTTTTTTTGAAGTATAGTTATATTAATTTCTGGTATACAGCAAAGGGATTCAGTTATACACATATATATGTATATTCTTTTTCATATTCTTTTATATACAGGTCATTATAAGATATTGAACATAGTTCCCTGTGCTATATGCTATATTAGGATCTTGTTGTTTATCTTTTTTATATATAGTAGTTTACATCTGGTTATCTCAGACTCCTAAGTTATCCCTCCCTGCCCTCTTTCCCCTTTGGTAACCATAAATCTGTTTTCTATGTCTGTGAGTCTGTTTCTGTTTTGTAAATAAGTTTGTTTGTATCACATTTTAGATTCCATGCATAAGAGATATTATATTTCCTAACCTTTGATTACTCATTTGATTATAAGTCCAACTCTTTTTGACCCCATGGACAATTCCCACTGCATGGAATTCTATAGACTAGAATACTGGAGTGGGTAGCCTTTCCCTTCTCCAGGGGATCTTCCCAACCCAGGGATCGAACCCAGGTCTCCTGCATTACAGGCAGGTTCTTTACTGGCTGAGTCACAAGGGAAGCCCGACTTTCACTTGGTTATAAGACTGTTAATGTCAGCACGATGAGTTCATTTTCAGGGTTCGATGCGATAAAAGATGTGAAACACCCACCACAATTCCCTAATTTCGTTTTCCTTCCCCCTCCCATCCTATTGACCAAGAGATGAGCGCTCAGTGGGGAAGGTAAACTGTCACTCACAAGTCTCCTCATGCCTTCCTGCTGACTGATCCCAGCACACTCATAGGACAGTGTGTGGGAAAGCCCGGATTATCACAGAGGACAGAATCATTGTAGGAGAGTCCCCATGTCCTGGACACATGCCTGAAACTCACTGAAGCTGTTTATTCTCCTATAATATGAGAAAAAGTTTCTACTTTTAGAGTTGTTAGAATTCAAAATATGATTCATGAAGTGCCTAGCACGACCTGCCCCATAGTTGGTACTTAATTAATGCATGTACCTTGCATTTCTATCATTTTTTTCTCATTTATTCGTTCAGTAAAAAGTTGGTGAATACCTTCTGCACGCCAGATACCACGATGGCTGCTGCAATGCAGTCAAGTACGTATTCCCCACTTTCACAGCACTTACAGCTGAGAGGGGCCAAGCAGACAATCACAATACAGTATGTTGAGAATTTAGTGTCTTTCTCTGGATGGGTGTTCTTAGAGACAACCACAGGACTTAAGAAGAAAGGCTTCATACACGGAATAGTGGCATGACAGGAAAATGTTAAAGAAAAAAATGGTCATCTGTCTGTGTGACAAGCCTACTGCATTAGTCAATGTGATCAAGTTTCTGGGATAGCAGTCCATATATTCTTCCTGCCTTCTTCCCTCCACTTCATCACTTACAAAGGATAAGGATTATGGGTGAAGTTATGTGGAGACATAAGACTCATCTAAGTGATTCAGCAAACATAGTCTTTTACTTGCAAGGGAAGGATCCAGAATTTTGTTAACACATCAGCAAAGCCGTTACTCTTTTGTTTTCTTGTTTTATGTTCCAGTTAATAATTGCAAGTGTTCAATAGTTGATGGTTGTAGGAGAATCCTCTTATTTTTACTCTATCTTAAGCAGTTTTACCCACTTTTTACAGAGCAAACCTAATGAAGTGGGCTTCCCAACATTTGCTAATAAGTGATGAATTTGATACACAAAAAAGCTACAAACAGAAAGGAAAGCCCTCAGCTTCTGCCCTTGGCTTATATATCTTTTACTTCCTGGAGGGCTTAATAAATAACTTGTATTGACAGGATAGTTCATCCTTAGTCATATCAGTTCAGGTCATTTACTGGTGAGCTAGCATGCTTTTTAAACCATCCAAGCTAGTGAGAGAGAAGCAGAGTACTAATTTCATTCACAACCCACTGGAGAGACATGCCTATGCTTAATGATGCAGGGAACAGTGATCCATAGGCCTCCACCTGCAGCTTAACCAAAATCATTAGCCTAGCAAAGAGAAAGTGTTCAATGAACTGAGGAAAAGGATGTGGTACAAAGTGTACACAGATCTATGAGTGGCCTCCAGTGTGGTGCTGGTAATTGGCCAAGCCAAGTTCTCCTAGCTCTTCCCTTAAGAAAATTTGTTCTGGAAAATAGTACAAAATAAAATGGCAGGCACCATTCTCCACAGCCTTCTCGCTTTCTGGTGTCAAGAAGCAATGGGCAGATTTCTTTCCACTGTTCTAAGAGTAGTTCCTAATATCCCTCCATGCTACTCAGAGTTTTTACCTCAAACCTAAAGCTCCCAAGGCTTAAAGGAGACACTAAATAGCCCCTTGTTATCAAATTATTGAGAGTTCTGGGCTAGGAGTTTCAAGGTGATGTGGTTGATGAGAAAAATGTAAATCTTGTCCTAGGTAGAGATAGTTCTCAGGTGCTGAGTAATGTTAATATTGGATTGAGGCTGGCAAGTTGAGAGTAGGAAGCCTGGAAATACAGTTCTTCTGCAGTTTTGAAAGAAATACTTGTATATGGTAGCTCAGAGGAGACATCCTTATAGCAGTTTTTTAAAATGAACACTTATCTCAAATGAAGTTAAATAAGCTACGTGCACCACAATCTAGAAACTTGATGGATTTAGTCTAATGGAGAAACAAAACCTATAGTAATTCTAAGCTTTCCTCTCACTTTGAAGATTAGTGGTGATATGATTTGATGTAAGAGTGACTCTTCTTGGGAAGTTGATTTGGCCCATTTATGGAAAAATGGGTTAAACTGAATAGATGGAAATAGCCTTGAGAAAAGTTTTCGAAAGATTTTTTAAGTGTATGTTGAGATCTTTGTTTTTTAGTAGATTTCTTTTTTCTCTTTGCCTGAGACTTCCCTCGGTAAATAATATCATGCTATAGAAATGCCAGGCTCTCAAATCTTGTTTCCAGTAATATATAAGGGGAGGCATGCTGTAAATAAAAATTAATCATTTTTCAACATCTTAGCTGTGGCCTGAGTACCACAGGGGAATGAAGTATTGCCTTTGGTCCTGAAGAAAACCACATAAATCATTTAAAAATTGATTTTGTAGCTACAAAATTGCAGGCTTTTGATAAGGGCCTTCCTTCATCCCATGTAATCTTCAGGTCATGAACCTACAGGAAATAAAGAGTTCAGCAAAATTAATACAGCTTTCCAACCAGTTTTATTATCTGTCCACCTGTCTCCAACTTTTTAGTTACCTTCTATTAACCTTTGCTTGGAGAATTTTCTTTCTATCTTGGTAGGAAAAAAAATTAATTTTTTTCAAAGCCAAGGATAAGATCAATAGGAACATCAGTTTTCTCCTGAAGAAAACTGGTTGATATGCTAAAACACCCACTGGGTGTTTCATTTCTAAGAAGCAACAAGGATATCTGTAAGGTAATACAATAAGGATTGGCCTTAATATCATAAGACTTGAGTTTGAATCCTAGACCTGAATAGTTTTTAATCTTGGGTAAGATAAGATAACCAGATTTTGCTATAAAAACAAACAACTCCAAAAATGTCAGGGGCTTAAAACAACAGAGATTTCTTTCTTGTACATGCTGTATGTCCAGCATCATTAGCAGAGGGCTCTGCTAATGAAGCCATGGCTCAGAGGTTAAAGCGTCTGCCTCCAATGCTGGAGACCTGGGTTTGACCCCTGGGTCGGGAAGATCCCCTGGAGAAGGAAATGGCAGTCCACTCCAGTATTCTTGCCTGGAGAATCCCTTGGACGGAGAAGCCTAGTAGGTTACAGTCCACGAGGTCACAAAGAGTCGGACACGACTGAGCGACTTCATCTCACCTTACCTGCTCTTCCTTATCCTCACTTCAGGACTCAAGATTTGGACATTCCTTTTCCTGGAACATCACTGTGATGGTACAGGGAAGGGAAAGGGGCTTTTAAAGGCTTCCACCCCAAACCAACACATGCTTCTCTCTTGTACATTTCATTAGTCATAGCAAGTCACATGGCCATGTCAGACTTTAAGGGGAAGGTGAAATATAAATCCTCCCTGAATCCTAGAAGCAGTGAAAGTATTAATGTTCTACCCCTTTAAGCCTCAATTTTCTTACCTACAAATTATGTATACTGTTTTTATGAATCACAGTATTGTGATTAATCATTAATGAAATATGTTCTCTCTCTCTGTTTAATAATAACAACTAGCACTAATTCAGCTGCTGTGTCACTTACCATGCTAACAATGCAGTATATTATTTGATGTTGTATTCACAGTGACCCCGTAATGTCAGTTTTGTTATCACCACTCTACGGATAAAACTGATGCTTAGAAAGGTTAAGAAACTGTCTCATGAATCAGCCAGCAAATAATAAAGGCATGACTTAAATTATCTTTTTCAGCTGAGTCTCCAACCTATGCTTTAAGCCTGCTCTGTAGGTCATTCAAACCTCAAGTCATTCACTGAAGGGATGTTCAAACTGTAGAACCACTTTGGAGTTGGTGTTGCCTCATGAAGCCATTTCAGTGCTTAAATATCTTACCTTCTCTGGAATTACAGGAGGGCCATTTGATGAAAACAATGTTCCTTCATGATCCTTGGGTACCTCTTTCCCCACTTCATTCTATGCTTCCAGATTCACCTCTTCCAGCTTAGTTGGTGAATGCTCTGGCAGGAGAACTAAATATGAACACTATTTTAGCTAATCTCACTGGTCTCATATCATTTGTGTAGAACAGTTTGGCCTAAAACTGCTATTTTGGCCTTTATGCCCACCAGTTCCAGTGACAGATGCATTACTACAGTGAAAATTCCTTGAGCAACCCATCTGTCAGTTCAGTTCAGTCGTTCAGTTGTGTCTGACTCTTTGTGACCCCATGGACTGCAGCATGCCAGGCTTCCCTGTCCATCACCAACTTCTGGAGCTTACTCAGACTCATGTCCATTGAGTTGGGGATGCCATCCAACCATCTCATCCCCTGCTGTCCCCTTCTCTTCCTGCCTTCAATCTTGCACAGCATCAGAGTCTTTTCCAGTGAGTCAGCTCTTTGCATCAGGTGGTCCAAGTATTGGAGTTTCAGCTTCAGCATCAGTCCTTCCAGTGAATATTCAAGACTGGTTTCCTTGAGGATGGTCTGGTTGGATGTCCTTGCAGTCCAAGGGACTCTCGAGAGTCTTCTCCAGCTCCACAGTTCAAAAGCGTCAATTCTTTGGTGCTCAGCTTTCTTTATAGTCCAACTCACATCCATACATGACTGCTGGAAAAATCGTAGTTTTGACTAGATGGACCTTTATTGGCAAAGTAATGTCTCTGCTTTTTAATATGCTATCTAGGTTGGTCATACCTTTTTTTTTCAAGGAGAAAGCTTATTTTAATTTCATGGCTGCAGTCACCATCTGCAGTGATTTTCGAGCCCCCCAAGATAAAATCTGTCACTGTTTCCATTTTCTCCATCTATTTGCCATGAAGTGATGGGACCGGATGCCATGGTCCTAGTTTTCTGAATGTTGAATTTTAAGCCAATTTTTTCACTCTTCTCTTTCACTTTAATCAAGAAGATTTTTAGTTCTTCTTCACTTTCTGCCATAAGGTGGTATCATCTGCATGTCTGCGGTTATTGATACTTCTCCTGGCAATCTTGATTTCATATTCACCATAAATCCAGAATAGTTCTTGACAGTGTAGGGACTCAGAAAATATTTTTTCAGTGAAAAAATGGATGCTATTGTATTTTCTTTAAAACAAGGGTTTTTGTTTTTTTTTTTAATTTTACAACCTAAAAGAATTTATAATAAACAATTTTTACCACAATGGTCTAGGACATAATGGAATATACTCATTTGATATCCAAGTGAGATATTACCAGAATTTCCAGTAGATCAAAGACCACATGTACCAGCTAATCTCCATTCCAGTGTTGGCTTTGATCATCATCAAGCCTCAAGAAAATCCTTACCAACGTCTCACTTGGAGAAGAATGGTAACTGTTGGTTTAAAGGTTTGTCCTTTCTTGCTGTGTGCCAAAAACTATAGCAGGTATTGGCAATATAGTAAGGAACAGAGCAGCCGCATTGCTGGTACTCATGGAGCTTCCAATTTACTTATGGAGAAAGCACTAAACAGATACTACACAAAAGAATACAAAATCATAAACTTTGATAAGATTGTTTAAGAAATGATCTTTTACTTATCCCCGAATCCCTTAATATTTGCCCCATCACATTTTCTCTTTGTCTTAGGAAGGAACCCATGAGACAAAACATTCGCACTTACTATTGAACTGCATTACCATGCAGTGTTCACTCCCACCTTTTCCTGTTAAATAATTCATCCACACCTGCTCATAAATGAAGCCATAGTAACTTGACATTCAGGATTGCACAGGATCTTCTAATGGCTGATGTAAAAACTGCCTCATATTCAGGGTTTACCAGACCTCCCATCCCAAACTAGCATGGCCTACATCTCTAAGAGCAGAAAATCAAGTCAACTGAGTGAGACCTTGGGATTGAAGTCACCCCAGAGCACCCTAAAACTTTTGTCCCATTTTGTGTGAGCACTTCAACTCCAGTAGAACCCTAGCGAAATACCAGTAGGGCAGTTTCCAGTATATTCTATTAGATTGGTGCCCCTGGTTAGTACTGAGGAGAAACCTTTTCTGCCAAAGGGGAAAATAATCAATAAATAGAATCTGAAAGGAGCTGAAAAATGATTGTCTCTGCAAGCACAAGCTGTTAATGTGTGTACAGAATACGGATGGCCTGGCTTTCCCCTGTTAACTGCAGAAGAGAAACTCCGCAGGGGTAATTGATCTTGACACATCCAGTGAGCACACCCCAGACTGGCCTTCCAGTTAGTGTGATAGAACAGCCCACCTTTTTATGGAAGAAAATCCTCAGAGCCAATATTTCCCAAAGTACAAGAGCCAATTTTACTTGGTTCTGTTGTGATCTTTTTATGCTCAACATATTCACATTGTAAAGAAAAATATATAGGAGTCCTTCATCTCTCTTCTTTCCTACATATTCACCAAACTATATTCCCAGCTGTGGCTATGTTAGGATATCCACCGCCTCCCCTTTTTATTTTCTGGATGGAAACAAGATGGAAAATTCTTGAAGAAACTTTGATTTCTGAAATATTTGCCATGCACTCTCGGGTCTGACTCTGAGTGAGAGAAAACTATATGGCTCTCTTTCTTGCCTGAATGGATCCAGATGTATAATATGAGCCACTGTGTTTCAGAGATGGTGGTTATATATGGTATAACATCTTTATATATGGTGTAAAGCATTGACATCTGATTTATTGGAAGTGTGAATTTGTATTACCTTTCCTCCAGTGACTCTGGGTATAAGTTATATGAATTTATCTGTCCCTGAATTTATTCAGTCATCAACTTTGGCAAGAGGGAATTCTAAAAGAAAATTATTTAATTTGATCTTTACAATTAATGCTTTTGTTTTGGACCGTCCTAGGTCAGAGTAGGATAGAAATGTTAAAAATTGATTTGATAATGTTGGTCATGAAACATTTCTTTATCTTCAAAGTTGATACCCATGGATTTGCCTTCCAGGCTGTAGACCTTTGAGTTGTTCTGAGATGCGTTGTAGCTGAGATGGGTTTTTAGTGAGCTTTGTACATCCCTTACCTGGTACTCCTTTATGGTTTGCATTTGATAAACAGACTTCAGAGTTAGATATGCAGGTTATAGGGTATAATTCATATTTGTATATAAAGACAAGTATGAAAGAGAGAGAATCAAACCTCTGTCTACTTTCTTGGGCTAAGGAAAAAATCACTGTTGATGTATAAATGTTCATTGGGTTGCAGTAAATTAAAGTATTTAGATACAAGCCATGAATGCCCTATTTTAAATTAGGCCATTCAATTCACTATCAGCTTTCTTAGGCATAAGATATGAGACGTGCATTTTGGTGGGAAATATGGTTGGAAATGTCCTAAGGGTCATCCAGTTGGGATTAATCTAGTAAGAGGGTTTCTGGGCAGCCAACAACCAGCAAGAGGTATTGAATGGTTTGTGAAAAATTATTAGAAGAAAATAACATGGTCAAGGGGGAATTAAAGCTCATTTACTCTGTGCACTAACAAACGTACATGATTTGCCATATTTCAAGTAAAGTGACTATTGTCTGTTTCTGAACATCAAAATCTACCAAAATGAAGATACTGATGATACTCAGTAACTGTCTAAACTCTAGCAAAAGAGGATCACTAGAAGAAAAAGTACTCTTGTAGGTATAAAGATTGGAAAAAAAAAAAAGGTGAGAAAAGGAGTGGGAAGGAGTTCTTACAACAGGGTAGAAAGAAATTGCTGTTCAAACAAGGTACCGTATCGAGGGTAAGGCAATGTTTAGAAGGTAGGAGCTCTCCATGTTGAGTGGATCTTAATGTTGAGGAAGGAGTGGGGGGGGGGTGCTGTGGAAGACAAGTGGAGATCCAGGTCCTTGATCTTTTAGCAGCCAAGCGTTTGCAGTGGGAGGACTCCTCATCCCCATGTTTGGAAACATTCCAGCTTAGAACATCCACAAGGAATCTCACAGATGAGCTTTCCCTCATTAGCTGAAAAGGTAAATTAAATGATCACAAGGTCCATTTAAACACTTAGCAATCCAGGTACCTAATTTAGAGACGGCCCATAGACATTTTACAAAACAATATTATTAGCACCTTACATCTGTATATTTATATCACATCTCTGAAAGAACATCTTGCAGTACTTCTCTCGATGTATAAGAATGTATCCCTCAAACTATGCCAAACTCTAAAGAACGTAGATTAGATTAAAACTGTTTTCCATTTCTTTTTCTTGCTGGTTCAATTATAACCAATAGGGATATCATCAGGAAATTTGGTTTTCTGTTGAAAAGATCAGAACCCTTAGAATGCACTTTGACCAAGTCCAGAACCCCAAAAGGACAAAGAGATGATGGGCAGGAGCCTGGGGGCAGAAGACAATATATCATGTTTTAGAAGCAGTGTGACCCTAAGAATCTAAAAAGGAAATATGAGTGTTAGGTATTTTATTTTGACGTCTGAAGGCAGTTGTTATCCCATGCATTGAGAGATCCTTTACTCCTGCTCTTAGCACATCAGCTCTTCCTAGCAGTGGCTGGAGCCCACTCCAGAGACCTGCTCAGTTGGTGGGAACAAATTGCGGAGCGTTACTTCCGACATTGGAGATGTCAGTCTGCAGGCAGTCGGGGAAGCTGGGTTGTAATTTGAACAAAATGTCACTGTTTCAAGAATTTTTTTTAATGTGCTTTTTCTGTGATGATAAATCACAGACTTGTGCAGGGGATAATAAAAATGTTTGACAGCTTTTCTTACAATTGTTTGGCATTCTGTTTGCCTAATTATCGTCAGCATCACCCACACAGGGAAATTGTTGTTGCAGAAAGCTATACAGTGACTGTCAGTGTGTTCACCTGCCATTCTCCTGAAGTCCTGTGGCATCCTGTCACTGTCGTCATAGGTGGGCATCACCCATCTTTGCTGGGCAAAAGGCTTAGTTAACCTTGAGGTCCTATGTCTATGCATGAACGTGGTTCTGCTATCTGACCAGAGAGGAAAACAAAGCAGAAAAATCTGATGCAGAATTTCTGAAAGGTCATATAAAGAACAGGGGTAATTTAGTTCAGTTAGATTCTTTGGCATACTGAGAAAAGTGCAGAGAAATCAACATGCCTTATGGGTATGGATTAGAAAATTATCTATTTGTGTAATCATTCTGCTTTGAAAGAGAAGGGAATTAATTGCTTTAATTAACTCCAGTAAAGACTAGATTGTGTCAGAGGGAGTGTTGGCATAATGTGATCTGATTATGCTCTTGAAAATAGTGGCTATCTCAATAATCAGTTTCCTTTCTCTGAGACTTCCTTGATGATTGTCCTGCCATCATTAGGCTGCCTGTTAGGAGGGTCTAAAAAGATGAAAAGGTCACAGAAAAAGTAATAAAGAGCTCATTGACAGTTCTCATTGCTTTTTTACAGGAGTTTTATTGTAGTTTGCCTCTGATTTTCTAATTTTCTTCCAGGAGCTGATAGTAAGTGAATATCAGGGACATAGTGGGTCAGATGTCATCATCTGTTTAAGAGCTGTGTGAGAGCTTGTTTAAAAGATGCTCCCTTATGGTATATCTAAAAAGGTTTTCTGAAATATTTGGAAGTACACTGGGTGTGTTAGGAAGCCTCCAAAGTACAGTGGAGTTCTTTAAAATGAGCTAAGATCAGCAAATAATTTTCCCCAGCTAGAACACAGCTAAAAGGATTGTATCAACTATAAGATTCAGGGTGAGAAATGAATGAACAGACTCGTTCCAAATTGGGAAAGGAGTATGTCAAGACTGTATATTGTCAGTCTGCTAATTTAACTTATATGCAGAGTACATTGTACAAAATGCCAGGCTGGATGAAGCACAAGCTGGAATCAAGATTGCCTGGAGAAATATCAATAACCTCATGTACTCAGATGACACCACCCTTATGACAAAAAGTGAAGAGGAACTAAAGAGCCTCCAGATGAAAGTGAAAGAGGAGAGTGAAAAAGCTGGTTTAAAACTCAGCATTCAAAAAACTAAGATCATGCCATCCAATCCCATCACTTCATGGCAAATAGATAGAGAAACAATGGAAACATTGACAGATTTTATTTTGAGGGGCTCCAAAATCACTGCAGATGGTGACTGGAGCCATGAAATGAAAAGATACTTGCTCCTTGGGAAAAAAGCTATGACCAACCTAGACAGCATGCTAAAAAGCAGAGACATTACTTTGCCAACAAAGATCCATCTAGTAAAAACTACGGTTTTTCTGGTAGTCATGTATGGATATGAGAGTTGGACTATAAAGAAAGCTGAGCACTGAAAAATTGATGTGTTTGAACTGTGAAGTTGGAGAAGACACTTGAGAGTCTCTTGGGCTGCAAGGAGATCCAACCAGTCCATCCTAAAGGAAATCAGTTCTGAATATTCATTGGAAGGACTGATGCTGAGGCTGAATCTCCAATAATTTGGCCACCTGATGTGAAGAACTGATTTGTTGGAAAAGACCCTGATGTTGGGAAAGATTGAAGACAGGAGGAGAAGGGGACAACAGGGAATGAGATGGTTGGATGGCATCACCAACTCTATGGACATGAGTTTGAGTAAGCTCTGGGAGTTTGGTGATGGACAGGGAAGCTTGGCGTACTGCAGTCCATGGGGTCGCAAAGAGTTGGACATGACTGAGCAACTGAACTGAACATATATTTATATACATGCATATATATATATATGTATATACAATATACACATATATAGTTTATATATGCACATATTTAGTGTATACAAATAATATAGTTTGTATGTATAGCAAACTATAAGATTCAGGTGGAGAACTAAGAATATATAGATGTATTTGTATACATATACAGGTAATACATATACACATATATAGTTTATAGACATATATAATTTTTTTCTGAACTCAGCCCCATATTTTGGCAGGTGGAGCTGCAGAGGTTCTGGGCCTGAATGTGGAGAAGGGTCATCTACTGTCCTCAGTTGCAGAAGTGTTCCGTCCCCACCTCCCCAACACTGCGGCCCAAGCAGCAGGGAGGGAGAGGCATCAGAGGGTGTGACAGGTCCCCACATCCAACGTGGCAGTTTGGAGGAATTGAGCCAACATGCCCAACCCTGTGAATACAGGAAGTGTCTTTAACCTCATGTATCCAGTAGGCCTGGGGGCTGTTCTGAGAAAACATTCTGGAAGAACCCAGCTCAGAACTTAGGCTGTGCCTTCAGGCTTCTCTGCAGATGTTTTGCTGTTCCCTGAATGTCTGGCCTCAGCACCAGAAAGTGTTGAATAATGTCAAAAACAAAACAAACACACAAAAAGCCACCAAGCCCATTTATAAAGCAAACATGTGACCCAAAGGGAACATATAATTTAATAGAAAGGAAAAAAGAATACTAAATATATCCAATAGAACCCTTCAGATGGTAGATCATTACTTGCATTATGAAGCCTTTGAAAAACAGGTTTGTCTTTTATGTTCATTTTGGCATTTTTATCATAAATATATACACATATATAGAGCTAGGTCATAACTAATATGGGCTTCCCTAGTGGCTCAATAGTAAAGAATCTGCCTGCCAATGCAGGAGACGTGAGTTTGAGACGTGAGTCAGGAAGATCCCCTGGAGAAGGAAATGGCAACTGACTCCAGTATACTTGCGTGGGAAATCTCATGGACAGAGGAGCCTAACGGCCATGGGTTGCAAAAGAGTTGGACATGACTTAGTGACTAGCCAACAGCAACACAACTAATACACATTCTCAAATTTGTGAAAATGTATCTTGGCCTATGAGCCTTGGTTTTCAAGTGTGTTAGGATCACCCCATTAGAATCCAAGAAGCCATCCCCCAAAGTGATTTTGTATTCCATTGCCTCTCCTGTCTTCTTCTGTAGAATTTTGAAGGTCCCTTAAGACAGTTATAAGAAGACATTTATTAGGAGGAATCAATATCCTTGGATGTTTATGCTAGGAATAGAATAAAAATGTCATGTATCTCATGGTTTTGGGGGGACTCCCCTGCTAGTGCTAGTGGTAGAAAACCTGCCTGCCAATGCCTGAGACATAAGAGATGGAGGTTTGATCCTTCCTGCTCAGGAAGGTCTCCAGTGAAGAGGGCACAGTAACCCACTCCAGTATTCTTGTCTGGAGAATCCCATGGGCAAAAGAAGCTGAGCCCTTCTGGGCTACCGTCCTTAGAGTCACTAAGACACACTTAGTGACACTGTGTCTGCACTTCAGACACAGCTGAAGTAACTTAGCACACACAAGGCCACAAAACAGCTTTTCATAGAGATATTCCCATGTGGATCCCCATCTTGTGCTTCTGTTGGATTTCAAAGTTGCAGTGTTGCACCAGGAACAGTTCCCACAGACGGTGAGCCCTGTTTCTCCAGTTTGCAAACTGGGATGGCTGTTGTTGAGTCTCTAAGTCGTGTCCGACTCTCTGTGACCTCGAGAACTGCAGCATGCCAGGCTCCTCTGTTCTCTACAATCTCCCAGAGTTTGCTCAAATTCATGTCCATTGAGTCAGTGATGCTATATAACCACTGTCTCTCCTTTCTCTTTTTGATGGCCATAATTTCATTTCTGATACACACATGGACACAAAGGTGGTATCAGTGAAGGTACCAAATAGAATCGATGCCTCTGTCTTTTTAGCACAAGTCTCTCAGGCTCAGAGTAATCACATTTCCTCAGCTAACTGAAGGGAAGAGTCTAGGATAGACATGTTTTGGTAGTGCAGTGATATTTCACTCAACATAGACTGTCAACCAAAGTAAAGGATACATACATCCTCCAACTATTTTCATTCTTCTCTTTATTTCTGCACATATTTTCCAACAGAATCATGGAACTTTAAAGTGGAAAGCTCTCACTTCAGAAATGAGAAAATCAAACCCCAGAGGGGGAAAGCAATAGACCCAGTATTTCCTACTTGGAAAAGGAAGACCCTAAGGACTGAGGTCCTCTGACACTCAGACCAGAACTCTATCCCCTCCTCCATTCATATCAACTTCCTTTTGTAGTAGGAGAACCTCTCTATACAAAACAGTTTGGAGAAATATTTTACATTTTCCCTTTAAATGTACATGGCAAGCGATAGTCCAATAGCTGTGAGGCATCATGAGCTGCTAGGACCTCCCAGAAGCTAAGGGTCTGGATCTCTGCCATGGGCTGCATCTCCAGCTGGTTTTCTGCCCACTCACAGACTGCAAGGGTACAGATGGTGAGGATATCATCATTTCCACTGTGGAGGGGGGAGAGAAGAGACACTGTTCCATTGCAGTTTATTTCTAATTCCTTGTTGTTTGTCATGTTCAAATTCTCTCACATTTGCAGATGTCAACCAACAGGAGGAGAGAATTCTCGTTTCAAGTGTAGCCATAGAGTGATGGCTTAAAAAAGAGAGAGAAAGATCGGGTTTTTTATCAAGGGATTGGGGGAGGAAGGAAAGAGGAGAAAAAGGTAGAGAAGGAGGGAAATCTAGGAAGAAGTGCAAGTTGGAAGGAGAGGAAATGGAAGGAATGGAAGAATCGATGACAAGGCTCGGTCGCCTGCTGTTCTTATAATTAAATGGTGCCTTGCACATCAGTCCAAATGTTCACTCTTTGATATAATTGTCTGCTCATTATCATATGCAGATTTACAATTGCACAGTATGAGCTCTCAAGTGGAGATGTCAATATTAACATAATGAGCCTGTCAATCTTGTGAAAATGAACAGAAACAAATATGCTGGCTGGCATTCATGGTCTCCTGGAAATCTGGGAGAATCTGATAAATTTACCCACTCTAGGGACCAGCTGGACCAAGGTAGGGTGGCATTACCTTGAAGCATATATCTTTGTTAAAACAGTTTTCTGGGGGAAATAAGAAATAAACAAAATTTAAACCCATTTCTATAAAGAAGGTGATATTTTTGAGATTTCAAGACAGTAACTCTCAGCTGCATTTAGTTTCATGTTTTCTCATGAATTTCCTGAAGAGGCTGCTTGATACATCATTATAGCAGCCTGTTTAAAAAAAAAGCACATATTTAACAACTCAAGTTAGAAGGAGTTTAATAGAAAAAGAAGTTATTGATTCAATATGCCTACTTTGAGCACTGACTCTTGACTACCTTCTTATGAAGTAGTTGGTTTTAATCCTCACAATGTAAATAGATGACTTAAGACCCCAGTCTTCTTTCTATTTTTAATATGTTGATGACTTAGCAGTTGGAAAGAATTTTTTCTTTTAATATGTAACTATGAATGCTAACAGTTGCCCTCTGATTGAGTGGAAACTTCCCAATAAAATAAGGGCTGGTTTGCAATTTTACTTTATCTCCCTTCAAAAGAAGCAACTTCGAAGATGACAAGTTTGAAAAGGCACAATAAAAAAGATATTTGCTTTAAAAAAATAATCTTGCCAACAAACTTACAACAGTAGAAAGAATTGTTTTATATCTTGGTTTTGTCAAAGTTACCCATGCTCATTTCAAACTCTGTAAAAGAATACATTGCAAAGTTCAGCAACTGAAACCAGATTCATGTTCATAAACTATTAAGTTCTTTTTTTATGAATAAAGTCACATAGGTACATAATAGGAAACTTGAAGATGAAAAAGAAGGGGAAAAAAAACAGGTCTGTAATTTTCACATCCATTATTAATGGCCATTAACTACTTATTCATTATTTGCTAAAGAGTTTTGCAGATTTGTAATCATACTTATATATAGTGGTATAAAACAAAATTTTTCTCACTAAAACTTTTAATGAGAGCATTTTTCTATACCATGCACTACAAACATTTTGCCCTGTATATGCTGACTAAATGAAGCTGATGAAGGGGAATTACTTACATTTGGCTGTATGGTTGGATTAGATATACTTCTAAAAGGGTAAAGAGATGTGAGTCATATGAGACCTCTTGTGTGGGCGTTTCATTGTTAAATAGTGACCCCATCACACACTCAGTTGCTTACTCTCTTCGTGACCTTCCAGGTGTTCCCTCCTGCCTGGGAAGTCCAAAATAAACAGAGGTTGAGTGTCTGAATGAAAAGATCCCCTGAGTCTGCCTCCTCACACAGCTTGTAAGAGAACAGGGGGTAACATATTAAGGGAATCATGAGACAGCGCACAGAGCTTTTAAGCTTTATTTCCCAGTAACTTAATACAATTTGACCTTGGCCAGCCAGGTTCATCCCCCAGGGATGCCGATGGCCCTCTTTGGAAGAAAGACGCTTCAATTCTTGTTTTTCTTCCTCTCTGCCTGCCACCTCTTCCTGCTTTTCTGAAAAGAAACATGCCACACAACAATGAAGAGGTTTTCCACATTAGCCTTATTGCCAGCCAGCCACTTCTCTTTGTTTTAGTCTGTTTACACAGTCTCCTTGGCAACAAGAGGTGGACATAGATATTTTTTGTATCTCTGACTAGCAGGTTTGAAGTTTATCCACCTCACACACTGCGTTTTTTTCTACTGAAGTTTTTCTTTTTTATAAAGGGAATCATTTTCACACCCTAATATTTTAGGAATATCTCATTCAGATATGCAACATCTTAAGAGGTTTTTTTTTTTAAAAAAAAAAAAAAACCTTCAAATTGAATACTGAATAAAACTGTTTCTTGCTAATATTTAACTCTTCTAGTGATTTCAGTAGTATCTGTGGATCTGGATACTCTCTTACCTGATACCTTCATGTGATGATGTTTTAAGGGGCCAAGGACTATGAAGCAGAGAAAAGTCAAAAGCCTCAGTGAGCATCAAACTTTTAGTCCATTAGTTCTATGATCCAGTTAATTGAACTACTCACTAAACAGACATAGACACTATTATGCATACTAATCCACTTAAGTTATTTGAGCTACATTGTGCTGAAATATTCTGGGAAAGCATCCCATTTGTCTTTCCCCAAACCCCAAGTTAAATGTGGGCCTTGGAGAGACTTAAACCACACTGGGACTCTTGGCTAGGAGAAAGTTTCCTAAGTAGCAGATCACTGCAGTGACAACCCAGTCACATCCCATAAGTATTAACACATCCAGTGATCCAATGAAAAGATTAAAATTAATGGGAACCAGTCATTCTTAACCAGAGGTGTGCATTAGAAGTGTATGACGGGCTTTCTCCAAACACACAAATCCCACTCTGAACTTAGATTCTCCTGTCATGGGACCAAGGGCATGTGTATGTAGAAATTTTCTCCAGATCATTTTGGTTGCCAAGTACCAATTAGTAATTACTGATTTTGACAACATAGGTTAAGTTAAGCACCTATTATTTGCCAAAGCCTTGGGTTCTTTCCTCCAGTTAGTATTTATAATCTCTTTGTAATGCTTATATACTATTCCCATTTTCTAGATTAAGAAACTGAGCTTCAAAGATCTTAGGTAAATTGTCTAATATTATGTATATACACACACACATGTATATATATATATATATATATATATAAAGCAAGAATTTTAACTCAGCCTAATTCCAATATCCCAGTCTCCTTATACATCTTTAGCGTTCTTCCCCTTAAATAAAAAAGAAATACTTAAGAAACAATTCACTGTATTTTCAGGCAGTTTTTATTATGTTGGCATTTTTAAATGTCCACCACAATTTACCTTTAACAACTTTAGTTAAGGAATTTTTCTGTAGGTTGTTAAGTCAGGATATACAACAGTGGTTTGATTTGACTTACTTAAAACATATCCCCCACCTACCTACTGACACACAAACACAAGATTTTGAAAATAGATAACTGCATCTATTTATCTAGTAGATTTGGATGTTAATGTCTTAATATAGCCTCCACACCTTTCTTTGAAACAACAATTGCTTATTATCAAAATACATTTTTTTTTTCAACCAAAACCTACTAATTGAAAATCAATGAATCATTCCCAGTGAAGTCTCCACCCTTCCTTGTCTTCAATAGGTCTGGGTAGGTAATCAGACCAGGAAGCATTCTGAGCCACATAATACATTAGAGTTGGTCAAGACTCTCACTGTTTAAATGATTCTGTGGCAATTGTTTTTACCGACTATATGAGGAACACATTGCTAGTATTCAAAACAATGGTAAATTCACACTAAGTAAAAACCCTTTTTAAAAGCCAAGTTCAAAATCTTGAATATTTTTGGAGGAATCATCTAGAATAGTACTTTTCCATAGAGTAGGAATGGGGGGAAGAGAAACACCTCCTCATTCTTTCACCGCCTTGTTGGAGACTATGGCTGGGTAAGGTCCAGGCGTCTCCACCCATTTGAGAAACACAAAGGGTTATGAAAATATTATTGAACATGGTGAATTATGCAAATGAATAGGTTGAATTTTGAAAACCACTGATGTAATAGGATACATTGTTTTGTTAGCATTTATCCCAAATAAAGGTAGCCCAAATTTTTACAACCAGTGTACTACTTATTTCAAAGGGTTTTGAGAATCTGCTCTCAAAATGTCAAAATGAATGGACATTCATTAGATCAATAAGCTTATTTTCCACTTGATATAATGGAGGCATTTCTAATGAACTATTGGCAACTCTGAGAAGTTCAACAACAAACTAATTGACTTGCTTACATTTTTAACGTGGTAGAGCAGCTCTAGCTTGATCTCCTTCAACAGTCATTTTTAAAATATTCGTCTGCTTATAACATCATGCAGAAAATTGGAAGGAGCCCTAATTCCATTTCCAGAGCCAATGGAGTTTTGTGGAAGCTGTTATTCATCTTGTTCACTTCCTAGAAAGTGTCACAGCAGGACACAAAAAATGCAAGAACACAATGCTGTAGCAGTTGGCAGGATGATCACACCTTCAGCCCCGCTCGTCAACCTGTTCTCCCTGAAAAGTCCCAGAAATAAAACCTCTCTGCCCCTGGTGATGTGGAATCAAAATAAAAGATAACATCAGGTGTAGATTTCTCATTTGTTTTGAAGTTGCTTATGACCAAAAGGTTACTTTACAATGAATAGACTAGTAATGTTAATGCAACCCCTCCAAAACCAGAAATGATCTACTCTAAAGATTAGAACTAATTCTGTCTCAATAGCCAGTAGCCCCACATTCAGTCTTCTTGGCTGCCATCATCTTAATTTGATTACAGATGCCAGTCCATGTATGCTCACACTGTGTATCAAAGGAGATTTTAGTAAACCTAGGAAAAATTATATATTTTAGTAATTATTCCCAATAATACCTCAGTAGAGAAACCTTAAAATAAATTTCAAATTACCATGAACAGGTACACCCTATAGTTGGTAGTTTGTTTTTAATCCATAGTCTGGAACATTCAGTTCTCTTAATGTGCCTTCATGTCCTCAAAAACTGAAAATTTTATTGATTTACCTCTGGAATATGATCTTCTAAAACTTTTACAAATATTTTTGGTGTGATAGAGATCTAAATTTTTTTTTTAATCAAGCAGTTTGTTTTAATGGACTCAGCTAGCATCTTGCATCAAGTTTGAGGTCAGGAAACACATACTTATTAAGACATGGTTACAACATTGTATTGAGAATTGAGCATATCTGACATAAATTCATTTTTGCTTCTGAATCTGTTACAGGTGATAGAGGAAATAGCATTGAACATGGAGTCAGAGAACCCATATTCTAATCACAGTTTTACCATTAATTTCCTGTAAGACCTTTAGCAAGTCACTCAGCTTCTCTGCATTTTGATTTAGTTCTTGACTTCACCTTTAAAATGAGAGCCGGATATAATTATTCATAATTTCAGTTTCTCTTGTAAAATCCAATTATTTATGCATTTTATTAGGATCCTATGTGTAAATTTTCATTTTACATTAACATATTAACAAAAAAAATTAAAGCAGAGCTATAAACTGGAGTGATTAAAATGTTTATCATTTGAATGGAGGCCAGTACAGCTACTGTGACATATATACACTGAGCCTCTTTCCCCTCATTTTTGTAGCACCATCTGGTGCTCTATTATATGACAGAGTTGATTTAAATAACCACATTAGTAGGATCCATGCCTCAGACCCCTTTCTACACATACACAAACACACACACACACACATACATATACATAATAGACACAGCAAAAAATACACATATACACACACACATACACCTTTGATATATTTTAAAGTTGGTTTGGTCAGGCTCCTTCCATAGTCTGAGATTAAGCATTTCCAATCACTGGGCAAGTGAAATGAAACTAGGCATATCTGGATTTGTTCTAATCTGGAGTCTGACTGGTTAGGACTGCAATGGGCCTCAGTTAAGCAGTGTACCTTGTGCCTGGGGGCAGTGGACTTCTCCATTCCAGGCTGCTGAAAGCCAATTCCCCACGCTTGGAAACTGACCAAGACTCAAAACTTTAACATAGTTAAGAATTGATTCTAAGGTACTAACTTCCATGTCTGCCCAGGAAGATGGCCAGCTTTTTCTCTAGCACCAAGAAGCAGAGGCATCGCTTTGCCAGCAAAGGTCCATCTAGTCAAAGCTATGGTTTTTCCAGTAGTCACGTATGGATGTGAGAGTTGGACAGTAAAGAAAGCTGAGTGCCGAAGAATTGATGCTTTTGAACTGTGGTGTTGGAGAAGACTCCTGAGAGTCCCTTGGACTGCAAGGAAATCCAACTAGTCCATCCTAAAGGAAATCAGTCCTGAATATGATGCTGAAGCTGAAACTCAAATACTTTGGCTATGTGGTGGGAAGAACCAACTCATTGGAAAAGACCCTGATGCTGGGAGAGATTGAAGGTGGGAGGAGAAGGGGACGACAGGTTGAGATGGTTGGATGGCATCACTGACTCGATGGACATGAGTTTGAGCAAGCTCCGGGAGTTGGTAATAGACAGAGAGGCCTGGCGTGCTGCAGTCCACAGGGTCACAAAGAGTTGGACACAACAGAGCGACTGAACTGAGTCTATAGAAAATGTTTGGCCTTTTCATTCCAGCATGTTTTCACACTAAAATGTGAAATGGGTAATTTCATCTCTCAGCTATTACATTTTAGAAAATATGGGGAAAATGGAAGAATCTGAGGCAGTAATGGGAAAATGTTCATTTTTGTTTGTTTTAAACAGAAAAACAAAAAACTGTTACATGGAAGCTTTGCCAGGCACTAGGAGCTAGACCATGTGTGCATGCCCTAGGAACAGCAACTTTCTTTTTATAAACAGTCTATTTGGAAGGCAGTGTTGTAACATAGCACACTCAACCAGCAGACCTTAAAGGCAGGATGTGCAGAGGGATGGACTCTTGAGCTGATTGACCAGCCTGGTATCTGGGCTACGCTGCTGTTATATGAGGCTCTTCTGAGTGAAACTCATGGACAACTACAGTGAACAAGTCTGTCTTGGGGACTGGCTGGAAGCATTTATGTTGAACGATACTGAGTAAAATCCAAGTAGAAAAACTGGGTAAATTCACTAAAATCAAGCATTCATAAGTGAATTCAGGACCACAGTCTGGGCATTTCAAGTTTTCCCTCTTCAGAATGTATTTCTATAGGTGGCTCTGGGTGGATGTCATGTGTTTGTAGACTAGGTGTAAATGCCCACAGCCAAGAAGGGCAACTATAAAGTCTCTATCTGGAGCATCTTTTAGTTTTTTGTTTTTTTTTCTTCATTTGAGTTTGTGTGTATATGGCTTCAAAATCATTAGGTTGGTTTCAATGTAACTGCATTTTTAGACCTTGAAATTTAAATCATTATCAGTTCAGTTCAGTTGCTCAGTTGTGTCCGACTCTTTGCGACCCCATGGACTGCAGCATGCCAGGCCTCCCTGTGCATCACCAATTCCCAGAGTTCACTCAAATTCATGTCCATTGCGTTGGTGATGCCATCCAGCCATCTCATCCTCTGTCATCCCCTTCTCCTCTTGCCTTCAATCTTTCCCAGTATCAGGGTCTTTTCCAATGAGTTGGTTCTTCGCATTGCATGGCCAAAGTATTTGAGTTTCAGCTTCAGCACCATATTCAGGACTGATTTCCTTTAGGATGGACTGGTTGGATCTCCTTGCAGTCCAAGGGACTCTCAAGAGTCTTCTCCAACACCACAGTTCAAAAGCATCAATTCTTTGCTACTCGGCTTTCTTTATAGACCAACTCTCACATCCATACATGACTACTGGAAAAACCGTAGCCTTGATGAGACAGATCTTTGTTGGCAAAGTAATGTCTCTGCTTTTTAATAATGTCTCTGCTTTTAAAATCATTATAACTAGGCTCAGACACACATTTATTAATCAAAATAGGAACCATTATAATCAACACATTTTTGCCAATGAAAAGTTAAGTTTGTTTGTTCCTGTAGAGTAAAAATCCAAGCTTCACAATTCAACAAACTCTTGGAAAGCATTTTTTGCATCCTGCTGGTTGCAGAAGCATTTTCCCTGCAAAAGTTGCTGAGATTCTTCAGGAAATGGTAGTTGGTTGGCAAGAGGTCAGGTGAATATGGCAGATGAGGTAAAACTTCATAACCCAGTTTGTTCAGCTCAGGCGTTATAGTTTTCAGTGCATCTCATCAATTTGATTAGTATACTTCTCAGATGTGATGATTTTGCTGGGACTCAGAAAGTTATAGTGGATCAAAATGGCAGCAGGCCATCAAATAGTGACTATGACCTTTTTTTGGTGCAATTTTAGCTTTGGGAATAGCTTTGGAGCTTCTTCTCAGTCCAACCATCGCCAGTGGTAATATAAAATCCACTTTTCGTCCCATGTCACAATCTGATTAAGAAATAACTCATTGTTGCATAGAGTGAGAGAAGACAGCACTTCAAAATGAGGATTTTTTTGATTTGCAGTCAGTTCATGAGGTACCTACTTACTGAGACTTTTCACTTTTCCAATTTGCTTCAGATGCCAAATGACTGTAAAATTGTCCATGCTGAGTTCTTCAGCAACTTCTCATGTAGTTGTAAGAGGATGAGTTTCAATGATGGCTCTTAGTTGGTTGTTGTCAACTTCTGATGGCTGACCACTGTGCTTCTCATCTTCAAGATACTCTCTCCTTTGCAAAACTTCTTGAACCACCAATGCACTATACGTTCATTAGCAGTTCCTGTGCCAAATGTGTTGTTGATGTTGTGAGTTGTCTCCACTGCTTTACTCCCCATTTTGAACTCGGATAAGAAAATCACTTGAATTTGCTTTTTGTCTAACATCACTTCCATAGTCTAAAATAAATATAAAATAAACAGAAAGTAATAAGTCATTTAGCAAAAAAACATAAAGCAAGAAATGCACATTAAAATGATGGATAACATAACCACATTTATTTGAGAATGTATTCCAATATCAACACAAAACCTGAAATTACATTTGCACCAGGCTAATAAGTTATTGCCAAACCAAGAAAAGAAGTGCTTAAAATCTGGGAAAACTCTTAAGAGAGATTAATTGAATAGCTGTTTGATAAACTGAGTTCAAGATAGGCCACAGAGCACAATGGTTAAAATTATAGGCTGCTGAGACAGATCTATTAGCGACTTACTAATTGTGTAACCACTTGGGCAAGTTACTTGATCCTGATAAACACCAAATTCCTTATCCATAAAATAAATTTTGTGGACTAAAATAATGTAATATATCAGTTCAGTTCAGTTCAGTCGCTCAGTCGTGTCCAAATCTTTGCAACCCCATGAATCGCACTATGCCAGGCCTCCCTGTCCATCACCAACTCCCAGAGTTCACCCAAACTCATGTCCATCAAGTCAGTGATGCCATCCAGCCATCTCATCCTTTGTCGTCCCCTTCTCCTCCTGCCCCCAATCCCTCCCAGCATCAGAGTCTTTTCCAATGAGTCAACTCTTCGCATCAGGTGGCCAAAGTATTGGAGTTTCAGCTTTAGCATCAGTCCTTCCAAAGAACACCCAGGACTGATCTCCTTTAGAATGGACTGGTTGGATCTCCTTGCCGTCCAAGGGACTCTCAAGAGTCTTCTCCAACACCACAGTTCAAAAGCATCAATTCTTCAGCTCTCAGCTTTCTTCACAGTCCAACTCTCACATCCATACATACCACTGGAAAAACCATAGCTTTGACTAGATGGACCTTTGTTGCAAAGTAATGTCTCTGCTTTTGAATATGCTATCTAGGTTGGTCATAACTTTCCTTCCAAAGAGTAAGTGTCTTTTAATTTCATGGCTGCAATCATCATCTGCAGTGATTTTGGAACCCCCCAAAATAAAGTCTGACACTGTTTCCACTGTTTCCCCATCTATTTCCCATGAACTGATGGGACCAGATGCCATGATCTTCGTTTTCTGAATGTTGAGCTTTAAACCAACTGTTTCACTCTCCTCTTTCACTTTCATCAAGAGGCTTTTTAGTTAGGCAAATATGTATGGCAGACATTTTCCAGAAGATAACTGCAGGAAGTCTTATCCTCCAGACATGCCTTCCCTTTGTTGAACAAACCCTTAGGTTTGTTGGAATTCCAGCAACTGACTCTTTCCTTGGTGCTGAGCAACCTTTGTATTCAGAAATACACCTCTTCGGCTGTTGCACAGTATCACTAATCCTGTACTGATTGTCCACAGGCTGGCGGAGGTGGCACTCCAGAAAAAACAAAAGCCCAGCTGAAAATTGAGGTAGAATATGTTCATATGAGGCTTCCCTGGTGGTTCAGATAGTAAAGAATCTGCCTGCAATGTGGGAGACCTGGGTTTGATCCCTGGGTTGGGAAATCCCTGGGAGAAAGGTATGGCAACCCACTCCATTATTCTTGCCTGGAGAATTCCATGGACAGAGGAGCCTGGTGGGCTATAGTCCATGGGGTTGCAAAGAGTCAGACACGACTGAGCGACCAACACCCATACATACTGTTCATTTTATAGGAAAAGACCTCGATCATTCATAGATATACTGAAATTGATTAGTGCTTTGTGTCAGTTTTGGGTGGGTTTTTTTTTTTTTCATATCATGCACAACACTTGCCTACTCCACACCAAAAACAGCATTCTCTCATAGCAATTGCCAGGGAAAAACATGAGGTGGAAAAATCAGAGTAATGTCTTCCCTTAGGGTGCGATTATAAAGGAAAAATCATTGGACAACTCCCAGCCTGGGCTTCAGCGATTGGCAGGAAAGTCTGTGATTACCTTAGCGTTGTTATGAAATTTAAAGAGATGATAGATATGAAATGCTCAGAATAAGATTCTCACATAGTAGGTTTTTCAATAAAAGATAGCAGTTAGCTGGTGGCCCCTTTCTTTTCCATTGACTCTTTTCTGGTTCACCTCCCATCCTAAATCCAAGAGCCCAGACCTTCTACTTAATGTTTAACCCCCTGGTAAGTAGGTCTGGAAGGCTTCAAAATTTCTACAAGGAAAGCTTAGAGGAAGCAATCTAGTTGGAATGTAATGTTGGCAGCTGCGTTTTCACAACTTTCCATTAAATTACCCAAATGTTCATTTTTTTTGTAGCAGAGAAGGGGGGCTGCTGATGGAGAGTTGGCCCTCCAACTCTAGAATCCTTTGCACTTAGCCATTACTCAAGAAATGTCACAGTCTGCTGCAAGCTGTCCTCAGTCTACCTGTGTTCTTCCACTGCTCCTGATTCAAGTGTTCCCCTTGAGGTTTTAGAAGTGAGATTTGTTTATCAACTCTTAGACCCATCAGAGAGGGGATCCATAAGCGCATTCACATGGAATTCTCCCCTCACTTGAATCTCTTTTATCTGTAAGGAAAAAAAAAAATAGATGCTTCTATAAATGTGCAGCAGAATTGGTGCCTTCCTCTGTGAATGTTTTTTCAAGTACATGGCCAATCCATCACAAAGAAATGCAATACCTTTCAAAAATATATGATGCTATGTATTGCATTCTTTTGTTCATTTTCCTGGCATGAGATTATGAGCTACAGGACCTTTTTGAATGGATTTCTTAGTTCAAAAACAATTAAACCAACCTGCAATGGCACCCCACTCCAGTACTCTTGCCTGGAAAATCCCATGGACAGAGGAGCCTGGTGGGCTGCAGTCCATGGAGTCGCTAAGAGTCGGGCACGACTGAGCGACTTCACTTTCACTTTTCACTTTCATGCATTGGAGAAGGAAATGGCAACCCACTCCAGTGTTCTTGCCTGGAGAATCCCAGGGACGGTGGAGCCTGATGGGCTGCCATCTATGGGGTCGCACAGAGTCAGACACGACTGAAGCGACTTAGCAGCAGCAGCAGCAAGCCATGATGTCACTTATTTTTTAAATAGTGAAGTTAGGCTTGAGAAATTTTCCTACTTTCTTTTCATAAGTTGAAAATACAGTAAGTAATGAATTAGTTTGGTCTAAAGATTCCCAGGTGGCTCAGACAGTAAAGAATCTGCCTGCAATATGGAAGACCTGGGTTTGATTAGTATCCACTGCCTCCAGTTACTTTCTGTAGAAGTTAAGGGCTATGAAATGTGTCTTTGATGTCAGAAGTCTGGCTCTTACTGACATTCAGTAGGCACTTGAATTCTTGTTTGCTGAAGAAATGAATGAGTGGTTTATCATCATTACAATATTTATTTCCTCCAAGACACCAGGTTTAGATAGATATTTTTAATAGCCTCAGAATAGAGAGCAGAGCCTCTAGATAAATTATAAGGAAAGGGAACTATATGCAATATCTTGTAACAACCTGTAATGGAAAAGAATGGAAAAATATATATGTACACACACATAGATATATGTAAGCTGAATCCCTTTGCTATACATCTGAAATCAATACAACATTGTAAATTAATTATACTTCAGTTTTTTAAAATGATTTTTAAAAAGAGCAGAGCCTCATTAGCTTTGCTTTTATTAAAATGGAAATAGTATGCATTTCAAGTTTCTTTTTCCAGTCTAACTTTGCCCAGAGGCACAAATTTAGTCCCTTCTTTCTAAGCAAGCCTAATAAGTCTTCAAACACAAGCTATGGTTGTATCTCTCTGTTTTCTGGTATAATTGAGTGATTAATTGTAGGCTCAGTATCTTAAAATATCTGGTCCTTGCTTAAAATATTAGCTCCTGACAAGATGGATAAAGTGATACCATGGGTAAACATTGAAAGAGGCAGCTGTTTTCCTAACAGTTTTAGGCCTTCCAATTCAAAATGGTATCTACACCATTCTGCTCCCTGTGTAGAGCTTCACAAAGGGAGATTCGAGTTGCTGGGTGCAGCCATTGTTCTTGTTAGTGGATGGAGATTTATAATTATACCCTTTTCTGCTTAGAGCACATGCCACCAGGGGAAGCTACATAAACAGAGCATCATGTTGGGGTGAGGGGGTGGGGGTTCAGGACTATAATGAGGTTACAAATTAGGCAAAGCAATTTTACCATTGATGAAATAAGCTTTATTTGCAAATGCAAAGCAAAATGTAGGCTTTTTGCCCTTATGTTTTAGTTTGTTTTCTAAAATTATATTTACAAAGAACTAGACAGGCCTATTTAAACATCTTTGATATTCTCAGTTCTGGTTTGCAGTGAAATTCTAGTGGATTCATTTCTCCTAAATAATCTCATATACATTCTCTCTCTCTCTCTCTTTCTTACACACACACACACACACTCACACACTACACAATACATCTTTTTCACTGCTTAGGGAAGTCATAAGGCATGGCTGCCATTTATAACACTGCTGCTGCTGCTAAGTCGCTTCAGTCATGTCTGACTCTGTGTGACCCCATAGACAGCAGCCCACCAGGCTCTGCCTTCCTTGGGATTCTCCAGGCAAGAACACTGGAGTGGGTTGCCATTTCCTTCTCCAGTGCATCAAAGTGAAAAGTGAAAGTGAAGTTGCTCGGTCGTGTCTGACTCTTCGCAACCCCATGGATTGCAGCCTACCAGGCCCCTCCGTCCATGGGATTTTCTATGCAGTCAAAATTGAGACATCATAGTTCCATTATATTTATTTCTTGCAAGTCTGCCCCCAAAGTCAAAAGCCATCTGTAGGAAATAGACAATACACTACTGAGTCAATATCACTTGAATATTGGAGAATTATATCTAATTATTCTTTTCCATTTTATTTTTATATATTCTGTTCCAAATATTCAACAACATAAATATATTAATTTTATAATCAGAAAAAAATGCCTATCTGTCTAGTCTCATAAGATTTGAATACATTTGCAGATGTTTATGATGAAAAAGCTCCCAGTCCTTACTGGATCTGAAAGATGACGGGTCACTCTCAGCCTGGTGGGGTGCGGGATCCTTCTTTAGAAGTAGAGGGTTCATATGGGTATCACGGGCTCTGAATTGGGCCTCAACAGACCACATTTCACACTTCCTCTTCTACCTGTTTGAGTAAATTTTGCAGAATTTAGAAGGACAGAAAGTCATTCATATCTCAAAGCTGAGGAATAGTGAGAAGAGATGTAAGGGGAGCTAAGGGGAGCCAATGTTTATGACAGCCTCCTATACCGCATGTGTTTTTCTCATGCCATGTTCTTTAATACCTACAAGGAAGAAATTCATAATCTCTATTTTAGAGGTGACGTATGTATACACATACACACACTGGAACAGCACCCCTGGTGCTTATTAAGTGCTCAGTAAATATTTATGGAATGAATTATTCTAGTAATAGAGATTTATACAGCTTTGCCCATCTAACTTATCTGTATATTTATACAAAAATAAAGTGTTTATATTGTACATTTACAGGCAAACACACAACAAAGAGATAGCTCCTCTGGGATTTATTGGATATGACAGGAATTTTTCCCGATTCTAATACTACATTGGAGTCCAATTCAAAAATGCCTCTTACCCAATCCAGATAATGTCATTTCCCAGCTGTGGTGTTACATTGGGTCCCGTTCAAGTGCCAAAAGCTTAACGCAGAGGAGGCCAAAACAATCACATTTTGAACAATGAGAGTATTTTCCACCCATCATCACTGTATGACACATTGTCTCAGGGGCCTCCTAGAGCCTGGGGAGTCCTCAACCCTGCCAGAGACTCAATAGCCTGCCACGCTGGCAACCCTTAACGAGTGTTACATAATAAGTCCCTCTCTGTCTCAGGGAGTGCCCATTTCCCCGTCATAATTTATGACCGTGAAGGCTTTCTTTCCCCAAGTATACTGCCTTGACTTTGTGCTCCAAATAATATACTGGAGTCCCAACCATCATTAGATAGCTTTCAGTGAAACCCCATCAGTGTGTTTGCCAGGCTCTTGACCTGGAGGTGAGCAGTGGTTTCACAGTTGGCTTTATTGTGTGCCTGGGACAACTTCAGAGGACAGAAGCGGTACCGCAATGATTACAAATCAAGAAACTTTCCCTTCTTTTACTACATGAAGGTATCAAGGTTTTCACGGTACAGAGTAATTCCCATGCAATCAATAGATTTGGAGAGGACATACATACTCTAAGGGAGAAGTGAAAAGTTTATTTCATTTAGCAAATTTGACTAACTGCTTTAAAGATATAAGTGGGCAATAAAAATAGTCACATATTTAGATATTCAAATTTAGAGCTTGACTTCCCGCCTCTATGAAAGAATGTACCAGTTTTAATTAATAGTCAGGAAGGCTGTGGGCTTCCCTGGTGGCTCAGCAGTAAAGAATCCACCTGCAGTGCAAGAGACATAGGAGACACAGGTTCGACCCCTGGGTCAAGAAGATGCCCTGGAGTAAGGCATGGCAACCCACTCCAGTATCTTTGCCTGGAGAATCCCATGGACAGAGGAACCTGGTAGGCTACAGTCCATAGAGTCACAAAGAATCAGACGCATCAGAAGCAACTGAGCAGGCATGCAGGAGGGCTGTAATTCATCAGGTGGTCCAGTGGTTGTGTGGGGGAAATAAAGTCAGAGACCTGAGCTGTAGTTTCCAACCACACGAACTTTTAGTATGTCAGATAAGTCACTCGCCTCTTTTAGGCCTCAGTTCCCTCATTTGTAAAGTAAGTGGCTGGAATAGATGTCTTTTAGAGACAGATGTCCAGAGAGACCAGCTTTGAAAACATTGTCACTCGAAATCTTTTTTATCTTATAAAAGGAAAGATGCCCAAATATGAAGGTCAAAAGTTGACAGAAACTAGGAAAAAATCTTCAGATAACTATGTAGTTGCAGTAGGTACCTCCCAATAGCTTATATTCAAATATGTTTCAACCAACAATGGGAATAGTTATTGAAAATGGGCAGTGTTAAAGGTAAACCTTACAGAGCTAGCATTTGGGTGCTTTGCTTATCTTTAAATAAAGCACATTTATGTTCCTTTTGAGATATGTGACATTTACTGACTATTGTTTCTCTTTCAGATGAAGGTTATCACTGTGAGGTTTTAGTCAGATTTTAGTTGCAAACTTCACTAAATAATTTAGACGCCTCCATAAAATTCCTTCTCCCCCCCAACCCCCCGCCACAATTTCATTAAAATTCATTTTGGAAGCTATACAACCTCAACAATAGCATCGTTATCTTATGTTTTGGAACCGTTTCCATGGCAGCAGTGACAGGTGTGTGTTCTGGTGTATGCGTATGTTCATTTAAAAGGTTACTGCAATTATCACTGTAAAGGTAAATTTCTTTGCAAATAACAGCTAAGCACCTATGTTGTTACTTAGAAGAGAATGGCTTCTAGAGCTAATGATACATGTTAGTTTCCTCCTGGAGGAAAAGATGTTCATAAAAGACTTAGAAAAGGAGCTCTTTGAACAATCCTTGAGTTATTTTGTATAATATAATCTCATACAGTATAGAATGTACAAACTTAAACTTAGACACTGCATAGCTCTTACTTGAAGGATATTGCCTTGTAAGAAAAAAAATGTTGGACAATAACATAAATTAATTAGGATTGCTTCTACAAGTCCATTCTACTTGGGGATATGGATTAAATCTCCTTTTTGAATCCTAATTTTCAATCTCCAATTCCTTTGCCAAGATAGATTCCACCTAAGTGGCACATCACCCTGAACGTATAACCCTTGTCATTTCTTAAAAATGTACAGACGCAAAAAATAGTAACCTATGCCATATTTATATGCTCCATCTCTCTGAAAATAGCACATTCTGTCTTTAATCAGAGCATCTGTGTGCCAGCGAAAGGAGGACACAGCTATTTAGATGGCCCTGGTTTCCTTCTGTTGTATTTCTACAACCTAAGAACCTAGACAGAACTGCGGGCTCAAAAGAAGACAGTGCACGTGGTCATTTGGGTCATGGCCAAGGTTTCCTCAGGGTTGGTTTCTGCTTCCGCAAACCTCTAAGTAGGGTCTGCCTAGACCTTTAATGATCTACCACCTCTTTTAAATGTTGCTTTACTCTTTGAACTGGACTCATCGCTTGCTAACAACCATCCTGGCCTCCTGTGTCTTAGGACACAGCCATATTCTATGGTAAGTTTTTCATTTCAGGAACCTTTATCTTCCTCCTGTTGTCCACCCCTCCAGTCTGTAGTCCAGTGCCCTCAACATTATAAGTATCCCTGGCCAGAGCCCAGGGACAGCCAGGCGAAAAACAGGAATGCGGAAAAAAGAAAATCATTTCCCAAAGTAAGTTGCTTTCACAGGTGGTGGTGAAGGTGAATGCTAGTGATGTGGGTGTTGCTGGCTCTTGAGGAGAAGTACACACACCCCAGAGCAGCTTAACCTGAGGGGATTGTCTTCCAAGTGAGATTTATGTGAAAGAGATAAGAGAACATGATTGCCCAAAGCTCAGGAGAAGAGATCAGGGGAAGGAGCCCTGGAGAAGAATTAGTGTTAAAAGTGAGAGCCTCAGAGTCGTGATGGATAGGAAAACTCTCAAAATATGTCCTGAAAGAATATGTAGTTTGACTTTGGATTGAGGGGGAAAAAGAGAAGAGGTGAAAACAGGGCTGATACAGCAATTTGGAAGGGAAAAAAAAAAAAAAACCCACAGCCATCCTTCCAAAGTATCATTATAGAGATAAAATGGAAAGATTTGGAATCCTGAGCAACTATAAAGATCTACAGATGTGTATCAAGTACATTCCCCCAAGTTAGATGTTAATGACAAAAGGGTAGTGGATATTTTCCATTTCATGTGTGCATTTATGAGATTCTGCAAAATGTAACTCCACTTTTGCTTTATATTTTTCATGCCACCGTTTTCAGTTCAGGAAAAAATTGTGCCAAGAACCTGCACTTCTCTTGCATAAGTGGCATTTACTGCTCTTTCCTTATATTCTATATCGTAAGACAAAACAGGCCACAAAGGTTTTACCAAGCAGCAATGAGCTCACTTCAGAGAAGCAAAGGGTCCAGTTGAGGGAATCAAGCAGCTCTTGAAGGAGGTGGTCAAACTTGATTTCCACATACCCCCTTGGTTTGGTGATATAATTTGAGCATTTGACTACATATACATCAAAACAGATTTGTTTGAAACTGCTTCGAGCTTCACTCCCTGTTTCTGCTTCCCACATAAATGTCAGGAGATACGTGACTGTGGAGAAACTGAAGTGTTAGTTGTTCAGCCGTATCCAGTGATTTGTGACTCCATGGACTGTAGCCTGCCAGGCTTCTCTGTCCATGGAATTCTCCAAGGTAATAATACTGGAGTGGGTAGCCATTCCCTTCTCCAGGGGATCTTGCCAATGCAGGGGTCGAACCTGGGTCTCCTGCATTGTAGGCAGATTCTTTGCCATCTGAGCCACCAGAAAAGCCTGCGGAAAATGCCCTCCTATGTGATTTAAACTTTCAAATAAAGACAGAGGAGCTTTTCTAAATGGAGAGTAAGCAGAACAATCTTTTTAATTTATGAAAATATAGTAAAAAAAATAAAGAGCTGGGCATGATTGACACAAAATTTGCTGTCGATTTTATATTAAATGCCTGTATGTGATCATTCATGCTAAACCATGTCCAATTCTAATTTTAATGGGAAATTGAATAGCACATAAACATTTTCCATTAATGAGCCACTTATAATGCATTCCTGTATACCAGACCACCTGACCTGCCTCCTGAGAAATCTGTATGCAGGTCAAGAAGCAGCAGTTAGAACTGGACATGGAACAACAGACTTGTTCCAAATCAGGAAAGAAATACGTCAAGGCTGTATATTTTCACCCTGCTTATTTAACTTATATGCAGAGTACGTCATGTGAAATATCAGGCTGGATGGAGCACAAGCTGGAATCAAGATGGCCAGGAGAAATATCAATAACCTCAGATATGCAGATGACACCACCCTTATGGCAGAAGGCAAAGAACTAACGAGCCTCCTGATGAAAATGAAACAGGAGAATGAAAAAGTTGGGTTAAAACTCAACATTCAGAAAACGAAGATCATGGCATCCAGTCCCATCACTGCATGGGAAATAGATGGGGAAACAATGGAAATAGTAACAGACTTTATTTTGGGGGCTCCAAAATCACTGCAGATGGTGACTGCATCATGATTTTAAAAGATGCTTGCTCCTTGGAAAAGTTATGACCAACCTAGACAGCATATTAAAAAGCAGAGACATTACTTTGCCAACAAGGATCCATCTAGTCAAAACTGTGGTTTTTCCAGTAGTCACATACGGATGTGAGAGTTGGACTATAAAGAAAGCTGATCGCCGAAGAATTGATGCTTTTGAACCGTGGTGTTGGAGAAGACTCTTGAAAGTCCCTTGGACTGAAAAGACATCCAACCAGTCAATCCTAAAGGAAATCAGTCCTGAATATTCATTGGAAGGATTGATGCTGAAGCTGAAGCTCCAATACTTTGGCCACTTGATGTGAAGAACTGACTTGTTGGAAAAGACCCTGATGCTGGGAAAGATTGAAGGCATGAAGAGAAAGGGATGACAGAGGATGAGATGGTTGGATGGCATCACCGACTCTATGGACGTGAGTTTGAGTGAGCTCCAGGAGTTGGTGATGGACAGGGAAGCCTGGTGTGCTGCAATTCATGGGGTCGCAAAGAGTCGGACATGACTGAGCTACTGAACTGAACTATCATGTTCATCCTCTGAGTGATCAAATAAAAGTTGAGACATAAAGTTATAAATATCTCACTTGTTGAGCAAACATTTAAAACAAGTAAACACAACTGTTTCGTTTGGTTTACATTGTGGATCTAAGCAGTACTTCTAAACTGAACAAAGATGTAATGTGTGAGCTCTAGGATAGAAACCACTTTCTAGAATGTTTGCTAATGGAATTAGAATGAAGTGATGAGGGTTAGAGCATTCTAAAAAGTGGGAAAGGTACAAAGTCAGAACAGCAAAAAAGCAGAAGTGTCTGGGGTTCATTTGGAGTTGAGGATTTCTATATAGAAGAACAGGGGGAGACAAAGCTAACCTAGCCAAAGCTGAGGCTTTAGAGGAACCCACAGTGTTTCTAGACTGGCTGGAGCTCACAGGAAGCCAGTACCCTTCACATAACACAATGAGAAGACTGGCTTTTGAGCCAGGAGTTCAGGGAGAAGCCCCAAACTTGAGGGCCGCGGCAAAGGTGCCAGCTCTGGAACTTGTAATGAATCGATTCATTTTTCTAGACCTCAGTTCCAAATCTAAAACTAAGAATTTTGGTTTAATAATTCCAGGATCTTTCCCAGATCAACAAGTTCATCAGCTAAGACTGGAACTTAGCTAGCTTTCAGGACTGATGTCATGGTCATTGGTAAATAGTCTCTCTTAGATGTACATTATTTATAGCTTCAACCAACATGCTTTTTCCTAATGCACATGAATAACTGCTCCTTAAAAAACCAAGGGCTTCCCTGGTAGCTCAGCTGGTAAAGAATCCACCTGCAATGCAGGAGACCCTGGTTCGATTCCTGGGTCGGGAAGATCTGCTGGAGAAGGGATAGGCTACCCACTCCAGTTTTCTCAGGCTTCCTTGGTGGCCCAGCTGGTTAAAAAAAAAAAAAATCTGCCTGCATTGTGGGAGAACTGGGTTCAATCCCTAGGTTGGGAAGATCCCCTGGAGAAGGGAAACGCTACCCACTCCAGTATTCTGGCCTGGAGAATTCCATGGACTGTATAATCCATCGGGTCACAAAAGTTGGACACAACTGAGTGACTTTCAGTTTAAAAAACAAACATGTACATATGCAC
The DNA here is from genome assembly GCF_042477335.2 of Ovis canadensis. Taxonomy (NCBI): domain Eukaryota; kingdom Metazoa; phylum Chordata; class Mammalia; order Artiodactyla; family Bovidae; genus Ovis; species Ovis canadensis. The sequence continues at coordinate 84,124,177 of NC_091247.1, forward strand.
ACATTACCAAACAGAATTCAGTGGAACAAAAGATAATGTGTATGGCATACAATGGAAACCTTGCCAGGCTATTTCAGGGCATTTTTATAAAAATATAGTCATCAGCTCTGGTAGCTCAGATGGTAAAGAATCTGCCTCTAATGTGAGAGACCTGGGTTGGATTCCTGGGTCAAGAAGATACCCTGGATAAGGCAATGGCACCCCACTCCAGTATTCTTGCCTGGAAAATCCCATGCACAGAGGAGCCTGGTGGGCTACAGTCCATGGGGTTGCAGAAAGTTGGACATGACTAAGCGACTAACACACATATATAGTCATCAGGTTATGCTCAGAGAATCATAGGGAACCATTCCAGGAAAGGACACAGACATGAAGTACAGTAACAGCAGTGGGCAGTGCTGTGGAAATGGGGAGAGCTCTAAGTATTTGGCGGGGGGAGATTTATCAGTAGAGAATCTTGCAAATAATCTTGTGGCTGCATAGAAAAAACAAGAGAGATTATTGCAAGGACACATTCTTTCAGCTTTGAAAGGAGTTAAGAGGTTTCTCTGACAGTTGAATTTTTGAAGTGTTTTCTGTTTATTTCCAAGTTATGTAATTTGTGTTCTTAAATACAAATTTCTTTATGTATGACAAAATAAATTTCTCTTGATGTAGCATTTTTATTTTTCTATTTTTTATAATTATGAAATGGTATTCATGCAACGTGGTGGGCTCAAAGGCCATTTGCTATCTAACTGGCACCTTTTCTGCTCGAGTTTTATCCCTGTTAATTGCACATGGAACAAATCCAGTGTGTTTGTGAACAACAGTCAAATAAATAGCTTTGGGGGATGTAGTCTAAATGAAAGATAGTAATAAAGTTCAGCTTTGTGGTTATGGTTCTTAGGTGATATGTAAAAATAAATGCAATTTTTAGCACATGAGCATTTTAGTGCATAACCATTGAGGTTAACCATGACTGGCACATAGTAGCCTTTCAATAAAAGGTGGCTTGACTACATGAAGAGAACCATTGGTTTCCCTTCTTCCCTTCTTTATAGTTAATAGAAGAAAAGCAATGTAGCAAAATTACATTATTTGCAAGAAGAACTGAAAAGTGAGCACCTTTTACATAATCAAAACATTAATCATATAATATCTATAACCATAGGTATAGTTTGAATCCACCTCCCCTCCCCCAGTGATTTGGAGATAAGGGCTAGGTACTTGACTATTTGTGCCTCAAAACAGGTTTGTTTTAAACCACTTCTATCCACCATTTCTACTTTTCACTTAGATGGATACAGATATTTATATTTGAGAAGCTCCTTGCCATGCAAACCTTTAATGAGGGCTAGAATATGGCAGGAATGGAGCTGACCCACGAGGAAGACCTAGGGGTCTTTTCATTAAGGGAAGTTCAGTGATGCTGATCCACTACTGCCTATGCCAGGCCTCACAGCAGGTTGACTCCCTGGGATTTGGGCTGCAGCTCTTTGCTTCTGGTATCTAATTCCTCAGCTTTGTTTTTCAGACAGCTGCAGCTGCCTCCCGTTGGCTGTCATTCCAGTGTCGTTCCCATGTAGATCGCAGCGTTTTCCACATCATTATGTATGCCTCAAAGCTAAAACAAACTCCATCTTTCTGCTTTATGTGTATGAATTTTCGTGTAGGCATATTTGGTTCCTGTTTGGTGTAAACGTGGTCTGTACGTCGGCATAGTTAAAGCTACTGCAGGAATGAGAAAGGATATTATGTATATGATGCCAATGTTTGGGTATCCTTTACGCTAAGAAATGATGTGAAGAAAAACAATTACTATATTTTATAGCAGGAAACGGGGCTTTGTCAACCACTTTGTTTACTAAGGACAGTAATTAAGGCACATTTGGGTTTTTTAGTTTTCCGTTTCTTTTTAAATTGTATAAATTTCAAGTATATAGCATTTTAATTCAACATCTGTATACACTACAAAGTGATCACCAACATCAGTCTAGTTTCCACCCATTACTATGTAGTTGGCCCCTTTTACCCATTTTGCCCTCCATCCCTTCTCCTCTGGTAACAACTAATCTAATCTCTGTATTTATTGAGTTTGTTTTTGTTTTCTTTTGTCTGTTTGTTCTATCCTTTTAGATTCCACATATGAGTGAAATCATGTAGAATTTGTCTTTCTTCATCGATTTCACTGAGCATAATACCTTCGAGGCCCATGCGTGTTGTCACAAATGGCAGGAATCCGTTTTTTTTTTTTTAATTTTTACTTTATTTTGCTTTATAATACTGTATTGGGTTTTTTTAAATGATTAAGTTGTGTTGGACTCTTTGCCACTCCGTGGATTGTAGCCTGCTGGGCTCTCGATCCACGGAGATTTCCCAGGCAAGAATGCTGGAGTGAGTGGCCATTTCCTTCTCCAGGGAGCCTCTGTGGACCAGGGATCAAACCCATATCTACTGTATTGTCAGGGGCATTCTTTACCATTCAACCACCAGGGAATCCCACTGTGTATAATGCCACATCTTCTTTATCTATTCACCCATGACAGACGCTTAGGTTGTTTACATGTCTTGGCGATTGTACATAATACTTCAGTGAATATAGCGGTGCATATTAAATTAGTGTTTTATGTTCTTTGAGTAAAGATTCTGAAGAATAGGTAGGTTATATGTTCTTAATTTTTTGAGTTTTTCAGTTCAGTTATAATTTCTTTTTGCTGCTTTCTGATATTTCCCATTTCTTTCTTGGCGTTCTCACTGTGCTCATCCATTCTTCTCTCGAGTTCAGCAAGCATCTTTATCACTTTTACACTGGTGGGTAGGCTGCCTATGTCCATTTTGTTTTGTTCTTTTTCTGAGGTTTTATCTTATTATTTTGATTGGAGCATATTCTTTTATCTCCTCATTCTATCTAGTTCTCTGTTTATGTATTAGGTAAGTCAGCTATCTCTTCTAGTCTTAAAAAGTGACCTTATTGAGAGAGATGTTCTGTGAGGATATCCAGGCTTCTCCTGCCTGTCTCAATGATACCCTTTAACCCTTTGATGTGGAGGCTCTGTTCATCTAATTTTCAGGTCTTTTTCCAAGGGAATTATTCCATATGTAGTTGCAAATTTGTTGTGTTTGTGAGAGGAGGTGAATTCAGGATCTTCCTATACCACCATCTTTAATCCTTCCCAGCCAGCACATTGGTTTTATAAATTAATGGTTGCACATGGAAAGAGAAAAGTAATTTTAAACACATGCTCATTGCATTTCCTTTTGGGGGGAAATGACTTGAATTTACTCACCAGCATGACTTGAGTTCTGTGTATGTAAACTGTGAATAATAACTATTTCTACACCATAAGTCCTTTACAGACAGGATGCAGCTCATTGTCCTCTGAGTTTACACAGGAACAAACTGAATCTAAACAGCACAACTATTTCATTGGTCAAAAATACTCAGAGCTGTCCTGGCATTGTGCAGAGCCTGATGCTGGGTTTAGGAAACGAGAGATAAAAGACAGTCACTGATTCAAAAAAAAACCTCATCATCAGAGTTATTATTTGCATATGGGATTAGAGTGTAAAGTAGATCACAAAACACTCTATGAGGTCAGAGAATATGGGACTCACTCAACCTTGAGGTAAAGTTGGAGGGAAGGAAGAAAGTTAGGGAAAACTCCTATTATAAATAGGTCCCCTGTTTTCTGTTGCTATAATTTTGCTGTGTAGACTGCATTGATACCCATAAAACAAAGAGCCATATAAAATTGTTGACTTATAAAACATGGGTGCCTTTTTATGTAGTAAGAGTTCAGAGAAACACTCAAAGCTTTCACACTAGTAAAAATAATCAAGAAAGGTCCTATGGAAAACAGAGGTCTTGAAGCACAACTCCCCACCACCCCCATTTAAAACTCAGCGGTGAGCCCCACCAAGCAGTGCCCCTGTTGCTAAAATGTTTTAATTGCCATCATTTTCTGGCTCTCAGTTTTTCAGCAGAGCAACTGTGATGCTGAGCAGAATTAGCCTTGTTTTGTCCACTTATTTTATTATCCCTCCTGGCCATTACATTAGCAGGGTTACCTCAGTTGCCTTTATTGATAAATGCTCGTTAGTGGTACTTCCATTTAACTAATTTCAGTATGATACTGAAAGCTACAAGCTAATCTTTTGGATTATTCATAAATAGTTGGACAGCTGCACCTGCCACCCTTAAGTAAAGTCAAGTCACTCAGTCGTGTCCAACTCTTTGTGACCCCATGGACTGTAGCCTACCAGGCTCCTCCCTCCATGGGATTCTCCAGGCAAGAATACTGGAGTGAGTTGCCATTTCCCTCTCCAGGGGATCTTCCTGACCCAGGGGTCGAACCCGGGTCTCCTGCATTCCAGGCAGAGGCTTTAACCTCTGAGCCACCAGGGATGGACGTTCAAATGCAGATGCATCAGTCAAGGGTACTTCTACTTCAACTCAGAAGGAAAGAAAAAGCAAGTTAGTCTAACGCCTATGGCACTAGTTCTCTGTCCCCAGAGTGGAGAGGGGTAAGGTAGGAGAATCCAGGTCCTTTTTAGAATCCTAAATGTCTATAACTGACTTCTCTCTGGAGGAAGGACTTCCCATGCCTGAGCAGGTGTGTGGTTCCTGCTTGCATTTCCAAATGATTCTCCAAACCTGCATTTCAGTTTCTTATGAACCACAAAACTAACCCTTGAAACCACAGAAGTTTGCAGAACAGAGAATCTAGATGGCATATAGTGCTGCCAAACTTCCATCCTCTCTGGAGCCGGGAGTGCTATGTAACCACACAAGAGCTGCATAGACCCAGCAAGGCTAAATTTGAGCAATTATGTTAAACCAGCCCTTGCTTGCCGATCACACAGCAGGCTCCTCTGTGCTTGTAAAGTAACTGTCATAGCAAGGCCTGACTTTAAAGGGGAAACTATAAAACCAACTGTCATCTCAGGTATTTTAAAACAGGTTGAGTTAGCCAGAGTAATTGGAAGTGAAGTTTGCTTCTGAATACATCATAAGCCTGTGTGGAAAAGAAAGTATTGTTTATCATCTTATTTACTTCTTTGCTGAGTGCGTGGAGCTTACCAATTATGTAAAAGCATCAGGATTGCCTGCAGAGCAAAGTATAAATAGAGCAATTCTAACACTGAGGCTTACCATTCAAGTGGTAAACGTACTTGTCTAGGTCTAGCAGCCCATAAGATTACACCAGAAGAATCTGTTTATCCCAATAAGGCTCAGGTAAAGTGTGATGCTTGAGGAGTGGTGTCACCAAGAGGCATCCTTGGGAGGGGCTGTCACCTCCCCGCCCCTCTCCATCAGCCACCCCACCCCCTGACCAAAATACCGCCTAAGAGAAAAATTAAGGGTTTGATGGCTGAAGGCAAATACAGCTTGGAGATAAGTCCCTTACTCCAAGCTGACTCTCCTGTGGAGAGAAATAGAAATTACATAGAAATCACGTATCTTTCACTGGGTATGAGAGAGATTCTGCATGATTCATTACCAGCTTTGACTGTATCCCATGCCCAGTGCCTTCTACCCCTTTCTTTTTTTGTTCTATTGTTGATTGATTCAGTTTTGGCTGCACTAGCTCTTTGTCGCTGTGCACAGGCTTTCTCTAGCTGTGGTGCCAGCTCTTCTCGTCGTGGTGGCTTCTCTCGTTGAAGAGCACAGGCTCTACGGCCCTCGGGCTTCAGTAGTTGTGGCGTAGGGTCTTAGTTGACCCAAGGCATGTGGACTCTTCCTGGACGAGGGATCAAATCCATGTTCCCTGCATTGGCAGGTGGATTCTTAACCGTGGACCACTAGGAAGTCCTACCCCTTTTTTGTTGTTGTTTAAAGAAAAAGGGAAGAAGACAAAAAATGAGGCAAACGCCTAATATAAGATCATTAGGAGCTGTCAACTTGGCAAAAAGAACTACTACTTGTTGAGGGTTTACTAAGTGCCAGGCACTATTTAAATTCCATTATATATGTATTTGTTCTCATTGACTATTCAAATACAATTTGAGATATTTATTATTCATGCTATACAAATGAAGATACTGAGGCTTAGCATGGTAGCATGCTTAGTCACACAACTAACAACAATTAAAACCACTCTGTGCTGTTTTCTCTATACCCTCTTGCCAACAGATATATTCCTTGGTGTCTCTTACAAAAAGAGATATAGTGGGATACAGTTGCAAGTCTCATGATTATCTACTCAAAACCTGACTTCAACACCTCAGGGAAGCTATTGTATTAAATGGGAAAATTGGAAATTATAGACCTGAGTTCTAGTTCCCTGAAATTGGTCAAATATGAACTTCAGTTTCATCTTTGGGAGAAGATGGAGTAATATACTTGCCTTACAGAATTGTAAGAATTAAACAAATAGTTCTTAACCCTGCAGTGACTCAGAATCATTGTGGGGCTTAAAAAAAAAAAAAAGAAAGAAAACTACACTGCCGGGGTCCAGGGGAACCTGAAGGAAAAACGGCGTCGGCGGATGATTTAGAGAGAGATAAGGAAAGAATATTGTAGATAAGAAAATAGAGGAGAGAAAGAGGCTGATATTCCTTGGTTTACATAGAAAGCCAATAAAACTTCGAGACAAGAAGTTTGCCCTGTTCACGGAGGCCACAGGTGCCTTCCTGGTCTCCCAAGGGAGTGAAGACGCAGAACATCTTCCCGTCAAGGTCTTAGAAACCCGGGCAGATAAGTGAACGCAGGGAGCCTCTATGCTCCATGAGATTAGCCTGAAAAAGAAAGTAAGAGAGAAAAAAAAGAAAAACGCGGGGTGACCAAGCTTTTTCAAGCGAGGCCCATTGTTATTATTTTCAAAAGGGTCTTTTATACCTTTACTTGTACATAAAGGGAAATGAAAGATGCAAAGTCATACAGAGTCAGCCCAAACATTACATCTGTTTTGTCTTTATCGAAACCAGGATTTTTCCTGCAAACCTTTCCCACAAACAATATTGTGTACATTATCTTTTGGCCTTGGAGGCCTGTGAACATTTTATGACCCTCTTTTGATAAAGGCTTCTCAACCAGAAAACTTATTTTCCCTTGAAATGTTTTTTCTTATATTTCTAATCTATGTCAGCCTCAAAAAGTATTAAACAAGTTACATTTCTCGGAGTAAAGGTGCAGTGAGTTACAAGAAAGAACCAATTAGCTCAAAAGTCTGATGTGGTTACTTTCCAACTATGTTAACTAAGGCACTCCCAGGTGCACAGTGGATAAGAGATATGGGAACTTAGCAACAAGCATTGGCCCAATAATGAAATCCTACACCAGCACTACTCTAATAACTTTTAACTCTTTGAAAGGCTCTATGTTTTAGGCTTTCCATGCCTCTCACAGTTGGGAGGATGTAAATAATCACATGCATAGCTGCAAGAGTCTGGATATATCTGCCAAGCAAGCTAAAATGCTAACAGAGGGGTTTTGATTGGAAATATTCTTCTCATGTCCAGAAGACTTATTAGCTATAGCCCTAAGTTGATTTTCTCCAGAGAAAGGTGATCAGGGTTAGCCCCCCGTTAATGTCAGAGGAGTTGGTAAAAGTCATGAAGTAGTAAAACAGACAGATTCTGGTTTGGGGGTAGATGTTCGAGAAAGCCTAGGGAGCCCGTTGAGTTTTGAAGCCTTGCTTAACAGTTCTCTTGCACATGACTTTTGTCATGGGTGGGATCTCCTGTGGTGTCTCCCGGCACTACACTTGCCAAATGCTAATCCAAAGCCTAAGTAACTGTATTCTCTCATGGGTAGTGGTCTGGAAAACTTAGGCAATCTATGTATTTTCCACTTCCACGAGTGATTGGGGTGCGTGGCCACGGCTGGTAGTCAGTCATTGGATTGGAAGAGGTATGTGAACTTCCTACTACCTAGCACAGTGTCAAGAAAATTCTAAAATATTCTTATTCTCCAGCTATGACTTCTTTGTCACCTTCATGGGATTCTCCTTCCTTTCTCATAAAGTGATGGAGTTTTAGCTCCTGGTATTTTATGATTCTCAACAGTGAAGTTAATCAATTAGGGACTTTTAGGAATGCCTGATTCCCAGAAAATCCAGGAGAGGCAAGATAACTGTTTGGCTTCTCTGACTCTGTTTCTTGAAACTTTTTCATTAATGGATCCTTAATCCTTTCAAACCCCCTCCAGAACCCCACCCAGCCTCTCAGAGAAAGCCTCTTCTCCTTCAAGCTTATACTTTTTCCATTCAGTTAAAAGCATAAGGTACTATGTCATCAGTTAAAATGACTCCATCTCACTAAACAATTAGCTATCTTTTCTCTCTCAAATCATATCATGTTTGAGTCCATACAAAGTGAAAATTCTAGGCACTTTAATATCTTTGTGGTGGATGTATTATTGTGGCCAAACTATGATGGGCTCACAGCTACTTAGTTGGTTACCTGTGTAATTTCTGGGCAAGACCCACTCTGCTTCGTGAAGGCTCATTCCTGTTTTATCTTTGATGGTTACAGAGAGGGAACAAACATCTTGTTCAGCCTTACCCACCCCTCCTATTATAAAGTAGGATATGCTCACTTTTAATACACTGACAGTCCAACAGATTAGGGAAAAAACTGTTGTTATGATTAAAGTATTCACTTCATTGAAATGAATCAAACACGTATTTAGTTAATTATTTGTATCCATAACCTGTTTGCTGTTTGCTTTCCCAAGGCCAACATTTAGTATATTAGACATTGCAATGTAGTGATCAGTAGAGCACCAGAGACGAGGCACACATGGGCTTTTTTTCTCCAGTAAGTTCCAAAACCTAGGGAGAAAGAGAGAAAATATAGGGATACAAAGATTATATAGTATATGGTGTTTTAATTCCCCCCTTTAGAAAATAAAGCATTCAAAGAGCAATGACTAGTACTTAAGATCACTCAGGCATTCTCTTTAAAAAAACAATGTTATTTTTTTAAACTATTAAGAAGAAAGGGAGCTATTCCTGTGCTCTTTCCTTCCTCCATCCAATCTGAGCCCGTTGGAATCCTGCACGGTTCTTGTAACCATCAGGCAGCCTGTCAGGGAAAGGATGAACAAAGACGGAGCTGGCTGGGAAGAGTGAGATGAATGCGAAGAGCTCTAAACCAAGCAGAGTTTTCACCGCCCCCACATCCATGCCCTAAAATAGACACAGAATTGCACATGCTTGTAGTTCATTGGCCAGGTTCAGAGTTAGCAGAAATTAACAGCTGAGTGCCTTTTTCTTAATGAAAGTACTGCTATGTCAGAAAAAGAAATCAGAAGAGCCGTGAGGTCAAACCAGTCTCCAGATTAGCGGGCTAGTTGGCCAGCATGTGACAAACCAAAGGCACAAAGACCTGTGTCCAGTGGGCGGCCGGGCTTGGGACCTCCCACCAAGCACCTAAGCGATGACGGCAAAGCATCAGGCATATGCCATGCCAGACTCACTTGAGACCTCCTTTAGGAATGATGCTCTTCCCTCACTCAGGAGGTGAAGGAGCCAAGTCAGAGGTGTCTCGGCTCTCAGAGGTGATACTCCCTGGGAAGCGCTGATGACTTACATTCTTTTTCCTTCCCAGAACCCCTTCTTTCTTACCTTCCTTTACCTCTTTTCTTCTTCTTCCCTCCACTGTTTCTCCTCCTCCCTTGTCTTTTCCCCTTCCTTTGTCTGTATCTCTTTTTTCTTTCTTCAAAGAAACATCTAAGTCATAGCCACAGGTATTCCTTCTCAAGATCGTTGCCAGCCAGTTGCAAGGCTACAGATTCAGATGCAAGAAAGTTGGCCTCATGTACCTGAGATGAAAAAAAAAAAAAAAAAGAAACATAAGGAATAGTGATCTATGTCTTTCAAACAAAATAAAAATAATCTTATTTACTAGGTGTAATTTCAAATTCTGCCCAACCAAACTCTGGCAGAAAGACATGTTGATTCTTTAAAAGCTATCTTACTCTAGGCAAGCTGTACAGGGGCTAAATCACAATTTTCAAACCACCTCATGGATGGGAAACTAAATTCTAATCACATCTCTGTTTTGGACATTACAATGCCAATTAAGATACTGATTGAACTCCTTTAGGACTCTGTCTAAAACTTAAGTATCACTGCTATAAGCTGAAGTGATTTTAGAAGACTGTTACTTGTTAGGTAGGCTAACAGTTTATTAGAATGGAAGGCCAAAGGGAGAAAAATACCTGAAATTTGAGGTGGTTTTAGGTCTATTTTAAAATGTTGGTAAGTTTTGTTAAATCCGAAAGCATCGGTGAAGGAGACTCCAAGAGTAAATTATTTCAACTCCATTTCTGTTTCTTCTGCTTTGGTATATTCTGCCAACATTGAATTGGACAGAGAATTTCTAACATCTCCTATGACCTCTTATGGGTTGATGAGAGATTGAAGAGAACACGACCAATATTTTGCAATGCTTGGAAAGAATTTCCTGCTAGCCACAGCCACTTTGTCATGAGCTGACAGTAGGGGATGAGGCAATGGCCGTGACCACTCCTCGGAAGCGTCAGCCAGTTTCTGACTTTTAATCCCATGCAGGAAGCCTACAAGGTCAATGACAGCTGCCCGTCATTTTCCCTTTCTCATTGCTCTCTGCGGTTACTCCTCTGTGGGTACACACATATCAGGGTTCACCTTCACTCCGCAGTCCTTCTCCTGCGTCCCTGTTGACAGGGCCACATAGATGGAGTTCCCCCAAACTAGGGGAATCCTGCATGCTCTTGTCTCCTTAACTTCTCCCACCAAGATTTTTATGAATATTGTGATTATATCAGACCAAGGAGGCCAGTTGAGGGTTGCAAGGAAACATAAGACTTGATTTTGATAGCTATAAAAGGAAAGCCCAGTTTCCTCTGCTGTGCTAGCAAATCTTGCTTTCGAAGTCACAACTTTAGTGTTAGTTAAAAAAAAAAAGGACTCGGGGGTAACTCCCTGCCACAAAAGCTGGGCATGAGGCCAGGACACTGTACTCTTAGCCAAGATTCCATTGGTCAGCATTTTTCATCCAAAGATGAGGGTGTCCAGCTGAAACCCAAGATAGAAGAGACAAGGTTACCAATCTCTGCACACAAGGAAGTTAATTGGCTTTTCCTCCCAGAAGAATGTGTTCATCTTTTATAAGGCATTAGAGGCCTTGGAGAAATGTAATCATCCGTAAAATCAGAAAAGGACATAGACTAAGGCCTACATGTGCTTCCTCTTTTCCTGCTTCTTCTCCATATGCATAAAATTCAGTCAACAAAAATGTATCATGCCAGTTACGGCCTACTTGGTCATATTTCAGTCTTTCTAGTTGCTAATTCTTTATTCAAAAATGTTTTGTCTAATGTATTGTCATTCCCTTTTTCACAATGCAGAAATTACACACTGTTTGCCCTGAGTTTATCAAAACAAAACACAGCTAGCAGTGGAAAATAGGGCATTTTTAAAAAATGTAACCCTAGTAGTCCAGCATACTAATAGGTAGCAGAGAGAGGAAATATTGATAAAGTGAAATTTAGAACGCAAGTGTTTATTAATTGTAGTTTTCATTAATGACGGTGTCAGAGTTAAAAGGATTCTCAAGTTAACTGCAAGTAGTTGAAATAGCATCTCTCATGACATTCTGCAGGCTGTGTCCCTTTGCTGAACCAATGAGATTTGTTTTTTCTTCCTTTTAATATTGGCCTGTAGGCCTATATGTAAAGACAAGCCTTCATGCAACCTGTTCATCACATGTTGATTTATTTCAGAATACAGCATTATTCCATTAGGTAAAGTATAAATTAAACATATGGTTACTTAATATTTTTTTATTTTTTAACCCCATTTCTGTTGCCATGCAGGTAAAACTTAGATGGGCTTATTTGTTAAGTTACATAACTGTAGGAAATGGTGGGTGTGTGGGTGTGAATTATGGAATTAAAATCTTGAAATTTGTTGTTTCACAGACCAACAGGTGGGATCATATTAGCTAAAGCTTATCCTGTTGCTCTGATGAACTGGTTTCAGCAGATAGTCTAGAATAAAGGTTGGGATCACAGTTCACTCTACAATGAGAAGAATCCTCTAGGCTCAGAACACCACCAAGAGCAGCATTAAATGACTTCCTGAAAGATGACCTAAATGGAAAGAACTTGAGGGCAAAAAAGAGAAGCATCTGAAGGATCATACAGGACAGAGGAGCAGCCTGATAGAAGCTGAAGCCCAAAGGAGAGGCACAGGTCAAGAAATAACGTAGACTATGAAGGCTACCCATTAACACATAAATGCAGTTTACCTTGTCAGGTGTCATCCTAGAGCAGAGGAGTTTGGTAGGATAGTGAAAAACAAGAGGAGAGCTCCACTTGGATTTGGGAGCTGGGGCATAGGATTGGAATACCTTTTGAGGACAAAAATAAGAACTAACATCTATTGAGCTCCTTCTGTGTGCCATTTCTTATAAATGCTTTAGCAGGGCAAGAGAGGGCAAGGATTGAATAAGTCATATGGATTAGCATCCCCCTAAAGAGTAGGAAGATATTTCTAATGCATTATAAAACTCATTAGACCCTATTTTGCCTTATAGTGTCTCTGAATTTGAAGGTAGAGTCTGGCCCAAGGTGGTCCTCTGCTCCATAGGAATTGATCCTGTCAATCTGTAAACAAATCCATAGAAACAAAAGTCAGGAGAACAAAACTAAGTAGCAGTCTGCCCTGTGTTTCCTGGAGAGGAAAGTTGACCTGAGTGACCTCTGAGTTCTCCTATCCTACAAAACTCACATCACTGGTGTGGTCCTGGGCTGTTTCTGTAATGAGCAGGTTCTTGGGATGTCCATAGAAGCAGATGGTATGATCCTAGACCACCAAAGCAGAAGGAGCCTCTGAAGGTGGTGTCTTACTTGGGGTGAGAGTCTGTCCTCACACACCCCTCCTTTTTTGTACTAATTGCCCACTCAAAATGCACACCATCTCTTAATCCTCTGAATGCTGGCCTGGAAGTTGCCTATAAGATACTGATATGTGACTTGAGTTAACATAATATACAAGTAAGTGATTTGCTAAGTAGCTTCTGGAACCCTCACCTTGAAAGCATAAAGGACATGGGATATAGTTAGGAAGAGCTGAGGCAGTGAGGACAAGTCCAACATGGCTCACTTATCTGGAGGGAGTCGCTGTTTGTTTCCTGCTCCTCTGGGCCTTGGATTATCAAGGAAGCACCCTGAGGATACCTGGAAGGTGAGGAAAGAGTTGGGAAAAGCAGACTTCAGAGACAATGAGGAAGACTTGACTAGTTTCACAGTGAAGGAGGCTATAATTCTTCTGAGAGCATCCAACAGTTGTATGTTTTGGGGTTGAACATGTGAGGATTCACATGTGTGTTGCTGTTCAGTCGTTCAGTGTCCGACTCTGCGACCCCATGGACACCAGGCTTCCTTGTCATTCACCATCTCCCAGAGCTTGCTCAAACTCATATCCATTGAGTCAGTAATGCCATCCAACCGTCTCATGCTCTGTTGTCCCCTTCTCCTCCTTTCTTCGATCTTTCCCAGCATCAGGGTCCTTTCTAATGAGTAGACTCTTGGCATCAGATGCCCAAAACTTCATCTTCATCATCAGTCCTTCTGATGAATATTCAGGATTGATTTCCTTTAGAATTTACTGGTTGGATCTCCTTGCAGTTCAAGGGTCTCTCAAGAGTGTTCTCCAACACCACAGTTCAAAAGCGTCAATTCTTCAGCGCTCAGCCTTCTTTATGGTCCAGCCCACACATCCATACGTGACTACTGGAAAAACCATAGCTTTGACTAGAAGGACATTTGTTGGCAAAGTAATGTCTCTACTTTGTAATATGCTGTCTAGCCCTCTCACATGTGTATGTATGTGCATATTCTTACATAAAAATATACAGAGAGAAGCAGATGTAGAAGCAGATGCTTTGCCAGTTCCCAAGACCCTCAGTCTAGGCTTCTTGAGCTGCACCATTGTTATTCCCACCACCAGCAGCCAAGCACAGGCATTCTGAAGATTTCTGAAGATCCGTGATCATCTGTGCCTGTTCATTTTCCATGGCCCGTTTAATTGAAAGGTGATGTGGTTACTGTTTTTCTTTTAGGAAAGTGGAGTTTATTGCCCTGCTGTCTCTGGAAACTAGCCATAGCTTGCAAATTTGGAACACCCAAAGCAAGCGTGATAAATTATCCCCAGTGAAATATCCCTAGCACTTCTGCCAAAAGAAAGGCTTGGCAGCCTGCGAGATTTGATACAACTCTCTTCTCACAAGGCTGTAAAGTGGACTTTCCCCCATTCCCTTCTCCCCCAAAACCACAGAATAAAAGGATCAGTTTGGAAAAACATTTAAGATGAGGGGGGGAAAATTGCACTTGGGATTGTCTCCCAGAGACTGGGCTGGTGTTAAGCAAAATTGTGAAGAAATGAGGGGACTGCAAGCACCACTTTTCCTGTGTCCCGCTGCTTCCCTACTGCTAATTCTCCTATTCAGTTATTTATCCAGGACAATGGCCTCGTCTCTTACAAAGCAAGAGCTGTCCATGTCATTCATTACATTCACCAGCTGCAATTGTACATAAAGCTCAATATTGAGTTGCTGGGGATGGCTCTGTCCCCAGATACAAGGTTCTGGGAAACACTTACTCCATCTACTGGTCAAACCCATCTTGTCTGGAAAAGCCTGATTTTCTGGACTGTGGACTGTGTGTGTAAGGGGATGGGATATGAAGCCAGAAATGAAGTTCTAAGTACATGTCTCTGACCTTTAATAGTAGGTTTTATTCCTGAGTCACATGGTTATCTTCCCAGCAAATTATCTATGTCTACTTATATCACCAGAAACTGAAATTTGAGGCTGAATATCTAAAATAAACCTAGATAACATATAAAAAGCAGAGACATTACTCTGCCAACAAAGGTCCATCTAGTCAAGGCTATGGTTTTTCCAGTGGTCATTTATGGATGTGAGAGTTGGACTGTGAAGAAGGCTGAGTGCTGAAGAATTGATGCTTTTGAACTGTGGTGTTGGAGAAGACTCTTGAGAGTCCCTTGGACTGCAAGGAGATCCAACCAGTCCATTCTGAAGGATATCAACCCTGGGATTTCTTTGGAAGGACTGATGCTGAAGCTGAAACTCCAATATTTTTGGCCACCTGATTCAAAGAGTTGACACATTAGAAAAGATTCTGATGCTGGGAGGGATTGGGGGCAGGAGGAGAAAGGGACAACAGAGGATGAGATGTCTGGATGGCATCACTGACTCGATGGACATGAGTTTGAGTAAACTCCAGGAGTTGGTGATGGACAGGAAGGCCTGGCGTGCTGCAATTCATGGGGTCACAAAGAGTCAGACATGTCTGAGTGACTGAGCTGACCTGAACTGATCTAAAATAAAATGCCCCATCTTTTCTGAAGTTCAAGGTGGTGACCTACAGGAGAGAGTGAACTTGGTCATCTATTTCAGACTATAAAGATTTAGAGTTGGCACGCCACAGTTGAGTTCATAAATCTGGCCAGTATGGACCTGCAGCTACTGATGATGTTGCTTCCACAAATCAGACCTGAGCATCCTATTTGATAGCCTATTGTCAGCTGCTTGGTCCTGACTTAACCTTATCCCTCTTGCCCACCCCTAATCCCACCTCCATACATATGCTCTGTGGTCCCCAGTGTGTGGATTCCATCCAGAGGACTCTCCAAATGAGTTCTCCATGTAGGTGCTAGAAGAAGACATCATTGTGCCATGAAGAAGAGCTCTGGGTCCAAGCCACTATGCCTAACAATTCGAAAATAAGGTTTCCCGGAGGAGAAAAAAAGCCAGGAAGTCTTCACTCTTTCGTACCCCCTCCTTGCTTCTTTGAGGTACTCATGATGCCTTCAAGATACTGCATTTCTTCTGACTAGCACTTGACAAGTATTTATGAGATAGTCACCAGAAAAAGGAACCATCACTTGGTGTCTTGCCTTGTGTGTGTGCTAAATTGCTTCAGTCATGTCTGACTCTTTGTGACCCTATGGACCATAGCCTGCTAGACCTCTGTCCATGGCATTCTCTAGGCAAGAATACTGGAGAGGATTGCCATGCCCTTCTCCAGGGGGTCTTCCCAACCCAGGGATTGAATCTCCGTTTCTTACGTCTCCTGCATTGGCAGGCAGGTTTCTTTTAATCACTAGCACCATCTGGGATGCCCGTATCTTGCCTTAGGTTGTATAGTAATTATGTTTTCTCCTCTGCCCTCTTCCTGGGCCATATTGAAATGATCTTTCCTCACCACCCTCTCTTCTTCATTGCTTAAATTATATAAAATACTTATATATTTCAAAATTAAGAAAAATACAGTGTACGGAAGAATATATTATACTTTCATTCAAAATTCCTTTTATTTTTGCTTTACACTGTGTTCACCAAATTTTGACTAAGTATAGAATCATGGTTCTATGGTTGGTTGGCATCACCCATGCAATGGATATGAACTTCTTATTATGTTCTAGATTGGAAAGACATAATTATTATTTCTAGATTGGAAAGACAAAGGAACGATCTGCTTTAAAATAGCCTGATTTTTCCAAAGATGATAGACCACTTGAAAAATGAAGATCTTGATAAAAATATAACAAGGAGTCTGTCACATGTGAGCTCACTCTGGTCAATCTGTTTACAACTGTGTATGACCTCATGGTGTTAATGGTCCTTCTAAACTTAAGCATTCTCAGAAATTGTAATTGACATAAAGGACAGAATAATGAGCAGACTTAAGATTGGGTAAGAGAGAGGAATGATGATAAAGGTCAACAAGCCTTCCAAGAAGTAAACTGAGTGGGAAGGAGACTGGAGAAATAACTCATGAAAAGCAATTCAGAAGAGTAGGGTGTGTTAAAGGTCAGAAACCGATTCCCAGTGTAGATGCAGAAATAACAAGAAATGCTTTGATGACTCAGCGTTCATTAGGTAGTAGTAAATTGCTGGTGAAACAGGAAAGTCATTTGCATTTCAGATTTACCCCTTCTTCAAATTTCATTTTATGGTCAGGACCCTTTTAAGATGACCTTAAATGAACCTTTTTCTTTTTTTCCTTTAAATTGCAGAAGCAAGCATACACACCTCATTCAGTGGTGACTGACGTTCTTCAGTGAAATTAGTTGTGATGAGGTTGGGTCTAGTTGAAAAGTCATGCCAGTTTTTCAAAACAGAAACCCTGCTGGTCTCCCTGGAACCTTTTGAAAATTGAAACCAGGAGGTGAAAAAGGTATATAACCTTGAGCTGGAATGCAAAAAACTAAAAGTGAAGTAGAAATTGAGTAAGAAGTTGTCTTCTTCCTGCCATGTTAACAGAGCTCATGTTTCAGACATTCAGCTACAGTTGGTGCCCTTGTCATATAGCGTGAAAACCCAAGAGCCCGAGTCATCATGTCCTCTCGGTGCATGATATTTAGATAGGCATCCTCATTATTTCACGTAGTAGAGCACTAGCCGATCTGTAATTGGCAAACCACACACAGAGATGGAAGTTTTAAAAGAAATGTTCTAAATCTCAGTTTACCAAAGGAGTGGATTAGATTAGAACTAACTCACTAACTAACCCAGATACAGTTAGAACTGGCAAAGACACATTCTCTCATCTACCAATTCTGATCAGTCAATAGGCCTGCCTGGAGCTCTGAGTAGAGAAAGATTTTGATACCTGTGGGAAAGAAGGCAAAATTGAGTAGAAAGCACTTGATGATGCCATCCGTCTATCTGCATGTGCCTCCCTAGTCATTCCCTCTCCCCCTTTCGGAAGCTATTTTAGTCAAGCCTTTGCTCCACTCAGATGTCCAGTACCTCCCATCCCCGGTCCCTCTACTCTCAGCTGGTGATCTTGCTTCCCAGCTCCCTGAGAAAAGAGAAGCAATCAGAATAGACTTACCAAAGATTCCCACCATCACATCCACCCCATGTGCCAGCATCTGTAGTACACAGTCTGCCTTCCTAAATATTACTGTTCTCTTCTGAGGCACTCTGATCTTTTGCTGGAATAACAGTAGCCTCCTGGCTCCCACCCTTATCTCTACAATCTATTCTCAACAAAGGTGCCAGAGTGATTCTTTAAAGCTTAAGTCAGGTTATATCCCTTCTGTGCTCAAAACATTTCTCCCCATTTTGCTCAGAACCAAAGTCATTTCGAGAGTCTCCGGGGCCTACGTGGATGACCCTTCTCCCCACCACTCTGCTTTCACCTCTCATCTTTCCTCCTAGATCACATTTTCTCCAGCCACATAATTTCCTTAAACCGTAAACAAGCCTGGCAAGCTTCTGCCTTAGTACATGTGTACTGCCTGAGCCATCTTTACTTCTGTTGTTGTTGTTCAGACACTCAGTCGTGTCCAGCTCTTTGTGACCCCATGACCTGAAGCATGCCAGGCTTCCCTATTTCCCCATGTTTGCTCAAACTCATGTCTTTATTTCTGCCTCCCTCCAAAACATGGATGGTTAACTCTCTTATTTCTTGGAGCCTTTTCTTCTTCTTCTTCTTCTTCTTCTTCTTCTTCTTCTTCTTCTTCTTCTTTTTTTTTTTGGTGTTTCAACTTTTATTGGACAGTTAGGAAAATTGAAACAAAATATAACTTTGTTTCTCAAAGGTCATACAATTTGTCAGCAGTGACAGACATTATTTCTATAGCTTAGCAGATGACTTTATTTTATCAGAGGCACTTAGCATGTATTACCTATTGTGATACATGTTTTAAACCTTTAAACGTTAACCTTATTCCTCTTTTTGCCCTTTTCTTTTATTAAAATATAGTTGACTTACAATATCATGTTAGTTTGAGGAGTACAGCATGGTAATTTGGTTATGTATGTAAGAATATATATATATACATATGTGTGTGTATATGTGTGTGTGTGTGTGTATCCTTTTCCAGATTCTTTTCCTGTATAGGTTATTACAAAATATTGAGTATAGTTCCCTGTTCTTGAAGCCTTTTCTTATGTGCCACATTCTCGATAAAGCCTCTCTTGACCATCTTACTTAAAATAACAACTGCCACCCATCACCCAGCACTCCTCATCTCCAGAAGCCTATTTTTTCCATAGTGTTTATAGCATTATAGACTTTAATTATTTGCTTTATATATTGTATACATCTGTCTCACCTCAAGGAGAGGACAAGGATGTTTTTCCCCCTCTTTTGTTTCTCTGGTCAAAACCCACCCCAGGAACAGTCTCCAGCACATAATTGGTGTTTATAAAGAATTGGTAAATGGATGAATAAATGAATGGCATCTGGTGTGGGTGTGGGAGGGAAGCAGGGAACATTCATCTCCGGAATGAGCAACCTCCAAAGCCTCCCAAATTTGACATTCTCTGATTCTTTTCCCCTCAAAAATCAGCATGCTCAGAGTTCTGTGCTCAGACTTCTGAATTCTTTAAGGAACATTTAGACTTCAGTGGATATAGGAGAGGAGAAATGGCCCTTATTGCCTTCTGGTTTCTCATTTCAACCCTTGTTTGCTTTCCATTGGGGAAAAGGAGGCTGAAGGCCCCAAGGATTCCTCTTGTGCCCAAGTTATTCTACTCTTTCCTATTTATAGACCCTTCCAAACAGAGTTGATTGATTGAATGATGTGTCAAAGGGAAAAACCATTGCCCTCTGTATAATTTCATTTCCAAGTGTAGTAACCAAAACCCCAGAATGATGCCAGGGAAAAGGGGGTTCTGTTGCATTTCTTTTTTTTTTTTTTTAGTTTTTTATTTTTTTAATTTTAAAATCTTTAATTCTTACATGCATTCCCAAACATGAACCCCCCTCCCACCTCCCTCCCCATAACATCTTTCTGGGTCATCCCCATGCACCAGCCCCAAGCATGCTGCATCCTGCGTCAGACATAGACTGGCGATTCAATTCACATGATAGTATACATGTTAGAATGTCATTCTCCCAAATCATCCCACCCTCTCCCTCTGAGTCCAAAACAAGCTGCCAGTCTCTGACACAAAGGTCCAAGGATCCCTCTCCATTCCCTCCCTTTTCTGCCCAGGTACCAGTGGTACCTGAAAAATTAGCATTGGAGGAGTATTTTCTTGACTTCACGTTCACTACCCTTGACATACAAGTGCCTAGTGATTTCGAGGAGAGATTGTAAATGACATTTAGATTTATTCTTGCCATAAAGATTCGATAAAGAGGAGAAGAGGTGAGACTTTGGAACCCTGACTAGGGAAAGAGACACATCGTGAGAAAGTGAGAGACACGGAAGAAAACCCTGATGAATGTGCTTTAATAGTCACTGTCTTGAGGCATAAGTGGGTTCTCTCTACAAGCCGAAGACTACCACTCTCCTTTTTGTTCCTGATCTTCCCTTCTTCCTCCATGCTACCATCTCTTCCCTTGGCTGGAGGGGGATATACATGTTTACATCAGTTCTCTTGGATAGCTTGAATTATAGGGAGAGGCAGTCCCTCTGGTGATGCGATTATGAAGGAGGTCAGGTTCATAAGCTTCAAGGTTACTTCCATCTGGCCAGTTTCAGAGAGCTGCAGCATACTTTGAAACGAGACCTAGCACATCTTCTAAGGCCATGTCCTAGGAATCCCTCCAAATAAAATAAATGGCAACTCAGGGGAACTCCACAGAGCAGCCCCCTGATGATGCTTTAAAAAGGAGGGGAAGAGAGGTTATGTTTTATCAACTTAACACATTTTCTAGGGCTGGCCTAATAGATTATGAAACTGAACATTCCAGATGGCATGATTCCCATATTCTGATGTGGAAACTTGGACCCACGTCTCTGATATCAGGACTTCATGCCTCATATTTTCTCAAGCAATCATTTCATGTCATGTTCATCTTTTTAGTAAAGTGGATTTGTTCACTGTATACCTATTTTGTGTAGCATTTAAAATCATTTCAAGTGATGAAATTAGAAAACCAAGGAAAAGAGATTTTTATCTTACCTTAGATCACTTACTTAGTTTGAGAGACTGTAATCATGGTTTCTGTAGAGCTTGTTTAAGTGGAATACTGTCATTTGTAGGAAAAATGAGACAGTTGCAGACCTCATCATCCAACATCTTATTATACAAGGCGCCCACATCCACTACCTCTCTCTCCAAGGGCATTCTTCCCATAAAAGGATGAAATCAGACACCTCTGAGGGATGATTGAAAAGTGCTGACCGTCTGATGATGGCTCTCTTTGGATGGAACATGTCTCTTGGGGGAACAAAAGCCCAAGGAAACTAAAGATATTAACTAAAGGAGTCAATAAGATATTAATTAAAGGAGTCAATATATTTTTTACGTGAACTTCAGACTTCATTGATTGTACTGCTACTGATTGAAGTACCAGTAGCAAAAGATGCTCACAAGTAACTAAAGCATAGTACCTTCCTATCACCTAATTTTTTAATTTTATTCTTATGGGAAGAGAAAATCTTATTAGATTTTTCTCTTATCCTTTTTTATATATATTAAGAAAATGCATTTGAAAAAAAATGACATGTTGAAACATCTTCCCTTCAGAGTTCAGCTCTTCTGCACCACTTTGCAATTCAGAGTAATTCAGGCTCATGTTTTTTTTTCACATGAACTCACATTTATGCCATCAAGATCAGCAGTGATACAGTGTCTCTTAAAGGAATCTATATAAAAAAAAACAAAAAGCCATTGATGCTGGGCTCTTCAGAAGACTGCAGTTAGTTAGATGTAGTGCTCATGTCCTTGTGAGTTCTGTTTCCGGAATATACTTGATTCTCCACTTCCTTCAAATTTTCCTCATCTGTTTAGTTTCTAGGAGTGAAAATAATGCTCTACAACTTTTGTCTCTGGCATTTTACTTTAAACTTTAATACTTGTTCCGCTGCTGCTAATGCTCATGTGTTCAATGATTGCCATTTAGGATAATCAAAGGAAGTATTTGAGTCATTTGATGAATTTTATTCTTAATTCTTATTATAACCTTTAGGCATTCTTTGAATTTTTAATGCCTAGATATATCATTAAGATGAACTCTTAACATAACCTTATTCTCACTTTGAGACTGATATTCATGAGATTGGATAGGAAACAATTCCTAAAATTAAAAAGATGTAAGAACCCTTAAAGCTTACCCTTCATTCTGGCTGAGTGAAACTTGCATTTAATAAGCATTGGAATCAAGGTATGAGTAAGAAGTGAATAATGCAGTCTCTGTTTGAATTAATAGGATTTTGTGACAGTAGCTTGATCGAATAATTACATTCAGGACAGATTAAAATAAATGTCTCAAGGTGATGAAGTGACATCTTTTGATTCTAGAAGTAGATAAATGTTGAGGAAGTGGCAGATACCCTGACTTTAAGATGAAAGTTTAATCATTTTCCATAACGCTGCTATTTGTAATAACACAGGCTTATTTACTTGGATGTTCCAGAAATCAGGGGACAACACAGTCTTATTGGTTCTTGTTGGTTCTTCTTAGCCCCAGTCCTTTTGTTGGTCCTGTTATCAAGTAGAACCTTAGTTATTTATCTCCCCTACATTTGGTGAAGTCTCTGAAAATAACCTGATTTTCTATAATTTTATTTCCTCCATTGAAATCTTTTCATTAAATCTGCTTAATTTTCATGTCTCAATGAAAATGTTTATGTCAACAAATCATACAAATACAATCCATTCCTTTGCCAAATTGTTTTCCTGTTTCTAGTGAGGATAAGATGGTCACTGTACTGGTGAATTAGTTTTACACAGCACAAATGAAGCAGAAAGTTAAAATTTTGGAGTTTGTCAGACTCAAAACTTGCACATCATTCCTTAAGATGCTTGAAATATTCTGTAATCACTTAAGTCAAAATGGGTCAACAGGCTAAACATTTTGGGCATTTTTCTGGCTCTAGCAATTTTTAGACCTAAAAGATGTAAATGTTTTTCAAAAGAAATTGTTTTTCTTGATAAGGAGTAGACTGGCTGTTATCACTTTATCTTTAGGTTTATTCACCATTACAAAGGGCTTTGTGTTCAGCTAGTATCCAGGTGTGAAAAGTGAAATACTCAACTCTTGAAAAGGATCATAAGTGTGAACAATGGGGAAAAAATGAAGTAGAAAACCCTACCATGGAATCCTACACTGTCCAATATGCTAGCCACAGGCCATCTGTGGCTAATACGTCACTGAAATGTGGGTAATCTACATGAAGAGATGTCATAACTGTAAAAGACATCCCAGCTTTCAAAGGTTTAGTATGAAAAAAGGAATATAAAAGATTTCATTAACAAATTGTATATTGATTATATGTTGAGATAATATTTTGAATATATTGGATATTTAAAATATATTATTAAAATTCACTTTGTCTTTTCTTTTTACCTTTTAAAAAATGCATATACATTTTATATGGTTTACATTCCATTTCTATTGCACTAATCCCCCTAACCTATTCAGAATGAGGCAATTTACCTAGTCTCCTCTGAAACAAGACACCATTAGCTCTGCCAAAGTGATGGAGTCATTAAAATGGGGCTAATCCATGGTCTGTCAGTGGTTGGGCTTTACAAATTTAATTAGCTAATGGAGCACTGGCTAAGAACAAGGTCCATATGGTTGTTTTCTCTTCAGTTAAGGGCAAAAATGTGTAGTCACTTCTGCTGAAAACTGAAGTATGCAGTTGTTATTATGGTTACCCTTAATTGGGATGGAAAAATAATCTGAAAACCTGTAGTTGATTTTCTTAAGGAATCATGAGGGTGAAAATGATCAATTTTAAATGTGCTTATAGGCTTTCAGGAATTTCCAGACCTTGGAATTTTCTATAAATGTCACATCTGGAATAATTCCACAGTTCTTATTAAGCAAGTAAGTGATCTAAACCAATCATGAAAGAGAACAATGTATCCTGAGTTTAAGATGTTTTCTGACCAGACCTTCAAGCATACTGCCTGAATAGAGACAGCAACAAATGGTGTTTAAAAGTATGTAAGCGTGTTTCAAATGTCATCTAAAGAACACACAGATCTTTTTGCATTTTTGTCCTCCCTCTCTTAAACTTGGTTTGTAAAATTGTTTTTAACACTCTCAGTGTTAGAATGTAGGAACTTAGATGAAAGGAAATGCCCCCGTTATCAGCACGGGATTTGTTCATCTTCTTCCGTTTATTATTCTATTGGTTTTCTCCATACGTTGTTGTTATATATTTTTGGCTAAGTCTCCTCTGAGCAATTCTTGCAGCTCTCTTGGGCAACTAATGGGAGCTTCAGTAGTAGGCTTCCTATGGACAGCATTTTTTTAGTCCAGTGATGTGGGAATAACTTGTGATGTGGAGCACTTTCTGTTTAGGTTTTGCTGGCCATCACCCTGGATAGAAAGAGCCAATGGCAGTGCAATGTTATGGGGAAGCAGAGTGCCTCACTTCTAAATACGTTTTAATGAAGTTCTTTAGCTATAAACTACCCCAGTCTTTTATTCCCTTTAGTTTATTTCTGGATATACTTAAAGTCTCTTTCCATTTGCTAATGAAAGTTGTGTCTCCAGGTTTATTACCTCCAGGATCAGGAATGAAGGGTTTCTAATAAGTGACATTTGGAAGGAATTGCAAGTAAACATGTTTAAGGGGTGCTGAGCAAAGCGGCACTAACATCAGCCAATTGGGGAGAATGAGGGAAGGCAACCAAAAGTGATCCCTTTGTTTTATGGAACGTGAGTAGTTGGCACAAACACAACAATCCCATGTAATTGTCTGAGAGGGACTCCAAGCTGAGCATGGCTGTAGAGTCACTGAGTTCTTTAACAGAGTGTGTCATCTCCTCTGGCTCGTCACAAGGGCATTTTTAAAAGCATGCCTATGGTTGCTTACCTAGGTGCCATTCTAATTGGCATCAGTCTCCTCCAGGACAAGCAAGATATTCTATCTGGGCCCAAAGACAGCTTCTTAATCATGAACACATGCTCTCAAGCCAAAGGGCACTTGCAGTTCATGACAGTGAAGAGACATACTGGCTGTCCAGAGCCATGATCTCCTTTGACTTCTCAGGATGAACCTCTGCCTGCTTGTAGGTGTCTAGTTTAGCTCCAACCTACTTCTAAACCTATCGAATGCTCAGTCTCAGTGCTTTCTACAAATGCTTTTATTTTTTTAGAGTTGGGGTAATGATACTGGCCCAGAAGGAAAAAACGTATATGTGCGTGTGTATGTGTAGTCATCTCTATATATTCTAATTCAATAAATATTTCCTGATTGCTTTCCCTTCTCTTTAGAAATGCAAAGTTGAAGCAAAGATAGAGATTTGTTTTTCTCAAAGCACTTATAGCCCAGTACTGGTGATTAGACAAGAACAAAATCACCATGCAAATCAGAAAGTGGTATATGCCATGTGAATTTACAAGAAAAGTGTGATGGTAAATTGAGAAAATAAAAAAGTAATTCTGAATGATGAATTATAGATAGCTTTGTGGAGGAGGTGACCTTATAGCTATGTCTTAAAGGGTTGAGTGGGCTTTGGACATGGAGAGACATGAAGAAGGACATTTGAGGTAGGGAGGATTGTATCAGAAAGTAAATACAGTCAGATCCCAATGAGAACTTCAAACATTTTGACCTGTTCACCCGACCTCACTGAGTTGACAGCATGGATTCATGTCCACCCCTTGTTCTTTGTATGGTGCTGATGTAATCTCTAAAAATCTATCCTCTAAGGATAATAGAGCCAAAAAAAAAAAGTCTGAAACATACACACATACCTGCATACACACACACACGCATGAAAATGTTCAGCACTTCTCAGGACCTAAAGAGACTTCCCCTGTTCCAGATTGTAAAAGCCTTTGCTTTACATGATCCATATGAGCATAAGTTTCTTCAAATCAGAATATTCAGGAACCTCAAAGCTTAGATTTCCAGAGCCAAAGCTCATGGAGATATCTTGCAGTCATTCAAAGAAAGCCAAAACATGCCTGTGCTTTCAATCTGGAGCCGTGGTTCTCCACTGGAGATGATTTTGCTGAGGTTGATTGTCTGGATCAAGCGTTATTTCCATTTCTTCTCCCAAATAAATTACCTGCCCTTAAATCTCTGGTTTGGAGGAATGTTGTTGTTGTTTAGTCACTCAGTCATGTCCAACTCTTTTGTGATCCCATGGGCTATAGCCTTCTATATCCATGGGATTTTCCAGGCAACAATATTGAAGTGGGTTGTCATTTCCTTCTCCAGGAAATCGTCCCAACCCAGGGATCAAACCTATGCCTCCTGCATTGGTAGGCAGATTCCTTACCACTGAGCCACCAAGGAAGCTTGGAAGAGCAGATAGCCTCAAATTTACTACGAAACATAAATTTGTAAATTCAGTTTTGTTTTGGTTATAGAGCCAAAGAGCATTCAATGAAGAGGAAATAGTTATCAGACCTTGACTGTGTCACAAGAAACTGAAAGTCAGACCCATGAGAAACAATAGCAGCATTTATCTTACATGTCAGGGTAATCTTGAAGAGGTATATTATTTATGATTTTTTTTTTTGCTTTCTTTAAGGGAATGGGGTTGCCATTTGAATAGAATAATATTTCTGAGCTTTTTTGGTATTATAATTTATACCCTACTTTGAATTTTCTTTTTGCTTAAGAGGCAAAAAATAATAATAATAATAAAACAAGAGAGGGAGCACTGAGAAAAGAAATGCCAGGATTCCTTATAATACTAAACATATTAGCTTGTTTTGCTGACATTGTTTGTAGTGATTGGTTTTATCTTTGGTAGATATCTAAGGGGATTGACTTTTCTGACGTGAATCTTTCATTAAAAAATTATATTATGGACATTTAGAAGCATGAGGTCAATTAAGGGCAAAATCTCTAAAAACGAAAAAAGTTCTTTCTTTCTTCAGGCTCACTGCAATAGTTGGAAGAGTTGTAGTGACTTGATCAGCAAGTGATGTGCTCATCTGGCAATTTGACCACGAGGTCAAATTTACCTGAGGGTGAGTTTTGTCAGTCATCCTGCAGTTCTTGTCCCCCCTTCTGTCATCAGGGGCACAGAGGTTAAAGCAAATGGGACTGCAGGAGAGACAAGAGAGGAAGGAGGAACTAAGCTTCCAAAATGATCATTTCCAAAATGTTCAGAGTCCATATGGATTCTGATCTTGAAACTGGAATTGTTATCTTCCAAGTTTCAAATGGTCTTTAGGTAAGGTAGTTCACATAATACTCTTAAGCAATGGACCATAAATGAATTCAAGGTCACCTGGCCCCAAGAAGGAAGGGAGAAGAAAGCAGGCAAGAAAAGAGCTCTGGCCAATGGCCTTCTACCTAACCCAAGAACAGATATCCATAATTTCCTCCGGGAATCAAAAAAACCACTAGAAAGGGTGTTTTCTATTGCAATGAGTTATGCTGCAGAGAAACATGGAGATTTGTAGGCTGGGAGCCAGCTGTGCGATGTTCTGAGAAAATCTAAACTCCTCCTACAGCGTGTGCTTGGCGAGTCCGCTGGAAAGATCTAGCTCATCCTCTCCCTGACAGTGTACAGAGGAACATTCGTGTGATCTATTTAAGAGTGATGTAAGCTGACGTTGTTATAAAAACAATGTAATTTTAACGTTGGAATGACATCTGGCCTGTGCCACAGCTCTATCAGAATGAATAATAATTGGGGGCGGGGACATGTGGGTAGAGAGACTTGGCCTTTGCCAAATATGGTCACTAATGAGTGATGCTTTTCAGTCCTCTCCTACTTCCCCTGTGAAGACTGGAACTAAGAACAGGAGCCTCATGTAAGTCCTGTCCATTTCCAAGTGACTAGTTACCCTGGAGAATCATCAAAGTGTGTCAACACGCACAAACTGCGGCTGAATTTTTATAGTTCCATTTTTCTAAATGAGGAGAGGAATTTTGAAAGTGTAGTTTCCTAGCAAGAGAATAAGAAAATGTGCTCTGCTTCCTTCAGAATCCTAATTCACAGGGTCTGGGATATACAAAGACAGATTAAAGCTTCCCTTTATTGTCTGATCATGATTCAGGAGTGGTAGCAATCTCTTAGAAAAATAAATCCTACTGGCTGCAAGCATTGTGATCACCTGTAATATAATACAGAGAGACTATACTTATGATCCCTATGGAGGTCTATTCTCTGTGTAGTCTGACCATGATGGATTAAGAATATCACGTGTTGGTCTAGAGGCATGCTGCTTCGGGAGAATACACAGCCTCCACACTCCATGCTCTCTCCTAAGCAAGCCAGGATCCAATGGGAATTCAGTAAAAGTTCTCAAAGTGAGTAGTAATTTCCACCACTGCAGTGTGTGTGTGCTAAATAACTTTAGTTGTGTCTGACTCTATGCGACCCTATGAACTGTAGCCTGCCAGGTTCCTCTGTCCATGGGATTCTCCAGGCAAGAATACTGGAGTGGGTTGCCATTTCCTTTTGCAGGGAATCTTCCCAACCCAGGGATCAAACCCATGTCTCTTATGTTTCCTGCACTGGCAGGCAGGTTCTTTACCACTAGCGCCACCTGGGATATATTGTTTAATTCTTCTATTTTTTAGGATTCTAAGTGGGCCCAGTCATAGACCCTAAATCTGATACCTAAAAATAGGGAAAAATTTTAGCCCCACTCTAAAATGGGATCATGTTAATTTTTGAAGTTTTAAAGTTGAACAACTTCTCACTATGTTAGCAGCCAATTTCTATATTTTTTAACTTCATTACCAAAGAATTGTAAAATATAATGCCTTCTATCGAAAAGCAATTCAGAATCATGTTTATGGGGTCTAGAACAGGTCCTAGTTCAACTTCTTTGTTTTTTATTTCAATGGGCTTTCCATAAAACTGCAATTCCTGTGGAAGCTCAAAGCTTTGAACACAGAGAAATCCCTTCAATTTCATCTCCACAGTAAAAAAGGAATGACGAATGACGGCTGAGTTGATTTGAATTTTATCACCATAATAAAGTGTGGGAACTCATTTCAGAGTCACCGTCGGGATAGTTAGTGCCTTAAAGAGAGGACCTCCACAATATCCTGTCAGTGTCGTTATTAGCATGCTTCCAAACACGCTTTGGGTCCAACTGGAGAGTAGATCAAATACGAAGATCTCTCACTTTGGGGTTCAGTCTCCTTCTTTTTGGAGAAGGCAATGGCGCGCCACTCCAGTACTCTTGCCTGGAAAATCCCAGGGACGGGGGAGCCTGGTAGGCTGCAGTCCATGGGGTTGCTAGGAGTCGGACACGACTGAGCGACTTCGCTTTCACTTTTCACTTTCATGCATTGGAGAAGGAAATGGCAACCCACTCCAGTGTTCTTGCCCGGAGAATCCCAGGGACGGGGGAGCCTGTTGGGCTGCCGTCTATGGGGTCACACAGAGTCGGACATGACTGAAGTGACTTAGCAGCAGCGGCAGCTCCTTATTTTTTCATACCACTGTAGAGTTTTGTATTTTTTTTTTCCCCACTGTGGGTTACTTTCTGTATTTATACTCTGAGTCACATATACTGAATTCAGTCTTTTTTTAAAAAATCAAGAAATAATTTTCTCACAGCAAATGAAATTAATAATACCTGAACTTTTTTCTAAAATTTAGATGAGTTAGTGAGATACAATGCCAAGTGTTTGGGGGCATTTCAGACATCATACTACATAAATATCTCACACTGATATTTATAGATCATCTTTCTTTATATTTGCATTAAGGAAATGCAAATAAGAACTCTGGTTATTAGCATTCCCTGAAAGACCGTCCAGTCAATTCAGCTCTTGTACATGGAACTAGTGCCCTGTTTCAAACATGGTTGTTCCCCAAGTGAAGAGAAATTTTTACTACCATTCTCTTCCCTACCACGAACTCCTCCTTTATTTGTGTTTCCTGTTTTACGCATGTTTAGACAATTTTTTTGCGCTTATATCTTCGTTTAAACTTAAAAATTAGTGATTTTAGTGATAATTTTATCTTATATCTTCATGGAAAAATAGACTTCAGAGATCTCCGATATTTTCTTCTGCCCAAAGACCTGCCTAGAGTTGACAAGTCTTTCTAGAAATTCAGAGGAGACCTAATAGCTCAGTTGGTAAAGAAACCGCCTGCAATGCAGGAGACCCCTGTTAGATTCCTGGGTCGGGAAGATCCCCTGGAGAAGGGATAGGCTACCCACTCCAGTATCCTTGGGCTTCCCTTGTGGCTCAGCTGGTAAAGAATCCGCCTGCAATGTGGGAGACCTGGGTTCGATCCCTGGGTTGGGAAGATCCCTTGGAGAAGGGAAAGGCTACCCACTCCAGGGGGTTGCAAAGAGTTGGACAGGACTGAGCAACTTCCACTTTCACTAAATTGTATAGTCCTAAGCTTCTCTCCATCTAGCCAATTCTGACAGGCATTCAAGGGGGTCCTCCTGACTTACACTCAGTTTGGCACTCAAAGGCAAATGAGAGAGCTGAAATGCAGGAGAGAGCCACTGCTTTTCCTCCACAGAAGCCATCCCTGTGGAGCATTCTTGGGCATTCCTTTTCTCCTGCGACTTTCGTAGTAGATCCCTGAATCTTGAATCTCAGAGATAACACCACTCTCTCAGTTCCACAGAGTTGGGGGAAAAAAAATATGTAGCAAGATGAGAAAATTTCCAAACTGGAAAGAGTCTTGGAGGCAGTCAGTTTCACTCTGTTCTCTGTCATCCTAAGAACACTCAATTTTGCTTGACAGACATTGTTTATAAAAGTTTGAAAATGGAAGTGGACCTAAAGACACATTCATCAGAACACATTCCAGAGAAGGGCATGAAAAAGAGGTCTCTTGCTAAGGATGGAAAGTACCTCATTTTATTGTAACTGCCTGCTTAATTAAAAAATGCATTTCCTGGCCTGTTTTATTCGTAAAAGTCAGTGGGTAGGTAAAGGAATAATTAGTTGCTCAGAAATTGTCAAGTGCTTCCTAAAGTACAGTCTTCTTTATGATGTATTTGGCATTTATGGTTTACTAGTTGCATTTCCAGGCTTAGACTCTGCACCATAAAATTATAGCTCCATCCTGAGGCTCCAGCTGTCACTTCTGCGAATAATCTCTGGGCTCAGAGAAAATAGCATAGTTAACCACATGCATGGAAAGCGGATCCCTCTGTAAAGGCTAAATTTATCAGGAAGGATGTCACTATTGGAACACCCTGACAATTATTTTATCTGGCCCCCAAATAGGAACTGGAGCAAATGACTTTGCATGGAGTAGCGCCAGAGAAACCTGGTCCAGTTCCACAGTAATATGCCAGATTTCATCTTCTTTGCAGCCCCTGATGCATGTGATTTGTACAAGAGCACTTCCATGAGATATT
Source organism: Ovis canadensis (assembly GCF_042477335.2). Lineage (NCBI taxonomy): Eukaryota > Metazoa > Chordata > Mammalia > Artiodactyla > Bovidae > Ovis > Ovis canadensis. The sequence continues at coordinate 84,155,357 of NC_091247.1, forward strand.
CTAATGGACAGTTATACAGGATGCAGAACAAATCAATCTACCATAAAGAATACCCCCTCTGCAGAATGTCACAGATTCAGTCATTCTAAGAGCTAATTTATGAATTTTTACTGCTAATCAATGTACTGAAAATAGACCTGATGGAAAATTTACCTGCTGTGTTACAGTGGGCAGAATCTGCAAGGGCAACAAAAACTACCTTTTGCTTTTACCCTGAATAATAAACAATATGATGCCTGGTCAGTCTGGGAAAATATTTCGTAAACTGTTTCAACATGGGAAATAGAGATATGGGAGACAGGTGTTTTTTTTTTTTTTTTTTTAAGGCCCTGTTCATAATGATATCTACTATTGAAACTGGTAAAATAGCTTCCTAAGGCCAGTTGATGGATCATAGTCTTAGAATTATTAGGGCAGCTTTTTCACACTGTAGATTGCTCTACTGAGCCCTCATCTATGCACCCAGGGTTGTGATTCTATGGTGAGGACAAAGAATCTGTATGTTTGTTTTGAAAGCTCTCCAGGAAATTCTGGTGGTCCACTGGATTGGAGGAACCACTGGTCTAATATGTTCCTTCCATAAACCTCAGGACTCACAAGTTTAGAATCTGATTTCACATAGTGCCATGAATCTTGTTTTCACTCAGAACCCATTTCTTAAATTCTAATCCATGCTTAATTTTTCTCAGGCCACTTCCTAGGAAAGTCACCATTCATCACCACTACTCCTCTGATACTCCTTCTCCTTTGCTTTCTCTTTGAGTGGGCCACAAACAACATTGCTATCTTGAAATCTTGCCTTATCTCCCTTCAGATTACTATGTAAATCAGTCCTTTGGCTCATTTCCAATAGTATCCCCTTGGCCCAAAGCATGAGCTTTTTTGTTTGGTTGGTTGTTTTTGTATAATTGTGGTTCTTCTGATTCTGCATGTTAAAGTCTCCCTCTTTAAGTTAAAGCTTACCCTAAGCTTCAAGGACCTTTCAATTTCTGTCGTTCTATGGTTACTGGTGCCTTGCTATGTCTGACTCTAGCTCTCTTGGTCTCTCTCTCATCTCCCTCCTACCCCATACCCCCACACACACGCTTTTTTTTTCCCCCCTTTTTTTTAACAACATTGCGGTATTGGATTCTACATTCCTTGGCTTGTTCTTCTAAAATCACCCCTTTGGCAAAAGTCTAGCAGCTCATATAAATGGCTTCAATTTCCATTTCAGTATACATGACCAATATATACAGAATTCTCACCTAGACACTTAATCTCCACTAAAGACCATATTTCATAGATTCTTAAAGACATTTTCCCATCACAGCTTGGGTTAAATATATCTAGACCAAAATTTATTGTATTTTCCCTACAGAATTCCTTAACCATCCATACCATAATGTTAGCCATCTCCTATGCCTAGATACTTGGAAACACCATTTATTTAAATAACTAATAGTTACAGATCATCATAAAGAAATAACCATTCAGAAGCTACTAGGGAAGAAATAGTCTGTGGCCTTCCCTGGTGGCTCAGCAGTAAAGAATCTGCCTGCCAATGCAGGAGATGCAGGTTCGAACCCTGGGTCAGGAGGATTCCCTGGCAGAAGAAAATGGCAACCCACTCCATTATTTGTGCCTGGGAAATCCCATGGACAAAGGAGCCTGGTGGGCTACAGTTCATAGTGTCCCAAATAGTCAGACATGACTTAGTGACTAAACAACAAGTAGAAAGAGTTCCAGGCAAAGACATTATGGTGGCTGCAGATTTTTCTCCAAATACTTTTTTAGCCTTATCTTCTTCCTCCATTTCTCCACAAGCCCAGATTTGTCTCAGCCAGCTTTCCCATCCCCACTCCACTCTGATCTGAAGTAGGAAGGATTTTAGAAACACTAGTCTAGTCCTCTGGGCCTCAGCTTCACAGGAAACTTATTTGCCATCAGATTCTGACCTGTCTTCCAGTTCCGACAGTCCAGGCTGTCATTTATCAGCTACTGTGGAATCGCTGTACATCCTGTGTGTCCTTTGAGGCACTCAGGACAAAAGCAGTAAACTGCTAGATTTCTGGAACTGATTTGAAAATAAGGTTTGGTTTCCTATCTGGTTTCTGCCTTCCTGTCTTGATTTCATAACTTCAGTTTATCCTAAATGAAGGTATATCCTTCCTATAACCAGTTCCCTTGGAGGATGGGTACCTCTCCCAGTTAAGGACAAGGTTCTGCTACATGATGCTGTGTGCAGCCCTTTGAACTCTCTTTCTTCCAGTTTTTGTTTATTTCCTGGCTGCGCTGGGTCTTTGTTGCTGCGCGCAGCTTTCCCTAGTTGCGGAAAGTGGGGGCTACTCTTCACTCACAGTACACGGGCTTCCCGTTGTGTGGTTTCTCCTGTTGAGGAGCACAGGCTCTAGGGCCTGCAGGCTTCAGTAGTTGTGGCTCGTGGGCTCTAGATGGAGCAGGGATCAAACCAGTATCCCCTGCATGGCAGACAGATTCTTAACCACGTGACCACCAGGGAAGTCCCCTTTGAACTCTTGATGTTGTTTTATCTTCAGGTCCTCAACACTCAGCTCCTTGCCCATCTGACTCAGTGGCGTAGATCTCCATACTTTCTGGGTGCTGTGTTTTGCCGCTTTGGAATGAACCTCCTCTACCTTTGGTGGCTTTGCTCAGCCATCCTTATTTCCAGCCTCCAGCCCTAGTCCAGTGGGCAGATTGTGTTCTAGTCTCTTCCTTCCCAGTCTGTTTCATCCCACTGTGATGAATCAGGCTTGGCCCTCAGTCATAATACCAACTGTTGCAGCCGAGCCCTTGTTATCTCCTTTGCTTTCATCCCCTCATGGTTCCTATCTGCCTAACACAAAGAACTGTGAGGAACAGATGTCATTTTATTCATGCTTTCAATCTTTTTACATCTCATTTCCTCTGATAGTAAATTACTATTTCTCATCATAGACCTGAAGACACTTTGTTCTCTTTTTTTCCCTCTCTCTCTTTCACTCTCCACACACACACACACACAGACACTCACACACAGAGCCTACTAAATTGTCTAAGAATCACTTTTTTCAGTGACCTCTCACTGTATCAGGAGAATGATATTCTTTTTACCCTTTTCCACACCCCAACCTGTAAATTTCCATTTCATCGTTTTGGTTGTATTCTCTCACCAATCCTCCTGCCAATACTATATAAGGGAATGTAATGTGATAGCAAATTTCTATATAATTCATTAACCTGAGACATCAGTTTTTGATGCTTTCATTTAAAAACTTAATGTACACATCTAGATATCATTTTGTCATAAAGTGTGCCAAAACCATTCACAGTTGGTAAAAATGAAATATGTGCTGAAGCCTGAATTGATGGTGGATAATTAGATTTTTCTGTTCATGAAAACCAGGTCAGTTTCTCAACATGATGATACTTTGTTCAGCAGAATTTGCATTTCACTACCTCCATCTTGCTATATGAAATTGATCATTGCAGGCAAAAGAAGGAGCTCAGAGAGACTATTTCATGGAATTTCAATTTGTTTTCTCTAATCCCTAGAGAAGTTTTCAGGAAGGTGAAGTTGCAGAAGAGAAATTAAAGCAATTTCTCTCTGATTCTTCAGCTCTGACAGAGCTAGACTGAAAACTGGGAACCAAATACTTTCTGGAAACACACTGCTGGAGGGGTCCCTGGCTGTATATTCCATCAGGGACTTTAGGATCTGGCAGTCCAGGGGAAAGCACTTTCCCCTTGGTGGCCTCCCTGGCCTTCTCCACTTTTTCTATTCTTCTGCAATGCAAGCTTTATCCCAGAATTAGATTGTTGTTTTTTTTTTTCTAAAGGTCACAATTGAAAAGCCCAGCCCATGGGTCTTTATTACCAAATGGTGCCCACACGACAGTCTTTCTCCTGATCCCAATCTCCTTTCCTTGATTCACTGCTCATCAAGTTTCCTTCATATAATATGCCTGGGAAACAGGACAGACAGCACCTCACCCTTCTTAAACATGGTGTGCCTTTTCACTTCTGTTATTTGCATCATTTATTTTTTGTCTGTTTTTATCTTTGACCTTTCATTGCATTTCTGCCTCACAAAACTCTACTATTTCTTCAAGACCTAGGCCAATCATCCCGGCCATTTGTGAACTTGCCCACCCTCTGAGCTCTCACAGCATGGAGCCCACACATATATTTAGCATTTAGGGATATAGGCCATCTTCAGTTTACATGCCTATCACTCCTCTAAGTGATTCATATTCTACTTTTTTTACCCCTGTCACCTAACATGGGCCTGACACATGGTTAGATACCGGATAAAGGTTTGTGGAATGGCTGGACAAAACAACGTGCTGTGGGGATCTGACATGTGCCTGATAAGTTCACTTGGCCCTTCCAAGGAAAGGGCAAGTTATGAGATTGAATCATATACATGATTCTAATTTTGCTCACTCTCACAGCCAAATCTATGCTAAAAAGCCTATCTTTTCATCTAAAAAATATGTGGGCTGATTTTACTGAGAAATCTAACAGACCTTGATGGATCAGCACAAACTCAAGTACAAATATGCACAGTAAGAAAAGCTATGTCGATTATAAATGTCTCTTAAGCAAACAGCATGTTCTGGCACTATGTTCATTGCCGTGGGGAATGCATACATAGTACCTGGGGCTGTCCTGGCCCTTGGCGACAGGGCTGCTGAGTGTATATGGTTTTGCCAAAAGGTTTTACATTATTGGGGCTCTGAAAACCCAGAATTGTGTTTCAATGGATTCTCTTCAATTCCAACATCAGTCTCACTAATCTTTTAATATCTGTATCAGGAAGTCTGACTTCATGAAAGACCTTTACTTAGAACTATAAAGAGAATTTTGAAGACTCCAGAAACTCAAAGATAACTTATTATTCAGGACTTAAGAACGTTATATGAGGACAGGAAGTTGACAAAGAAGGGAGAATCCATAGATAACCTTTAAGGGTTTTCTGGCTTAAATAGTAAAAATAGATAATTTTTACTTCTAGTGAATTAGTAGAATTTATTCAGGATACATAGTCCTATCTTTGAGAAGCACTCGTATTTCTCTTTTATCGCTTTATATTATTACCCTGTTTCAGGTGGCACAGTGGTAAAGAACCTGTCTGCCAGATGCAGGAGATGCAAGATTCGATCCCTGAGTCAGAAAAATTCCCTGGAGTAGGAAATAGCAACTCACTCCAGTTTTCTTGCCTGGAAAACTCCATGACGAGGAAAGCCTAGCAGGCTACAGTCTGTGGGGCTGCAAAGAGGTGGACACAACTGACCACAATATGCTGTATGCCAGGCACTATATTATGATTAATAGCAGTTAAATCAAATTCTACATGATTAAAGTCAATGTAAGTGTTAAAATCCAGTAGGACAGTATCTTAATAAACATTTAATAAAGTATTATTTCATATTCTGGCAATCAACAGTGTATGTGGCTATAAATTCTAAGTTTTAGTTATATAAACATAAAATATCACTCTGAAATGAGATCCATGGAAAGTTGTCAGATATTATTGCTTTTCTGTTCACACAGTAAACTTCTGTTTTCCAAAAATGAATATTAATATACTGTACATATTTTAGAGGGAAACTGAAGAGGCAATAATATAAAATTATTATAATTAAGTGACCTAAGTTGCAAAACGAGAAGATTAAGTTAGCACCCTACATTTGAAAGTGCTCGAAGTGCAAAAACTTTTTTCATGTACATTATTTCATATACTTTTCTTGTCAACTTCATTCTGCAGTCAATGAGTTTGAAATTGAGAGAAAGTGATGTGACCAAGGTTATGCTGCTTAAACATATATAAACATATATATGATATAAATATAAGCATATCTTTATATGTTTCTATAAATGTATTTATATATTTATATTTATAGCCCAAAGCTATAAATCTGTATTGCAAATGCAAATCTAGGTCTCTTATGTCCCCTCTGCCTATAAATATGCTGAACAAAAGTACAGCCTTTCTAGAGAATTTATAAAATAGCATAAATCCTAAAAACAATAACCTTTCCTTATAAGAAGATTATGTCTGCATCGAAGCTGATATAATGGCGAGGATTTGCTTTTTGAACACTAACTGTGAACTTCATGCAATCCATAACAAAATCAAAAATCAAAAATTTTGCCAAGCCGACTTAACAAATTTTCCCCTATAATCACTGTGCACCTTAAATGCAGCTCATCAGGATCCTTGTAATTAATCCCAGAATTGCTCACCAACTACTTTCTCACAGTGTTTGGTCTAGTTGATTCAATATTGTTAAACAATGTCATTATTTGCATTCTGTAAACCTGCTCTGGTTCTATAAAGTCTAACCAGGGAAAAATTCCATTACAAACAAGAAACATAAAAGGAAAAATAATTAAAAAGCAAAACACATTTTCAGTTCAAAGCCAGTAAACTCTATTCCAGTTTTGGTTAATTTTTATTTTAAGCTTTAAATTGCTGTTATCAATAAGAAGCTTTATTGTCTTCTTGCTGATTTTCTCTGTGATGATTACCTATAAAGTGCCTTAGGTTCCTTCTGTTAGGAATATGAGCTCCAAATGTTACTGTTTGGGGTAGGATTCAACTAAATAGAATACCTAGATAAGATTTAAACATCCAAATAAGTTCTGCTCTGGAAAGTTCAATGTGAGTCCACAGTCAGGGAATTATTGTGTCCTACACAGTGGAAAGCATCAGCAGAAAGCAGGGGGCCAATTGAAGCCCTTGATATTTTGCTGGTAAAAACTTTTGATTCAACATTTATATCAGTTTTAATTTTTACCTGTTTGTGATTAGACACTCAGGAGATATTTCACCACATAGAAGTACATTAGTCGGAGCAATTACAGAATTGCCACATGGCCACAAAGCTGTTTTCTTTCATAATTGCTCCCTTTGAATTAAGCAAATAAGGGTCTCTTTAAAATTAGAAGTATATTTTAAGTGGAAAAAAATAGAATTATCAACCATTCTTATCTCAGTACAAATAGATCATCAGGTTCCTTATCTAGTGGTTGATAGGAATGTACCATGGCTATGACTGAAGAAGGAAGGGAAGGAAAGAAAAAATGCAAAGACATATAACTGCTAAACATAGTGCCCTGAAGACTTGGGATACAAATAAGACTATGGGCTAGTTTTTATTTATGCTTTCGTTAGTATTTCTGTGGATATTGTAGATTCTTTTCACATCAGAGACTCACCAGCTCATGACTCTGTTCGGTCATCCTCACTAAAGGAAGTCTGTATTTTCATCATCTGAGCCATTTAATTTGTAGAGCATCCACCAGCAGAATGGACAATGATAGAAAAGCAGTGAGTTAATAAAGAATATCATGCATTTCCTTCTGTTATCAGCATCAGTTTTTACTTCATTAAGAAGTGATGGGAAAGGAAAGGTTTTCTTTGAAGAGTGGTGATCAAGATTTCAGCAGTACCCAAGAAGAAAAACACTAGGAGAATTGTGGAGAAAGGGAGTACCATATTTGGATTTAGAGTATGCTGTGTGTGTGTGTGTGTGTGTGTGTGTGTTAGTTGCTTAGTCATGTCTGACTCTTTGTGACTTCATGAACTGCACCTCACCAGGCTCCTCTGTCCATAGATTCTCAAGACAAGAATATTGGAGTGGGTTGCCATTTCCTTCTCCAGGAGATCTTCCTAGCCCAGAGATGGAACCTGGGTCTCCTGCACTGCAGGCAGATTTTTTGTCATCTGTGCCACCAGTGAAGCTTGCATCTACCAATTTTGAGGTGTTGGCTAATTTCAGTGAATCTCAATTTACTCATCTGTGTAATAATATGAACCAGGAGATTTCTATGACCAAGGTTTGAGGAACTTCTTTAAGACTGGAAAGTAGAGGATTTGGGAAGGCAAGAGCTGAATTCGAGTGGAAAATGACCACTACTGTTTTGATGACAAATTTGGGAATGGGTGATTAATCATTGGTGTTTGTGAATGATTTAGCTCAAGGAACTATTTGTTACAAAAGCAGTGGAAGCTTAGTAAGGTAGCCAGAATGGCCTTTTAGGAAAACACACTGGCAGATGATTCTTAAAAACTTTTCATCAAAACTAGCTAAATGATTAGGACTAACAAAGGAGAGAATTTCTCCTTTTAAAAAGGGATGTATAAATTTTCCATAGGATTCAGACAAGAACTTCAATAAAGACCACTAGGAATAACTGGAAGAAGAAGGTTATTGTCTATATTAGGAGTCCAGGAAAGGGCTCAAGCATATACAGAGGAATGTAGGGAAAATAAACATTCAGCTCTAAGAGACCTAATCCTATGTAGCTCATCCATAGAAAAATGCCAAAAGTTCATAATATTTTTGGCTTGTTTTAGTTATTCCCTCCTCTAAAATGTAGATCAGTCTATTTAGATACAGTGGAGAGAAAAAAATGAATGCCCCACAATCCATTATTATTATAATCCATTATCAGATATAACTATAAAGATATAGTTAATTACATTATTGTGAAGACATTTCATGGAACATCTTGTGCCATTTTAAAGGAGAGTTTTTGTATTTTTTGTGTCATGGGAAGTGAAAAATCATGACACCAAATTTTATTTATACTCACCCACACATACATATACACGAAATATGGTCCAAATTATGCAGTTGTATATTTTAAAAGCTAAAAGCAAACATTTTTAGAAGTCAGATAGTAATCTCTAGTGGCAGGCTTTTGGGAGATTTTTCTTTTCCTTCATTTCTACATTTGTCAAATTCTCAAAATGAATAAGCATGACGTTAACAAGTAGGAAAAACACTTTAAGACAAATAACACACAAATGATCTGAAAGCAGTTTATATTATTTAAATTGTATTTAGTGAAAAAGAGCCTATGAAGTACCAACTTGCTCATTCTGCCAATTTAAGGTGTTTGACATGAACAAGGTCAGAAGTCTGTTCAGAATCAAGTTTTACCTATATTATCAAGGAAAGGAAATATATTCACTGAAGATTTAATTTAAAAATCTATATTACTGATTTCTACAAACCTCCCTCTTAATATCGGTAAATTAGCCTTACTGAAATACTTTAGTTCCTAGTCCCTTTCTTCTTTGGACTCTGTAACAATAATTATGATAACCGCCACTGATTGACTGCTTTGCCTGTGCCATGCCCTGTTCTGTTTTCCCATATAGTCCCCTGAACAACCTCATGATACAGTTGTAATTGTTCCATTATTACTGATGAGGAAACTAAGGCATAGATTAATTCATTTGCATGAGTTACAGGCAGTTCAGTCCCAGAAGTCCCAGTTCTTTACCCAATATTGCTCTCTGTCATAAGAGACATAGCTAATATTCATTTAGCACTTCATATACACCCGTCTCCATGTTAAGCATCTTATACGTGTTGCCACAATTTGTTTGCAGCAATCAAATGAGATAAATACCATTTTTATAACTGCTTTACAGAGCACCCTTAGAGTAAGTAACCATAGGTTCAGTATTAAATGACAGTAAGAATTTTCAACCTGAGTCCTTTTCTTAAGACAGCATTTTAGGAGGCTGTTTTATCCCACCAGTATGGTGGAACCACTCAGAGCCATAGTCCTGCTAGAGGGACATGATTAGCCTTAATTGTTCTGTTATTTGTGGATATAAATTAACATTGGAATAGTTGATAGACTTTCTGGAGAGCCTGCTTCATGACACCTTCAGGATAAAGAAACCTGAACACAGCTACTTGCCAGCCTTATACCCACTGGGTAAGTTTTTTATAAACCATAGGCCTCCATTGTGAGACACAAAACTAAAATCCAAACATATTTAGAGGATAGATAGGGAGAAAGAAAAATTTCTTCTGCCTTCTAGGTTCTTCCAGCTGGTCTAAGAATTAAGTTGTTGATGTGAGGCAGATTGACAGGAGAAAAGACAGGGACGCCTGGTATGCTGCAGTCCATGGGGTCACAAAGAGTCGGACATGACTGAATGACTGAGCTGAACTGAACTTCCTATATATGGGGACCCAACATGCATGAGAGGACTAGAGATCCGATCTACATGAGAGGGTCAGAGACAGAAAGGTAAAACAAGGTCTGTATGTCGTCCTGAGCTAAGGAATGGGATAGGAGCCTAGGGCTTCCAAGGCCAAGAGGGTCATTCACAGGACCGAAAGCAGAAAAACAGATGTTGATAGTTAGATACTGACCCTGCCATACATATAGGGTCACTTAGATAAAATTTATCTCTGTGAATAACTTTTTCTAGGAAAAATCCCCAAATTCTTCTAGGTAGTTAATGGAAGGACAGTAGTTTCTCTTGAATCCACAGGGTCTTGACTGCTTGTAGCTCAAAATAATACTCGTGCAGTAGTGGGAAGGCTCATTCTGAATCCCCACAATAGTGTGAAGACATAAGGATTGATTGCTTAATCTAATGTAAAATAGCAATAAAGCATTAGCGATGGAATAGAAGTGTGATACATAAAAATTAGCATCAGTTCATTAATTATTGGCTTATTTTAGTTATATTCAAGGAAATTGCTGGTATCCTGTCTTTTAGAATATTTTATACAAATGCATGCAGAAATTGATCTGCCATTCAATCTTCTATGACTTTGGAGAAAAGGAGGGGAGGAAGAAAAAGAGAGAGAGGATATAAATTAGAGACCTTAGGAAAACTTAGTTTTATTTCTTGGCATTCTGTTTTTTAAAGCTGGCATCTTTCGAATAGGGATTCCCTGATAGCTCAGTTGGTAAAGAATCCACCTGCAATGCAGAAGACCCTGGTTTGATTCCTGGGTCAGGAAGATCCGCTGGAGAAGGGATAGGCCACCATTCTAGTATTCTTGGGCTTCCCTTGTGGCCCAGCTGGTAAAGAATCCACCTGCAATGTGGGAAACCTGGGTTCGATCCCTGGGTTGGGAAGATCCCCTGGAGAAGGGAAAGGGTACCCACTCCAGTATTCTGGCCTGGAGAATTCTATGGACTGTATTGTCCATGGGGTCACAAAGAGTCAGACATGAATGAGCAACTTTCACTTTTATACTTTCTTTGGATTAGAATGCTTTCAGCATATTCTTGCTGCTTTCCTGTAATGTTCTAAGAGTGAGATCTTTCCACTACTTTCCAGGGACACTCTTTAATTTGAGCAAAGAAACTTGACAAATGAGGAGGGACCAAAGGTATAAACAATCTCTGAAAAGAGTCTAATGACAAACCCAGGAATGCTGAAAAAGTTCAAGATGAAGAGAGCTTTGGAGAAGGTTGGGAAACCAACTGTGTCTTTGAAATCAACAGCTGCCAATTTCATCTAATTTCAAATTCTTATAAAGGGCAGTGGCAAATTGAGGACTTAACAGAAGTTTCTAAAACTGAACTAAGATGTTTATGTGTTCAGTTTGTAGAAAAGATATTCGATGCCCCAAAGTAGTCTTAACATTATCCTCAACTTTGAGGAATTTGTTAAAACAACTTTTTCAAGAGAAGTTGACATTTTTCATTCCTGTTAAGAAATTCAGTCAAGATCTCAGATTACAAACAGTCCTAACAAGTTAAGGAATCAGTTTAAAGTTGGTAAGAATCTTCCATCATTTTGTTAAAAGTCCCTCTCTGATGGAACTTGTACAATGTCAATAGTGTTAAAAACAAAACACTAGACTAAGATCCATTTTGGTGTATTTCAACATGGTATCCAGTGCTTTATCCACTTTGTTTTTCACTAAATTGACAAATGGTCTCAATGTTTCCAGTGCACATGGAGGTAACAAACTCAGGATCCTTATTACTTTATCCTTGAAGTGTATACAGGGGATAAAACAATGGGAAAGTATAAATTTTATACATCACAAAATTATGGGCATTTTTAATACCTCCAGATTTCTGCATTAAACTATCATCATAGGATAGAAGCTTGTGGGGGAAGGAGTTGGATTCTAGAAGTCTCAGCTTATTATTTATTAAAACAACAATTCTAGAATCCCTGCAGTCTCTCTTTTAAATGGTCAACCAACATGTCTTCTAGGGACTGGAAGGTAGCCTGAAGCTAACAATAGATTGCTAAAAAGAGAGAGATCAAAAAAGAATCACACTTGTTCCTATTTTGCATCTGAACAAATGAGTTGGTTGCCATTCCGATGCAAAAGCAAACAGAGGAAAATAAAATAGAGCAAGGTTCTGCTGGAAAAGCCCCTGCTCCAGTGCTCTGTGAAACTGCCCTGGAATCCCCTGAGATCAGCAGGATTTTAGCTATTTCTGCCCCTTGCTCTGCTTGAAGCAATGATTTCAATCACCACTTGATAATGCAAAGAGATCAGTGCAGGGATGACAAGGCCTCCTGGAGAATTACTTTGGTTTAGCTACTTTAGCACCTCTCTTCTTTGGAGTCTATTTAAATTAAAGAATAGCACCCATCCAGGTTTGCCAGGCTATGCTTCATAGCAGGAGCTCCAGGAAAAGTATAACTTCAGCCCCCTTTGTGTATCTAGCTACCCTGGTGAGGGGACACCTGTTAGGACTGGGGAGCTAACCAGTTACTTCTTTTCTTTTTATTGAACTATAGTTGATTTACAAAGTTGTGTTTATTTCAGATGTACAGCAAAATGAATCAGTTATTTAGACACATACACATTCATATATGGCTTTCCAGGTAGCTCAGTGGTAAAGAGTCTGCCTGCAGTGCTTAAGACCCAGGTTCAATCACTGGTTCGGGAAGATCTCCTGGAGGAGGACATGGCAACCCACTCTACTTTTCTTGCCTGGAGAATCCCATGGACAGAGGAGCCTGGCAGGTGACAGTCCATAGTGTCACAAAGAGTTGGACATGACTGAAGCAACTTAGTATGCATATTTATATGCATATATGCAGATAGCATATCCAAAAGCAGAGACATTACTTGGCCGACTAAGGTCCGTCTAGTCAAGGCTATGGTTTTTCCAGGAGTCATATATGGATGTGAGAGTTGGACTGTGAAGAAAGCTGAGTGCCGAAGAATTGATGCTTTTGAACTGTGGTGTTAGAGAAGACTCTTGAGAGTCCCTTGGACTGCAAGGAGATCCAACCAGTCCATTCTGAAGGAGATCAGCCCTGGGATTTCTTTGGAAGGAATGATGCTAAAGCTGAAACTCTAGTACTTTGGGCACCTCATGCGAAGAGTTGACTCATTGGAAAAGACTTTGATGCTGGGAGGGATTGGGGGCGGGAGGAGAAGGGGACAACAGAGGATGAGATGGCTGGATGGCATCACTGACTCGATGGATGTGAGTCTGAGTGAATTGCGGGAGTTGGTGATGGACAGGGAGGCCTGGCGTGCTGCGATTCATGGGGTCGCAAAGAGTCGGACACGACTGAGCAACTGAACTGAACTGAACTGATGCAGGTTATTTACCACTGAGCTGCCAGAGAAACCCTCCATTGAGAATTTTCTGACACCCACCTCTACCATCTACCAACTGCCCCTTTGGGTGACTGGTTGAACAAGAAAGTTAAGAACTATAAAGTAAACCATTCCATTTCAGTTAATCATAACTCTTCCTAACATGTTATAGTCCTTCACAAAATGGTTTTGCATGCATTGTATTATTTGCTCATTGCAGCCACCTGTGAAGTTTTATTATCTGCCGTTGATGAATGATGACACCATTTATGTGATCATCATAACACTAAATAATACAAATGTCAGAAGGATGCCAGAACTGGTCCACAGATCTCAGCTAGAAAGTGGCAGAGTCAAGATAAAAATCCAGGGTAATCTGACTCCCAGCTTGGTGCCCTTGACAGTTCAACAAAGGAAACAATCAATTTAAGTCATGATCTAGTCCCTCTTCTGTGACTAGCTTAGAATGGAAACTTAAACAAACTCCCAAGTGAAGTCAGGGCAAAAGTTCCTCACCAATAATCTGAAAAGGGTGTAAAAATATTATTAGAAATAATATGAAAAGCAGTCTGTTCTTATCCTATTTGGAATGTTAATTGGAGGGAGAATTGATTTGTGTCACTTACGGAAAATGTTAAGAAGATATCTGTGGGTCTTCTCTGACTGCCCCTTTCTTTCCCTGATTCCAAATCACTAAGCAACTCACAAAATCAACTGTTGAAGGAGGGGTGGGGTGGGGGAAAGCTTAAAATGGGCAAGGAATTTAAGCCAAGTGATACAAAGGTAACCCATAGCAAGCATATCTTTCCTTGTTGGTAGAGCGAAATCAGTGCCAACAAGAGCACTGGATAAAGCCCTAGGTGATGTGAAGAGAGCTGTTGGCTTTGCAAGGGCAGCAGGCATAATCCTTGATTGAGTTTTTTTCCTCTCCTTTTAAATGAATGCTATGACGGAAATGCTGTTTCTGATTTTTCCTTAAGACTTTATATTTAGAGGGAAAGAAACCAGCCAAAGAAGTCAGGCCCGAGGTAACATCCTGAAATGCTGTCAAAGCATGACATCAATAGCCCTTGACCCTGGAGGAGGCAGCGAGCATTCTGCCTGGGGAGAGGGATGGATTGAAGGATGAGCGAGCTGGCAGACACAGCGAGAACACAGCCTTGATTCAAATTGTCTTCACTGTCCCATGGCCATGCAGCACCCTAGCTCCCTGTTTGGCAGACTCACAAAATGTGAAACTTCTAACTGAAAATTCACCCCAAGCATTCTCACAACCTTTTCTTACCCTAAGAAACAGTCTTTTCTACATCATGATTTTATCCTGAAGCTTGTTTTCTGTTGTTGCTGTGTTTTGTAATAACACGTTTATTGAAATACAATTCGTATACCAGAGAATTCACCGATTTAACGTGCAATTCAGAGGGCTTTAATATATTCTCAGACGTGTGCCACCATGGCTGTAATCTACTTTAGAATATTTTCATTACCCCACATGAAATCCCATGCTCATTAGCAGTCACCTGCCATTCATTCCCCAACCCTCAGCCCTGAGGCAACCACCAATCTACTTTCTGTCTCCCTGGATTTGCCTATTCTACTTTCACATAAATAGAATCATACAATGTCTGAACTTTTATGTCTGGTTTCTTTCACCTAGCTTAATGTTTACAAGCTTTATCCATGTCAAGGTGTAGGGGAGGAAAAATAATTTTCCCTCTACCATTTAGAGTTCTTGACTGAGAGCATGTCATAAAAGACAGATAAGCAAGAGAAAAATAAATAATTTTATTAACATATGTACATGAGAGATACCCAGGGAGAAATGAGTCATTCTCTGAGGTGGCTTAAATGCAATCTTAAATACTCTCTTCCTAGGGAAATGGGAAGGGGGATTTAAGCTTCTAGGGGAGAGTACATAATTATTAGAAAAAAATGAATGGGCCCTTAGAAAAAAAGATGGGAGATAAGTGATGTCCACTTCTAGTCTCCTTTCTGGTGATGAGTCAGTTTCCCTGGTTGATGAAGCATCTGTCTTTAGGCAGATAGGGTTTCAGAGAAGTGTCTCCCTGTATTGGCTATTTTTAGGTGCTCTCAGCTCAAAATGGGCTTCCCTGCTGCTTCTGCGGTAAAGAACCCACCTGCCAATGCAGGAGACGTGGGTTTGATCCCTGGTTGAGAAGATCCCCTGGAGAAAGAAATAGCAACCCACTCTAGTATCCTTGCCTGGGCAATCCCATGGACAGAGGAACCTGGTGGGCTACAGTCCATGGGTCTCAAAGAGTCTGATGCAACTTAAAGACTAAACACCAGTGACAAGCTCAAAATAGTCAATATACCACAGCAGTATGTTTTAGGGTGGCATTATTATGCTACCTTGGAGAGGGCAATGGCACCCCACTCCAGTACTCTTGCCTGGAAAATCCCATGGACGGAGGAACCTGGTGGGCTGCAATCCATGGTGTCGCTGAGGGTCGGACACAACTGAGCAACTTCACTTTCACTTTTCACTTTCATGCATTGGAGAAGGAAATGGCAACCCACTCCAGTGTTCTTGCCTGGAGAATCCCAGGGATGGGGGAGCCTGATGGGCTGCCGTCTATGGGGTTGCAGAGTCAGACACGACTGACGGGACTTAGCAGTAGCAGCAGTATTATGCTACCTGTTAGTAGCATGAATCAGAATTCTGATCCTTTTAATTGCTGAATAATATTCCACTGTGTGGATGTATCACATTTTGTTTATCCAGTCATCAGCTGACACACATTTGTTTCCAACTTTTAGCTATTGTTAATAATTCTGCAATGAACATTCATGTACAAGTCTCTGTGTGACATGTATTCTTCAGTCTCTTGAGCTCCACCTCAAAGTAGAATTGCTGGGTCATATGAACTGAACTGAACTGATAACAACTGTATTTTTAAACTTTTGAGGATCATCCAGACTTTTCCAAAACGTCTGTACCATTTTACATTCCCACCAGCAGTGTAAGAGAGTTCCAGTTCTTGTTGTTTCTCCATAACACTTAGGATTATCTGTCTTTTTGGTTAAAGCTATCTTCATGAGACTGAAGTTGTATCTCATTGTGGTTTTGATCTGTATCTTCCTAATGACAAATGATGTTAAGTATCTTCTCATGTGCTTACTGGCCACGGGCTTACCTTCTTTGGAGAACTGTTTGTTCCGATCCTTTGCCCATTTTAAGTTGATTTTTTTGTCGTTTTGAGTAACAGGAGTTTAGCCTGAAGCTTTTAACATCAGATGGACTGGAGATTCAGTTGCAGATTTGCCTTTCCTGATGACAACATTCTGTGGTCAGAGAAATGACCCGATCTTTGTCCTTCAGATGAGGCTGGTCCTGGGACTTCTTTCTTGAGTCTGAGCATGGTGGCTTCCAAGTGGGAAGTTTTCAGTTCCACGGACGTGGCCTTCCACTGATGTGGCTCAAGGCTGAGAGAGACACTGACAAGGCACAGAAGGCATTCCTATCTTCTGTGTTAGTCGAAACCCTGTCTTCCTATTCTCCAAACAAGCCTCTGTTGTATTAAAACCTAGCACCAGAGTTCTTATCTCTCTAGGAAGGAAGTCACTGTGAATGAGTATAAACTCTGCTTCCCAGAGGTTTAAGGTGTTTCCTCATCCATAACTATTCTGGGGTCTTGTGGAGACCACTATTTCCTGAGAGGAAGATACAACAACTTTACATTCTCTGTATAATCCAGAGAAGAACACTGGTGAAGGACAAAGTTAAATGTTTTTCCCATGCTTCAACCTAGGTTTCTAATTAGATCTTAAATTTACTTTGAGCCTCCCTTCCTCACAATGCTACCTGTGTGTGCACACCAAGTCGCTTCAGTCGCGCGTGACTGTGCGACCCTGTGGACTGTAGCCTGCCAGGCAAAAATACTAAGTAGGTTGCTTTGCCCTCCTCCAGGGGATTTTCCCAACCCAGGGACTGAACCCTTTCTCTTACATCTCCTGTACTGACAGGTTCTTTACCATTAGCGCCGCTTGGGAAGCCCCACAGTGCTACCTTTTCCTTATTAATATATTCTTTTAAGCATCAGGACACACGTGCCGATTCTTCATTAGTCAGCTGCCAGCCCCAGTTACATTATCAGAATCCCCTGAAAACTCTTAAAAACTGTATTCATGCTGAGACCCCTGAACTGGAGAGTCTCGTCATCTCACTGATCTGGAGTGGGCCCAGCCTAAGCATTTAGATTTTCAGTTCGAATATGCAGACAGTTTCAAAACACAAGCCCAACTATCACTAGCCTCTTCATTTATTATGAGACTTAAGAACACTTTTTCCTGTCTAGATCAGTGCTTCTCAAACTTTTACTTGCATTGGTGTCCTCGGGGGGTCTTGATAAAATGCAGACCTGATTTGGTGGATCTGGGGCAGGCTCCAAGACTCTGCATTTCTAACAAGCCCCTCGGTGAAGCCAAGGCTGTTGGTTGGCTGCTCATATTCCTCAGAGCTGGGAAGCCCCTATGTGTTTGTGGCATTTTTCAATTAATCCTGATAGGATCTTTATCACCTCAAGGATTTAACTTTTTAATACACCATCATCCAATATAATATGTACTGCTTTCCTTTTAAAAATAGAATTAAAAATCTATTGCTGCTCATCTAGGCAGTCTTTGTTAACATAAAGATTAAACAATAAACTTCTGTATTAATTCAAGGTAATAATTTAGATCTTTTAAGGTGGTCATAGAAATACTGCACAGCTCAATGAACAAGGACCTTGTAGGTCATGTACCTGAAAGATACTTGTCTATGGATCCGGTCACAGGAGCCTCACTTTGTGACTTTGGAAGTTTCTTTACTTCTCAGTTATTGTTTCCTCTGTGAATTGTTAAATGGTAGAAGTTACTTCCAGGCCTGCTAGAAAGATGGGTGAACTAATGCAAAATGCCCTTCAGTTTGTTGACCTCTGATTTAAAGAGAGGTTAAATCTTTAAGAAAAACTTTTCTAAAGAGAGATTGCAGCACCTATATACGTGGAATCCTCAGTAAAATCTTTCTATTTTATTAGGATTTAGAAAGATTCTCTTCTTTTTCATCCTCCAACTCCTCTTTTCTCACTTCTCTCAACTTCAAGAGTAGTCTTAGGGAGAAGAAAGCACAGAAGGACAAATTGAAGCTGAAATTTGAAAAGAGGCTGATTCAAATTTGGCTTAATAATGAGATATTAGTATACTGAAGAGATTTCATTTTATGACTCTTGCTAATAACACCATCTCTTTCTCTTCTTTCTCATAGTTTGCCTGAGGCACCCCCTGATATAAGAACTCCTGACTAGGATGCTTGAAGGAATTTGGGTCCTATGAAACCCATCAGATAAGAGAAAGACTGAGAAATAAAACATAGATGTGGCTTTGGTATCATCAAAGGAAAGGCAAAAATCAAAGGAAGGACCTGTATTTTTCCACTAAATAATTTGATCTTTCTTAACCAAATGCTTTTTTTTTTTTTTCCTAGAAATGGAACCAAAATGTATCTCCATAAATATTTTGGCCATCCTGAGAAATTATTTAATGTTTTAATGATATCATAAGATTTGTAACTGTGTTGCTAGTTTCCAGGAGACATAATTTTTATAGTATACTCTTCAACTTTAGAGTGGTGTAAAAAAATCAAGTGAGAAATTCTCCTTACCTTCATCATGATTATGGTGATTGAAAATTACATGACACAATTTTTCTGTTTGTTCCTTATCAGTGTAAAATTAGTGCAGGTGTTGTTGTTGGGAGAAAGGCTGGATCTCCCCAACTATTTCAGTTTTGTTTTGGTTAACTTGCTGATTTAAAGAAATAATAAAACTAGTATAATGATATATATATAAGTGAATCACTTTGGTGTACACTTGAAACTAATATAACACTGTAGATTAACTATACTTCAAAAAAAGAAAGAATAGCAGTTATCTGACCGCTTCCCATTGATAAATAGAACCAAAGTATAGCCAACATGAATCTATGTGCTCAGAGAGAGAGAGTCTCGTTGCAGTGCAAAAGCCCTATGAATATGGGATTGGTGTGGCAATGGGGGCAAAGTGAAGGACCACTAAGATCATTCAGTCCTTGAGATTTAATTTCCACTGCAGAACTGTGAGGAGCAGAGAGAGATGTGCTTCTGCTGATTATCAAGCTAAAAGTGAAACTGGGGTTTTCACCAAACCAACCGCATCTTATTTACTTCGCCCATGATGAAAGAAGGGGCCATAGTCTTTCATTAGGTTCTGGAAAGTGAGCCAAAGACATGCCAAGGATATGATCCTTTAAAATTTACGTAGGTTAGTTGCACCTCTCTGCCTTTGTTAAGGGGCTTCCCATGTGGCGCTAGTGATAAAGAACCTGCCTGCCAATGCAGGAGACACAAGAGATTTAGGTTCCATCCCTGGGTTGGGAAGGTTCTCTGGAGGAGGGCACAGCAACCCACTCTAGTATTCTTGCCTAGGGAATCCCATGAACAGAGGAGCCTGGGGAGCTGCAGTCCATAAGGTTGCACAGAGTCAGAAATGACTGAAGTGACTTAGCACGCATGCACCTTTGCTAGGGGGAGAAACAGTTTTGTTCTAAAGCAAAAGATGAGCATTACCAATCTCTTCTGATTTTTGCCTCTCTTGATTCAGAGGACTAATTCATATTGATTTCTTTATCTTGCCTCTTTAAATTGACTGAATTTTCCTTTAATAATCAAGTTTCCTATTAATAGCTATACTGAGCAAAAGGAGTAAAATCAATATGTGATTTAATGACTCCTCCTGTCAGGGGCACTATTGATTGTATTACTAATGATTTTGAAATGACATACCATTATGCAAATCCCATCTATTTTAGGTGCCTTTGCCAGGCACCTGCAGAAGTACTGTTTTCTTTTCGTTTATAGTTGATCTTCCAGTGTCACAGTTATCAAGTACTAAAACGTTTTCTAAGGATTATAATCCCAGTGACTAGAGATACTCTATTGATCAATTTTAAGTGTTTATTATATAAATGGGTGGGGTGAGACCCTATGTTTTTCACATTGATCAGCTACTCAGAATGTAGAAAATAAACCTATCACAGCAATAGCAGATTAAATTCACCAAGGATCAGAAACACTGTTACTTGTTTTTTTTCTGTTTATTTATGAATAAGTGGTCATGTTGCCCTTCGGGAATGAAACTGGGAGCCCCTTCTAAACAAATGCTTGCCCTAATAGAAAGACCACTCCAAGCACCTCCACTATGCTTTATTCTATAATAATGCATGAGATCTGGGATGGGTTGGGAATACAGGATGGAAAAAGACAAGTCAAATGTTTTTATGTAATATAAGCAAGAGCATTGCAACATACACTCTACCGTGAAGTATCTTGATTAGAGGCCATTAGGTCCAAAAGACAGTAGCAGGACCCTTCTAATGCCCACCAGCATTTTCCCGCACACCATCATATGATGCTGAAGGCTTTAGCAGCTACGTACAAGTATAGTTTATGATTATAAGGCAGTAAGGTGGAAATTAATACCTAAAATGCATAATTTGGATGACAAATAAGGTAGATGTTTGGCAGTTTTTTGAAGAATAAATTTGATCTCACTTACCAAATTCATTCTAAAATGAAAAACACATGTATCATCAATTCCTTTATCTTCTTGTGCTTTCTCTAATATTTTGTATGTTTTTGGATACTGAGGAATGTTCAGATACCCTGATATAGTCAGAGCAGGCTGGTTATAGACATAAAGTAAATTGGTGAATTTCAGAACATAGTTTTGGAAGTTAGGAATTGTTCACTATATATATATATGTGTGTATATATATATATGTATATATATATAAATACATGGCTGGACTTTTGTTAGACTGTTGGTAGTTTTACAAATATCTAACCGCTCTTTAAAAATGATATTGCTTTAGTCATTGACAGGTGCTCAGCTAGCCTTACTATTTCAGTCTTTGAAGACAAAGCTGAGATAGAAAGACACTATCATGTGTTCCAATTCCTTAGCAGTGAGCCACTGGGATGTGAGTGTTATGGGGGATGTTCTTTAGGTGAGGAGCAGGGAGGAGGTTATGAGGCTCTTTAGAACCAGAAGCAGTCATTTGTTCTCACTTAGCATTAGAGGCTGGGAAATTCAGAGAATTAAAAGCAACTTCTACGTTTATTCTCCTTCATATGAGAAAAGAAGGCTGGTGCTCTTTGGCATGTGTAGGTCTAAATGAAACTTGAGAGCTTTGATCAATAATCAAAAAAAGAATAAAAGAGAGACCTTTATAGAAAACCTGGAAAATTCCACCAAAACTAAATAATGTGCATGACATTAAAACTGTGTGTCTTTGAAAACTCATCATTTTTAAACCTTTAGTCAGAAATATTCTTGGCCAGTGTTACTGAATAAAAGATATTTTCAAGAACAAACGCGTGTTTTGGGGCTCTGAGTAAGTTGTAATACATGAAGTGATTAAACCCTTATTAATTGGAAGGTAACACTAGATTCCTCTTCAGAGTCATCAAGGCTTAGGGGAGGCTGAGATTTGCAGATTTGCATTTGTCATGCCTGCCTGTCAATCACAACCATAAGACAAGGCAAAAAGTGCTAAAGGATCGATTGCAGGAAGAATTCTTATTGAAATGTCTTGACATATCCATGGAGTTTGCAAGGAGGATAAAGAGCGTACTTTGTCTAAGCTGAAACTCAACTTTGGGAGGGAAGAAAATAAAACATCCCTCTTCACCCCCACTTTAAGAGGCCTTCATCTTTAGAGAGACAAAACACAACCTCCCCTTGTGATCTAGGTGGAAAATCTGACTCACTTGAAAATGAGTTTCACTCTAGGACATTGGGTGGGGTAAGATATTTTATTTTGTGATCCTTATATATATATATATATATATATATAATTAAAATTTTATGATAAAAATGTCATGTTTGGAAATAAAGCAAAATGAAAGCCTTACAAAATGATCCTCACAAAAATGATCCTCATACCTATTATGAACAGAGGTAGCCTCTGTTCATATTTTGATGCGGTTTACTTGTTTGTATCACAGGAGTGAATTCCAGAGCATAGCTCAGACAGTCCTATGGTTAAGGTATTTACTTATATTTTTCTTTTCTTATTATTGTGATCTGTGTTTTTCTGCTTCCCACAATGACGATGAACCCAGCAGTATGAGAGCTGTGTTTTGACTGAAATAATTCTGTGGCCCTGGGCAGGGGCGCTGTGCATTGGGTGATCTCTCTGGTCTCTCAGACCCAGCCCACACCCTTTCTGGAAGGACAGTCTCACAGTCCAGAAGTTTCTCAGCTGGCGTTTGTCTGGAAGTGCCGCTCGTTAACCTTGCTTTCCCTCTTCTCTGTGTTCCTTCTCTTCTCTTTCCTCTTCCCCTTGTTCGTCAATTTCTATTCTTCTCTGTTTCAGCAAAACAATATCAGTCAAGGTAATTGATGATGAGGAGTATGAGAAAAACAAGACCTTCTTCCTTGAGATTGGAGAGCCCCGCCTGGTGGAGATGAGTGAGAAGAAAGGTGGGGGAGCTGCTCCAGGGCTGAGCCCAACAGCTTCTGCTGGCCTGTGCCACCCCTGGATGCCTGCACTCTTCAGAACGTGACTTACGAGGCACACATCCCTCCACCTATGTAACAGGGCATAGATCTCCTTGGGGCCACAGTAGGGCTGGCCTGGAGCCCCATCAACCAGTTTGGGCCACTCTGCACATTGCAGTCTGAGCATCAGCAGTGCAGCCAAGCTTCCATTGCTGGAAATGTTGGTGCTGATGCTGGCTACACCCCCATAAAGCCAACTGTCTGATTTCTTAATTTGGGGTACCTCCTGACTGCTAAATTGAAGCAGAAGAATTTGTATCAGTGATGGATTGGCAGAGAAGATTGGCGGGGGCCAGCTGAGAGTCCCTGGATGCCCTTTTACATACTCCGGGAGGTCCATGTGTGGCCAGTTCTCCTTCCATAACATCACAGTAACATGCTGCTTGGTGAACACCTAGCATGAGCGTGTGACTCCAACCATTTGTTTTGCCTTTGTCTTGTGTTCCCACAGGAAGATCATTACCATTAGAATATTTGACCGTGAGGAATATGAGAAAGAGTGCAGTTTCTCCCTTGTGCTTGAGGAACCAAAATGGATAAGAAGAGGAATGAAAGGTGTGAGAGTATACAAAGACATACCAGCGAGAAATTGTACTCTTCTCTCCGTGTCCCCTACTCTCACACTTAACTCTCTCCTCTTCCTCGCTTCCAAGTACTATACTTCCTCTCCTTTGAAGCTTTAGCAATTTCATTTCCCTTCCCTATTTCACAGTGCACCAAGAAATGCCCCTTTTCTTCAGGAAATGCCAATTCACCTTAATTGATACCAGATTTCAGAAATAATGGAAGACAGTTTCGTAATTCAGAAAGGATGACATAAAAGAATAATTTCTGGGTTTAGTTTTTCACTGCCCAGGAATCATTCAAAAATTTGGGTCCAGCTATTAAGCATCCCCTAATATGTTAGCGATGGACACTACTGTATACATATTAGCCATGGTAGTTGCATCTCATGGTAAATAATAGGAAATTTCAGAATTCAATAATTAGTCTTCCTTAGAGAAGCCAGTTTAAAAAAAAAAACAGTAAGAACAAAGATCTTTAAAGAGTAGTATTCATTTTTGCATAGTATTATTCATATCATCAGATATGAAATTTGAAAGGTATAAAACCTATAGGCATGTGAATTTTCTTTAGTAAACAGGACATGATGATAGTTGGTTAAGAACTTAACCCTTAATTAAGGCTGATTCTGCCTTATGCTTCAAACTCTCTCAATTCTTACTGAACTGACAGATTTCTAACCAAGAAATTTTTTCTAAAAATAAAAGACAGCATGAAATTAAATTTTTTTATTTTTTTTAATTTTTATAAATTTTAATAAATTTTTTTATAAAGCTGAATTTTATATCAGCTTTAAAAATAGGGTTTTTTTTTAAATTTTGAATTATTCTAAAGGCTTCCCATAATTACCCTCTAATAGTGGCCATTTTAAAAGGAATGGTAAATTTAATGGTATCTATAAAATGAACATAGTACATATTGATTGCATTCAAACAATTGATGAGAACAATTTAAATGACCACTTTGCAAGAAATATATATTTTTACATGTAAAGGAAAAATCAAATACAAAAGACTAATTCCTATATAGACCCAACATTTGGGGGAATTTAACTAATCTTGCTTTTATTAGAACACACTGGCCTCTGAGTCCATCAGAAAAACAAAGTTGTCCTGACTTAATCAGGACAAGTTCAAAAAGGTAACAGGAGCCTTTGGAATGATGGAGGAGGAGCACTGGGGACCCATTTTAATGCAGCTTATTTAATATGCTCCATAGCAGGTGAAAGAAAAAGACACTTTAGAAAATTGTGCTGATTTCTTACAAAGATGGGATCAAAAATGCCTCGTTAACATACAGGAAAAAGCACTTACTTCTAATTGTATTCCTCCAAAGGATTGCCTTTTATCTCAAAGAAGAGCATCTTGGATACACAGCTCTTTCGATTGTCATTTTAGTAAAATATGCCTTCATATAAAAGCAAATTAAAATTCCTTGATAGTACTATCTGCTTTCGACACCCACCAAGTAGATCTGTGTCATCATAAGTAAAATGACTGACTTGTTTTTGAAAGTTTCCTCTAATGCCACTACCATCAGAAAACTGGTCCTAAAGAAGTAATTGTAACATTCTCATCTGGAAGTAATTTGTTTGATACATTCAGGCAATAGATTTCACCAAAATAAAGTGCTACAGTTACAGTCTGAGTTTAAAGCACATAGCCTGAAAGACAAAATATGTATGTCCTCTCCCCCCACCACAAGCCTTCCCTGGCTGACTTGTCAGTTTCCGTGAAATTATGTGTCCACAAGAAGCGATGTGGCTGTCCGATTAGAATGCGCAGAAGTCATAGAGAAGGACACCCAAATAAGCACTAATTCCTGGGACTCAAGTTTTGAGGATTTAAAAAAACCTAAGCATTCCCTGATGACCAAAATATCATGCATATAGAGCCTCCAGTGAGAGATCTTCACCTTGGGTCAAAATCTCCTTATCAGGAGGGATGGCCGAAATGAAATGTCGTAAGATGTTTTCTCCATTTTCATTGAAAGGTACATGAAAAGTACAATCCCTGAGATCCTGGATGATTTCAGACTTTTGTCTATTGAACTCACTAACTCCCAGGCAATATTTCATGAGGAAGACTCACTCAAAGATTTAAGATTAACTTCATAACGTATTTCTGCTATATTTGGCAAACTAGATATATACACTGTGTGTAAACATAGAGTGGACATGTTTTCTTAAATGTCAAGAAATGACATATAAAGTGAATTGTTTATATATACAATCACTCACACCCATTTGCAGAAATTAGGGATTTTTTTGGGAAATACTCCCAATGCCGCATTTACTTGGCTTGCACCATTTAGTAGCAGCTCCCGACCACTATAATCAGATCTGCCTGGATTTCTTTCTGCTGATATTCCTCTTACTTTCATTATTCATCTGCTCTCTTATTCTGTGTTTGTCTTTGTCTGTTTCCTTCACAGCCCTGTTATTGAATGAGCTTGGTAAGCATTTCATTTCTTGCATTTCCTTTCCATTTTTCTAGGTTATTTTCCTTTTCTATCAGGTACCATAGTAGCTTTCTGACTTATCTTTTATTTCTATTGATTTATTAACAAGATTGTTGTTTAGAGCGATTGGCCTCATAATTTTGTGGAAGTCAGATAGTTTGCATTCCACTTTGAGTTTAGTATTACCTTTTTCAAAAAAATCAGTGATTTTTTTAGGCATGCACAAGAATTAAATTTGTGCACTGAACATCATAACCGTAAAAGAATGATTAATGGTTAAGTCATGAATTGATGCTTCCATACCTTTCTTAATTATAAATACAATTTGGCAAGTTTTTGTACCTTGGATGGGTTGTCAGGTGGTCTGGTGTCACTGGTATTTGTTATTTAGAGTGTAAATGAAACAAATGGTAACATTTATTTATTTTCTTTCTTTTTTAGGTGGCTTCACAATAACAGGTATGAATTTTTTAAGTCTAATGAACCAAATTTTATTTTTTACTATCTGTTCTCACCATGTGTTATTTACATTTTAAAAAATTATTTCCCATTTTTATTTCCTTTTAATGAAGGGAAATACCTGTATGGTAAGACAATTTTTTAAAACGTTCTTCATTTTATCCCAGTTACCCTTAAATATCGAATAAGAACCGTGTCTTACTTATCCTGAATTAACCTTTAGCTGTGGCACACGGTGTGCTGTTGCTGATTCTACACATTTAATGTTTTACACATTAACAATGGGTGTGTTGTGTTTATTTATGAGCAAATTGGTATGGAGAACCTGTAATTGGTCGTGTTTTGACACTGATCAATTTACAGATATACACATAGTGTTGATGATGTGAGGGAACTCTGCTAGATGCTCCAGAGAGTACCAGAATAAATACAATGACTGCTAGTCTCAAGGAAGCAGAGGAGTTGACATCCAAGCCAACTCCCTGGCCCAAGCTCAGGATTCTAATCATAGATAATGTCCTATTGGGAGAAGACAAAGCAGGGCTTCGCTCTGCCCACCACACCCTTCTGAGAAGTTTTAGCATTCTTAACATGGTAACGAGTAATATGTCTGCCACTTGAAGTGGACGACAAAGTGTTCTGTAAAAACTCCATATTCTAGTTAAAACATTTTAAACGCTTAAATTCAGAATGGTACCCAGCCACTGTTGATTGCATTTTTAAGCACAACTTTAAAGCTATTTCCTGATTTATAGAAGGGCAATATTTCCTTACCGCATCCTCTCTTTTGACCTTAAATATTTTTGCACACTTTCAAAATCATCCATGTAGATTTAGAGAGGGAAGTAAATATCCTTCTAGTTTGTCTGAAGCTGCAGGTTGAAGATGTCTCTAAAGGCTATCCCAGTGGTTGTGGCATTTTCCAATACAATTATGTAGATATCAATAATCTAATTATTTTTTTCTGAAACAAGATAGTTAAACAAATATATTTAGAAAAGAAACATTCTCAAAAATTCTATTTGAAAATGTTATGGTGGGGGTTGGGGTTAACTTAAACCACCATCAGTGTAAACTCATGATTAGGAAGTTTCAACATGATTCTGTCAAAGTGGAACTTTCTGAATGCATCCAATTTCACATGGACTATTGCTCTCCACTGCTTTCTCTCCAGACACAGAGTTTAATGACAAAATAATTCACAGGCTCTTGGAGACATAGAATTTGAAAAGGATAGAAATGTTCAGCAGGGCAGGTGCTCATAGAGAATTTCTTAAACCTGATTCACCTGACTTTCTCCTAGGTCAAGTCTTCCCGGTTCTGCACTGCCAATGATGCTAGTTTTGAATCTGAAAGCAGGAATGTACATTTACTTTGAAAACTTTAATCTTTTCTTTTTCATCTTATCATTTACTGAAGTCTTTTTGGAAATATTCTGATTCAATCACCCAATAAGTAATTGATCCTTGTGTGCATTGAGGAAGGTAGGAATAGTAGTATCTACTGCTTGGCCCTGAGACCTTCACACAGTCTTTAGGGTAGATAGAATCTCTTGTTAAAATGTATCGATGTGTTTGGATATCTTCCTGTTTTATCATTGACTTTGTCAAGATTTTACTTTTAGGGGCTTTCTTATGTATCACTTGAAGCATCTTTCTTCTTAGTAAGTAATTAATGGTATCTAATTTTCTTTTCACGGAAATTGTTCATATCAAGTTCTAGAATACCTGACTAATAATATCTAACATTTTCTGTCTTGGATACATTATGCATCCAAGAGGACAGAATCATGTCTTTCAACGGTTTCCTACTTTTTCATATAGTTCATTAAGCTATTTCTTATGGTTCAGATTTTAATCTCCAATAGCAGTTTTTCTGGTGTTACCACCTCTTCCCAAAACTTGCAATGATGCAGTTAAAATGAGAGAATTTGCAGACCCTCTGAGGATCTCTACATCGGTTTGTTCCTCTCACTTTACATGACCCTTCTTCTCTTGAACCAAGAATATCTGGGATCCACTCTCTATAGATACCTCTGGGGAAAGTTCTAAAATGTAGGTCTCAGTTCAGTTCAGTTGCTCAGTCGTGTCCAACTCTTTGTGACCCCATGAATTGCAGCACTCCAGGCCTCCCTGTCCATCAACAACTCCCGGAGTTCACTCAGACTCATGTCCATTGAGTCAGTGATGCCATCCAGCCATCTCATTCTCTGTCGTGCCCTTCTCCTCCTGCCCCCAACCCCTTGCAGCATCAGAATCTTTTCCAGTGAGTCAACTCTTCACATGAGGTAGCCAAAGTACTGGAGTTTCAGCTTCAGTATCATTCCTTCCAAAGAGATCCCAGGGCTGATCTCCTTCAGAATGGACTGGTTGGATCTCCTTGCAGTCCAAGGGATTCTCACGAGTCTTCTCTAACACCACAGTTCAAAAGCATCAATTCTTCAGTGCTCAGCCTTCCTCACAGTCCAACTCTCACATCCATACATGACCACTGGAAAAACCATAGCCTTGACTAGACAGACCTTTGTTGGCAAAGTAATGTCTCTGCTTTTGAATATGCTATCTAGGTTGGTCATAACTTTTCTTCCAAGGAGTAAGCGTCCTTTAATTCCATGGCTGCAGTCACCATCTGCTGTGATTTTGGAGCCCCCCAAAATAAAGTCTGATACTGTTTCCACTGTTTCCGCATCTATTTCCCATGAATTGATGGGACCAGATGCCATGATCTTCATTTTCTGAATGTTGAGCTTGAAGCCAACTTTTTCACTCTCCTCTCTCACTTTCATCAAGAGGCTTTTTAGTTCCTCTTCACTTTCTGCCATAAGGGTAGTGTCATCTACATATCTGAGGTTATATTTCTCCTGGCAGTATTGATTCCAGCTTCTGCTTCTTCCAGCCCAGCATTTCTCATGATGTACTCTGCATAGAAGTTAAATGAGCAGAGTGACAATATACAGCCTTGACACACTCCTTTTCCTATTTGGAACCAGTCTGTTATTCCATGTCCAGATGTAGGTCTACACAGTGAAAAGCAGCTGCAAGCCCTGAAGAGCTTTCCTTTGAAGTCAGTTTGAAGCTTTGAAGTCAAGGCTTTGAGACACAGGAGCAGTCTCTACTAGAGAATTAATCTGGCTCTTGGACTTTGACTGCAGATTTACACGGTCTTTGCAGCTGAGTTTGAAAATCTAATTTAAATCAGGATATATGGAAATTGAAAAAGTTGTTTAGTCCACAACGCAGTGTCTCTATTTCAGAAATGTCATTAGTAGTGGACATTAAATGCTGGGGATGCTTTTGGAATTTGCAAATCTTTCCCTGTTGCTGCTTATCTTTGCCTCATTGGAAGGCCCTTGTTGTTGTCTATGATGTAATCCCCCCTTGACCCTCCAGGCCCATAACATTATAACCCTTATTACGTTATAGCTCATTAGAATCTGGAAAGC
Source organism: Ovis canadensis (assembly GCF_042477335.2). Lineage (NCBI taxonomy): Eukaryota > Metazoa > Chordata > Mammalia > Artiodactyla > Bovidae > Ovis > Ovis canadensis. The sequence continues at coordinate 84,185,215 of NC_091247.1, forward strand.
ATCTCTTATTCATTATATCATTTGATCTTCAACCTTACAGGATAAGACTTTTTCTCACTTACAGGAGAAGAATGAAGGTTCAAAGAGATTAATCAATCTGCTCCAATCACTCATCCAGGGCTCAGAGCTTGGCCTTTACGTCCAAGGCCATGTGATGACTGTTTCCAGCACTTTTAATTCCTTCCTCCCGACTCATACGTTCCTACTTGCATCTTAATCCCATTTCAATCCAGAACCTCCACAGTGTCTCTTAAATACACTAGTATGAATTCCAAACAAATACAAAAATAGGAAGACCCCAAAGCAGGGAAATTAGAGTGCATTAATTTGGATATTTTTAATAAAATTAAGTATTCTGGCTCAGTTTGCAAAGAGAGAGGCATGTTTTATTCCCAAAAAAGGCAGCTAAATTTTTCTAATTAATTAAAAGTGCATAATAGTCAATATACCTCTTTAAAAGTTATTCTTCTGATCATATTATGCTTATCATGTGATAGTTTTCATAAGGCACATGGCTTTCTAAGGAAGCCAAGCTATGAAAATTCCAACAGTTAAACACACTTTAGACCCTCCGGTGCTTGGGTTAGAAGAACAAATCCCCTTCAAGTCTGACTTCTCTTAACAGTTGAGAAAACTGAATCTGAAAGAAACACCTTGTCCAAGTATAGACAGCAAGCATATGGCAGAGTTTGTGCAGAGTGTGAATCTTATGATTCCCAGGTCAGTTATGGGAACTCTTGGTAGAAACCAACAGCAGGTGCATCTGTCAGTCAGATGTCAACTAGGAAATCCAGCCAGTCATGGTGACAATGGAACACCCTTGCAAGCCTGCCAGTGTATACAGCCTTTTCCCCTCCAGACTGCCCAAGAAATAAATAAGCATATTTTTTAAATATTATGTTACTTGATCCTCAAACACGCCTGTGATATGGACAGAGCAGGTACTACTATCTCCATGTTACATATGGGAAAGCTGGGGAAATGGCCTGCTGAAGGCCATGATGTTGGCACCAGTAGGCTCTAAAAGGAGCACCAGGTGCTTTCTGTAGTTTGGTGATGCTTCTGGAAGCAGGCACGTGAAGGACATGGTTAGTATGCTCGGACACCTGCAGGAATGTGGCTGCATTCCTGTCTGTGACGTGTGTGCTTCATAGAAACAATCTGGCTTGGCTCCTAGAACCCTTGCCCCACTGACCTGCGCTCTTCTGTGACCTACAGAACAGTGACCTCTGACCACTCAGTCCCCAGACTAACACTGTGTGTGCTGTATGCCTTTGGGTGTGATGCTTGCTAATTCCACAGAGCTCTGCTGGCAAACCAGTACCATCCATTCTGCTGACTTTTGCCTGTCCTTTTGCTAGGCCAGCCTGTCTTCAGGAAAGTTCATGCTAGAGAACATCCACTCCCCTCTACTATAATCACCATCGCAGGTACTCGTTTCCTCACGGGCCTTGAAAACCACAGTTAACCACCTTCAAGTGTTCTTTGGGTCTTCAGATATTCAGTTCAGTTCAGTTCAGTCGCTCAGTCGTGTCCGACTCTTTGCAACCCCATGAATCACAGCACGCCAGGCCTCCCTGTCCATCACCAACTCCCGGAGTTTACCCACACTCATGTCCATCGAGTCAGTGATGCCATCCAGCCATCTCATCCTCTGTCTCCTCCTGCTGCCAATCCCTCCCAGCATCAGGGTCTTTTCCAATGAGTCAATTCTTCGCATGAGGTGGCCAAAGTATTGGAGTTTCAGCTTTAGCATCAGTCCAAGTGACACAATTCAGCCCCTGTTCCCACTGAAACATTGCTACACATGGCTTCTCTGCAGTGGGAGGGGAGTCCTGGACCAGCCACAAGACACCACCACAACAGCCCAGGGTAGGAAGCATGGCGGAAGGGGCAGCATGGACCTATAAAGGGGACTCTGTGCAGAGGCCTCCCAAGTTTCAGTATATTCCAGATTTCTTGCAAATCTCGCTTCTCAGGCATGGCTCTTTTATTCCAAGTATTATGAAGTATGTTTAAAAGCACGCTGACTTTCTTCTCAGAGTCTGCCTTTCCTGCCTCCAGGCAACATGATGTTAGCCAAACACAAACAGATGACGGTGCATCTGTGGGGTTTCTCCAGAGAGGAACGTTGACAGGATGACTCAGGGATGACAGAACTGTCCCATATCGACAGTAGGGTTAGAGCCCAGTTTGAGCTCCTTCTCCCTGTCACCGAGTCTCTGGATGAGGACACCGATACCCACTCTCCAGTTGTCACCATCACCCATCACTGGCCGTGCGACAGAAGCACGCCTCAGTAGGACTTCCCTTGTTTCTCGTATCCCGCACACCCACTTAATCATCATGCAGCCCTGACTGCATAGTTGTTCCAGAATATTCCTCGTGGAAATAAATTATGGGCCTCCTTAGGTTCTAATCAGAGAGGCCAGCAAATTGCTGCAAACTGCCAGGGAATATCTGCTCTCAGATTTCTCCCCTACAGATGATTTTATCCCAGGATTATTTTCTGTCTTGTCAATACTGATTTGAACCATGGCTCTTCATTATGCATTTGATCTTTAAGTTGCATTGTTTTTTAAGATCATGATGTCACATAATTTATTATCAACTTCTTAGTAAAATAAGTGAGTTTAAAAATAGGTACAGGTATATGTACATATGGGGCTTCCCAGCTGGTGCTAGTGGTAAAAATCTGCCTACTAATGCAGGAGACAACACACGTGGGTTCGAACCCTGGATTGGGAAGATCCCCTGGAGGAGGGCATGGCAACCGACTCCAGTATTCTTGCCTGGAGAATCCCCATGGATAGAGGGGCCTGGTGGGCTGTAGTCCATAGAGTTGCACAGAGTCGGACACAACTGAAGTGACTTAGACACAAGCTTACAAGCTTATGTACATATACAGATAGAGAGAGGGGGAGAATTAAACAGAGAATTTCTTCTATCTGAGAAGCCAAACAAAAAGCCCAGCATGTGCATAAAGAAGAAAATGAAACTGACTTGACCATATTAAAATGAACTGCATTTGATCCAACACTCAAAGCGACAAGAAACATAATAGTTGATCAAAAAATGTGCCATTAAACTATTTCTCTATTCAATAAAAGCTATCTAAAGAGAAGATACTTTTAAAAAATTGCTTAGCTCTCCTCTTTGCCAGTTTCAAAAATCTGCATAATGAATGCTAACTTATCTGTATCACTAGAGTAGTAGGGCTAACTCAGTCATGTCTGACTCTTTGCAACCCCAAGGACTGTAGCTGGCCATGCTCCTCTGTCCACGGGATTTTCCAGGCAAGAATACTAGAGTGGGTTGCCATTCTCTTCTCCAGGGGATCTTCCCAATCCAGGAATTGAACCAAGGTCTCCTGCATTGCAGGTGGAATCTTTCCTAGCTGAGCTACCAGGGAAGCCCATCTGTATCATTATAGAGCAATAAAAGGATTTATCCAGCTACTTTCTGTTACATATAAATATCTCCTAAGTGTTCATGACATTTATTAAGAGAAAGTAGCCTTGACCCTACTATGACACTAAGCCTTTGTGCTTTGACTTCTCGGCTTGGAATACCACTCTGTCCTCTATTATAATACCTCCCAGCCATCCTTCCCACCACCTTCACCTGGTGAGCTTTTATACATGCTTTAAGGCAAATTTCAAAGTATCTCCTCTCTCTTGAAGCTTTCCCTGATTCCCTGGGGCAGAGGGAAGCTGCTCCCTCCCCCTGAATCTGCAGTCCTTAGCTTTTTGTAGTAGAAGTTGCCCGATCTATATGCCTCACTTCCCACTGGACCATGAGTTCCTAGAAAAGAGAATGGGGTTGGAAGGCCTCAGTGTGCTGACGTATAGTAAGAGTGTGATAACACGTGTGAAATGATTGAATAGTCTTTCTATGCATAGAGCAAATAGAGACTTTTCTAATGGTGAATTGGACAGTCACATGACAAATACTTAGTAGGCACCTAGAACTTTATCCTACTACATCATAATAGGCTCTGGGGGATATGAGGGCAATTCAGAGAGCAATGAGACATATTGTTCTGTCTTGTAAAGTTTTTATGCAGGATATTTGTATGTAAATGTGGTTTTTTGAGAGGGAAATGGAAACCCACCCCAAGTATTCTTGCCTGGAAAATCCCCTGGACAGAGGATCCTGGCAGGCTACAGTCCTTGTGGTCACAAGAGAGTCAAAGCCTACTTACTGCCTAAACAGCAACAAAAGGTAGTTTAAATACAAAAAAGTAGTATATTAGAAGTGTCCATGTTTAATATATGCACACAACAAATACTGAGAACTAACTGATAGTGGTCATTCCTAAGCAAGTCAGTTGAAGGATATTTCATGCAATAAGAGGTAAAGTTTTGAAAAATAAGTAGGATTCAGCTAGGTGAAAAGGGGGAAGGTTTTCTAGATGGGTAGACAGTAGGATAAAGTGTGGCATTAAATTCAAGTCAAGTCTGGAAACAGAGTGTAGAAGGAAGCAATAGGAATCAGGTGCCCTGCTTTTCTTTGGTTTGGTTCGGATATTCCTAAATCTTGGTCATTCTCATACCTCTCCTGCATTATTTCGTTGGCTTCATACCAACTGTACAGTTATGTGCTCCAGCCAATGTTTTGCCTCATGTTTTTACTTCACTAAATTCATAAAATAAAAAAAAAAACAAGTCACTAACACTAATGGAAAGCTAGTATTTGTCATAAATACAAAATAAGGTTAAAAATTTTAGGATGAATTATAGTTATTAACTTCTAGCTCTATGCAGTCCAGTGCTCTATTCCTGATAAATGTTTTCTGTTTCCTAAAGGATAGAAACCCTAATGTCAGGAACTAGTTACAGATGTAACATCCCCCAAATAAGCATGTCTTCATCATCAGAAGGACTCAAGGATGATTAAAAAGGGAATAACCTTTTTGCTCACTACATGATTTGATTTCATTTACTACCATGTCCATATAGTTAATGTCATGTTCCAAATCATTTCATTTTGTGAAATGCAGTTTAAAGTCATGCCACTGTATTGTATCACCTTTCCTTTGTAATTCCTCCATATTTTTATACCTAAATCAACTTGTGGAAGTGGGAGTGTGCTCAGTCGTGTCCGACTCTTTGCGACCCCATGGACTTTAGCCTACCAGGCTCCTCTGTCCATGGGATTTTCCAGGCAAGAGTACTGGAGTGGTTTGCCATTTCCTTCTCCAGGGGATCTTCCCGACCCAGGGATCGAACCTAGGTCTCCTGCATTGTAGACAGACGCTTTACCACCTGAGCCACCAGGGAAGCACAAATCAACTTGAATCCCATTAAAAACAATTTCCCATTTGTAAATAAACTATAAAAAGTGAACATAGTAAATATTCTTCCCCTAATGTCTTCTAATTCAAATTAAAATCCAAGTGGCACTTTCACTTTTATATAAAATGCTAGCAGTGCCTCTAGCCCATCTGCTCCGTAACAACTGGCCTAGGAACTAGTTTTCTGCATCATTTGCTGGTGCATCAGATGGACCCACCATGGTAGGGTCCCTCAGCAGAGGGAAGTCATGTGTCTTTGGAGAGGAAGGGAGTTGTGAACTCCTGCAATAGCTGATGCCTAAATGCAAAAGGCAAGGAGTCTGGGCTCAAGTCCTTCCCACCCTGATCGCTCCCCAGTCCATAGATTCCCATTGCAGGCAGTTTGCCTAGAAGGTTCTAGAAATGAGGGCATCAGGGCTGCAGTCTTTCTGTACCACCAATACTGGATCCTTGTCTATGAGGTCCATTCAGCTCAGCTGTGAGGGGAAGTGGCCTGTCTTGTTCCACATCCTGAGCCTGAAGGACAGGGGGCTGAGTGATTATAGGAAGAGTGTTTGTCCTTCACATGTGCATGGCCTTTTCAGTCTGGGATTTATTTAATGACCTTCACACAGAGAGGAACCAACTGTGAGCTTCCCCTCATTAATGGACTCTCAAGTCCATTAACATTTTCTTAGTACCCACGAGTTTCTCCTGGAGTGTAAATTACTTGGTAGTTCTGGAAATAATCATGCCCCCATGGTGAGCAGTAGTAACTCCCTGAAGGCCTCACACTCCCTCTTCCTTGTTTCCTTTAAGATTAACGTGATCAAGGTCCTCCCAACCCATCAGCTTTGCACCAGAGAGAGACAGCCCTGGAGTACAGGCATCTTACTAAAATGTGGAATGCATGGATGCTTAGCTTCTTAACTTGCAGTAGCAAATAAGAAGCTAAGATAAGAATTTCCCATCTGTCATCTCTTTGCCCCTGGGGCATTTTCTGTTGCCTCTTGCAAGTAGAGAGGAGGAGACCAGATTCTTTCACCTGGCAGCTTTAATTGTGTTTCCTCTTCCTCATGTGCTAAAAGAATGTGTACAAACGGCCAGGTAAACCGGCATCCTAGGGAACACCTGGGTGATTCCCTCATCATAGATGCCATATGGCAGAGTTTTCCCAGGGATATGATCCTGTCAGTTGCTTTTCCTGATCTGTTCTTTGGCTGGTGATTAGTTTGTGGGATGTTTTGATCACTTGCTGTCACCAGTGATCACGGCCCCACATGACAGGCATCTGTCCAGTTCTCCTCTCCCTGCAACATCACCCCAGGGACTTCCAGTAGGTCATCAGGACTTCCTTCCTTCTTGGTGTCCTTGTTTCAGGATCCAGGGATTTCCAAATAAAATGGAGTCTATCCTCAATCTCTTGCCCTTCCCTTTCACAGATGAATATGATGACAAGCAGCCACTGACCAGCAAAGAAGAGGAAGAGAGGCGCATTGCAGAAATGGGGCGCCCCATTCTGGGAGAGCACACCAGACTGGAGGTGATCATTGAAGAATCCTACGAGTTCAAGGTATGCTTATCAGCACTGCCCATCAGGAAGGCCGGGCCCATCTCTGGACCCAGACATTTCATATTGTCGGTCTATGCTGTATGATCCATCCAGAGAGAGGAACTGGCTCATTGATGGAGAGAGCATCAGAGCAGAAATGGAATTCGAGAGTTGGTAGGGAACCAACGGATCTTGTAAAGTAAACAGCATCAGAACCAGGGTCTGGGGTTCTGGTTCAGACCCTGATCACTAACAGGATCCAAGGTGCCCTAAAGGGAGGCTTTGTTCAAGAGGACAGCAAGGAGAGGCAAAGATGGGTTCTAAGAGACTGTTATGTGTGGAAGAAACCATGCTTTGTTTGAAAGAGCTAGTCAATCTAGTAGAAGCAAAGCCTTGGCATTGCTAAAAACGAGGCTTTTGTTTGGAGGGAGGTTGATAAGCTCTCCCCATGGAACACGCGATTGATAAGCTCTTGTGTATATGTAGTCATCTTCTCAAGATCCTAGGACACTTGAGTACAGTCTGCAAGCTGAGGGTAGAGTGCGTAACCAGAGAGTTTGTCATCAGACAAAAAGATTTCCAGTTCTTTAGATGAGAAAAGTCATTTTTCAGAAGTTAAGCAAATGGACCTTAGGGTGAGCTTAGGACTTAGAGGTGAAACTTTCCATCTGTTCTTAGCTGCTTACTGAGCCCTCATCCCACTCCCACCCCATCTCACTCACATGGTCCTCCCTCCTAGAAGCCCCCCAGTAGAAGTGCACCTGCGTTCTTCAGTGGGATGTGAAAAGGTTTCCAGAACTACACGCTAGAGCTCAGCAGCATTTTCCCCACTTATTTTTGAAAAGCAGATTCTGCTTCTGTTTGGAAGACCAGAATGAAGAATCCAAAAGGGAGAATCAGGCCACCAGCCTAGAAACCAGAGCTCTCTGGATTGTATCTGGAGTTTTCATGGTTGTGACTTCTTTGCCTTTTGCTGGGCCTGTTCATTATTTTTTTTAATTTAGTTCACAAAGGAAGGTGCCTGATAGGAGATAGGTGGAAAGAAAAATTTCTTTGCAAATTAAAGTGCCATTCAAAAGATAAAAATGCAATTAAACTTTCCCCTTCAGGCCACCATGGATGTGTTAACTTGTCCTTTCAGCCATTCCCACAGAACGAAAGAGCAGGATAGACACTGGGACCAGTGCTTTCTAGGCAGACCCCGACCATCAGAACCCACCTGGTGTTTGATCTGGAACCTGGCCAGCTGCACACACATGACTGACATGTGCACACGTGCCCTGAGATGAGGCACAGACATCTCAGCCCGTCTTGTTTGTGGACCACTCTGCTCATGTGTCCATCTTCACTCTCCCTCATGCACCCCTTTTCACCTGGAATCAGAGAGAGCCTGGTGCCACTTGTAGCAGCAGACTCTACAGCTTGGCATTTCTGTAAACACTAGTTCCCCCACCCTCCCAGGACTTGCTGGGGAATTATTTTGTGCCCTCTCTCCTGGAACAACCCTGAGCTTTCCCCTTCTGTGCACCCATGACCAGGAAGAACAATCAGAGTCACTTCCTTTAGGAAGAATTGGGTTGGGTATGGCAGGGCACAGTCTTCTAGGCAGCAAAACTTTCTTGGGTTCAGAGCTCTTTATGGTAACCACACCAATGATCCAAGCATTTGAAAGTCACCCAACACTCTCTCCATAAGTCTAGTTGTTTGCGATACTTATCTTTCTAGAATAGCTTCCAAAGGATATGTCCTCCCATGTCCTCAAGAGTTCATCATTATGTTTACTATTAACACTGAAGGGCACATTAGGTTATGTTTCTGAAGTGCCTTCAAGGATTAATATTGATATTTTATTCTCTTAAGAATTTTTTTCTAGACCATAGCCGTTTTAAAGAACTTGTTCAGAACCCTCAGAACTGCATCAGAGACCCAAATCTGGAGTCACATCTAACAATATTCAAGTCTGCTTTGCCCACTGGGTTCTTATTTACTATCTTCTGACGTAGTACTGGATTTTTTTAACACCTGTGACTGAGGGTGAGGTTAAAATAATTGCTCACAGTCTAGTGCAGTAAAGAGCTAACAATGGACATTTAGGAAATCTCCAGGCCAGTGTCGAAGGGAATGCTCAAGTATAAAATTTCAAATTCATCTTATTCTTTCATCTCCTCCTATAGGTCAAGAGAGGACATGTATGTAAATTAAGTCCTGGGAAGAACCCAGGCTATCTCATAGTCCCCTAGGGTTAACATGAACTAAAGTTTATGATCTACCTGAGGTTTTACATATATATACATTTCAAGTTTAGTTTATCTTAAAACTTAGCTCTTTAGAGATATTTCTGAGGCAATATTGTTTGAGGTATTTAACTGTTACAGAAGATTCTCTTCTCAGTTATTCATCCCCCCGGTGATGGGATTCTCAGCCTTGGTTTTAGAATAAAAAGGGTTCCTTTGGAGAGGCCTGCCCCAAGTTTCCATCACATTTAGGAAAAGTCAAGGTCATTTCTTGTTACATTCTATAGAGAACTTTGAATTGGCATCAACCATGACGCTTGGAGGACTTAACAAGATTGGCTGAGTCGAGAGAAAAGTCAGAGGCTTGTCATGTGCTTCTAGTTACGGCAGTCCTGATGATGACAGCTATTATCAGGGCCACTAACAGTTCTAGACACAAAGCCAGAGGCTGAAAGGTCACCACCCTACAGAGAAACAACCTGGCAAGGGATGATGTTGAAAGGACAGAGTGGGCCCGTTGGAGATGGTCCCTTTCAGATTTATTATCCTCTGAATATTTCACTTCAGTTCCAATGACAGTTGTACTTGACATTCTGATGTGGCTTTGGCCTTCCGGATGGACCCTTCAGATCACATGATCCTTCCTCCTGATTAGCTGATAACATGCTCTCTTTCTCTCTCAGACCTTAGTCAATTCAGGGACACTGCCTTAAACATGTACAGGTTTTGACCTAAGACAAATGATATGTGTTTTCTGCCTCTTTGCAATGAGTGGGAATTCGAGGAAGCTCTGACAGTAAGTGTGGGCGTGTGGTAGCTTAGTCGGGCGGTAGTCTCTGGGAAGAACGGCCTCAAGTCCCAGAAGTGACCCTTCTCCTTGCAGTTGCTGTGATTTGTGGTAGTGCTTTGGGTGCATCTGCTTCCTTAGTTTTCTCGTGAATGCTTGGCTGCTCCTGTTGTCCCATGAACTGACATTTATGTGGAAAGCTAAGAGTGCTAATTGTACAGAACGAAGCTTAAAACAAGTCTTAAAAAAAAGAAGAAGAAGTGACTCAGTATTAGTAAAGCAGTGGAAAAGTTAGTGCAAGGTCATCGCAGTGTGCCGTAAACCACAGGCCCTGACCTCCAGGATCTAATGCCTGATGATCTGAGATGGAGCTGATATAATAAAAATAGAAATAAACGCATGATAAATGTAATGTGCTTGAATCATCCCAAAACCATTCCCACCCCAGTCTATGGAAAAAAATTGTCTTCCACGAAAGTAATGCCTAAAAGGTTAGGGACTACTGCCCTAAACCATACAAATTGACCTTTTCTTGGCTTTTCTCATTTGCAACAGGAGTCAGGTGAGATGAATTCTCTAATAGCCACTAGTCTTACAAAACCAGTAGCCAAAGAAAAATCCATTTATTGATGATCATACAGCAGCAGTCTTGAGACTCTGCTGTTTGGCTGCATTTCACTGGTCAACAAAAATATAGTAAGAACAGGTTTTAATTTTGTAATCTCTGCCACTTCTGGGTGTTCACTGATAAATATGCTGAGCAGGGCATAAATTCAGTTGCAGACAGCACACTCTAGATGAAGCCAAGAGAGAATCAAGTTCATGAAGCATACATCCTCTATTCTCACCACTGAGGCTATTCTTTCTTGGCCATTAGGCATTGAAGGAGGATTGTATTTGCTACAAAGAAGTTTCCATTTCAGGATGTTTCCAAGTCAGGACTGTGCTTGTTTGCATAAACGTAACAGTGTTTGATGTCAATACTGTTGTTCTGAGCCTAACATCTGCTACCCTTTATGTAACTCTGGGGTTTCAAAATCAAGGAGGTCTGAGATTTCCCGGAGGCCTTAACCAACCCAGCCGTTGTTATCTGATTCTTTTCAACCTTTCTAGAGTACTGTGGACAAACTGATTAAGAAGACAAACCTAGCCCTTGTGGTTGGGACGAACAGCTGGAGAGAGCAGTTCATCGAGGCGATCACTGTTAGTGCTGGTGAGTGCCTTTCTATGAATATCATGAGTGATCATGTCATTCATTACAAGCTTACTTTTCCTGCCATAAACACTTGGTCTATGTCAAAGCACCAAAGATTCTCTGTGATGAAATTAAAAGAGAAATAAATGTATTTGTAGCATATATGCACATTTTGGGGACAAATTTAGACTTTATAGATGAAGTAGAAGTCTTCAAACAGAACTTCCTTCTCTGTCTACATTGCGTCTTTCTCTCCGGAAATAGACAAGATAAATTTAAAGCCTTGACATCTCAAACTCATGGAGAGCCAATCACAGGGCTTTGTCTGGAAAATTTCCCTGAGAGCAGGAGAAGTGGCCAAGTGTAGGTCAGAAAGGAAGCAGCAATATCATTGGTGGGGCAGGGTGACATGAAGACCCTTCACCACCACCATCTGCATCATTTTAAACTCTCTTCAATAGCATTAAGTGTTTGCACTGGCTCTGGACATAAAAATAGAATCACATTCTGTTTCTTCCTGTACATGCAAAGTGAAGAGTTTTATTTAGGAAAATCCTGCAAAATGAAGTGTGCTGCAAACACAAGGAGCCAGACACCTGAGGAAATTAAATTCAGAAAAATGTATCTGTTTCATGGATCGCCAAGCCTGGTCCATTCTCTGTGTGATTGTATAAAGGTGGAGGAAAGCCCCTTTCAGAGATTCGGGAAAGCACCACCATCAAGTTCTGCTGCTGCATTTCCACTGGTTCTTTCTCTTTAAAGATCCCTGCAGGCTCATCCTCTACTGTTGCAATCAATGAACAAAACTAGAATTTTCTAGGTAGTGATTCCCAGACTGTAAAATATGGGAACAGCATCACTAACGGTTGGATCATGACTCCTAACACAACCCCCTCTTTCCAATCTGCCAGAGAATAATTTGACAGATCTCCCAAATACTGTGGGAACAAAGGATGGTAAAGGAATGTTTGTGCCTGTTTATTAGTAGTACTGTTTATAACCACATTTTGGTTTCTTGCAGTGGAGTCCACAGTGGAAATTTATGAACAGTAAATGATGAGTAATTGCTTAGGGGGAGTAAATTTGAAATTTACACATAAATTCTAATGGAGGTGAGGGACTCCCTGTGTTCCTCTTTTGGGACTGCTGTCACAAAATACCAGAGACTGGGTGGACTTGTAAACTACAGAAACTTACTTCTGGCAGTTCTAGAGGCTGGAAGTCCAGTGTGAGGGCCAGGTAGATTTGGTGCCTGGTGAGAGCCTGCATCCTGGTTCATGGACAGCTGATTTCTCACTCTGTCCTCACATAGGAGAAGAGATGAGGGAGTGCTTCAGGGTCTCTCTTTTTAAAAAATGCACTGCATTATAGTTGATTTGCAGTGTTGTATTAGTCTCTGGTATACAGTAAAATGATTCAGTGATACACATACATATATTCATTCTCTTTCAGATTATTTTCTCATATAGGTAGTCAGAATTTTGAATAGAGTTCTCTGTGCTATGCAGTAGGTCCTTGTTGGTTATCTTATATATAGTAGTGTATGTATATTCATCTCAAGTTCCAAGGGCATTAATCCTGTCAATGAGGACTTTAACCTGATGATTTTATCATTTTCCAAAGGCCACACTTCCATATACCATTATATCAGGAATTAGGCTTCAACATATGAATTTGGGAGGGACATAAACATTCACTGTCTAGAATTCCCTCATTATGGCTTGTATTTTTTCTGTAAATCTAAGATTAATATCTGAGGCATGGGAGTTATACTCCTTCTCAGAGAGAATGCAAACTAAAAGGACAAAGATAACTTGTATAAGACACTGTTGACAAGGCCAGTGGTAGAAGATATTTTAAAATAAGCAAATTATTTTATGGGCTTTGACATATCAGAATTGAAACATTAAAAGCAGCATAAGCCTTAATGGATCATTTCCAATGGTTTCCACATTTCCTTTGGCTGCAGATGTGTGAGCATTTAAATGATGATCATGACCTGGCCTCATTCATTCATTCATTCATTTTTCTATATGTCAATCATCGTTCTTGGTGCAAAGGCTATGACAGTGAATAAAACAGACAAATATTCCTGCCTGCATGAAGCTTACCTTCTCATGCAGGAGACAGCAGATGAGTAAAATAAGCAAGAAGTCAAAGTGTATGTACAATGATGAGCTTATCATCAGAACAACAAAGCTGTGGAGGGGGATAAGAAGCTTGCCTAAGGGGCTGCATTGGACAGTGGCCAAGAAGACACAGTCACTGCTCAGTTTGCTTTTCTAGCAGTGGGGTGGCTTTGTGTTGATTTATCGGCACATTTTTGTAACTTTCAGGGACCAAGGTAAACATTTTATGGCCAATCTATGGTAATGGAAAACAGTGGTTTTAAACAGCCATATGCTGCAAAGTTGTATTTTTGCTCCTGATCAGAATAGGTATACAGAGAAACAACTCTAAAGATGCTAAGACTTTCTTACTTTAAAGGGGAAGATTTTGGTTTGACAGCCCTTTCTTATGTTGAATTAAATCCTCTTGAAATCTCATGAGGTCAGTATTATGACTATCCTGACCTTTGGGAGGAAAAATCTGAGCCTCTGCAAGGCAACTTGGTTTTGGAAAGTAGCCCAGAGCCCTGATCTACCAAATTCTAGTCCAGTGTGCTGTCCACAGCTCTTGAGAGAGAAATGTCAAAGCAAGGAAAGCTGCTCCTCCCCTCCGGCTCATGACTTCCCTTGGCTTTGTCACCACTGCTGATACTCTTTTTGTCAGCACTTAGATGATGGGACTAAGTCCCCTCACATCCTTTAAAGAACTGTTGATGAATGAAATGCAAAACTCCTCAAGGATTCTTATTTGTCATGCAATGTGTTGTGTTTAAGTTTCTAAATGTATGCTTGGGAACAAGACAAAAATTGCTTAGAAATTTGCAGGCTGCTGGGTACATTGACCTTCTTTACAATTTTGAGACAAAATATCAGAAAAGCAAACTGATAGTTTATAGGCATTAAATTACATGAAGGGCAGTTAGGAAGCTCAATAGTTGTCATTGTGATTAAATTTAGGTCTCTAAAGAATGTTAATATTCTTGGGTTGTTAAATAGACAATAAAATTGGTAAAGCAACATTTCTTGACAACAGAATTTTGTTGGATTTTAAGATTTCATGGCTAAATAGTTGAGAATTAGAAAGAGTTGCCTTATTAAAAATGTTAAATTGCTTTTAAACAGCTCTACTGAGAGGTTTTGTCCCATGCAATTTTCTGTGCAAAATTGAAACGATCTATCTTCCTAAACAAAAATAATAATTTCATAAATTGGATTTTGCTTCTGTTTCCCACTGATTATATTTAAACTAATTTCAGGGTAATCCCTGGCAGTCTTTTGGTTCCTCTACCATCACTGAGTTTCATAGCTCTGTCCCTAGACCTCCTAGGACCATAATGTTTCTGTAAACCAAGTTCTTTTAGTTCAATATTTGAAGAGTTAAAGGACTCATTTGATTCCAGGGATTAGAAGGGGATTATACAGTCATGTCCCTGAAGTTCTCCTGTCTTTCCCTGGATAGACTACCAGGAGTGGTGGCCTGCAGCACTGAGGTGCCTGTAAAAATTTGCAAGACAAGTTGAGTATCATTAGGTGGTATGAGCTCTGCCAGCAGATGTATTTCTAAGGGAAGCCAGAATTCACTGTGTGCCCAGTTTGAATTTCCCCCAATGCCACCTTCTTCCTAGTGTCTCTACCAAGACAGGAATGAAGGGTTGGCTTTAAGAAATCATGGACCAGCTGGACTACAAGGGAGAAATGTGTCAGGAAGAAGGCAAAGGTTATCTGGGTAAAGAGAAGCAGAATGCCAGTGCCAATTCCATAGCCAGCACACTGCTGTTCTTCCCAGCAGCCTGAGCTATAGTGAGGTGAAGGGCAGAGGGGTGACAAACCTGGCTTTGGAGTCAGATGCATGTTTGTGTCCCAGACCTCCAACAGCTTCCCGGATGACTCCAAGAAGATTGTTGTTGTTTAGTCTCTCAGTCATGTCTCTTTTGCAACCCCATGGACTGTAGCCTCCCAGGCTCCTCTGTCCATGGGATTACCCATGTAAGAATATTGGAGTGGGTTGCCATTTCCTTCTCCAGGAAATCTTCCCAACCCAGGGATCAAACCAGTGTCTCCTGCATTGGCAGGTGGATTTTTTTTTTTCACCACTGAGCCACCTGGGAAACTCTCTAGGCAGATTACATCCCCTCTAAATTTCAGTCCCCTTATGTGGAAAGTGGAGAAAACAGCTCCTCACTCATGAGTTGCTATAAGGACTAATCAAGGCAACATGTATTTTCACCAGAACCAACTTTTGCATTGGGGTACCACAGTTGGTTATTTGGGAGGCAAATAATCTTGAATATTCTATGATAAAACTCTTAGAAGAAAAAAACATAGGCAGAACACTCGATGACATAAATCAAACCAAGATCCTCTATGACTCACCTCCTAGAGTAACAGAAATAAAAACAAAAGTAAACAAGTGGGACCTGATTAAACTTAAAAGCTTTTGCACAGCAAAGGAAACTATAAGCAAGGTGAAAAGACATCCCTCAGAATGAGAGAAAATAATAGCAAATGAAACAGCTGACCAAAGATTAATTTCCAAAATATACAAGCAGTTCATATGACTCAATACCAGAAAAACAAATAACCCAATCAAAAAGTGGAGGAAAGGCCTAAACAGACATTTTTCCAAAGAAGACATATAAATGGTTAACAAACACATGAAAAGATGCTCAACAAGGCTCCTTATTAGAGAAAGGCAAATCAAAACTACAATGAGATATCACCTCATACCAGTCAGAATGGCCATCATCAAAAAGCCTACAAACAATAAATGCTGGAGAGGGTGTGGAGAAAAGGGAACACTCTTGCACTGTTGGTGGGAATGTAAATCAATATAGCCACTATGGAAGACAGTATGGAGATTCCTTAAAAAACTAGGAATAAAACCACTGTAAGACCCAGCAATCCCACTCCTAGGCGTATACCCTGAGGAAACCAAAATTGAAAAAGACACGTGTATCTCATTGTTCATTGCAGCACTAGATGCAGCAGCCTAGATGTCCATCAGCAGATGAATGGATGGAGAAGTGGCGCATATGCACAATGGAATATCACTCAGCCATAGACAGGCAGATGAACCCAGAACCTCTTATACACAGTGAAGTCAGAAGGGGAAATATAATGTTGTATTCTAATGCGTATATACAGAATCTAGAAAAATGGTGCTGAAGAATTTATTTACAGGGAGCAGTGGAGAAACAGACACAGAGAATAGACTTACGGACAAGGGGAGGGGGAGGAGAGGGTGAGATGTATGGAACAAGTAACGTGGAAACCTACATTACCATTTGTAATAGAGATAGCCAATGGGAATTTGCTCTATGGCTCAGGAAACTCAAACAGGGGCTCTGTGTCAACCTACTGCTGCTGCTAAGTCACTTCGGTCGTGTCCGACTCTGTGTGACCCCATAGACGGCAGCCCACCAGGCTCCCCCGCCCCTGGGATTCTCCAGGCAAGAACACTGGAGTGGGTTGCCATTTCCTTCTCCAGTGCAGGAAAGTGAAAAGTGAAAGTGAAGTCGTTCAGTCGTGTCCAACTCTTAGCGACCCCATGGACTACAGCCTACCAGACTCCTCCGTCCATGGGATTTTCCAGGCAAGAGTACTAGAGTGGGGTGCCATTGCCTTCTCCCCTGTGTCAGCCTAGAGGGGTGCAATGGGGAGGGACATGGGGGGAAGATTCAAGAGGGAGGGGATATATATATACCTATGGCTGTTTCGTGTTGAGGTTTGACAGAAAACAAAATTCTGTAAAGCAGTTATCCTTCAGTTAAAAAATAAATTAAAACAATTTGTGGAAAGGCAGTCAATTCCATTTAATTACTAAAAAGGCTATGTGACTAAAAACACAGTTGATCTTTTCATTTTATGTTACACATGCCATTTGATAGATAAGGAAACTGAGATTCAGAAAAACGATGTAACTTGCACAAGAACTCAGAGCTGGTAAATGTCAGTCCTGGGGTACACGTCAGCCTGAGATTTTCTTCTTTGTGGAAGTGCACACACTCCCTATGCCTGAGAACTGAGTACACACTCACCTGTGCACACACACATAGAACGCCCATATACATACTTACACAGATGCACACAGACCTGTATGTGTGTGTACAAATACATGAACACACAGACACATATAAACGTGTGTACATACAGACATACAAAACACAAGCACACAGACACTGGCACATTCGATGGCTTATATCTTTATTCTTTTGGATAATTGAGCAGAAGATTGAAATATGGAAGTTTTTTTCTTAATATGTGTTAAATCTCCTTAAGCTCGTATGTCGTTAAGGAAGGTACCAGTCAGTTCCGTCAAGGAAAGAGGGAGGTGTTTGTTTCCCTGGGTGCACCTGTAGCCTTCTGCCTACTAATTGGTATAACTTTCTTTGAATAAAGTCAACATACTTCCCTCTGTTTTACCTGATCATCTTAAGTATTCAGTACTAAGGCTTCCCAGGTGGCTCAAGATTATAATCAGAGACCCGATGTCAGTTAAATGAAGAGGCGGAGGGGACGGCGTCTCCTGAGCCTACCAACCCAGCATGGAGACTGGCTCAGTTTGGGTGATGCTTATGCCCTCAGTCCTTACCATGTGTTACATAGAATAATAAGTGCGCTCAGATAAGTTGAATTATTTAATGGCAAACACTGTCACCTCAGTGGTGCCCCTGAACAATAATTCACTTAACAATTCTGTCAACCCAAAGACTGATCCACTCTTTAAGTCCTAAATAATAAAAATGGTACCTCAAATGAGTTTCAAGGGTTGCCGTGCCATCTGGTCTGAGCAAGAATCTTTTAACATCTCCTCTATTATTGAACATCATTACTGTAGAGACACTCTCATTACTTAATGTATAACCTGTGGGTCATATGAAAATCCCATTTAAGCAGTTGAAGAAACAAAAAAACACTGCTAGGTCAGATTTGACACAGCATTAGTTTGACTGTGAGGCAATCAGACAAAAAAGGGGAGAGGCCATTAGGGATTGGGAATTTTCTTTTTGTCCTATTTCTTGTGTGACTATAAAGAGTCCTTTATCTAAACATAGAAACTGACTGAGGTTCATGAAAAAAAGATGAAGTTTCATGAGAAATAGTAGGTACAGCTGCCTTGAAAGAAGTTGGTCAAAAAAAAAAACTGTATGAAATTTTGGCTTACTCTCTGCTTGAATAATGCTATCCTATCTACTGTTTCAGTGAAAATAATAAAAACAATGTATAATTAGAAAAAGAGGGTTTTTTGGGTGCCCCAATGGCATTTACTAATAAAATACCATAAATCATAAGTCTTTCCACCTTTTTGTTTAAGATGGGAACACTTCTTACACAAAAACATAAAGCAAATCTAAAACATGAATATTTTAAGAGTTGCTCTTACTAAAGAGAGACTGTAAGACCCGGAGCCCACTTAGTGACCACCTTGCTACCTGTCAATCAGGGGACACAGTTGGAAAGATGAATTCTGATCACTGCAGAATCCACCAGCCTTCTAATCTTCAATTTGTAAACATGGCAGTGAAATTACTGTTGGTAGAAGGTTTCTGCTGACCTGAGAGAAGTTAGATCAGAAATAGCCCAACATTTATAAGAACAATGCTTCCCAAACTTTAATTTGTACATGACTCTCCCAGGGATCTTTTTAAGATGTATATTCTCAAAAGCACTGGGGGAGGTCTGAGATTATGGATTTCTAACAATTCCCAGGTGATGCTGCTCCTGCTGGTGCCTTGATTTACCTCTGTGCTTGTATCAAAAGCTCCTGGTATTTGAAAGAGATGTTTTGCACCTGTGCATTGAGAGAGATGCTGTGGTCAGCTCTCCTTAACAGGCTCTGACCTAACTATAGGAATTTGCCTGCACAGAGGAGACTAGAGGTGTCTGAAAGTGACCTTTGCTTCATCACCATGCTAAGATCTCTGCCTGACAAGGGATTTAAACTCTATCAGGCACAGTTCTGGCCAGGTGCAAAGGAGCATAGAAGATTGCACGTGCCCCAGCTACCCTGGCTGTTCTAGAAATCTCTACCCCTTTCCTAGAGCCCCAGTTATGTACCTGCCTCCTACCCCTAAGGTTGCTACTCCCCTCATGGAGGTGCTTTTATTTTATTTTTTAAATTAATTATTTTATTGAAGGCTAATTACTTTACTTTTATTAATTTAAAAAATAAATAGCTTTAAGCAAATGGAATATCTGCCTTAGAGTACACGTTAGATTAATTGAGTAATTGCACCATTTTGGCCAAAGTTCATTTAAGATATGTAATGTTTAAGACATGCTGTCTAATGGTCACATTAAATTCAGTAGCTGCTCTTCTTGCTTTGAATTAGATGTCAGGAAAGTAAAGCTTATTTAACTTTTTATCAGTTGTTCAGTTGCTAAGTTCTCTCCAACACTTTGTGACTCCATGAACTGTAACACACCAGGTTTATCTATCCATCACTATCTCCCTGAGTTTTCTCACACTCGTGTCCATTGAGTTAGTGATGCCATCTAACCATCTCATCCTCTGTCAGCTTCTTCTCCTCCTGCCCTCAATCTTTCCCAGCATCAGGGTCTTTTCCAATGAGTCAGCTCTTCTCATCAGGTGGCCAAAGTATTGGATCTTCAGGTTCAGCATCAGTCTTTCCAATGAACACCCAGGGTTGATTTCCTTTAGGATGGATTGGTTTGATCTCCTTGCTGTCCAAGGGACTCTCAATAGTCTTTTAACAGAGCCCCTATCAAAACTACTCTCATGGATTATAAATTAATCATAATTTTAATTTTTACCTTTAAAGTATAATATTTGAAAAGTATTTTTATCTTTCTTTAGAGTTGGTTATTATTAATGATATCACTTCCTATAAAGAAAGCATGATAAATTCCTACTTCAGTTTAAAGAAAAGTTTTGGGTTTTGTTTTTTTTTTTTTTAGCAAAATAATTTTTAATTCAATGTTTTCATATTTGCTTTGCCATCAGAAAGCTTAACTTTTTTGTCCAAGTATTCAATACCCACTCAAGTCTTGTGTCAGAAAGTGTCCTTTGTTTCTGCTTTCTTTAGATATTTTTGGTCCTATTTTACCTTAAAGTAATTTAGTTTATTAACAAGTACAGATCTGCCCAAGTCCTCTTAGAATTAGAAAGAATCTAAATTAAAATATTTTTTAAACAACAAATCCATCATTTTTACTACTATTTCTCTAGTATCTAGGACAGTGTTTGGTAGTGAAAATATTTATTGAATAAAGAGTGATTGAATTTAGGTGGGAAGCAATGTTTTTCAATCTACATGTAACTGGATTAAAAGCCTGTTTTCCCTGATATCATACTGCCATGTCTGATCTAGAAAAAAATCAATACAAACACGCACCCTCACACATACCCATATGCCTTGTTTCAAAGTTCCAGACATATTTTTAATTCATATATAATAAATACACATCCACAGAACATGCAGATATACATATGCATGCAATGGTACACATAAAATACACTTATTTTCGTGTATGCAAATTGGATATGCAAATCCATATTTAAAATTGCATTTTCTGTCTGTTTCCATAGTGGAATTTTAGTGTTTTTTGGCTCATTATCAGGGTCTGAATTGAGAAAGAGGAAAAGCAGAGGGCATGAGGGAGAAAGATGACAGTAAGTTCCAGAGAGAAACTTGAATATCTCCCATAAATAGGAGATATTAAGGGAGATATTCTAGGGCCATATCGGTAGG
Source organism: Ovis canadensis (assembly GCF_042477335.2). Taxonomy (NCBI): domain Eukaryota; kingdom Metazoa; phylum Chordata; class Mammalia; order Artiodactyla; family Bovidae; genus Ovis; species Ovis canadensis. The sequence continues at coordinate 84,206,078 of NC_091247.1, forward strand.
TAGATAAAGCAAATCTCGGATATCAATCAACTTCAAAATGTCAGTGGTAGCAGAATAAAATGTTGAATCAGGTAACTTCAACTGTTCGTTTCAGAAAGAGGCAGGCTGGCTGCAGAGAGGTGAAAGAACAAGAAGAAGATGGGAGAAAGAAGCAATTATTTTTCTGCCCCTGGATATGCTTTAGCTAATATTTCTGAAAAGAATATTGACTTGTTGGACTGTTTTTCTCTTAAATTGCTTATTTCAAAATCTTGAGGAAAACACTGTATAGAAGGGCTGGGGAGTGATTCAGCACTCTTATTTGTAAGCCTGGAGTCACATCCCTAATGCAGCTTTTGTCTGGAGAGGCAGCAGCTCGGCTCCGCAAACAATGTGCCATCACTGGGTCCAGAAGCTCTTTTGTTGGATTCACTGCTGCAATGTGAATATAATTTTAGTTGTTGCTTCCAAACCAATGCACATGGCGTTGGGGACTGGGGGGTGGGGGGTGGGACTGGCGTTCATCTCCAGGCGAGAGCCGTTGTACACTGTTCGCAGTGGGGGGAAAACATTTTAGCATAATCTGAAGAGGTGGAAAAAAAGAAAACATAACGAATTACCCCCCCTCCAACACACACACAGAGGCAGAGGAAGCTCATGAAAGTGACTTGCAGCATTAATTCTTGCTGTTCACAGCCTGCTCTCTTGATAAAGACCTTGTCATTCTGACTCCTGCAATGAAACGCCACTTGCCTGAACCAACAGGCTTCAACACAACCCACCAGCTCATGTCTCTTTCCTGCCTTGCCTGTGCACATCTGTCTAAGTGTTGTCCCTCTGTCCTGAGAAAACATCTTAGACCAGAATCCTGGTGTGTACCTGGAAAGGAGCTTACTGATCAGCTAGTCCAACCTCACTTTTTTTTTCAATAGATAAGCAGCAGAGACCAGAGAGGGAAAGAATTTCCTCTAAGGTCACACAGAGCCTATTTTAGAATCCTAGGTACTTGCTACACCACACAGCACTGTCTCATTCTTCTTTCTAAATTGACATTTATGGAACCAATGCCTTTGTCCTTAGCCCATGCCTGTCCCCAGATATATCACCTAAAGTCTTCTGGACTTCTTAATGACGTGATGCTTCAGGATTAAGTGAACTAAAGACCACAACTTTCTTGGGCCAACAGTCTGCAGTCTGCAATGAAGTGAAGGGTCCCACTCTTGATGAATAGTCATTTTGTGTTCACACCAGCCTCATGGCAACCTTGCTCAGTGAATATTCGTTAGCCTGTTTACGAGATAGGGAAACAGAAGTTAGGATTCACACTTGGACCTATAGGTTCTGTTTCTAAGGTTGGTCTTCTTTACCTCTTGTCACACGTGTGCATCCTGGAATCTAATGCCCATAGGCCACTCCATCCATACAGTGTTTTCCTCATACTTTGCTCTTGCCTCAGGGCCTATGCATAAGCTGCCCGACTCTCTGCGATGCCATGGACTGCAACGCACCAGGCTTCCCTACCCATCACCAACTCCCAGAGCTTGCTCAAACTCATGTCCATCAGTCAGTGATGCCATCCAACCATCTCATCCTCTGTTGTCCCCTTCTCCTCCTGCCTTCAATCTTTCCCAACATCAGGGTCTTTTCCAATGAGTCAGCTCTTTGCATCAGGTGGCCAAAGTACTGGACCTTCAACTTCCACATTAGTCCTTCCAGTGAATATTCAGGGTTGATTTCCTTTAGGATTGACTGGTTTGATCTCCCTGGAGTCCAAGAGACTCTCAAGAGTCTTCTCCAGCACCACAATTCGAAACCATCAATTCTTCAGTGCTCAGCCTTCTTTATGGTCCAGCTCTCACCCCCATGCATGACTACTGGAAAACCATAGCTCTGACTATACAGACCTTTGTCAAAACCACCAATGGACAGATAAATCTGATTGTCAGCACTCACCTTAGGCAGCCTACCCTTTAAAAGAAGAGTTCACATGCAGTCAGAGAATGAGATGCTCTATCTGAATTCTGCTAATGAGACAATCCTATTGTCCAAAACTGATCTCACTATCTATAAGATTCTCACTTCTCTTAAAAAGTCTCGTTTATCTTCTCAAAATCGCCAAAGAGAAAGTTAGTTGAGGCTAGCCTTTGTTTCTAGGAGAAGAACCTGTGAGATGCCTGAGCACATGGAAATCATAGAAGCCTCTTTGCTGTCAGTGTGGGGCCCTGTTTCCTGGGATCTCATTGAAAATCACAACAGAGTGAAGGGACCAGGAAAAGCAGATGAGGTGCACCTTGAACGCTTGCCATCACTTTGTATTGTGTAAACCGAGGCCATGATGAGGTTCCTGGCCTCTCAACTGTCAGCACCATTTTGCTGGCAGGTCAACTCACAAACCCCACGATCAAAAAAAAAGTTCGTTCAAGTGATCCTGAGACCAGGAAAGCAATCACAGGGGAGGGGAGTTGTCTTTACTGAAGAGCTGACTAGAGTCCATTACATTTGCGATGCAGAGAAATTGATGTTTGCCATGGCATAAAGAAAATCCCACTTCCCAACAGGGCTAATATAAACCACTAGGAGAGGATTTTCCCAAAGATGAAAAGAAAACCAGACTCTTTAGGAAGAAGAAAGGAAGTAGGGCCATCCATTCGGGAGTTATTTTAAGTTACTTCCCAATTACAGTGTTCCTAAAGCAATTCCAGATGGGCTTAGATTTTTATCAGAATGGATTTTTGCTGGACAAACTACAGAGATGTTTCTCTCTGGGAACAATAGGTCAAGTAATTACAATAAAGTGATGGAAAGAGTTTAAATCTCATAAGCAAGTCTTAAACTCTAAGCCTTGGTTTCTTCATCTTTAAAATGGAGAAAATAATACCTACTTTACCAGGTTGCTGGGAGATTAAGTGGAATGTGTATATTGACCCATATACATAAAGATAGGCACTCAGTAAGTGAATCTGAATTTATAGTTTAATCACAACACCATCTTAAGAGAATTTGTACTCCTCGCACATGGCAGCCTTTGATACACATCAACCTCTTATATAAATTTCAACATTTTCCTGGGACATAATACTGATTTTTGTTGTTGTTGATGATTACAGGGTTATTGCTGCCCAAACAGTTCCTCCAAGGCTCAGCTTTCCACACTCCAGGAGGCTAATTCAGACACAGCTGCTGATATTTACAAAGTATTTTCAGAGCCCTTGGGCCAGTCTTGGATTCTGGTGTGCCCACATACTACCCAGTTTAACTAAAGCATTGAAACTAGCAGGAGGCATCTACACTTATTGAATATCATTTCTGCTTATTGGAGGTTTATTTCTTAGCTCCTCAAGTCTGCAGGCAATATGCCTCTCTATTGCAAGAGCCTGAAATTCTGTTAATCCTACAATCAATAAAGGGTAAGAGGACACTCTGAATTTCAAGATTCTTACTCTGACTGGAAGTGATTTTGCAAAAGTCGAGCTTCGGGCAAAACCACATGTGACTAATTATGTCAGCCCACAATCATTTAGGAGCACTCCGTTCACATAGGAGAATTCTTAAAAGAGAAAGAGGCTAAGCAATCGAGTTTCAGTTTTAAACTGATTCATTTGGCTAATAATCAAACTTGCATGGAGCTGGAACTCCTTAGTGGATCCGTTTTTCATCTTGACAGTGGCCACATTTGCTGAGAAATATTTCTGTCGCATTAGATATTTCTTGTGCCGTGTTAACCATCCTAACAAGATCCATAATGGCCTAAGCTGGTAGGCATTCTGTTCTTTGTGAAAAATATCACCCAGGGGTTCATTTGTTTAGACAGGGTTGAAATGTATGCACAGAGAGTGAGTTGCCTTCTAGTGTCCCTTTCAGTATTATCACAAACCACTGTCCCTAGCCCCCCAAATATGGGCTGAAACTAGTACTGGTCCTGTGAGGGCAGAATGGGCCATAGCTATCTCAGCTTGAAAGTATTATTGGGTTGGCCAAAAAGTTCATTTGAGTTTTCGCATTATATCTTATGGAAAAATTCGAATGAACTTTTTGGCCAACCCAAAAGATAGTAGAGATGTTTAACAGGACTTTTATAGGCATCCTCTCCATCTGAAACAGGCCAGAAGTTCAAGTCACAAAGCTACAGAAGTCTTGAACTCGTATTTCTTGCCATACGGTGTTGATATCCAATGTATCTCTCCAAGAAAATAGACCAAAAACTCCAAGTTCAGTCAAGTCTCTAGAGTAAAGGACACACTCCTAGCTATGGGTGTCTTAGGCAGAGTTGATTTTAGACATCGGGTCTCCACAGTCAATCTGGTCCCACGAGCTAGTGAAAAAGGGCCTCTCAATATATGACTAGGCTTATTCAGGCCTTTGGCTGCAAAGATGAGGGCAGTGAAACTAGAGACCACCAGTAGGACCCACAACCCCCTCAAGGACAGACAGCTAGCCACACCAAGGGATTTTGTCATCGTTCAAATACATTCAAGAATGACACTTCCTAGTAAGAGCTGGTGTGATGTCAAGGTTCAAGTTTTCTCTTAACAGAGTTTTACATGGACTGAACAGATAGTAAGTAGTCACTTTTAAAGAGCCTAATAAGGATAGATAAAAGATTGTAAAATTGGGTCCCCCCAAATCAATTACACTTGTATGGGAAATGGAACACATGAGCTAGAAATGGCATTGGAACAGTGGATCAGTGGTGTTGGTTTACATATGAAAATGTGTGATATGGAGTCATTAATGAAAGTGCCCAGAATGAGGATGGCAAAAGCCCTTCCCCTGTGCAGGCAAATAAACACCTCTTGGAGCTCCATGCACTGCATTCTAGAGAGAAGGGTATGTGCATATCAATCCCAAACTCCCAGTCTCTCCCTCCCCACCCTAACCCTTCCATGTACACACTGCTATACTTAAAATAGATTATTTTCAAGGACCTACTGTATTGCACAGGGAACCCTGCTCAATATTCTGCAATAAACTAAATGGGAAAAGAATTTGAAGAAAATAAATACACATATATGTATACTTGAATCACTTTGCTATATACCTATAACACAACATTGGTAATGAACTGTACTTCAATATAGAATAAAAACTGAAAAAAGCTTTGACTAAGATAGTGCTCACAGGAGCATGGCCAGACTGAGCCTGGAGTGAGGCCCCAGAGTGAAATGAGAGGAGCCAGGTTCAAGTGCCTGAAGGAGTGTCATGAGGAACTGGATTGGATTTATCCCATATGGTTGAAGGAATAGAGCTGGACAAATGCATGGGCCTACCAGCCCAAGCTGACAGCCATAGCTGTTAAAATGTGCATTGTATAACCATGAACTACTAATAGCTGGGGCTCTCAAATGTGGCATGGGTGACTTTGCCAAAGAGATTTTAAAGGAATTCACATTATACAGGGAGTTGACCTTGGCAAGCTCCGAAACTCTCCCAATGCTTTAAGTCCAGGTATTTTTCTAATCCCCACATGTTTTGTTTGATAAAACAAAATGTCTATATTCTTTCCCTGTGCTTTGGCAAATCATAGATCAAGAAATTTGAGTGAATTGTATTTTTAGATCTTTCTTGATAAGGAATTACCTTGCAATATACTTGGAAGAAGGATGCTGACATCTTTTACTTTGTATCAGAGAATATGTAAGTAAGGTATAGGCAGTGTTCATAGCACTCCTCTTAAATCCAGAACAAAGAGGTAATTCTTTGGGGGATTGAATCTTCAGGCTACTGAATTTAGTAGCATATAGAATCTGTTATGTGTAGAAAAGATGGATATATGTTTTCTCACTAGAAGTAAGTTGTTGTTGATATTGTTCAGTCGCTAAGTCATGTTCAACTCTGTGACCCTGTGGAATGTCGCACTCCAGGCTCCTCTGCCCTCCACTATCTCCCAGAGTTTATTCAAATTCATGTCCATTGAGTCAGTGACCCTATCTAACCATCTCATTCTCTGCCATTCCCTTCTCTGTGACCTTCAGTCTTTCCCAGTATCAGGATCTTTTCCAGTGAATCAGCTCTTCTCATCAGATGGCCAAAGTATTGGAGCTTCAGCATCAGTCCTTCCAGTGAATATTCAGGGTTGATTTCCTTTAGGATTGACTGATTTGCTCTCCTTGCTGCCCAAGGACTCTCAACAGTCTTCTCCAGCACCACAATCTGAAACTATCAATTCTTCGGTGCTCAGCCTTGGACCAGCTCTGACTGGTCCATACATGACTATTGGAGAAACCATAGCTTTGACTATATGGACCTTTTTTGGCAAAGTGATGTCTCTGCTTTTTAATACACTGTCTAGGTTTGTAATAGTTTTTCTTCCAGGGAGCAAGCATCTTTTAATTTCACAGCTGCAGTTACCATCTGCAGTGATTTTGGAGCCTAAGAAAATAAAATTTGTCACTGCTTCCGCTTTCTTCCCTTCTACTTGCCATGAAGTGATGAGACTGGATGCCATGATCTTAGATTTTGAATGTGGAGTTTCAAGCCAGATTCTTCACTCTCCTCTTTCACCCTCATCAAGAGCCTCTTTAGTTCCTCTTCACTTTCTGCCACTAGAGTGGTAGCATGTGCATATCTGAGTTTGTTGATATTTCTTCTGATAAACTTGATTCCAGCTTGTGATTCATCCAGTCTGGCATTTCGCATGATGTACTCTGCATATAAGTTAAATAAGCAGGATGACAAGATACAGCCTTGTACTCATTTCCCAATTTGGAACCACTCAGTTGTTCCATATCTGGGTCTAACTATTGCTTCTTGACCCATGTAAAGGTTTCTCAGGAGACAAGTAAGGTGGTCTGGTACTTCCATTTCTAAGAATTTTCCTCAGTTTGTTGTGACCCACACAATCAAAGGCTTCAGCATAGTCAATGAAACAGAAATAGATGTTTTTTCTGGAATTCCTTTGCTTTCTCCATGATCCAACAGCTGATGACAGTTTGATCTCTGGTTTCTCTGTCTCTTCAAAACCCAGCTTATACATCTGGAAGTTCTTGGTTCAAATACTGCTGAAACCTAGCTTGAAGGATTTTGAGCATAGCCTTGCTAGCTTGTGAAATGAGCACAGTTATCTGGTAGCTTGGTCTTTCTTGGCATTGCCCTTCTCTGGGATTGGAATGAAAACTGCCTTTTCCAGTCCTGTGGCCACTGCTTAGTTTTTCAAATTGCTGGCATATTGAGTGCAGCACTTTCACAGCATCATCTTTCAGGATTTGAAATAGCTCAGCTGTAATTCCATCACCTCCACTAGTTTTATTCATAGAGAGGCTTCCCAGGTGGCGCTATTGGTATAGAACCTGCCTGCCAATGTAGGAGACATAAGTGATGCGGGGTTGATCTCTGGGTCTGGAAGATCCTCTGGAGGAGGGAATGGCAGCCCACTCCAGTATTCTTCCCCGGCTAATTCCATGGAGAGAGGAGCTTGGCAGGCTACAGTCCCTAGAGTCCTAGAGAGTCAAACACGACTGAAGCAACTTAGCATGCACACACACACACACACACACAATGTATCCTAAGGCCTACTTGACTTCACACTCCAGAGTGTGAAGTGACCACACCATCAGGTTATCTGGGTCATTAAGACCTTTCTTGTATAGTTCTTCTGTGTATTCTTGCCACCTCTTCTTAATCTCTTCTGCTCTGTTAGGTCCTTACTCTTTCTGTCCTTTATCATGCCCATTCTTCCATAAAATATTTCCTTGATATCTCTAGTTTTCTTGAAATGATCTCTAGTCTTTCCCATTCTCTTTCTTTGCATTGTTCATTTAAGAAGGCCTTCTTGTCTCTCCTTGCTATTTTTCTGGAACTCTGCATTCAGTTGTGTATATCTTTCCCTTTCTCCCTTGCCTTTCACTTCTCTTCTTTCCTCAGCTATTTGTAAAGTCTCCTCAGACAACCAGTTTGCTTTGTTGCGTTTATTTTTCTTAGAAATGGTTTTGGTCCCTGCCTGCTATACAGTGTTACACACCTCTGTTCATAGTACCTCAGGCATTCTGTCTACCAGATCTAATCCCTTGAATCTATTTATCATCTCCACTCTGTAATCATAAGGTATTTGACTTAGGTTGTACCTGAATGACCTAGTGGTTTTCCCTACTTTCTTAAATTTAAGTCTGAATTTGGCAATAAGGAGTTCATGATCTGAGCCACAGTCAGCTCCAGGTCTTATTTTTGCGGACTGTATAGAGCTTCTCTATCTTTGGCTGCAAAGAATATAATCAATCTGATTTCGGTATTGACCATTTAGTAGGTAATGTCCATGTATAGAGTCATTTCTTGTGTTTTTGGAAAAGGGTGTTTGCTATAACCAGCATGTTCTCTTAACACAATTCTGTTAGTCTTTGCCCATCTTCATTTCGTACTCCAAGACCAAACTTGCTTGTTATTCTGGTTATCTCTTGACTTCTTGGGCTTCCCTAGTGGCTCAGATGGTAAAAAAATTTGCCTGCAATACAGGAGACCCAGGTTCAATCCCTGGGTTGGGAAGTTCCCCTGGAGAAGGAAATGGCAACCCACTCCAGTGTTCTTGCCTGGGAAATCCCATGGACGGAGGAGCCTGGCGGGCTACTGTTCATGGCGTCACAAAGAGTCAGACATGACTGAGCGGCTAACACACTTGACTTCTTCTGCATTCCAATCCCCTGTGATAAAAAGGACATCCTTTTTTGTGTTAGTTCTAGAAGGTCTTCATAGAACTGTTCAGCTTCTTCTGCATCAGTAGGAGGGGCATAGACTTGGATTACTGTGATCTTGACTGGTTTACCTTGGAAATGAACCAAGATCATTCTGTCATTTTTGAGATTGTACCCAAGTACTGCATTTCAGATTTTTTAGTTGACTTTGGGGGCTAGTCCATTTCTTCTAAGGGATTCTTGCCCGCAGTAGTAGGTATAACAGTCATTTGAATTAAATACTTCCATTCCCATCCATTCTAGTTCACTGATTCCTATGATGTCAGTGTTCACTCTTGCATCTCATGCTTGACCATGTGCGATTTACCTTGATTCATGGACCTAACATTCCAGGTTCCTATGCAATATTATTCTTTACATCATCAGACTTTACTTTCACCACCAGATGCATCCATAGCTGAGCATCGTTTCTGCCTTGACTCAGGTGCTTCATTCTTACCAAAGCTATTAGCAATTACCCTCTGCTCTTCCTCAGTAGCATATTGGATACCTTTTGAACTGGGGGACTCATCTTCCAGTGTCATATCTATTTACCTTTTCAAACTGTCTGTGGGGTTTTCCAGGCAAGACTACTGGAGTGGGTTGTATTTCCTTTTCCAGTGGACCACATTTTGTCAGAACACTCCACTGTGATGCGTCCATCTTGAGCGACCCTGCATGGCTCATTCATTGAGTTACACAAGCCCCTTCCCCACAACAAAGTTGTAATCCATGAAGGGGAGAAATAATTTACACTCATAAAATGGGAAAGAGGAGAAAGAGGTTTTTGGATCACTGAATGTACAAGACAGTAAACCACACTAAAAGTCAAGTTCTTACATAGAGAGAGAGAGATGAGAAAAGAGAGCAAAAATTCGTCAGTTGAATCAGTTCTGTTTGTTCTCTTAAAATTAAAAGGGGGTAAATTAGCTGATTGCTAAGGTTTCTTTCATTTTTAATAGTTAATAATTCTGTAAGAAGCTTTGAATAAGAGAAATAGAATTATACACCAGATGGGTAGAACTTGATTTATAATCATTGTATATCAGGTTGCAAAGAAAAAAGTAATAGCTATGGAAGAGAAAGTCCATTCAGTAATAAATTAGCTTTTTAATTTGTTTGAAGGCAGCAAATCTTTGTGCTTGGAAACTAAAGAGACACAAAATCAAATCAGCCACACTTGGGAAAAAAGACATAAAATTTCAGAAAGAAATTATGCCCAAACTATGTCTGTACAATGAAGAAAACCACTTTAGTGATCTATATTCACAGTTATTGATTTGTATATTACATGGGGCTGCTGAGTAACACTTACTGGGCTTATAAGATTGCGTGGAAGGCAGTGTGATTGGCCACAAATGTCATCCTAAATCAATCGTGTCATACTCCCGGAAAGCATTCTGATCATTCTCATTATTCTCATATTGGAAGATAGTCTTGCAAAATAAAAATGGACTAATTATAAATAAATAATATCTAGAAGACTCTGAAAGTCAAACATTTTGTCAGGTTAACAACAGTAGAGGTTCTCTAAACTGCTTTCCATTACAAACTTGTAATAATTTAGGCCAGTTTCCCAAATTCTAGATGAAGAGCTGGATACAAATCAGGATGTTTGATACAGATAGTTGGCCTTTGACAACTAGAAATGAAAATAACTTGCTCTACTCTAGATATTCAAAATCAGCCATAACCGTGATGCTCTCCCTTACTTGATTGTCTTGTCTCCTGGGTTTAGTTAGTCCCCAGGAGTTCAAGAAAGAACATATGGCTGACTCTGCCAAGAGCACATCATATCTAGAAAGTAAATGAGAATACAAACATTACTGATGATGCAGCATCATTTTTGCATTCCTACAAAAAGGCAACATTACATTCTACAGCACGGGACATTAGAATAATTCTCAGATTTAGACTTTGAATCAGTGTACAATGATCAGTGCTGCATTCCTCAAGTTGCTTCAGCAAGACATCCTGGGAAGTAAAATGTTCCATGGGCTGTGAGATCAAATCCCAACTCAGCCACTTACTGACTGTGTCATTATTTTAGAAAAGTCACTTAAAGTCTCTAAGCTTTAGCCTCTTCATCTGTACGATGGGATTAATGATGCCTACCTCACAGGGTTATTGTAGGGATTAACTAAGATCGGGTTTGTGAAAAAAATTAGCTCAATGTATGACATTTAGTAGACACCCCATTATGTTCTCTCCCTCTGTTCTTCCTTTTTTTTTTTTTTCTTAAAACCAAGCCACTCAGGGAAGCTGCAGTGATAACAGCTCATTCAAACAGAATATGGATTCTGTGCAATTGGTATACTCAGATCCTATTGATTTACTGCCTTTCTTCTGACAAGGCAGAAGGTGGAAGATGACACACCGGTCTGTAAAGGGGCTTGCAGTTTTACAAAGGACTTGGGCATTTCCTCTTTGTCCTCACAGCAGCACTATGATGTGGGAGTTTAGAAACTTATCTGACTGAAGAGTAATTGGGGCCCAGGATGGTCAAGCGTCTTGCCCCAAAACAAGCTATCAGAACCAGAAATTGATTTAAGTCTTCTGAATCCTCTGAACCAAATGTCCACAGCACCTAGCAGCAGCCTCTATTTCTGGTTTTCCAAGTTCTCCCTCAGCCCAAACCTCGAGTGCCTTATCAGTACAGTTCAGTTCAGTCTCTCAATCGTGTCTGACTCTTTGTGACCCCATGAATTGCAGCACACCATGCCTCCCTGTTCATCACGAACTCCCGGAGTTCACCCAAACGCATGTCCATTCAGTCAGTAATGCCATCCAGCCATCTCATTCTCTGTCGTCCCCTTCTCCTCCTGCCCCCAATCCCTCCCAGCATCAGAGTCTTTTCCAATGAGTCAACTCTTCACGTGAGGTGGCCAAAGTACTGGAGTTTCAGCTTTAGCATCATTCCTTCCAAAGAACACCCGGGACTGATCTCTTTTAGAATGGACAGGTTGGATCTCCTTGCCATCCAAGGGACTCTCAAGAGTCTTCTCCAACACCACAGTTCAAAAGCATCAATTCTTTGGCACTCAGCTTTCTTCACAGTCCAACTCTCACATCCATACATGGCCACTGGAAAAACCATAGCCTTGACTAGATGGACCTTTGTTGGCAAAGTAATGTCTCTGCTTTTGAATATGCTATCTAGGTTGGTCATAACTTTCGTTCCAAGGAGTAAGCGTCTTTTAATTTCATGGCTGCAATCACCATCTGCTGTGATTTTGGAACCCCCCAAAATAAAGTCTGACACTGTTTCCACTGTTTCCCCATCTATTTCCCAGGAAGTGATGGGACCGGATGCCATGATCTTAGTTTTGTGAATGTTGAGCTTGAAGCCAACTTTTTCGCTCTCCACTTTCACTTTCATCAAGAGGCTTTTTAGTTCCTCTTCACTTTCTGCCATAAGGGTGGTGTCATCTGCATATCTGAGGTTATTGATATTTCTCCCGGCAATCTTGATTCCAGCCTGTACTTCCTCCAGCCCGCATTTCTCATGATGTACTCTGCATATAAGTTAAATGAGCAGAGTGACAATATACAGCCTTGACATACTCCTTTTCCTATTTGGAAGCAGTCTGTTGTTCCATGTCCAGTTCTAACAGTTGCTTCCTGACCCGCATACAGGTTTCTCAAGAGGCAGGTCAGGTGGTCTGGTATTCCCATCTCTTTCAGAATTTTCCAGTTTATTGTGATCCACAGAGTCAAAGGCTTTGGCATAGTCAATAAAGCATAAATAGATGTTTCTCTGGAACTCTCTTGCTTTTTCGATGATCCAGCAGATGTTGGCAATTTGATCTCTGGTTCCTCTGCCTTTTCTAAAACCAGCTTGAACATCAAGAAGTTCACGGTTCACGTATTGCTGAAGCCTGGCTTGGAGAATTTTGAGCATTACTTTACTAGCGTGTGAGATGAGTGCAATTGTGCGGTAGTTTGAGCATTCTTTGGCATTGCCTTTCTTTGGGATTGGAATGAAAACTGACCTTTTCCAGTCCTGTGGTCACTGCTGAGTTTTCCAAATTTGCTAGCACATTGAGTGCAGCACTTTCACGGCATCATCTTTCAGGATTTGAAATAGCTCAACTGGAATTCCATCACCTCCACTAACTTTGTTTGCAGTGATGCTTATAGAAGGATACAAATTGACACCTGACTTGCTTTGTTCTTAAATATTTGTTTATTTATTTGGCTGTGCTGGGTCTAAGTTGTGGCATGAGGGATTTTTAACTGTGGCATGCAGGATCTTTAAGTTGCAGTATGTGGGATCTAGTCCCCTGACCAGGGATTGAACCTGGGTCCCATGCACTGGGAATGCAGTGTCTTAGCCACTGGACTGCCAGGGAAGTCTCTACCTGGTTTACTTTAGATGCTATAAAATGTGCAGTTGTATAATGTCCAGGGGTTGCCTTTCATGATCAAGCTCTCATGCTACAGAGCAGGGCCAGGGGAAGTACTATTATATCAATAGTTGAAGTCAGCTCTCTCCACTCTCTGTAGTTTTAATGATTTGGCTATTTTTGTAGTTATATTTAGGAAGTCCAACATGTATCAAGGAAACCACTTAAAAGGCCATGGGAAGGATTAATGAAATACAGCTTGTTTGTTATCTTCCCATTAGTGAAGTCCATAAAGCTGAAAAGAAGGGTTCTGAGATAAGAGGACCCTTTGCTTGGAATTCTATAAAAGGAAACCAACCAACCTGCCTGTTCCATTGCTAATGCAGAAGAGAAACTCGAAAAAATTACCTAGCGTCCGGTAACGCTAAGCGGGCAAACATACAGAAACAGCAAATTGCTGTCATCTTTGCCATCACATAAGAGATGTTCCAGGTGCCTTTTTTTTTTTTTAATGCTCCACTGCTCTTTGTAAGGTGCGCACTTTTAAGTATAATACAGATGCTGATGAATGAACACAATATTTCTCTGTCCTGCAAGACAGGGTGATTGTGCATCATACATGGCAGGCAGGGGTAATTTTTAATATTTAAATGACATCTGAGTTGGAGATTAAAATTTATAAAGAGCAGTGAGATCCCAGGAAAAAGGATGGGAAGCCACTTCTTCGTTCAAATGCAATAAAACAGATGGGCCTCCCAGTCCAGACTTAAGCATTAAAATATTTAAGAGTTCCTATAATGCTGGAAGCCTACAGAAGGAAATTCTCTCTGTCTTTATCACACACACACACACACACACACACACATTTTGCATTGCAAACTTACAGGTCATAAAGTTAATTCCAGAGGGCAATATCAGATTTTGTTTTTAAAAGCCTAGAATGTCACCTTAGGACCCAGCACCTTGACTAAGCAATTAGATAACGACGGGGAAACACCATTACAATACCAAGTGGAGGGAAATAATGATCATGACCATGATAATCATTACCTTGAAATATCCTCAAACATTTTGCAGAGAAGATCTAATTATTCCCTTGCACGTCCCTCCTGGGAATGGTGTTATTATTTCCATCTTGAAGACAAATATAATATCTGCTCTTGATTTATAAGTGTCATTTCTTATGAGAAGCTTCATTATTTGTTTTCTTTTCATCCTCACAATATGAGACTTAGACACCCGAAATTAACTCCATAGAGTTAGAGGCAGAATGATCTGTGTTTCAATGAATGATTGATTAAAATCTAGTGTTTTTCAAACTGTTTTAATCATGCATGCATGATGTGAGCATAATAAGTTGCTTCCGTCATGTCTGACTCTTTGCAACCCTATGCCTGCCAAGTTCCTCTCTCCATGGAACTCTCCTGGCAAGAATACTGGGGTGGATTGCCATGCCCTCCACCAAGGGGTCTTCCCAACCCAGGAATCAAACCTTTATCTCTTACGTCTTCTGCATTGGCAGGTGAGTTCTTGACCATTTGCACCGCCTGGGAATCATATCCCCTATAAAATCATAAAATATTTACAAATATAGAAATTTTGAAGAATCAGATACAAAATATAATTGAAAGGTCTAGTGCTTTTTCTGAGCTTTCCTAGATGCATGCAGAGCCCCCCCTCCCACCGGAACTTTAGGTTGGGTAATAGGGAGGAGAAGAGTTAGAGAAAGTATTAACGTGGTCCTCTTTTTCCTGGCCCCCTCAAATAAGACCTGACAACTGCAACTCTCGCAGTGAGTTTCACCTGAAACTCAAGTGGAGGGTAAGAGGGAAATGGGAAGAAAGGTGAAATGAAATGGAACTGAAAGTCAAATCCATTTCACTTGCCTTCACTAATCAAGGTTATTTTATGACTTGCAAGTTCTCCAAATAGCTTAAACAATAGATGCTTGCCTGAGATGTTTTAGGCTGTATCTAGTTGGAACTGAGCTGGTTAACACTGGATGGGACCACTGACCCTCCAATTGGGCGTGCATGAGTGCCCACGCAGTGACCTTTTGAGCATTATGCCTGTGCAGAACCAAGATTACTGCATCTTTGTCCAATCACCTTTCCCCGTGCTCCCCATGTCCCAGACCACCTTCTTCTTTATTCATCATCCCATAAATATCCAAACCCTCCACTTTCAAAAGGCGGCTTTGAGAATTGTCGTCCTGTCTCCTCACTTGGCTGCCTTGGGAATAAACCCTCCCTTTACTGCAAACTTCAGCCTCTCAGTGGCTTGCCTTACTGTTCTAAATGGCAAAATGAACCTGGGTCAGTAACAGTAGGAAAAAAGAAGAAATGGATAAGGAAACAAGAAAGGAGTAGGTAATCAAAACACTGAGTGGCTGTTCCTACCTGTCAGGGCTGTGATACAGGATGCTTCCAAAGCGGCTGTATAGTTTGCTAGGACTGCCATAACAAAACACCCCAGGCTGTAGCTTACACAATAGAAATGTGTGTTCTCAGTTGTGGAGGATAAAGGTCAATATCTTGGTTTTGATAGGTTCAGCTTCTCCCGAAGCTTCTTTCCTTGACTTGGGAGAAGGAATGCTCACATGGTTGTTCCTCCACGTGCATGAGCCCCTGCTGTGTCTCTGTGTATCCCAGTTCCCCCTTACAAGGACACCAGTCAGATTGGTTTAGGGGTCACCCTAACAGCCCATCTCTTTAAGCCCCTCTCTCCAAATACAGTCATATTCTTGGGTACTGGGAGTCGGGCTGAGTCTGGAGGAGACACAGTTCAGCCCATTACATGTGCTTTTACTTAAAAACATCTTCGGCTTCCAGGCAAGAGAGATATTAAAAATGTAATAATAACCATACAGCATAAGCACTGTACAAATGGTTGTTAAAAGATAAACTGAGGCCCACTGAAAGCTTTTAAGACTTTATTTGACCAAACATGGATTCACAAGAAGCAAGAAGATTGTCCAATTGGCTCTAGCTTAAGCAGCTGCCTACTTGTGACAGTTGGCTATTTGAGATTGGTGGCTCCTCAATTTCATTTTCTTCGATACTAGTGTAGGTATAGGAATTGCCTCTGGCTGAGGTTTTGGCTTGCTTACATTGATCCCTTAGGCATTAGAGTCACCCTAGTGTAATGGCCAAATGGCCTCCTTGGTCACTTACTTTAACATAGTCATCCACACTTTGTCCCTCTACTGAGTCTCACCTTTTTCCATCTATGGCCGAGTCAAGTCCTAGTTAGTCTCCAAAGTTGATTCCATCCATCTGCTGGGGGCTTCTTCCTGAGAGCCTTACTCCAGAGCTTCCAAAGCCTCAGACCGGGCTACTTTCTCTGCGGATGCCCGAAGTACGTCTGCATAATAATTTCTGACCTTGTTCTTACTGAAGAGTGACCCACTGCCTCTTTTCTCGTCCTGTAAGATGACAGATGACAGATCCAGACATGCCTCGAGTTTTGTGAGAGCCACTTTTCTTTCAAAGCTCCTCTGCTTTAAGAGGCTTTCCCAATTATGAGCTGCCTCAGATGGCCTCTCCACAGAGACTCTCGTGAAGGGCACACACGTTGGCCCCTATGCTGGCAATCTCAGATCTTGCTGTCAGCTAGGAAGTGTGGCCACCCTACCCGCTGCCAGCTGTATTAGTTGGAAGAACAGTGGATCCCTGATGACAAGATTTTGGGAGGTGGTGGTGGCAAAACAGTCTCAAGGAGTTCTTTCCAAAGTGGCCACAAAATACAGAAATATTTATTAGCCCCTACTTCAGGAAGAGTTGACATTCAAGAAGAGTTGAAAATATGTGAATAGGGATTATATCCCTATGTTGTTACTGTTCATTTGCTAAGTCATGTCTGACTCTTTGTGACCCAATGGACTGCAGCACAGTAAGCTCTTCTGTCCTGCACTATCTCCTGGAGTTTGCTCAAACTCATGTCAGTTGAGTCGGTGATGATACAGCTATTTCACAATATCACATTGTAAATGAAGTCTCCGTCTTAAAGCACTATTATTGTTTTCCTGAATTCTTTAAAGAGTAAGCTTTGAATTTCTTGGTAGTATTATTTGATACTTGATTTTATGCATTGATAGTATCATGTGACATAATTGGCAAAATTGGTATGAATGTATCCACTATGTAATTAATTACTTAAATTGAGTCAGTAGGAATCCAAACACACACACATTCATTTAACTTAGCCAGCTTACTGCATATGCTGGAGACACAAAAATGAACACATTCCTGCCCTTGACAAGTTCACAGTCACAATGGAGGAAGGAACAGGTACAGTCTAGAGACTGGTTCTCAAACTGAGCATGTGCGGGAATCACCTGGATGACTTGTTCAGACACCTCCCTCTTCACCCCCTCACTAGTTTTTGATTCAGTGGGGCCAGGAATTTGCATTTCTAAAAAAATTTCTTGATGCTGCTGCTACTCTTCTGGGACCACACTTTGAGAACCAGTGATCCAGTGTTACCAGCGTTGGGGGGCTCTGGAAGCTTTGAGAAGTTCCCAGCATGGCCAGAGGGAGAGGGGGCAGGGGGCAGGGAAAGTTTCACAGAGGCAGTGATGTTTTAAAGAAGAAAGAGAGAGGGGTTAGGATATGCCAAACACTGCTGTTGCTAAGTCACTTCAGTTGTATCCGCCTCTGTGAGACCCCATAGACAGCAGCCCATCAGGCTCCTCTGTCCCTAGGATTCTCCAGGCAAGAATACTAGAGTAGGTTGCTATTTCCTTCTCCCATTCCAAGCACATTTGGTTCTAAAGGATAAAAGTAGGAGAAAGTACATCACATATAATTTTTTTATTTTTTAATGTGAATAATTCCATTTGGCCGGGATGAAGTTTGAGTTTGAAGTAGCTGCAGGAGATGAAGCTGGAGAAATATGCAGGGCTCAGAGGGCTCTGTTAGAACATGGTCCTGTATGAGATCATGTAGCCATGAATCCCCAGAGCCAGACTCCAAGCTGGAAAGAAAGAATCCTGGTAGGAGAATCATCAGTTATCTTTCATTAAAAGAGGCTTCTTTCCAGGCCTGGACATGACTTTCCTGGTTTGGGGGAGAAATCCTTTTCATTTCTGTGAAATGACAAGTCTCACTGGAGGTGACATGGGAGTAGAAAGTGTGTGTTGTTTGCATATCTCTGGAACTGGTTGGGGCTTAAGTTTTTGCTGTTGTTCCCTGAAGTATGTCAGTACCTTAATAATTATTTGGTTGATTATGACTGGCTATTGGAAAACCCAAAGCTTCACCCACCTCTCAGGCAAGGGCTGAAACGCCTGGGAAGGAGAAAGTAGGGGAGAAGGGAAGCTGCGAGCACAGGTTCTGATGGAATATCCTCCATCTCTTTCTCTCTAGGGGAAGATGACGATGACGACGAATGTGGGGAGGAGAAGCTGCCCTCCTGTTTTGACTACGTGATGCACTTTCTGACTGTGTTCTGGAAGGTCCTCTTCGCCTTTGTCCCCCCGACAGAGTACTGGAACGGCTGGGCGTGTTTCATCGTCTCCATCCTCATGATCGGCATACTGACGGCTTTCATTGGAGACCTCGCTTCCCACTTCGGCTGCACCATCGGCCTGAAGGATTCCGTGACTGCGGTGGTGTTCGTCGCACTTGGGACCTCAGTGCCAGGTAGGGAATACATGCCTATGTGATTGCCTCAGACATGGAAGCCCTTTCACCTTCTTGACCTTTTTGTTTCTGTAGTTTCAAGGGCTGTGCTAACAAACCCGGCTGATGAAAGACAAAAGCCCAAAGCTATGCATGATGTCACTGCCAGAATATTGTCATGGCATTTCTCAAGGTTAGAAAGCTGGTCAGTGTCCTCATGCTGACAGGGTAGCATTCCCAGAGGGCCTGCCTGCCTGCCCAGAGAGAGCAGACTGATTTGATGGCTAGATTGATAGGTCAGCTTCCTATTACAATTAGAACTTTGAAAAACACAGCTGCAGAATCATCCTTAAGAACAAAATTTCTGTCTTCTATGTATTTAGTCAAGAAGCACTCACTATTTTGTTGGGTGGTTTACCCACTAAGTCATCTCCGACTCTTCCGAACACGTGGACTGTATGCTGCTAGGTTTCTTTGTCCATGGGATTCTCCAGGCAAGAGCGCTGGAGTGGGTTGCCATTTCCTTCTCCCGGGGATCTTCCCAAGCCAGGAATCAAACCCAGGTCTCCCGCATTGCAGGCAGATTCTTTACTGACTGAGCTATGAATATAAACATTTAAGACCTGATACAATATTCTCTTGACCCAAATATTAATGGGAGTAAATAAAAAATTAACATGAATCAGAACAAGGAAAAAGTCATCCTGTCCAAAGTTTGAGCAGACCAGCTGAACGTCCCTTCATGCATTCCTATAAGCTGAATTTTTCTTCCAATCTACAGCTATAGCTCATTATGTATACTCACTCTTCTAAGTAAGATAGCCTTCTCCTGAACATTACTTTGAGAGCAATAATTTTCAAACTTTGCTGGGCATCAAAATTACCTTAGAGCTTGTTTAAAAAATGCAAGTGCCTGAGAGCCATGGAATCGGAGGGTCTAAAGAAGGGCCCAAAATGTGTGTTAAGCTCACAGGTGATTCACAGGTATATATCAACACATCAGAGTTTATTATAACTCAGGTTCTGGACCCACTCGCCAGCACTGGTTGACATCTTGACGGAGTTCCAGCCTCAACTGAGAGTAACAAGACTTGTATCTCTATCGACAGAAAGTCAGTGACAAGAGTTGCAGTGGGCTTGGGAAAAGGCAGGACTAGCGGGGAGATATAGCTATTCCCTTCCCACTTTCAACACTTGCCAGAGCCTTGATAAAAATGCTGTGACTTCTACTAACACTTGACATAGCTGGCAACCTGACTTTTGGGTTTTGAGACTAAAAACAAGCGCAGTTGAACCATGATTTCTTGATCGAGATAATTAATTGTTCTTCTCAGGTATTTATTATCTCCGTGACTATGGATAGATTACTTCTCTGAGCCTCGGTTTTTTCATTTATGAACTAGGGATAACCATACTTAACTTGCGGAATGAGGGTAAGGACTGGGAAAATGCCTGTAAATTATACAGCTAGTAAAGCATCTGGGACATAGAAGGAATTCCATTAAAAAGCAGCGTTTGTGATTATCGTGTTGAATGGCTAAAGATGATCTGACGAGTATGAATCCAGACCCTTCAGCCTTGAGAAACAAGAAACGGATAAAGTGTCCAGATTTATACTGGTCAGCCACAGCGCTTGGTGTTACACAACTGATTGACTGTTTGAAGGTCTTGATCATGCTGGGCCCAGCATGGTTTGGGGGTCCAGCTGAGTTCGTGGAGGAGCCGAGCGATTACAAGCCCACCTTAGAGAGCAGGGCTCTGCAAAGAGTAGATTCCCCCTTAAGACCAGCTGTTTTCCAATAGATGTGTATTTGGTCTTTAATTTTTTCTAAAAATGACCAGAAATACAGCAAGCAAGAGGAAAACATGAAAATATTCTTCAGTTGCTTTGTTTCGAGAACATGTACACAAGCAGGGGAACTAAGCATTATGTTCAGCCCTAGCTCTTTCTCAGGTTACTATAGGAAAATGTCAGGGGATCTGCTTTCCTTAAGGCTTGGGTGCAAAGGCACTGTGCGAAATGGTGCCCAAGTCAGTGCACACTCTTGGCCGTGGGTTTAACCCTTGAGGAGAATATGTGAAAATTATGGTAATGAAGGCAAAATTAGATCTCATGACAGTTATTCAAAATTAGCCTGAATTTCTGATAAGTCAGCAATAGGGCCTACCAAATGCATTTCTGACTTTAAAAGGGATTGAAAAAAAAATGCTTTCCTACATGAAATCCTTGGGTCTGAAAATGTTTTGGAGTGTTTTTTTCTTCATTCATATCAATATCTCAAAGCTGGCTCCTTTTGCTATATATCAGTCTTCTAACATGGCTCTGTATCTCGTATTTGAATGAACCCTTTTGAACATTATTGAAGCCGTATGATTAAAATTTCTTGTGTGACATGGAATGTGGATTACAGTAAACTCTAGTGCTTGATGGCTCAGACAGTAAAGCATCTGCCTGCAATGCGGGAGACCTGGGTTCAATCCCTGGGTCAGGAAGATCCCCTGGAGAAGGAAATGGCACCCCACTCCAGTACTCTTGCCTGGAAAATACCATGGATGGAGGAGTGTGGTAGGCTCCAGTCCATGGGGTCACAAAGAATCAGACACAACTGAGCAACTTCACTCATTAGTGCTTGAAGTCATTTGTCCTGCCGCTTAAAAACCAGTGCAGAACCCAAGCAGGGGTATCAAGAGGTGAGACAGCCTGTGGGATGATACAGCAGAGTCATTAGTTGTCAAAATGGTTTCCCTGCATTACCATAAATTCTTCCCATTGGGAAGCAGATTTCTTTGCTCTGTTAATGGGAGAATTCCTATAACTTGCTGTAATATTAACTGTGCAGTGTACTCCCCAAACGATATATTCACAGGTAATCTCACATGATCATATCTATATAACAGACATTCCCTCCCCCCCACCTCAGAAAACTGTAAATTGTTCATTCAGCATCTTGTTCAATATTTCTGACTTCATCCTTCAGTCCTTATGATTCAGACCAGTGCTTGACTTCTTAGAGGGAAAAAGATGCTATTCTTCCCAAATGACAAAGCCCATTTACTATGGGCAAAAAACTGATTCTTTTTACTTACAGCCTACCATTTGTTGGTATTGGTCCTAGAGCACAGCTCTTTCTCTAGGCTGACATCTTACCAGTTTTCCTACAGTAGAAAGGCTCCTGGCTAGTGTTTGATAAGCTGCTGCCTCCTCTGATGGGAGACTGAGATTCTTAGATTGTGATGGCATTTGAGCATTGAAAAGCTTCACTACTAGTCCTCCCGACTCAGGGTAGAATTAAATATCTATGTATATCATTAATGGTATGTTCTTACCATGTTCAAAATCTTGGAAAAAAAGAGCTTATGACTTTGCAGATGAGACAGAGCTTCTTCATACCAACTGGTAGTGAGATTTTATTATTAACCTACCAGCAGAGAAGGACTCCTGACAACCCTCAGGTGTGCCTGTATAAGCTTAAAGAGCCAAACCTGTTCATAGAGGAAGAGTGTTTTCTCCTGACTCACCCTTCCACAGAGCTGCCTTTCTGGAGAAGAAGGGGGCTTCTAAAACAATATGTTCCCACCTCCTCATGTTGGAGTGAACAAGAGCTGGGTCTCCAGCCCTCTTCTTGGTCATGCCCAGCCTCTGGGCCATTGTCCCAGTCTCCAAGTCTTAATTACCATTGACACACCAGTGAGTAACAAGTGTGCATCCCCAGCTTCAACTTATCCCTGAGTTCTCAATTCGTATACCAACTGCTTTCCTATATCCATACTGGATGTGTCATTCACAGCTGAAAAGCACCATATACCAAATAGAACTGTTGATTTCTACTGCCCAGGTGCTTTATCTTTCACCCAAACCTATTCTTTCTAGATCTTGCCTTTCTCTGGAAAACAGTATCATCTTCCCAGGTGTTCCTGACTCCTTTGTCCTCATCCCGAGTGAATTTGTTCATAACTCCTGCAGATCTTTCCTCTACCATCTATATTGATCAGACCCACTTAGCTGTCTCTCCCATAGTCATGCTAGCCTAGGCAACGTAGACTAGCATGACTAGTGTTTTTCCTCACTCTAACCCCCTGAGTAGCCTCCTATCTGTCTCCATGCTTCTTCTAGAGATGGCTTTAAGATGTAAATCAGAGTGCATTTCTCCTTAAAATCTTCTCAGCCTTTCTCTTTCGCTAAGGACAAACTTCAAAAGCATCACTCTGGCTTACAAAGACCATATGATTTGGCCCCTGCCTGTCTGTCCTGTTTACCTCCTTGCCCACTGTTTTTCAGCTTTCCCTGGTGGCTCAGTTGGTAAAGAATCTACCTGCAATACAGGATACCCAGGTTAGTTCCCTGGATGGGGAAGATCCCCTGGAGAAGGAAGTGGCAACCCACTCCAATATTCTTGCCTGGAAAATCCCATGGACAGAGGAGCCCGGTAGGCCACAATCCATGGAGTCACAAAGAGTTGCACACGACTGAGCATAGTCTTTTTACTGTCCTTCATGCGCCAAGTTCTTTCTAGCTGTCTAAAATGCTCTTCCCCTTCATTTGCGCAAGGCTGGCTGTCTTCAGTTATGTCTCATCCTAACTATTACCTCTTCAAGAGACCTTCCCTGACCATGCCGTATGAAGTAGTCACCTAGTTTTCCTGTGTTATGTCACCTTCTTTGATATTGAGTGTTTATAACTTTCTGGATTTTTTTAGTCTGCTTTTGAGTATTATCTTTGGCCTACTCTCCCCACGGAAATGTTTCATAGGAGCAGAAACCTTGCTCTTTTTCTCTATTACATCCCTGGCTCCTAGAATGATTCCTAGTTAGCATATAAGTAATACAGTTGTGTGTGTGCATGTGTTTGTGTATGTGTGCTGTATATATAAATTAATGTACAATAATTTACACGAGTATGCATTGGTCTGTCTGATTGCTTTCTTCATAACACCTTGCTTGTAGAGACAGTTAAGAATTAAAGTTAGAATCAAGGGAGATGAATAACTGTCTCTATAGTGTAGCTTATTTTTGAAGAATAGGATATATCTGAGCAGGCTATTGTAGTAAGAAGGGGCTAAAGTAAATTTCAAAGCACTAAGTGTATCAGAATGGAAACAATTTTTTCTCGTTCATAATTGTGACTATGGTGGGAACTGTGAGGAGCAAGATATTATCTCTTCATTCTTTTCTGTCCTATAATTTCTGCTTCCAAGACCCAGAACTCAGGCCAAAACTGTTAGAAACTTTAGGTATATTTTGTGGAGTGCTAAACAGGCACTTTGCAGTAGACAGGCATAAGTTCATAACCATGTTATATCACATTGCTTCTCTGGAAATACAGGTTCAAAATACAAAAGGATAATGTGTAAGAAGGAACATTTGGAACCTAGCCTTTTTTGTACTAGGGACCATCTTTAATTGGCAATCTTTTAGCACACAGTAATTTTACTTGAGTAAAACTTGGGTATACTAAGACAAGCTTATACATCAGATTCCAAATATGAATCTTTTTCTTTCATCTCTGGCTCCTTTTAAATCAAGTCAAATAGAAGTAAGCATTCTTCTTTAATTACAGAGAAATCTCTGAGACGTTGATGAGTTGCGAGTAGTTCGACCTGAGTCCTGTCTTGGTCTTTCTTCATATATCTTGATTGGGCTTGTGCCCAAAGCTTGCCTACTGCTCACTTCATCTTCTCTTTACTGACTGTTTACTTTGGGGACCAGAACAGTTTAAAAATTGGGTATTCTAGGCCACTGGCCTTGTCTGACTTCTGTTTGCTTCCAGTATTATGATTATCCTTTGAGTTCTGTCAAGTAAGAATTATTTTACCCTAGAGATTTTAAGGCATGAAAGAGAAGGAAATAGACAATTTTGGAGGTTTTGCCCTATTTTCTACATGAAATCTTTTTTAAAAATAATCTTTATATCAGATCATCTATCATTTTTAAGTTACCACTTCCAGACTTTTAAATACCATAGGGTGTACATGATATAAAACTAGCTATACTAGCCATTCACTTTGCCCTCTGATTGCAGTGTTAGTAAATATGAACCACGGGGGTATAGAAACAAGAGCTTTTTTAAAAAAAGTCTGATTGGAGTATAGTTCCTTTACAGCGTTTTGTTAGCTTCTGCTGTGTGGTAAAGTGAATCAGTTACACACATACGTATTTGCTCTTTTTTTGACTTCTAGACTTCTACATTTTTTTAATTGAAGAAAAATTGCTTTACAATGTTGTGTTGGTTTCTGCCGTACAACAATGTGAATCAGTCATAATTATATATATACACATATCCCCTCCATCCTGAACTTCCCCCCAACCTTCTAGGTTATCACAAAGCAGGGTTGAGCTCCCTGAATCCTACAGCAAATTCCCACTGGCTATCTGTTCTACATACGGTGATGTATGTGTTTTAATACTACTCTCTCAGTTTGCCCCACCCTCTCCTTCCACAGCTATGTCAACACATCTGTTCTCTACATCTGTGTCTCTATTGCTGCACTACAAGGTTCATCAGTACCATTTTTCTAGATTCCATATATATGCATTAATATATGATATTAATTTTTCTATTTCTTACTTCACTCTGAATAACAGGCTCCAGGTTCATCCACCTCGCTACAGCTGACTCAAATTTGTTCCTCTTTGTGGCTGAGTAATATTCCATTGTATATGTGTACCATATCTATATCCACTCATCTGTCAGTGGGCATCTTGACTCTTTTTAAAGTTTCCTCCCCATTTAGGTGACCAGAGAGCATTGAATAGAGTTCCTTGTGCTATATACAGTAGGTTCTCATTATCTGTTTTTAGTGTATATATATCACTCCTAATCTCCCAATCCATCTCCCATCTTGGTAGCCATAAGTTTGTTCTCTACATCTCTGACTCTATTTCTGCTTTGCAGATAAGTTCATCTGTACAATTTTTCTAGATTCAACATATAATTAACACTAAATGATATTTGTTTTTCTCTTTCTGACTTACTTCTCTCTGAATGACAATTTCTAAGTCCATCCTCATTTCTGCAGATGGTACTACTTTGTTTCTTTTTATGGCCGAGTGGTATTCTACCCACACCTTCTCTATTTCTCTGATAAACATTTAAGTTGCTTCCATGTCCTAGCTATTGTAAATAGTGCTGCATATCAGCACCACAGTCATCAAGACAGTATGGTACTGGCACAAAGACAGAAATATAGATCAATGGGACAAAATAGAAAGCCCAGAGATAAATCCACACACATATGGACACCTTATCTTTGACAAATGAGGCAAGAATATACAATGGAGTAAAGACAATCTCTTTAACAAGTGGTGCTGGGAAAACCGGTCAACCACTTGTAAAAGAATGAAACTAGATCACTTTCTAACACCGCACACGAAAATAAACTCAAAATGGATTAAAGATCTAAATGTAAGACCAGAAACTATAAAACTCCTAGAGGAGAACATAGACAAAACACTCTCCGACATAAATCACAATAGGATCCTCTATGATCCACCTCCCAGAATTCTGGAAATAAAAGCAAAAATAAACAAATGGGACCTAATTAAAATTAAAAGCTTCTGCACAGCAAAGGAAAATATAAGCAAGGTGAAAAGACAGGCTTCTGAATGGGAGAAAATAATAGCAAATGAAACAACTGACAAACAACTAATCTCAAAAATATGCAAGCAACTTATGCAACTCAATTCCAGAAAAATAAACGACCCAGTCAAAAAATGGGCCAAAGAACTAAATAGACATTTCTCCAAAGAAGACATACAGATGGCTAACAAACACATGAAAAGATGCTCAACATCACTCATTATTAGAGAAATGCAAATCAAAACCACAATGAGGTACCACTTCACACCAGTCAGAATGTCTGCGATCCAAAAATCTGCAAGCAATAGATGCTAGAGAGGGTGTGGAGGAAAGGGAACCCTCCTACACTGTTTGTGGGAATGCAAACTAGTACAACCACTATGGAAAACAGTGTGGAGATTCCTTAAAAAATTGCAAATAGAACTGCCATATGACCCAGCAATCCCACTGCTGTGCATACACACCGAGGAAACCAGAATTGAAAGAGACACATGTACCCCAATGTTCATCGCAGCACTGTTTATAATAGCCAGGACATGGAAACAACCTAGATGTCCATCAGCAGACGAATGGATAAGACAGCTGGGGTACATATACACAATGGAGTATTACTCAGATGTTAAAAAGAATACATTTGAATCAGTTCTGATGAGATGGATGAAACTGGAGCCGATCATACAGAGTGAAGTAAGCCAGAAAGAAAAACACCAATACAGTATACTAACACATATATATGGAATTTAGAAAGATGGCAATGATGACCCTGTATGCAAGACAGCAAAAAAGACACAGATGTGTTTATGCAAGACAGCAAAAAAGACACAGAGGGAGAGGGAGAGGGTGGGATGATTTGGGAGAATGGCATTGAAACATATATACTAATCACATAAGAATCGAATCACCAGTCTATGTCCGATTCAGGATACAGCATGCTTGGGGCTGGTGCATGGGGATGACCCAGAGGGATGTTGTGGGGAGGGAGGCGGGAGGGGGATTCATGTTTGGGATCGCATGTACACCCGTGGTGGATTCATGTCAATGTATGGCAAAACCAATACAGTATTGTAAAGTAAAATAAAGTAAAAATAAAAATTTAATTTAAAAAAATAATAAAATCAGATTCATTAAAAAAAAAATAGTGCTGCATACATCCTTTCAAATTCTGATTTTTTTGATTCAGTTTTGGTTTTTTGATATTGAGCTGCATGAGTTGTTTGTATATTTTGGAAATTAGTTCTTTATCACTTGCTTCATTTATAAATATTTTCTACCATCCTGAGGGTTGCCTTTTCATTTTGTTCATGGCTTCCTTTGCTGTGAAAACAAAAAGGCTTTAAAAAAAAAACATTTTATTTTGTATTGAGGTATAGATGATTAATAGGAGAAGGCAATGGCACCCCACTCCAGTACTCTTGCCTGGAAAATCCCATGGATGGAGGAACCTGGTGGGCTGCAGTCCATGGGGTCGATAAGAGTCGGACACGACTGAGCAACTTCACTTTCACTTTTCCCTTTCATGCATTGGAGAAGGAAATGGCAACCCACTCCAGTATTCTTCCCTGGAGAATCCCAGGGACGGGGGAGCCTGGTGGGCTGCCGTCATTGGGGTCGCACAGAGTCGGACGTGACTGAAGCGACTTAGCAGCATAGATGATTAACAATGTTGTGATGGTTTCAGGTAAATAGCGAAGGGACTCAGCCATACATAAACATGTATCCATTCTCTCCCAAACTCCCCTCCTATCCTGGCTGCCACATAACATTGAGCGGAGTTCCATGTGCTATACAGTAAGTTCTTGTTGGTTATTCATTTTTAGTGTAGCAGTGTGTACACACTCATACCAGACTTCCTGACTATCTCTTCCTCCCAGGCAACCATAAGTTCATTCTCAGAGTCTCAAAATCTGTTTATATTTTGAAAGTAAGTTCATTTAAATCATTTCTTTTTAGATTCCACATATTAGGGATGCCATACAATATTTCTCCCTCTCTTTCTGACTTACTTCACTAAATATGACATTCTCTGGGTCCATCCATGTTGCTGTTAATGACTTTATCTCATTCTTTTTAGTGACTGGGTAATATTCCACTGTATATATGTACCATGTCTTCTTTATCCATTCCTCTGTCGATGGATATTTAGGTTGATTCTATGCCTTGTAATATGCCTTGGCTATTACAATGAATATTGTAATGAATATTGAATGAATATTGGGGTGCATGTATCTTTTCAGATACATGTATCTTTACAGCGTTTCTAGGTTATCACAAAGCAGGGTTGAGCTCCCTGAATCCTCCAGGACGGCAGGGTCACATGGTAGGTCTATTTTTATTTTTTAAGGAATTTCCATACTGTTCTCCATAGTGGCTGTACCAATTACATTACTACCAACATTGAAGGAGAGCTCCATTCTCTCCACACCCTCTCAAGCATTTATTGTTGGTGGATATTTTTTGGACAGCCATTCTGGCTGGTGTGAGGTGACATCTCATGGTAGTTTTGATTTCCATTTCTCTAATAATGAGTGATGTTGAACATCTTTTCATGTGCCTATTGGCTATCTGCATGTCTTCTTTAGAGAAATGTCTATTTAGGTCTTTTGCCCACTTTTTGAGTGGGTTGGTTTTTTTTCCTGCTGTTAAGCATCATGAGCTGTTCTGTAAATTTTGGAGACTAATCTCTTATCAGTCACATCATTTGTAAATATTTTCTCCCAGTCTGTGGGTTGTCTTTTTACTTATTGTCTCTTTTGCTATGTAAAAGTTTTGAGTTTAAGTAGGTCTCATTGTTTATGCTTCTTATTTCCATTACCTGCCAGTGAATCAAAAGAGATCTTGCTATGATTTATGTCAGAGAGTGTTCTGCCTGTATTTCCCTCTAAGTTTCATAGTATCTAGCCTTACATTTAGATCTTTAATTCATTTTGAGTTTACTTTTGTGTACAGTGTTAGGAAGCATTCTAATTTCATTCTTATAATACATGTGGCTGTCAAGTTTTCCCAGCACCACTCACTGAAAACATTGTCTTTTCTCTGTGGTATATTCTTGCCTCTGTTGTCACAGATTAGGGGGCCATAGGTGTGTGGGTTCATCTCTGGACATTCTATCCTGTTTCATTTATTTACATTTCTCCTTTTGTGTCAGTATCATACTGTTTTGATAACTGTAGCTTTGTGGTATAGTCTGAAGTCAGGGAGCCTGATTCCTCCAGCTCCAATTTTTCCCTCAAGATTGCTTTGGTTCTTTGGGGTCTTCCATTCATATTTTGTTCTAATTCTGTGAAAAATACCATGGGTAATTTGATAGGAATTGCTTTAAATCTGTAGATTGCCTTGTGCAATAGAATAATTTTCACAATATTGATTCTTTCAATCCAGTGACATGGTTTATGTTTCCATCTGTCTGAGTCATCTTTGTCTTCTTTCATCACTTTCTTATAGTTTTCCAAGTACACTTCTTTTACCTCCTTAGGTAGGTTTATTCCTAGGCATTTTATGCTTTTTAACACATGGAATATGGGATTGTCTCCTAAATTTCTCTTTTGATCTTTCATTGCTAGTGTTCAGGAATGCAAAAGGTTTCTGTGCCTTTATTATTTTTCCTGCAATTTAATCAGATTTGTTGATGAGCTCTAGTAGTTTTCTTGTGGCATCATTATAATTTTTTATGTATAATATGTCATATGGAAACAGTAACAGTTTTACTTCTTTTCTAGTTTGGATTCCTTTTATTTCTTTTTCCTATCTGATTGCTGTGGCTAGGACTTTCAAAACTATGTTGAATTATAGCGGCAAGAGTGGACATCTTTGTCTTGTTCCTGATCTTAGAGGAAATACTTTTAATTTTTCACCATTGAGAATGATGCTTGCTATGGATTTATCATATATGGCTTTTATTATATTAAGGTAGGTTCCCTCTGTGTCCACTTTATGGAGAGATTTTATCATATGCGAGTGTTGAATTTTGTCAGAAGCTTTTTATGTCTCTATTGAGATGAGCATATGGTTTTTAACTTTAATTTGTTAAATCACATTGATTGATTTGCATGTATTGAAAAATCTTTGCATCCCTGGGATAAATCCCACCCAATCATGGCTTATGATCCTTTTAACATTGTTGGATTCTGTTTATAGTATTTTGTTAAGGATTTTTGCATCTATGTTCATCAGTGATATGGGCCTGTAGTTTTCTTTTTTGTGTGATCTCTTTCTCTGCTCTTGGTACTGGGTTGATGATAACCTCATAGAATAGCCCTGGGAATGTTCCTTCCTCTTCAATTTGTTAGAAAAGTTTGAAAAGGATGGTTTTTTGTTCTTCTCTAAATGTTTGATAAAATTCACCTGTGAAGAGAGCTGGTCTCTCTTTGTTTTAGATGATTCAGTTGTTAGATGAGAAAATTAAGGCTTATAAAAAATGATTTGGCCACATTTCGGCCAAGTTTATATCAATGGTAAATTATGGAATCCATATTATCTCATAATACTTAAATCTGGTATTTAACCACTTTATCATTCCACCTGGGATTTAGTTGCAAAGTAAGCATAGCAGATATTCTTTCCCATATAGTTTATAATTTGGGGGATATTACACTTTTGCCTTAATTTTAGTATTTTCCATTTTTAAAATATGCAACAGTGGATTACATTCAAGCTCCTTGGTATCTGATACTACATTTTTCTCTGGCATAAAACACCTCATAGAGTCCATGCTTTTTCAGAATGTAGTAAAGACCTAATCCTCTATTCATAGATTCTTAGCATTTCCTACATGTAAATTTGAAAAAATTAGATGACTGGAAACTCTTAAGCATGTTCAGTTCTGACTCAGCTGGTAAAAAATAGCATGCCAAGATAATCTTCATCAGCATAGCCACGCGCTGCTAATTTAAGTGACCACAAGGGAGGCTGGGTCATTCTGACTCTAGCTAGAAGCTGCCTGTGATATGAGGTTGCCCAGGCACTGGGGTCCGTGGAGCCCAGGAAGGACATACTGGGGACAATCTCTCAAAAGTCAGGTTCTGCAAAGACCTACTGGCAACTCTGAAAACCAGCTTTCAGTGTTTAGCAGAAGTAGGAGCCCTGCGAGCAGAATTTCTAGAGGTTACTGTCCAAAACACCTATCCACGTACATACTCATTCTGTCCCAACCTAACCAAAAATAGGGGGTCAGAAGGCAACACAGTAGCATGGCACCCCACCCAAAAGAAAACTCTTCTCAGGGGAAATAGTACCCAGTCATTCTGAATTCCCCAGTCATCTGAGCTACCTTGGAGACAGCAGGAGCTTCAGTCTCTTCCTCTTTGTTCTACTTTAAACAGATTCCGTGTTCTTATTGCTGGGCTCACAGATTAACTGTTAATACTCTCAGTCCCAGAAAAGTTATGCAAAATCTTCTCTCAGTACCATCTGAGTGAACATGCACCAACAGAGTATAAAAGATCATGAACTTTAGATTTAGGTAACCCTGAGTTCAAACCCACCTACCCCCGCTTACTAGAAGCATATTAATTTCTCTCAGCCTTAGTTTCTTAAGCTGCATAAATGGGGACATGAAAATCTACCTTAGAGTTGAGGACTATATGAGAACACCTTTATAGTGCAGGATATTACATAGAGTTGACCTGATAAGAAAGTTAGATCTCTTTCCCCTTCTGCTTCAATGTGCTGGTACATGGGTTTAGGATTCCCACAGTGTTTTCAGCTCTTCTATATTGCAGCCATTGAAAAAAACAGAAAGCCAAGAAAATTCTTAGCCTATTTTCATTACTATCCTTTGTTAAGAATTCTGATGATATGGACATCCCCAAATGTATTCCTGTCTCCTGAGTGTCACTGACTCTCTGTGAGCTTTACCCTCCAAGCACTGGCATTTCAACTCAGCGCAAGTTGGAGAGACAGTGCCACAGCGCCAGTGTGTGTATGTATTAAATTGGATGGTTAACATTTCACATCAGCTTACATGGGAATGAAAACAGAATTACTTTACTCTGAGCCAAGATTTCCCAATGGCTCTGGTGACAGTTCTCCCAAGAGGACCCTAAAGGGCAGGTATATTTTGTTTTCAAATACTCTAATATGCAGTCAGTTTCTTGGCCACCAGCAAAGGTCAGGACTGTTGACAATGGGCCCTCTGATCTGTAGTCAGGCCAAGAGGCAAAGATACCCAGGGACATAGTGAGGGGAGCAGCCCTGGTCAGCCCTAGTCACTCAAATGTCTTTCCATGGAACCTTATCTGAACCTCACACCAATGAGAAGCTGCCTGGGAGTAAAACACTCTGTACTTTCCAGAGAACTTTCCCACGAATGAGTGATGTCATTAGAATTGAAGGGAGCCTACGAAAGCAAAATTTTACAAGGACAGAGCAAGACGGAGGAAGGCCAGACACCAGATTTCACAAGGCTTGTTCCATAAATGCCACAAGCACTGCCTATTATCCTAAATAAAAATAAACTATATGCAACAGGCCCAAAAGTGTTTTGTAAAAGCCAGTCTGGGAAAGACCCATTTCAAAATTTTATTTCCATCCTTTATCCCTTTCACTCAAAAGAAAAGCTTGTATTCAATCCTCTTAGTTTTTTCATTGGCCATTACAATCCTTCTGTTTTTCTCAAATGGTAGCACTGCATGGGCACCTGGCCCTGTACACCAGGCTAGGGAGAGACCAGGATGATAAAAAGGATGTCATCTAGCAGGAGGTGGTCCAGAGAGTAGGGGTCCTCAGCATGTGTCAGGCTTCACCTGAAGCTTTGCAGTCTTAAGATCAGGGTCCCAACCTCACATGAGCTGCCTTCACTGAGTTCTACAACAGTCACAGTGTAAGAGAAAGGAAGTTAAAAATATTTCATCCTACTCTTAACTGGGCCTTTTTATAAACTCTAGGTCAGCCAAATAAGAACACCTGGCAGGAATACCATACTATTGAGGGGCAGGTGTATATGTGTGTGTGTGTGTATTTCTATGTGTGTTTTGTGCCTAAAGACTTGGTGTTGTGGACATGCATTGTAGACAAATGTAAACTTTCTTTTTTCCAGCTCAAGTTGTATTCCAAAGAGAGCAAGCATCAAGTACAGGGAAGGCATATTAGGCATATTTGCTCCATGGGGGTTAGCAGAAGTGTGGGTCTCTACTGAATGACCAGTAAACAACGTGCAGGTGATGACTCTCATTTCTCCCTTTGCACATTTGAAAATAAGATAATGAAAATGACAGTTTTCAAGGGCCACTCTTTTATTTTTTTTTCTTTCAAATTTAGGCCCCAGACTGCATTTTCAAGCAACTTTATTGAGGGGTTATTCACATACCATAAAATTGGTTTGTGAAGTAAACAATTCACTGATTTATTTTTTCCTGGAAATTTACTATGTTGTGCAACCATTACCCTGATCCACTTTTAGAATGTTTCATTACCACAGTAAGATCCCTCATGCCCATATACAGGTAATCTCCATTTCTACCTCCAGCCCAAAATAACTTCTAATGTACATTCTGACTGCACAGATTTGTCTTAATATTTAACAAAGGCCAACTTTAGCATAACAATGTCATGGCTTCTCTATATGATAGTAATTATACTTGTTATACATAATGGTAGGGATGCACCATGGAGTCTATAGGATTTATGATTTTTGTTTTATTCGTTACACAATCTCTACAGACATGTTCAGTCTATGCATGTGAGATGTTTTTGGTCTTCATTGCTTTGTGCATATATGAATCTGTGTGCCTTTTAAAATAACTCATAACCCTTCTGCCAGCAGTAACCTTGACCTATATGTTAGGGATTTCTGGGAGAAAATATCACACAGTGGTACTCAGAATTAGCACCATGAACCTTGAGGTGGTTGTTGTTCAGTCGCTAAGTTGTGTCCAACTCTTTACAACCCCATGGACAGGTTTCCCTGTCCTTCACTGTCTCCTGGAGTTTGCTTAAACGCCTGTTCATTGAGTCAGTGATGCCATCCAACATCTCATCCTCTGTCGCCCTATTCTCTTCCTGCCCTCAATCTTTCCCAGCTTCAGGGTCCTTTCTGATGAGCCAGCTTTTCACATCAGGTGGCCAAAGTGTTGGAACTTCAGCATCAGTCCTTCCAATGAATATTCAGGGTTGATTTCCTTTAGGATTGACTGGTTTGATCTCCTTGCAATCCAAGGGACTCTCCTGAGGCTTCTCTAGCACTGCAGTTCAAAAGGATTAATTCTTCAGCACTCAGCCTTCTTTATGATCCAACTCTCACATCTGTGCATGACTACTGGAAAAACCATAGTTTTGACTATGCTGACCTTTGTTGGCAAAGTGATGTCTCTGCTTTTTAATACATTGACCAGATTTGTCATAGCTTTTCTTCCAAGAAGCAAGTGTCTTAATTTCATGGTTGCTGACATCATATGCAGTGATTTTGAAGCCCAAGAAAATAAACTCTGCCACTGTTTCTGTTTTTCTCCATTTATTGCGATGAAGCGATGGGACTGGATGTCATGATCTTAGTTTTTTGAATGTTGAGTTTTAAGCCAGCTTTTTCACTCTCCTCTTTTAAAAGGCTCTTTGGTTGCTCTTCGCTTTCTGCCACTTAGGGGTGGTATCATCTGCATATCTGAGGCTGTTGATGTTTCTCCCAGCAATCTTGATTCCAGCTTGTGAGTCATCCAGTCCGGCATTTCCCATAGCAATGCACTCTGCATATAAGTTAAATAAGCAGAGTAAAATATACTGTCTTGACGTACTCCTTTCCAAATTTTGAACTAGTCTGCTGTTCATGTCCAGTTCTAACTGTCGCTTCTTGACCTGCCTATGGGTTTCTCAGGTGGTCTAGTATTCCCATTGCTTTAAGAATTTTCCACAGTTTGTTGTGATCCACCCAGTTAAAGTTTAGCATAGTCAATGAAGCAGAAGTAAATGTTTTTCTGGAATTCTTTTTGCGCTTTATCTACAATCCAGCAGATGTTGGCAATTTTATATCTGGTTCCTCTGCCTTTTCTAAATCTAGCTTGTACATCTGGAATTTCTTAGTTCATGTACTGTTGAAGCCTAGCTAGAA
The DNA here is from genome assembly GCF_042477335.2 of Ovis canadensis. Lineage (NCBI taxonomy): Eukaryota > Metazoa > Chordata > Mammalia > Artiodactyla > Bovidae > Ovis > Ovis canadensis. Next base: position 84,241,297 of record NC_091247.1, read on the forward strand.
GGATTTTGAGTATTACCTTGCTAGCATTGTACAATTACTGCAGTTGTACAGTAGTTTGAACATTCTTAGGTGTTGCCCTTCTTTGCACTTCATTTAATAATAAAAAATAAAAAGTCCTTCAGTTAGTTGATCATAACACAGTACTAAGGAGGCAAACTTCAGCTCTTAGTCTCATCCATGGTCCCAGTGTGTCACCTTGTAGGCCCCTTGAATCAGTTCAAATCCACGGAAACCATCAGGAACAGAGACCAAGGTCTGTAGAACAGAGGCATGTGCCAGGACCTCCCTGCACAAAGAATGACATGTTTTTATTAAAATGTTGTTACTGAACTTAAAGAACTGTGGGTTATAAAAAAGCATCATTTAATTGCCATGTCATGGGTACCGCATGAGCAGCAAAATGAATTTAAGACCCATTGGTATTTTTAGAAAAGGCAGATGAAATGCTAACTCAATTTACAAGGCAGATCTTCCATGTGACTATAGAAGAATTTTAGTATCTGTTGGGAATAGGGCATATTCTGGCTATGAAATCATGCTGCTCGGCATTTATGCATGATGCCAGCTGGAATGCCATCAAGGCTCCTTAGCACACAGACCTCACATCCTGCCTCTTCCCAGGAAGGAAACATAAGTTATGTATGACTGTTTATACTCTGCTTTATTCCAGAAAAGGATTTAAATCTATACAGCACTTTATATGGTTCAGCCACATTTTCTGACACATCATCCAGAAATGCTGATCTCATTGGTGTCCATATTTGATAACCTTTGTTTAACTCGGTACCTATAAATCCAGTGTTTTGTGCACAGGGAGAAAAGAGCTTATTTTGGTTCAGTTATTTTCAGGCAGGAAATTATGTGGTATTTTCTGCCCCCCTCTCCCCTCCTCTGCCCTCTGAAGCCCAGGGGGCTCTTTGGCATGGTCCTCCATAAATTTCAAGCTATTATTAGGTTATCTCTGTTGAAGAAAAAACATGTGAGTTGAGATAACAAGCAGGGCTTGCTGTCATTCCAAACTAAAATGATCCCCGCTGGGGTCCACAAATGGGCCCAGCAGAGAACTAATTATACCTTTTCATTCCTGAGTTACAGTTGCAAAAGAAAAATCACTGTAAATGTGCACAAAGATTGTGAAAATGCCATTCTCTGAAGGATTCTGGGCTTGGTGATGCTTCAGAGGGTTGACATATGGCAAACCAGAGCCCTGAAACTAACCCACTTGTCAAACGAGAGAGGCCAGTGGCTTAGAGGAGGTCGGGACTCAGTCTGAAGTTGCATTAGAAGTGGTTCCAGGTGCTGCCTGCCCTTACATTCAAGCTTTTGGAGTTTCCACATTTCAGGAGAAAGGGGACAAACCACACACGAGAACCTGACGTTAATAACTTCTGCTGTACTAGATATTCTTGTCCTGACAGTAAGAGTTAAGTTCAATTCAGTTGCTCAGTCGTGTCCGACTCTTTGCGACCCCATAGACTGCAGCACGCCAGGCTTCCCTGTCCATCACCAACTCCCAGAGTTTGCTCAAACTCATGTCTATCGAGTCAGTGATACCATCCAACCATCTCATCCTCTGTTGTCCCCTTCTCCTCCTACCTTCAGTCTTTCCCAGCATCAGGGTCTTTTCCAATGAGTCAGCTCTTTGCATCAGGTGGCCAAAGTATTGGAGCTTCAGCTTCAGCATCACTTCTTCCAATGAATATTCAGGACTGATTTCCTTTAGGATTGACTGGTTTGATCTCCAGTAAGAATTAGGGGACCAATATGATCAGATCTTCAGGTTAAAAGGATGACTGATTACACTGGAAAACAGACTACAGACTGGCAGGAGAGGAAGACTACTTGAAGAGAAGCTACAGGGCATAGCAGTAATGCCCCCAGGATTCAGACCCAGTTATACCCCATTAGAGCTGTTCTAGCAAAAAGTACTGTGGCTTCCATTGCTTGGCAGCAATACTGTGGCTCAGATGTTTTAAGAATTAAAGCGAAGTGATATGATGTAGTGGCAAGACATAAGCTTCAGAGCCTCTGTCTTTGTTTGCATTCATTTATACTACAAATATTTAGTGAACATACTCTAAGTGCTAAGACCTGTTCTACTTGGGGTCAGAGGGATTAATAAAAGACAGATGTTGAATCCCATGACATCAGATACTTAAAAACATGATAATATTCAGATAGCAATGAGGATGAACATTGTTAAGAAAATAAAGCAGGATCATGGAATTGTAGGGGGATGGTATTTTAATAAGGTCGTATATCTCCTGGTACCACTGATAGTTGGCAAGTCACCCAATCTTTAAGCCTGTGGTTCTCCCTTTGCCGACTTACCCAGACAGTTCTAATCTTAGAAACTGTGAAAAAGTATTGCTTTTCCTTGGACCCCACTTCAAATAATGCCTAGTATTCTCATGTCACCCCCAGTCTATCTGCTCTTTCCAGATAAGACCCCAGTACCCTGGATGTTTCTTCCCAACACCTTTCTCCCCTCATCCCAAATATTCTGGGTTAGTTATTATTGCCAACCAGAGTTCTTGGCCTCCTTAATCAACAGAAATTGATCAGAGGCCAGACAGGAAATTCAGGCAAGGCTTTACTGGGGTACCTGCTGCAGCAGGGGGCAGCGAGAACAAACAACAGGTTCCCTTGCTTACTCACTGAAGTTAGAGTGAGCTGGTTCCTTATATGGGACGAGGGTAGTGGCGTGTCCAGAAGTTGGGTCAGGCAGGTGACTTGGGTGGTGTTGTATGCAGGGGCCGGGGGCCATGTATATTCCCTGTTTTTGCTCCAGGCCTATCAGAAGCAGCATTTGGGCTTTTTTATCTTTTTGTATCTTATCCATACTTTTCCTTAACTGTACATGCATATAATTATTTTTGGCCCCTTATAGTTTCTTTTAGCTTGTTACTTGAGATGTTTGTCCAGGTGTAAGCACTGCAGCAAAGGTCTCAGGTCCCAGCCTGTGTTACTATGACTGGAAGTGAAGTAAAAGTCGGTTGGTCATGTCCTGCTCTTTGCGACCCCATGGACTGTACAGACCATGGAATTCTCCAGGCCAGAATACTTAGAGTGGGTGGTCATTCTCTTATCCTGGGCATCTTCCCAACCTGGGGATCGAACCCATGTCTCTCACATTGCAGGTAGATTCTTTACCAGCTGAGTCACAAGGGAAGCCTTGAATATTTGAGGGAATACTTGAATATTATGACTGGAATATTCAATAAATGATCCACACCAAGGTATCAATGATTAATGATTTCATGAAAGCAGAGCATTTCACTGAATACAAAACAGTAATACATTTGAATAGCTTCATTGTTCAGAAGGTACATTTGTGTAATTATCTCTTTGATATCCCAGCAGCCTTGGAAGTTGGGTAGTCTCATTATGTGAGGTTTCCACATGGGGTAAAATGTCACAGGAACAGGATTTGATCAAGGATCCTAGGAACAAAACGGCAGCATGAAGACCTGGGCACAGGCATCACAGAATGTGGGTTCTAAGCCCGCCTTCTGCGTTCACAGCTCATCCACCCTAGAGAACTTCAGTTTCCTCCCCTGAAAAAAATAGTGGGGCTGGTGGCACTCCTCCCAGCCACCTCCCACCTCTGAATTGTTGGGAAGAACAAGTAGTATAACATCTGTGGAAGTGCTTTAAAAATTGTAAGATGTTGTACACCTAAGAGCTATTTATCAAAAGACATTTATTAAGTACTAAGCTGTGTTGGTGCCTGAGAGAGACAAGGACAAAACGTGACATAAGAGCTCAGCCTCATCACATATTCCTAACAGCTTAGAGAGAGCCCTACCCCTTATTCCCTGGTCTTCACATTACAAATGACATTTCTAGTAAGAACCCAGGTACAAATGATGAAAAACCTGGGCCGACAACTCTTCCTAGACATCTCAAGGGTACAAATCTCTTGCCAAGCTTGAAAAAAGTATTTGTCAGGTCCAGTGAATATGCAAAGCAACTCTGTGGGTTGAAGTCAATAAAATCAACTGTTAGTAAATAAAATATGTTGCTGTGACAGAAGATACAAAATTAAAAGAGGATTTTGGCCTTGCTCTACCATCCTTCATTGCTTGACAGGAGGCATTGGAAGGAAACCAATACAGACATCTCTCTTCGGAGCTGGCCCTGGGACTACTTTTATAGTGGGTGAAATTTGTTTTGTAGAATTCTTGTTTCACTATATGGGCTGTCCTGAGCACTTTCTTGTCTCTGGGCCCTAGGTCAGCCCCTGATAGGCAGGAAATATCCTTTTCATCTCTTCCATATCCCTTCCTCACCCTTTACATGTATCTGATTTGCATATAATATGTGCGATGCCTTCCATCTAAGGATTTGAGTACCATATCCATGACTACTGAAAGAACCAGAAAAAAAATCAACCATCTATCCCTTCCCAGATAGACTCCATTGTTTAGATGAGACTATGTTTTAATGTATATTTAAGAGCCTTTTAATAACACAAGTACTAAATACATTCTTTGTAAATATAATATGAAATATTAATAAGCAAAGAATGCAAAAAAAGTATAATCCCAACATTCATTTGCATTCTTGTATCTATCTTTCAAGTTTTAGTACATCACATTTATTTTTCATTTGTCATTTTAGAGTATTCAGCCAAAGAATCTGAATTTAGATTTTTATACACAGAAAGATCATTTTATTGTACATACTGTTCCCCTCTTGAAGGGGTCAAGGGCGTATGTGGTAAGAGTGGGGCCAAAGATCATGTTGACAGGTTTCTTTATTCCTTCTCAGTTAAACAGCTGTATTGAATGAAATTGATCTCACAGTCATCAGAAACTTCCTTTCAGGGCCATGTTAGTTTTTCCCTTTATATCACACAATGGGGTGTATGTTTACCAAATTTGAAAGGACAGTAAGCAAATGGTAGAAGACATAAATCATTCATAACTGTACCACCTAGAGATAAACGCTGTTAACACTGAAATGAGTATTTATACATATGTTAATTGTACACACTGAACTTTACATTGTTTTGCTTTTTCTCATGACAATTATTTTATGAAATTTATTTTTTATTGAGTACCTCAAAAGCTATATAAGCATAACTGATATATTTAATTGAAATATTATGTGCTAAATGTGATAGAAGGTGTCTAGAGCTGGTTTCAAACTTCATCTCTTGGTCTCCATATGGCCAATGATTAGGACAAACATCTCTTCACAAATATTTGACAGGGTGCTGTTGACAAGGTATTGTGTCATGAGTTATAGTATCTATTGATTAAATGACCATGCTTCATGCCGTTTTACACAGTAATCCTTCTTTGAATCAGTCATTTGTTAAAAATAAACCGTGTGCCAGATATTATACCAAGTACTGGACATATGGAAAGTAAAAGCAGCCTCTACTCCAATAAGCTTGCAGTTCTGTGACATAAATAAAGGTGTACCACATAGTAGGAAATGACACAGAATAGGATGTATGTTTCAGAGGTTCAGAAAAGGGATTTATTGCTTCCGTTGTGTGTCTAGGAAGGTCTATGGAGAGCTAGACTTTGACTTAGGTCCTAAAGGATGAGTAGAACTTGGACATATGATACTGTATATGAGAAAGTGAATGGAATATAAATTATTGAAACAGAGAGAGTGGAATAAAAGGGACCCCTGAATAGTTTGGTGTGTTCCGAGGAAACCAGAGTTGAAAGAGACACGTATACCCCAGTGTTCATCGCAGCACTGTTTATAATAGCCAGGACATGAAAGCAACCTAGATGTCCATCAGCAGACCAATGGATAATAAAGCTGTGGTTCATATACACGATGGGATATTACTCCGCCATTAAAAATAATACATTTGAATCAGTTCTAATGAGGTGGATGAAACTGGAGCCGATTATAGAATGAAGTAAGCCAAAAAGAAAAACACCAATACAGTATACTAACACATATATATGGAATTCAGAAAGATGGTAATGATGACCCTGTATGCGAGACAGCAAAAGAGACACAGATGTATAGAACAGTCTTTTGGACTCTGTGGGAGAGGGTGAGGGTGGGATGATTTGGGAGAATGGCATTGAAACATGTATAATATCATATAAGAAACAAATCGGCAGTCCAGGTTTGATGCATGATACAGGATGCTTGGGGCTGGTGCACTGGGATGACCCAGAGGGATGGTATGGGGAGGGAGGTGGAAGGGGGGTTCAGGATTGGGAACTCATGTACACCCGTGGCGGATTCATGTTGATGTATGGCAAAACCAATACAATATTGTAAAGTAAACAAACAAAAAGAAAGTTTGGTGTGTTTAGAACAAGAGAGTTCGTGGAAGACAATATTAAGAAAACAAATGTGTATAGGTATGTTTCATTTTTTTTTAGTAATGAATGTTTCATTTTTTTGTAATCTTATTTCATTTTCTTTTATTTTTTTTATTTTTTTAAAATTTATTAATTTTTTAATTTTAAAATCTTTAATTCTTACATGCGTTCCCAATCTTATTCAATTATGTTACCCAATTATTTTCTCTTTTATTTAAGTAGAACTGAGTTGCAATATTATATTAATTTCAGGTTTACAGCATAGTGATTGAGTATTTTTACAGATTATATTTTATTATTATAAGATATTGGCTATATTTCTATGCTATATATTTTTGTTGCTCATTATTTTATACATAGTAGATACATCTTAATACTATATCCCTAATTTGTCTCTTCCTCTCCCCAGTGGTAATGACTGGTTTGTTTTCTGTATCTGTGCATCTGGTTTTGTTTTGCATACATACTTACATGTGTTATTTTTTAGATTCCATGTATAAGTGATATCATACAGTATTTATCTTTTTCTGACTTATTTCACTAAGTGTAATATTCTCTAGATTTATCCATGTTGCTGCACTTGGCTGAATTTCATTCTTTTTCATGGCTAATATTCCATTGCATGTGTGTGTACATACATTACATTTTCTTAATCCAGTCATCTGTTGATGGATACTGGGTTAGTTCCATGTCTTAGCTACTGTAAATAGTGCTACTATGAACATTGGGATTCATGTATCTTTTTTAATTAGTTTTGATTTCTTCAGATGAACAGTGTTCTGCCTATTTTCTCTTCTAGAAGTTTTATGGTTTCAGGTCTAGAAGAGAAAATTGGCAGAACACTTTTTGATGTAAATCATAGCAACTTTTTTTTTTTGATCTGTCTTTGTATACCCGTTTGAATTTATTTTTGCATATGGTATAAGGAAATATTCTAATCTCCTTTGACATGTAAGTGTCCAGTTATTTCAGTGTCACTTGTTGAAGAGACCTTTTGCATTGTATATATTCTTACCTCCTTTTTCATAGATTAATTGGCCAGAATTAACCATAGGTGCATGGGTTTATTTCTGGGCTGTCTGTGCTATTGATCTATGTGTATGTTTTGGTGCCTGTACCATGCTGTTTTGATTACTTTGGCTTTGTAATATGGTATGAGTCCTGAAGCATGATACCTATAGCTTTGTTCTTTTTTCTCAAGATTGTCTTGGCAATTCAGGGGCTTTAGTGGAACCATGTGAATTTGAGGATTATTTGTCCTAGTTCTGTGAAAAATGTCATAGATATTTTGATAACAGATTACATTAAATCTGTAGATTGCTTTGAGTATGGCCATTTAAAAAAATATTCTTACAATCCAAGAATACAGGGTATCTTTCCATTTCTCTGTATCATCTTCAGTTTCCTTCATCAGTGTTTTATAGTTTTCAGAGCATAGGTCTTTCACCTCTTTGGTGAAGTTTATCCTAGACATTTTATTATTTTTGATGCAATTTTAAACAGGATTTTTTTTTTTTTACTTTCTCTTTCTGATAGTTCATTATTAGTGTACAGAAAAGCAACAGATATCTATATGTTAATCTTGAATCCTGCAACTTTGCTGAATTCATTTACTAAACCTAATGGGTTTGGAGTAGAGAGTTTAGCATTTTCTGTATAAAAAATCATGTCATTTGCAAATAGTTATAGTTTTATTTCTTTCCTTCCAATTTGGATGCTTCTTGTTTCTTTTTGTCTCATTGCTGTGGCTAGGACTTTGCATACTGTGTTAAATAGATGTGATGAGAGTGGGCATCCTTGTCTTTTTCCTGAATTTAAGGATAGGCTTTCAGGTTTTCATTGATGAGTATGATGCTAGGTGTGTGTCTGTCATAAATGAGAATGTTGAGAAAGTGAAGTGAAAACATCAGTTGTGCCATCATGTCCAACTCTGTGGGACCCCATGGAAATAAGGAAAGTTGCCTTATTGTTCAGGGTGGAAACCATGAAATTCAGGTTGTTGCCGCAGGCTTAGTGGGGAAAAAGTGCTATCTGGTTACAGGGATGTGGAGGCAGGGCTCTGTCCAAAGGCTGCACAGGAAGGGGACATACCACCTCGCCCCTACAAGAAAGTAGAGAAAGTCTTAGTTCATCCCCCAGCCCTGCAGGAGAGGGACACACACTTTTGGAGACAGAGATGAAGGACAGAGTTCCTCCTGCAGACCCCCAGCTGCAGTGCCCACTAGGGGAGGGGTGGCTGCAGAGGGTTTTCTAGGTGTTCAGTGTCCAACTCTTTTGCCACCCCATGGGCTGCAGCCCACCAGGCTCCTCTGTCCATGCAATTCTCCAGGCAAGAATACTAGGTAGTGATAGTGGGTAGTGATTCCCTTCTCCAGGGAACCTTCCTGACCCAGGGACTGAACCTGGGTCTTCTGCCTTGCAGATTCTTTACCATCTGAGCCACCAGGGAAGCCCTAGGATGTTGAGAAATCTTCTCTATACCAACTTTGATTAGAGTTTTGTCATCATAAATGGGTGTTATATTCTGTCAAATGGGTTTTTGGCATCTATTGAGATAATCATATGATTCTTATCCTTCTTTTTGTTAATGTGGTATGTCACATTGATTGATTTGCTAATGGCGAACCATCCTTATTTCACTAGAATAAATCCAACTTGATCATGATGTATCATTCTGTTTATGTATTGTTGGATTCAGGTTACTAACATTTTGTTTATTTTTGCATATATGTATTCATCAAAGATATTGGCCTGTAATTTTCTTTTTTGTACTGTCTTTGTTTGATGTTGATATCAGGGTAGTGGTGGCCTTATAGAATAGATTTAGAAGTGTTTTTCCCTCTTCAATTTTTTGGAATAGTTTGAGAAGAATTATTTCTTTTTTTATATGTTTAGTAGAATTCTCCAGTGAAGCCATCTGGTATTGGACTTTTGTTTCCTAGAAGTTTTGTTAATTAAAGATTCAGTTTCACTACTAGCGATCAGTTCAAATTGTGTGTTCCTCCTTGATACGATCTTGGCAAGTTGTCTCTGTCTAGAAATTTGTCCATTTCTTCTAGGTTGTTCAGTTTATTGGCATCTAACTTTTCATACTATTCCCTTATGTTTTGTATCTCTGTGGTATCAGTTTTTAAAAAATTTTTATTGGCATATAGTTGATTTACAATGTTATGTTAGTTTCAGATGTTCAGCAAAGTGAATCAGCTGTACATACATGCATGCTGCTGCTGCTAAGTCGCTTCAGTCGTGTCTGACTTTGTGCAACCCCATGGACCGCAGCCCACCAGGCTCCTCCGACCATGGGATTTTCCAGGCAAGAGTACTGGAGTGGGGTGCCATTGCATACCCATTTATCACTGCATATAACTTTTTCTGTCCCCTCACTTTCAGTCTGTGTGTCTGTAGCCCTGAAGGAAGTCTCTTTTGTATATCTCATCAGCCACTCTATGTCTTTTGATTGGAGAATTTATCCATTAACTTTTAAAGTAATCATTTATAGGTATGTATTAACTACCATTTTAATAGTTGTTTTCTGGTTGCTTTTATAGTTATTCTCTGTTCTTTTGTTTTCTTGTGGTTGACTTTTTTATTGTTTTTGTGTTCCTTTCTTTTTGGTTTTTGGTATATCTATTGTAGGTTTTTGACTTGTGGTTATATGTGGTTCATATATCTTGACCTGTAATTACATTTACTTGTTTTAAATGTATAGTCATTTAAGTCCAAATACATTCCAAGAGAGATACATTTTCTACTTCCCTCCTCCCATATTTTGTTTTTATTATCATAGTTTACATCTTTATGCTTATCACTTAACTGTTTATTGTAGTTATAGTTACTGCTAGAATTTTTTGCCTTTTAATCTAGGTACTGATTTATTTAAGTGGTTGATCCTCAGTTCAGTTCAGTTCAGTCGCTCAGTCATGTCCGACTCTGCGACCCCATGAATCGCAGCACTCCAGGCCTCCCTGTCCATCACCAACTCCCGGAGTTCACTCAGACTCACGTCCATCGAGTCCATAATGCCATCCAGCCATCTCATCCTTTGTCGTCCCCTTCTCCTCCTGCCCCCAATCCCTCCCAGCATCACAGTCTTTTCCAATGAGTCAACTCTTTGTATGAGGTGGCCAAAGTATTGGAGTTTCAGCTTTAGCATCATTCCTTCCAAAGAACACCCAGGGCTGATCTCCTTCAGAATGGACTGGTTGGATCTCCTTGCCGTCCAAGGGACTCTCAAGAGTCTTCTCCAACACCACAGTTCAAAAGCATCAATTCTTTGGCGCTCAGCCTTCTTCACAGTCCAACTCTCACATCCATACCTGACCACAGGATAAACCATAGCCTTGACTAGACGGACCTACCTTAGTCGGCAAAGTAATGTCTCTGCTTTTGAATATGCTATCTAGGTTGATCGTAGCTTTCCTTCCAAGGAGTAAGCCTCTTTTAATTTCATGGCTGCAATCACCATCTGCAGTGATTTTGGAGCCCCCCAAAATAAAGTCTGACACTGTTTCCACTGTTTCCCCATCTATTTCCCATGAAGTGATGGGACTGGATGCCATGATCTTCATTTTCTGAATGTTGAGCTCTAAGCCAACTTTTTCACTCTCCTCTTTCACTTTCATCAAGAGGCTTTTTAGTTCCTCTTTACTTTCTGCCATAAGGGCGGTATCATCTGTATATCTGAGGTTACTGATATTTCTCCCAGCAATCTTGATTCCAGCTTGTGTTTCTTCCAGTCCGGCGTTTATCTTACTATATATTTGCCTTGCCTAGTGGGATTTTCCCTTTCCTGTAGATTCTTTCTTCTTTTCTATTTAGAGAAGATCCTTCAGCATTTCTTTTATGGTATGTTTAGTATTGATGAGTTATCTTAGTTGTCGCTTGTCTGAGAAGTTCTTTATCTCTCCTTCTAGTCTAAATTATAATCTTGCTGGATAGAATATTCTAGGTTGCAGGTTTTATCCTTTCAGCATTTTGAATATATCATGCCACTCTCTTCTGGCCTGCAAAATTTCTGTAGACCAATCAGCTGGTAGCCTTATGGGGAATTCCCTTGTATATGACTCTTTTGCTATCTTTAGAATTCTCTAACTTTTGCCATTTGAATTACAATATGTCTTAGTGTGAAGCAGTTTGGAATCTCCTGTGCATTCTGTACCTGTATCTGATTTCTTCAGGTTTGGGAGGTTTTCAGCCATAATTTCCTCAAATACATTTTCAATCCCCTTCTCTCTTCTTCTGGAATTCATATAATGAAAAATGTCAGAACCCTTACTATTATGCCAGATATCTAATTGCTTTCATTTTTAAAACATTTGCATTCTTTTATCCTGATTGTGTGATTTCCATAATTCTATCTTTCAGGTCACTTGCGTATTCTTCTGTATCACTTAGTGTGTTATTCATGTTTCTGGTTTATTTATTTAGCTATTATTCATTTCTGAATGGGTCTCATTTATATTTGCTAGTTCCTTGCTACAGTAGTGTTTCAATCAGTTATTTTCCTTAACTCAGTTGACAGTTTTTGACGTAGCTATGTCTAGTTCAATTTATTACCAGTGTTTTGCATTCTTTAGTTGATAACTTGTTTATTTCTTTTATTATTTTTTTCAGAGGTTTTCTCTTGCTCTTTGCATTTGGAGTAGTTCCACCCTTCACTTTGCTTAACTTTCTCTGCCTCTGTGAATTTAGGTTAAACAGTTATTGTAGCCTTGAAGTGGTGGTCTTTGTGGGAGGATCCCTATACGGACTGGGGCTTCCCTGGAAGCTCAGACGGTAAAGCATCCGCCTGCAATGCAGGAGACCTGGGTTCGATCCCTGGGTCAGGAAGATCCCCTGGAGAAGGAAATGGCAAGCCACTCCAGTATTCTTGCCTGGTGAATCCATGGACAGAGGAGCCTGGTAGGCTATAGTCATGTACCTAATGCCTTTGGTGGGAGGACTGGATTTTCTGTATATGCTTGTCTCATGTTTCCTCAGGGTGTGTGGGCAGCTATCACCTTGGTAGGTAGTAAGGCTGGAGATGGGGTGGAGGGCTACAGCTGATGTCAGATGTGAAGCAGGACTTCCTGTCTGCTCAGTGGCCATCACTGCCTGGTGAGGGTCAGTGTCAGGGTCAAGTCTGGCAATCAAGTTGCTAGAGAAGAAGCCCTGAGGGTCAAGCTCAAGCTGACTCCTTTCCCTTTAAGTATCTGTACCAGGACCATTGCCCCAGAGAGCTGTGCTGAAGCATGTGGGGCTTGTACGTAGACAGAGGTCCGATGCACAGCCTGTGTAGGCATCTGCTGCTACACTCAGATGCAGCCTTGGGTATGAATCCCCCTTTGTTTCCCACAGCTGCCTCCTGCCTCCACCACCCCCAGCCCTGTTGTAGAGCTACTCTTGTAGTCTGGCAAGGACCCGTGTGGACTCAGCATGTATTGGTAGGTTGGTTGTGGTAGAGGGGCAGCTCTCGCTCATCTGGGTGGTTCCTGGTGTGCTGCTGCTGCCCACCTGGGGCTCCTCCTCAGAACGGGTCACCTTTGTGACCATGGTCTGGTCTTCCCCCTCTTCCTGGCTGCCCCAGATCCAGTACTGCACTGTGGTGTGAAGTAAGCAGGGCCAGGTCATTTGCTCAGTTCAGGCTGGGAAGTGGAATGAGGCGTCTTTGGCAACCTAGTAGCCTGCAGGGTAGACCTCTCTCTGCCCTGCTTCGAGAGCTAGTCAGCACATGTGCAGTGTCCAGGCTTCTCCAGCCTTTCCATCTGACCCAGTTCCTCCAGCCAGGCAAGGGGGTCTCTCTCCTCTGCATAGATCCCCAGGATCTGGGATGCCCAGTCTGTGGCTTGACCTACTCACTCCATGGGTCCACTCTTGTCACCTCCCTTATCCTCTGAGTCCCCTTCTAAGGGCCCAGGTCTAGAACCAGTCACTTTTCTTCTCTCCCTACCAGAGTATATATGTATCTTTCTTAGCCTTGGTTGTAAAAGGGTTCTTCTGCTAGTTTCCAGTTCCTTTTAAGTGAGACTTATTCATTCGGAGAAAGTGAGTTCCATGTCTTCTTATTCCATCTTGATCTCTTGTGTTTCAAATTTTAAAATTATAGGATATGTAAATAAATTGCACAAAAATATGTATATAAAGACAAATATTTACCCACCACTTTTTAATGGAATCATACTAGATATTGTTACATAACTTGCTTTTTCTCTTAGCGGTGCATTATGAAAATTTTTCTGTTAGTATACCATTATATCATGATTTTAACAATTGCACAATATTATATTATATGAAATTGCAATTTATTTTACTGAAATTGCAGGCGATTCAGTTGTTTCTAATTTTTTTCTAACATAAAATCTCTGCTCTAAACATCCCCATAGGTAAACTTTCACTCTTGTAAAGGTAATTCTAAATTCCCAGAAGTAGAATCGCTTGACCAAAGATTTTATGGATTTTTAACTTTTGATTGGCACATGCCATTTTGTACTATGTGATTCATAGGAATGAGTTAATGAGGGAAATGTTACACCAAGTCAAGGCAAGATGAATCAGAAATGGGACAATTATCAGAACTTTTTAGAACCCCTTCTTCCCTGGTGGCTCAGACGGTAAAGCGTCTGCCTACAATGCGGGAGACCTGGGTTCGATCCCTGGGTTGGGAAGATCCCCTGGAGAAGGAAATGGCAACCCACTCCAGTACTCTTGTCTGGAGAATCCCATGGACGGAGGAGCCTGGTGGGATACAGTCCATGGGGTCACAAAGAGTCGGACAGGACTGAGCGACTTCACTTCCACTTTCGCTTAGGTCTCACCTTCTGCCTCCAGGGCTGGGCTGAAGTTGTGTGCACTGACCTTTAACATTTATTAAGTTGCCTCCCTTCGCCTGGGTTGGGAAGATCCCCTGGAGAAGGGATCAGCTACCCACTCCAGTATTCTGGCCTGGAGAATTCCATGGACTGTGTAGTCCATGGGGTTGCAAAGAATCAGACACGACTAAGTGACTTTCACTTTCCATTTGCCTACTTTTAATAGTTTTTCCTGTTTTCCTGAGCTTATGATACACAAAGCAGCCTCCTCAAAAAGAGAATTTCTCTGTGGCATAAATAGCTCGGTGGACACCCGCAGGGTAAAGACACAGGTTGCTGTCGTCAGTGTATTGTCTAGAGCCACAGACTTAGAATCACACCAATAGCCACCTAACAGGGAGTTTCCTTTGTGACTCATTCAGGCTACCTGGAGGTGCGAGCAAGGATTTCTGTTTTCATCTTTTCCCAGGTTTTTCTTTCAGATCCTTCTCAGCTATATCTAGCTCTAGTGACACTTGGGGGACCTTGAGCTTTACCATCTCTGAAGTAGGACTTGAGAAGAGGAGGGAGAGGATTTGAGAAGACTCAGAAAGAGATGGATGTTCCCAAAATAGAACAAAGCACAGAAGAAAGAACCAGATTTCAAATGCAAGGAAGCTTGAGAGGGAGAAGCGAACTGGGGGCCACTATTTTGTGCAAGGCAGTTCGGAACTGTTTTTGAGGCAAGAAGGGTGTTTCAGGTGTATCTTTCTCTTAACAGACTAACGTGGCTCAGGAAAGTGACAATTAATTCAGCCTTTTTGTTTTAGGGCCAGATCTGCCCGAGTTCTCCTTTTTCTTTGGAAAATGTTGCTTCACTAAATCTTACCATTTTTTTTTTTACCCTCAAGGACATGGTGTCACCAAAGGCTTATTATGAGAGTAAGAGAATTATCACTCAAAATTTCAAAAAATTTAATTATTTAACATAGATCAATTCAAACCCATTTTTATGTACTTTTATAGACAGTGTAAATATAATGCTGGGAGAAGCCAGGAATATAAGGAGTTAAAAAAAAAGTGTTTTATCAGTCATTGACCTCTCAAAATGATCAGCTGTTTTAACATTATGTAGTTATACTCATAGTTGAACATAATTGTTTCTGTACATTTTCTTTGAATTCTTTGTCCATGTTCAGGTTTAAAGTATGACAGTTATCTAGTCTTTATCAACCCACCCCCTCCCCCACACCGGACTTGTGGTTAAGAACATTCACTCCAGCTAAAGCCACACCTCTTTGGTCTGAATCCTAGCTTCACCTCTTGTTACTGGCTATGTAACTTTGGTCAAATTTCTTATACTCTGGGCTTCAGTTTTATCATCTGTTAAATGGGGATAATAATCATACCCACATTAAAGGGTTGTTTGTGGATTAAATGAGGATCTATGTATGTGTAGTGCCTCACCTAGGAAGCCACATAAATGTTGACTATTGTTGCCCTTATCTCTTCTATCATTTCTGAACATCAAGAATAGAACCACATTTTCCTATAATCCTATATAAGGTCTGCTGCTGCTGCTGCTAAGTCACTTCAGTCGTGTCCGACTCTGTGCAACCCCATAGACGGCAGCCCACCAGGCTCCCCCGTCCCTAGGATTCTCCAGGCAAGAGTACTGGAGTGGGATATAAGGTCTATTAGCCGTAAATCACCTTGCTGAAGGAAACCATAAGAGAAGATTTTAATATCATCCACGTATCCTTTGTTATCACCAGAACAGAGATTTCCAAAATATAATAACACTTAGCATTTGTTATACCTACGAATTTCCAGACACCACACTACGCCTTTTTGCATCACTTCTTTTAATCATCAGCCATATAAATGAGGACTTGCATTTTCCCATTTTTACAGGTGAGGTTTTAGAGGCTTAGAGAGGTTGTGCTGAGGTCACATGGCCAGTGCATGGCAAATGGAAGCAGAATAAGTAAGTAGAGTAAGCCAGGTCTTACTTAAGTTTGGGGTTTTCCTGGTGCTTCAAACGGTAAAGAATCTGCCTGAAATGCGGTAGACCTGGGTTCAATCCCTGGGTCAGGAAGATCTCCTGGAGAAGGGAATGGAAACTCACTCCAGTATTCTTGCCTGGAGAATTCCATGGACAGAAGAGCCTGGTGGGCTACAGTCCATGGGGTAGCAAAGAGGCAGACATGACTAACACTTTCACTTATTTAAGTTTAGTCTCCTTACTACCATAATTAGATATATTATGCTGACCAGACGGAGAAGGCAATGGCACCCCTCACCAGTACTCTTGCCTGGAGAATCCCAGGGACAGCGGAGCCTGGTGGGCTGCCATCTATGGGGTAGCAGAGTCAGACACAACTGAAGCGACTTAGCAGCAGTGGCAGCATGCTGACCAGAGTTACTAGGACTGGTATTCTTCAGTAGCAATAGTTGTTATCCAGAGTAGCACAGACTCAGGTGACCAAACTGGCCACTCACAGTGGCCTCAGCTTACTAAATATCTCCATGCTAAGTGGAACCATTATCTCACATGCACCAACTGGAAACTGTCAGATATCATGTTCGTCATCCAGCTGCTGGTTGACCAGAGCAAGGAGACTTCCTTTAAGTCAACCAACCTTGTAACCCCTTACTTGATCAGGCACACATTGGAATGTCCACCACTATAATCTGCATCAACCTTTTTATTTGGGTGAGCAAACAAGCAGAACTCTCAGGGTACCCAGCATACACAATCTGATCCACTCCAGAACCATATTAATGCAGGTCTCAAGAGACAGCCCAGAGAAGGCAATGGCAACCCACTCCAGTACTCTTGCCTGGAAAATCCCATGGATGGAGGAGCCTGGTAGGCTGCAGTCCATGGGGTTGCCAAGAGTCGGACACGACTGAGCGACTTCACTTTCACTTCTCGCTTTCGTGCATTGGAGAAGGAAATGGCAACCCACTCAAGTGTTCTTGCCTGGAAAATCCCAGGGATGGCAGAGCCTGGTGGGCTGCCGTCTATGGGGTTGCACAGAATTGGACACGACTGAAGCAACTTAGCAACAGCAGCAAGAGATAGCCAGGTTAGAACAGAACTTCTTTGCTCTACAACCAGCTAGTTGGTTCAGGGATCTTTTCAGGACTGAGAATGAGAGGGCAACAACTGACTGAAAAATTCAAGAGCCCCATCTCAGGTAAACCAACAGAGATCTTTGGAAGGTTCAAAATGCTTCTATTAACATCAAGAATTAGAATCAGAGACTTTGGAAAACTCTAGCAAATGCCATGACGCTAGGAGCTTGAAGAAGGAAGGGGAACCTTGAACCCACTCTTGAACATCATGAACATTGTTCTGAAAAATAATCCTATTATGGAACCGTATGTTCCCAGTATGTTTAAGTGGAGTGTTTACCATTTCCTTTTGAGAGACATGTATCAAGTTACAGTTTGGAAAGCAAATCAATAGTACTGCTGGTTGTTCATTCTCTTCTCTGCCTTGTGTTCCCTGAAGAATAGACACACTATTTTTCTATTTTAATTAGAATTAATCTTTCTTTGAACTTGAAATATACCAGGATTTCAGATACATCACAGGAAAACTAAGTGCTAGGGGGTAACCCTGCAAAGTGCAAACGTTCAGGTTAACAATATCAAAGTGAAAAGTAGTTTATTCAATAACAAAATGTTGATTTTTAAATTTTTTATTTTATATTGGAGTATAGTTGATTAACAGTGTTTCAGGTATACAGCAAAGGGATTCAGTTATGTATTTATTCTTTTTTCAAATTCTCTTCCCATTTAGGTTATTACAGAATATTGAGCTGAGTTCCATATGCTATATAGTAGGTCCTTGTTGGTTCTTGTGTGTGTGACATTGTGTATATGTCAGTCCCAAACTGCCAACTTATCCCTCCCTGCCACCCTTCCCCTTTGGTAACCATAAGTTAGTTTTCTGTTTTGTAAATAAGTTCATTTGTATCTTTTTTTTTTTTTTAGATTCTGAGTACAAGCAATATCGTATGATATTTGTCCATCTCTGACTTACTTCATTTAGTATGATAATCTCCAGGTCCATCCATGTTGCTGCAAGTGGCATTACGCCATTCTTTTTAGTGGCTGAGTAATGTTCCATTATGTGTGCATACTACATCTTCATTATCTGTTCCTCCATCAGGGGACATTTAGTTTGCTTCCGATTCTTGGCTATTGTAAATAGTGCTGTAATGTAAATAGTGCATGCATCCTTTTGAACCATGGCTTTCTCTGCATATATGCCCAGGGGTGGGATTGCTAGATCATTTGGTAGCTCTATATTTAGTTTTTTAAGGAATTTCCATGTTTGTCCATAATGGCTGTACCAATTGACATTCCCACCAATAGGGTGGAACGGTTCCCTTTTCTACAAACTCGCCAGCATTTTTTGGTTTGTAGACGTATTGATGATGACCATTCTGTCTGGTGTAAAGTGATATCTTAATGTGCTTTTGATTTGCATTTCTCTAATAATTAGCTATACTGAGCATCTTCCTCTTGGCCATCTGTATGTCTTCTTTGGATAAATGTCTACTTAGATCTTCTGCCCATTTTTTGATTGGGTTGTTTGGTTTGTTTGTTTTTTTAATATTGAGCTGCATGAGCTGTTTATAAATTTTCAATATTAATCCCATGTCAGTTACATCATTTGCAAATATTTTCTTTCATTATGTGGGCTTTTCATTTTGTTTATGGTTACCATGATTGTGCAAAAGCTTTTAAATTTAATTAGGTCCCGTTTGTTTATTTTTGGTTTTGTTTCCATTACTCTGGGAGATAGTTTGAAAAAATATTGCTATGATTTATGTCAAAGAGTGTTCTGCCTATATTTTACTCTAGAAGTTTTATAGCATCCAATCTTACAGTTAGATCTTTAATGCATTTTGAGTTTATTTTTGTATATAGTGGTAAAGAATGATCTAATTTCAGTTTTGTACATGGTGGCTGTCCAGTTTTCTCAGCATCATTTATTGAAGAGACTGTCTTTCTACATTGTATAATCTTATCTCCTTTGACATAGATTAACTGACCACAGTTGCATGGGTTTATTTCTAGGCTTTCTATCCTGTTCTGTTGATCTATACTTGCTTTTTGTGCAGTACCATACTGTATTGATTACTATAGATTTGTAGTATAGTTTGAAGTCAAGGAGCCTGATTCCTCCAGCTCCATTTTTCCTAAGATTGCTTTGGCTTTAGGGTCTTTTGTGTCCCCATCAGATTTTAAGACTTTTTGTTCTAGGTCCATGAAAATAAATGCTATTTTTAATTTGATAGGGATTTCATTGAATATGTAGGTTACCTTGTGTAATATAGTCATTTTCACAATATTGATTCTTCTAATACAGGAACATGGTATATCTTTCCATCTGTGTCATCTTCGATTTCTTTCATTGGCATCTTATAGTTTTTGGAGTACAAGCATTTTGCATCCTTAGATAGGTCTATTTCTAGATATACTATTCTTTTTGATATTATGGTAAATGGGACTATTTAATTCCCCTGTCTGATCTTTCATTGTTAGTGTATAGGAATGCAAGAGATTTCTGTACTTTAATTGTGTATCCTATCATTTCATCTGCCAACAGTGAAGGTCTTCCTTCTTTTCTAATTTGGATTCTTTTTTTCTTTCTTCTCTGATTCCCATGGGTAGGACTTCTAAAACTATGTTGAATAAAACTGCAAGCGTGCACACCCTGATCTTGTTTCTAATCTTAGAGGAAATGCTTTCAGCTTTTTACCATTGAGTATGATATTAGTTGTATGTTTGTCATATATGACCTTTATTATGTTGAAGTACATTCCTTCGATGCCCAATTTCTGGAAAGTTTTTATCACAAATGAGTGTTGGATTTTGTCAGAAGCTTTTTCTGTATCTATTGATATGACCATATGGTTTTTATATTTCAATTTGTTGATGGGGTAGTTCACACTAGTTAATTTGTGGAGATTGAAAAAATCTTTGCATCTCTGGGATAATCCCATTTGATCATGGTATATGATCCTCTTAATGTTTTGTGGGATTTGCTAGTATTTTGTTTAGGATTTTTTTTGTATCTATGTTCATCAGTGATATTGGCCTGAATTTTTTTGTGTATGGTATTTTCATCTGGTTTCAGTATCAGAGTGATGGTGACATCATAGAATGAGTTTGGAAGGGTATCAAAGGTTATGTGTTAACTCTGTTCTAAATGTTTGATAGAATTTGCCTGTGAAGACATCTGGTCCTGGACTTTTGTTGGGAATTTTTTAATCACAGTTTCAATTTTAGTGCTTGTAATTAGTCTGCTCATATTTTCTATTTCTTCCTGGTTCAGTCTTGGGAAATTGTACCTAATTTTTTCATTTCTTCTAGGTTGTCCAATTTATTGGTGTATTGTTGCTTGTAATAGTCGCATGAGCCTTTGTATTTATGTGGCTTCCATTGTAACTTCTTTTTCATTTCTAATTTTGTTGATTTGAACCCTCTCCCTTTTTCCTTAATGATTTTGGCTAAAAGGTTTCTCAATTTTGTTCACCTTCTTAGAGGACCAGCTTTTAGTTTCTTTGATCTTTGCTATTGTTTTGTCTTTATTTCTGCTCTGATTTTTATGATTTCTTTCCTTCTGCTAACTTTGGGTTTTGTTTGTCCTTCTTTCTCTAGTTGCTTTAGGTGTAAGGATAGGTTTGAGACTTTCTTTAGAAACAAGAACTTTAGAACTGAGTTCAGGAAACAGAACTAACCATTATTCATGTTATTGCTGGCATCAGCTTCTTGGCTCAGCCATGCTTTTCTTGCCTGTAAAATAGGCATAATCATGACAATTTAGGTAGCTGATAAGAGGATTAAGTAATATGGATTTCAGAGCACTTTGTAAACTGAAAGTTGGTATAAAATGCAGGAAGTTATTATTTACACTGAAATCAACTCTCAAAATGTCTAAAGGAATAGAAACCATCAGAAAATGAGAATGAAAACTTTTATGACCAGAAAGGGAATTTTCTTTTTAGTTTATCATGTAGTTCCCCTGTGTGCTAGGCATAAATAATATTTATGTATTCTATATTATCTTTTATCTCATTTAGGTTGTATCTTTCAGTGATTTGAAGTGATTTTGCCTCCCCCCAAGCTGGGTATAACTGAGCTTTGTCTGTCTGGTGGCCAGGACCATGTCAAGGGGTTTAGCAGGCAGCTATATGCTCAGGAAGACTTTAGGCGTCCTGTCTGCTGCTGAGTAGGAGTGTGTGCCTACCATGGTGGGTATTTGGCCTGAGGTGTCCTAGAATGGGATCCTGTTGAGTGGGGCCAGGTCTTGGTGAGTAGTGGTCTGCCTTGAGGGCTCACACCAATGAGCACTCCCCAGAACTGCTACTGCCGGTGTCTTTGTTCCCTAGTGACCTCCAGCTGCCTCTGCCTCCACTGAAGGAGACCCTCCAGTACTAGCAAGTGGGTCTGGCCCAGGCTCTTATGAAGTCACTGCTTTTGTCACTGGGTCCTGGTGCACACAGAGCTGTGTGCACCCTCCAAGAGTGGAGTTTCTTCTTCCCCCAGTCTTGTGGAAGTCCTGTGATCAAACACTGCTGGCCTTCAAAGTCAGACTTTCTGAAGGCTTCACCCCTGTTGCCAGTCCATCAGTCTGGGAAGGCTGATGTGGGACTCAGAACTTTCACTCCTGTGGGAGAACTTCTGTGATATAATTATTTTCCAGTCTTTGGCTCACACCGCCCCTCCCCCAGTGAGCATGGGATTTGATCACAACCATGCCCTCCTACCATCATAATAATGGACTTCCTTCTTTGTCTTTGGATGTAGGATATCTTTTTTGTTAGGGTCCAGCATTTTTTTTGTTGATAGTTGTTCAGCAGTTAGTTGTGATTTTGGTGTTTTCCTAAGAAGAGGTGAGCTCACATCCTTCTTACTCTGCCATCTTGCCTCCATCCTGAATCCCCACAACGTTGATTTTGTCGACCTACATGGGTTTTCTCAGCTAATACAGGGAAGGTACCGCTGTCCTTACACAGAGGGTGAAGCGAAGGCTCTGCATAGTTGGTTAGTGGGTCTCAGTCTGGTTGGAGAGCTTTAACGAATGTCAGCGCTCAGGCTGCGTTCTAGACCAAGGGAACAGAAACCCAGAGTGGAGCTCCCAATCTGGTATTTCTCCAAAGCTACCCTGTTGATAAAAATGAGTAGAAGCAGGTGTTCTGACCTGCCAACATGAGTCCTCTTGCACTTTTGACTTACCTCTTTTCTTCTTTTAGGTCAGTGTCATTGTCTCCATTTCTTTTTCAGGGGCAAACTTTTATGGGTAGAAATTTTAAGTGTTTTCCCCTTTGTCAGTTTTTGTAACTCCTCTAACTGGTCATTAATCAATCAAACATCAGGAATTCCCTGATCTCTTAAACTTGACTTGGATGCCAAACAAGGTTTCTTTTCATATGAACCAGGGCAGTGAGTGTGTGTATGTAAGTAAGAAGTTTGGGTTTCATATTTACGGGGGTAAATAAGTATTACAAAGGCAAAAACTTGTTTAAAGTCCTTAGTGACCGAGGAATTAGTATATAAGTAAAATTTCCATTTGAATTCTCAAAGAGTGAAACCAAAAGCGCATAGAAGAGAGGAATATATGCGTTGTTTAAGGAAGGATGTCTTTCAGTCACTAGTAAAATTAGGGCCATAAACCAGATCTCTAGTGTCTTTTTATGACTTAGAAAGTGAAAGTCAAGTCTGACTCTTTGCAATTCTATGGACTATAGCCCTCCAGGCTTCTCTCTCCATGGAATTCTCCAGGCAAGAATACTGGAGTGGATTGCCATTCCTTTCACCAGGGAATCTTCTTGACCCAGGGATCGAACCTGGGTCTCCTGCATTGCAGGGGGATTCTTTACCATCTGAACCACAAAGGCAGCCCTTTTATGACTTAGGTTATATGGACTTTTCAAATAAAACTCTCTGATTTTAAGAATAATTTTATGTTCTACCACATTTTTAAATACCTAGGACTGTAAAGTTACTATGTCTTTAAAGGGTGTTATAACTGCCCAGAAGTTTAGAATCATTACAGTAACTCAGAATTCTGGACCACTTATGGATTCTCTTGGGATCTGGCTCTGGTGTATTATAAAAATAATTACTAATATTGAGCACTCATTAAGTACTAGGCACTGTTCTTGTTCACGTTAACTTATTTCCCTCACAACCATATAAAGTAGGTACACTTCTTGCGTGTCAAGTGAAACAGCCAGAATCCAACTAATTTTAAGTAAATTTCCCTTGTTCCTTGGCCTTTCATAGTTGCCATGCTTGAGCTGGGTTTTTTTAAGAGAGCACAGCACAATCAGAGGGTGGGGGACTTCATGCCAGGCTGCCCCAGCACCTCCATCAAACTCACCTAAGAATTTATAAAAATGCATATCCCTGTGTCTTTTTCTCAGAGAGTCTGATTAATTGGGCAGAGGGTAGAGCCCCAAATCTTTAAAAAAAACAAAACAAGGATCTCCCGGTATTTTCAGTCCACGCTTGATTGACATTATGCACAGTATCTAAAACAGTCCTCCCTGCCACCAGTTATTCCATGGCGACACTCATATAAATAGTCACTTACATGATTTGAAGTCAATAACCGTGCCAACATTTCTTACCCATTTTTAAGAGCTCAATGACTCTGTGCTGTGTGGTTTAACTTCACAAATACTGGCACAATTTCATCACTGGCAGAATCTTCAGGTCTAGCCATCACTTTGAATATTTCATCTAGGTCATTTATTCTTTTAAAAGGAGATATTGTCATCATTACTCAAGTTTAAGGGTAGACATGTATGCTGCTGCTGCTGCGTCGCTTCAGTCGTGTCCGACCCCATAGACAGAAGCCCACCAGGCTCTCCCATCCCTGGGATTCTCCAGGCAAGAACACTGGAGTCAGTTGCCATTTCCTTCTCCAATGCATGAAAGGAAAGTCGCTCAGTCATGTATAGACTCCTGCAAAAAAGAAAAATCCCACCAAAATCATTTATCTGAATTTAGTATTGTGATATATTCTATGTACCACCCAACAGTAAAGTTAGGAAACCAGAAGCCCTGAGTACACACAGAAGAGCCCAGAATGTCCCTTTGATGAGACTTCTGTCACTACTATGAGGAAGCTCTGAGCCCCTCACGTTGTCAATAATTCACAGGTGCTGGGTGACAGCAACCCTACCTCCATAAGCAGGCTGGACTTCAGTCAAAATCACTGTCAGCATCAGCTCCTGAGCACAGACCACTTGAGAGTAGAACAGCTGGCCCCCAGCATATGCTAAGAGTCGAGGCAAAGATAAATCATTCCAGGGTGGAGCTATACACAACACGGAAACCCTTCATGTGACCTTCAGGGTTGGAAGAACTATCCCCTTTACAGAAGAAATGTTTAAAGCTTAGTCTGTAGGTAGTGATAAAGTTTGAGAAATTCAGTTAAAAATGTCATTTCTGGAGGAAAGGGGAGTGTGTTGGCATAGTCCTGCATATTGACCAAGTGACTTGGCAAAGGCCAGATGCAGAGAACAATCATGTCCTGACTCTCTAATGTGTGGTTTAATTCCAGCCACACTGCCTCCCAAACGTATCTTTCCTGTTGGTGATTCACAGTTACAGGGACCAAGGAGGCAGAATCAAAAGTCTAAAATTAACTTTAAATGTATTAGAATTCAAGGTGAGAATTAGAAATAAAAATTCCTATTGTGTAGGTATAGTTATAAACCCATATATAAATTATTATTAACAATTACTTAGTTTGTAGCAATCGCAATGGATATGACTCATATAGGTTTGTATTTAACAGTCTAAGTTCTGAATACGCCTGTACTGTGGCAGCAGTTCTTGTTTGGATGTCACCCCGGGGAATGGCATGTGCATTGCTTTTGCCTTGTTCAGCCACAAACAGGGCTTGGGCTTGGCATTCAGGGCCAGGCTTGGCTGGACCTCATCTACAGTCTGTGGTCTGCCACCATGCACACTAAGCAGCGGTGAGAGAAGGTGGTTTGGGGAGACTCCATCACACTTCATTTGGAAAACAGAGTTGTCTCTGTTGAAATTAAAGCTAATAGTTTGGATTTACATGTGTTTCTACAATTTTCTTCTACAGCTTTTGAATTGCAAAACAAAGATCTGATGTATAATTCCAGTAAGTAAAACCTACCTGGCTCAGAGGCCCAAACATATTTCATTTATGTGATAAGCTAATCACTTGGGTTGCTAACTTTCAGAGGCATTTATAAACAGGAACCTATTATTATTAGGACTCCCCTGTGCTATTCACATTAATGGGCTATTGAAAAAATGACTTGAGCGAGAAGAAATCCCTGCAGACCCAAGAGGGCTGAGTAAAGTCTTTGATTTTGTGCCTCATTCACTTCTGGCACAGCAGCAGAAATGCCGTCTAGAAAGTCCAGGGTTTGAGTGGAGATGGGGCACCCAGGAAGCTCAGAGTGCCACATACTATGTGCCAAGGGAGGTAAGCAGGCCAAGGATGCCAGGTCCCCATCCCTACAGCCTGGCAGAGCGGGTAAGAGAGGAAGGCGAAGGCCCCGCATCCCTAGCCACCACCAGCAGGCATGTCAGCACAGAATACCATCTCAAGTGTTCCTCAGCAGTAGCTGAGCTGTAAGTGGCTGTGTCCCACCTTGGACTCTGTTCATTTACATTCCTTGTTCAGCTGTCTGTCCTTGAAAATTAAAAGCCAAGTGACTTTTTTTCTTTTTGAGGCTGCTGCTGTGGCAGTTCCTAATAACTGTTAATAATGAACTGCAAGAGACGGAGGTTTGTCTCACCTGGCTTTTACTTGCCAGCCACCGTGAGGATCCTGATTCAGGCTGCAGTGTGTGGCCACGAGTGTTACATGCTGCACCGGTCCCGCAGGACAGGATAGCCAGCTGCTACACCTCTTCCTCAGTTCTCACCGGTGCAGGAAAGAGTGCTCTGTGGAAACCTGTCTCAAGTTTTCTGAGTGGAAGGAACAGGGCAGCCTAAAAGGGACTGAGAAGAGGAAAACATGAGCCTCCCTAGGAGAGAAAGCAAGGTGTAGGCTGAGAGTGGCTCTGAAAGCAAACAGATTTGGTTTCAGAATCCTTGCTCTATTGACAGACACCCTATCCAATAGGCAGACTATGACAACATCACTGTTTCCCAGATTGTAAAAATGGTTTAATAATGTCTACTCTACAACGGTTAGATTGAGGGTTCAGTGAAAATATCCATGTAACTATGGCTGATTCACATTGTTCTATGGCAGAAACCAGCACAACATTGTAAAGCAATTATCCTCCAGTTAAAAACTAAAAACATATCTATGTCATATGGGTAGCACAGAGTAAGAAGTTTGCCTCTGTTATAAAACATAGG
Source organism: Ovis canadensis (assembly GCF_042477335.2). Taxonomy (NCBI): domain Eukaryota; kingdom Metazoa; phylum Chordata; class Mammalia; order Artiodactyla; family Bovidae; genus Ovis; species Ovis canadensis. The sequence goes on from NC_091247.1 coordinate 84,267,761, forward strand.
TCAGAATCTATCTGTGGGTCCATCCCGCAGACCCTCAAGGTTAACCAGTTCCCTTTCAGAAAGAGACACTGCAGATTCAGTAGCCTCTGAGAAGCCTAAATAACCTCTCTCCCATGGTAAAGCACAAGAATCTACAGGCTTATGTAAGCAAACATGCTTTATGTATCATCCCCATTGGAGCTTGGGCTTCCCAGGTGGCACTAGTGGTAAAGGACCCTACCAGCCATTGCAGATGTAAGAGACATGAGTTCAATCCCTGCATCGGGAACATCTGCTGGAGGACACCTGGCAGCCCACTCCAGTATTCTTGTATGGAGAATCCCATGGTCAGAGGAGCCTGGAGGGCCACAGTCCATAGGGTCGCAAAGAATTAGACATAACTGAGTGACTTAGCACACACACTGTTGGAGGTGGCAACAGAATAGCAACAGAGTGGAGAAAGCCATCCAGATATCACACATCTACACATACCCTTAGACCATGATACCTTGTAGCAATAGCATACCCGCTACTGCTGGCTTTGCAAATGTGAGTGCAATTTGACAGTTATTAGTATTTATTCTAAGTTGACTGTACAACATATTTTGCAGAGGTAGCTGAAAGGACTTTGATATCAGTAACTCAGTGATCGTATAAAAAGGAAGTTGAATATCTTACAGGTCCTGTTACATTATTAATAAAGGGAGCTATTTCAGATCCATCCTCACCTCACCTTTTAATGAACAGATCTGGGCAGCTCCATTCATGTTGTCTTCCTAAAACAACAAAAATAGCTACCCTTGCTTTGTACCAGAAACATAAGCATTTTACCTTTAATAGCTCAATTTAACAAAAGTACTCTAAAGTAAGCGTTACTATCCTCATTTCACAGATGAGGAAATTGAATCTCTAAAAATTAAGTAACTGCCTGGGGTCACACACTCCCTTACAAAGGAAGAATTTGAAACTCTCTGGCTTAAATGAGCACTAAACCCTTGTGCTTTGTTTACGAAGTCAGTTTTGTCCTACTCCTTGTAGAGAAAGAAGATGTGTGAATTCCCTAGCCTCAGAGAAAAGATGTATTCAGGATTATTGGTAAACAAAGAGCTTTGAGGCTGCCTATTAGGATGCCAGGCACAGGGAAAGGTGAGATCATACAGTGAACAGGCATTTGCCTGAAGGCAGAAGGCCCAGCTCAGGCCTTAATGTGGCTTCTTGCTTGCTATGTGATTTCGCGCCCATTTATTTATCCTCTTTGAGCCCAGTATCCTTACCTCTAAAGTTTACTACCCTCATAGAATTGTTACCATCAACAAAGAACTGTGGTATCTGTGGGAAGAAGAACTTGACCAAAGTCACCTATAACTCACCCACCACCAAGCCCTCGAGTCCTGTTACCAAGGGATCCTCTTGTTCTGACTACACAGACTGGGACTTGCGAGAACAAAGCTCTGTCCTGATCTCGGGGTTTCCACCGAAGGCTTGATTCCAGAGTACACGGCTGAAGCTTCCAGCACTCCACAGACCTCTGTAAGTGGCTAATCGGTCATTGTCTTTTTCTTCTTCCTCCTCAGACACATTTGCAAGCAAAGTGGCAGCCACCCAGGACCAGTATGCAGATGCGTCCATAGGTAACGTCACAGGCAGCAACGCGGTGAACGTCTTCCTGGGCATCGGCGTGGCCTGGTCCATCGCTGCCATCTACCACGCGGCCAACGGGGAACAGTTCAAAGTGTCCCCTGGCACGCTAGCTTTTTCTGTCACTCTCTTCACCATTTTTGCTTTCATCAATGTGGGGGTGCTGCTGTATCGGCGGAGGCCAGAAATTGGAGGTGAGCTGGGTGGGCCCCGGACTGCCAAGCTCCTCACATCCTGCCTCTTTGTGCTCCTGTGGCTCTTGTACATTTTCTTCTCCTCCCTGGAGGCCTACTGCCACATAAAAGGCTTCTAAAGGAACAATCAGATGTAGTAAATTTATATATATATACATATATATATACATAAAAATTATGTATAATGAACAGAGGAAACGCATTTGTCATGTCCACCCACCTGCTGATGGAATCCAGCTTCAAGAGCAGACTCTGTACTAGGGCCGGAGTGAGAAGGCATCACCTCCCGTTCCCAGGGGCATCGTCTTGTTGAACCAGGCATCTTTGCAGCTCAGCCCAGAAGGGCTGTGTTCTCCCTGGGTTCATAAATCCTTAAGTCTTTGATTTGTTTTCTGTTTTGGCTTGTTTTGGGTCGGGGTTGGGAGGTGGTTGATGTTAGGGTTTGCTTTTGTTTCTGCAGGGGGAGGATCAGGGTTTGTGCTTCTCTTGTGGGAGGTGATGTCCAATCTCAGTGGTAAAAATGGAAATCAGGAAGATGATTCTCCCTTTGCCCAAAAACTTTAAAAATTATTTTGGAGGAAGAAATGGGCATGGAAGAAGAAAGAAGCATGTCTTCACCATATTACTAAATTTCATGCTTATCTCTGGAGTGGGAGCAGAGGTGAAGCTCCCCCCAAGAAGAAACATGGGAGCTGGAATGGAGCTAAGAAGAGTCATGGTTCTAAATACAGTCTGATATTTAAAGATACTAGGCCTGGCACCCTTGTTCAACAGGTACAAAAACAACATGCCTAGATTCCCAGGAACATACAAAGTCCTTTCTTATCTCTTTAGCGCTGGACTATGATTAGCAAGGCCCTGATTCTGATGTTCCACACCCGCTGATTCCCCAGCCCTCCCATCCCAAACCCCTTTTCCTGCCCTTTACCCCTCATACAAACAGGGAGAATAACTCCATTCAAAAAGCACATCATCCTTTTCCATTTGCATCAGTCTGTGTCCCATGTTGCTATTGCCTGGGATTGTCCATCAGTTCTGTTTTCCAAGGCATCTACGGCCTGCACACTCCTGTTCCAGTCATGAGGGAACATTTGCTCCTCTTTCATCTGCCTGTTTGGGAATGTTGTTGTGATACCTGTTACACAGTGCATGGATGAAAACTACAACAAAACAAAGCGTATCTGTATATAGTAGAGTATAGCATATACTGTTCTCCCATTTGGCGACATTGATTGGACATTGAAGACATAAGTGAGTTTTCTTTTCACCTGAGTTGTAACTTTTGTGTTGTTATTGAGTTTGATTAGGGATAAAAGGAGAAAATGGCTTATTGTTCATGGATCTGCAGGTTCATTTCTAAGAAACAATAACTGTTACGTGGGAGTTAAAGCTATTGAGAGGACAGCGGACACGCGACAAAGTATCTTCGAGGAAAATTAGCCATGTGGTGCATTTCAAAGCCTTGAAAACTCATCTGTTGGTTCAGGAAGGCCGAGGAGAAGGGCTGTGTAGAGAAGGGTGCACGTTAGATGTGCCTGGGCTCTGAAAGCCTCCATTCCTGGAACACCCCTGCCCCCAAAGTATTTATTTCACATCTGCTCTGTCTGGCACAGATGGTAGATAGTGCTGGTTTGTTCATTTTATTTTTTTATGTAAAAGGCTATTCAGAGCCCCATTTGTTTCACCGTCCACACCCCTCTGATAGTATCTGCAGTTCCTGAGGAGAAAAGAAGCCACGGTGAGCAACAGGCCTTCTCTACGTAGGGCTAAGGAGGAAGTGATTAAATGAGAGTGCCTCTCATAGGACTGCTCTGGGAGGTTTTTAACCCTGGAAATGGAATGGCTCTATTTCACAATATCAAAGAGTATGATAAACCCAACATTCCAAAGCTGTGAGTCCACAAATGAGGAAAAATGGAATGACTTAGGTCCCCTCTCAGACATTTCTCTATCCATAAAGAATCCCAGGCCGGAGACACCCCTAAGCCCTCTGTGTTGATTCAAAGATACTTAACTGATAATAATTTTCATTTCTTATTTTCTCTTCTTCCACTTAGTAATCACAATCATTCATCATTTAATAAACACTGGGTGACTGAACAAATGAGTAAATGCTGAGCACCCACTCAATCTGCCCAGTACTGTGCTAGCACTCGGGGACTACACACGCACCAGACAGCCCAGATCCCTATCCTGAGGGGGTCCACAGTTAATCCCTGAGTAACAGTTAACACAGCCACATGGAGACAGTGTGATCTTACAAGAAAAACACAATTGCTGAAATTGTCTTGCCTAGATGTCCAAGATTTTCTTGATCTGAGAGAATACAAGGCATAGGGTAGGAGCAGCAGTCTGTATCCTGAGCCAATCTTGCAGATCTGTACACCTTTCCATTTTAAACCAAGTAAGGAAATCCTGCTGATGACCCAGCTGTCTGAGAAATCCCAATTAATCCAAATTTTTATCTTCAGCTGATCTTTGTTGGACAGCAGTACTTTTCCGTGCCCCCTGCAGCTATAATTTCTCACATCTCCTGGAGCCTCCGCCCTGACCTGTCATGGCCCAACGTGCTGGTGGCATAATCCTAACCCATTTTTTTCTGAAGATTTATTTAATGAAAAGCTAGCCTAGAAACACCAAGTAAATAGTCAAGGGATATGAGTTGTTTAAACATTAGAAAGACTTTGCACTTCTTTCTAGCTATATTTGGAATGTTAATGATCCCATAGCAAATTTTCACAGAGGATGTTAAGAAATCTTTACCATTGGTCAATTTCAATTTCAAAGCTTTTTGGTTTGTTTGCTTTTTAAATTTTCATGTTATAGAGAAAATATGATTCTGGTTGTTCAGGGTTGTTTTAGTAATTATAGTCATGTAAAATTATTTCATTTTGATTATTTTATTTTGTGTGAATTGTGCACAGCTTAGGGGGGAGGTGCACTAATTGTGCTGTTCCTTATAAATGGTACACATTATTGACACAGACAAATAAAGTTTCTAATGATTTCTGATTTAATCACTAGTGATCCAGCATATTCTGTATGGAATGTTTTCTCTCTTCTCATTGTCATCTACTTCATCTTTTGTTTTCATGTTTTGAAGAAATAAAGACCCAAAAGGTATTATTGTGCCATTGGTATCCTCATCCAAAAGAAAGAAAATAGATGCCCAGTAATCACTTTACAAATGTCAACCCTTGGTCATGCATTGTCTGCTTTTAATGTCCCAAGGGAGCACAGTGTCTGACTGCTGAGACAAATGATACCTTATTCATCTAACTGTCTTTAAATTTTTCTTTAGAATTCCTTGTTATATTCATATATGGTCATGCATGAAACACCTTCCTATGTGAAGGTAATTTTCTTGGATCAACAATTAGTATGTATCCTGGGACCCAATCTTTGGTTTAACACAAAATAAGCAGCCAACATGTACTACTATAACAGTAAAAGGGATAATTCAATGACCAGACTAGCCTTGACTAGAGCAACTATTCAGTAAAATGCTGTGGCCCAATGATTCTAATCTCTTATAAGCTAATTCTTTTCTTTCAAGCCTTACTACCAGTGGAGATGTCACAGAATTTTGCTTTTACCATTCATGGCATAAGCACACTAAGTTTTTCCTTGTAATTTTTTCTTGAAAAGCATACTGTCTGTCTTCAATTCTAAAGCTATTCTGATAGGTGACTGTCATCTATTAGATTTCCTAATATATAACTCCCCTCCAGTGGTCTATTAATAAAAAGATCACCATACACATAGTTTTATCCACAAGGGACTTGATTCATTGTTGATCCCACAGCCCTGCTCCTAACCTGTCAAAGTGAGATTCACCAGTTTGTGCTGCATACATCTGAGAATGCTGTGGGAGCAATCAGAAAAATAACAAATATCCTCTAATAGATGACGAAGTCCTGCATTCTCTAATGGTGACAAAACTTCACTTTCTCAAGGATGTAAATCAGCTCCTTTAAGATTTCCTTCAGTGTTTCCTGACCCAAGAAATGAAATCTCTCTTGATTATGGTTTTCTCTGTCTGATAGTGGGCAGTTATATCCAGAGCAAGTCTTGGGTACAGTTTCACAACTTCAAGAATATCTGGTCATTTCATAATCAACCATGTACAACACTGGATATTACCATAATCTCCAAATGGCACTTGGTTTTTGTTGCAGTCATCATTTCACTTGGCCAAGAGAAGTAAAATTGAGCATTTCAACTGATAAACAAGGGTATTACACAGACGAGACATACAAAAATCATATTTATCTTGCAGAGAAAGAAAGGTGCTGTTATGAGTGGATTCATTAGCTTTCTTTCAGTTCTACTTACAGGTTTTAGTAGTGGATTGCATTTGGGTTCTTCTTTTCAACCATTATATTTCTATCACTTCTAATCATACTCATCGCCTTCCATCAGTGTGTGTCGTGTCAGTTGGTCCTGTTGGTATTCCACCTGCAAAGATAGCATAGGAAGGGGAAACGACTGTAAGAGATATTTTTTAGAGCTTAATTGGGCCACAGTTAATCATCTCCCCAAAGAGAGAATGTCTTACCTATAGAGGGAGCAACCACTAAATGGTGGGACTCCCAAAGGAGAGAGTGCGTCAGCTTCCCAGCCAGCAAGAAACGGGTGAGTATGAAGCTGTCTGTGACTTTTTTCTACCTGTCAAGGTATCTGAAAACATGCATTCAGAGGCTCTTCCAATTTCAGTTTTGTCAAAGGTCTTCTGATTGAATCTCCTATGGAACTTTTACATCACTGATCATAGTATAAATTATTTTAATTGGTTGCCTTGTAGAACAGAACATTATAACTTTGAAAAAAGCAACATAACGTTGTAGTTAGAATTATGACCCATGTCTTTATAGGAAGAGTTGCTTGCCCAGAATTGCCTGGTAATCAATGTAGTGTTTTATGGATGCTTGACCTACTCACGTTCTTTAGAATCATGCATCCTAACCTTTTCAAAGATCCAGAGAGGTGTCCCCTTGGGAATATGCAGCCTTAACCTTTCTTTTCCTAATTCCCAAACTTTGTAGCTCTTCCTTGGCTACTCCCATTATATTCATTTCCCTTAGTAGTATTCACCATTACCTTTCAGCAATGTGGAAAAGGCTCATGCTAAAAATTCTCTGGGCATGTTTTTCTGAAAGTGAGCTTGTCATTGGAAAATCAGATATTAATATAATGATATTTCACCTAGAAAACAGTCTTTGGATCTTAGTGTGGATCTCTATAAATGGTAAGGACAGGATTAGACCCTGAAGCTACACACAGCAGCTGTTCCTTTTGTTCCTTTCTGGATCACATTCTTCATGTTTTAGTGCCCATCCACCTAGCCTCCTATTCTATTGATATATGTAGTTATGGATCAAGGATAAAGACCCTCACATACATCTCCAAACATCAAGTACGTAAATACAGAAAAACAGCGTATGTAGCTTCCATGCCTCCAAGAAATATGAGTGGATCAAGTATTTCTCTGTAGTTATTATATTCATGATATGCAAATTGTAGGGAAATTCACATTAGTAACCAAGAGAAATTGACTAATTTCAATGTTACTGAGTCAATTTTGACAGTTAATGCAGAGCCCAGCACTCCTAATTTGTTGATTGCAAAGACAGATCTACCTAGCCAAATCCAAGAGTATAGAAGGGAATTAATTTACTAAAATGATTATATAGCTCTCTGTACTGGAAATTGCTTATTTGCCTATTAAGACCTGGCCCAGAGATTTTCAAAAACATTTCCCCTACATTCCCAAGATGAAATATGCATGTGTATGCATGCTCAGTCATGTCCAAGTCTTTGTGACCCCACGTACTATAGCCCACGAGGCTCCTCCGTCCATGACATTTTCCATGTTGAAAAAAAAAAAACATTTAATTTATGGAATTTGTTATTAGATCTCTTAAAGTCACAAGGCAGAGTAATAAATAAATTCTCCAAGGAGATCTTTCCTAAAAATATGATCCTAGATTTGCAGTGAACCATCCCCCTATATGAAAATCTCATTTCTTCCAAGTAGAAGGAACAGTTTCCCTTAGATAACAAAATACATAATGATGTTTCACCTAAAAATAGACAGTTGTATAAATATGTAAGATAAAGCTGATATGGCCCATGTGTCTACTGAGAAAAATAGTTCTCTACCTTCTTATACTCAACACTAAAACTTGTAAAATATTTCAAGGAAGATATCTTAAAAGATTTTCCATTCTCATGATGCTCATATAATTGAAGAATATGGTTAAAATAATTATGTGGGTGAGAATTATCTATGTGCTTGACAAGAACATATTTTTAAAATAATAGAATTAACCAAAAGAAAATGTGTTAAGATCTCATCCCAAGCTACCCTCATCTAAGATATTTGAAAGCCATTATCCTTCGAAGGTGACTCAGCAGTAAAGAACTTGCCTACCAATGCAGGAGGCATAAGAGCTGTGAGTTCAATCCTTGTGTCAGGAAAATCTCCTGGAGGAGGGTATGGCAACCCACTCCAATGTTCTTGCCTGGAAAATCCCACAGACAGAGGAGCCTGGTGGGCCACAATCCATGGGGTCACACAGGGTTGGACACAAAGGGTTGGACATGACTGAGCTGACTTAGTGTCATGCATGCTTTCTACTACTACTACTATCCTTGTGGAAGATGAATTCCCAGTTTTCAGAAACAATAGTACAATTAACATTCTCATTCTCATTTTTATATGAAAATCAAAGCTGAGAATGCATAACTTTTGGCTTTGGCAACCCCCCAAAAAGTATGTTCTTGGCACACTTTTCTGTATTACTGAGTTATTTTGTGTAATGCACCGGACTTGCACAGGTGTCTCATAAAATTGCCTTCAATAATTTCCATCCTCTTTTTTCTAAAGTAATGAGCAAGATTACAGTCATGTCCGACTATTTGCAACCCCATGGAATAGTCCATGGAATTCTCCAGGCCAGAATACTGGAGTAGGTGAGCCATTCCCTTCTCCAGGGGATCTTCCCAACCCAGGGATCAAACCAGGTCTCCCTCATAGCAGGGAGATTCTTTACCAGCTGAGCCACCAGGAAAACCCAAGAATGCTGGAGTGGGTAGCCTGTCCCTTCTCCAGCAGATCTTCCCTACCCAGGAATCAAACCAGTGTCTCTTCCATTGCAGGTGGATTCTTTACCAGCAGAGCTATCAGGGAAGCCCTGGCAAGCCCCCCAAAAGTATGCTTTTGGCACACTTTCCTGCATTGCTGAGTTATTTTGTGTGATGCACTGGACTTACATAGGTGTGAATAAAAATGCCTCCACTAATTTCCTTCCTCTTTTTTCTAAAGCCATGAAGTTTCTAAATTTCACAACATAGCAACCTGATAATTTCATTTATAAAAAGCTGATCCCATTTTTATGTTATTTACATTTCAGAATTAATTTGACTATTTAAAATAATCAACACATCAGAAGGGATATTGAACTTAAATTTAGCCCATACAAACAGTAAAGCTCAAACAGACCTATCAGTATTTGAAAAGCTTCTGAAACACTGACCTTTTATGCACAGCAAATTAAGTACTGTTTTCAATCTTCTTTTTACCAAAAGTTGTCATTTCAACCTGTGTAAAAACAAACCAAAAAAAACTTTTTTTGAAATGCTAGTTTGAAGATTATTTCTATGAGAATCAGATATAGTTTCAGCAGTTAATCTCCTCTATCCCATCTCTTCCCACTGAGCATAGTGAAGTTGCTCAGTCGTGTCCGACTCTTTGCGACCCCGTGGACTGTAGCCTACCAGGCTCCTCTGTCCATGGGATTTTCCAGGCAATAGTCCTGGAGTGGATCGCCATTTCCTTCTCCAGGGGATCTTCCCAACCCAGGGATCGAACCCGGGTCTCCTGCATTGTAGACAGACACTTTACTGTCTGCGCCACCCAGAGCATAGAGATACATAAATACAAAATGGAAGATACAAATCAAAGAACTCAGATTGTATTTTCAGATGTCTCTAGATTTGCCCTAAAAGTCCACGTCAGGTTGACATTCCTTTTTTATCAGATCTCTTTTATAAATAGGAAAAGGGGGCAGAGATGGGAAAGGAAGCATATATCTGATTTCCTTTTCCTTTTTTTGCTAAGGGTGTAAATTTAAAGTCATTTGAAAATTGCTTATAACACTATTAATTATATCTTTCCTTCTAAATACATGAGTAGATTTTTAAAAGAAAAAATGTCATTTTTCCTTCCTCATTTGGCAAGCATTTCTGATAGAGACTTTTTTGATCAATTAGTGCCACTTTCTTACTTTTCCAATTATACTGTCTTTGGGGAGGTTTTGAATACAGCTTTTGAAAAAAAATCCTCTTGTAGGTCAAATCCTGGGAAATTAGAAGGATGTGATTTTATATTTTTCTGGAAACATAGAACTGGGCGCACAGGTCCCCATACATTGGTTGATATTTTCTAGAAATGTGTTTTGGCCTGTTGGTGTAAAAGGAATGGGACTTCTACCTAGTTTTGCCCAAATACCTAATCATCTACTGCCATATTCATTCTCCACTAACTATAGCTTAGCTTAAATGTTCTCAACTAAATCAACCCTCAGCTCTCATATACACTAATTGTCTTACCCCTAGCGTTTGCTGCTAACATCTTCAGTTCAGTTGCTCAGTCGTGTCCGACTCTTTGCGACCCCATGAATCACAGCACGCCAGGCCTCCCTGTCCATCACCAACTCCCGGAGTTCACTCAAACTCATGTCCATCGAGTCGGTGATGCCATCCTAACATCTTACTAACAGGCAAATTCACCCTTTCAACCAGCTGGTACATGAAATTTCTCCAGGGGGAAGGATAACGGGTGGGTACAGAGTGGCATGATGTCAATGCCAAGTCACTGGAGCCTATTTAATAAACTGTTTCATTATGTCTTAGAGTCTGTTTGGGACACTTACTATTAGAAATACTGAGATGACTTTATTTTATTGATATTTCATCAACAACTTTTGTTATATTGGATCTAAGCAAAGGATGGCATCATGCAAAAATGTAAAGTTATTTTTATTGTTACAATTTGCATTTGTAAAATGTCTTTGATATTTCAGTCTAAAACTTCAAGCACAAGTTTTTGCTGCCATTAGTAATCCAATAGGAAACTTGATACCCTGAATCTTGGTAAACGTATGCATGAGGCTTAAAATACCCGTGATATTTTCAGATTGTTCTCACAGATTGCATAGATTTATTTTTCTTAAATAAATGACTATCTTTCTCATCAAATGGATTGGGAATTTTCCCAATAAGCACCCAAAGAAACTGTGAGCATTAGACTGCATCAGTGGCTCTCTTTTAGTATCCCCTTTTCCCACTTCTGACTCTTAATCCTTGTGTACATCTTTCAGAAACAACTGCAAATAGTGGGAGAAAGTTAAAAAAAAAAAAGTTGTCCTCCCTTTCAAAATGGACTAAACCTACTTATCTTTAAAAATGTAACTGTTGCAAATTTTTAACATTAGACACAAAACCAAGAGAGATGCTTTTAAATCTCAGATATGAAGCAAAGATTGCATGTATGCAAAGCTCTCAGGAAATCTGTGTTAAATCATTGAGACATGGAGTTTACTACCATTACTAACATCAGTTCCCAACCACTACCCTCCCCATCCTGTTCATACAGTATCTAGAGGCAAATAAGATGTAGAGCCAGGAAATAAAGATCACTATTAATGTCATAATCACATCACCATTCAGTTACTAGATGGTGAAAGGAAGTGGGCAAAAGATGTGGAATCAATGCTAGTCCTTGAACCAGATCACCGCCTTGCTCACCCCTGTGATGGATATGGTCTGTGAACATTAGAACCATGCCAGAAGGATATTTTTCACTTGAGATGAATATTACTTGCAGAGATTCCTTTCTGCTCTGAGCCAGAATATTGTGTTTGACTCAAACCTTTCCAAACAGAATCATGCAGCTCCATCACATACTTGTTGCCTGCTTGGAGAGTGAATCTCTCTTTCCAAACTTGTTGCCATGGAACCAATTTCAGCAACACTAAGTACTGGACCTAGTGATGAGGAGTCTAAACTTTCATTTTTTTTTCTTTGCTGCTAATGCACTGACACTCCCAACTCGAAAAATCATGTTGTCGGTAAAATGAAAATAATAATTGCTTTGTCATTGTTTAGAATTAATTCATATATTTTTCAAACTTGAAGCTTCCGCTTACTCAAATGAGATCTGTGGGTTTACCCAAAGACTAGGTTTGTTTTGTAAAGATACCAGAATTGGTTTGGGACCCTTTAAAGCAACAGACAAGATAATAACATTTGAAAACAATAAAGGTTCAGCACAGACTGCTGGGTTAGAGGAGAGCTGGGCTTCTGACAGGCTTCTCAGTGTTTTGCTCTTAATCTGTCATGGTTCCCAGTGGAATATTTCCCCATACTCAGTGGGAGGATATTGACACAGCTCCAGACTCTGCCTTTTATTTCCTAATTCTCCCTGGAGAAACAGACCTTCCAGAGCTTGTAATATAAAAGGAAAAAAAGGGGGGAAAATGACAGGTGCCTCATTGGTTGATCCAGAAGTTTTGTACAAAAACACAGACCATCTGATTGTCTCCATATTAAGACTGTACTTATTAAAGGGCTTTTGTTAGTGACTGCAAGCCACCCAGAAAACAAGATTTGAGGAAATACTTCCAATCCTTTATCAAAAGTCAAAAATCACTTTGTTGAAAGTATCTTAAATGTAAGTTTATCTTCCTGCCTAGAACTCATACATCAATAGGGACTGAAAAATGCAGAGAGTATTTGGGCAGTTCAGTTCAATCGCTCAGTCGTGTCAGACTCTTTGCGACCCCATGAATTGCAGCATACCAGGCCTCCCTGTCCATCACCAACTCCCAGAATCCACTCAAACTCATGTCCATCGAATCAGTAATCCCATCCAGCCATCTCATCCTCTGCCGTCCCCTTCTCCTCCTGCCCCCAATCCCTCCCAGCATCAGAGTCTTTTCCAATGAGTACTCGTGAATTAAAATTTTGTCTGGATGCTGGAGCTTGATAAGAAACTTGGTAAATATCAACTGACAAATTACATGAATAAAAAGAATCAGAAGTTAAACCAAAGGTGGCCACAATTTAGCAAGTCAGTCCTCCAAGATCATTGACCTACTTTATATTCAGTTAAAACCTAAAAAATAATCTATATAGCCAAATCAGTGGAACAATTTTTAAATCAAATATCAGAGGCAATTACAGTTTTTTCAATCATACAATTCCATAGACTTCAAACATTTCTTTTGTGCAGAGTATTAGACTAGGTAATCTAAGATGGCATCAAGAATTTAAGACAATTCCAAGAATACTAGCACTAGCCCTGAATTTAGTCAGGAAGAGTCCAGTCATGGCACTCTAATTAAATTAATCTTCAATTTTGATCTAGAGACATTTTATCAATTTGAAACTGCTAAATGGAACTGTTCTGAAATCTATCAAGGAACTTTCCTTTAATAGAAATAAAACTGCTAATTTTCTTAACTCCACATTCTGTCTTTTACCAACAAGATAAATGGATTCAGACTCAACATCTTCAGAGTGTACAATGAACCAAAACCTGCGTGAGAATGACATACTGTCTTTTGTTTCAACATTTCAAGTTGGGATAAACTTGTTCCAGAAATGATTTGCCTCCCCATTACTGAAGATTTTTTCTATTGGGTGTTGATATTAGTTCATCACTAAATGTTCTTAACTCTGCCCATTGCTCTTTTGACTTTGAGGTGTCTGACTGTATTTGGAGTTACAACCTCAGCTGTCACATTTTAACAGTCACCAAGAGAAGACCTCAGTCCCCACGTCTGAGTACACAGTGTTCTCTTTATTTCACCAAAGAAGTGACCCCAAAGGCTTTCATCTGTTGAAAATTAGAATTTAATTGTTTCAGAGGATTATGAATCTCAAGCTCTTTGGGGACTTAAATTTCCCCATCATTAAATGGAAGGACTTCACTTTTAAGTTGGCTTTTGTGATCCTGGTATCAATCCAAGGGGTATGGGTTGAAGGTGCTTTATGTTGGGAACCAGTTGGTCCTCATCACACTCCTCGATTATCAATGTGAGAATCAAGCCAAAAAAGCTACATTAAGTCTGATGGGAATTTAAAGATTTATTTTGAAACCATTTTTTACGCACTGCTGAAAAAATTTCCTTCCCTAAGGGGAGTGAAAAGTCTCTGCCTTTGTGGGATGCCCAACAACAGAAAATTTAACCAGATGGGAATGCCTTCCTCATCACTGGCCCTCCTAAGGTTGAATCTGCTAGTCTTCTAAACGTAATTTCTGAGTTCACAGTTTCCCACAATAATTCCACTTTTTTCTTTTTTTTTTTTTGTACTTAATGACAATCTGTTAGGAGAAAGAGACTGCCAGTAGTGACTTTATACCAAAGTGTGTGAATGCAAACAGGATGTACACTGACCAGGAGAAAGATTACTAAAAGATACAAGTATTCTAAAGGAAGATGAAAAAAGAATTGCTTTTGCTGCAAATTCAGCTGTCTTTTAAACACTCCCTTGTTACAGAGAAAATGACTCCTCAAAAAGATTTTTACAGAAAAGACTTAAATCCCATCCCTAGCAATCATCTGTTTTGCCACAGCCCAAATGTCTCATTAGCAATCTGGAATTGCACACGGTTAGAGAAAATCTAGCAAAAGGATGTAGACATCGCCATGGGGAAAAGAAAGAAAAAAGAAAAGCAATCATGACAAACTCTGCTTATGTAAACAACGTTTTAGTGGAATATATGTAAGCCTTCTCTTGAAGGAATACCAGTTAGAATGTCATCAGAACTGGCAAAACCATTTCAACAACATAGCAGTAATTTATTCCAGTTTTATTAGCACTGAGGCATAAAGCCAAATTTGTCAGGAGGAGAGGCAAATAAAAACTCCTGGCATTAGAACAGGGAAAGCAATCTTGTGAGCCTCATTGTTGAGAGAGAAAATTAAAAGATAGTATTTTTGTCCTAACTAAGGGCTTCCCTGTTACCTCAGACAGTAAAGAATCTGCCAGCAATGCAGGAGACCTGGGTTTGATCCCTGGGTTGGGAAAATTCCCTGGAGAAGGGAATGGCAACCATCTCCAGTATTCTTGCCTGACAAATCCCATGGACAGAAGAGCCTGGGGTTGCAAAGAGTTGGACACAACTGAGTGACTAACACACACAGCGTTATGTCTGACTTCTACCTAGGGAAGAAATTCCTTCTCTCATTATATGTCTTTATATAAAGCTGCTATTCAGTTGCAGTAGCCATCATATTTTTATATTTCTTTAAGTCCCCCATGTTGAATTTGATCCCTATTTCACATTTGATTAGGAAATCCTAAATTGGAAAGGTAAATATTTGTGTCTTTTAAATAACAAATCTGCACCATAAGTATTTTCTAGATATGACTGCCTTAAGCCATCCTGGTAGCTTGGTCAGTTAGCAGTAGGTGCTTGGTAAGGTGGAGAGACCATAAATAGATGGAACTTGCCTTCTACATAGGAAACGACCCCTTCACACAAACTCATGTCTGTTTTTCCTTAACCCCTTGTGCCCATCTAGCCTCTTGATTGACCCAGGTCCACATGTCAGTCAAAAGAATCACCATCACTGATTACACTTGTTGACAGCTTGCGGAACAAAATTCTGCATCGATACTTCATGGAATGGCCTTTGGAGTACTTGCTTCTGCTTTACTCTTATACATAGGTCCCTGCATTTGATAGGCATACTACTAGAAAAAAGTCAACAAAACTTTGTTTATGTTCAGTGAAGGAACTGTGAACAGATTTAGCTGTTATCATGTTAACCCTCCTGAGGTCTCAGGAAAAATATCACCTGTGTGACAAGAGAGAATTTTAATACTATTACTAAAATAATACTCCCTGAAGAAAGGTTGTAGAGTTTTCTGCATTTGCCTCTTGGGACTCAAATTTAATAAGGTATAAAATGCCTTTATCCCTCAGAGGAAGGTAACAGGTTAGGGCACAAGTTTAAGTCGTATTTTACTTATGGGTTTGCTATATATGCTAATACAGGACTTAAACATCTGAACCTCTCATTTCTCAAGAAGTAAACTAGTACCAGTTGAATTCATCCTTTGCCTACATAATAAGGATACCTTGGAAAAAATCCAACTGACCATCCCATTCCAGATGGAACTGGGAGCTCAATTAAGGTGGTTTGAATAACTAAAGTGTGTTTTAGAATAAGCTACTACCGTGGCTCTTAACATTTGGTCCATGACATGGCAGCATCTGTAGCAACTTTGAAATTTGTTAGGTATATAAATTCCCTGGTCCCACCTGAGAGCCCAACCCACACCTATAAATCAGAAAACCTGGGAATGGGCCCAGCAATGTGGCTTCTAACAAGCCCTTGGGATGATTCTGATGTATGTTCAAGTTTGAGAACTACAATCTGTGCTCTCAGTGGTCAAGAAAAGTTCATGTCATCCTCTGTTTAACTCTGTTTCCTCACAGGAAAAAGTTTAAAAGCTTAAATGATAGAGTCCATGTAGGCCCAGTACATTCTGATATATTTGCAGAAATGCCCACCATTCTGATGTAAAATATTCAGTATAACCTGAAGGAAAATTAATCCTTACACATATTCTTTACTGGTATAGCTGAGCTTCAGGCAAGCTCTCCTGTCATAATCTCATTAGCTTTTCTAGTTCTTTTAAAAAAAAACAACAGCTAACTGCTTTGACTGACTAACCAGAGAATGACCAGAGGTGTCCAGAGAATGACTTTGGACACCTTTCTCTTAACTGATCAGCTCTGGTCCATTTGCCTTAATGCTAAACCATTGTCTAACAGGACTGAGTTATATTTAATGATACGGTCTATTGGTCTGAAGAGTGGGTATGGACTGAGCTAAAATGACTATGGTTCTAAGTGAATTTGGGTTTTCAAGGATAGTTTCAAAGGTTCACATAGCTCATAAAACCTGGAAACCACAGACAATATAGACAACAATCCCAAGACCCCTGAGAGCTTTTTTTCTAGGCTCATTTGAATTGGTGCAGAACCAGAGTGAAAAGCCAGCAAGTTGATTTGGCTTATTAAAATGGCTTAGGAAAGGGAGTTTAAGGTTGTGGGTTATGTGTGGGTACATATTTGTGTATGCTTCCTTAAATCGAACCTGAAAGTATCACATTGACAGCTACTTAAAACATCCATATGTATATATTCTTGACCACTTCTTTTTTTTTTTCCAAAATCCCAAATGGATTTAAAAGTAAACTCAAAGTAGCCGAAAGGAAACCTAAACTGGAACCTCAACAATGGTGTTCTGAAGAAAATGCTAAACTATGTTCCCAGGTCTTCCTTCAAAGAGCCAGACTTGTCAGGTATCTTAGAATGACTTTTTGCTCTTTTTCAGGAATTACTGAAAAAGAATAATTGATTTATCATAGTGCTCTGCCTGCATCTCTAGAAACCTGCTCGCTGGTCAAAGTGGTGTCCTGTTTTCTGTCTCTGACAGCATTTTCTCATCAGCTCTTTCCCCGCTGTGACCTGATCACAACACAGTTCCAGCCAAAGCACCACGCCCCTTCACTGTCTCCACTGTGCTGTCCACCTCCATCTGCATATTTGGCCTTTCACTCAGAGCTAAAACCTCACTGAAAAGACCCTTCTTAGAATGATCATCAAATGCCAAGTTGCTTGGTAAGGGGACCTGCCCCTTTGCAAAGGGAGGGGCTAGATCAGACTGAGGGGCCCACTCAGAGACTTGACCTCCCTCCCAGAACTTTGTTGTCCACCAGGCAAAATTACAGTGGTAGCTTGGCTTTATCCACAATCCATGGTTTAAGTTATTGACTCAAGTCTTGAAATCTTTGAATCAAACCTGGATTAAAAACTTCCCTCAGAAAGCTCAAGAGAAAAAGTTCTATGTTCTAAAGCCCCCCAAATTGTGCAATACATTAAAAGGTCTTGACATTAGAAGGTAACAGAAACTTGTTTGAATCTCCAGCAGCATCTGCCTTTCCATGCCATCCATAGTGATGTTTGTAGGACAGTGGTGCAATTCAATACTATTCTAATAAGCCATAAAAATAACTGTTGGCACAACTGTTATCCAAGGGGGACTTCCCTAGATTTCACCTATTAATTTTAGTAGACAGTAGAAAGCTCACACTGAGGACATATTTTGAGCTTCTAGATGTGCACCAGAAGAGGAACCAGCATCTTGTACCCACGTTATCTATACAAAACTCTGTGCCGCTGGGAGTGTTCCTGGCACAGCAGCCAAGATGGAAGAACTCAGGTAGGAAACAGATTTAGAATGTCTCTCTCACCTTTGGTTAGAGTGGTAATTCATTCCCACTGAATAAGCTTGGTGGATACTTTTGATAGTAAACTGAACTCATAGGCAGTCCATAAAGACAAGGGAGGCAGATCACTGTGCCAGAAACCCTCTCATCCTAAGAGGCGATCATAAATCCAACGCACAGGACAGAAAGGGAGAGATCAGCCTGTTCACATCATGCACGCACAGTATAAAGGACCCACCACAAATAGCCTCCAAACACAGGCGGGGGGAGAGTGGAAAGAAGAGAGACCAAGTGGGGAAGGAGTTTGTGTCTCGAGAACTGAAGTAAGCAATCGTAATGCCCCTCTAGTTGATTCTGAAAACAATCGCCTGTCTAAAGCTAATTTTTAAACAATTTCACTGAACTTTGAAATTTCTGATTAGTGGTATGTCAATAATACATTTGGCTACTTAACTGAGTCGATTTTTATTCTTCCATGCCAATGAATGTAATCTCTGAGACTTACCATTTTAAGTACACACACATGCACACCACACACACACATAAACATTATATATTACTCATTTTGTGGGAAATATAGTGTATTATAATTTAAAAGATTGCAGTGGATTCTTTCCGTGTGTTTCAGTGATAATATTTTGTTGGAAATAAAGACATTCATACTCTCTCTTTGCTGACCATATTGTTAAAACTGTGATCTTAAGCAGTGCTGTCAGAAATGCCTGTGTAGAATATCTTCTCTAGTATCAATGAGTCAATATACTTTGAATTTAACTTTCAAAAAAAGTATGTGCTAAACTTAAATATTTTTATATCTGTGGTGTTTTCCTATTAACCTATAGTTGTGAACAAGTGAGTTTACAACTGATATCATCAAAAGGGAAATGGCCTACACAAAATGTTAAAAGTGGAGGGAGTTATTTGTAAAGTCTTCTGCCAAAGACCATTTAATGATCTGTAAAATGTAGATTAACTTCTTTCATTATGAATGTAATTGTAAGAAATTCTCACCCTCTCATCCTCTATCTTTTGAAAATTAATATTTTGTATTTCTAAGGACCAAGGGAAATATTTTTTAAGCCAATGTAATACACAGACGCCTTGGAAATGAAAGATACAGTGACTAGATCAACAGCGTGATGTTAGGTTAGAATTTCAACATCTGATGGTAAATTTATCAGTCTTTCCTACAGTTCTTATACTGCACTAAAATACGTTTGGGTAATTCAGCTAAATTTTTTCAAATTAAAGGCACCAACATTAAAGGCAGATCTCATCTGACTTGGAAGGTATTAAAGCACTCACTTTCAAGCACCTGAGTGAATGAAAATTACCATCTAATTTTCCCACCTAACCATCACATGTATATTAACTCAGAGATCTAACAGCATTGCATAGAAGGTTAACAGACTATGTACATCAAGGATATTAAATTTGTGCAGTTAGTGAGAACTAGCCATTCAAAAATATACTCAAATGTTTTGTAAATAAAATTTTTGATTCCTATAGTTTTGTTCAAACTACTTTTAAAATTATTAGATATTATTTGAATTTTAAAAATGATCTGTTGTAAGTTAGATGTTGGTTTATTTGACTCTGTGATTCAGTGTACACTCAGCCATATTCCTGTGGGGAAACATCAATCTTACTGAGTTTCTTGGCATGAGCCAAATCTTCATAGATTCTTTAAGGACTCTAAATATGAGACAAAAAAAAAAAAAGGAAAACAGAAAAACACACCAAAATTAAATGCTAGTGAAGAAATTAGAAACCTATTGTATAAAACGTATTTTTAAAATCTTAGGATATATGTGATTTTCACTGCCTGTTAATCTGGTCTGTTTGTGAAAATAACCACAATATTTGTTAAGACCCTGAAACACCAAATATTTGTGATGTTTGTATAGCACCATTATTATAATATGTGATTTCAAATGGCAAGCATCTTTGTTGTAATCATGTGAGCCCACAGAAGAATAAAGTCCTGCTGTTAATGTACAACCAGCTCTCAGAATTCAAATTTCCTGCAGCTTCTGTATCACCAATAAATGAGAACTATGAAAACAATTTTTAAAGAATTGAGTTTATGATCACTGTGCATTTTCCTAATGAATTAATTAGGAGAGTTTTCAACAGAAGTCTCTCTCTTTCAGTCAGTTAAATACAACTGCTGATTCCAACCATACCATCATTTCAATGGTTTCTGTATTCTTGATCTAACTACCCAAAACTGGAAGCTTGTTGCAAGGTGTGTCCTAACAAATGTACAATAAATGACTTTTCCTGCATGCTGCCTGAGATATACTGTAATTTGAAATGTCTTACCCAACAAATTATATATTTCATAACCCCAAATTGAACTGTCAATACTTCTTATGTGTATAACTGATGGTATATTAATACCAAACTCAGAAGCACTGTCTATCATATGTGTATGTTATATGTGACATTTAACTTGTTAAACTGTAATCTGTGAAGTGTTCATTGCCTGAATGAGTCAATGCTGTACAAACCATTGTCTTAACTGTTTTCCTAATCTTACCGTATTTCCTAACACTTAAATATAAATGTTTGTAAATTAGTCATTCATTTTTATTGATTTTTTTATGTATCTTCAGTGTGACTCCATTAACTAACTCCAACAAAGGAGAAACAAAATGTTTCCCTGTCAGGCTCAAGAACATTTTGCTACGGCAAAAATTCATTCATCCATCTGACAAATGCTTATTAAATATCCATTGTGAATCTGGCTCTACACAAATATTGGGAGAATTTTTAAGGACTTCTGAATTTTCCCTAAACTATTCTGCTATGACTTTCATGAAATTAACAAATTACTTTCTTTCTATGTTATAGCAATGATAGAAATTAGCCACTGAGGAGTCTTGGATTAAAATACAGTACATTTGGCTCAGGAAAATGCAACTATCACTTGCAGAAGTATTGTCTTAAAGTCAAATTTAAAATTAAACTAAACTAAATCTCAATTTAAGAGATTTGACCCTAACTCTGGAAGAAACATTTAAAAGATACCGTCTTAAAATTTTTATGCTTAGTTGCTCAATCGTGTCTGACTCTTTGCGATCCCATGGACTATAGCCTACCAGGCTCCTCTGTCCATGGGGATTCTGCAGACAAGAATATTAGAGTGGATTTCCATGCCCTCCTCCGAGGATCTTCCCAACCCAGCAATCGATCCTGCATCTCCCGCATTGCAAGTGGATTCTTTACCATCTGAGCCACCAGGGAAGCCCAAGAATTCTGGAGTGGGTAGCCTATCCCTTCTCCAGGGAATCTTCCTGACCCAGGAATCAAACCAGGGTTCCCTGCATTTCAGAGGGATTCTTTACCAGTTAAGCTCCTAGGGAAGCCCCAAAATTGTATGTTTTAAAAAATTACTCAAGTTTCATTGCTACACATAAAATGTAGCATCAGATCACATTTCCTAAAATGATACTCCTATGGGGGATCAAAGAATTCTATAAAAAAGAACATAATGTCTGCTAAATTATAAATATTTATACACAGAGTACCACAAGAGAATACACCCAGGATGTTTTCTCAGTGATAGATTTCCTTACTTGTATTGCATTGATCAAAAAGTTCATTCAGCTTTTTCTGTAACAGCTTATTGAACTTTTTGACCAACCCAACACCATAATCGTTTTTTAAAAATGTTTGTACACACACACACTTGCAGCCAGACTCATAGCTCTCACCACATTCTCATCATTTTTATTCAAGGAGATGCCCCCATATAACCCTATGGTTCCTGCCACTGTAGCACTTAAGGTAATAAAGTTGATGAATATATGCCTTGACTTTGGTATCACAAATTAATTTCTGCAGCATTTCTCATTCCTCTGAAGCTGTTGGAAACGACTGCAGCTTGCCATTCACACAGATTCATTCACTGTAAATATTTGCTAAGTACTGGATTAGGTCTTCCCGTGCCCAGCTACACATGCCCAACATGGAATAGTGCCCACAAGTGCTGGTTGGTGGGGTCAGAAACTTTGGATTTAGAATGCAGCTTTGTCTAAACCTCAATTTCTTTCTGTGTAAAATGAGACTAATAGTACCTATTTTTTAGGGTTGTCATAAAGATTAAATGAAACAATCACCATTTATGGAGCACCTGATACTCAGAAGGCTGTCGACAAATGATTGTTGGTATTTATCTGCTGGGTAGTATTTCTGTCCCTGATAATAGTGACAAAACTTTCTCCTTCTCAGACTTGAATACGGCTCCTTGGAGACCTCTTCTTGACTAGACCTTGAACTTGGGCTCTGTCCATGGTCCACTAAGTTCAATTTGGGCAAAAAAAACAAAAAGCCTTTAGGGTCAGTTTAGTGAAAATCCTCCCAACCCTTGATACTTGGTCAAGTTCCCTATCCCCAACTCTTCATAACTTATCACACTGGCCTGCCTTCAACAAGATTCCTGTTGAATCGGACTAGCAAAAATCCACCCAGCCTTGATGTTTGCTTTTAGTAATTTTCTATCCACTGGCTCCCAATCCTGCTTCTTGGGTTATATGAGCTGAATTCTAACGCCCTTTATCATAGTAGCTTTAGCCAACATTTATCGAGTGCTTGCTATTAACCAGGTAATGTACTAAGCACTTGACTTGGATTATATCCCAAATTCTCACAAAAAGTTTCTGAAACAAGTATAATTTCTGTCCCTTTTTACACATGAGAACTTTAATCTTAGAGAAATACTTGCCCCAAATCACTCACCTATAAAGTGGCAGAATCAGAAATTGAATTCAAGCCTGTCTGACTCCAAAGCTTAAATTTATGATCATTGATAGAGCTATCTCTATCTTGAAAGTATCTGCTAGGATTAAGCAAACTCCTAAGATGACATAAAATAATAACAGTGTCTATCAATATATACAACCCATGCAATCACCATGATCGCTAGGTGAGTCCAAAAATTTCATCAAGATTTGATATATAATTCCATAGTGACAGTTCTACAGCATTATTATCATAGATCTTTTCTCTGTGGAACAAGATTATAGAATAGCATATCCCTAAAGAGACTTTAGCTAATATCCCCCAGAGGCAAGAAAAGCACACAAAGTAAGTTTCCCATGACTCATCAAAGTCACCTTGGAAACAGCTCATCCAACACCACCTTCACCTTCAGACAACCATAGAGAACAGATATATATCTTTCTTGCTATTTTGGCCTGCCTTATCTGTATACATCTGATTTGGAAACAAAAATCAAGCTGATTTCACTCACAAACTTACAACACAACTCTTCTAACAAAGCAAGTTACAAGATGAACTCTTTCAACAAAGCAAGTTACAAATGACACATGTATGGTAGATACTCCATGACTGGGAACAACTGTCAATCCAAAAATGGGTTCGAATATACCAAGAATTCTCTTATTCCAAATGATCAATTTGTTCTAAGCTGTCCATAACAACAGCTATGTTGAAGCACTATTTTCATCATCTGTGTACAGCTGTGATTCTCCAATTGCGCCTAGTTTCTCTGCTTATTCCAGAAAAGCATCTACTTCTGCTTCATTGACTACGCTAAAGCCTTTGACTGTGTGGATCACAACAAACTATGGAAAATTCTTAAATACATGGGAATACCAGTCTACCTTATCTGCTTCCTGAGAAATCTGTATGCAGCAACAGTTAGAACCGAACATGGACTGGTTCCAAAATGGGAAAGGAATACATTAAGGCTACATATTGTCACCCTGCTTATTTAGCTTATATGCAGAATACATCATGAGAAGTGCCAGGCTGGATGAAGCACAAGCTGGAATTAAGATTGCCAGGAGAAATATCAATAACCTCAGATATGCAGATGACACCGCCCTTATGGCAGAAAGTGAAGAGGACCTAAAGAACCTCTTGATAAAAGAGGAGAGTGAAAAAGCTGGCTTAAAATTCAACATTCAAAAAATAAAGGTCATAGCATCTGGTCCCATCACTTCATGGCAAATAGATGGGGAAACAATGAAAACAGTGACAGACTTTATTTTCTTGGGCTCCAAAATCACTGCAGATGGTGACTGCAGCAATGAGATTAAAAAACACTTACTCCTTGGAAGAAAACCTATGACCAAGCTAGAAAGCATATTAAAAAGCAGAGACATTACTTTGCCAACAAATGTCTGTATAGTCAAAGCTATAGTTTTTCCAGTAGTTGTATATGGATGTGAGAGCTGGACCATAAAGAAGACTGAGCATCAAAGAATTGATGCTTTTGAACTGTGGTGTTGGAGAAGACTCTCAAGAGCCCCTTGGACTGCAAGGAGATCAAAACAGTCAATCATAAAGGAAATAAGTCCTGCATATTCATTGGAAGGAGTGATGCTGAAGCTGAAGCTCTAATACTTTGGCCATCTGTTGCAAAGAGCTGACTCTTTAGAAAAGACCCTGATGCTGGGAAAGATTGAAGGCAGGAGGAGAAGGGAATGACAGAGGATAAGATGGTTGGATGGCATCACTGACTCCATGGACATGAGTTTGAGAAGTTGATGACCGACAGGGAAGCCTGGCAGGCTGCAGTACATGAGGTGGCAAAGAGTCAACATGACTGAGCAACTGAACTAAAATATTGTGCTTATCAGCTACATAGCACATAATCACAGACAGGGGAAGACAATATAAACAGATCCAGAGATTTGCCACCTAACTCTTGATTTTTCTTTTCATTTAGAACCCCATCATTAAACATGTGTAAGTGCAGATTCCCAGGATCCTACAACTGACATGCTTACACAGGCAAACTATCAGTAGCTCTTCCTAGGATCTGTGCTCACTCATTCGTTGGCAGGTGAAACTTCACTCCATTTCAAGGAATAACACACTACAATAATTAGTAAAGGGTCACATTCAATCTTCAATTGGCACCTTAGCCAAACCCTTTTTAAGGGCCTCTACTTCCATATCTCATCCACTGGCTGAAAATGGAATGCCATGATATATTTTCAGAAATTCTGAGATAAATAAATCTATAACATTTGAAGGTTATCTATGATGGTCCCAGGTAAATCCCATCTATTGAAAGGAAATCATTTCATGTGAGCAATAAACATTGGCCTTTATTACCAAATATTTGGTATTTGAAGGAACTTTTATAGCAATAACAAATTATAAATAGACTATATGCAACAAAGGATTCATCCTGGGTTCTTGTTCTTGCAATATGTCACTAAAAACAAGGTACAAGTATAATAAGAATCCAATAACACAAACAAGAAAATTTGACAATAGGTCAGCCCCTCATCAAACAGCTGTACCTATTCTGACAGCTCTGCTGATTTTGCTTTGTGAAAAGAAAAATGTTAACGACCTTCTTTGGTTACCATGAGAACTAGAAGACAAACAACCAAGCAAGTTTCCTAAAGGAAAAAAAAAAAAGCATGTGGCCATCTGTTTCAAAATTCTAGCCAGCAAATTCCAAGCATATATAAGTCCCAGTCCTAAAGAAGCCAGCACCTAAAGCTGCAAATGATAAGGCTGTCCTTGAGTAATCAGAGGGCAACTCATGTTTGGCCATAGTGCAATAAAAATGAAATGAAAATCATGGTTCTATTACTGAATACAGAAAAATCTGTATTTCGTGACTGAAGGTGACATGATGCCTCATCCTTCACACATTCATGAGGATTTCTACTAAGCCACAGTTCCATAAATCCCAAGGGAAAGATTAACTCAAAACTCCTATCTAATCTCCTTCTGTCGATGAATCAGAACATGAGTTTTTTTTTTTTCCCAAACATCCTTTCCCAAAGGCTTTTCTGTTCAATATAAACAAATTGCCAAAGTGCCTATGTCTTTCTGAAGATGATGAGAAGCAAAGTCCAGATGTCAAAAAACATACAGTTGTCAAGAAAAGATTAACACACACACACACACAATGGCTACAAGAAGAACAAAGACAATATTAGAGCCTTTTGGAATTGATGAAGGATGAAATTAAAAAGAAAAAATAAACACATCGTAGGCAAATGGCAGACCCTTTCAGCTCAGCCAACCAGTGCACTTCAGTTTTATTTGAATCAGAGAAAGCTTGAGATGGAACATCATGTTTTTTAATCATGGGAGCTACTAGTGCTTGACCTGCTGTAACTTTTGAAAAATTGCTGTTCTCACTATAGGGCAAATTCCATGAGTCTAAATGTCACTGTATTTCAAATGCCAAACTTCTAATATTCCTCCAGAAGGGCGCTAGAAAGTAAGGGTTAAGAGCATAAATTCTGGACCTCGACTAGTTGGGTTCAAATTCTGACTCTGCTAAGCTAGATATTCATGGTTGTTTATTTGCTCAGTCATGTCCAACTCTTTGTGACTCAATGGACCGTAGACCACCAGGCTTCTCTGTCTATGGGATTCTCCCAGCAAGAATACTTGAGTGGTTGCCATTTCCTTCTCCAGGGGAATCTTCCCCACCCAGAGATTGAACTCATGTTTCCTGCATCACAGGCAGATTCTTTACCACTGAGCCATCAGGGACAATTTACCTTATCTATGCCTCAAGACTGCTCATGAGGCTTCTCAAGTGGTTCAGTGGTAAAGAATGTGCCTGCCAATGCAGGAGAAACGGGAGATGCAAGTTTGATCCCTGGGTCAGGAAGATACCCTGGAGAAGGAAATAGCAACCCACTGGAGTATTCTTGAATGGGAGAATCCCATAGACAGAGTCACACATAGTCTCCTCATAAGTAAAAAGGGGACAATTATAGCACCTCTCTTGTGGAGTTATTCTAAAGATGAAATGAGTTAATACACACAGAGTGCTTAGAGGGTGCCTGATACAGAAGGATGTTACATACTCTCATTGTAGCCCACAGATAGCTATAATTGGCTGTTTGCTATCTACCCATAGAGAAATATGACTTAGTTCTACTCTGTGTTTAAGGGAGAGAAAAGAACAGAAACAACTGACACAATGGGGAAGAGACAAGAAAAATACAAAAGTGGTGGCAGGAAAATGGACATTGAAAGGAATGTAGAATGAGAAAAGGAGGGTGGAAAGAGAAAGGAAGATGGATGGGTTCAAGTGTTGATATGCTTATTGATGCCTGCTAAAGTACAGTCAACCCTTGAACAACGCAGGGGCAGAGAGAGGTACCCACCCTCCACACACTCAAAAATCTGAGTATGTGTGCTAAGCCACTTCAGTTTCTCTGCATTCACTGGTTCAACCAACCATGGGTCATGTATTGCTATAGTTTGCTACTGGGGGGAAAAAAAAAAAACACGTGTAAGTGGACCCATGCAGTTTAAACATATGTTGTTCAAGAATTAACTGTACTCTAAAACTTCTGATTTAATATATTTTTATAAAAAATAATAAATCAATAGTTCACCTTTATTAAGTCCCAGCCTTTACTAGGCACTTAGTATACATCATCTCATTCAACCTTCAACAAAAAGAAAAAAAGTAATAACAACAGTCAGGTATTATTAGCACCATATTTCAAAGGAAAACTTGAGAATTAGAGAGGTCCCTAATGCATGAGGCTTGTATGGCTATTCAACGCAGAGGCAGCATGAGGACTAGTCTGCATATTCACCCACTGGGTTGTACTCACTCTCATACAAACATCAGGACAGGGTTCAGTTTTGGAAAATTCCAAACGTTGAACTGGATGAAAATGCTAACAGCTATAAAGAAACCTACTCCTGAAATTTTCCCTTCTGTTCTCCTCCTTGCAAATTTGTTGTTAGACTGATAGTTTTATATAACTTTACCAAAAGCAATAACCTCTTACTCCTTCATAGTCTCAGTAAATCTATGGATTCCTTATTGTTGTCACTGTACATGTGCTTATTATAGAAACAGGCTTCTGCTATGCTTAAAGTAAAAGTAATTCTTACATGATGGGTCTAATTTTTAAAAAGCCTCACACCTCAAAATATTAAAAATCAAACCTAATTTTCCCACATGGGAAAAAATGTGAAAAATAGGGAGATTGGGTTTACAACCACAAATACTTATGCTTGATAAACTATTGTATTCCAGAAGACTGAACTGCATCAAGTTTTCTAAGCTGAAATACATGACGTTTTCTAAAATGCATACAAATCTTTTTCGGGGAAACAAACTATTTAATTGCTGATAGTTACGTTGAAGTTGATGTTACATCACAGCACGCTCGAAAAATTTCTTGTGGATTCTTTCAAAGTTCCTTCAAAATTTTTATTGCAACAAGCCAGAAAGTGAAAGAACTTGTTTACTGTGATCATAAAAGTTATGAAGTATGTTTTGAGAGGAAATTTTACAGAAGTCTTTAAAGAGCTTCTGAGAAAGATGCCAAGTCACTAATCATCCAAGGAAATGTATACCTTGTCTTCTTCATTCCATTGTAATGAGACTGTAGCACTATATCCATGGGAGGCATTGAGACAGCAAGTCACTTTTCAATGCTGAGATTAATTTCCTCCCACTGGTAAGAGGACAAAGGAGCACTTACTCACTGCATTCGAGAGTCTCTTAGGAATAACACGTGTTTAATTGGCAAAGTGCTTTAAGGGTAATTGCTCTGCATCAAAGACTGCCTATGAGAATTTAGGACTAAATCTACTATCGCTAGGATAGGGCATTTCATTGATTACTTACATTTAATAAACTATTGCCTTTATGTAACCTATTAAATAGAATTAAAGATGAGTGAGAAGGTTTCAGAATCGATAGAAGTCATAATTTACTTTTATTTTCTCGTATGTCAGAATACAGAAATCTTTCTTGACTTCTCCTGGGAGTTAATTTTACTAAGTTGCTATATTTATTCACAAAAGAGGTTCAGGAAGTTAACCCAAAGCCTCAGTAGCCATATGTTTGTCCTAGAGTTGGCATTCATGCATTATATGGATGGAAGGATGGGTGACTATATGGAAAGGCCAGAAATAGCATCTAAAGACTGGATGGGACCACTGTGGTAAATCAAGTTACTGAGGAAGATTTCAGCAATTAGAGCAGTGGTTTTAATCTAACCCTCACCAGACATTAACAAGCACCAGGGTAACATTTCAGAGAAACACTTGGCTCAGGACCTTTCATAGGCCAATTAAATTAAAAATTTTACATGTGGGAGTAAGTGGTATAGTATAGGTATTTTTCAAAATTTTACCAAAAAGAGTTGCCAGGTTCTACAAATAAAAGATAGTTTTCTTAATTCAAGTTGAATTTCAGATTTTAAAAATAAGTAAATTTTTGTGTAAGTGTGGCCCAGGCAACAGTTGGGATATTCAAATTTAACTAGGAGTCCTTATTAATCTGACAACCTTATCCCCCAAGATATTCTAGTACAGTTTTAAGAACCATTGCGCTCCATTAAGTGAAGTGGGTAGAGTGTGTCATCAAGAAAGTAGAATAGCAACAAACTAGGCTGCCCAGGACAGCGGGGACACAGACCCAGAAGCAGAGGTCTATTCTAGAAAGACTGATGAGAGCCGAAGTCAATCCTCAGTTTCAAAGAAACTGGGGAATCAGATGAGAAGCCAAGGCAGAAATTCAAGGAAGTTTAAATGAACAAGACAAGGATCCAGCTATTTAGTATGATATGCCTTGGGGCTTTCAGGACTAGAACACTGTTGTATAAATAAAGAAGATGAGAAGAGAATTCACAAAAAGCAAGATCCTTCACAGCAGCACCAAATAATGGATTCAGGACACCTCTGCTAAGGAATGAATTCATCTCAGAGTCCGAGGTCTGTAATTCTAAGAGAGTTGTGAAGTGACTATTTCTGTGATTGGAGGCCTTTGGGGTTGAGGGTTGGACATTTCATTATGGTGGAATCAGCAAATAAGCCAGCTCTCACGTCAACAACTCTTGAAAGCATCTCTATTGACCAGTATTCATGTCAAAGCAATAGCCAGACTAGAACAGTGTTAAGAAGATAAGCCTTGAGCAAGATAAATGTCAGTTACTATATAAAAGAGTTTCCTTTTGTGAGCTGAAGTTGCCGAAATGAAAGTAGATTTGACATTAATGGGACTATCAAAGGAAAAAAAAAAGGTTTAAGAAGGCTTGCTCCCTATTAGAAAAATCCAAACGTATTCTGAGGGAAAAAACAAAATACAAAAACAAAGAGAACAGAAAACGTAACAGTAGAATATATCGCTGTTGGAATACCAGTTTTAAAATACAGCTGAGTCTTGAACATCACAGGAATGAATCACACAGATCCACTTATATGAGGGTTTTTTAATAGTAAATACCACAGTGCTATATGATCCATGATTGAATGAATCTGCGGATGCAGAGGAACTATGTATGGAAGCAAAGGGTTGACTGTAAGTTATAAACAGATTTTCAACTATGTGAGGATCAGTGCCCCAGTACCCATGCTGTTCAAGAATCATCTGTATAGAAATAATTGTAACAAGAAATATGCGGGGTCATCTGTCTAGAAACAGGTGTAACAGGAAATATGTATAATACCTTTAACAACTCCAGTAACTTCTATGTATAAATATAAAAAAGGAGACATTAACAGAAAAATGAATGAGTATAGCACAAGCACTGGCAAAACGGACGATCCAGGTGGTGAAAAGCAAAACATAAACGGCAATAACCACCTCAGGAATTAGAAAAATGCATATTAAAACTGCACAGTAATGATAATACATACCCACCAAAATAGCCAAAATTAAAAAGACAGTCAATGTCAAGTGTTGGTAATAACATGAATCATTGAAACTCACACACTATTAGTTCAATCATGTTGGAAAATCATTCAGTATCACCCATTAAATGTAGAAGTATGCATATCCTACTACTGCTACTAAGGATTTGCTCAGTCGTGTCTGACTCTTTGTGACCCTGTGGACTGTAGCCCACCAGGCTCCTCCATCCATGGGATTCTCCAGGCAAGAGTACTGGAGTGGGTTGCCATTTCCTTCTCCAGGGGATCTTCCCAACCCAGGGATAGCACCCAGGTCTCCCGCATTGCAGGCAGACGCTTAAACCTCTGAACCACCAGGGATATCCTACGGTCCAGCAATTTCACTCCCTAATACACAACAGAAATGTGTGCAACATGTACCCAAACTCATATGCATGCATATTAATAACCCAAACTGGAAAAACTCAAATGTTCCACCATAGAATGGTTCCATAGCTTGCACAATAGTTACACAATGGATACAATATAGAAATGAAATTCAAACTACAGTTATTCACAATCATTTGATGAATCTCATAAATATAAGGTGGAATTTAGGAAGCCAGACATTGAAAAAAAATTATATACGATTTCATTTGTGTAAAGGGCTTCCCTAGTGGCTCAGATGGTAAAGAATCCGCCTGCAATGCAAAAGACTCGGGTTCAATCCCTAGGTTAGGAAGATCCCCTGGAGAAGGGAATGGCTTTCCACTCCAGTATTCTTGCCTAGAGAATTCCATGGACAGAGGAGCCTAGTGAGCTACAATCCACGGGGTTGCAAAGAGTCAGACATGACTGAGCAACTTTCACTCACTGCCTATAATTAGGGAAATCTGACCCCATGTTAGATCTGTTCCTTTTTATTTTAACCTTTGTGCATTGTTGCCTGTGCTTAGTGACGCTACATCTTTTGTAAAAAAAAAAAAAAAAAGAATGCTGCCTGTAGCCTGAAATATACAGGATAGCCTATTCTTAGGGCTCTGACCTGTAGGAGTCCTTTCATATAGAGATAAGAAGATGCAAAGCAGAGAATAACATTTGTCTTGTTGGAGATTTACAGGAACAGTGACCTGACCTACGTGGACAGCGGCAAGAACAAAAGATTCCTACACCAAGAAGTTGCAACAACTAAAAATGCCCTCTCTCACCTTGTGTTTAAGAGAGCTTTGCTGAAATTCTTCAGGAGTTTGTAGTTTTGAGGGCATGAGCCACTGGTCTCCTTGCATGGCCTTTCTCTGCTCCAAACTCACATGTTTCAGCTTGCTTGGCCTCACTGTGCCTCAGGAACACAAACTTACATTTAGTAACATACCTATTTCACAGATGTATGAAACATCACAGGTGATGAAACAAAGTAACATTCATGAAAATGCTTCATTAATAACAATTATCGTGAATTTTATTCATTTGTCTCTGAAACCGTTTTCAAAACCACAAGCTTACTTGTACAATTAGAATGTTATCTGACAGAGGTATCACAGAAGTGTTTTCCTTGCTTGTACAGATAATCAAGACAAGCGCAGCTCATTATTCTCTTATGTTCTGTTAAATCCAATATGGAGTATATATAACATTCTTAACTTTCAGACAGAGTAGAGCTTTGAGGATGATGGTCTCACCCCTAACACCCAGTGAGCAATTTCATACAGCCTCTCAGAAAATGAGGAAGATGATTCATCCTGCTCCTTATATTCACTATTCATCTACCTCTCAGGTTTTTCCAGTGATAGTTATCAACAGTTTTCAGACTGTTTCAGATTTGAAATGTGATATTTTGTCAGCAGCCAGTGCTCTAGAGGAAGAACTTTCGACGTGTTAATATTGAAGTTAAAAAAAGTAAAAGTGAAGTCTTTCAGTCATGTCAGACTCTTTGTGACCCCATGGACTGTAGCCTACCACGTTCCTCTGTCCATGGGATTTTCCAGGCAAGAGTACTGGGGTGGGTTGACATTTTCTTCTCCAGAGGATCTTCCCCACTGAGGGATTGAACCCAGGTCTCCTGCATTGTAAGCAGATGCTTTACCGTCTGAGCCACCAGAGAAGTCCACTGAAGTAAATAGAAGTGCAACAAATGAGTTGTCTTCCTGCTCTCACTTCTGGTAGAAAGATTCTTCTAAAACTTACTGTCTCTTCCTTTTCCCTCGACTCACACCAAGAACTATCTTTTTAGGTGCCAGTGGTCACTCCTAGGCTTCGGCTGGCTCAGCGCAGCCCATATCTACCTTTGTACTAATGAAACAGGCAGGCCTCCCTAGGTTCATTCCCTGCATGACTGAGGCTTTATATGGCATTATCACTCTCTCTCCTCTACGGTGGGCAGTTTTAAAAGCTGACTTTCATCAGCTGTCTCCCTTCTCTCTCTTGACATCACAAATATTATAGGAAGGGTTTCTCCCCCAAATTATCCCTTAGTAAAGAGGGAGTCACATTATCTACATTCTTAAAATTTCTCCAAATAAAAAGTCACAGCTGTGTAACTTTACTCAGAATAATGAAATATCTTTCAGATGAAACAGGTTCACCTGAAATGCCCACAATCAGTGTTAGTTTAATGTGTATCGGGGTCATATGATGGATTAGGTTGGAAACAATAAGGAAATAATAAATCAAATAAAGATGTAGGAATTATTCCTGAGGTATGATCTCATGAAAGTGAAAGTGAAAGTGAAGTAGCTCAGTCGTGTCGGACTCCTAGCGACCCCATGGACTGCAGCCTACCAGGCTCCTCCCTCCATGGGATTCTCCAGGCAAGAATACTGGAGTGGGTTGCCATTTCCCTCTCCAGGGGATCTTCCTGACCCAGGGGTCGAACCCGGGTGTCCTGCATTGCAGGCAGACGCTTTAACCTCTGAGCCACCAGGGAAGCCCATGATCTCATAATTTTGAGTAAACAAGCATTTTAAAGAGCACTTGAAAAATCAACATAATAATATGTTGTAGGTACAATAAACACACACACACAAATGAAACGAAGGTCAAGGATACCATCTTTTGAATGAGTATTTGTGACAGGGGATAATAAATGCCAGTGAAAGCATCCTACACAGATTCAAAAAGGACTCTGTCTCAAAAACATAGAAATGACGATGGCATACTCTGGAAAACTGTCAGATGATTCAAAAGTGGCTCTATTGAGCATGAAGCTTATGCTGAATATTCTATGTGTTTTAAATATAGTTATTCATAGAACATGAGGGTATAAAATACTGTATGACTAATTAATACTCTATGAAATATGCTATTTTCATATGTCTTTATAACTAAGTTAAAAATAAATATAATTTGACATTCATCTGCATCCTGAAAAGTTTACTCCTCATAACTGAACTTGTTTGGTGTGGCTGCAATACTTTCTGCTGGGAAAATGGTAGGCAGGTTATGTGGAGTCTCCTCACGCTTAACGCTTGTATGTTAGTCATTTGGATCCCTCCCCAACTCAGGTAGTCAGAGAGTTAACAAAACTGAGGCCCCAGGCATCGATGTTATAGTCAAGACTCACACAGGGTTATCAACGGCACAGGTTGGATCAGAACCCAGGTCTCTACATCAGACCAATGTTCATTTCAGTCAGAGAAGGAAATCTCAGCAATATCACAAAGGTAGGAGAAAGCATGGCGGAAGTAGGAAGTACTGAGGACAGTAAATTGAGAAGCTCTATAGGATCACGGGGCTTCCTTGGTAGCTCAGCTGGTAAAGAATCTGCCTGCAATGCAGGAGACCCACGTTCGATTCCTGGGTTGGGAAGATCCCCTGGAGAAGGGATAGGCTACCCGTGCCAGTATTCTTGCCTGGAGAATCTGGTGGACAGAGAAGCCTGCAGGGCTACAGTCCATGGGCTCACAGAGCTGGACACAACTGAGCAACTAAGTACAGCACATGTTATATATAGTTATATATATGTCATATGTTATATACAAATTCATGTGTATATATATATATAGTCTCAGTTTTCTTAATTCTTTGAATACCTGAGTTGGTGAGGGAATCCAAATGACTAACACAAGCATGAGGAGACTCCACACAAGGAGTTTACTATTTTCTCAGTGGAAAGTATTGAAGGCACACAAAACAAGTTCAATTTAAGAAGTAAACTTATATATATATAACTATATGTAGTTATTTTGGGAAAAATATATATATATATTTAAACTGAAAGAGTAATACATGTTATGGTAAACATGTGATTTTGTTTCCTTTTTCTGTGGACTAATTCTTCCTACTCCATAAAGCACTGTCAGGAATGTCGGTCATAGACTTGTGTTCTCAATGGCAGGAGAGGTGCATGACTTGCTTGGATCCATAGGAGAGTCCCCCCTCTCCTGAAAGTAGTTACCAATCTACCTGGGTCACATGATCCAAGAGGGGCTGTAGCGGGGAACAAGTCTAATTCCATATTTGATCTGTTTCTTTCACTTTAACCTTTGTATTCAGTTGCTTTTTCTCCAAGTTAACCTCTAAAGGGATGTTGCCGGCAGCTTAAAGTATACATAATGCCCCATTTGGGGGACCCTGCCTCCCAAGTGTGAGTGTTAAGCTAGAATACCTGTGTTTAGCCTGCAGGAAACATCCTAACCAGGCCCATCTGTAAATGGCTGCAGGAAAGAAGAAACTAACATATCCCCTCTGGAGTCTTCTGGCTGGAACCAGGAAATATTCGTAACAACTTCCTGCCTCTTTTGCTCCTTACCTCCCCCTCTTTGTTCCATAAAATAAACTAGCATCCAAACCCTGGCAAGATGGTTCTTTGGGACTCTTCTCACCATCTTCTCAATCTGCTAACTTTCTGAATAAAATTGCCATTCTTTGCCCCAACAGTTCATCTCTCAGTTTGTCGGTCTGCCATGTGGTAAGCAGTACAAGCTTGGACTAGGCAACAAGGCCAATCAGGATCTGGTATAGAAAATCTCTTTGTCCTGGGGTTACAGAGTGGAAATAACAAAGGCTAGTGTTCCCATTGGCCATGTCTCCTGACCACATGGAGAAAGCTCATCTTTCGTAGGTGCGAAGAAGGCCAACGCAGAGAGAAACAGGGTCAAAAAATCTAATGAAGGAGAACACCCTGTTTTGAGACCCCTATTCTGGTTGTTGCTCAAACAGTGTTTCCTAGACTTCCCAGTCATATAAGCCCCTAAATTTCCCTTTTTAATCAAAATCAACCAACGAAAATAAAAGTATATCAAGAACATAAAACCAGACAATTAACCTTTGACAAAGGAAGCAAGAATATACAATGGGGAAAAGGGGGAAAGACAGTCTCTTCAGCAAGTGGTGTTGGGAAAGCTGGAATATATAAAAGTCACATATAAATCAATGAACAAATCACACCCTCCCATGATACACAGAAATAAACTCAAAAAAATGGGTTAAGGACTTATAAATATAGGATAAAACACCATAATAACCCTGAAAGAGAACACAGGCAAAACATTCTCTGACCTAAATCATACCAATGTTTCATTACATCAGTCTTCAAGGGCAATAGAAATAAAAGCAAAAATAAACAAGTGAGACCTAAACAAGCTTATAAGCTTTTGCACAGCAAAGGAAACCATAAACAAAATGAAAAGACAAAGTGCAGCCTAGGAGAAAATATTTGCAAATGTTGAAACTGACAAGGGCTTAATTTCCAAAATGTGCAAACAGCTCATACAACTCAATAATGGAAAACCTAACAAATCAATTGAAAACTGAGCAGAAGACCTAAATAGACATTTTTCTAAAGACATACATATGGTCAATAGGCACATGAAAAGATGTCCATCATCACAAATTATTAGAGAAATGCAAATCAAACCTGCAATGAGATACAACTTCACACTGATCAGAATGGCCATCATTAAAAAGTCTACAAATGATAAATGCTGGAGAGGGTGTGGAGAAAAGGGAACCCTCTTGTACTTTGATGGGAATATAAAGTGGTTCAACCATTATGAAAAATAGTATGGAGGTTCTTCAAAAAGCTAGTTGCCATATGATCCAGCAATCCCACTCCTGGACATATACCCAGACACAACTGTAATTCAAAAAGATATATGCACCCTTACGTTCACAGAATCACTGTTCACAATAGCAGGACATGGAAACAACTTAAATGTCCACCAACAGATGAATGGATAAAAAATGTGGTGTACACACACACTAAAATATTACTCATCATTAAAAAACATGGATGGTCCTAGAGATTATTGTACTAAGCAAGTAAGTCAGAAAGAGAAAGACAAATACTTCATGATATCACTTACATGTGGAATCTAAAATATGACGCAAGTGAACAGAGCTATGAAAAAGCAGCAGATTCACAGACATAAAGAACAGACTCATGGTTGCCAAGGGAGAGAGGGATAGGAGGAAAGGGAAGTATTGGGAGCTTGGGATTAGCAGATGCAATCATAGGATAGACCACGAGGGCCTGCTATTTAGCACAGGGAACTATATTCAATACTATATGATAAACCATGTGGAAAAGAATATGAGAAACATATGTGTGTGTGTATATATATATAATTGATTCACTGTGCTGTACAGTAGAAAGTAACACAACACAGCAACATTTTATTGAATTAGACTTCAATAAAATTTTTTTAAAAGACAAAAGTAGAAATCAACCACAGTCATTACCCAGGAATGAAAACACTAACAACCCAATTGAAAACTGAGCAGAAGACACACTCACGAGTGGAAATATGCTGTTTAACGAAAAAATTTTTTTATGACATATGCTTCACTTCTGTAAATTCTAATACTAACCAGCTGCATAAGAATAAGCCATCTCTTAAAACCCCTGGTTATCAGTTTTTGCATGTGTCAAAGGAAAAATTTGGAAGCAGATTGCCAAGATCCAGCAAAGCTGGTTAGGTAAAGTGAAACCTTTGAATGAAGTATTGTAAATGCCAGGTAGAGCAGTCTGAGCAGCAGTGAACTACAGAGGGCTGCTAAGCTAGAGTCCTTCTCAACTTCACTATTTTATATTTTGGGGGAGGGTTGTTTGTTTTGGGGGGAGTGCTTTTTATTTTTAGCTCTTAGAGCACTGTTTGAAATTTTAAGCTAGTCCCCCAAACATAACTTTTTCCCCTAATTTCTTATCATGTCCTGAAAACAATTCATTTCTGTTTTTCTTATTTCCTGAAATGAGCCTTATTATATACAAGCCATATGTAACAAGTTGTGACCTTGGCTTCTGAGGAAAGGAAGGTTTGAAAACACTACTACTCTGCTTTTGTGGACTTTGGGCTATTCTCTTATTGGATACAACTGAGAGACTTCACTTTCACTTTTCACTTTCATGCATTGGAGAAGGAAATGGCAACCCGCTCCAGGGTTCTTCCCTGGAGAATCCCAGGGACAGGGAAGCCTGGTGGGCTGCCGTCTATGGGGTCACACAGAGTCGAACACAACTGGAGTGACTTAGCAGCAGCAGCAGCCTGAATCCAAGTATAATTGATAGTACCTAACTCCCTGATACAGGGGGCTTCTCTGGTGGTCCAGCAGTAAAGAATCCAGCTGCAATGAAGGAGACATAAGAAATGTGGGTCCGATTCCTGGGTCAGGAACGAGGAGGAAATGGTAACCCTCTCCAGTAGTATTCTTGCTTGGAGAATAACATGGACAGAGCAGCCTCGTGGGCTCCAGGCCATGGGGTCACAAAGAATCAGACATGACTGAGCACACTAGGTGATACACCCTCTGCTTGCCCCCCATCTAGTAACAGCCTGGATCTCTTGATTGCTCTTGCTTTCGGCCACAGAGCAATCCCAGAGTAAAGGCTGAAGAAAGTTATGGGCCTTTTACACTCCTGGGAATTTTCTCCAGAAGGAACTCATCAGTATAAAAGATCTCCCTGCAGGGAGGTGACTTTAGTATCTTTTACCATTTATCTGGCATGTGGTATTTGCTCCTTCTTACAGTAAAAATTCCTCCAGGGGCATGATTTGTAACAGCCCTTACTGGAATTGGTAGATGCTGTCAGGTACAATATCAACCTGAGAAGAGCGAGTCTGACACAGAACTGGAGTCCACAAGCAGAGGAGACCCTGGGTCCCGCGGCCATGGTCTCCCTTCGGTCCGTGTGGTGTGGTTTTCCCATCATAGGCTACATTTCCTGATATACATGGCTTCATTTGAGTTAACCTCTAACGCCCCCTCCCTTCAGTGACGTTCCATCATTATCCTTAGACTAATGGCTTTTAAGGGCCTCCCAGGTGGCACAGTGGTAAAGAATTTGCCTGCCAAGGCAGGAGATGCCAGAGACACAAGTTTGTTCCCTGGGTCAGGAAGATCCCCTGGAGTAGGAAATGGCAACTCACTCCAGTATTTTTGCCTAGACAATTCCAAGGACAGAGGAACCTGGTGGGCTACAGTCCATGAGGTCACAAAGGACAAGACTGATCACACACGAGAATGGCTTTTGAACATGATTTCTTAGCATCGGTCTCCAGGTCATCACCCAGATGCCGGGTGCTCCTTAAAACTCCATGACTCCCACTTAGGAAAGGTAAGAAGGGAACCAGTATGGTGAGCATACTCTAAGGGCCCAGACACTCTGCTTCACATGTCTGTTCATTATCTTACATCATCATTATAACTGTATGGTCTGTAAATATTACCACCTTTCTTACAAACGAACCTTGTCTCAGAGACGTCACTTTCCTCTTGCACGTCATCATGTCACATAGGATGTGAAAGACCTAGTGCTCTGTTGTGATTCTTCCCAGATTAGATCAGAACCTTTCAAAGAAATCCTTTGAGGAAACAGGAAAACAGAGAAAAGAACTATTTGGGCTTCCCCCACCCCCACCTCAGAATGGATCTGTCACAGCCAATGATTCAGTTTGTTTTTGAGTAATTGTGGATACTCTTTCGCTTCAGATCTATTGTGAAGGATGGGATCAATTGAGATGCAGGGGGAAGAGGGGCAGAGAACTGGGGAGTCCCATTTGAGCTTCAAAGTGCTGGTCGATTCTTCTGACCTGCAATACTATACTGGGGACCACTATTCAAGTTCCTCTCCTGGGAAATTTAAAGACAAAGCTGCTTGTCTGAGCTGAACAACTCTTGGGAGAGAAAGGATGGCTGTAATTTTGTCAGAAGGCTAAATGAATGACCAAGAGGAGAAAGAGAAAGCTAGCAGGGCTGGCATACTCGGAGACAACTGGTTAGTCTTAGTCTAATGTAGGCTTGGCTCTATTAGCTGTGAAGTGGAAAGACATATTAAGACACCAGGCAGCAGAGTGGCCCTGTGAAAGTCATGCTGTAAAGTAAAACAGAAGGTTGGTTTTGAATTATTTTTATCATTCCTTGACTCCATAGCCCCCACCACATACATATGAACACACGCATGTATGCTCAGTCACTTTAGTAGTGTCTGACTCTTTGCAACTCTGTGGAGGACTGCAGCTCAACAGGCTCTTCTGCCCCTGGAATTCTCCAGGCAAGAAAACTGGAGTGGCTTGCAGCACCTTCCTCCAGGGGATCTTCCTGACCCAGGGATCACACCATGTCTCTGTCATTTCCTGCACTGGCAGGCAGATTATTTACCATTGAGCCACCAGGGAAGCCCCATGATTCCATATCAACTCTGCTCTATGTAGTAAAAAACATACCAGCAGAACTAGAAAAAGGGCCTGGTTTTTTAGTTTTCAAGAGGTAATAGGGAGGTTATCAAGTACTGTATAATAAATTCCATTTCCCTGCCTTCTAATTCCTTGGTTGGCACAAGTGACCTTAATTCCATACTATCTCCTGGTCCCCCAGTGATGCTCAGTAAGGCTGAGATGGCAGCAGCTGACCCCAGGCTGTCCCTGCTGCCTAAAGTACAACATACTGCTCTTGTCACTTGCATCAACATCAAGAGGAAGCCTGACCCAAAAGGTAATCTATGGTAGAGAGGAAGAAGATGATACCAAATTTAGCTAGTGCAAACTGAGTGAATTAATAAAGGCAGGAGAAAATGCACGTGAGACCTTGAGAAGAAAACAGAAGAGGAAAAGACAGAATTATAAATGAGTTTCACCACAAGAGTGAGGATAACCAAGAATGCTGAGTAAATCAAACCTTGGCGGGGTAATGGCAAGCTAAGTCTTTCACTGGGCAAACTCTGTCCTGGCCATCACACATTCACCTATGCTGATCAGATTTAATGAGAAAAATTAACATGCAAATGCAAAAGAGTCATGAGGAGGCAAAGTGGCCCGCATTCCATCTAGGAGAGTATTCTGGGGAAGTGTTTCTTGGAGAAGTTTGAAACAAGATTACAATAAGGGGTTAACTTGCTCTCCAGAAGAGAGGTAGACCTTCAGTCTCAGAGACCTGTTATTTCCACTATTTCTGGTAGAACTCATGGTAATAATCAGTCCTTTCTACATCTTGGCTAGCTTCATGCATACTGCAACAACCTCAGGCCCAGAAATCAGTTGTATTGTTTAGTCAATAATTCGTGTCCAACTCTTTTGTGACCCCATGGACAATGGCCCAGCAGGCTCCTCTGTTCATGGGATTTCCCAGGCAAGAATACTGGAGTGGGTTGCCATTTCCTTCTCCAGGGGATCTTCCCAGCCTGGGATCAAACCCACGCCTCCTGCATTGGCAGGCAGATTCTTTACCGCTGAGCCACCAGGGAAGCCCAGAAGTCAGTCCTAGGAGAATGTGTCCTGCCATGGCCTCTTGTCTTTACCCTGGAGACTGGGCCCTCCTAGACAAACAGTCAATGGCTAGAATTGGCCAATGATCATGTGGCCCAGCGGCAGCCTCTAGGTCCATGGGGTGTTTGAAGACCCTCACAAAGAAAGAGACTGGTTGGAGCTGGAAGTGTTAGTGACTTCTCTCAAGTAAAACAACCGTCTGAGCCTTTGTTTTGATTGGTCCAGGACCATGAATAAGGGCCTTTTCAGCATCTGAAGTTTTAGACATGGAATTATGATGAGGTCTGTTGTAAATAACAAGGTAAGAATAAGACAACTGATATGACTGCACCAGGTGTGGCCAAGGCTGGCTTCCAACAGATATCACCCAATTCGTATGGAACACCATATGGGTGGTTTTGAATGTACATTTCACTTTTACATTCTCTCTCTTAACCCTCACAATAACTCCATGAAGTAGATACCATTTATTTTATGAATTAGGAATTTCAGATCAGAGAGGTTGAATAAATTGCCCAAAGTCACAGAGTTATCAAATATTAGACTTAAGATTCAAACTCAGGACTCCAAAGTTAATGCTACTATCTCTGTTGTATTTTCTGTTAAAAAAAAAAAAAAAAAAAAAACAGCTACACCCTACCCTTGCAATGCAAGACCCCAAAAGTCCATAATCAGTATCAGTTCGACCTTATAAGTGGAAGCTGGCTGAGAGTAAGATGGGAGGGGGGATGGTGTAGGGAGTAGCAGGTAGGAAGAAATAGATACTGCAAGGGACAAGTATTGGCCTCACTGAGCTCTGGGTGTGGCCCCGGGATGACTAGCTGACACTGAGAAATGACTGTGTTGGTTAACTGAGACTAGAAGCTGGGGAGCAATGTAGTAATTGGAAGCTACTGAAATCTAAGATTCTGGAGAAAATTGCCAATTCCCACAAAAAGAAAGGCATTGAGGAGGTTTGACCTAGAAAAGAAGAGGCAGTTCATCACGAGAATTGATTGTCTTCCCATAAGAGACCAAGTGAAATTCGGAGACATTCCTAAAGGAAAAAGAACAGAGAATAGGATTGTTATTTTTCCTGAATGGGTCTGTCACAGTTGATGACTCCCAGTTTGTTCTTGAGTTAAGTGTTGACACTCTTGCTAGCATAGAAAGTCTGATCTCCACACCAGTGACCATCAGGAACATAGGGGCCTCCAGGGGTAAGGAAACATCAGTGATGGAGCAAATGCCATTCTGCTAGCAATTCACACTACAGCTTGGTTAAGGCTCCAAGGCCTCTCAAGAATTCTAGAAGCAGCTGGGAAAAACTGCAAGCTAAAGCAGCAGCCCTGCTCCATGTAGTATGTTTGTGCAGAACCTCAGCATCTCTTTAAAATCTCCCATGGAGCGAGGAGGAGTTCTGAGTTATGACACTCTTATCCATCGCTTAACATTTCACGTGATTGAGATTCTTATAGAGTTCACCACTGGCAACAATCACAGTTCAATAGATCATCTCTACAATATCCCAGGAGGTAGGGTAGGAATTATTTTCTTTGTACAGATGAGAAAACAGACTTAGAAAATTTTCCGCTTCATACTCTTTGTCCCTAATGCAATGCGCTTTCTATGCCACTGTACTGCCAGTGGTGGGAGGAAGCAATGTGTACCTTGGAGTGGGGCTGACCTGGAATGGGTAGCATCTAAACTGTGGCATTAAAAAAAAAAAAAAAAAAAAACACCACAAAAAAGATCAACTAAAGCCCCAAAGATGCACTCTTTGGGGAATAACTCGCTTTTGTTCTTTCTGCTAGATCCACAGAAGGACCACACTCTACCCCGCCCTTCGCCCTCTCTTCCCATCTTGATTGCGTTTTCTCCTAGAGGTACTGTTATGGGTTGAACTGTGTTTTCCTAAAAGTTACACTGAAGTTCTAACCCCAATACCTCTGCACGTGACCTTATTGGGAAATGTGCATGTGTTGGGCATGTGCTCAATCACTTCACTTGTATCCGACTCTCTGTGACCCTGTGGACTGTAGCCCACCAGGCTCCTCTGTCCTTGGGGGTTCTTCAGACAAGAACACTGGAGTGGGTTGCCATTTCCTACTCCAGGGGATCTTCTTGACTGAGGGGTCAAACATGAGTCTCTTGCACTGCAAGCGGATCCTTTACTGCTGAGCCACCAGGGAAGCCCACTGGGAAACAGGGTCTTTAACAAGGAAGTTCAGCTAAAATGAGGTCATTAGAGGGGGCCCTAATCCAGTATGACTGATGTCCCTTTAAAAAGCGGAAATTGGACACATGACACGCCCAGGGGGAAGACAATGTGAAGACACAAAGGGAGACCACCACCCAAGACTGGGGGACTGAAGTGGTGCACCTAGAAACCAAGAAATACCCAGTGCTACCATAAGAAAGGCATGGAGTAGTTCATGCCACACAGCCATCAGAAGGAGCAGGCCCTGATGACACCTTGACTCTAGATCTCCAGAACTAAGAGACTATGAACTCTGTTGTTTAAGAGCCCAGTTTGCCATTTGTTGTCATGTAAGCCCAGGTGCCTTCTCCTGCCATAGTCCAGCTCCTCTCAGCCTCCCCAGCCCCACAACTTTGGATAACTGGGGTCAGATGTCAGACTTCTTGTGTTCTATGAGACTCTGCAGAGTTTTCCATCCTTTGTATTTTACTGCTCTTGGAGCTTTTTCAGCTCTTCATTTAGATCTCTCATACTTCCTCCTGGACTCTTAGGTCTGTTGATTTGCATTTCAAAGTATATTTGCTGCCAACATACTTTGAGCCAGTCCCGGCTATATTCTGGTTGATCCATCCTTCTTAGCGCACTCAGCACAGAGTATTAAGAATCTATATTGCATTTTATTGACCCTTTCACAGAGACAGTGGCTTGCAAACTCGAGCATAGTTCAGAATCACCTAGAGGATTGATTCACTAAAGCATAGACTGTTGTTCCCAACCCCACAGGTCCTGATTCAGCAGATCTGGAACAAGATCTCAGAGTTTTCCCTTTTAACAAGTTCCTAGGGTGTTGCTGTTTTGAAGACCACAGTTTGAGAATCACAACTCTGAGACAATCATGCTTGCAGGAGCTGGAGGGGTTAGTGATGCCCTAGAGAAGCTGGGATTTTCCAGGCAAGATGGAGGTAGGCTGCAGTCCATGGGGTCGCTAAGAGTCGGATACGACTGAGCATCTTCACTTTCACT
The DNA here is from genome assembly GCF_042477335.2 of Ovis canadensis. Lineage (NCBI taxonomy): Eukaryota > Metazoa > Chordata > Mammalia > Artiodactyla > Bovidae > Ovis > Ovis canadensis. The sequence goes on from NC_091247.1 coordinate 84,312,382, forward strand.
TTTCACTTTCATGCACTGGAGAAGGAAATGGCAACCCACTCCAGTGTTCTTGCCTGGAGAATCCCAGGAACGGGGGAGCCTGGTGGGCTGCCATCTATGGGGTAGCACAGTGTCGGACACGACTGAAGCGACTCAGCAGCAGCAGAGAAGCTGAAGGGAAAGCAAGTCAGGCTGCAGAGCCTCAAACTGGTGGTGAAATCTAGTGCACATTTCAAATTAATCCATGTTTGATGTCTACATTGAAAGTACCAGGACAGATTCTTTGAAACAAGCAGATTTACATCTGGACCCTCACAAAGGGAAATATTTTGCATCTTCCAAGTTAAGCTCAGATGACTAATGGAGCAGTAATTCTCCAGAATTACTGTGGAGTAATTCTTTCACCCTCTCACAACTTTCATTCCAGAATCCTAAGGGATTGCTCTGTAATTCCCAATACCTATTTCTTTTCCATCCAAAGAATCATTTTAAGAGTTAAAAAGAGCCACTTGATTCAAACATGCTGAGAAAGCAGTAACTCAATAAGAAGCAGTGAGCACGGAGGTTAAGGGCACAAGCCTTGGAGTCAGACATTCTGAGCTGTGATTTCCACCCTGCAATGTGCAAGCAACATGACCCTGGTCACGTCACTCCGCCTCTCCATCTCTCAGATGAGAATAACAGGACCACTTCCTCTCAGGGAGCTTATAAGAGTTATAATAAACTCATTCAATCACTGGCATTAGTCAACTTTCAATAAAGTTTGGGTATTGCTAGTTTCCTCTGAACATCTTATCATGAATTCCTTTAGCAGATAAATCATCTCTCAATGAGTAGAGCAAAATACAGAGAATTATGTTAGGAGCTAGTGTAGCAGAGCAGAGCATATAAGGAGCACACAGGAGGAGGACACCAGAGGAAGGTCAAAGTGTGGGTGACGCAGGAGACACAGTAAAGGTTAGACTCTGATGTCACAATGTTGCACAATGTGCTTACGAGTGGAAGAGAGGGGTCCTCTTATTTATGAATTAGACTAAACAATCCTGGTACTCATTCGTTTATGATTTTCCTTTCTGGAATTGAAGATCAATCTGCATTAACTAAATCCAAAAGTTTTCAGATTTCTTTCCCTCCAAATAACATTTAGATGAGTTAAGTGTAAATGAATATGAAACAGATGGATTAAATTGCCACTTAAGTACACAGGGGGATTAAGAAGCAAATAGAAAAGGCAATTAGCAAAATACATTCTGAGTTCACTGAACCTGAAATACTTGAAAAGGTATTTGCCAGGTGGAACACACCCAAATTGCAGCTGCAGCTCCCCAGACCCTAAGCCCTCTGTCACCAGTCTCTGAGAGTCCCCACCTGCCACTCATCTCCCCCTGCCTTCATGAAGAGCCAGAGACACAAGCAGTAAACTTTCATATTCATCATATTCCATTGATTAGTATTCCTTTAATAATGAAACTGCTCTAAAATTTTTCTGCTTTTGAAACTGGCTTTCAAAACTTCCTTATTTTTTTTGCTCCTGAAAAGCACAGAAACAGGAGATCAAGGTGAATAACCATATGGGTTTGAAATCCACTATATTTATTCATGTAATTGGCGGGTATATCCAGGCAGCTGCAATGCGGAATGAATGAATATGCAAGTACCGTGTCCTAACTCAGACAATCAGACACCAAGATGAATGACATCCCCCAAGGACACTATACTTTAGAAAGGGAACCACACACACACACACACACACACACACAGAGACTCATACACACACACACACACAGACTCATACACACACACACAGACATCTGGGTGAAAAGAATGAGATAGTAGGGGATCACACACAGCTGGACACAACTGAGCAACTGAGCACACGCTCATACAGCCAAAAATGTGGGCTTACAGGAATTTAGCAAGGAGAGTCTAGAGAGCAGCAAACTAAAGTAGAAATTATGAAAGAGCCCGGAATTCTCATCTTGGCTTTACCGCTCACTAGCTATTTCCCTCCGGCAAGACACTCTGAGCCTCAGTCTCCCCCGCCATGGGTGGTTGGAAGAGATTAATTTCCCAGCATTAGCACCCGTTTCACTTTTTGTAAATGAAATCTTAACATAGAATTTCAGTATGTTTACAAGGTCAAAACAGACCTTTTCCAGGAGACATTGGGCCCCACTTACCATGTCATCTAAATCAGACGAAACAGGTAGAAACCTCTAGAACAGATGCTTAAAGGTGATGTCAAGTCTAAAAATCTCAGGCCTGCAAAATCACTCGCAGTTGAGGTGAACAAAGACTATGTCTTCAAAGGAGAAGCAGAAAACTGGATAAATACAAAGGACCTCAAGGAAGGAGCACTTCTTTATGGTGCAGGGACCTCCAAGCAGCCCAGGACCCAGCAGGGATGAGCTTGTCCACTTTCATGGAACAGAATGAGTAGGAAGAGCAGTGGCTCTGAAGTCAGATGGCTGAGTTTAAATCATCATCATGCTGTGAACAGAGCTGGATGACTACAGACAATCACTTAATTTTTCTGAACCTGATTTCCACATCTTGAAAGTGGCTTAATAATGTCCACCCTCACAGGGTTACTGTAAGTTTTAAGTGAATAATATAAGTGTGTGTGTATATATATATATATATATATATATATATATACACACACACACATTTTTTTTTATTGTGATGAAATAAAATTTACCAACTTAACTGTTTTAAGTGTAAGGTTTAGTAGTATTAAGCATATCCATATTGTAGAACAGATCTCCAGAACTTTATCTTGCAAAACTGAAAGTATGTTCATTAAACAACTCCCACCTGCAATCCCTGGGAACTAACGTTCTGTTTTGTGCTTTCTGGATTTGACCAGAAATTTCATATAAGTGGGAATCATATAGTATATAACTTTAGTAACAGACTTATTTCAGTTAGCCTAATATTCTCAAGGAGGTCAGCCCTGGGATTTCTTTGGAGGGAGTGATGCTGAAACTGAAACTCCAATACTTTGGCCACCTCATGTGAAGAACTGACTCCTTGGAAAAGACTCTGATGCTGGGAGGGATTGGGGGCAAGAGGAGAAGGGACGACAGAGGATGAGATGGCTGGATGGCATCACCGACTCGATGGACATGAGTCTGAGTGAACTCCGGGAGATGGTGATGGACAGGGAGGCCTGGTGTGCTGCGATTCATGGGGTTGCAAAGAGTCGGACACGACTGAATTGAACTGAACTGAATGTTCTCACGGTCATCTATATTGTAGGATGCGATAGAACTTCCTTTCCTTTTAGGGGTGAATAACATTCTGTTGTAGACATAAAGCACATTTGGCTATCCATCCATCCGCTGATGGATATTTGGCTCATTTCTATCTCTTGGCTACTGTGAATAGTGCTAAGTTAAGAGTATACAGTTAGGCCTTGAATGGCACAGGTTTGAACTATGATGTTCCACTTTTATACACATTTTTTCAGTAGTAAATACTATAGTACTCTTCAATATGTGGTCGATTAAATCTGTGGGTGTGGAACCACAGACACACATGGCCGACTATAAGTTACAAATGCAGTTTCAACTCTGCAGAGTCATGATCTCCAACCCCGGCATGTTCAAGAGTCAACTGTGTTTCAACAAACCTAATTCTCTGTAAATATTGACTTTGTTTTCTGATGTTTTTGTTTTTAAGCAAAAATTAGTATGTCTTATAATTCATATTTCATCCATTTTGCTGTTCTAGCCACACACATTTCCTATTCTTCTTGTAATCAGTAATACTCATTTATTAGCAATAGGTCAGGGTAAAGATATAATGAGTGACTCAACAATAAAATAAATGATCTAAGTTACCCAGCTGAGTTTTGAATCCACAACACTGATATAACTGTACAATGATTCACATGAGTTCAATAGCCATTGTCTTCTATTTCAAAATTGCCTTCTGCTAAATTACGGCAGGAGTAAGAATCAGGAAGATCATCTTCAATTTTCACTAAAATACTCTTGGATTCCTTACTTGTCCACCTGCTTCCCCCGCCCCCATTTTTCCACCAGAGAAAGTCCAAACAAGCTTGCATACATCTTGGAACCAGACAGATTCTGTCCCTGAGTTTTCTGCATTTCTATTCTGTGTGTTGAAAGAAACATTCCAAAAATGAACCTAAAATTACCTTCATTTCTTTGATGTGATTTAAAGCATCCAGAGTATCTAAAGAACTATGGATGGAAGTCCATAACGTCGTACAGGAGGCAGTGACCAAAACCATCCCAAAGAAAAAGAAATGCAAGAAGACAAAGTGGTTGTCTGAGGAGGCTTTACAAATAGCCGAGAATAGAAGTAAAGCAAAAGGCAAAGGAGAAAGGGAAAAATACACTCTACTGAATGCAGAGTTCCAGAATAGCAAAGAGAGATAAGAAGGACTTCTTAAATGAACAATGCAAAGAAATAGAGGAAAACAATAGAAAAGACTGGACATCTCTTCAAGAAATTGGAGATAACAAGGGAACATTTCATGCAAAGATGGGTACAATAAAGGACAGAAATGGTAAGGATGAAGCAGAAGAGATCAATGAGAGATGGAAAGAAGAACTATACAAAAAAGTTCTTAATGATCTGGATAACCATGATGGTGTGGTCACTCACCTAGAGCCAGACATCTGGAGTGTGAAGTCAAGTGGGCCTTAGGAAGCATTACTACGAAAAGCTAGTGAAGGTGGTGGACTTCCAGCCAAGCTATGTAAGATTCTAAAAGATGATGTTGTTAAATAGTTGCATGTAATATCCCAGCAAATTTGGAAAACTCAGCAGTGGCCACAGGACTGGAAAATGTCAGTTTTCATTTCAATCCCCCAAAAGGGAAATGCTAAGGAATGTTTGAACTACTGGTACAATTGCATTCATTTTAGCATACTAGCAAAGTTATGCTCAAAATCCTTCAAGCTAAGCTTCCACAGTACACAAATCAAGAACTTTCAGCTATAAAGCTAGATTTAGAAAAGGGAGAGGAACCAGAGATCAAATTGCCAATAATCATTGGATCATGGAGAAAGCAAGGGAATTTCAAAAAAAATCCTCTTCTGCTTCATTAACTAGGCTAAAGCCTCTGACTGTGTGTATCACAACAAACTGGAAAATTCTGAAAGAGATGGGAATAGCAGACCACCTTACCTGCTCCTGAAAAACCGATATGCAAGTCAAGAAGCAACATTTAGAACCAGAGATGGGATGACTGTTCAAAATTGGGAAAGCAGTATGACGAGGCTGTATATTGTCACCCTGCTTATTTAACTTATATGAAGACTGCATCATGTGAAATGCCAGGCTGGCTGAATCACAATCTGGAATAAAGATTGCCAGGATAAATATCAATAACCTCAGATATGCAGATGATACAACCCTAATGACAGAAAGCAAAGAGGAGCTAAAGAGCCTCTTGATGAGGGTCAGAGAGGAGAGTGAAAAAGCTGGCTTAAAACTCAACAATCAAAACACTAAGATCATGGCATCTGGTCACATCACTTCATGGCAAATACAAAGGGAGAAAGTGGAAGCAGTGACAGATTTCATTTTTCGGGGCTCTAAAATCTCTGAGTAGGGTGACTGAGGCCATGAAACTAAAAGACACTTGCCTCTTGGAAGGAAAGCTATGACCAACCTAGATAGCATATTAAAAAGTTTTTCCAGTATTCATGTACAGATGTGAGAGTTGGACCATAAAGAAGGCTGAGTGCCAAATAACTCATGCTTTTGAACTGTGGTGCTGAATATTACTTTTGAGAGTCCTTTGGACTGCAAGGAGATCAAACCAGTAAATCCTAAAGGAAATGAACCCTGAATATTCAGTGGAAGGACTGATGCTGAATTTGAAGCTCCAATACTTTGGCTACCTGATGAGAAGAGTGGACTCACTGGAAAAGACTTAATGTTGGAAAAGATCGAAGGCAAAAGAAGAGGGTGGCAGAGGATGAGATGGGCAGATAGCGTCACCAACTCAAAGGACATGAATTTGATCAAACTCCAGGAGACAGTGGAGGACAGAGGAGCCTGGCATGCTGCAGTCCGCGGGGTTGCAAAGAGTCAGACATGACTTGGTGACTGAACAGCAACAAAAGTATTCCAGATGAAATTCTGCTTCCAATGTAAAAAGTGGTCATCCACTGATGATAATACTGTCAACAGCAACTGAGACATAATTATTTTAGTGATCACCTATAAGATTATCTGCCTAGCACTCCTTTTTTGCTCTTTTTATCGTAATGCCCTCCTTACCTTGATATGATGAGTTGAAATTTTTCATCACACTTGGAAGTTTTCAGCCAATTGCTTCAGATAGTTTGCTGTCCCTCTTCTCCTAAGATTCCAATTTTAAGTGTTTGACCACTGGGAATTATTCCATAATTATTCCGATAATTCCATAATTATTCCGATAATTCCATTATTCCATAGGTCATGGACACTGCGTTCACATTCACAACAGGACATTAAAATCCTTCTTTGCTGATTTTATCATTTCTATATCTCCTTGTTCTCACTGATTTCTCTCTTGACTACGGGTCCCATTTTCCTGTTTCTTCACCTAATGATTTTTGACTGGATGCTGGACATAGTGAATGTTACATGGTTAGTGCCTAGATTCTGTTTTCTTTTTTTAAAGAGTGCTACTTTTAGTTTACCAGTGGATCATCAAATCCTTTTGAGGCTTCTTATAAAACTTGGTAAGAATGGGTTTTTAAGTAGGCTCTGGAAATTATTCAAGCTTCTAGCTCCCTGGTAATTCATTATTTTCCCAGATGCTCTTTTTTTGCCTGGCCTATGGGGATTCACTGCAATGTGGACAGGTTAGTAATTATCCAAGGAATTGAAGAAACCCCTATGCAGATGTCTGTGCACTTTCTCTGGATATTTTCTTTCTCTTTAGTATTCTGTGCCATAAATTATAGCTACCTTAATCCTGCAAACTCTGGTCTCTGAGACTACAAAGCTCAGCAATTCTACCTGGGTTTTTTCTCCCTGTGCGGAGTCCAGAAATTGCCTACAGGTAGGAAGCTGGGTTAATCATATTGCTCACCTTCATTTTCTCTTCTCTAGATTCACAGTCCTCTGGCTGTCTATTGTTAAATTTGGGGGAACAGTTGTTTTCAGAATTTTTTATAGTGAGAAGGCTAATCGGGTACCAGTTTTTTTGTCATGGCAAGAAGATAAAAAGTTGATTTTAAAAAGAGATGCAATTTTTGAGATCCTGTTATGGACCATTGGTTTCACATACATTATCTCTATTCTTTACAATCATTTCTGAAAGGTTGGTAGTTTATTTTCACTTTATGGACAAAAGATCAGAGGTTCTAAGAGGTGACGTCATTTGCCTAAGATTGTATAGCCAATAAATGAGCTCTGATTCCAAAGACAATTTAAAGCAATTGGTATATCATTCCATTTCTATTTCTACAGCTACACTAGTTTTATTATTCTATTTTCCTTTCTTCTAGAATCCTTATCCACTGATATTTTAAGATGATGCCTTCTTAAATGGAGAAAAATCACAATCCTGCAGTTATGTCAAGGGACAGTTTAAATTTTATTCAAGTGTTTTAAAACATAACTCTTATTTTAAAACCAATATATATTATATGTTTATATATAACATATATTTATATGCATGTAATGAATATTATAGAATAGATTGGACAGTCAACTTGAATATTTAAGATAATGTTAAAGACTTTAGAGGAATGTTGTTTTTCTCCAGGAGGTTGCTTTGGATTATTTACCCAGAATCCCAGAAGTACAAAAGTGAAAAAAAAAAAAAAGTGAAGTTGCTAGGTAGTGTCCAACTCTTTGCGACCCCATGGACACCAGGCTCCTCCGTCCATGGGATTTTCTAGGCAAGAGTACTGGAGTGGGTTGCCGTTTCCTTCTCCAGGGAACTTCCCGACCCAGGGATTGAACCTAGGTCTCCCACATTGTAGACAGCTGCTTTCCATCTGAGCCACCGCTTGATCTTAGCCAAAAGGCCAAGAATATATAGCTTCACTTTTTTCTGTCAGGGGCATGCATGAAAACTTTTTGACACACACCAACCTGAGGATACACGTAGCACATAAAGACTGAAGGGAGGATAAGAATGCAGGCAAGAAAGTTTCAGAATAAAAGGCTATGCCTCTTCTATCACAGAATGGGGTAGAGGGTGGCCTCTCACAATACTTTTTGCTCTAGTTTTATTTTATACCACAAAATACCCTGACTGCCTTTACGAAGGAACATTTTATCTCCCTTCTTCTCTTTACTGCAGTGGCTTTCAAATTTACAGCCTCTAAGACTCACTCAGGCAACTTTTTGAACATCTAGACTCCCAGTCCCTACTTCTTAAAGATCTGATTCTGTGTTCTCAAGAAAAGCTCAGAAATCTGTATGCCCGTCAAGCTCCAGGTAATTCTGATGGTCCTTGGAGTATACAGAGAACAATAGCTCTGGTGTATTTAGCTAGATGTACAGTATGTGCGTCACAGGTGCTGCCTAGGACTCTCCCCAAACCTGGAGGGGGATATAAAGCCTGCCCATACTTCTCGTTGGGCCTCCCTGAGGACTCCTATGGTAAAGAATCGGCCTGCAATGCAGAACAGAATGTGATCCCTGGGTGGGGAAGATCCCCTGTAGAAGGAAATGGTAATCCACTCCAGTATTGTTGCCTAAAGAACCCCATGGACAGAGGAGCTTGGCAGACTACAGTCTCTTCTATCGGTGGGCAGTTAACTATAGGAAAATAATACTGACTGTTGAATAGAAATCTATTTGTTATATTTTCACACCTCATCATTTTAGTTGACCAAGTAAAAATCAATTCATAAATACTACAAAAATTCACCAAATGGCTTATGAACTGGGATCTTAGACTGTAAAACAAGAACCACACATTCTCTAAATTCAAGCAGCTCATGTGCTTGTCCAAAAGACAGATGTGTGAGCAGTTAAATTACAATGTAAAACTGGTAAGTACTATTCTCAAGATAGGAAGTGGAGGAATGGTATATAAAACAACTATCAGTTGGAGAACACTGTAAACGCTGCATTTAGTCAGTGGCTTTTGAAGGATAAGAATGCATTTTCAACCACACACGAGACAAAGAATGCATACAAAAGCTAATCTGACCCTCTTCGGTCGTGTCCATGGAATAGCCAGAAGTTCAGTGTGGCAGAGAATGGGGTGATGAGATATGGGGAGAAAAGCACATCACTTCAAACTGTAACAGGTGGGTTTGTCCAAGAGCTAAAGATGAGGGCATTTGCGGCAAGAAGTGAAGGGGACCAAGGATAAAGTACAAGGGGACTGTTTAAATCCAGTCAAGATGCAGCCCAGGGCATCCTCTATGCCTCTGCAGAGCCAGAGAGTTGTTTAAATGCTCAGAAAATTGTGCCCAGATGTTTTGACATGAGGACCTAATTTCCCAGGAAGTCAATTAGACACATTTGTTGCTTATCCACGGAGTTCTGGTCTCTGCCAGATTATTCGGCACTCCAGGGGAATGTGTTGTTCAACCCTGTTGTGTCTCCCCAGTGTAATTGTCATGTATATGTCTGCAACTAATTGATGCTTGCTTGCTTTTTAATAATTAGTCAGGTGGTGGTAATAAAAACCGAACCAAAAAAACCTGGGCTGAGTTTCATTTAATGACTGTTTGGGTAATGAAAATTAACAGCAGAAGTATCCAAGCACAACCTGCTTTGACCTCCTGTACTGAAATGGAGGAGGGCTGGCGGGGGGTGGGCTCCACCTGATATTCCCTCAGCCATGTCTTCTGCCGCGTGTGAGGGGTGGGGTGAGGAAGGGAGGCCGGGTGTGAGCTGAGCCCATTCCAGTTCCCTGGAGAAAGGCAGTGAGTAGTCAGTCATCGGGGGAGCACACAGATATGTCTTAAAAGGTTCCCTTCTCATCTGCTTCACCCTTTTCGCCCTCCTGACACTTCCCTCAAAATATTTTCATGTGGCCCCATTTTGCCAAGCTTCCCACTGAAGCCCACAGTCCAAGGCCTGTCCAACCAGGAGCATCTCTGGGTACCACCTCGATCTACCATGTCCAACAGATGTTAATGTCCTCTAGCAAAATGTTTGACAATTCTAACAATAGCCAGGAAACCTCTGGAATAAAAGCTTAGGTCACTTCATTAAACAAAGAAACCCAAACAGTTGAAGTGTGGATAAGAGGCAAAGAGAGTCAAGACTGACTACTATCAGAGGAAATTCATTAATATCAGCTACACCCTTGTGGGCTTCCCAGGGCAACTAGTGGTAAAGAACCCACCTGCCAATGCAGGAGACATGAGATTTGAGTTCAGTCCCTGGGTCGGGAAGATCCCCTGGAGGAGGGCATGGCAACCCACTCCAGTATTCTTACCTGGAGAATTCCATGGACTGAGGAGCCTGGCAGGCTGTAGTCCATAGGGTCACAAAGAGTCGGACACACCTGAAACAATTTATCACGCATAGCATGCACACCCTTGCAAGGAGTTCGGAAATAATTATTCTAGCTTCTCTATGTATTCTTCCTGCTGTTTTCTGTTTACCACTCAAGCCTAGAGCTCTCAACTTAACACCAGTCTCTCTTATTCTGCTTGGTCTGCACTTAGAAGTCTTACATGTGTGTTAATCGCTCAGTCGTGTCCAACTCTTTGCAACCCCATGGGCTGTAGCCCGCCAGGCTCCTCTCTCCATGGAATTCTCCAGGCAAGAATACTAGAGTGGGTTGCCATTTCTTTCTGCAGGGGATCTTCCTGACCCAGGGATCTAACCCAGGTCTCCTGCACTGCAGGCAGATGCCTTACCATCTGAGCCACCAGGGAAGTCCAAAAGTCTTATAGGCATCTTCAACTTCACATGTCTAAAACCAGATTCTTTTTCTGCCCCAATGCCTCCATCTCAATAAATGGCAACTTAGAGTTTTCCATTTGCTCTGCTCCAAAGCCATGACATCATTCTTTATTTCTCTCCCTCTCTCACAGTTCACATTTAATCCATTAGCAAATATAGTTGGCATCCGTCCTCCTAATGGAGTCCAGAGTTTGATGATTTCTCATCCCCTCCATCACCGTCTCCTTGGTTCAAGCTACCATCATCTCTCCAAGAACCAGAGTCATTCTGTCAGCAGCCCTCTAAGAGTTTCCAGCATTCAGGCTAAGAGATAACATTTACTGAGCTTTCATTAAGTGGTAGCACTGTTCTAAACATTTCAAAAGTGTGAACTCACTTAACCCTCATAACAACTTCATGAAGTCACACTGGGTTTATCTCCAAGTCTCCAAATGAGGAACCTGAGGCATGAGGCGGTAACTGTCCTAAGTTTTCAGACCTGCCTTGGTTACTCTCTGTCTGAAGACCTAATTGGCTGCCTCCTCTTCTGATGCTGGGCACCAGTGTCCTTTCAGTAAGTTGTTACTAGTAAAGATAACTTTATTTCGCTTGTATCCAAATAACTGTTGTATGCTGGTTTCACCCATCACAATGTCTTTCCCTATGTTTTATTTTTTGCCTTGAGAATGGACATTTGATTAGTGTTCAGAACCAATAGTGGTCTGTGCCTGAGACCGCAGAGGAAACAATTTCATTTTCATAGAAGATTCCTAAGTATACAATCTCTCAAGCCTAGGGGAAGGAATATTAATCACAAAATTCCCGGTGCCGCCATAGATTCATAAGCTGGAGCTTTTTTGGTGGGGGGAGGGGGTTGTCAGGAGGAGGATCTACTCGTAGATGATTCCCTGAAGTCACATGTCATCATTGATCCCTATCTGCGGCAAAAACTCTCATGTTTAGCCTGAAGCCTCAAGGAAATATTCAGTCCCTCTGCTGCTCTGATACTCAGATTTTTCTGAAAACTTATCTGCTGGTAAAGTTCCATGATATTTTTAAAGAGGATTTCGAATGTAAGGTTAAGATATTTGGGAAACTAATGAAAATATAAAGAAAAATAATCCTATCATCCCTCACTATTTTTTCCTAGTTTTATTTTTCCAGTCTCCTTCCCTCCTTTTGCCCCAAACCCTGTCATTTCCAAGAAGCTAAAAGAAGTTCCACACGTCATTCTTAGGAGACTTTTCTGGTTGCTATGCTTTAAAATGCTCCCAAGGTAATGGGGAGATGTGCATTAAGCAGAGATGTTGATTTGTCAAATGTGGCCAATAATTTCCTCCCATAATAAAAATATTAAAATTGCCTTCAGAGCCAATTTCTCTAGAGCTGTTTTCACATAGTTTAACAAAAGGACAAATTTGCCAACTGCCAATGAAACCAACAGTAAAAATGAAACCCTCGGGAAATGATTTAATCTAAACCACATTCAAAATGAATAGGCTTATCAAAGACACGTTTCGAAATCAGCTTTCCAACCACATACGAAGGAATGGAAGGTGCTTTATGTTAGGAATCACCAGACAAATGCAAGGTTCTCCCGGATCTGATTATGTCCAAGGTCAGAATAGCCAGTCCTAGCAGAGGATGTGCAGGGAATCAGTCTTGGTTGCTAACAGAAAACAGACATCATGCTCCTAGCCACTATATCCATTTCAGCTTATCTTGCATTCTATAAACCGGCAAAATGAGAATTTGGAAATCAAATATGGAGAAGGAGAAACAACAAGAGGCACACACAGTCCTTATGAAATACATTAATTGGGTGGAGGGTGTCAATTATTCACACTGACGAATATATGCTACATTCCTCTTTTCATTCAACATTCTGTTCTATGTGCTGGGGAAACCACAATAAATGAGAGTCTCCACTTGGACGCTAGTGTGGAATACAGGCACTGCAGATGTTTCTAAAGGTGTGAAAAGTACTATGAAAAGTGCAGCAGAGGGTTTCAGAAGCACATGATGGGTTAAATTATCTGGAGTTCAGATTAGGCTGGTGTGAAGAAGGGACAACTAGTACGGAACGTGAAGAATGAGCAGGAATTAAAGTAGAAGAGCACTGTAGGAAGAACATGTTTACACTTCTGGAGAGAGAGAAAACAAAAGACGCCCTGTGGGCAGTCAAGAGACTTTATGGAAGCAGGTTGCATGGGGTTGGAGAGGTGAACAGAGCCAAAAGGCTGCGTAAACAAGGTTTGCATTTAATTTTAGCAGCAAGCATATGCTGTTGAAGGCACTTAAGCTATAACAGGAAAGTGAAGTCACTCAGTCGTGTCCGACTCTTCATCCATGGGATTCTCCAGGCAAGAATACTGGAGTAGGTTGCCATTTCCTTCTCCAGGGGATCTTCCCGACCCAGGGATTGAACCCGGGTCTCCCGCCTTGCAGGCAAACGCTTTAACCTCTGAGCCACCAAACAACAGGAGGAGTAATATAATTAGACTTACAGTTTTCAAAGAATATTCTGTATGTAGACTAGAGGCTGGATTTGAGAAAGACAAGAAGGAATAACTTCACTCACTAAATATATATGGTACAAACTGCTGATGACAATATTTGCCTAGGCACTAAAGATATGGAAGCAAATGAAAAAAAAAGATAAATAGTAGGAACATCATAAAGGAGATTAACATGATAGTCCAATTGGGAAGTAAGGGTGCATGGACTAGGATGCCAACCATAAGATCTGAGAGGTTTTTGAGACCTTTCACATGATTTAGGGATAATGCAGTACTAGAAGTGAGCAGTGAGAAAGAGGACTAATGGAATTACTTATAAATATGCAATATAAAAAATAAACCTGAGGGGCAAGCAAGTTCATGGAGTGTATCAATAAATTGAGCCTTGAACATCTTTCCAAAAGATTTTAAGGTATATTGAAACATCCAAGTGGAGAAATCAAATAAGCTTTCTACAAATACATGAGGCTTGGCTAGGATCAAAGATAGATCTAGGTAGTCAAGGAAATCATGGAAGTGGATGAGATGAGCTGGGAAGAGTGTATCACGTGAAAAATAAAGCACTGTGAAATTCCAATATCTACAGGTTACTTAGAAAAAGAGTTAATAAAAGAATCTGAAAAGGAATAACCAGAGAAACAGTGAAAAGTGGAGCTTTGAGAAGAAGAGTGGTGGTCACTGTGACAAATGTTTCTATGAGGTCAAATAAGGACTGAAACTTGTCCATTGTATTTAACAATATGAAACTCATTGGCAACCTTGATGAAAGCAGTTATAAAGTAGTGGAGAAGGTAAAACCATATTAAAATGGGTAGAAGGGTGACTGTGAGATTAGAAAATAGAAATAGTAAGAGCAGCTCCTTTATGAAGTATCTGGAAAGGGACAAGAGGGAAAGCAGGCAATCAAGATGTGATTTTATGCAGGTGGAAAAGAGTGGGGACTCTGCTCCCAGAAAGGAATGCCCGGTGAAAACTGCAGCGTGAAGGATGCCTGCTGACAGTGTGCTCAGACACACTCCCAAAGCTCATCACACCCCCGAAAGATTTGGGAAATTGTAATACTTCATCTCACTCTCATCTCTACTACTTACTTTTTGTTTTTTCAAATTGAGAGAAATCTGAGACTGTTTAAAAGCTGATTGGAATGAGTCAGTAGATATGGAGAAATTAAAACTCCTGGAATTAGGAAGGATTTGACAAAAAGGTAAGTTCCTGGAAAAAGGAAGAAACTGTAGAATTTAAAACAGAGTGTGGGAATCAGACTTTCACAATAGGAGCTTAAATTACAAAAGTGGGTAAGCAGGAAAAGGTGATTGAAATAGCTGGATTGATGAATTTGGTAGCACTAAGTTGAGTGAGTTCTTGTCTGATCATGTCTAATTTCTTTGTAAAAGAGGGGCCAGATCTATCACCTTAACTGAAGGAGGATACCCTGATCTGGAATTTTGAGGACAGCAGGACAGTTTGACATGGGAAAGTAAACTGAGAGATTGCTGGGTCGCATCATGTGCTCAGATGGAGATGATGACCACAAAGTTAAGACACTGTCAAGAAACACCCAATAAATCAGACACAGGCACACGACAAAGAGGGTGGTTGGATTCGTCCAGGATTTAGGGTTTCCCCAGGTGGGTGAAATTACAGCGGGAATTGGGGTATTAGAAGAGAGAAGTTTGAAATGATAGAATACTGCATATAGGCTAGATAAAAGTGAGAGAAAAGCAGGAGGCCGAGGAATCAATGAATTTGAAGTCCCAGTGTGTGTTAGAAGAGGAGTTCATGAGGACAATTTAGTCAGAGAGCTCCAAGCAATAAGAATAAATTATGGTTTTGGAACAGTTTTGACTGATGTCAGGCTCCAGACTGTGGCCAGCCAAGGATAAAACTGAATGAAGGAAGAGGTCCTCAGAGAGAAAGAAACTGAGGGCCCAAGATATGAGACGGATTGTTTATAGAGCATGAAAATCCCTCTGGATGATGACTGGACTTTGAAAGCAGAGGCAAAGCACCCTTGGGATTGAACATTCCCTGAGGAGGACTCACTGGGTGGTCAGCAAATAACAGCAAGAAGGAAGCATGAGAGGGTGAAGAAACAAAACTCGCGAGTCTCCAAGAAGCAAGAGCATCATCTCGTAGACTTGGGGAATGAAAATCACACCAGGGATCGGTGGCAGGATGTAGCAGTGAGCCCCTGGGGAGGGAGAATCCTCAGGTGGGACCCAGGTTTCTGCTACAACCGGGAGAAGCAAATACACAGCAGAAAGTTATAGGGAGGTTTGTTCATCAGTTACCAGAAATTCTGAGTGCCAGATGGAAGGGAACAAGGAGAGAAACTAGAGTGGGGAGTGACACTGGGGGCAGGTGGCGGGCAGGAAGCCCCAAAAATGCTACAGAAAAGGGAGGCGATAAACACAGGGACAAAGAGAGACAAGCAGGACAGAGGAAGAGTAATGATGCCATGTCCTTGAAATCCTGTCTTTAAGTATCTGTTTCACGTTTACTTAAAGAGATTGGGGGGAATCTGATTTCATAGCGATAAAAAGTATCTGAATTTTCTTTAGGCCTTTTAAAATTGAAGTATAGTGATTTTACAATGTTGTATTAGTATCAAGTGTACAGCAAAGTGATTCAGTTATACAGACACACTTTTTTTTTTTTTCAGATCCTTTTCCGTTTAGGTTACTACAACATATTGAGCATAGCTCCCTGTGCTATACAGTAGGTCCTTGTTTACGATTTTATATATCATAGTGCATATATGCGGAGAAGGCAATGGCACCCCACTCCAGTACTCTTGCCTGGAAAATCCTATAGATGGAGGGGCCTGGTAGGCTGCAGTTCATGGGGTCGCTGAGTGACTTCACTTTCACTTTTCACTTTCAGGCATTGGAGAAGGAAATGGCAACCCACTCCAGTGTTCTTGCCTGGAGAATCCCAGGGGCGGGGAGCCTGGTGGGCTGCCGTCTATGGGGTCGCACAGAGTCGGACACGTCTAAAGTGACTTAGCAGCAGTGTATATGTTTATAAATTAGGAGTTTGGAATTAAAAAGTATCTATATTTTTAAGTTCAAAATGTGGGTTGTGTTACTTGCATTAAGCACGTGGAAGGACAATTTCTTGAGATGTTAAGTGTCTCCATTTTCTCCTTCTCCTCGCCGATTGAGCAGGCAGCAGACATCAGAGGAGGGACCTCTATCCACCTGACCTCACCATCCTGGCTGAGGGACTCCTGCTAGAACTCCTGCCCTCTGGCTCCTTTACTTTCTCCCTGCCAAGGGACAGTGACATGGCTAATTGGTGAACTCAGCATGTGCTTGGCTTAGTGGCTTCCAAGACTCCTTCCCCTTGCTTCTTCCTGCCCTCAGGATGTGCACATTATTTGTTCTCTGCCAAGGGGAGAGCTCCTGGGAGAACCAGTTAGCAGAAGTCTGCTAGGGGCTGAATACATAAGACTGACTAACCCAGGGGTGAAGCATTAGGAAGCCCACAGTGCACACAAAGAAAAGGCCATTTTATCGAGTCACCTTCCATAGTAGCAAAGCTAACATTTTAAATCTCCATCCTTCTGCTTCCTGTGTCTCATTGTTCAGCTGGCTCCAAACTCAGGATGAAATCAACAGTGTCTTATTGTTGCTATTATAACAAACTACTACACACTTGGTGACTTAAAACACTATCAATTTGTCATCTGATGGTTCTGTAGTTCCTAGGATTCAGGGATGAGGGCATGGACTTCCTAAGGGACCACAGATTTTAGACTGCCTGATACCCCGCTTGCAGGTCCAGGGCTTCCGCCTTGAAAGAGAAGGAAGTGCAGGAAGCAGTGTTAGTTGTGCCACCCAAGCCTTCCCAGACTTATTTCTAAAAGCCTACAGCCACTGTTCAGATTTTGCTAGGTGACCTGGAAATTTAAAGAGAAATTGAAGGGAAACAGGAGACAGAGGATTCCCTCCAAACTTACAGGAGGGGTTGTGGAGTTTGGAAGGTGGAGAGAAAGGTCATGGAGTTAGCTGGGAATCTTCCACCACCTGTGAATATGGAGAAAGCAATGACCAGGTGTGTCCCTGGAGGAGTCAGCACCTCGGCACCACAGTTCCAAGACCTAGCAAAGATCTCCCTTCCCCATGGTGATGTATGGGGCCAGAGAACCATCTGACTCCATGGAATCTCCATGCCTTGTACAGTGAGATCAAGGGCCCTTCTCTGATTTTCTACGTCATCTTTAAAGAGACTTGCTCAAGATAAGCACAATTTTTATTCTCCTCCTTTCATCTCAGGAAAGTTTCCAATTTTGTCCACGGTTTTCCCTCCCCCTCCCCTTCCTCTTCCTCCTCCTTCGATTTTCCTTTGTGACTTTCTAAACCAGACAATTTCTTGGAGAGCATACTACATTATTTGAATTTTAAGTACTGAATCATTCATATTCCGTACCTGGGACAATGCCACCTATTGTTCAGTTTTCCTAGCCAAATGAGACACAAGGTGCCAACAGGCTGATTCTAAGGTAGACAGATATATGTAGACACACAAATGAGATTGGTAGGAATTTAAAAAAAATGTGTGTTTTTAGTATTTTCACTAAATACATTGTTATCAGGGAACCCTAGCTAAAGTGGGGTGAGTTTATATTTCCTATAAGGAAATCAAGTTAACTACCCCCATTTTTCCAACACTTCTAAGAATTCTGACATGCTCCTGCTGACACATGGAAAGTACAGAAGTCCAGAAGGGACTGTCTTCTGGAGGATGCCGGAGGTAAGCAGTGACATGAAGCAAGATGGCTGGCAGAGGGGGAACCAGACCTCACAGAAGCCACCGGGGACTCACTGCAGAGGACTGGGGGCTTTGAAATGAAGGAAGGGATTCCTTTGCCTTTTGGTTCAATAAAGCCCCAGGGGGGCTTCCCTGGTAGCTCAGAGGGTAAAGAATCTGCCTGCAGTGCAGGAGACCAGGGTTTAGGTCTCCGGGTTGGGAAGATCCCTGGAGGAGGAAATGGCAACCCACTCCAGTATTATTGCCTGGAGAATTCCATGGACAGAGGAGGAAATGTGCATGGGGTTGCAAAGAGTTGGGCACTTTCACACTTTCAAAAAGGAAACAGCAGGTAGTTGATCCAAAGGCATAAGCAGAGAGCTTGATACCCTGCTTGCAGGGCAGGTAAGATTCCTCTCTGCTTTCCCTGACTGCAGTTCAGGCTCAGCCCCGGGTTTGGGTCAGTGCTGAAGGTGGGATCTTTCTGCTGGACTGCTGGCTGCAAGGCTCTGAGCACACTGTTCAGATTTTTTCCTTCAAGTACTATTTGCTAGACTTTTGCTCCTGAAGATAATTCTGTCATTATTCCTAGCTGATTCAGCAGTCATTTAAAGATAACTTGTTTACTGACTTGTGGCTGCCTAGCATCCTATTTCTATGCCTTCCCATCAGTGTTCCATCTTCCTTGGGGAGAATCACCCCATTCCGGGGAGCCTTGTGGAAGGGTGATTTCTAATACCGCCTTCCCCAGCAGGCTCCTCCTTTGGAAGCTCATAGGATCTTGACCAGTCCATCGGATGCTTGCTCCTGGGACTCAGAATTTTGAGGAACTGAAACCAATGCTGGAGGAAATGGAAAGGTCAAATTGATTAGAAGTTGTAGAAGAGCAACAGCATTTGGACCCAAGTGGCTTTACAGCGTGTCCCCGGCTGAATCTGCCTGCTCTGCCTCCAGGACGCCCTTGGCTTCCTGTCCGATTGCCAGTCTTGGATCGCGAGCCTCCTTTCACGGCAGGGACTCCCTCCCAGTATCGTGCTGGCCAGCATCCTCCTTGTTAAGAGAGCTTGCTTGCAGTCAGAAACCTGACTATTGTATTTTTATAGAGTTTTAATTCTGTAAGTCAAGATAGTGAAGAGACAATATTTAATGCCATTTGGACTTCCCCAGTGGTTCGGTGGTAAAGAACCTGCCTGCTAACACAAGAGACATGGGTTTGTTTCCTGGGTTGGGAAGGTCCTCCTCCAGGGGGGATCTTGGCAACCCACTCCAGTATTCTTGCCTGGAGAATCCCCATGGACAGAGGAGCCTGGAAGGCTATGGTCTATGGCGTCGCAAAGAGTTGGACATAACTGAAATGACTGAGCATGCACACACACATGCATTTATGACAGTAAAAAGCTGAGTTGGGATGTGCATGGGGACAGAAGGAAATGAAACGGGTACAGACCACTTAGAACTTGTTCTTCACACTATTTATGTCAAGTGTACAATCGACTTCAAGCACAGATGGGCTGTATTGAGGAGGAATGATAAGATAGGAAAACCAGGCTGCCTCCTAGCATTCTCTGTGTTGATAACACCATTATTTATGAGGAAGTACTAAGAATTCCTAGAACTTCAAACACGGAAATCTCTAGACTAAATCACAAAATTATATTCCAATGCAAAATATATTATTTTTATAATACTATGTTAGTCGCTCAGTCATGTCTGACTCTGAGACCCTAAGGACTGTATCTTGCCAGGCTCCTCTGTCCATGAAATTCTCCAGGCAAGAATATTGGAGTGGGTTTCCCCCTTCTCCAGGGCATCTTCCCAATGCAAAGACTGAACCTGGTCTCCAGAATTGCAGGCAAATTCTTTACCATCTAAGCCACCAGTGAAGCCCAAAATATTGGAGTGGGTTGCCATGCCCTCCTCCAGGTATCTTCCCAACCCAGGGATCAAACCCGAGTCTCATATCTTCTGCATTGGCAGGTGGGTTCTATGCCACTAGCACCACCTGGGAAGCCACACTACTAACTACTTGGAAAGCTCAGATGCTCATACATAATCAACTGTTTAGTATCAGAATTCCAAGGAATTAACAGTGGTACAGAATACTTTAAAAGTGCAATGGAAAGAAAAACAAAATCTGAAAGAGACACCTAAAGGAACTGATGTTAAGGCCTTACTTGGCCCTACACAATGAGTCCAATCCATCTGTCTTCTCTTCTTTCACACTAGTAAGTAAGGCTGTCGGAGAAGGCGACCCACTCCAGTACTCTTGCCTGGAAAATCCCATGGAATGAGGAGCCTGGTAGGCTGCAGTCAATGGGGTTGCGAAGAGTCAGACACGACTGAGCGACTTCCCTTTCACTTTTCACTTTCAGGCATTGGAGAAGGAAATGGCAACCCACTCCAATGTTCTTGCCTGGAGAATCCCAGGGACGGGGGAGCCTGGTGGGCTGCCGTCTATGGGGTCGCACTTAGTCAGACACGACTGAAGTGACTTAGCAGCAGCAGCAGGTAGGGCTGTGTTTACTCATGAAAGGTTAAATTTAATTAATACTTTTTATTTAAAGAAAAGTACTCTTAAAAGCTCAGGAAAATGCAACTTAAAGTGACAGTTATGATATCGGCCAACAAAAGGTCCACAGAGAAGAAGTCAGGAAACAGATTCAATTGAAATATTCTAGGGAAGACACACTTCCTGGAAGTGATAATAAAAGAGCCATTTGCCAAGTTAAATAACATGGTGATTATAGGTTTTCAATTAAGCCACCACAACCAACCACATAGATTAAAAGTGAAATGTCATATCCATCAAAGTAATGACATTGGTTTATTAGTTCCAAAAGTACTATGTGAAAAACTAAACAGCTCCTTACTAAGGGCAGAAAGGTGAAATGAACATGTAAATGACTGCCAATGCTAAGGAATTTTCATAAGTTAAATAGTAATACAGGCTGCTCAGTTATCCCATTCAAAGCCCCATTCCTACACATTTCTGGGAACTTCGAGCTCACATCACTTAGTTATGTAACATTCGCTTATATTTTTGGTTTTAAAAAGAAAATTCTTGTCTGGTGTCAAATGTGAATGAAGTTTTACAAGTGGTACATCAAGTGTCTGTTATAAAAGAATTCTAAAACACAGGAAGATCTAAAAAGCAAGGCCTAAGGAATCTAAGTTTATGACACTGGAACAGTTTAGCATGATCAGTAATTCAAGCAAGTTTCTTTCATTTTGAGTTTTTCCAGTATGTTATCTATTTTTACCCCAACACTTCATAATGGGTGGGGGGGGGGCGTGAAATATAAGTATACATATCTTGAGCCCTCGCAAAAGACTTAATTTTATCCTCTCCTGCATCTGCTTACCCATATCTGTGTGCATTAGAATTGACTTATATGTTGAATTAGAAACATTAATCTATTTAAGCGGTTATCTATCAACAGATATGTCTAGAAACATAAAATGGAACAGAGAGGCAGCGTCTGCTGTCAAAGGAAAATGCGCTGCTTTGTCTGAGCCTTCCAGTCCATCCTGCCGCTTTTTATGTCAGAAGGGAATAGCCATGTCAATGAGAATAGCCTCATGCTTAGAGGTCCTGGGAGTGCAACTAAGACTCACCAAAATGTCCCAGTCCCTCCTCCCCAATCCCGTGTCCACTATCACTACCACTTTGCTTTTGGGTCTTGCTGCCAACTGAGCAGAAAACCTTCAGAAAGAGAAATCGGCCTCTGGCAGCAAAATGCCTGGTGCCCCAAGTTGGAGGTAGATGGTAGTGGTGTTCAGCAGTGGACCTGCATGGACTCTACCCTTTGGCCACATCCCTGCATCCCCACCAGAGCTGCCGCTTGTTGGCCCCCGCAGGTGGAAACGGCTGAGCCCACAGCCTTGGCTGGTGGTAAGGTAGGTCCTTGATGTTAAGTCAAAGGAAAGGCAGGAGAGGCAGCTTGTTGAGTGAAGAGTTAGGAAAGATTACAGACTGGCAGCCACCAAAACCAAAATCCTAGCTGCTTTAATATGTCTCAGTAGGCAGGGAAATTGCCAAGGTCTTGATAAGCAACTGTGTCTTAATTCCCCTAGAAATGCTCTGTATGGAGATTTATAACTATGTATTTATAACAGTCACCAATACTATCACTTGTTAGCCACACTCATCTCAACATGGATTTAAATACAGACCCTTATGTAACTGTATCATATCCCTCACTGAAGTAGGAATTATGTGGAGCTATTTTTTCAATGTAATCTCTTTTATAATGATGACCGCTCTCCAGATGCATCTGGGGTGCAGTCCTTAAGACAGCATGCTTATTCACTTTTATAATAATGTTCTTTTGGGTAGAAATCTCCTGGTGAGGTTGAATCAAATATTTTCTTGATTTGTTTCAAATCATGCTAATTTAGATTGCTTAAGGAAAAAAAAATGCTTTTATTTCTAAGTATCTTCCTTTGCTTCAAAATGAATTAAGGCAGCAAAGTGAAATAAATTAGAACCAAATACTAGAAAAACTTCAAACAAAACAAGATGTAAAATGAAAAATGAATACAAAAGGGTGTAACATAGAGCCAGGAGTGAAATTGATTCAATTGCGTTCTTAAATAGCCCGTGCCATTTAGCACAGCTGCATGCCCTTCCGTCACCTCATTCTAATAATTAATTATTTAGTGTCTATGTACCAGACACTCTCCATGGAACGCTCCACCCTTGGCTTTTAGAGCAATGTCCTCTTATGATAGAACTCCTCTCTGTTCTCTTAATTGGCCCCTAATCCTTCTGCCATTTCTCAAAGGCCACAGGATGTTTTCACCTTAACATCCTGGGGATTCCACAAACTTACAAAACTGCCCCACGTTGACCAGCCTGAAATCCCACAACTCTAGGAGACAATGAGTCTCCTTCACTTTACTAAGGTCCCCGCCAAACTGCCAGTCACCTAGGCATTAAACTACAGAAGCATTTGTTTCATCCCTCACCTCCCCATCACCCTGACAACAAGCACAAAGAGCGGTGGACAGAATCAAGGATGTACCGCTGTGTGCGCTCACATGAAAGAGGCAAGACAGGCCCCTGTTTACAGAAAGGTGAGTTGGAGGAAAAACAAATCAGATTTAGGGAGGAAAAAAGGAGGCTATTGTGGGAATAGTAAAGAGACATAACCATGTCTGCAAAAGATTAAAATATTTATTAAACAGTGCTACCCACAAATTCATAGCAACAAATGTGAGAAGCTAGGTTTGTACATTTGATTACTTCCCTCAGTAAATAAACATATATTGACTCAAGGAATAACTTTCCCAATGCCATTACTTTAGATGAATAATTGATTCTGACTATACACAAAGAGCACAGCAATGAAATTGCTTGGGAGTACTTATATGCTTATATTAATAATTTTGTTTTGGCTTTTAAATATCTTCAGGCACCATACTTGTCATCAAAAAACAATTGCTTTTTGAAGATTTCTTTTGTGCCAGACAGTATTCTAAGTTCTTCTTACTGGTTGTCACCCTGTACAGTAAGGCATTATTATAAATATGAAGAAACTGAAGTTTAATAAGATTGAGTATTTTCTTTAAGGTCAAACAGTTAGAACGTGGTAGGCCATGGAATGGAACCTAGCAAGTCTGATACCAGATTTGGTCACATTAACTAGATCACTGCTTAAGCATTAATTTAGGATATGTGATAGTTACAAAACAACCTCCAAATCTTAGTGGCCTAACATAACAATAGTTTCTTTCCCAAATAGACCTCAAAGTCTAAGTCAGTAAAACCTTCTCCAGGGCAATTCCTCCAGGGGGTGACCCCGTGGTCCTGGTTGCTCCCATTTTGCAGCTCTGCCATCTGACCACATTGTTGCTGCAGCTGCCACGACAGAGAGAGAGCTGGAGAGCTGCATGCCAGCATGGACATCATTCAGCCTGGAAGTGACATCTGTCATTTTTGCTCACGGTTTATGGCTCAGAGTCATCACATAGTCACATCCTTACTACATGGGAAGCTGGAGAACATCACCCAGAGTTCCTAAGAGGAGAAGAATAAATTGGCTTTGGTGTCTCAACTCTAATGCTCTCAACCACTCAGCTTGGGAATTCTTGCAGAGGCTGTTTTATATGCAATATATATCTTTATTCAATAGAATACCTTTTAGGAAGAGCACTGTCTGTATCTAGAAGAACTATTTCCTCAAGGGAATTTTAGAGAATGTATGGCTATTAAATGCTGCAGTCCCTGAGGTCGCAAAAGAGGCTTCTTAGTGACTGAACAACAATCAGGCTCCAAGAGCATGATGGAGTTCCACAAGGTCATTAGCAGCTTTTAATGAAATGAAAAGCAAAGAAATTTGTTTTTCTTCTTAGAAGAATGATCAAAAACAGAGAATATACTTAACAAGTAATTAGAGTAAGCTCCAGCCTAGAGAACCAGTGGAGCCCATTCTTGCTGTAAGAGAAATCTTTTCTTGTTCTGCTCTCAATCTCTTTGAGAGACACAGGAAAAGAAAAGATAGCATGAAGCTATCAAGGGTAATGTGATCTCTCCCTGGGACCCCAGTCTTTAGTAAAATTAACCAGAGGATGTATTCAGAACAAGTCAATTTTTTGTGTGTGGAAAATGGTAGAGTAGAAAAATGGCATATTTGGGCTGATGTAACCCACTCCAGTGTTCTTGCCTTGAGAATCCCAGGGACGGGGGAGCTGAGTGGGCTGCCATCTATGGGGTCGCACAGAGTCGGACATGACTGAAGCAACTTAGCAGCAGCAGCAACCAGCAACAAAGGTCCATCTAGGACCCGAGCATTCTGCACACCAAGGAAATGCACTTCCTGAGGGAGTGGGTGGAGAGCATGGGGGGGGGGGGGGTAAAATACCACCTGCTGCTCATAAAACTAAATCAGAAGAAAATATCAAGGAAGGAAAAACAGATAGTAAGAAGGCAGAGGAAAACACAAAGACAGATGAACCATCGAGTGAGGAAAGTGATCTAGAAACTGACAACGAAGGTGTGATTGAACCAGACACTGATGCACCTCAAGAAATGGGAGATGAGAATGTAGAGATAACTGAGGAGATGATGGATCAGGCAAATGATAAAAAAGTGGCTGCCATTGCTGCCCTAAATGATGGTGAACTCCAGAAAGCCATTGACTTGTTCACAGATGCCATCAAGCTAAAGCCTCATTTGGCTCTTCTGTATGCCAAGAGAGCCAGTGTCTTCATCAAATTTTAGAAGCCAAATGCTGCCATCTGAGACTGTGACAATGAGCTACTGAAATAAATCCTGGTTCAGCTCAGCCACACAAGTGGTAAGGGAAAGCGCACAGACTTCTGGGCCATTGGGAAGAAGCTGCCCATGATCTTGCCCTTGCCTGGAAGCTGGATTATGATGAAGATGCTAGTGCAATGCTGAAGGAAGTTCAACCAAGGGCCCAGAAAATTGCTGAACATCGGAGAAAGTATGAGCAAAAACACGAGGAGCGTAAGATCAAAGAAAGAATAGAAAGGGTTAAGAAGGCTCGGGAAGAACATGAGAGAGCCCAGAGGGAGGAAGAAGCCAGAAGACAATCAGGATCTCAGTATGGCTCTTTTCCAGGCAGCTTTCCTGGGGGAATGCCTGGTAATTTTCCTGGAGGAATGCCTGGAATGGGAGGGAGAATGCCTGGAATGGCGGGAATACCTGGGCTCAATGAAATTCTTAGTGATCCAGAGGTCCTTGCAGCCATGCAGGATCCAGAAGTTATGGTGGTCTTCCAGGATGTGGCCCAGAACCCAGCAAATATGTCAAAATATCAGAGCAAACCAAAGGTTATAAATCTCATCAGTAGGTTGTCAGCCAAATTTGGAGGTCAAGCATAATGCCCTTCTGACATAAAGCCCTGCTGGAGGAAAAGCAACTTAGATCACCTCATGGATGTTGTAATAATACAAACCAGTGTACCTCTGACCTTCTCGTGAAGAAACCTGGGGTGCTTTGAAGATAATTCCTACACCTTTGCCCCAAACACAGCTGAAAACATTTTACAGTGGTTTGCCATTAGGGTATTCATTCAGATAATGTTTTCCTACTAGAAATTAAAAAGTTTAAGCAATTTTTAAACCTTAAAAAAAAAAAATCAAAGCTATGGTTTTTCCAGTAGTCACGTATGGATGTGAGAGTTGGACTATAAAGAAAGCTGAGCGCCAAAGAATTGATGCTTTTGAACTGTGGTGTTGGAGAAGACTCTTGAGAGTCCCTTGGACTGCAAGGAGATCCAACCAGTCCATCCTAAAGGAAATCAGTCCTGAATATGATGCTAAAGCTGAAACTCCAATACTTTGGCCATGTGATGCAAAGAACCAGCTCATTGGAAAAGACCCTGATGTTGGGAAAGATTGAGGGCAGGAGGAGAAGGGGACAACAGAGGACAAGATGGTTGGATGGCATCACCAACTCGATGCTCATGAGTTTGAGTAAACTCTGGGAGTTGGCAATAGACAGGGAGGCCTGGCATGCTGCCGTCCATGGGGTTACAAAGAGTGGGACATGACTGAGAAACTGAACTGAACTGAACCAGCATCAGAAACAGGAGATTTAACTCAAGAACCAGAAGTCAAGGAGGCCACAGGAGAGTGATCATCTGGAAATCAATAGAAATCTGAAATTTAAATCTTTGATTTGTTTTATTTCTTTTTTAATCAAACTAAAGCTAACTGTGAGCCCACATCCATAGGACTGATGGGATAATTCACATCAGTCATTTCTTCCCACTCCCCCCACCTTATGGTTTTGGAAAAGTCCCAGAACACTATGCAAACCAAACAGCAGGGAGCTCCCTTAGGTTTATCTGTAATCATTGTCTGTTTGCATTGGTCAGCAACTCTGTCCCCAGATGTCACTACCCCAGCTCGCTTGTGGCCCTCCAAAGGACACATCTGTTTCTTCTGTGCCTTAGCATCCCTGAGCCTAAGGTCCTGAATTTCTACGGTGCCAAGGAGTTACTTTTCTAGCAACCCTTCAATCTTCGGTTGAATCTCTTTCTTCTTTCTTGCTACTGTCAGGGTTCTAACGACTGGATATTTTTACTCCCTCAAAATTCACATGTTAAATCCTAACCCCTAATGAGATGGTTTAGGAGGAGGGGGCAATTAGGTGATAAGGATGGAGCCCTGATGAATGGGATTAGTGTTTCCTTATGAAAGGCCCAACCCAAGAGAACGCTCTGCTCTCTGTCATGTGAAAATACAAGTCGGTAGTCTGCAGCCCAGAGCAGGAAGCTCACCAGAATCCAACTGTTCTGAAACCTGATCTTGGACCTCAAGGTTCCAGAACTGTGATAAATAACTTGTTGTTGTTTATAAACCACCCAGTCTATGGTATACCATTTAGCAGCCCAGACTAAGCTTCTGGGGCTCCCTGATTTCCTCTCTTCCTCCAGAACACCCAGAATAATATCTGTAACATTCCTACAAAGTAAAATTTCAAACAAAACAAAGCAACCCCTCCCATATACATACGTAGAGTACACGCAGACAATGAAAAATCCAATCTGAGGTAGGAAATACACCAGGATGATGACAGTGGTCATCTCTGAGAAGTGAGATTATGGAATCTTATCTTCTGTTCTCCAAAACTTCTGTGGGGAATACATGCAACTGTTGTAATAAATCAACAGCACTTCCCTAGTCTGAGGTGAATTTCAGGGCAAAATGTTTCCAACCTGCTGACAGCTCCCACCTGGAGCTCCTGATTTCCTTTCAGCCTCTCAAGCCTGTTCAGCCTTGTCAGCACTAGAAAATTCTGAGGAATTTATGACCCCAGGGCCAACCCCCAACTGATGGGGGCTGGAAATTAGTAAATGTCTCAACTCCCTATCCTCCAGTAGGACATCTGACACGTGTCCTACAAAGTACCTCAGAGAATCCCAGTGACCCAGAGTACAATGTGCTCGTCAACACACTTTACTGTTTTTTCTCCATTCCATCTCACCTTCTCCAGTTCCTCAGCTGTGCTCCCGGGGATCACTTCACAGGTAAACTACACCTGACTGAGTCTTCCTTGGAAAGGAATGTGAAACAAGACAGAGGAAAAGTCAGTATTTCACAATGTCACACTT
The DNA here is from genome assembly GCF_042477335.2 of Ovis canadensis. Lineage (NCBI taxonomy): Eukaryota > Metazoa > Chordata > Mammalia > Artiodactyla > Bovidae > Ovis > Ovis canadensis. The sequence continues at coordinate 84,340,553 of NC_091247.1, forward strand.
GTTCACAATGGTCTATCATGCTGTGGGGTCTACTGAGAGCCCCAGTGAACCAGAGGAAGAGAATTCCTACAAACAGGACCCTATGGCTTATGAGGCATCAGCCTTCATCCTTCTCTCTCTTCCTCTGCATCACCTAATATAGCGTTTTGCTCCCGTTACTCTATTAAATGGCTGTGGAATTCTCTAATGGAAACTTGAGTTCTTCTTTCAATGAACCGACACTAGCATGGGTTCAAAACCAGACTTAAATCTCTATTTGCAGCACAACCAAACGATGCTCCTTCAAGGGCACTGTTTGCTCATTGAAGGGCTGCTGCTGCGGCGGCTAAGTCGCTTCAGTGTGTCCGACCCTGTGCGACCCCAGAGACGGCAGCCCACCAGGCTCCTCTATCCCTGGGACTCTCCAGGCAAAAACACTGGAGTGGGTTGCCCTTTCCTTCTCCAATGCATACATGCATGCTAAGTCGCTTCATTCGTGTCCGAATCTGTGCGACCCCATGGACAGCAGCCCACCAGGCTCCTCTCTCCATGGAATTCTCCAGGCAAGAATACTGGAGTAGGTTGCCATTTCCTTCTCCCCCTTAAAGGGCACAGGTCTTTTTTATATATAATTCATCACAGTGCCCAGAAGCACATTCTGAAGTGATGTGATTTTGTAAATCAGTTCAAGTGGGTGCCATTTCAATGATGGTCAATAGTGTACTTTAAAAGAAATGTCACTTCCCCTTCCCATTTCCTCTAGAATCATCACATCCTTTGCCACCAGTTATACCTCCACAATGGTTAGTTACCCTCAGAGAGTAAATACTGGCTGGCTGGCATTCTCTTATATGAGCTCTCCATGAGCCACTGCATCCAAAATTTGCTGGTATCATGAGAATTTCTATTTATGATGATGAGACAGAAGTACTAATTGCATAAGCCTTGAAGGCTGTTGTCAAAGAAAAAATGAATTGTCTTCTTAATTGTATTACTCTTCAAAAATTGGCAGTCTGTCTGTGGGCAACTAGTACCTCTCAGTTAACCAGTTTATTAATAGTAAGATCTCACATGTGCTGAACAAGCTGAGGTCCACAAGAACTCATCAACTACATAGCCAAAGGCATTGACTGCCATGCCTGACACTGTTGATAGTCTGTCCCTCTGCCCCATGACTAGTGTATAGCTCAAGTCTTTAACCTTGGCATCCTGAAAGCAAGGATGGAGGCTGAACAGAGGAGAGAGGAGTCCACAATAGCTTGAACTTTAGAATCAGATACAAGCCTGTAATCATTTTTTATACATTTAAACTCCTTCATTATGACCTAGTAGATATCTGACAAATAAAGGTAAGCATGATTTTCATGACCTTTTTAAATACCCCAAAAAGGGTCTCAAGTTCTTGGTGGCATTAAAAACTTACAGAAAATGCTCCTCATCCCTCACTGCATTTGAAGCCTGGGATTAATTTAGGACTGGTCGTACCCAGGGAAAAGTCAGCAAAGTTACTCTTTTCATCTGGAGTCCTCAGTTTCCCCACTCAGTCCTCTTCACTCTTCCTCCTGAGTGCTCAGACTCCATCAAATGGCAAAGTGTCAATAACAAACATTGGACTTGACACCATAGACCTCTCCTTCACCTGGAATACAGATCAGAATTCAATCTTGCTGTGAGTCATTTTTAGATGAAGACAGAGATTCATGTTCCATTTGTGTTTGTGTCTGGACTGGAGACAATATTGGAGGAGGACTGGAGGTGAAAGAGTGACAAAGAAGGTGGTTGGGCTCTTACCTAAAAGGTTCATTTTGGACATACATTCTCCTAGGTTCTCCTCTCTTTCTTCCTGTTCCTATCATTACCTCCACAGTCTCCTAGTCTTTCTTCCTCTATCTCTACTTCAAACGTGAGTGCAAATAGATTTAAGGTATTTTCTGTTTTGTATTTACATGTAAGGGTGAACCTATTTATTATGTACCATGCACCATTTATGATATTTTCTTGTATAATACCTTAGTGCCTCTGTTTACATTCAAACTCAGTTTTCCTTCCTCTAAATTTAGTGTTATTTTCTCTACGCAAAATTATTCAAAGGAAGGTTGTCAAAGTTAACTGGAATAAATGCCCTTGTACTTCTTTTGCCCAGTTACCCGGTTTTAGGTCAAACTCAAAGGTGACTATGAATTCAAGTAGCCCAAAATGTATCCAGCATATCATCTTCAATGAGCAAGAAATGGTTGAGAGAAAAGAACAGCCGACCCTTGAACAACATGGGTTGGAGCACAGGTCCATTTACATGAAAAAGTTTTTCAGTAAATACATATGGCACTACACGACCTGAGGTTGGTTAAATCCACAGAATCCACGGAGGCAGAACAGAGATACAGAAGGCTGACAGATTTTTGTATCCATAATGGGCTCTGGAACCAATCCCTCATGAGTACAGAAAGACAACTCTACTGTTATACCTGTGATTGGTACCCACACACGCTGTGCTTAATCTTTCAGTCGTGTCCGATTCTTTGCAACCCCATGGACTGCAGCCCTCCAGGCTCCTCTGTCCATGGGGGTTCTCCAGGCAAGAATACTGAAGTGGGTTGCCATGCCCTTCTTCAGGGGATCTTCCCAACCCAGGGATCTAATCCAGGTCTTCCACATTGCAGGCAGATTCTTTACCATCTGAGCCACCAGGGAAGCCCTGAAAGAATACTAACACTCTTCAAAAACTTATCAATGAAGTAGAAATTGAGGCAGATACTTGCAACTCTTTCCCAACCTGAGAATGGCTTTAGCAACCGTTATGAGGCTAGCTTGAGGACATCACGGCATGCCGTTCATGGGCTCGTACCTAAAAGGCTTATTTTGGACATATGTTCTCCTAGGTTCTCCTCTCGTTCTTCCTACTCCTATCATTACCTCCACAGTCTCCTAGTCTTACTTCCTCTATCTCTATTTCAAATGTGAGAGAAAATAGATTTAAGGTATTTTCTGTTTTACATTTACATTTAAGGATGAATCTATCTATTATGTACTATGTATTAGTTAAAACACAAAATGATAATAACGTACCCACATAAGGTACCTAGAATGACAGAATGGCTAAATTTGGGGTGGGGGAAGTTAGTTAGCTTACTTGGTTCCATGGTCCACTACTTAAACTTTCTAAGTCTCCATTTTGTTACCAATTACACAATAATTCTAGGCCATTGGTAAAGGAGTACATGAAATGACGCATATAAAACACTTAGCACAATCCTAAAACGTAATAAATTACCCATAAAAGAAGCTTACTCTGGGCACAGTTATTTCTTTTAATTCATTTTCTCGTCTCAATTTTCACTTTGTATAGTTTCTATTTAAAATTAATAGCCTTCCTTCCTTCATGTTTTGCTTGTGGTCTCTGTGTGTTATCAATTAGAAATCTCAGCTATTCTGGGAAACAAGGTCTAGTTCACCATGGGAGTTGCCACTTTCATTGATAGTAATTATACTAACAGCAGTGGCCACTCTTGAATCTTAACTACAGCTGTCTTCAAAGGCAGTGACTGACTAGTTTCCTCCAGCCAATGGCATATTGATTATACACCTTCCTGCCTCACTCGCCCTTGCTCTCAACATGGGCCAATACCCTCTGGCATCCTCACTCAGCTAAGCCAGCATGAAATGCACCCAGCTCCAGTTCAATTTGAGAAATTAGAGGGTAATGAGAAAATAGGGAGTGAGTTGGTAAAACAAGCTGGGATGATGGAAAATCTGACATGATTCATGTCTAAAGATCAATGCAGGTGAGAGACTAGGTTACAGCCAAGACAGAGAAGGAAAACAATTTTCTGTGTTATATTGTACTTCTAGAACTATCTCCACAATCCCAAAGGAAAGAAGTGAGAACTGTCTCCACAATCCCAAAGGAAAGAAGCGAAACTTGCCAATGAGCATTTGATGAAGTCAAATTTGGAGTTTGTTCATCATTCGTTTAAATATTTACTGAGTACCAACTGTGGAACAAGCTCTCTTTGCAATGCTGTGAAATAAAACTTAACAAAAAGCAAAAATCTCTACTAGCAGAGAGCTGCAGTGGGCTGCCTGCTAGCATTTGACCGATTTTGCTTGTCTCTTCTAGTCCTGTGGGTCTGAAATTTGAAACCATTTCCAATGTTAAACATCCATGCTGGGGTTACAAAAGCTGAAGAAATTAAGGTTAATTTAGCACTTTTCCTAAGCTAACTCAAAAAAGCCAGTAAGCATCATGATATCATGTGGCACAACTATTAGAACTTCCCTTAATGAAAGCAGCAGTCCTTGGTCCACAGGTCAGACACTTTATTTTAGAATCTAGAAACAAGAGTAATACAAGTCTGTCCTCTGATTCTCCATAGAATCGAGGAGAAAGATACATGTTGACACTGGACTAATTCTTAATATCTAGAGGTTTCACACATAAAAGACTACTTAGGAATTGAAAGATCAGATGACCTTATAAAGCAGTAGTCAAGAGAATGATATTTAGTGAACATGAGTTACTTTTCCTACTTATTACCACATCAAATAGTAACTGATATCAAAAAGTTTGGTCAAATAATTTGAAAATTCAATAATTTATAACTTCTCCCTTTAAGTCCCAGATTCCACCCCCAAATTGTGTTAACTTTCACAGCAACAGATAACTCCCTTTGTGTCGATTATAATTTTTAGATTATATTTTTATATTGACTTGGATGATTACTTAATTGGCCTCTTTTCCCTCCACAAAGCCATAAGTGGCCAGGAGAGCAGAGACCAAGTCATATTTTTACTAATTACTGAATCACCAGCACCTAGCACATAGTAGGACCTCAATTAATATTTGCTAATCAAATGAACTTCCAACCTTTAAGACTGCAGACTTGGTTATATTCCAAACACAACATTATGATAGACAAAGCTGGTGTGAATGAGTTACGAGGAACTGGGGAAAGGGAAACAAAATGAGATTATTTACGATAAGTAGTGAATTGTGCTGTGGGAAAATCCAACTCAAAATTCCAGGAAAGGGTAGGCACAGACCCATGGGAACCAAATGTGTTGATGTCAACTTCGTCAGTAGTATTTGGGCTGATATTATTAATACTCATTGCCATCATCATTATTATTTGCAGCTATTTCTGTGCTAGGCATGTTACATATATTATTCCTAATCACCAATAAACCTGCTTATGTGTGATTATTCCTCCTTTTACTACTGAAGAGACGAAGGCTTCCAGAGTTAAGCAGAAAAGCCAGAAATCAAACTCAACTATTATCCAAGTGTACTGCACTTCCTCCCCCAACACTGGCTCGGGAATCACAATTTTTTCCTACTAGATGTCTTCCTCAAAATTCACCATCTTAGACTTCTCAGCAGACAGTTTGCCTCTCCACCTGACTTGCTTTGACACTTCTGTGGCCATTAGATTCAGCCTGTTTTTTCAAAGAAAATGTTTTCTTTTCTGTGACATAGTAGTTTCTTACCTAGTCCTATTCTGACAACTCTGGCTGCTCTAGCCAAAAAGTAAATGAAACAACCCTGAGAAGAATACCCTTTGGTAGAGGCCTGAAATCATTCCTGTTCTGTCTTGCAGGAGAAAGCCAGCTTGATGATATCACTCACTCCCCACAGGAAAGCCATACAGTATGACAGAAGGGGTCCTTTAGTTAAGATGAAGTGAAGTGAAGTCGCTCAGTCGTGTCCGACTTTTTGCGACCCCATGGACTGTGGCCTACCAGGTTCCTCCATCCCTGGGATTCTCCAGGCAGGAATACTGGAGTGGGTTGCCATTTCCTTCTCCAGGAGATCTTCCCAACCCAGGGATCAAACCTGGGTTTCCCGTATTGCAGGCAGATGCTTTACAATCTGAGCCACCAGGGAAGTCTAGTTAGAACCACAGGATACTTTAAAAGCATCCTTTAAAAAGCATAGTTCTTTTTTTCCTCAGTGGTTCAATAAAGGAAAGTGCCAAGTCAATCACATTTATGTTGTACCTTCCCATCTCTAGGCATCTTTATTTGCATATTAGAAACCTTACAAATATTTAGTGAATCTAACTGGTTTTTAATAGATCATCTATTCTAGGGAGGAAGGAAGATCCAGTCTGAAGATAACAACGAAGACTTAAGGTTTATATCTAATCAGATTTGATGGCAGTAACCAGTGGAAACTAGAGTAGGAAATGGCAACCCAATCCAATATTCTTGCCTGGGAAATTCCATGCACAGAGGAGCCTGGCAGGCTACAGGCCCTGGGGTCACAAAAGAGTTGTACACAAATGAGGACACATGCATCCTAGGTTGAGTTAAACCAGTGGAAATGAGTGGAATTATAAAAAAGTGTGTGGTTCTAACTAGTGCATGCCGTAGTCCTTAGTGAGCACTGACCTACAATGCCAAAACCTAAAAGACCATCAGAGCAGCTTAGAGAGACTAGAATTAAATTTAGTGTGAATTTTCTTTCCTCTCATCTACAGCTGACTGTGGAAAAATAGATGATGTTTTTCAGTGACCCACATATACATGAAATTTAGTCCCCTATGGATGGCTAAGACAGAAAACTTTGGAAATTATGCTGGGTTCAATGAGAACAACTGCTGCTGCTGCTGCTGCTAAGTCACTTCAGTCATGGGAGTCTCCAGGCAAGAACACTGGAGTGGGTTGCCATTTCCTTCTCCAATGCATGAAAGTGAAAAGTGAAAGTGAAGTCGCTTCAGTTCAGTCGCTCAGTTGTGTCCGACTCTGCGACCCCATGAATCACAGCACGCCAGGCCTCCCTGTCCATCACCAACTCCCGGAGTTCACTCAGACTCACGTCCATCGAGTCAGTGATGCCATCCAGCCATCTCATCCTCTGTTATCCCCTTCTCCTCCTGTCCACAATTCCTCCCAGCATCAAAGTCTTTTCCAATGAGTCAAATCTTCGCATGAGGTGGCCAAAGTACTGGAGTTTCAGCTTTAGCATCATTCCTTCCAAAGAAATACCAGGGCTGATCTCCTTCAGAATGGACTGGTTGGATCTCCTTGCAGTCCAAGGGACTCTCAAGAGTCTTCTCCAACACCACAGTTCAAAAGCATCAATTTTTCAGTGCTCAGCCTTCTTCACAGTCCAACTCTCACATCCATACATGACCACAGGAAAAACCACAGGCTTGACTAGACAGACTTTGTTGGCAAAGTAATGTCTCTGCTTTTGAATATGCTATCTAGGTTGGTCATAACTTTCCTTCCAAGGAGTAAGCGTCTTTTAATTTCATGGCTGCAATCACCATCTGCAGTGATTTTGGAGCCCAAAAAAATAAATTCTGACACTGTGTCTCTATCTATTTCCCATGAAGTGATGGGACCGGATAACATGATCTTTGTTTTCTGAATGTTGAGCTTTAAACCAACTTTTTCACTCTCCTCTTTCACTTTCATCAAGAGGCTTTTTAGTTCCTCTTCACTTTCTGCCATAAGGGTGGTGTCATCTGCATATCTGAGGTTATTGATATTTCTCCTGGCAGTCTTGATTCCAGCTTGTGCTTCTTCCAGCCCAGCGTTTCTCATGATGTACTCTGCATATAAGTTAAATAAGCAGGGTGACAATATACAGCCTTGACGCACTCCTTTTCCTATTTGGAACCAGTCTGTTGTTCCATGTCCAGTTCTAACTGTTGCTTCCTGACCTGCATACAGATTTCTCAGAAGGCAGGTCAGGTGGTCTGGTATTCCCATCTCTTTCAGAATTTTCCACAGTTTATTGTGATCCACACAGTCAAAGGCTTTGTCCAACTCTTAGCGACCCCATGGACTACAGCCTACCAGGCTCCTCTATCCATGGGATTTTCCAAGCAAGAGTACTGGAGTGGGGTGCCATTGCCTGTGAACAGCATATGTCAAGAGTAATTTTCTCTTCCCTTTTTTGGATCACAGTATCTGGCATGTTAAAAAAAAAACAAACTAGCTATACACCTCCCATTTTCCATCCAACTTGAAATGTTTGGTCCTTTGCCAAAATATTGATAAATGTAATAAGTTAATGATCTGAAGGAGAATCTTTTGGGCAATGTTTCAAATTAAAAGTACTCCCCATTTTAGGGAAATTCAATTTATGAAATTCTAAGATTAAACCAAAATCTGTGTATAAATTATGTATCAGAAGAAAGATGCAGGGTTTATTTAAATTACTAAAAGAATCTGTTCCATTTCACAAGATCCTCTGAAGGCTTACTTTAAATGGTGCATTAGTGCATTGAAAATATGGGATAGGATTTAATGGCACAGATGAAATTAATATAGCATCACCAGGCTCTCTCCTTAGGAAACTCAACCTATGGATTCCATTCAACAAGTTTACAAGGAGGGCTCAGCTCTGGTAAATATTGGAAGTGTGGGAAGATGGTGCAGGACCGGTGTGTCACTTCACCTCCCTGGAAGACAAAAATAAATGATTTTCTTCTGCTCTAAGCGATCCTGGATCCCAAGGCCAGCAACTGAATTTAAAAGAAGCCCTAGATGAATTCCCCTTATTTTTTTTAATAAACTAGAAGGAGCATTCACTGATGTGAAAGCAGAACTTAATTAAAACTGAAGAGCAGATGAGCTGGAACTGAAGAGCGAGGAAGTGCCATTAAAACCAAAGCTGTCTTCCTCCTCGAGCCTTCGACCCCCAGACACACAGAATGAGCAGCCAAGTACAGAGGGGATATCACTGCCCTGTTAGGATAAGAATAATCATGCTAGTACTGATACCCTGAACAATTATTATAATAATTCCAAAGCATTCATTATATTGAACTGTATTGCTGATGACATCACAGTAATGACTACTGAAATAAATCTTAATTATGAATAATGATCATAATACAGTCAAAATTCCTCCCCCCACCCTCCAATAATTAGATGGTCTCTCAAATGGCAAGAGCAAGAAGACGTGTATTTAGGAGTTTGGAAAGACTTCTGAGGAGAAGATAAGGTGACCCCCTTGTTTTTTTTAATTTATTTATTTTAGTTGGAGGCTAATTACTTTACAATATTATAGTGGTTTTTGCCATACAGAGATATGAATCAGCCATGGGTGTATATGTGTTGCCCATCCTGACCCTCTCCCCCACCTTCCTCCCCATCCCATCCCTCAGGGTCATTCCAGTGCACCAGCCCTGAGCAATCTGTCCCATGCCTCGAACCTGGACTGGCAATCTGTTTCACATATGATAATATACATGTTTTGATGCTATTCTCTCAAATCAGCCCACTCTCGCCTTCTCCCACAGAGTCCAAAATCTGTTCTATACATCTGTGTCTCTTTTTCTGAAGGTGACCCCTTTTGTATCGCATGTGGCACTGATTATGGATCCACTTTCTCCTCAATACCTGGCTATTGAGATAATTTCCTGTGTTTTCTTCCTTCCTCATCTACCCTCCCAATAAACGCTCATCACCAAAAAGTGCCCAAGCTGGTCACTCTTTCCTGCAACCTGAAAAAGCACAGCCAGCTTACCTGGCTAATTCCACATCTGCCTCACCACACAAGTCTTACCCTCATTGGTTTAAGAGATTTCAAGAAGGGAAGAGAAAAATCCACTTGCCACCTTCCCTCCATTCTTGCATATCATTCAACGACATAAGGCTTCAGAGAAATAAAAAGCATTGTATCTCATCATGAAGAGATTAGGATTCTTTAATCTCTCCTTTCAGCTAAACCCCACAATACATTATATGTTGGGTAAAAAAGTCAGTAGTTACTCAGTGTCCTAGTAAATCACCTTCTAGGTGCAGACCCAACCCAAGACAGCTCTGCATGCAGTTAGTTCAGGCAGTGTATTCCATTTGAAACCCTGTCTGATTTAGCTCTCTAGTGTCTGAAATTCTGTACCCCTACGTTTAAGATACATCTCTCCTAAGCAGCATATAGTTGGGCTTTGGTGTTTTTGCTTTTTTTTTTTTTAATCTTGTCTGATGATCTTTATCTCATTGGAATATTTTACCTTGTTTATTTCAAATGTAATGACTCATGTATTTGAGTTTAAACTACCACATTACCACTTACTTCCTGTTGGTCCCATCTGTTCTGCATTTCTACCTTGGTTTTATTCAGATTTACTGAATTTATTCTTCTTCATCTGTTTTCATCTAGATTATTGTGTTCTTGATACTAGTTCTGCTTAGGACATATATCTTTGGTCTGAAGGTTTTTTGTCACCTCTGGGAAATTCTTTCCAGTTATATCTTCAAATACTGTTGCTGTTTTATTCCCTCTCAGTCTTTTTTTAAAAAATATTAAGCACAATTATTTTAAAGTTCAGGTCTAATTAACTCCATTATCTGGATCCTCTTGGGATCTGGTTCCTTTGTCTCTTGTTTCTTTTGGTCTGTGGTGACAAATTTATGTTTCCTCATATGAAAAATGTAGGTAAAATTTGAGGCTTTACAATATGGTATCTTCCTTCTAAGTGGTTTTAAATTTGCTGCTAAATCTAGACAAAGGACACTCACAATTTCAAATCACCACAGCTCAATCAGGGTTTGACATGATTCAAAACCTATTTCCAGAAGAGGATGTGGAGAAAAGGGAATTTTCCTACACTGCTGGTGGAAATGTAAATTGGTATAACCACTATGGAGACTAGTATGGAGGTTCCTTAAAAAACGAAGCATAGAACTACCATACCATTCAGAAGTCCCAATCCTGGGCATACATCTGAAGAAAACCATAGTTCAAAAAGTTTCCTGCACCCCAGTGTTCATTGCAGCACCCTATTTACAACAGCCAAGACTGTTATGCCCGAAGTCCGCGTCCCCAAACTGAGAGAATAAGATGTCCACAGCAATGCAAAAACATAAAAGGGTTTTATTGCTAGCTCGAGCTAGGGCTCCCGTCTCATCCAGCGCAGTGGAGTCTTAACGAGAGCCCCGAGCTCTGAATCACAGCTGCTTTTATACAGGCGGTTCTTAGTACAGCTGGCGGGTAATGATTGGCTGAGCCATACGTGCGTGCACGATTTTCAAATCCCGCATCCCTAACCGGATTGGCTCGGGTTTGGCACCATGGGGGACTTTCCCAGGGTGTGGTTTCCCAGAATCATGACTCAGGTTTTACAAGAATCTAAATCTTAGGCCTAGTATAGCTTGTTGAGCCTGTCATGGCCCAGGTCTGGTCCCTTAACAAAGACATAACAGCAACTTAAATGTCCATCAACAGAGGAATGGATAAAGAAGAGTTGGTACATATATACACTGGAATATTCCTCAGCCATAAAAAAGAAAAAAATAATGCCATTTGAAGCAGCAACATGGATGGACAGGGTGATTATCATGCTAAATGAAGTATCTCAGAAGATAAAGACAAGATATCTTTATCATATGATATCTTTATCATGTGATATCACCTACATGTAAAATCTTTTTTAAAAAATGATACAGATAAATGTATGTTTACAAAACAGAAACAAACTTACAGACGTAGAAAACAATCTTATGGTTACCAAAGGGATGGGGGAGAGGGATAAATTAGGAACTGAAAGTAAGATATACACACTATTATATGTAAAACAGATAACTAACAAGGACCTACTATAGAGCACAGGGAACTCTGTTCAATATTTTGTAACAACCTGTATGGGGAAAGAATCTGAAAAACAATGGAGACAAATTTATATATACATATATACACACATATATATAACTGATTCACTTTGCAATATCAGAGAAACTAATACAAAATTGTAAATCAACTATATCCAATAAAAATTGACGAAAAAAAAAAGTCTATTTCCAGTTTACTCTTACTCCTAGGCAGTGCCTTTGGGATCCCAATGCAAAAATCTGAGGGGTTTAGCAGAGCTCCCTCCCTGATGAATCCTTCACTTTGATGTTTGTCTCACCTGTAAGCCTCTAAAAGCTCTGCTTAATATTCTCAGCCTTTGAATCTCCTTTCCACTGGAAAATAGCCCCAAACGCATAGCTCATCCCTTCAGGGTCTTCTCCCAGATCTTTGATCCATAAGTTGTCACTGTTGTGACTTTCTTAAGGCCTTAGAAGAGATGTTTTTCATATTTGATCCAGCTTTTCCATTATTCCCAGTTGGAAGATGGGCCTGAACCATATAAATTCATCATTATCAGAAGTAAATATCTCATGACCTAGAATCTAATCATTAGAGAGTTCTCTTTGGCTGAAGACTTTGCTTCTACTTAAAATCTAAACACTGAAGAAGAGTACATCAAGTCTCTTCACTCATTTACACATTCAAGAAAATAAATATGCTTATTATTTCCTAGATTGGGAGTGGAAAAACACAAAGGAAATAGTGGGTGCCATAAGTTTAGCTTGTGGGAAGAATTTTCAGAGTCTTGCATATACAGATAACAGGGATAAACTGATAATGTAGTTTATCTACATTACTCTACACTCACATATTTTTGATCCCAGGGTTTTATGGATGCCATTTAGATGGTTCTTGACTGCTCAAGTTTCTCACTGGAAAGATCAGTGTAAGGATATTAATCCATCCATCTGTGGCTGCCAATGGCAAGGTCAATCATCATTTGTACTGTTTGCCCTTAGCATGAAAAATCTGCTCAGCCTTAGCCTGATAAGCAACTCTGATGTCTTCCCTCAGGAAAGCACGGGCTGCTAATTATGAAATGATTCTCTTGGTATTTCATAAAGTTTATGCTCCCAGCCAATGACAGAGATGATCATTTATTTATTCTGAACCACTTTTTTATGTGCAGAACACTAAGGTATGTGATAGAAAGGATAAAAAAGCTGAATCTCAATCCCATCCCTTCATAACATGACTCTAGTGATATTACTGTGATTTTAAAAGTTTTATTGAAGTGACTTACAATAAAGAACCATATACAAGTCCTTTTTGAAAGAAGTCAAGGCATAAACAATTAATAAATCTATGAACAAATCTCTACCCCTGTTCTCAAGGAGTTTATGATGCAGAACTAACTCAGCTTACCATGGAGTTAATTAGGATGGGATTGCCCTTGAATGGAAGGTCATTCAGCAACTTTGAAGCATAGAAGGATACTCTTGCAATGTGGACACTGTGAGTTACCTGCCGAACAACCAGTGTTCCTCCTCTTTTTCTTAATAGAGCCTCAGTTTTATATTTATCCTCTCCACCCATAGTCAGGAGAAGGGAAGATAGCCACCCCTCCCTCCCCAACATCTTCAGGGGTGGGTATGGTTGATCTAAATTAATCCTCTTCCAGGACCAGTACTTAGGGCAATGGTAGGCACATGCCCCAGCTTGTCCACCTCGGAGCTGGCTCCCAGCCCGGCAGGGCCCGGTGCAATCCAGACAACAGAGAGGAGGGATGGAAGCTGGGAAGATCTTCTGGGAAGCTGCAGGGAAGAAGATGTACTCCTCACGCGATTCCTAGAGGGGCGGCTGCCAAAGCAGTCTAGAGCGCATGGGCAGGACTCAGAAATTTGGTGCAACTTAGACCTCCCTGGTGGCTCGGACAGTAAAGCGTCTGCCTACAAGGCGGGAGACCTGGGTCAGAAAGATCTCCTGGAGAAGGAAACGGGCAACCCACTCCAGTATTCTTGCCTGGAAAATCCCATGGATAGAGGAGCCTGGTAGGTTACAGTCCATGGGATCACAAAGAGTCGGACACAACTTCACTTTACTTTTTCTTTAGGCACTTGACCCAGTGCTGGTCACTGAGATGCAAGAGCAAGTCTAAACTGCTCCAAAAACAAAGCCAATCCCCAGGTCAGGAAGATCCCCTGGAGGAAGAAATGGCAACCCACATTTCAGTATTCTTGCCTGGAAAATGCCATGGACAGAGGAGCCTGGTAGACTACAGTCCACGGGGTCACAAAGATTGGACACAGCTGAGCACACACAGACATACCTACAAGACAGAGCCCTAGAAAGAGACCTGCTGTGTTCTCCCTCCAGATGTCTCTGTGTGTAATGACGACACCAGAACTGCAGCAAGGCTGAGGATGAAGCCAACGTGGAGAATGACAGACTTTAGAGATGGCAAGAACATGGCCCTTTGATAACATCACTAAGCCAGCGAGGCTGAGAGTGTAAGAAATTAATTTTAGACATGATTTTCAAGAAGGGGAGAACGTAAGGACATTGCTTCGTCTTTTGCCTACCTTACTCTGCACGTGTTCACACAGGCAGGAACCATACGGAAGTCATCGGGGTTGGGAGATAATCTTTAGTCCTATAGTCTCCTCTTAGTGACTTTGTCCCCATTTGATAAGACACAGGAATTGGACAAACCACAATACAAATGACAGCATCATTCCTGACAAGGGCAAACTAAAGTGTTGGGCTTGACCTATGGTCTGAGTTGAGCTTCCTAATCTCTCTTTGTTGTACATGGTCCACAACTGAAGCTTTCCTCCTCCCCTAGAGGGCCAGGACCTACCTAGAAAACACATCAGAGTTGTGAGCAAAGAAGTGCTGCTGAAAAAGTTCTTTCCAAGAGACGCCTCGGCAAGGTTGAGCCCTCCATACTCAATTACGTCATCTGTCACACTCCCCGCTCATACCCCCCATCTCCCTTGAGACATACAATAAGGGCTTACAAGAGGCCCTTCCATGTAGTCCTTCCATTCTTTTCCATGTTGCAGCAGTAGGGCACTAGTTTTTTCCTCTCCATGAAAACTGGATAAGAGGGACAGCTCCTCCACAGTAACAGGGGCAGAAACTGTGTTCAACAGAGGAGCACTTCTTATTTACCTGGTTTAGATTCCAATCTTAGCAGCATGTAAAACAAGTTAGTTGAGATTTTTAAGGAGATGTAATATATAGAGCTGCATACATACCTATACATGTGTGTATGTGTGTATATATGTATGCATATATATATATATGCTATTTTGTGGCAAAGAATCAAAACTTCTTGGTTAATATAAAAATTTACTTGCTGGAGATTAACATTTTTATTAAAGAAAACTCTGATGGAGTCAGACTACCTGTGTGCCATGTGACAAGTGATGAAGTTTGTTTGTTTCACCACTCCTTCCCATTCCTATCTTATCTTTTAAGGATTTTCCCTTTGTATATCCAACTATACAATCCACAGACAAAAATTTATTCAATTATTATTTACTGTAATGTAGAAATAGTTTCTTCAGGATTTTACTTGTATCTCAAAATTGTGCTTGCATCTCACCACTAGCCAAAGCGTGAAGAGAATAGGAATGAATTGAGATGTACTCAGGCTAAATGGGGGAACACTCAGATTAAAGCCATCAATTTTAAACACTTTGATCAGTCTCATCTCCCTGAGTAGGAATACTCAGAAACTGCTCAAAATGTGAAGGCCCAGTCAAAAAGATGTCAGCTGCACTCCAATTTATGGAGCTCAGAGCCTCCTCACATTCAATCCGCTATCAAAGGAATGAGTCGCTGAGCTCAGGGATGGGTTTAGCAACTCAGAGTTCTATTGGTTAAAAAAAAAAAAAAAATATTTAAGACCCACTACAGTTTCCCAGCCAAACAAAGTAAATCCCCCCTGGGAGGGTAGGTGCAAAATCAATATGAAGAGAGAATAATTGATGAACACAGGGAACTGCTTTCTGGAAAATATTCGGAAGTTATATTTGCATGGCCAACTATCCTTGGCCATCTGAGGCTGACCAGAAGCTAACAGACTGAACTCTACAGAGCTGAGAACTCTCAGGCACACAAGCTATATGTGGTGTTTTCTCACACGAACCTCCAGTAGAGAGGAAGAAAAGAAATTACACTGACCTGAGCTAAGATTTAATGTATGCATTCAAATAGCACATTCTCCAATTCCCACTCCTCTTTTGAAATGAACCTTTTAAAAATGAAAAATTCACCCCCCAAATTAGGAGAATAATACATGGACCATCTGTGCTATCCCCAACTAACTTGGGAAATAAAATATTATAAACACATTTGAAGCCTTTCTTATTTGCACGACCCTTCATCCCCCAACAGTGAAATATTCTCCTGGATTTTCCACTTATCATTCTCATGCATGACACTTTCTACCACATGTCTGTAATCCATAAACAATATACACTATTTTAATGGTTTTAAAATTATATAAATAGCATGCTAGTGTGAATATCACTTCTGCAACTTGTTTTTTTTTTCTCTTGACATTATGTTTTCTAAATTGAAGATTTTTGAGCAGAGCCATGACAAGATTTTTCCTCTTGTTTTGACTTAGAACATCACAGTCTTGAGAAATCAGGTAGATGAATAATAATTTAAGTACAGTTGGCCCTTCATACCTACAGTTGCCACATGCACAGATTCAACCAATCACAGATTGAAAATAATTGAAAAAAACATTTCATAAACTTCTGAAAAGCAAAACTTAAATCTTCCACAGTTGTGCTGGCAACAGTTTACATAGCACTGACATTGCATTAGGTATTATTGGTACCCTAGAGTCAGACACGACTGAGTGACTTCACTTTCACTTTTCACTTTCACGCATTGGAGAAGGAAATGGCAACCCACTCCAGTGTTTTTGCCTGGAAAATCCCAGAGATGGGGGGAGTGTGGTGGGCTGCTGTCTATGGGGTTGCACAGAGTTGGACACGACTGAAGCAACTTAGCAGCAGCAGCAGAAATAATTTAAAGACTATAGGAGCATGTGCAGAGGTTTCACGAAAATTCTACACCATTTTACAACAGGGCCTTGAGCATCCAGATTTTGGTACCCACCTAGGGGTTCCAAGAACCAGTTCCCCCATGGATGCCAAGGCATGATGGCACATCACTCCAAGTTTGTTACTATGTCCACCTATAATAAGCTAGTATCAATAATCTTCAAACAATTGGGAAAATTTATTATTTCTCATTCTTTAATATTCTGTACTTTATCTCTCTTTTCATAAATAATACCCTACCATCCCACACTCCTCTATTCTTTCTAATGCCTCCAAGACAGAGAAGTATGTAGACACCAAAATATGATATGGTAGCAAGCAATAGATAAGATGAATTCATCATGCTTGATTGTAGAAAAATGGGAGTCATCTTTGAAGAGTTACGATAGGATGGGAATAAAAGAGATCGAGTCCCCAAGCCAATAAAAAACATCTCCAATATATTCCCAGTCCCAGTTCATAAGTCCACCTGAAGTGTAAGCCCCATGAAGGCAGAGAGTATGTTTCTACTTCTCGGTATCACAGTGTGTGGCATATGCTCTGCATAAAACAAATTCACGATGAATATTTCTTGAAAAATCTGATGATGGTGGTGACGATGACTGGGATCAAAAAGTACAACATTAACACAATGCCAGGCTTTTAAATCATCAAAATTACTGATCTGTTGCATTTTTATGTAAGCTCTCCTAATCGTTTCTTGTTTCCAACACAAACAAGCATCCTTTTTCATGTTCTTTCAATCTCATTAGTTAAAAAAAAAAAAGGAAACCTGCCACCTTTGAATACCAATTATCTTCATATTTTTATACCTGAGGCTAAATATATCATCAATGAGTTTTAACCTTATCAGCTAGAGCCCTGTACCACTGTGCTGACAGGAGAGCCAGCCGGGTCTCAGGGGGTATTCTGCAGAGCTACAAATCAAGATCTTCTTCAAGCAACTATCAAGTCCTGTTTCATCCAGGCCAAGGCAGGGAAAATGAGCTTATATGTCAGAAAGTTAATGGATTATTTCACAATAAGAAATATAGCTGCCACGGAGAACAGAATATGCCAGTTTCCAAGACTGGCTTCCTCTTTCTCACACAGTTCTGAAGGTTTGCTGATGACATTTATTTTCAGAAGGTCACCATTGTGTGCGCCTCTGCTGAGCTGCAAGTGCCCTGTTGCTCTCGGCCAGAGGGAATGTCCTGCTTGACTTTGACCAAGCTTAGCTTTCTCAGAGGTCTATTTTATACTTAGTGGGTTTCTGTTAATAAGTGGAAGTGTGAATATCTGCTTCAGTCCTCTTTAAGTCCTTCTTTGTCTTTCTATTAGCCCTTATTCTTAAAAATACTGATCTGATTAAGCCCTGGTCCCCAAACCAAACCTCATAAGGGCTCTGAGCAAATGTGTATGTAAGAGTTAAGCTTAGTAGGGTTCTTTCTATATGCAAAGAGTCCTAATTGGATCTCCTGAATCCAATCTATACCTATATTCATTTAAAGGCAAATTAAAATATTACTATCTCATAAAAGAGGAACATCTCTCCAAGTAAGCTGTTATACAGTAGATCATCAGCAAAGCTTTCAATCCTAAAATTGCATATTAAATCATAATCTGAACTGATGAAGATATAGGCGAGGAAATAAATAACATACATGCTGAAAAAAACTCAGATGACATTAGTTCTCTATGACATTTTTGCTAACAGTTTACAATATCAGAATATGTGAGCTGAAAAAAACTTTAATAATTTTTTAATCACAAATTTCACAATGGTGCTTAAATTGACTTTAGTCAAAATAACCAAATTACCACTGGACATTTTATCAGGACATGAGAACATCTGAATCAAGCAATTATTTAGAAACTATTGATACAGTCATTTCTATTAATAGCAAAACACTGAAGATATCATATGAAGATCAAGTATACTCTAGCTTCAACTAGTCCCTTTCCAACAACAAGCTTAACAGATTTTTCATAATGCACAGTCCTTAACTATTTATGGATTTTATTTAATCTCAAAACCCAAAAAAGAGAGCTGGGATCTAGTCAGATCATTTTCAGCAGGTCCGTGAACTACAGATTTTAAATCCATTTCAATAATTTGAGCAATAGCAAAGAAATTCTTAGCAAAGGAGTTAGAGCAATTAAAAGTTTTAGCTGATGTAAAACATCAAACTTTCAATAAATTCCTCATGAATTTAATAAAACCTGGGCAAATATAAACCAAAATTCTTTGATACAACATCCAAAGGTTGGACTTGTGTTTCTGGAAAAAGACATCATTTTTTAACACTGGAGGATCTCCCCTTTCTAACTTCAAGGTCAGAATAAGATCTTGATCATTGGCCTTAGAGGACAGGTGTCCAGTGGCTATTCACATGCCGAGAGCCAGGCCACTATTAGGGCGAGATGGGGTGGGAACAGGAGACAAAGCAGATTTAAACATTGTCTGTTCCTTGTGCAGTGCATGTAAAAGAGGGGCTAGGACAGATAAAAACTTATATGCAGGGAACATCATGAGAAATGCCAGGCTGGATGAAACACAAGTTGGAATCAAGCTTGCTGGGAGAAATATCAATAACCTCAGATATGCAGATGCTGCTGCTGCTGCTGCTGCTAAGTTGCTTCAGTCGTGTCTGACTCTGTGCGACCCCATAGACAGAAGGCCACCAGGCTCCTCCATTCCTGGGATTCTCCAGGCAAGAACACTGGAGTGGGTTGCCATTTCCTTCTCCAATGCATGAAAGTGAAAAGTGAAAGTGAAGTCGCTCAGTGGTGTCCGACTCTTAGCTACCCCATGGACTGCAGCCTATCAGGCCCCTCCATTCATGGGATTTTCCAGGCAAGAGTACTGCAGTGGGGTGCCATTGCCTTCTCTGGAGATGCAGATGACACCACACTTCTTGCAGAAAGCAGAGAACGAAAGAGCCTCTTGATGAAAGTGAAAGGAGAGCGAAAAACTTGGCTTAAAACTCAACATTAAAAAAAGGAAGATCATGGCATCTGGTCCATTAACTTCATGGTGAACAATGGGGAAACAATGAAAATAATGACAGGCTTTATTTTCTTGGGCTCCAAAATCACTGCAGGTGGTGACTGCAGCCATGAAATTAAAAGATGCTTGCTCCTTGGAAAAAAAGCTATGACCAGTCTAGTTCAGTTCAGTTCAGTCACTCAGTTGTGTCCGACTCTTTGTGACCCCATGGACTGCAGCACACCAGGCTTCCCTGTCCATCACTAACTACTGGAACTTACTCAAACTCATGTCTATTGAGTCAGTGATGCCACCCACCACCAGAGGTGGTGTCATCCTCTATCATCCCCTTCTCCTGCCTTCGATCTCTCCCAGCATCAGGGAGTTTTCAAATGAGTCAGTTCTTCACATCAGGTGGCCAAAGTATTGGAGTTTCAGCTTCAGCATCAGTCCTTCCAATGATTATTCAGGACTGATTTCCTTTAGGATGGACTGGTTGGATCTTCTTGCAGTTCAAGGGACTCTCAAGAGTCTTCTCCAACACCACACTTCAAAAGCATCAATTCTTCGGTGCTCATCTTTCTTTATAGTCCAACTCTTACATCCATACATGACTTCTGGAAAAACCATAGCTTTGACTAGACAGACTTTGTTGGCAAAGTAATATCTCTGCTTTTAATACGCTGTCTAGGTTGGTCATAACTTGTCTTCTAAGAAGCAAGCGTCTTTAAATTTCATGGCTGCAACCACCATCTGCAGTGATTTTGGAGCCCCAAAAAGTAAAGTCTCTCACTGTTTCTATTGCTTCCCTATCTATTTGCCATGAAGTGATCAGACCAGATGCCACGATCTTAGTTTCCTGAATGTTGAGTTTTAAGCCAACTTTTTCAAGTTGAAAAGAGGAGACTCTTTTACCTTCATCAAGAGGCTCTTTAGTTCTTTGCTCTCTGCCATAAGTTTGATGTCATCTGCATATCTGAGGTTATTGATATTTCTCCCAGAAAGCTTGATTCCAGCTTGTGATTCATCCAGCCTGGCATTTCTCATGATGTACTCTGCATATAAGTTAAATAAACAGAGCAATACTATACAGCCTTTATGTACTCCTTTCCCAACTTGGAACCAATCTGTTGTTCCATGGCCAGTTCTAACTGTTTCTTCCTGACCTGCACACAGATTTCTCAGGAGGCAGGTCAGGTGGTCTGGTATTCCCATCTCTTGAAGAATTTTCTCCAGTTTGTTGTGATCCATGTAATTAAAGGTTTTGGCATAATCAATAAAGCAGAAGTATGTTTTCCTGGAACTCTCTTGCTTTTTCGATGATCCAACAGATACTGGCAATTTGATCTCTGGTTCCTCTGCCTTTTCTAAAACCAGCTTGTACATCAGGTAGTTCATGGTTCACGTACTGTTGAAGCCTGGCTTGGAAAATTTTGAGTATTACTTTGCTAGCATGTGAGATGAGTGCAATTGTATGGTAGTTTGAGCATTCTTTGGCATTGCCTTTCTTTGGGATTGGAACGAAAACTGACCTTTTCCAGTCCTGAGGCCATTGCTGAGGTTTCCAAATTTGCTGGCATATTGAGTGCAGCACTTTCACAGCATCATCTTTTAGGATATGAAATAGCTCAACTGGAATTCCATCGCCACCACCAGCTTTGTTCATAGTGATGCTGACTAAGGCCCACTTGACTTTGCATTCCAGAAGACTCCACACATGGACCTCATCAGATGTTAATACAGAAATCAGATTGATTATATTCTTTGCAGCCAAAGATGGAGAAGCTCTATACAGTCAACAAAAACAAGACTGGGAGCAGGCTGTGGCTCAGATCATGAACTCCTTATTGCCAAATTCAGGCTTAAATTGAAGAAAGCAGGGAAAATGACTAGATCATTCATGTATGACCTAAATCAAATCCCTTAAAATTATACAGAGGAAGTGTCAAATAAATTCAAGGGATTAGATCTGATAGACAGAGTGCCTGAAGCACTATGGATGGAGGCTCATGACATTGTATAGTGATCAAGACCATACCCAAGAAAAAGAAGTGCAATTCTCAGCCTTTTGGCTGAGATTGCAGACGGTAAAGTGTCTGTCTTCAATGTGGGAGACTTGGGTTCGATCCCTGGGTTGGGAAGATTCCTTGGAGAAGGAAATGGAAATCCACTCCAGTACTATTGCCTGGAAAATCCCATGGACAGAGAAGCCTGGTAGGCTACAGTCCATGGGGTCACAAAGAGTCGGACATGACTGAGCGACTTCACGTTTACGTTCATGAGGAGGCCTTACAAATATCTGTAAAAAGAAGAGAAGTGAAAGGCAACGGAGAAAAGGAGAGATGTACACATTTGAATGCAGAGTTCCAAAGAATAGCAAGGAGAGATAAGAAAGCCTTCCTCAGTGATAAATGCAAGAAATCGAGGAAAACAATAGAATGGAAAAGACTAGAGATCTCTTCAGGAAAATTGGAGATACCAAGGGAACATTTCACACAAAGATGAGCACAATAAAGGACAGAAATGGTATGGACCTAACAGAAGCAGAATATATTAAGAAGAGGTAGCAAGAATACACAGAAGAACTATACAAAAAAGATCTTCATGACCCAGATAACCATGATGGTGTGATCACTCACTTAGAACCAGACATCCTGAAATGACCAACCTAGACAGCATATTAAAAAGCAGAAACATTACTTAGCCAGCAAAGTTCCATCTAGTCAAAGCTATGGTTTTCCCAGTAGTCATGTATGGATGTGAGAGTTGCATTCTAAAGAAAGATGAGCAACAAAGAATTGATGCTTTTGAACTGTGGTGTTGGAGAAGACTCTTGAGAGTCCCTTGGACTGCAAGGAGGTCCAATCAGTCAATCCTACAGGAAATTAGTCCTGAATATTCATTGGAAGGACTGATCCTGAAGCTGAAACTCCAGTATTTGGCCACCTGATGCGAAGAACCGATGTATTGGAAAAGACCCTGATGCTGGAAAAGATTGAAGGCAGGAGAAGGGGATGACAGAGAGGATGAGATGGTTGGAGGGCATCACCACCATGATGGACATGGATTTGTGCAAGCTCCAGGAGTTGGTGATGGACAGGGAAACCTGGCGTGCTGCCGTCCATGGTGTTGCAAAGACTCAGACAGACTGAGTGACTGAATTGGAACAAGAGGACAGCTAACTTGATGTCCATTGCATCAACCCAGCAGGAGAAATACCACATATTATGACACAGGAAATATACTTTTAATAATACTTCTAATAGCCTTTATCTCTTGTGCTCAGTCACTTCAGTCGTGTCTGACTCTGTGACCCCATGGAACATAGCCCACCAGGCTCCTTTGTCCATGGGGTTTTCCAGGTAAGATTACTGGAGTGGGTTGCCATTTACTTCTCCAGGGGATCTTCCCCACCCAGGGATCAAACCTGCATCTCCTGCACTGCAGACAGATTCTTTACCGATAAGCTACCGGGAATAGTTAGCATATAATTATAAGCCAGCAACTGAGTTTTTCCCACCCAGCTCTTAGCAGCTACACCTAAAGAACACCAAAACTTTTCCTACACCATGTGGGCAGGATACAGAACACAGCTCCAGGTCCATCCTGGATTTTCTGCCACTTTCAAGCCTTCTGGTTATGAACCAGTGCATGAACCTCTCTGAGCCAGTTTCTTCTTAATAGCCTATGGCCAGATCTCAAGAAAAGATGAGACAAAGATGAGCTATAATCATCACTTCATGTAACTTTAGGAGGCCTTTCTTGTCTTACAGCACAGTACAGTGGAAGGAACACAGGCTCGGAGTTGGAGAGTTACCGATTTGAGGCTCAAGTCTGCTAACTAGTGCCATGTCACATAGGAATAGTAGCTAGCATCTCTAGGCTTTATTTTTCCCCATCTGTAAAATGGGGATAATGATACCTTCACCTCACTTTTTAAGAGACGTCTTCACACTGAATTTTCCAAGGGCAGGGACCGATGCTTCTAGGTACTCAGTAAGGGAGGTCATAGCAGTGGTTGTTGCTGTTGTTATTATTAGTTACTGTGCTGGTTGATTGATCTGGAGAGGCTGTGGGACCAACTGAGAAACAGAGAAGAAGGAAGGAAGACAGAAGTGGAGCTGCCTTGACAGAAAGAGACTGGTGGTGTGTGAGGGGAGAAGAAACAGGTTAAGAAAATTAGGAGAGAAATCTTTAAAAAGCCAGAGTGGGAAATTCCTTCTGGGAGAAGGTCAGTAAACCACATGAAAATAGGTTGAGGGGAGGAGAAACAGAACCCATGGTGGGTGGTGGTGGTGCAGCCATTCTAATAAAAACTTCAAAAAGACACATGAGGATAAAAAGCTTCCCTGGCAAACGGGACCACTGTGGTCCCGTCCAGAGATTTCTTGACCACTGTGGTATGAGTCAAGAGATTTCTTGGAAGAAACACGTCATCATGACAGCCAAGGAATGATGCTAAAGCTGAAACTCCAGTACTTTGGCCATCTCATGCAAAGAGTTGACTCATTGGAAAAGACTCTGATGCTGGGAGGGATTGGGGGCAGGAGGAGAAGGGATGACCGAGGATGAGACGGCTGGATGGCATCACGGACTCGATGGACATGAGTCTGAGTGAACTCTGGGAGATGGTGATGGACAGGGAGGCATGGCGTGCTGCGATTCATGGGGTTGCAAAGAGTCGGACACGACTGAGCGACTGAACTGAACCGAACTGAAGGTGAGTATCTAAAGAGAATGGCTTTGACTACACTTAAAGAATATAACAAATACATACAAATCCTATCAGATGTTCGCTCTCCTACTATACCCTAGTTTAAGGGAGAAAGGGTAACAATTCCAGCACAGTACTGAATACAAAACCCTGTGGAGAGGGAACACCAAGATTCCACCGACCTTCAGGACTTTAAGTAAAAAAATAATAGGCCCTCTTCATTCAGAAGACATCATACTGTTTCAGGGTAAATTTCTGAGAGGGAATTTATTACTAAGCAAATCACTCCTGTGTAACTACAACTAACCAATTGGTTTACCCGAAGCAATCAAGGACTTTTTTTTTTTTTAATAAATATCACACTGGAATCCCCAGTTTCCAGGACACAGTGGAAAGGCCTTCCAGTTCCATCTCATGAAGGAACAGCTGAAGGTGCCTCACAAGAGGCCCTACCCCATCTTCAATGATGTAGCTTCTTCACCTCACCTCCACCTTTACCCAAGGTATGCAGATACCTAGTTACACACTCTCCATCAACCAGGAAGCTGAAGCTTGTTCACTATAGAAAGCAGGGAAACTTGGTGACCTCAGCTTCTGAGGACTCAGAATGCTTGATATTAAAAGGGCTTCCTGCTTCTCCCTGTTTGTTAAGGGGAAAAACAAGTAAAGGATTTCTTGAAACACTGGGGAATCTCTATGGCTATATTAGTATAGGATGTGCCTTCCTAGCAAAGACATGTCAGTCTGGAGCAAGATGACCAGGACAAATCCCAAGATAGGTGAGGTGAGCAACAGAGCTTAGATATGGATGGAAACAGTGACTGAAGGAATCTGGAGAGAAGAGCAAAGAGAAACAACACAAGGGTCATTGTGGAGGACAGCCAGGGTGGTATAAAGGGGATGGAAGTGTGGTACCCAAGGAGCTCAGGACAGGTGCCATCTAAGGGCGGAAGTGCCCTCAGGGGCATGGAACCAGCAGCGGAGAATGCAGCGGGTGCAAGAGAGACTATAAAACAACATTGTTTCCACAATCCTAGCTGATACCTTCATTATGGCTGCTTCTGGGAGGAGCCACAACAAAGCTCTTTGCTTTCTTTATTCGACAGGGTACAGAGAGCTGCTGCTGGCCAGATTTTACACAAAACCATGATTTCTGGGGCCAAAATGCTTGCTGGTGAAAAAATATATTCCTAGGATTTGAGTGGCTTCCTTCAAACAAAGGATAAAAGATGTAGGATTTATTCCTGCACATCAGCTTCCCAGCTGTTTTCATCAATGCATATTCCCCTAAAGCATACACAGGACAGAGTTCACTGAGAAAATGACACTCACTTTGTCATTCCGATAGGTCTCAAATACTAAATTTACATTAAAGGACAAATCCCTTTCAAGTCTTGTGAAAGAGAAAGGCTCACAAGACCAAAAAGTTGGAGGTGAACTCAAAAGCACTCTTATTCTATCTTCAAGCTGCTGGGTTACTAACAGTTTAAATACTTGTCACTGACCCTTTTGCAGACTTGAGCAGTCAAGATCTTTCACTGAATTATCATTCTTTAATAAAATACAACTCTTCAGGCAGATTTACCCATGCCTAAGAAAATACATTCAGTGTTAAAAATTAAATGAAACAAATGTAAAAAAAAAAAAAAAAGAAATAAAACAAATGTTTACAATGCTATATAATTTAGCATTTGAACTGGGGTAAAAATGGGGGGGACTAAAGTGGTCATATTCCCCCAACACCATGTCCAGACAAGCCTAAACGCATCCAATTTGTCTGTTACCAATTCTGATAAACCAGCAGCAAGACCTCTAAGTACCAACAGCAATGAATGAGGGGAAACAAGTGACTCATATTCAGGATTTGTCTCTTTCCCTCCTCCACTGAATTCACAACTCAAGGTAAATACAAATGAGAAGAGGGAAAGGACAGAATAACAGAGAGACTAATCCCAGGAAAACAGAAAGGTGAGGTTTATTCAAGCCACTGTCTAAGCCACCAGGAAGTCCCAGTGGTAGACAAAGTCTTACCTAAATGCCCCACCCACTGCCAGGTATCCATGACAGTAGCCAACAGAATTACTATATAATCTGCTGGAGGGGAAAAGGAGAAGCTCCCACATATGGACCAGGAAGCCTCTGTTGCATGATACTGGCTCTCTCCTTTCCACTATGGAAAGATAAACCACAGTGTGTGATACTTTGGTGATACAGGCAATTCATGATAGTCAGACCATCCTGGAATGAAGTGCAGGCGGTGCCAGTAAAGCAGCTATTGAACAAATATTCCTGATGTCTGATTCTTGGCAGGATACTTTAAACAAAACAAAAATTATATTTTGTTGTCAAATAAAACATGGCATATGCAACAGGATGGTTTTGCCCTTCTAATAAAGGTCAGAACCTCACTTTAGATGAAAGGGGTGGTGAATACCCTTCACACCCGGGGTTTTATCCGTTTAAAAGTTTCAAAGATGTATTTTGCTTTGCTTTGTATAACTTTCCTTCACCAACGTCTGAAATCTGTATGGGACTGTATTCCTCAGGGGGAAGATATGCCAAATATTGTTTCAAACATGGCTGTAATCAATAACATAATAGGTCCTTCCACTTATTTCACTTAACGCTCATATGTCCTCACTCCCTCCTTTCTACACTTTGGAGGTTGAGATCTCCAAGTGTATAACTTGAAAACCCTACTGAAATGGTGATGATATCCACACAGAGGACTTGCATATTTAGGGCCAAGTAGACAGGGTGGCAGTCTATAGTAAGTACTGGTTCCCAAAATTGAGAGATGGAGTCATCCCTGGAGAAGGGAATTGCTAAGATTCAACACATGATTCAGAAGTGGTTTACAAACACACTGCTGGTAAAGAACTAGGCAACAGTTAAGATCAGAATAGCCTGCCAGTTTGAACAAAGTTTTAAAGGAATTCTTTGTCCAGTAACCTATCTGAAGAAAGGTTGTGTTAAAGAAGTCAAGTGGTCCACAAAGGGTTTTGAATGTATCCGTTTGGAAGATACTTTCCAGTCAATATCATGCCTTCTCTGTTGTAGAATGGGCCTGGTTCATCATCCATTCAGTTCAGTTGCTCTAAAATTCGGATATAATATTTCTAAGGACAGTATGCTTATCTTGGTTCTGACTCCATGATTTCCAAGCAATTTATGATCATTTATTTGCTGTGACAAATAGGATGACCTCAAGAAGATGCCCTCGATACGTAACACAGTATTCCAAACCTGGAAAGACATTCACCCCACTGTAAATCACTCTGAAAGCTTCCTAGTTTATCATGTGTTTCTCGGGGGTTTAGGTTGTGTCAACACCTAAGGGCCACAGGAGCTCTGGGAAAAATTGAACCCAGAAAGTTGTTGATTACCCTTAAACCATAGAATCTCCACTAAGGAATATCTAGTGAAGCTTTAATTGAGCTAACATCAACTTCATTTAGAAGCATTTTCTTTTTCTTTTTAAAGCAGAAAAGACACAATGCTCCCCCTGCCTGAGGGCTGTTTGGCCCACCTCCAACAGCACTGTGCCCTCAACAGATCATTCAAATGCCTCCTCTCTGGACCGTCATGAAGATGTTTTGTTCTGGTGAAGAGTAGTTAATGCGAATGTTAGATCAACCCAGAGTCATTTTTATTGTGAAGACTGGGTGTGTAATTCAAACTTGTGAATTCAATAACTTCTCATTCTAGCACCCAAAGGAAATGTGTCTAGTCGAGCTAATTGCAATCAAATGCCCTCCAGCACACTGAAAACCCATTAAGAAAGAACAAGACACTCTAGACACTTGCCGCACCACCAGGGGATGGGTGCACAAGGGAGACTGCAGGCCTTGGAAATGGGAAATCACATCATTTCTTTATGAAACAAAAGTCATTATCTTTTTATTTACCGCACAGGGATACTCTGAAGTATCATCCATACTAGCCACCTTTTCCCCTTTCCCTGGGAGCCCTAAGCCCTTCATAAAATGTATCATTTCCCAGTGATGTACCTAAAACACATCTCTGAGTGAATACATGTCTAGATGGGTAAAGCTGCATTATTTGTTAGTGTAGATGAGGCTTAAAAGTTGGCTTGGACTTAAGGTGTGGAGGGCAGTAATTTAGGAAACAGGCTTGAAAAGACTGTTGAACTTAAAAAAAAAATTATAGCTGGCACTTGCCATGTGCCAGACACTACCTACCTGGGAGCTTCTGACATGTTTGTAATCCTCCCAATAAGTCTCCAAGATAGTTATTATCCGTCTTTTACTAATGGAGAGTCTGAGAGATAGGAAGTAACATTCCCAAGGTTATACAGCCAGACAGTCAGAGAGACAAAGCTGTCTAATGTCCAAAGACTTTTCCTTGAAATACGCTGGAGCAAATCTCAGAATTCGTTCTGGATCAGTGATTAAACAGTCAGCCTCTCTCTGCCTCCATTTTTTCCTTCTATAAAATAAAAGTAATATATGAAGTAATTCTGAGTTTCCTTCTTACTTTAAATCTTATGACACTATGTGACTTCTACACTGCCCAATATGCAATGCAGCAACATTTTCCTAGGTTTTGTAGAAGCCTTCAAAGTGCTAAAGCACAAAAATCTTGTTTATAATCTATTGGCTAAACACTATGCTAGCAGTTACCTTCAATAGGCAGTTACCAAAATTGAACCTGGAAGACAGCAAATGGTTTTAGTCCTTCCTAAAAGGTTCAGTGTAGTCAACAGAAAACAAGCAAACATATTCACCTCAATGGATCTAATTATGAGCTTCCCAGATGATTCAGTGGTAAAGAATCCACCTGCCAATGCAGGAGACAAGGGTTCCATCTCTGGGTTGGGAAGATCCCCTCGAGAAGGAAATGGCAACCCACTCCAGTATTCTTTTCTGGGAAGTCCCACGGACAGAGGAGCCTGGCAGGCTATGGTCCATGGGTTCGCAAAGTGTTGGACACGACTTAGTGACTGAACAACAGCAACAACAATTATTACAGGGTGATCTTTGAGGACTGGGCCTGCAGATGACCTTAGCTGCCACAATTCCAATGGTGTATTTCAGGTGTTTTTGGCTCAGTTTGTCTTTCAATAATACCTGCTGCTTATGTAGATATGAATATCTAAGAGTTGAAATACTGTAGCTGACATTCTTTGCAAAATTCCAAGTTTGAAGAATTCTGTCCATTGTAAGATCCCTTATTAGTATTAGGGGTTTTAAATTAGACAAAATGGTTTTGTTGTAAGTGGGAACTATTTCTGGGAATGTAGCAAATTAAAGTCAGACTCAGGTGTCAGTTCTGTTCTGCCAGGAACAGACTGTGTGACAGAGGGTTAAATAAAGAGCTGACGCACCTCCTGTGAGCCTCAACTCCTTACTGGTAAATGTGTGTAATAATATTCACCTTACAGGGTTGTTGTGAGACAACAGGAAGTGGGATACAGGAACAACCTCCTAACTGGTGTCTCTGCTTCTATCCCAGCCCCCACAGACTTTTCTCAGAACAGCAGCTAAAGAGATCCAGATAGAAACAGAAGTGAAAGAACTGCCCTCTCACTTGCAGTAAAAGCCAAAGGCCCTTATGCAAGGCCCTGCAGGATCCGTACCTTCTCCCCACCCCTTCACCCCCTAGTTCTCTGCCCTTATCTCTGGTCAGCCTGCTCTTGAATAGTGTGCTAGCCACACTGCCCTCCTCGCAGGTGCTGGAGTGCATCAGGCATGCCGCTGCCTCAGGACCTTGGCACCTGAAGCTGCCTCTGCCTGGAATCCTCCTTCCCCAGATGTGCACAGCTTGTTCCTCACTCCTGTGGGCCCCTGCTCCCAGAGCACCTTCTCAGTACACTCTTCCTCGGCATCCTTTCCAAAATGATCATTCCTCTGCTCCCAAGTCCTCTCTCCCTTCTATTTATTTTAACTTTAGTATTTATCACCGTATAACAGACTGTAGGTTTTACTTATTTGTCTTGTTTTTTAGCTGTTTTGCCTTCTAGAATCTAAGTTGCCAAGACATAGATCTTTGATTCGCTTTTCCATTGCTATGACACCAGTTTTCAGAGTTGTGCCTGGCGTATTAGTATTCATTAAGTTGTTTGGACAAAGAAAAGGAAAGAAGGAAGTCTTTTTAAGGCAGTACTGTCCATAGTAGCAAAATGCTGGAAAAATATCTGTCAATAGATAAGTAGATAAATAAAATACAGTATGACACACACAAAAATACTATTTAGAAGTGAAAAATGAAGGCAACTGTGAAAAATATACATGATTCTTAGAAACATAATCTGAGTAAAAAAAGTAAGCTGCAGAAAACTTTAATACACAGCATAACACAAAAGCCCAATTATAAGGAGAACAAAACAAAACATTGTTAGGAATACATTCATATGTGATAAAAACTAAACATATATATATATAAATGGAATTAATTTGCTTGCCAGGAAATCCATAAACACTACCTTGCTATAGCTGTCACATATATAAATTGGGTAACCACACAAACCAATAGACTATATAATTTAAATATATATACATAAATATATACTGAAGGTAGTAAAATAAAATAGAAATTTGATGCACAACTGTTTCAGGTTAACAGTTATCTCAAGAGAGATAATTAAAGTGTTAAGGAGTATCATCAACATTTCTTCTTTCCTTCCTTCTCCTTTCCCTTCACCTTCCTTTCTCTTTGAGAGAGAGAAAGGGAGAGAGATGCAATAGTGTGAAAGTAAGCAACTCCTACAGCTCAATTCCAAAAAATAAACGACCCAATCAAAAAATGGGCCAAAGAACTAAATAGACATTTCTCCAAAGAAGACATACAGATGGCTAACAAACACATGAAAAGATGCTCAACATCACTTATTATCAGAGAAATGCAAATCAAAACCACAATGAGGTACCATTTCACACCAGTCAGAATGGCTGCGATCCAAAAGTCTACAAGCAATAAATGCTGGAGAGGGTGTGGAGAAAAGGGAACCCTCTTACACTTTTGGTGGGAATGCAAACTAGTACAGCCACTATGGAGAACAGTGTGGAGATTCCTTAAAAAACTGGAAATAGAACTGCCTTATGACCCAGCAATCCCACTTCTGGGCATACACACCGAGGAAACCAGAATTGAAAGAGACATGTACCCCAATGTTCATTGCAGCACTGTTTATAATAGCCAGGACATGGAAACAACCTAGATGTCCATCAGCAGACGAATGGATAAGGAAGCTGTGGTACATATACACAATGGAGTATTACTCAGCCATTAAAAAGAATACATTTGAATCAGTTCTAATGAGGTGGATGAAACTGGAGCCTATTATACAGAGTGAAGTAAGCCAGAAAGAAAAACACCAACACAGTATACTAATGCATATATATGGAATTTAGAAAGATGGTAACGATAACCCTGTATGCGAGACAGCAAAAGAGACACAGATGTATAGAACAGTCTTTTGGACTCTATGGGAGAGGGAGAGGGTGGGATGATTTGGGAGAATGGCAGTGAAACATGTATAATATATGAAACGAATCACCAGTCTAGGTTTGATGCAGGATACAGGATGCTTGGGACTGGTGCACGGGGATGACCCGGAGAGATGGTATGGGGAGGGAGGTGGGAGGGGGGTTCAGGACTGGGAACACGTGTACACCTGTGGTGGATTCATGTTGATCTATGGCAAAACCAATACAGTATTGTAAAGTAAAATAAAGTAAAATAAATAAATAAATAAACTATAATTTCCATGTAATTAGAAAAAACCTCCAAGAGGATTTCAAAGAATCTGAAAAGCATATAATCCTGAAATGCATGTGAAAAAGCAAACAGCCAAGAATAGGTATGAAATATAAAGAAGAAGAATATGAACAAGAACAAGGAAGTCTTGCTGTCTGACCAGATACTACAGCAATGCCCCTATAACTTGGGGGATTCGATGCAAAACCCCTGGTAGATGCCTGAAACTGTGCATAGTACTGAACCCTACATACACTATATTTTTCCCATGCATACCTATGATAAAGTTTAATTTATTAATTAGGCAAGAAACAGATTAACAACAATAATAAAAGAGAATTATAATGTATCATAATGAAAGTTATATGAATGTGGTCTCTCTCTCCCCCAAAATATATTATTGTACTGTACTCACCCTGCTTGTGATAATGTAAATCAGAAGATAAAATGCCTAGGTGAAAAGATAAAGTAAGGTGAATGAAGTGAGCATTGGGACATGAAAGTAAAAGTGAAGTCACTCAGTCGTGTCTGACTCTTCGCGACCCCATGGACTGTAGCCCACCAGGCTCCTCTGTCCATGGGATTCTCCAGGCAAGAATACTGGAGTGGGTTGCCATTTCCCTCTCCAGGGATCTTCCCAACCCAGGGATCGAACCCGGGTCTCCCACATTGCAGGCAGACGCTTTAACCTCTGAACTAGCTAGCATTAGGCTATTATTGACTTGCTGACAATGAGTCAGAAGGAGAATCATCCCATTACCTATGAACTATTTCTGGAATTTTCCACTTAATATTTTCATACCATGATTGACTGTGGGTAACTAAAACTGCAGAAATTGAAATTTCAGATAAAGGGGGTAGGTGTGGATAAGAGGGTACTTACAGCATAGTGGTTAATTGCACAAACTCTGGAGTCAGACTTCATGAATTTGAATCTGTTTTGCAATGTACTGACTGTGGTGGTGTTTTTTCACATGTTCTTGTTTAGATAAAATGACATCATACATTAAGTCCTTCCAATTTGTCTGACAAGTAACAAGAGCTTTGTAAGTGTTATAGTATTGAAGCAATAAATTAGCAAAAGACATAATTAGACAATTCGCTGAAGTAGAAACTTTACAGTGTCCAATAAACACAGAAAATTGTGTCAACCTCACTAATACCTAGGGAAATACAAGTTAAAGCAATGAACAAAAAATCATAGAAAAAATCTGACAGTACCACATATTAAGGAAGTTGTGAAGAAAAAATATTTTTTTAACTACAATATCTTTATTAAACAATCTGGCAATATTTACTAAAGCTGAATAACACATGAACTACAACCCAACAATTTTACTCATGGGTGAGTTCTCTAGCAAAACTCTCCCAAGTCTCGCAGAACATGACACATGGTACCGATCATTATGATTTTGACACAGACAGATCAAGATGGTGGAATAAGAGGTCATGGAACTCACTGCCCCCCTGAAAACATCAAAAAATAGATCTATATATGGAACAATCCTCACTGGAAATTGGCAGGAAAGCTCCACTACAATCAAAGCTATAAGAAGAATATATGTGGAATTGAATAGAAAAGGAAGAGAAGTAATCAGGTCAAGACCTGTGGCCCTGGGAGGAGACTCAGAAGAAAAGGGAGATTATATGGGCTGAAATTCAGCCTGGGAGTGAGCAGTTCAGGCCACTTCTTGGGCACCCTAGTCCTGGGTCCTACATAAGGAAGATAAGCCCCCAGGTGGGTTGGAGGGCTGCTGGAATGAACAGGAGGGCTGTGGGAAGCGTGGATTGCTCTTGCAAAGAGTGTGTGCATGCTGCCTTGCCCCCAAAAGCAGAATGGAGAAGGCAGATTTAAGACTTCTCTAGTTGCTGCCCAGTTTCCTGTGATAGAGTTAGCATGTGCCCCAGCCTGGGCTGAGCAAACACTCCTGTCTTGCTTACTCCGTGCTGTAGATCTGCACTGGACCAAGAGCTGCCACAGTTCAGGAGACAGATTGGTCATGGGGTGCAGAGGAAATTCAGACCTGGGGTGGCATCTGGAAGGGGTGGGTGGAAGCAGTCACTGCTGGAGTGCACTCAGAAGCATATAAGAAGAAGCCTGGAATTCTGATGGTGGTCAGTCCACTACAGCCCATGCCCCAATACATGCCAAGAAATTACGCAGATCCCACCTGCCCTGCAGTACAACTCCACGACAGGGTAGGGGTGTCTAGGGGTTATTGGCAATGAGGGATAAAGAGGACTTAGACCCAAGACAAGGTCTGAGCAGGGCAAGGACAAAAATTGCTAGCATCTGTATAGGCAGTGCATCAGAGGCAGCTTAGACCTCAGTCTGCGGATAACTAGTGTTCCATCATAATCCAAGAGCCTACATAGACCACCCCCCCCACACACACACCTTACTTTAAGACTGCTTCCCTCTGGGGCAGCAGTCCAAGAACTGGGAGAGAGGAAAACACACACAAAAGGAACAGAGTCAGCTCAGACCTGATCCGTAGAGCTCTGCCTCACACCTGGCTCCAGTCTTAGATTCTCCATCTCCAAATTCACCTCCTACTAAGGTGATAGCTGTCAGCATATCCTGAAGAAAGATATGACTTTTGTCCATGTCAAATCTAGCTCTCCAAACAAATGCACTGGGCATAAGCAGTCTATAATGGACACTCCCACATAAGGACACTATTTCAAGACCATCGTTGGTAATTGTTGGAGCTGAATTCAGAGAGACAGAGTAGTTAAGCAAAATGAAAAGGCAGAGGAACTGCTCTCGATTGGAAGAACAAGAGAAAAGCACTGAAAAAATAATGAAGTATAAATAATTTACCAGATAAAGAATTCAAAATGTTAGCAAATGAATGCTCACTGAATTAGGGAAAAAAATAGATGAACACAATGAGGATTTTAACAAGGAACTAGAAAATATGAAAAAATTATCAATGAAGAATTTCATAAGTAAAATAAAAAAACACACTAGAAGGAATGAATAGCAAACTAAGTGATACAGAAAATATATAAAGTAGAGACCGAAAAAAATAGAGAAGATCAATGAAGCCAAGAATAGTTGTGTTTTTTTCCCCCCCAAGATAAATAAAATGGTTGGACCTTTAGCCAAGTTCACCAAAAAGAAAAGAGAATGGATCCAAATAAACAAAGTGAAATGTTAAAGAAGAGAAATAACAGCCAATACCTCAGAGATACAAAAACATCATAAGAGAATACTGCAAGAGTTACATGCCAACAAAATACACAACATAGAAGAAATGGACAAATTTCCAGAAATGAACAAGACTGAATCAGGAAGAAACAGATAATTTGAACAGATTGACCACTAAAAGTGAAATTGAATTTGTAATAGAAAAAGTCCCAGAAAAGAAAAATACAGAACTGGATGGCCTCACAGGGGAATTTTACCAAACATATAAAGAATACCTAATCTCTGTTCCAAAACACTGAAATGGGCAGAACATTCTCCAAAATTTATTCAGCAAGATCACCATTACCCTGATATCAAAACCAGACAAAAACACTACAGAAAATAGAGGCCAATATTTTTTATGAACATTTATGCAAAAATTCTCAACAAAATATTAGCAAACCAAATCCAACAACGCATAAAAAGGACCATACACCGTGATCAGGAAGGATTTATTCCATGGTTATAAGGATGGTTCAACATACACAAATATCAGTGTGGCATACCATATTAACCAAAGGAGAGATGAAACCCACATGATCACCTCAACAGATGCAAAAAAAAAAGCATCTGACAAAATTCATCATTCACTCAGAATAAAAACTCTCAAAGTTACTATATAGTGGGGACATACCTCAACTTACTAAGACTATTTAGGACAAACTTAGAGTTAACATTATACTCAAGCAGTGAATAGCTGAAAGCCTTTCTATGAAATTCAGGAATGAGACAAGGATGCCCACTTGCACTGCTTCTATTTAACACAGTATTCAAAATCCTAAGCACATCAATCAGATAAGAAATAGAAGCTATTCAAATTTTAAGGTAAGAAATAAAACTTTTACTGTTTGCAGATGACGTGATATAGAGAACCCTAAAGTCTCCACCCCAAACCTATTAGGATAATTTAATTCAGAAAGGTTACAAGATACAAGATGCATGTACAGAAACATGTTGCTTTTCTGTTCCCCAAAATCAGGAAGTTAAAAAAAAATTGTTTAAAATTGCATCAAAGAAACAAAATATCTAGAAATAAACTTAACCAAACAAGTGAAAGACCTATACTCTGAAAACTATAAAACACTGAGGAAGGAAATTGAAGATGATTCAAAGATGGTTTGAAGAAGTGGCAAGATAACTCATATTCTTGAATTCAAAGTATCAGTATCAAAATATTATTAAAATGGCCATACTACCCAAAGCAATCTACCAATTTAACGCAATCCTTACCAAAATATTCCTGATAGAATTAGAATAAATTCTAAAATTTACATGGAACAACAAAAGACCATGAATTACCAAAACAATGCTGAGAAAAAAGAATGAAGCTGGAGTTATAACCCTTCCAGACTTCAGCCTATACTATCAATACAAAGCTTCAGTAATCCAAGCAGTATGGTATTGGCATAAAAAGAGAAATATAGATCAATGGAGAACAGGTAGCCCAGAAATAAAAGCATGAACCTTCAGTAAATTAATGTATGGAAAAGAAGGCAAGAATATAAAATGGAGAAAGACAGTCTTCCCAATAAGTGGTGTTGGGAAATCTTGCCAGGTACATGTAAAATAATAATTTAGAACATTCCCTCACACCATATACAAAAGTAAACTCAAAATGGTTTAAAGACCTAAATGCAAGACTTGGAACAATAAAACTGCTAGAACGTA
This sequence comes from Ovis canadensis, assembly GCF_042477335.2. Classification (NCBI taxonomy): domain Eukaryota; kingdom Metazoa; phylum Chordata; class Mammalia; order Artiodactyla; family Bovidae; genus Ovis; species Ovis canadensis. The sequence continues at coordinate 84,377,408 of NC_091247.1, forward strand.
AGCAAAAAAGAAATAATATTTCTTAAGGCAAAAGAAATAATATCAAAAGTAAACAAATGGGCCTAACTAAACTTAAAAACTTTTGCACACCAAAGAAATTGATCAATAAAATAAAAAGACAACCTATAGAACTGGAGAAAATATTTGTAAATGATGACAGACAAGGGGTTAATATCCCAAATATATAGATAGCTCCTACAACAAAAAACCAAATAAGTAGATGGTTAATAGGCACATGAAAAGATGTTCATCATTGCTAATTATTACAGAAACGTAAATAAAAACCACAATGAGGTATCATCTCACCCCTGGTCAAAATGGCTACCATCAGAAAGACACAAATAACAAATGTTGATTAAGATGTGGACCAACATAGACAGCATATTAAAAAGCAGAGACATTACTTTACCAACCAACTTCAGTCTAGTCAAGGCTATGGTTTTTCCAGTGGTCATGTATGGATGTGAGATTTGGACTATAAAAAAAGCTGGGCGCCGAAGAATTGATGCTTTTGAACTGTGGTGTTGGAGAAGGCTCTTGAGAGTCCCTTGGACTACAAGAAGACACAACCAGTCAATCCTAAAGGAAATCAGTCCTGAATATTTATTGGGAGGAGTGATGCTGAAACTGAAATTCCAATACTTTGGCCACCTGATGCGAAGAACCAACTCATTGGGAAAGACCCTGATGCTGGGAAAGATTGAAAGCAGGAGGAGAAGGGGAGACAGAGGATGAGATAGTAGGATGGCATCACTGACAGAGCAGGCTCCAGGAGTTGGTGATGGACAGGGAAGTCTGGCGTGCTGCAGTCCATGGGGTGGCAAAGAGTTGGACACGACTGAGCAACTGAACTGAAGATGTGGAGAAAGGGGAACCCTTGTAGACTGTTAGTGGGAATATAAATTGGTTCAGCCCCTACAGAAAACAGTACAGTAGATTATTTAAAAGCTAAAAATAGAACTGGCATATGATCCAGAAATGTCACTTCTAGATATATATTTCAAAAGATGAAAACACTAATTCAAAAAGCTACATGCCTCCAATGTTGACAGCAGTGTTTACGATAGCCAAGACAAGGAAGCAAGTCAAGTGCCCATTAACAGATGACTGGATTAATTAATAAGATGTGGTGTATGTGTGTATGTTGATATATCAAATATATACACATACTACTGAATAATACTCAGCCATAAAAACAATGAGATGCTCTTGTTTTTAAGAATGTGTTATTATACTTAGTGAAATAAGTCAGAGAAAGACAAATACTGTATGATATCACTTATACGTGGAACCTAAAAAATAATACAATTGAATGTATATGTATATAGAAACAGATTCACAGAAAACAATATTATGGTTGCCAAAGGGGAGAGGGAAGTGGGGAGGGACAAATTAGGAGTATAGAATTAACAGATACAAATAGACATGTAAAATTGATAAGCAATAAGGTGTGCATTATAGCACAGGAAATGATGCCATCTTGTCATAGCCTATAATGCAATATCATCTGCAAAAAATACTAAATTACTATGCTGTGCACCTCAAACTAACACAGTATTGTAAATCAACTACTTCAGTTTCTAATAAAAAGGTTGAAGAGGATGAAACATTCCAAATTCAAACATTCCAAATGACCCTAACCAAAACCAAGCAAAAACAGAAAATTGCAGGCCAATATCCTGGATGAACCTAGGTGCAAAAACTCTTGATAAAATACTACCAAACCAGCAAAATATTTAAAAGACTCACATACCATGATCAATAGGTACTTATTTCAGGGTGCAGAGATGGTTCAGTAATAACAATTAATGCTTTGATTCACCACATTACAAATGGAAGGATAAAAATCAGATGATTATCTCAACAAGTGCAGAAAAAAGCATCCATTTATATAAGAAAACAATCCTCAATGAAGTAAATACAGAGGAATGTACCTCAACATAACAAAACCATAGTAACAAGCCCACAGCTCACAACTTAATGGTGAAAAATGTAAGATTGTCTTCTAATACCAAGACAAGAATGCCCTCTAACCACTTTTATTCAACATAGTATTGGAATTCAAAGTCAGAACATTAGATAAGAAAAAGAGAGAGGCCACCTAAGTTGGGTAAAGCTATCACTATTTGCAGATGACATGGCATATAAAGAAAACTCTATAGACTCTATCTAAGAACTGTTAATAGTAATGAATTTAGCAAAGTGGCAGGATACAAAAGTCAATATGCAAAAATCTATTGCATTTCCAAATACTAATAATGACCTAACATGAAAAGAAATTAAGGAAATCCCATTGACAATTGCATCAAAAGGAATATCCAGGGATAAATTTAACCAAGGAGGTGAAAGATATGTACACTGAAAACTATAAAACATTAATGAAAGACACTGAAGAAGACACAAACGAATGGAAAGCTATTACACAAGCATGAATTAGAATATTGTTAAAATGTCTGTCCTATCCAAAGCGATCCCTATGAAAATTCCAATGACATTTTTCACAGAAATAAAACAATCCTAAAATTTGTATAGAATCACAAAAGACCCCCAAACAACCAAAAGAATCCTGGGAAAAAGGAAAAGGCGAAGGTTATCAAAAGAGTATATAGTTTTGCATAAAAACTAACACATAGGTCAATGGAACAGAATAGAAACCCAAAAATAAATCTGCAGATATATAGTCAACTAATTTACAACAAAAGATAAAAGAATATACAATAGCATAAGGATGGTCTCTTTAATAAATGATGTTGGGAAAACTGGATAGCAATATGCCCAAGAATGAAACTAAACCTTTATCTTATACTATATAAAAATCAACTCAAAATAAAGACCTGAATGTAAGATTTGCATGAAAAGATGCTCAGCATCGCCCATGATGAGAGAAATGCAAATCAAAACCACAATGAGATATCACCTCACACTGGTCAGAATGGCCATCATCAAAAAGTCTACAAGCAATAAACGCTGGAGAGGGTGTGGAGAAAAGGGAATGTTCTTGCACTGTTGGTGGAAATGTAAATGGATGCAGCCACTATGGAAGATGGTATGAAGATTCCTTTAAAAACGAGGAATGAAACCACCATATGACCCAGCAATCCCACTCCTAGGCACATACCCTGAGGAAACCAGGGTTGAAAAAGACACATGTATCCCATTGTTCATTGCAGCACTATTTACAATAGCTAGAATATGGAAGCAACCTAGATGTCCTTTGACTGATGAATGGATAAAGAAGTTGTGATTCATATACACAATGGAATATTAGTCATAAAAAGAAATGCCTTTGAGTCAGTTCTGATGAGGTGGATGAACCTAGAACTTATTATACAAAGTGAAATGAGTCAGAAAGAAATAGATAAATGTTGTATTCTAACGCACGTATACAAAATCGAGAAAAATGGTACTGAAGAATTTATTTACAGGGCAGCAATGGAGAAACAGACAGAGAATAGACTTATGGACATAGGGAGAGGGGAGGAGAGAGTGAGATGTATTGAAAGAGTAACATGGAAACTTACAGTACCATATGTAAAATAGATAGCCAGTGGGAGTTTGCTGTATGGCTCAGGAAGCTCAAGCACGGTCCCTGTATCAACCTAGAGGGGTGGGAAGGGAGGTTCAAAAGGGAGGGGATATATCTATACCTATGGCTGATTCATGTTGAGATTTGACAGAAAACAACAAAATTCTGTAAAGCAATTATCCTTCAATAAAAACAAAAGTTAAAAAGAAAGACTTGAATGTAAGATTTGAAAGCATAAAACTCCTAGAAGAAAATATATGTGGTAAGCTCCTTGACACCACTGTTGGTGATGATTTTTTTTAAATCTGACATCAAAACGCAAGGCAACAAAAGCATAAACAAACACTTAAGGGTACATCAGACTAAGAAGCTTCTATACAGCAAAGTAACCACCAATAAAAAGAAAAGGCAATCTACTGAATGTGATAAAACATTTGTAATTTATATATCTGATAAAAGGCTAATATCCAAAATACATTAAAAATTCATATAACTCAATAACAAGAAACATCAACAATCCAGTTTTTTAGTTGGCAGTTCTAAATACCTATTTTGCCAAAGAAGATATACAGATGGCCTTCAGGTAGATAAATAGTCACTATCACTAAACAGGGAAGTAAAAGTCAAACCTGCAAAGAGATAGCACCTGACATCTGTTAGCATGGCTATCATCAAAAAGACAAATAGCAAGTGTCCATAGGATGTGGAGAATAGGAAATCCTTGTGTATTATTGATAAGAATGTTTATCAGTGCAGCCACCATAAAAAACAATATGGAGTTTCCTCACAAATTACAAAATATACCTATCATATGATCCAGCAATTTCACTTCTGGACATCTGTCTAAAGAAAACAAAAGGACTAGCTCAAAAAGACATATCCACCCCCATATTGATTTTAGCATACTTACAATAGTCAAGATATAGAAACAACTTAAGTGTCCATCAATGGACAAATGGATAAAAGAAACTAATACACACACACACACACACATATACACAATAGAGTATTATTATTCAGCCATAATAAAGATTGAAATCTTTCCATGTGAACAGTAGGAATAGATTTTGAGGGTATTGTGCTGTGCTTAGTCACTCATTCACGTCCAACTCTTTTCAACCCCATGTACTGTAGCTTGCCAGGCTTATCTGTAGGGATTCTCCAGGAAGGAATACTGGAGTGGGTTGCCATGTCCTCCTCCATTTGAGGGTATTAAGCAACAGGAAATAAGTCATGCAGAGAAAAGACAAATGCCATATGATCTCACTAATATATGTAATCTAATAAAAAAAAAACACTACAGAATAACAAAAACCCCACACAAGCTCACAGATACAAGCTGTATCTTGAGATGGGAGTGGGCAAAATGAGTGAAGGAGATCAAAAGGTACAGACTTCTCATTATTAAAAAAGTCATCTGACCCAGAGAGATGTTATGGGGAGGGAGGTGGGAGGGGGGTTCATGTTTGGGAATGCATGTACACCCGTGGTGGATTCATGTCAATGTATGGCAAAACCAATACAGTATTGTAAAGTAAAATAAAGTAAAAATAAAAATTAAAAAAAAGTCATCAGGATATAATAGGCAACATAGTAATTACAGTTAATAATACTATATTGCATATTTAAAAGTTGCTAATGGTGATTTTTTTTTTTAATTGCAGAGCTCGGCATGCAGGATCTTAGATCCCCGGCCAGGGATCAAACCTGTGCTCCCTGCAATGGAAGTGCAGAGTTTTAATCAGCAGACTGTCAAGGAAGTCCCAACAAAATGTTCATCTTTAAAGTTCTCATCACATGAAAAAAATTGTAACTATGTGTAGCGATGGATATTACTTAGATTTATTGTGACGATCATTTTGTAATATATGCAAACACCATTACTATATTGTGCACCTGAAACTAATACTTTATATATCAACTATACCTCAAAAAAAAACATTTAGTAAAAGTATAAAAATATATTAGGGATGAATAAGCATCAAATTTAGAATAGAGATTACTTTTGAAGGAAGGAAGCAATAATGGAAAGATATTGAGGGAGCATCAAGTATTTCTAATGTGTAACTTCACTAAAATATATGAAGCAAATTAAGCAAGATATAACAATTTGCCAAGCTTAGTAAGGGGATATTTTATTATTGTCTATTGTTATTGTTTAGTTGCCCAGTCGTGTCTGACTCTTTGTGACCACATAGACTGCAGCACACCAGACCTCCCTGTCCTTCACTATCTCCCAGAGTTTGCTCAAACTCCTGTCCACTGAGTCAGTGATGCCATCCAACCATCTCATCTTTTGTCGTCCCCTTCTCCTCCTGCCCTCAACCTTTCCCAGCATCTGGATCTTTTCCAGTGAATCAGCTCTTCACATTAGGTGGCCAAAGCATTGGAGCTTCAGCTTCAGTCACCTTCCAGTGACTATTCAGGGTTGATTTCCTTTTCTTTAGGACTGACTATACTTTCTGGTGGCTGTGACAGTAAAGAATCTGCTTGCAATGCAGGAGATAAGGGTTCGAACCCTGGGTCAGGAAGATCCCTTGGAGAAGGGAGCAGCAACCCACTCCAGTGCTGTTGCTGGAGAATTTCATGGACAAAGGAGCCTGGTGGGCTACAGTCCATGGGTTTGCAAAGAGTCAGACATGACTGAGTAACTAACAAACACTTTCACTTTCTTTCCATACTTTCTATTAATATGTGCCTGAAATATTTCATAATTTTAAAAAGATCTGAGTGTAAGAGAATATGCTGAATATTACATTCAGAATCACATTCCTTTAAGATAAATAAAGCAGAAAGAGTATGGATGCATACATGTATGTATACATGTATGTATACATGTCAATGTATTAGTGAAGGGAGATGCAGACAGACTGCTGACTGCAGCTACCTCTGGAGTAAGAAATGGAAAGGGGGAGGAAGCCAAGAGATGTTCCATGTTTGGTTCAGTATGCTTCTGCGGTTTGAATCTTTGAGAATGTTCACCTTGAGTCATAAAAAAGAGAAATCACTGGAATTAAACCCAGAGGAACACTCAAAGGCAAACCCCAAAGAACACAGAGGTTAGACCTCAGTTCTGTAGAAAAGCCAGAATCTTTCTTGAGGGAAATGTCTCCCTTCCTTAGTAGCAGTGAATTCCTTTAAGAGTGGCTTAGAAGCACTAAAGCAGATGAGGCATTACTCAGGGGAAATTATTACCAGGGTTGTCCTGAAGCTACTACATTCACTCAGCAGAAGGAGCCCAAGTCTTTAGGATGCCACAGAGATCATAACCATCCTATTTATTTGTGCAGGACAATTGTTTCTAAGTCAAGGATTATTCACAAAATAGAACCATCTTGGGTCTTATAGACTAAATGGCAAGACAGTGCTGGGAGGGGAAGGGCTTCAAGAAGTTGGTCTTCAGATCTCCAAATATGAGGAAGCCCATTACCATTAATCATGGTGAAACCAGAGCTCAGCAATAAAAGCAGTTGGCTTTAGAAAGAGCTGTTTTCCAGGAGTCATTTATTCATTTGATGTCAGTGATAAACCACGCCAGCTATGATTAAGCCAAGTTCATTCAGATGCACACTGCTGTGTCCTGGAACAGCTAAGACCAAAGCCCTCCATCTTTGTCAGGAACTCCAAACTATCTGGGCAACTCAACAATGCATCTCTGTGGCAACCAGTGCTTAAAATGTAAATTGTGTTCATCAGGGTGAAGGAGCAAAGTGAAGGAGGTGTGAGCTGGTGTGAAGGAACAGTAGAATTTGAAGAACCATGTCAGAGAATATCAAGGTCAGGAGGCTTGTCCTTCTTCGTTTCTGGAGATTCAAATAGTTGAAAGAACACACAATAACAATATCTGACATTTCTTGTGGACTATTCCTACAGCCAGAAGGAAACTGGGTGCTCTTCATATCCCACTCCTTTAACTATCACAACCTCATGCAGGCTAACGCATCACCAGAACAAGCCCTCTGAGCCTTCTGCCCACAGCAGACCTGGGATCAGCAGGCTGGTCATGGTGCAAGTTGAAATGGTATCCAGTTGTGGCATATCCTTTGGGAAAATCATTTTATTTACCTGAGTTCCAGACTCCTCTCCTTTATTCTCATTAATGATAAAATGAAATAATGATTATAGAAAGCTTTTGAAAAGTGTTCAGCTACTAATTGATTGCTATAAAACCTAAACAGTAATGAGGGGGAAAGTATTCCAACATTCAGCACACACACGCACACACACACACACGCACACAGCTGTCTGTCCTCAATTTCACAGGTACCATATCACCTCTTTTTTAAGAAAACCATATTCTTGGACTATTTCCTCAAAGCAATATCAAAACAAAACACAGATCAAAGAAGAGACTAGTACTCAAGTCTTCATAATACAGCATTACATACAAATACACCCCACTCCCTGCACCGCACTGCCCATCTTGCATCCTGCTGCCAGTAACCACTACTCTCGTGTATGTGGAGCGCTCAGTCGCCAGTCACGTCCAACTCTCCTGCTTCCCTTCCTACCATGCGAACACCAACCAGATCTTTTCATGTTGGTGACCAATATCTTTCGGTCCGTTCTCAGAGACGTAATAATGTAGTTTCCATCTAAAGATGGCAAATCGTTATACTGCCAACATAAATTAGTGTTTTTCTTTTGCTTTGGGTTATGCAAATAAAATAACGCCTTGCTCTTGTTTATATATATATGCCTTAAATCCTCTTTAACCACTGCCCCTAATTATTTTTATGTATTTATTGGCACAGACACACACAATATACATAAAATTTTATATGTGTCACATAAATGGTGTTACACTATACAAATTCTGTAACTTGCTTTTCTACAACAATATGTCTAAACTTCTACCAATGTTAAAACTGATGTCCTATTTACATAGACTTGTTCTATGGAACTTGATGGGCTCTAGTGTATCCTGTTATTACTTGGAAAAAGTGAGGACTTTTTCCATTCCCAGTTGAGAGGAGAGAGGAACAGAAAGACACAACTGCTGGGCTGGTTTCAGGCACATCAGGTGTCCTGGTCCTCGGTTGAATGATTCACACTTGATGTCTTATTTATAAGTGACAGTATCAGGAAATCAGGCAAATCAGAATAGAAGTAATAGCTCCAGAGCTTCAAAACATAGAAGCAGAATTTTTTTTAACAGGAGGGACCAGAAAAGAATTTTCACTTCAAATCCCTCCATTTACCAATAAGAAATCTGAGACTAAGAAATATTATCAATTTATCCAAGGTAATAGCCCAAGTTTCCTGGCTTTGCTTTTGTATTGGGTTATCTTTTTTCCTACTTCTGCAAATCTGTCTCAAAGACCTCAGGAATAATCAATGAACTAGTCCATATTAAAAAAAAAAAAAAAAACCCTTGCAGCTCACCAGCTATAAAAGCTGCTGTATTTGATTTGTTTTTTGAGCTGGGAAATGACAGTAAAAATTAACTGATATTTAATCAATCAACAGTGATAATGACAGATTGCTTTCAGACTTTTCTAAAGGCCTAAAAAGTCAATATTTGCTCAAGTAGGGCAACCACAGGACTTCCATAGGCCACAAATAATATCTGTGGTGAGAATTAAATTTACTTAAGTGATGCATTTACTTAGCACAGTGCCTGGTACATCAATGCTTCCTACTAGTAAGCATTTTTATCCAAAGGCACCCTCTTTGCTGAAGACTCTCTCATTGTTCTGAAACGGAAGAAACTGAGGACCACTGAGTCCTGCTCACCCTCACCCTAGCCCAAGTCAACTTTCCAATTCTTATTTTATTTTATTCAGAGAGGGGTGGTGATGATGTTTGGGTCAATTCCAAAAGGAAAAAAAAAAAAAAACAGAACACCCATTTCATTAGGAAAAGTGTCCTCCCATTATGGAAGCCAGCACTTTTCCTACCTGGCATCTCTGCTCAGCTATGAGTGGAAATGGTTTCTAATTATCCTCCCAGGCCCCCTCATTCTCTAAGTCTTTAGACAACTACCATGTGCCAGCTGGCAGTGAGCACTGAAGTTAAGAGACTCTTCTCAGGTTTTGCACATTTGCTGTATTAACAAGTTTATCCATTTGATTTCTTCCAAGACCTTCTTTCTAAATGAAAAGTAAACATGCCATTGTCCTTGGATAAGTGCCTCTTTGACCTTCTCTCTTAGGCTTATGAGAAGCAGATGCTATGTGGTTAAAATCTGGACCTGGGGACACCCATCAGTGTTCTAATCATATATGTGTAAACCAGATTTCAGCCAAGGAATCCTGGCCTCTTGAATGTAGATAAAATCAGCTCAATCCTTGTTCCATACATAGTACAAGTCCAAAACATCTGCCCTCCCTCCAAACTTTCTTACACATTCTTGGGCAGCCACACTGCTCATGGTCACCTCTGCTCCAGGCTCCTATTTCTCATAGGCTTGTTTTCTCCACTCAGCACTGAACATCCCCAAATGTCAAACTTAGCTTTGCAAGCAATTTCCAAATCAGTCAATCAAACTCAAGCCCAAAGCAAGAATGGTCACAACTCAAGTGAACTTCAGATCTGAGGAGAGACAGAAGAGGCTGTGGCATCTCCGTTTTTATGCATTCTTGTTATTACGAGATGCCTTTAGGTCATCTCACCATGGGGAATTTCCACTGGCTGCTCTTGAGACCAACTCACCCCATAATTTCTGGCTTCATTCTTCTTGTCCAAACTATTTAATCTCTCTTCTTCATAGAACTCCAAATTCCTCTCCTTCAGTTATGCAGAGCCATTCAACCCTTCCAAGATTAAGACTTTGCTCCCAGACAGCAAAAGTCCATCTTCGCTTACCTTCACTTACCAAACCCAGCAAGCTCCTCGGCAAGGCCACACAAGCTCTACTTAGAGAGCAGGTGTCACAGCTGATGGAAGTTTTTCATTTGCGGGGGGGGGGGGGGGGGGGGAGGGGAGTGGGGATGGTGTTGGGGATGGGACCAGAGGACAGCATTGGTTGTACTGGTTTTTGTACCTGCTCAAGTTGTGTGCTCAGATGCACAGCCATTTGCAGTCACCTTGAATGGAACCAGGTTGTAAGGAATTGACATCTTGCATGTGTGCATGCTCAGTCGTGTCTGACTCTGCAAGCCCATGGAGTGCAGCCTGCCAGGCTCCTCTGTTCATGGGATTTTCCAGGCAATAATATCGGAGTGGGTTGCCATTTCCTTGTTCAGGGGATCGTCTCCACCCAGGGATTGAACCCACGTCTCCTGCATTAGCAGGTGGATTCTTTACCACTGAGTCACCTGGAAAGCCAGGAATTGACACCATGGGGAGAAACAATTAAGACATAGGAAATAAAAAGCAGCTAAAATTATAGGAAGAGAAAAAAATGTATAAAAGGAGTGATGAAATAAAGTGAAAAAGAATGAGAAACAAACGGGGTAGCTAAAAGAAGAGGAGGAGGCTGATTTTATGACAAATGGAAAGAAAAGGAAGGAAAAAGATCAAAGAAGGGAGAATTGAAGGGGGCAGTAAGAAAATGAGGGTGGCAGAGAAGAGATGTCGCTCTGCCCACATCTTCTCCTGGCTCCATCATTCTTGAGGTCTCCCAGCCCATAGGTCTCAGCAAAGCAGAGGTGGTCTTACAAAGCAGAGCATGAGGCTTGAGCTCTGGTCCAAGCTCTAATGAGTGTCTGTTGGCAGGTCCTTTACCCTGTTTGGCCTGGTTGATGCATTTCTAAAAGACAGTCATTAAACTCAGTATACAGGTCCCTTCCAGGGACCAGTTTCAATGTCTCCATGAAACAGGTTAGTTAACTCCTCAATCTCCTACCCCACTGCACACTTAGCTGCTCCCTTTTTCACCCCTGTCCCCTTCCCTCCTCCTCCTTGATCTGGGCATAGTGAGCCATAAGGCCGAAAGCTCTCACTGAGTCAGCTGTCCATCTACTATCCAGATAGCTGCTGGCTACCCAGCAGCATTCCAAAGACCATCAGGAGGAGACACAATGTTCAAATACATCATTTTAACCATGATTCCAACCACTTTTAAGTATCATGTAAAGTCACATGGTATCAAAATAAACTGGTTTTACTGTTTAGTAACTGGTACTACTGTTTTAAGATTTATGATTACTGTTTAAACTAAAAGGCCAAAATGCTATGTGAATTTACACGCAGATCTATCTGCCTTGTTAAACACCCATCAAGTCCCAGAGTGTGCAGACCTCTACTATACACCATGGGAGATTGCAGCATCAGAGTAATGTGGGTTAGGGAGTCAGGGGCACCCGAATCGAAGTAAAGTAGGGCTGGCAAGTAGGGTACTGGGCTACATGACTCTACCCGCAAAGCACAACAGCTTGCAACAGTCCTTATCAAAATTTCTAACTTCTCAAAGGCCTCTCCCCATAGCCTTTCAGGGGAAAATAATTAGAGAATTAGAGCACCTAATTCACCAGTGCTATTAATAGCTAGAAGATAGTCTTTCTAAAGCAATACTAATAGAGCTCTACAAATGAGTTGCTAAGTATATCATTCATATCATGGAATGGGCTGAAGAGAAATACAGACATTTGTGAGCAAAGATACCTTTTCTGTACGTCTGCAATTATGCTACACAGACTACATGTTTTTTCCATGTGTACATCGGGCTGCATTTTAAAATTAAAAAAAAAATGTTTTGCCATGTGCTAATGCTAAAATGGTTTTAAAAAATGAGGAAAGAAAGGCTGGGAGATTTTTTTTAAAAAGGAGGGGATAATAAACCAGTGAAGACTACTAGGGCTGGGTAATCTTACTGTTATACTTGGAGTGGGCTTTATTTATACAGAGCAAGCCTGGCTGTAGCAGATTAAGTGCCTGAGAATTAGGTCAGAGAATTGGCCAGCACTCACAGTTTTGAAAGTTTTAGTGGAAACCCTGAGAGAAGTTTTCCATGGTCAAATCTGTTTGGGAAATGCCGTATTCTAGACCCCTGTCTTTGAGAGTCACAATACCTATTAAAGACCATAAGGTTTCTTATAGGAAAAAAAAAAAAATCTCTCAGTAAAGCTCAGCCTTGTCCAAACCCATGTGGCTACAGAACCCTTTTTTCACTTAATGCTTACTAGATCTGGTATTCCAGAAACACACAACCGACCCAACATCATTCAGATGTTCATAATTAACCTCTTCTCTGTCATAGGAAGATGAAGCCTAAGAGCCATATAGCCTTAAAAATAAAATTACCCTAGATTGTTGTTCACAGATGAAAGGCAAGTTGGGGGAAGGCGGTTCAATTTCACCAGGTGGAATAAGATGCAGATTAACTAAAAAGCACTGGGATGCTTATCACCGCATGAGGCTTCTCATTTTTTGGCTGTCACTCTGGACGTATGAAGGACCACATGATTTTGAGCTACCTTTGCATGACATGTTATCTGACCTTCCTCCCATGGATAGTCATTTTTCCCTCTTAATTCTTCAGTGAAGTCATCTCAGTTTGTTAATAATGCAAAAGTGTGCTGTCTTGCTTGTAAATCACAAAACTGAAGATTCTTAAGACTGAATGCAGGTAACTAACACCAGTACGTGGGATACTAGGACACATATAGTTCTACGTGAACCAGTAAGTACAACCTTGAACAAGGCCATACCACCAACTAACTGCTGTCTGACCTCACCCAGATGACTTAACACTTGGCCATGACTGCCTCACTTTGTGAAATGAGAGCATAGGACTCGATTCCAGTCAGAAATCCCAGTTAGCTCTAACAGAACAAGAGACAAAAGATTAGTTAAATATTCTGGTGTAGAGTCAGAACAACCTAAACCCAGCTCCATCACTTACTGTCTGCATGCTTGGATCAATTATGGAACTTCTTTTGACTTTGGTATAATAATAATTATCCCCAATTGTCCATTAATAGCTGACCTAATACATGAGGCTTTAATATAATTCGTTACATTAAAAATATTTGTAGTCTGGATCTATAAGTATTGCTATTACAATGATCATTAGTTTCCTATGCCACTGAAATCTGGGCATCTAGGTAACAGACTGGGCCCCCAGAAAGGGCCAGATTGGGCCATGTGAAGTCTACAGACACATAGAATAGCTTGATCGTGCTAGTCTACACTATGTGTTAGAAATGCCTACTGCCTCCACATATAGGAAACAAACTTATGGTTACCAAAGGGCACAGCAGGGAGGGGGATATAGAGTTGGCATTTGAGATTAAAATACACACACTACTATATATAAAATAGATAACCAACAAGGATCTACTGCATAGCACAGAGAATTATATTCAATATCTTGTAAAAAACTTATAGTGAAAAAGAATGCAAAAAGGATATTTTATATATATATATATATGCATAATGGAATCACTTTGCTGTATACCTAAAACTAATACAACATTGTAAATCAACTATATTTCCATAAAAATATTTTTTAAAAAGAAATGCCTACTGCTAAGTCATTTGCTAAGAGCTTGAAATGAACCAACACCGCAGTTGGCCCTCCATATCCTCAGGTTCCACATCCAAAGATATGAGTGGCTGACTGTACTAGGCCACTTTGTATAACAAACTTGAACACCCATGGATTTTGGTATCCATGGGGGGTCCTGGAAACATCTCACTTGGATAAGGAGAGACAACTTAACTTAAATCAGATACTGTTGATGCTCTGCTTAAAAGCCACTAAAGGACTTCCCCAGTGGTCCAGTGATTAAGAACCCACCTGCCAATACAGGGGACACAGGTTCAGCTGATCTCTGGTCTGGGAAGATTCTACATACCTCGAGGCAACTAAGCCTGTGCACCACAACTACTGAGCCCATGTGCTGCAACAAGAGGAGCCACCACAATGAAGAAGCCCTTTCACCCCAGAGAAGAGTAGCCCTTGCTCATGGCGACTATAGAAAGCCCAGGTGTAGCAACAAAGACCCACTGCAGACAGGAAAAAAAAAAAAGAGTCATTCAAGGCCACTGGTTTCATTCTATATCAAGAGTAAAATACCAAATGCCTACAGGTCCTGGTACCAACTGGTACCAGATTACCTCTCCTCTTCAGTCACTTCTCCAACCACACTGCTCTACTATCAAGATTGTGCTCCAGCTGCTGCTCCTGTCTGCGTGGCATTTGCCCTCCTTCTTTGATGGCTTGCTTTTTTCTCATCTTTCAGACCTCAGTTGAAGTATTACTTCTTCAGAGAGACTTCCCCAACCACACCATTGAAAGCAGCTCCCAATTTCCTCCACTTGCTGCACCAAATCCCGTATCCATTATGTTAGCACTCTGTGATCAAATCATTTGTTGATTTATTTGGGTCCAGCTGCAATCTCTCAGGGCCCATCTTAATAATAACCAGTGATGCAAGCAGAGTGGAAAGTTAGTCTGAAATTTTAGTCCTGATCTTTTGGGTCCACGGTCCTCTACTCCTCAGTTACAGTTTCTATATCTATTAATTAAGAACCCCTCCCCCACAGAAAAGAATCTTACTGGTGCAGCTAAGCTTAGATATTCCTCATTAGTCCAAGGAGGAAGTAGATCCATGCCATACAATATGACCTACCATTGTGGGCATGACTGGACAGATACCCCAAAATATGTCTGAACAATGTTCAGGGTCCGTGGAGCACAGTAGATGGATTAAGTTCTGAGTAAAATCTAGAAAACATCCCCTTTCAAAACCCACTCAGCATCTCCTTCATTTCCTCCTCCTCCTTTCCCATGGGGTACCTTTCACCCTCAAAAAAATCCTTTCCTAAGCAGCTATGACCACATCCTCCTCTCTGAGAGCACCCACATAAAAGCCTATATCTCACGGCACTGTGATTTTTTGTAAGTCCATCTCCCATAATGAGACGGAGCACCTCACATCTGTAAGCACCTCACACAGTGCCTACTTAGTATGTGATGTTCAACAACTCTTTGCTAAATGAAGAAATCAATGCATGAATTAACTGATTAATAAAAAGTTAGCAGGTGACTATGACAGATGGCATAGTCAACTTGAGAGGAAAGAATCATCCCAAGCAGTGTTGGGTCAGATGTTAGAGGTGTTGATATATACATAGTCAAGGCTGTAGAAAGAGAGGTCATCTGTGTACCCCAGGGACTGGCCCATAGTCAACCTCAGTAACCTGTAATTGTGATGATGATAATGATGATGATGCCAGCCCTCAAGGATGAGGTACATGAGACATTTCTCCCTTCTGATGGAAAGGTGACAGTTGTTCAGCACCTTCCTTCATCTTCTCTTCTCTCCATATACTTTTAAAGGTCACTCTCTAAAAAGACCATTTTGTCCTGGTTCTGTGGGAGGATAATTAAAGAGAAATAATCTGCATTTCAGAGGATGCCTTACATTAAGCTGAAATTAAACTCAGTGAAATAATTCCATTTTTGCCACAAACATCTTGAAGCTCTTTGGGTCTCCAGTAGGAGAGGGTAATCCAGTTTTTATCATTTGCTTTGCTCGAATACAGCTGCTTCCTTTTGCTGAAACAGCTGGAATATATCTTGTTTCCAAAGTTTTGCTTCAGAACTTGGCTTTCCCTCTTTTTTTCCAAGCCTCGTGTAAATAAGGACATAAGCTGAGAATGAAAACATAAACCAAGAACAGCCATTTAAGGAGTTAGAAAATCTGTTTTCCTTATAAGCAATGATGGGACTCCAATCCATCACCCATTTCCCAGGAATGTTAAGACGTTAAATGGGATACCAGTTACAGACAGTCTGCAGAAAGCAACCTGTGTCTAAAAGGATGGAGTTTTAGAGAAACAATTCTGTAAAAACTAATCGTGTATGTTTCTCAGAATGACAACCTTAATAATCTGAGTAACGTGAATGAAGACTGTTGAAACATCACCCCAGGTCCAATAACGTTGGAAATAGGCTAAGCATGCTGCTCTTTGACAAATGGATATAGCTTTGTTGGACCTCAATCACTGACTTTACAAATTAAGAATATTTCTGAGAGCACTGGGGAGTGTTTGATAAAAGAAAAAAAACAATTGCTTTCCATATATTAACAATAATGATGGTGATTCCACATTAATAACAAATATCATTATTGATAATTTGATAGCTTACAATCATAGACTATCGAATTTCAATCTCAACTCTGCCACTTACTATTTATGTGACCTATAAGTTATTTGATTGCTCTCTACTCCAGTTTACTCACTTGGAGTATGAGGATAATAGTATCTACCTTATAGGAATGGGCAAGGGTTCAATCAATAGGGCATGGTATAGAATAAGGGCTCTGTAAATATTAGCTCAGTTATTACTGAGTTCTTACTATGTATCTCATGTTAGTTTGACACTGAAGTCTCTGTTCCTCATCCTTGTTCTAGCCTGCCTCCTGGGTGACGGTTGGTAGATGGGGTGGGTGTGGAGGGTGGATGGATGGAAGACAGAGCAAAGGAAAGCATTAACAGAAAGACTCAACTAGACCTTTTAACAGCTCCCTGTGTGACTCATATCACATACATATCACAAGACAGAGACATAAGCCACAACATTTCTAGGGAGGAATCATGGAACAAATCTCACTGTATACCCTGTATTTCTTTCAAACCATGATGTTTTCAATCAGGGGAAATCTGAGTAAAATCTATTTAACAAAGGTTTATTAAACCGTTGCATGAACAAAGGATAAATCTTGGGTTGAAAGGCATGAAAGTGGCAGAAGGTAACAGAGAAGAGGTGCTGCAGAAGGCAAATTGATGGTGGTTGGGGTGGGGGCCAGTGGGTAGCTGGGGTTACCAGTGGAGTGAAAGGCATCTCAATTAGCCTTTCTCTGTCCTCTTTCGATTTCCATGATGGCAGAACCTGGGTGAGCCCCTGTGTACAGTCAGGTTCTGGGAGAAGTCAGCCTTGAAGTGGAATTTAATGTGCAGGTAATTTATTAGAAAGTGTCTTCAGGATCCACTCTGGTGGAAGGTGGGAAAAGGAAGCAGGATTCGGGAAAGGGAGAAGTTGAGCCATGAAGCAAGATCTGTGGCCTCAGCTGATCTCATGAGGGGCTTTGGAGCTACAATAGCCATGAGATTTACCTCTGATGAGCCAAATGGGCCAGGCCTTTGCACTCCTGCCTGGATCCATCACCATACGCGGGATGGGGGCAAGCAGGCTTTCTGCAGCCGATGTAATCCCTGAAGAATCTGACAGCACTGCCAGAAGCTGGGACAATAATCCTTCTGAAAAGAAGGAAGCTGGTCCTCACAGCCCTCAGGTTAGCGTTTTTCCACCTGTAGTCAATCAGCCACCTACCTCAGCATCACCTGGAAGGGGCAGATTCCTGAGTCCCTCCTGCTACCTGTTGAATCAGAGTCTCTAAGGGTAAGGTCTGAGAGTATGCATTATAATAAGCTCCACAAGTGAACCTGGTTCACAATGCTGACCAAGAAGAGCTACATGTATGAGTTTAAAGAAAAGCCTGTTGGCAAATAAAGTAGGAACTTGTAAAAGAAAATTTCCAAATTCTGCTACTAATCCTACCACGTTCAATGCAATGGACAAAGTAAATTCTTGACTAAAATTAATTTCCTATAGCCCCTTCAGTGGCTCCTGTAAGAGGATTTTCCTCTGTGAGCATGGATGCATTCTCTGTGGTTGGCCATCCATCCTGTATGTCTGTCTGCAGATGCCCAAGAGGAACACAGGGCTTCGAATGCATCAACCAGAGCCTGGCAGGCCTGGTGCTGCAAATGCTGATTCATTGTACCAACACAGTCTACGGGCTCATTTGTGTCTCTTCCATGGAATTCTTGTCACTTCTGAGTCCATCAGTTCAGTTCAGTCACTCAGTCGTGTCCAACTCTGCGAGACCATGGACTGCAGCACGCCAGGCTTCCCTGTCCATCACCAACTCCCAGAGCTTGTTCAAACTCATGTCCATTGAGTCAGTGATACCATCCAACCATCTCATCTTCTGTCTCCCTTTTCTCCTCCTGACTTCAATCTTTCCCAGCATCAGGGTCTTTTCCAATGAGTCAGTTCTTCACATCAGGTAGGGCCAAAGTATTGGAGTTTTAGCTTCAGTATCAGTCCTTCCAATGAATATTCAGGACTGATTTCCTTTACGATTGACTGGTTTGATCTCCTTGCAGTCCAAGGGACTCTCGAGTCTTCTCCAACACCACAGTTCAAAAGCATCAATTTTTCAGTGGTCAGCTTTCTTTATAGTCCAACTCTCACATCCATACATGACTACTGGAAAAACAATAGCTTTGACTAGATGGATTTTGTTGGCAAAGTAACGTTTCTGCTTTTTAATATGCTGTCTAGGTTGGTCATAGCTTTTCTCCCAAGGAGCAAGCGTCTTTTAATATCATGGCTGCAGTCACCATCTGCAGTGATTTTGGAGCCCAAGAAAATAAAGTCTGTCACTGTTTCCTTTGTTTCTCCATCTATTTGCCATGAAGTGATGGGACTGGATGCCATAATCCAGGTCTTTGAATGTTGAGTTTTAAGCCAACTTTTTCACTCTCCTCTTTCACTTTCATCAAGAGGCTCTTTAGTTCCTCTTCACTTTCTGTCATAAGGGTGGTGTCATCTGCATACCTGAGGTTATTGATATTTCTCCTGGCAATCTTGATTCCAGCTTGTGCTTCATCCAGCCTGGCATTTTGCATGAAGAGTCCGTATGTCAGTAGTATAACGCAGTTAAAACACTGCCTTGTATAAGGAAGCTTTGGGAAGTTGTTAAATAAACTTCCAGCTCCACACCCCCTGAGGAGTATATTTAGAGCACAATTTAATCTCTGTCTCCAAAACTCCACTTTTCTATACATAATTTTTCATTTGAAACCCATCCTCTGAGCACTGCCAAGTTCACCCCTCTTTTTGCCTTCCTTCTATTAAGGGCTGGGGCTAGCAATGATATCAGTCTACAGGCCTTAAGCCTAAACCAGCTAGACAAAACTAAATATATGGAAAACAAAGTTTTCTTTCTGAAAAAAGTAAATATTCATATTTGTCCATACATTATGAGACAATAAAGTTCACATGGTTTGACTCCATAATTCACTTCTTGGAAGTAACCTAAAGAGTAATAATAATTGTGGAGAAAGCACAAAGATATTCATCATAGGATAACCTCTAAAAGTGACACAAATGGAAAAAAAAGCTAAATATATGCTACAAGAAAAATAACAGTATACATTACATGATGGAGCTATTAAAATGTTTAGGGATGTTTTGAATAACAAAGCAAAGAGACTTCATTTACTGTTGAGTGAGAAGTGCGGGATACATAGCAGTTCACACTAAAAGAATTCAAACATTAAAACTGCTTATTGAAAAAAACACTAAAATATTAATAGCAATGCATCTAGGTGATGGAAATGAATAATCTTTGAAGTATTTCAATGTTACACTCTAAGTTTATAATTTTTAAAGAAAGATGTAAAACTTAAACCCTCAAGTTTGTTAAGCCTCTCTCTATATAAACATAGAAGTCCATTAAAACGTGGATTCCTAAATTTGAGGACAGTGTTTGCTTCCTAGAAATATCCTGTTATATGGAAGAGTATCATAGAAAGGATAACTTGTTATTATTATCAATCCATAGACTTGGGTAAGGTTATGTGTTTTCAACTATGTTTTCAGAAGAGTTATTTGTTGATAGTCCCCAAAGGAACTGTCCTTGCCTGGTGATAGGATCACTGCCACAGTCACCTCTGGAGAGGGACCTATAGTTGCCAGCCCTGTGCATGTGACATCGACAGATTGCTTTGCTTTGTGAAGTTGGCTTCTCTTTGAGAGCCTCAGGTGTAATTTCTGGTAATTCTGTATGAGTTATCCTTCTTGAAGAAGGCTGAGCACCAAAGAATTGATGCTTTTGAACTGTGGTGTTGGAGAAGACTCTTGAGAGTCCCTTGGACTGCAAGGAGATCCAACCAGTCCATTCTGAAGGAGATCAGCCCTGGGATTTCTTTGGAAGGACTGATGCTAAAGCTGAAACTCCAGTACTTTGGCCACCTCATGGGAAGAGTTGACTCACTGGAAAAGATTCTGATGCTGGGAGGGATTGGGGGCAGGAGGAGAAGGGGACGACAGACGATGAGATGGCTGGATGGCATCACTGACTCTATGTGAGTCTGAGTGAACTCCGGGAGTTGGTGATGGATAGGGAGGCCTGGCGTGCTACGATTCATGGGGTCGCAAAGAGTCGGACAAGACTGAGCGACTGAACTATCCTTCTTTGCTTGTCCTTTCAAGGAAACAAGACACTGATTACAAGTTAGTAAATTCATTTACATAAAAACTGTAAGCAAAATTAAAAAGATAAAAGTTTTCAAATCAAATAAGCTGGGGAAACATGTGTCAGAAATGTAAGAAATAGTGTCCTTTTATTAAAGGACAAATCAAAAGAAAAATGGCACAAAAGTAAATAGCTAGTAAAAATACATTAAATAAGTAAAAAGTTAACATTCAAGAATATAAAATAAGTAATTTTTAACATAATCTTCAGTGCTGGCAAGCATACAATGAAAGACATGCTCATACACAGATGAGAGGAGTGAAATTGACACAGTTCTTCTAGAGGTCTGCAAGGCTACAAGTATCAACAGCCTTTAAAATAGCTATGCTTTTACACAATCTTTCCTTTTCTAGGGATCTATTCTAAGAAGACCTGGAGAAGGAAACGGCAACCCACTCCAGTATTCTTGCCTGGAGAATCCCATGGACAGAGGAGCTTAGTGGGCTACAGTCCACAGGTTGCAGAGAGTTGGACACGACTGAGCGACTTCACTTCACTTCATTCTAAGAAGATGAGTGGAAATTTTTCTGGTTATTTATCACTGTGTAACAAATCTTTTAAAATTTAGTTGCTTGAAACAACAGCAGCCCATATTTAGCTCACAGATGTATGAATTGGGCAGGGTTCTGCAAGGAAGGCTCATCTCTGATCCACGCAGCATCACCCAGAGCAGAGGAGGCAACAAGAGTTGTGTCTATGCCTGGTAAGCTGGGGCCAGCTGAGAGCCTGGATAGACTGAGGTACATGGGCCACTCCCTCTGCTGCTTGGGCCTCCTCTCAGCATGGAGGTTGGGTTCCAAGAGGCACAAGGTGGCGTCTACTAGTTCCTTAAGGCTTAGGCCCAGAAATTGGCCTGTTCTTTCCAACCAAGACTTAAAGGGAAGGACTTAAGAGCCCACCTTTACATTGAAAGATTACTAAAAAAAAATTAGGGGCTATGTTTTAAAACTGCAACAGAAATGAATACAAATGTACATTATGTCTATCAAAGCCTTAGACATATTAACTAACGAAAATATGAATACTCAACATTGGGGGCTAGTCAAATAAGTTATGATACCCTTAACCAATAGGATATTATATAATCATTAAAGTTATGTTTATAAGAATTATGTTGCAAATGTCAAGGAAAATGCTTATATTAGATTTTTGAGATGAACAAAATCTGCATTTATTGTTGATTGCTAAATTGTGTCCAACTCTTTGTGGCCTCATGGACTGTAGTTAAATATGTAAAATGTACTGAATTGGGATACACTATGAGAAACTAAAGCTTAATTCTGTAGAGAAAAATAAGATGTCTATACCAATGTCCTGTGATAAGAAATGATAAAAATCATTACAGAAAGACAGAGAAGTCATCAGTATTTGAGAGGAGGAATAGGTTATTTTCACTGGAGGAATCAGGGGAGTCTACATAAA
The DNA here is from genome assembly GCF_042477335.2 of Ovis canadensis. NCBI lineage: Eukaryota > Metazoa > Chordata > Mammalia > Artiodactyla > Bovidae > Ovis > Ovis canadensis. The sequence continues at coordinate 84,399,578 of NC_091247.1, forward strand.
GGAGGTGATAATACCTATTTATTGTTGTTGTTTAGTCAATAAGTCATGTCCAACTCTTTTGCAGACCCCACAGACTGTAGCCTGGCAGTCTCCTCTGTCCATGGGATTTTTCAAGCGAGAATACTGGAGTAGGTTTCCATTTCCTACTTCAGGGGATCCTACTGACCCAGCAATCAAATCCTAGTCTCCTGCATTGGCAGATGGATTCTTTACCAATGAGTCAAGGAAGCCCAATCTGCATAATTTGTGTTAAAAAAGCAATAGTTCTTTGTATCTGTAAATTATCATTGGTTTTCATTTTGTGCTTTCTTTATATTCTTGTAGTATTTCCCTAACATCCCATAACGGGCATATGGATTAGTCACTAAGTGATGCCCAGCTCTTGCGACCTCATGGACTATAGCCTTCCAGGCTCCTCTGTCTATGGGATTCTCCAGGCAAGAATACTGGAGTGTGTTGCCATTTCATTCTCCAGGGGATCTTCCCAACCCAGGAATTGAACTGGAGTATAAGGGGCATACTTAATTATTATAAAACATAACTGCTGGACTTAACAAATGGGAAACAAGCCCATAAACATAACAGTTTTTAATGTGGTCTGTTGGTCAGTCCTGGACCTTGGACTGGAGCAGCTTGGACTCTGCCTTAACCCTGCCTGTAATGGGCACCCTCACATGGAGTTAACGCTCAGAGCTTTAACTTTGCTGGGACTTCTGCCTTCCATTCTACCTGACTGTGTCATCCAACCATCTCATCCTCTGCCACCTCCCTTCTCCTCCTGCCCTCAATCTTTCCCAGCAGCAGTCTTTTCCAATGAGTCAGCTCTTTACTTCAGGTGGCCAAAGTATTGGAGCTTCAGCATCAGTCCTTCCAGTGAATATTCAGGATTGATTTCCTTTAGGATTAACCAGTTTGATCTCCTTGCTGTCCTGTGTCTTCTCCAGCACCACAATTCGAAACCATCAGTTTTTCAGCACTCAGCCAGCATTATCGTCCAGCATTCTTGTCTTGAGAACCCCATGAACAGCTGGCCTTGTTACTACCATCATTATGGTACTTAATCCTTTTATCTACAGGCCATTCCTCTCTTCTCAACAACTCAGATTAGATGTGGCTTCCCTGACCCAACTTCACTTACGGCTATGCTTATGCTATGTCCTTTCTGTCAGCTCCTATGGGACTCTATGCTGACTCCCATTCTTACACATCATATTTGTAGAATTATCTGCTGATTATTCATCTGAACAATAAAACCCACCCATTTATTAGTTCCCTGAAGACAGAAATTGTCTTGACCACTGTATTTGGGCTTCCATGGTGGCTCAGATAGTAAAGAATCTGTCAGCAGTGCAGAAGATCTGGGTTCAATCCCTGGGTCAGGAAGATCCCCTGGAAAAAGTAATGGCTACCCACTTCAGCATTCTTGCCTGGAGAATTCCCTGGACAGAGGAGTCTGGCAGGCTACAGTCCATGGATTCATAAAGAGTTGAACACAACTGAGTGATGAACACTTTCCCTTTCACTGTATTTGTAGTAGACACTGGCTTCCTCGAAAGCCATTTGCAATCCCCCCTCCCTTGCCACATCTCACAATAAATGTTAAAAAGTCAAATGTTTGTATCACCAGCCTTCCTTATAGCAAGCAGTTATGGTCCATGGGACAAAATGTGCTGTGAGGAATTTATTTAAAAGGGGTTCATGTTTGGGAACGCATGTAAGAATTAAAGATATTAAAATTTAAAAAAAAAAAAAAACAAAAAACAAAAGTTACATGAATTATAAAAAAAAAAAAAAAAAAGCAATCTTCTTTCCTTTCCCTGACATTCCTACCTTGAGTAGCATCGTAATAGCTGGAGGACAGGGGTCATCCTGTCACCATAAGAAAAAAGCAAGACAATTTCTGGGATATCGACAAGCTTTGAAATCCAATAGCAGCATTATTACCTAAAAATGATAAAGATCTATCTGTTTAAACCAGCAAACTAAGACCCAGGACCAAATCTGGCCCACTTCCTCCTTTTGTAAAGGAAGGGTGATAAAAGGGTTATTCACTTATATATTGTCTATGACTGAATTACATAGGTGCAATAAAGACCACATGGAAAAGCCTTAAGTATTTACTATCTGGCCCTTTACAGAAAGTTTGTTGACCCCTGGCTTAACCACCTTTTGGTCATAGTTTCTGTTGATTACATACAGCCAAGTGACATTTTGATAAATGTCATATCCCCAATACCTAACATCAAGACTATCCCACAGAAAGTGCTCAGTAAATGGGTGTCCAAGGAATGAATGGATCAATAATTTGAGGTCACTGACAATATCACCATTAAAAAAACTCCTCCAGTGCCAAGCAGCACCTTTCATTGTTGATACTCAATAAATGTATATAAATTTTCATTTAGATGTGGAAACAAAAAAAATAACTTTCCAAACAATTAGAGAAAATTTAAATACTGAGCTGTGTGGGCTTAAGGGTAACATTTTGAAAATGCTGGGCTATATGTGTGAGCTAGTGCAATAAAATTAATTTTCATGGTGCAGCTGGGAATTTTAACAATTTTATTTCCTTTTCTTGGTGGAATTACATTCTAATAACTCACACAGTATTTGACTAATAGGGGCTTTTAGAGGTATATTAATCTTAATCCAGGATGTTTTAGAAAAACATCTTCTAGGACTTCCAGTCCTAAGGATTTGACAAGGACTCTGGAAGCTTAAAACACTAGTTGTTTAACTGAGTAGAACTTACAGAAGAGGAGTTAGCTGGAAGGGCATTCCAGATGGGAGATGGAAACATAAAAATAAAGTACAAAGGTACTTATTTGCCCCTTATGGGAATTAGCATAAGGATATAGTACAAAGGTAGAAAAGACTGCGGCAAACAGATATGGAGTGATATTCAGGTTCTCTATTTATTTTGGAATGTTATTTTCCTTCTAAATAGAAACAAATATTGAATTCAGGATATTAATGGGGCCTCTCACTTGATAAATAAAAGTATTCATTGTCTCACAACTAGTGGTCTTGTTGTCTGAAGTAATCAATGATTTAAATCATAATGAACAAAAGAACTACACTTTTACTTTAGGCCCATCTGCACGTTGAGCTATTTCAAATCCTAAAAGATGATGCTATGAAAGTGCTGCACTCAATATGTCAGTAAATTTGGAAAACTCAGGAGTGGCCACAGGACTGGAAAAGATCCGTTTTCATTCCAATCCCAAAGAAAGGCAATGCCAAAGAATGCTCAAACTACTGCACAATTGCACTCATCTCACATGCTAGTAAAGGAATGCTCAAAATTCTCCAAGCCAGGTTTCTGCAATACATGAACTGTGAACTTCCTGATGTTCAAGCTGGTTTTAGAAAAGGCAGAGGAACCAGAGATCCAACATCCTCTGGATCATCGAAAAAGCAAGAGAGTTCCAGAAAAACATATTTCTGCTTTATTGACTATGCCAAAGCCTTTGACTGTGTGGATCACAATAAACTGTGGGAAACTCTGAAAGAGATGGGAATACCAGATCACCTGACCTGCCTCTTGAGAAACCTGTATGCAGCTCAGGAAGCAACAGTTAGAACTGGACATGGAACAACAGACTGGTTCCAAATAGGAAAAGGAGTACATCAAGGCTGTATATTGCCACCCTGCTTATTTAACTTCTATGCAGAATACATCATGAGAAACGCTGGGCTGGAAGAAGGACAAGCTGGAATCAAGATTGCTGGGAGAAATATCGATAACCTCAGATATGCAGATGACACCACCCTTATGGCAGAAAGTGAAGAACTAAAGAGCCTCTTGATGAAAGTGAAAGAGGAGAGTGAAAAGGTTGGCCTAAAGCTCAATATTCAGAAAACTAAAATCATGGCATCTGGTCCCATCACTTCATGGCAAATAGACGGGAAAACAGTGGAAACAGTGGCCAACTTTATTTTTTAGGGCTCCAAAATCACAGCAGATGGTGACTGCAGCCTTGAAATTAAAAGATGGTTACTCCTTGGAAGGAAAGTTATGACCAACCTAGATAGCATATTCAAAAGACATTTACTTTGTCAACAAAGTTCCATCTAGTCAAGGCTATGGTTTTTCCATTGGTCATAGATGGATGTGAAAGTTGGATTATAAAGAAAGCTGAGGGCAGAAGAATTGATGCTTTTGAACTGTGGTACTGGAGAAGACTCTTGAGAGTCCCTTGGACTGCAAGGAGATCCATCCAGTCTTGGGTGTTCATTGGAAGGACTGATGCTAAAGCTGAAACTCCAATACTTTGACCACCTGATGCGAAGAGCTGACTCATTGGAAAAGACCCTGATGCTGGGATTGAAGGCAGGAGGAGAAGGGGACGACAGAAGATGAGATGGCTGGATGGCATCACTGACTCGATGGACGTGAGTCTGAGTGAACTCTGGGAGTTGGTGATGGACAGAGAGGCCTGGCCTGCTGCGGTTCAGGGGGTCACAAAGAGTTGGACACGACTGAGCGACTGAACTGATCTGCATGTAGGACAGTTTACTAAAATAATCTCTGTTCAGTTTCTCGTCTTTAAACATTCAGGTGAAATCAATAGTCCAAATAACTTTAAAATGCAAAAGAGTTTTATGTCATAAAGAGGACATGTTCACATAAAGAGTATACTTTTGATACACCTCTTCTGGCTATACCAAGAACACTGAAAGTCCAGTATATAGATTTTGTAAACACTGTGCCAATCCTTACTAAATGTTGCCTACATAGCTGCCAGAAATCTGAACTAAGAATCTCCCAACTCCCAGTGGAGGAAGTAAATGAAAAGTACCTTTTTTTTTTTTTTTTAAGGAATATAATGGTTTCATTGAAGGGAAAAGAAAAATGGAGTTGAACTGAGGCAAAATCAAAACATAATAAAAAATCATAATGGATCCACCAAAAGTTGAAATGAATAAATGAGTCAGGAGACCAAGGTTGGGACACTTGAGTGTATTAAGAAATGAAAAGGAAGGATGAGGAGAAAGCATATAAAACCCACCTACTGTGTTTCTACAGTCTTGAGATTGACTTAAACCCCACCCCTGCTTGGTCAGCTGGAGCTCAAGGGAAGGCAAAAGATTCAGTGAGTTTATTTCTCTAATACTTAGAATCCTTAACTCATTAGAAGGCTCATTTATAGGATTTCTGCCTCCCTCTTAACAACATCATTCTCTTTTCTTGAAGGAATTTCATTCAAACAGTGTACATAGCATTGGCCAATAAAAAGTTTTTAGAAGTATATTGAGCCATGGTGACTCAGAAGAAAAATCTCAAAGGATTTCTGATCCTAATGATTTGATAAGGAATCCATTTCACCTAAAGACTGACACCTTGGATTGTGCCAAAATGCTTTGCCCTGGAGATATCTTGTTTTTTGCCTTTTCACTTTTTCTTCTACTTCCTCAGGCTAGGAAGAGAGATGAAAAGAACATTACACAAAAATCAAGACCTGAATTCTGGCCAAGGATCTTCCACAAACTAAACTATGGTTTCAGTCAAGTTACTTAACTTTTCTCTGTCATAATTATGTCTTTCGTTATATAACAGTTCAGAGTTCTGAAATCCTTACCAGCAATATGAATCCTGAGGATAACCCCAGACCTTGTAGTGATCATTGTTCTGGACTGTAACTGCTCTAACATCACTCTAAGCTCCCGTGTAAATTATTTTAAAGGCAGTACATTTGGGAAGATGGCAGAATGTAGCAGAAAGCATGTGTATTTTGGAGTCAGATACCTAAGCTGACAGAAGAAAAAGAGCAGCTCTTACATAAATACAATTTTTGTTACTTTGGGCTGGTTCCTCAGCCTCTTTGAGCCAAGGCTTGGCTCAAACCCTTGAGCCAACATTACAAGGGTATAGTGACAACTACATAAAGGAACATATAAAACATACGGCAAGGGGCCTGAAAATTTCAAGTACTCGATTAATGTTAGTTCCACATCCACTTTACCCCCATGGCTCAAGATAAGAAGAAAAAGACAGGCAAGATTACAAAGGGTTTGACCAAGAGTAATTAGGAGTATAGTGAATAAAATAGATGTGGAAATTTAGTAGAATATAATTATTTGAAGGTAGAGAGAGTCCAGTTTTAGGAGTATCAGTTTCAGATGAAAGCTAAATAGCCTAGAGAAAATAAATGTCCAGAAAGCAACTCAGAATGTAGAAAGAAAGGCTTATGAGAAAAATAAGAAGAGATAAAAAATGTGAGTGTCTTTCATCATTAACCCACAGGAGGTAAGTTTTTCAAGTGTTGATTGCAAGCCATTTTAAGAAATACATTTGATATTTCTAACTAGTACTTGCTAGTGTATATGTGTGGGCTTCCCTAGTAGCTCAGCTAGTAAAGAATTCACCTATGATGTAGGAGACCCCGGTTCAATTCCTGGATAGGGAAGATCCGCTGGAGAAAGGATAGGCTATCCACTCAATATTCTTGGGCTTCCTTGGTGGTTCAGCTGGTAAAGAATCTGCCTGCAATGTGGGAGACCTGGGTTCAGCTCCTGGGTTGGAAAGATCCCCTGGAGAAGGAAACGGCTATCCACTCCAGGAGAATTCCATGGACTCTATAGTCCATGGGGTCGCAAAGAGTCAGATACAACTGAATGATTTTCACTTCACAAAGTGTATATGTATGTGTTCACATGCATATGAATGCATATAGAAATGAAATAAATTCCCCATTTAAGAGTTTGTATCCTTACACCATGATACAGTAGGGTATTTTCTATTGCTTTCTAGTCTATTCTACTCTCTGTTTCATTAAGTAAAAAAGAAATTATGGCAGCAACTCTAAATCGATTCCATGGCCGAGAATGTCGACAACCTAAAGTTTGAAAGACACTTCTTTGGAGGAAATAGAGACATAATTTATAGCTATTATCTAAACTATCCACATAAAGAACTCAATAATGACCTTCCAGCTTTCTCCACAGAATGACAATCCCTGGCTTCCTGAGACAAGATAGAACATTGCATGTGTCTGATAATTTGTTGGTTGATTTAATGGTGTGCCCTTCAACAATAACTGGCATGAATAAAAGCTTTTAACAGTTTTAAACTGTGTTCTTCTGGATTTGGACCTTTGATCTCCTCACCAAGTCTGGTAAGAATTCACATTGGTTCATTTGATTGGCAAAGAAACTGAGGTTTCTGAGTCACACAGCTGTGAGTGAGTCCAGTTTTCCTGAATCTATAGGTCATGCTTTTCACAAATAAACCTGCATAACTATTTTGTTCAAAGCAACAAACACATTGATAAAGTACAGGCAAAATATTTTGACTCAAATAAATTCCTGCTGCTGTTCAATATGGCAATCATTTCAGAGGCTTCACCCAAAACACAGTGCAACATGAACTTGAATCTCCCTCTAAGAGCGTCCCCACTGATGGGACTGTTGATCCATCAACAGTCCATCAACTTGATGGGCTGTTTCCATCAGTGTCACATCAAGATTCTAGGCATCTGTCCCCTGCCTGCAGCTAGGCTTCAGGGCTCTGCTGTTTCCACACAATAAGATGAGAGAGGATCATAACTGAGATTATTACCCTTGTCTTTCTAATGAGTGGTTTCTATTAAACCAAGTCCTTAGCTAGTTTCAATAAGAGAAGAGGTAATTTCCTGATATTGAATCTTTTTATGACTTTCTGTAAATGACTCAGTGGGGACAAAAATGCTTTTTCTTACAAATCTTTGTCCTGCAACAATTTTCTACCTGATGGAAAAGTTAAAACGAGGAACAGCGAGGAACAGGATATAGTTTGCTTAGATCCCTTTGATCCCTGCTTTCCCCTTTCATATGCTTTGAATAAAATTAAGCTAAATCATCAAATAATCAATTTTTCAAATGGTTTCCCTCTTGAAATTTTCCTCCTTCAAGACCCAGTCTAAGTGCATCTTCTTTGCAAAGATTGCTCTGGTCATAATTAATAATTTCTAATGCCCCACAGCAAAGTCTATGCCTCTCTATTTTAACCTTATCATTCTGTTTTACTATTTAAAATTTTTTCATTTAAAATTATTTAAATCTCATCATAAAAATTTTACATTAATATTTTGATCATATTTTTTGTTTATAACCAAACTCCTTCAAAATTCAAGGTATCATTTGTGATTTGATCTCCATGTCTTATGCATAGGAGGTCTTCAATGGTGACAATAGTGACATTGAATAATCTGTAAGTTAGAAATCAATGTAGTTTTGCAGTATTCTTCCCTGCTATTAATCAATAAAAACAGTTCTCATACTAATACTGTTTCTTCTCAGGGAAAGAAAATCATAACTCAAACCAAGGATGGGGGAAGGTCTCAATGGAATATGAAGGAAGTAGGAAAGACAGAGTCAAGCATGGGGAATCCCTGTCATTCAACAGCTGAGAAGGTGAATGGAAACTGAAAGGAGAAAAAATACAGAAATGAATAAAAGTATAAAATTAAGAGATAAGAATTGGACAGAATGACCCCACACTGATTGCAAACCTAGTAAGTACCCTATATACACACAGTGCTTATTTAGTTCAACAAAATGGGTGATCTTCTGTCTTAACAGATATGGAAACTGAGGCCCAGAGAAGTAAGGAGTTTGCCAAGATTACATTCAATAAGTATCTGAATCAGGATTTAAATTTGGCTCTGTCTGATGCAAATGTGGGTCTGTCTGAAGAACAGACTGGTTCCAAATTGGGAAAGGAGTATGTCAAGGCTGTATATTGTCACCCTGCTTATATAACTTATATGCAGAGCACATCATGTGAAATGCTGGTCTGGATGAAGCACAAGCTGGAATCAAGATTGTTGGGAGCAATATCAATAACCTCAGATAAGCAGATGATACCACCCTTATGGCAGAAAGTGAAGAAGAACTAAAGAGCTTCTTGATGGAAGTAAAAGAGGAGAATGAAAAAGTTGGCTTAAAACTCAACATTCAGAAAACTAAGAACGTGGCATTTGGTCTCATCGCTTCATGGCAAATAGATGGGGAAACAATGGAAACAATGAGAGATTATTTCCTTGGGATCCAAAATCACTGCAGATGGTGACTGCAGCCTTGAAATTAAAAGACACTTGCTCCTGGGAAGAAAAGCTATGACCAATCTAGACAGCTTATTAAAAAGGAGAGACATTATTTTTCTAACAAAGGTCCATCTAGTAAAAGCTATGGTTTTTCCAATAGTCATGTATGGATGTGAGAGTTGAACTATAAAGAAAGCTGAGTGCCAAAGAATTAATGCTTTTGAACTGTGGTACTGGAGAAGACTCTTAAAAATCCCTTGGACTATAAGGAGATCCAACCAGTCCATCCTAAGGGAAATCAGTCCTAAATATTCATTGGACAGACTGATGTTGAAGCTGAAACTCCAATACTTTGGCCACCTGATGTGAAGAACTGACTCACTGGAGAAGATCCTGATGCTGGGAAAGATTGAGGGCAGGAGGAGAAGGGGATGACAGAGGATGAAATGGTTGGATGGCATCACCAACTCGATGGACGTGAGTTTGAGCAAGCTCCAGGAGTTGGTAATGGACTGGGAGGCCTGGGGTGCTGCAGTCCATGGGGTCACAAAGTTGGACACGACTGAGTGACTGAAATCAACTGATGCAAATCTTTTTTCCACACTCATGACTGCCTGTCTAAACTGTTTTTTGTTTTTGTTTTTTTTGTTTTTTTGCTATCCCGATTGATAGGATATATAAGCATAGTGATAGCCATAAGGTATAAGAATTCCCACCTCTCAGGTTTTATTACTTCTGCTTTTGTCTTGCTATTTCCCCAGGTAACATATGCTCCAAATTGTAATAATAAGACTAGTTCTATTTGCTTTTCAACAGGTGTTTGATCATAATATCCTGGACAGGGGAGATACTACTTTCTATCAAGGAACTGTCAGAGCTGCTAACCTTTAACCATAGTTTCTAATGTGGAAACAGCAGAACTGAGGGCCCCAAAGGGATAGGAAGCCTTGTTTACAGGTAACAAGTCACACACTCCATCAGTTCCAAGGGGAAGACAGCAGGGTTTTGCATATAGAAATGTAAAATTTCTTCTTCCTCATTTGCACTGATTTTAAGAGTTGGAAGATCTATCTATGAAATGTTTAACACAGTAACAATAGAATCAGTCCCTTAAAAGGTAATTGACTAAATTGTTCTAACCCTTGCCCTTGAGACCTTGGCTCCTAATTTAAAACTAAATCTATCCTTGGCCAAATACAACAATAATCAAAGTCACAAAAACAGAGAATAGAAGTGGTTTTCAGGGGTTTGGGGGAAGAAAAAATTGGGGGTTATAATTCAGTAAGTATAAAGTGTAAGTTCTAGAGATTTGTTCTGCAACAGATAGCCACAGATAGTAACACTATATTGTGAACTTAAAGCTTTGTTAAGAGGGTAGATCTCCTGTTGGGTGTTTTTATTGTTAGGGAGGGAAGAGCAGGGAGAGAGGACATATTGAGGAGGGGATAGGGAGAAAAAAAAAGAAATTCCACTGGTGGTTGCCAGAGCGAAGTGGAAGAGGGATTTTAAGTAAAATAGGTGAAGCGGATTAAGAGGTATAGACATCCACTTATAAGATAAATAAATCATGGGTATGTAAAGCATAAAGAATATGGCCAATATTATAATAATTTTATATGGTGACAGTTACTAGACTTATCATGGTGATCATTTCATAAAGTTATACAGATGTCGAATCACAATGCTATATACCTGAAACTAATATAATATTGTAGTCAGCTAAAGAGTCGGACACGACTGAGCGACTGAACTGAACTGACACTTTTCAAAACAGAAAAAAACTCAGTCAGGATTCAGGACACCAATTTTACACTGAACCTGTCATTAGCTCCTGATGTAACCTTCCTATATTTAATTACACAGATGAGTTAATACAGATAACTCTTCCCATTTCCTTCTTACCTAAATGATGGGCACTATATCAGAGAAACGTCTGTACTTTTTCACTTAACTAATATATCCTGGAAAAATCAGCTCATATCAGTTCACAGAGATCTTTCTCATTCTTTTGACAACTGCACAGGATTCCATTTGTAGGTGGCTTAGTCACTCTGCTATGGATGGGTAGTTAGATTTTTTCCATTTGTATTTCCCAATTACCAATGATAAATCTTGTGCATTTATAATTTTCATATTGTTGGGGATGTATCTTTACGGCAGATTACGAGAAGTGAGATTGCAGGATCAAAAGGTGAGCACAGTTTAGTAGGCATTGCCAAACAACCCTTAGAAAGCGTTGTAAAGTTTGCATTTCAAGTGGTAGGTTTTGAGAGGAACTGTCCCCTCACAGCCTTGCCAACAGAGTATGTTGTCAATACTTTTTTTCACCCATCTTAAGGGTGAAAAATGGCATATTAGTGGTTTTATTAATTTTCATTTCTTTGATTACACATGGCAACCTTCATATTTCTAAGGGCCATTTACATGTTAATCTGAATTATCTGATACTGTCCCTTTCCCACTTTTCTGTTGGATTTTGGCCCTTTGCTCCTTGATGCTTACAGTTTCGGAATATTTGGCTTTAGTCTGTAGTATATGCTGCAAATATTTTCTCCCAGTTTTTCAGCTATGGTGTTTTTTTAAAACGTGCAAAAACATTTTATTTCATGTAGTCAGAGTTATCAGTCTTTTACTGCCTATAGATTTTGAAGTATAATTTGACTTTTCCTTCACCAAGAGGAATTCACTCATGTTTTCTTACAGTTCTACATAGTTTTGTGTTTACATTTAGATCTTTGATGCATTTTAAGTTAATGATGTATTTTCTGTGTAAAGTACAAATCTAATTTTTTTCCTAAGTGGTAACTAGGCTATTCAAGCTTCCTTTATTAAAGAGTCCATCTTTGCCTTTTATCATATTGTGACTTTCCATATAAAGTTTGGTCTGATACTGAGTTTCTCTGCTGTTCTACTAGTGTATTTGTCTGTTTACACTTTAGCATCTCCTTCTTTTAATTATAGAGGCTCAACGTTAATCTCTGATAGGCTTAGTCCACTCTCATAATTCTTTTTCAGTGTTTCTCTTTTATTCTTTACATTTGATTATTCTTTATGTTTGGTTTTTAATAAAAATTTCAGCATCAATTTATAAAGTTCCATAAAAAGCTTATTTATATCTTATCAGTTAACAGGAAGAACTGATATCTTTGTAATGATGTGTTTGAGTTATTTGTATCTTTCATTCTCTTCAGTTTGTCAAATGTAATATACCATGTGCAGATATAGTTTTATTTCTTTGGTTATTCTTATACTTTGATTTCTTGCGTCTGACTCATTGATTAATGCCTCTAGTGAAACAATGAAATTAGTGAATGTATTGGCATCCATGTTATCTATTCCTTATCATGGAAATGCCTCTAGAGTTTCCTCATTAAGAAAACAGTTTTTGGATTTATATATATTTAATCATGTTAAGTGGAGAGGGCAATCCACTCCAGTACTCTTGCCTGGAGGATCCCATGGACGGAGGAGCCTGGAAGGCTGCAGTCCATGGGGTTGCTGAGGGTCGGACATGACTGAGCAAGTTTACTTTCACTTTTCACTTTCATGCATCGAAGAAGGAAATGGCAACCCACTCCAGTGTTCTCGCCTGGAGAATCCCAGGGACGGGGGAGCCTGGTGGGCTGCTGTCTATGGGGTCACACAAAGTCGGCCACGACTGAAGTGACTTAGCAGCAATCATGTTAAGAAAGTAGCCTTCAAGCCCTCAATTCATTTTTGTAATGCTTTTATCAGTTAATTTTTAATTTCCTCAATGCCTTTATGAATATCTATGGAGATGGTGGCTTGGATGGTAAAGAATCTGCCTGCACATAGAAGAAACATATCTCAACATAATAAAAGCCATATATGATAACCCACAGCAAACATTATCCTCAATGGTGAAAAATTGAAAGCATTTCCCCTAAAGTCAGGAACAAGACAAGGGTGCCCACTTTCATCACTACTATTCAACATAGTTTTGGAAGGTTTAGCCACAGCAATCAGAGAAGAAAAAGAAATAAAAGGAATCCAGATTGGAAAAGAAGAAGTAAAACTCTCATTGTTTGCAGATGACATGATCCTCTACATAGAAAACCCTAAAGACACCACCAGAAAATTACTAGAGCTAATCAATGAATATAGTAAATTTGCAGGATACAAAATTAATACACAGAAATCCTTTGCATTCCTATACACTAATAATGAGAACAGAAAGAGAAATTAAGAAAACAATCCCATTCACCATTGTGACAAAAAGAATAAAATACTTAGGGATAAGTCTACCTAAAGAAACAAAAGACCTATATATAGAAATCTATAAAACACTGATGAAAGAAATCAAAGATGACACAGATGGAGAAATATACCATGTTCATGGATCAGAGGAATCAATATAGTGAAAATGAGTATAACCCAAAGCAATCTATAGATTCAATGCAATCCCGATCAAGCTACCAGTGGTATTTTTCAGAGAACTAGAACAAATAATCTCACAATTTGTATGGATATACAAAAAATCTCAAATAGCCAAAGCAATCTTGAGAAAGAAGAATGGAACTGGAGGAATCAACCTGCCTGACTTCAGACTATACTACAAAGCTACAGTCATCAAGACAGTATGGTACTGGCACAAAGACAGAAATATAGATCAATGGAACAAAATAGAAAACCCAGAGATAAATCCATGTACCTATGGACACTTTATCTTTGACAAAGGGGGCAAGAATATATAATGGAGAAAAGACAATCTATATAACAAATGGTGCTGGGAAAACTGGTCAACCACCTGTAAAAGAGTGAAACTAAAACCTAGATGTCCATCAGCAGACTGATGGATAAGAAAGCTGTGGTACATATACACAATGGAATATTACTCAGCCATTAAAAAGAATACATTTGAATCAATTCTAATGAGGTGGATGAAACTGGAGCCTATTATACAGAGTGAAGTAAGTCAGAAAGAAAAACACCAATGCATTAATGTGTGTATATAGAATTTAGAAAGATGGTAATGATGACCCTATATGCGAGATAACAAAAGAAATACAGATGTAAAGAACAGACTTTTGGACTCTGTGGGAGAAGCCAAGGGTGGGATGATTTGAGAAAATAGCATTGAAACATGTATATAACCATATGTGAAAAAGATGACCAGTCCAAGTTCAGAGCATGAAACAGGGCACTCAAAGCCAGTGCACTGGGACAACCCTGAGGGATGGGATGGGGAGGGAGGTGGGAGGGGATTCAGGATGGGGGACACATGTACACCCAAGGCTGATTCACATCAATGTGTGGCAAAACCACTGCAATATTGTAAACTAATTAGTCTCCAATTAAAATTAATTAATTAATTAAAAAAGAAAAAAGAATCCATCTGCAATGCAGGAAAACTGGGTTTGACTCCTGGGTTGGGAAGATCCCCTGGAGCAGGACATGGCAGCCCACACCAGTATTCTTGTCTGGAGAATTCCCATGGACAGAGGAGCCTGGAGGGCTACAGTCCATGGGATCTCAAAGAGTCGGACACAACTGAAGTGACTGAGCACATGCACATGGAGATAATCACACGATTTTCCCCTTAGAATTATCAGTGTGTGATATTAATCAATTTGCTATTATCAAACCAACCATGAAATAAATTTCACTTGGTCATAGTATATTTTTTCTTAAGGTGCTGTTGAACTCCATTTGCTATTATTTTTGCACTAATATTCATAAATAACATGGTTCTGCTATTGTAATTTAATAGTATATTTAGCAGAATTAAGCATCAATATTATCTTTGCTTCTTGAAGAAGTTGGGAAACTTTTCCTCTTTGTTTTCAAAGCTCTGGAACAACTTACACAGCATTGAGACTATTGCTTTTTGAAGACATACTAGAATTCCTCTGTGAAACCATCTGTGCCTGATCCTATTTTTGTGGGATACTTCCTTATCTCTCATTATTTCTACTATAGACATTCATCTGTTTATACTTTAACGCCAATTGGGCCAATTTTTGTAATCTCTATTTTCCTAAAAATGTATCCAGTTCATCTAATTTTTTAAATTTGCATATAGGTCTGTACTCTACTAGTAGTTGTAAATTTTCTTCTGTTTTGATGCTTATGTTCCCCTTGTCAATTATTATTTTGTATTTATGTGATTTCTCTTTTTGTCTTGATCAAGTTAGCTAGTTTTGTTGACTTTTAAAGAAATACAATTTTGGATTTTGGATTAGGCCTACTTATTCACTATTCTTTACCTCACTGACTTCTGCTTTATCTTTATGATTGCCTTCCTTGTGTTTTATTTAGTTTTTCTCTCACTAGTTTTCTGAGCTAAAAATTTATTTCCAGAATTTCTATGAATTTTCCTTTAATGACGGCTTAAAATGTATGCTACAAATCCTAATATAGAGTGAGCTTTTTCTTAATTTTTCATTTTATAATTTCATTTTGTATTTCCCTTTTCACTAAGGAGTTGTTTAGTAAAAAGCTTTAAATGTCAAGAAGAGAATCTCTTTTTGTTAGTTATTTCTAGTTTTATTGCTTGTGATCATGGAGTTTCACTTGTAATATTTCTACTTTATGAAACTTAGTAATTTGTTAGAGCTGACTTGTACTGGTTTCTGAAATTCAATCGTCTTTATCTCTTCCCAACTCCTTGTTCAGTGGCATTACATTGGTAACTTCAAATTGGCTATAAGAGGATTTACATCAGAGAAATTAGCAATAGGTATCACAGTTTTTTCTTCTAGAGAGCTGCTTGTTAAATATTTCTCACCACACCACTGAATTTACTGTGTGAATGTACCTGTAGAGTACCATACAATCAAATTGAGTGATTATTGCATGAACTTGAAAATGTCTTCTCTATCATCAGGGTATAGAGTTATAGCTATTCATAAGATCTTCCACATCGATTGTTTCTAGGTCTTTCATCTCTATTTTTGTCTACTTTGTCATTCCAGTATTAACATTGATGTATGAATGTCTCCTGTTATTACTGTGGTTACCTCTGTTCCTTTGCAGCTCCTATAGTTTATTTTTATGAAGGTAGTTGTTATATTATTTGATGCATAAATATTCATAAGGATACATCTATACTGTGAATTATGACTTTCCCATCAGAAAGTATCCTTCTTAGGTCTCAAAGAGATAATTCATACACTGATGTTTATAGCAGCATTATTCAAAATATCTAAATGCAACCCAAGGGTCTATCAGTAGATGAATGGCTACATAAAATATACGTATAATGGAATATCCAACCTTAAAAAGAAAGGAAATTCTGACATATTCCACAACATAAAAGTTGAGGTTATTATGCTAAGTGAAGTAAGCTGGACACACAAAAAACAAATACTGCTTGGTTTCACTTATGAGATACCTTGGGGCTTCCCCGGTAGGTCACCTGGTAAAGAATCCACCTGCAATGCAGGAGACCCCGCTTTGATTCCTGGGTCAGGAAGATCTTCTGGAGAAGGGATAGGCTTCCCACTCCAGTGTTCTTGGGCTTTCCTAGTAGTTTAGATGGTAAAGAATCTGCCTGCAATGCAGGAGACATGGGTTCAATGCCTGGGTTGGGAAGATCCCCTGGACGAGGGCATGGCAACCCCCTCTAGTATTCTTGCCTGGAAAATCTCCATGGACATAGGAGCCTGGCAGGCTACAGTCCATCGGATTTCAAAGAGTCAGACATGACTGAATGACTAAGTACAGCACAGCATGAGATACCTAGAGTAGTCAAATTCATAGAGACAGAAAGTAGGATGGTGGTTGCCAGGGGTTGAGAAGGGCTGGGAGGATGGGAAGTTATAGTTTAATAGGTATGCTGATGCTGCTGCTGCTGCTGCTGCTGCTGCTAAGTCGCTTCAGTCGTGTCCGACTCTGTGTGACCCCATAGACGGTAGCCCATCAGGCTCCCCCATCCCTGGGATTCTCCAGGCAAGAACACTGGAGTGGGTTGCCATTTCCTTCTCCATTAATAGGTATAGAGCTTGCTAAATGAAAAAGTTCTGGATAAAGAAGGCAGTGAGGGTTATACAACAAAGACAATAAATTTTATGTTCTATGTATTTTACTACAGTACAAAAAAATGGGGAAGAAAGTGCCCTTCTTTGACATATTTATGCTTTGGAGTTTGAATTCTATTTTGTCTAACATCAAGATTATTACCCCTACCTTCCTTATTTTTCTATTTGCCTGCCATGCCTTAGTTCATTGATTTGTTTTTAGCCTTTCAGAATTACTTACTTTCAGCTATAGCTCCTATACACAGTTCATGTCTTATGAGCCAAATTGAGTATCTTTTTCTTTTAGTATATAATTTAAACCTATTCACATTTATTGATATAACAGATAATGCTTGATCTCAACCATGGCAAAATTTTATAATTACATGTATTTTGCTATATTTGCTACTTTTCCTTTTCTATGATATGCATTGTTTGTTCTTTAAACAACTTTTGGTATTAGAAAATATTTGTATTTTTGTACTTGTGATTACAATGGTTCTTATGTGTCTGTAATGCTTCTAATCTCCTGGGTTGATTGGATTTTGCCTTTGATGATCTGGTTTATCAGTTTTTGTTACCATACTTTACCTCCTACCTCCTGCTAATACAAATACCAATAAACTTGGTTAATTTTCTTCTTTCCTGTCCCTTTTCCTCCCACTTTTCAGTCACATTATTTCTACTATTTCATAACATTTGTGCTTTTGCTACCCTCATCTTCATTTTTTTAAAATTCTTATGTCAATATTTACACACTGAAAAATTTCATCTGAGTTTCATGTTCAGCAAAATCCTTTGGATGAAATTTCCTTCATCATTTCTTAGGGAGGGAGGAAGTTTATCCTCTACAACTGACAAAATTAATGCAATAATGACTACATCTTCAACTTTTTCTGCTATATAAATGTTATTCCAAAACTATGCTGTTGTGATTTTATTTTCTTTAAACAAAATTAGTAGCAAAATACCACTATGTCTCTCATTTCCACCCATGGCTGCCAGGAAAAAAAAATCTTAAGTCCATAGTAATATCTGTTGCACACTGAGTAACCCATTTGAAAATATCATCATTAAAAGCAACAAAAACAGACCACACATCAAAAAAAAAAGCCTTTCCAAATACCTTTTAATAACATTCCCCCTAGAATATTTAGATAAAACCACCATTTAATTGAATCTCTGCTAAAAGATATAACCTTAATAGCATTATTCAATGCTGGCATCATCCCCAGTCAATCGCAGCTCTGTTTATTCATTTGATGTCTTAACACTTAGTTGAATCATCTAATGAAAACATCCCAAGACAAAGAATGGTGTAATTATATAAGCATGTGGAGCAGAACAATTATAAAGCAAGAGCCATTAGCATTCAGTCAGGTTAGAGAGTTCATCAGCATATGCTTATATCTTAAGGTGCAGGCATCAGTGGCCTTTACTATCTGTTTTGTTGGGTTTTCATTCTGCATGTTTATTAATTTTCTTTAACTAGATGCCATAGAATGTTTTCCTTACTTAGGTGTTAGTGCTCATGTACATGTATTCACTAATTCCAGCTCAGAGATGCCCAGGAGCCTTGGAAACCTAAGTGGAGTATAATTACAGGACCCTGGGACATCAACAGGGAAGAAACAGACAGGGAAGTCTATGTGGAGAGAGACCTTTTATGTACATGGTAGGCACAAGGTCTACAATTAAATTCCTAAGTGGGCCTTCAACAGGCACACTGGTTCATCAGGAAAACCCCCAGCGTTTAACTATAAGTGAAAAGGTCCTGTAATTTTAGAAGTCCTTTTTGCAGTCTGACTCCATTAGTCTGATGGGAAAACTTTGAGAGACAGCAATTTCTCTGAACCTATTTTCTTGGTAGCCTTTTGCATCCTTCCTTTTCCTCCTCACCATCCTCTCACATGGCAACTATAAATATCTCTTCCTTGAACACACTTGCTTAGGTACTTGACAGCTTGACTCAGTTCTCAAGAAGACGTGGCTTTGATTCATGTGTGCCTAAATCACTTGCTTCAAAATATCACGTTTCTCGAGTATACCACTTGAGTCAAGTGAAGGCAAGGGAAGTTTCATGAAGCTTGATAGAACTAAAATCCTCTTTGGGAGAAAGGAAAAAACAATCTGGCCACTACAGAATATCATTCTACAATGAAAGGGACTAGATGAGTAGTCCCAGGAACAGAATGTATCAGAACATGTTCTCCTGTAGAGAGGTGTCAGAACCTGAGATGTGTGTCACCTAGGCGGGTTCATTGTCAATACATTCACTCTAGGTGCCCTAATATAAGGAAATGAAAACCTTAAAGGCAGAACACATCACTTCTATACCTCAAGAATTTTAAGGACATACGTGTGTGAACTTCAGTCTTGATGAGGTGATTAGTACACAAAGGGAACATAAATGACTCATTTTCAATGACTCACTCTCATTCCCTCTTTTAAACATTTTTTAAAATAGCATGTAATTTCAAAGGTTCAAATTATGTGATCAATTCGTCTATGACATGTGTTAAGAAATCCTTCAGCAATTAAAAATTTCCTAGGAGGAAGGGTATGATAGCAATCTGCTAGTATCTTTTTTATATCGATGTACCATTTTGCAAAAATAGCTCACATCTCTTTATAGATAATTATTCTCAAAGTTTTCAAGTAGTATGATTTTTAGCCTTCTCTAGTCTAGCCAAAGAAAGGCCAATGAGAGCACCTACAGTGAAAATGATGAGTGAAAATGACTCACCAGGAAAAAGGTACAAGGTAGTGGAAAGGACTGAATATAGGACAAAACAGGCAGGCATGTGATACACAATGACAGAGGTTTTTGCCAAAAACAAACAGGTTGAAAAGATAACTAGAGGCCTGAGGTTTCCTGGACATTACACCTAGATAAATCTGTCATGATGTGATTCTTACAATCAACTTCACAGACCTATGCACCAGACACTCAGACATGTACATATTCTTAGTGATAGGGTCAAAATAATGAAATTCACATTGAGACTCATATACAAAACAAAAGGTTCCCAGTGGGGGTGTGGTAGCCATGGAGATTCTAGAAAGAACTTGCAAGATAGAAACTGGTATAGCCACTATGGAGAACAGTATGGAGGTTCCTTAAAAAACTAAAAATAAAACTACCATATGCCCCAGCAAACCCACTCCTGAGCATAACCCTGGAGAAAACCATAATTCCAAAAGATACATCCACCCCAATGTTCAGCACTATTACAACAGCCAGAACATGGAAGCAACCTAAGTGTCCATCAACAGATGGATAGATAGAGAAGATGTGTTACATATATACAATGGACTATATACTCAGCCACAAATCTCTTTTACTTCTCTATCCTGGCATCCACATCCTGAGGGACTTGACTGTCCAGAGTAACCACCACTTTCCTGTCACTAAACTGTTGTATCTACATGAGACTGCCCTTGTCTTGTTACCAAAATAACAGAACAGTCAGCAATCAGAAACCTGTTGAGTCTAGCAATGTGATACGGCTGTTTCCTTGAACTCTATCCTCCAGTAGTTCTGACATGCTTACAGTTCCCTCAAATTCGCCATGAAATTTTCTCCTCCTTCCCTGACTTTTACCTGGTTTGTTGCTATTTACACTCCAGGATCAGATTAGGTATCTGTTCTTCTAAGAAGCCTTCTCTGACCTGAGCTCATTCATAGCTTTTGTAGTCCTATTTTGTTTCAAAAGGATTATATATGTATCCCTTTTGTACCAATTAGACTATATAATCCAAAATTTCATGGCTATTTATCTCACTAGTCTACTATCTTGTGAGCAGAGACTATGTGTTTTAACCTCCAATACTAAGCACAGCACTTGGTAACTAGAGCTCAGTAAATGCATAACCCATAGTGAACAATAGAACGCATGTCACTGGGTACCACATTTATCTTCCTTGGTCTAAATCAAACTCATTTAATTCATTTCACCAAAGATTTTATTCCGGCTTCTTTTCTTGAACCGAAGTTTGCTGTTAGTCATTGCTGTTGCTTTCTTAATGTCAGCTAACCTTTTCTTGATCACTCAAGCTTTTCTTTTTGCATTTGCTTTCTGTTTTTGTCTGTTATGTTGGTTTGGGAGTTAATCTCTGTTATATCATTTGTGTGGGAAACTATATTCCAGGTTCCAAAAAGTTTTATATATTCTATAGGGTTTTAGTAATGGATTCTGCCTTTACAAAACCAACTAAACAGCTATACATGCTAATGCCAAGCTACCATGATGGGGCTCTGAAGAGTGAGCAAGGAAGCGTTCTTTTCCTGGGGATGGTATGAACATGTTTATAAGCTAAAAATTTTTTTTAAAAAGAAAAAGAAGAAGGACAAGGTGGCAGAGTCAGGATACTTCTGTGTTTGTCCTCAAGATGTCTGTTAATTAAACTAATTCAAATAACCATGCTTGAGATGTATTAAAGGTTTCAATAAATCAGGTAAGGTCCTGGATTAAGCAATTCACATATAATATTTAATTCTTCCTAGTAGCTCAGAGCTTCCCTGGTGGCTCAGCCAGTAAAGAATCCACCTGCAATGTGGGAGACCTAGATTCAATCCCTGGGTTGGGAAGATACCCTAGAGAAGGAAATGGCTACCTACTCCAGTATTCTGGCCTGGAGAATTCCATGGACTATAGAGTCCATCGGGTCTCAAAGAGTCAACACAACTGAATGACTTTCACTTCAGTGGCTCAGATGGTAAAGAGTCTGCCTGCAATGTGGGAGACCCAGGTTCAGTCCCTGGGCTGGGAAGATCCCCTGGAGAATGGAATGGCAACCCACATCAGTATTCTTGCCTGGAAAATCCCATGGACAGAGGAGCCTGGTGGGCTACAGTCCATGGGATCACAGAGTCAGACATGACTGAGCGACTATCACTCTCAGCTACTATGAGACAGGCATTATCTCCCCCATTTTATAGAACAAGAGACTGAGGCTTAGAAATGTGAAGTCATTGTCCAGGGTGGAAGAGCTAGCCAGAGATGGAGACAGAATTTGACAAGATCAAGACTGGCTCTAGCTGCACCTCGGTGAAGCATGGCTTCCTGTCCAACCCCATTAAGCTGTCAGGAAGAGTGATTACCCACAGGCATGGCAAATAGGTTTTAACTCATGCCAGCTCTGATATATTTGTGATTGTTTTGATAAAGATTCCAGTGCTCCATCAGAGCTCAGAGAAAAAGAATGCTGTTCTCACTTACTAATATCTGCCTTTGGTGAGAAAGTGGAAGAGGGACTATTTGCTATGTATTTGCCAACCCTGGAATAGTGAATTCTCTGGAGAGTTTCTATCTTTCCAATACTCCAGTTAGAGTTATAAGAAGAAAAATAACATTGACAATTGCTGCCACTCTTGATTTATTTTTTAATGGAAAGACACCCATCTGTGATATACAACTTAAAAATGGAATTCAAGCTGCTAAATTGTTCTGAAATCTGTATTGGGAAAGGTTAACCTCAACAACCACTGCTTCCAACATTCTATAACTTTTTTAAATGATAAAAGAAGTGATAATCCAGCAGCAGGGACAAAATGAAGTGGTATACTTCACCCGCACACCCCCCCCCCCGGCCCCCAAAAAACCAAAAACTAACAAAACTTCCTTATAACTGTCAACCAACTGCCAGGAGCTTCATGATTCATGCACCCAGATTAATAAATCTCAGTTCACCATTGACCCAGGGAAATATACAGGAAAATCACATCTGTCTAAATATATCCAACCATTTCTCATCACCAGACCAGCAACTGCCATGACCCAAGTCATTCTCATTGCTCACCTGGGTGACTAATATCCCTCTACATGGCCTCATGGTTTCTATAATAACTTTGTCCTCTGCCGATTTTAGCACAGGTGCCAGATCAATTCTTTTAAAAACATAAGTCAGATCCAGTCACTCATTCCTTTGCTCAAAACCATCCAACATCCCATACTCCTCAGAGGAAAAGCCAAAGTCCATACAGTGGCCTCTGAGGCACTAAGCTGCCTTTTATTCCCTTTCCTATCTGCATCTCAATTCTGTCCCCTGCCTCCCAACTCTAATGACACTAGCCTTTGCTATTCTGTAAACATGCCAGGCTTGCTCCATCTCAAAGCTTTAGTGCTTGTGATTCTCTCTGCCTGGAACGTTCTCCCCAGGTCTCCCCACAAACTCACTCTCTCACCTCCTTGTCTTTGCTCCAACATCCTCCCATCCACACTCCCACTCTCTACGTCTGTGCCTCTATTCCTGCCCTACAAACAGGTTCATCTGTACCATTTTTCTAGAGGACTGTTACTTAATAAAGATGCCAGTTTCCAGGGGTCTTAGTCCCCAAGGCTCGACACTAAAGTGCTCAGTTCAGAGTGACCCCAAGAGCACTTTTTGTCCTCACTACTCTGTAGCCAGAGCTGATGAATCATAATATGCGTTGTACCACCACCAACCCAGGTGACTCTTGTGCACTTGCAAGTCTGAGAAGCATGATCCTGAGTGATTAGTTTCCAGCAAAGGGCTCTGAGGCCTTATCAATGGAAGTACAAGTCAGTCTTTGGACTCCAAGAAAACTGTGTTGCTTGTTCTTACAACAGAGCTTTTAAAAAAAAAAAAAATGTTGACTTCAACTGTCAGGGTTCCATTTCTAAGTCCTGCATCAGCTACATGTGAAATCCCCTAAATTTAAAAAATCTTTGCTCAGTGTCCCATGCTGCCTTTAGTTCACATGCCATGGCCAGCATGCATCTCAGCTTAGCCAAGAAAGCATCACACAAAGAAAGTAATGCCAGAACACTTACATTGAAAGCCCATTGATTGATCACGTTTCCATCTTGGGGCCCCTGAGTCATCTGTTTAGGTAGAGAGAAAAATAGGCCCTCCCTCCCATCAAGGAAGTTTTGAGTTTCAGATGGGATGGTATTTGTGAAAGTCTTCTGAAAGGATGATAGTGCTGCATAAGATGAGGTATTATCTAAGCATTAGTATTTTACTTGCCATTTCCTAACACATGCTTGGCTCATGCTTAATGAGATGGATTCATGCCATACCATGATTAGTAGTTGAGGCCCAACTGTTGTTTTTTCTTGTGCCAGAAGCCATAGCAGCTAAGGTAGGACATCTTCCAATCAGATGGTTTTGGTCCTAATTATTTTGCACAGCACCCACACACACAGTAATACACTTTCCCTTGCCACTGACAGTATTATAAGAAATAATTACCGTTCCTTCCTGAATCATCAAATCATTAGAACCAAGTCTCTCCTCACCCCTTGCCTAGAGTTCTCATCCTCTTTCTGTGCTTCAACCACCCTGTCCCTGACAAATCTTCCATCACATTGAGGAGCAACTAGCCTTGTCCTCACCAAGAAGGAAACTTCTCACCCATGGGAGCAAATAGTTGCTGTCCTTGAATCAACATGCAGGCTAAAACATCTCATAAATCTGCATTCCTATCAATAACATCTATTTGCCCTGGGAATTTGGATATCATTCCCAACTCTTCAGCTCTTGCTGATTCCTCTCTGACCTCATTGTTGTCCTCTGAATGCACAGGATTTATCCACCAGCAATTCCGCTATCTCTCCAGGCCTGCCAGTTGTGATCTCTGCCTCTACGCTATATTGTCGACCAGAACTAAAGTGCCTGGGCCTGGCCCCTCTGAGTTACTTGATCCCAAGCCCACTCAAGAGCTAGTACTGGTACCAACATGCTGGTCCTTCTCATGAAACAGCTCGCTCTGCTTGTGCTATTATCTCAGTGCCATTTCCATCTACAACCCCATGGTTGTTCTATGGGACACTCTCCAACAGCTCCCATAAGTTCTTTTATTTTAAAAGATGAACTTATCCAATGAAGTATAGTGAACATATAGAGAAGCACATGAGCCATAAACAGCTCAGTAAATATTCAGAGTGAGCACATGTGTATGATTTCCATTCAGATCAAGAAATAGAACATGTCCAGCATCTCAGAAGCCCCTTCATGCCATTTCCTAGTCATTAAAATCCCTAAGATAAAATACTAGCTACTCCCAGTCATCATCCACATCCCAACAAAGAACCATTCCCTTGACTTTTAACATCATAGGTTCGTTTTGCCTACTTTTGAGAGCTTTACCTATGGATTCATGCAGGATGGATTCTTTTCTGTCTGCCTTTTTCTACTAAGCAGGTCTATAAGAGTGATCTGTGTTGTCACATGCAGCGGTTTTTTATTACCATAAAATATTATAGGTTATGAATATACCACTACTTACCTACTTTTGATGAACATTTGGCTATTTCCAGCTTTGTTCTGTTACAAGTAGCATTGCTATAAACATCTTTATTTATACATGTCTTTTGGTGAACATAATGTACACATTTCCTGTTGAGTATATAACTGACTGAGAGGATGTATACGCCTTCACTGTCAGTACATGTGACAGTTTTCCAAAGCTATTGTGCTAGTTTACACTCCCATCAACAGTATTTGTGAATCCCAGTTACTCTACATCTTTGCAAACTTCCAGTGATGTCTTTTACATTTTAGCCATTCCAATTATTGTGATTTAATGTGACCTCTCATGACTGATGATTTCAGGCATCTTTTCATGTGTTTATTTGCATTTTATATATTTGCTTTTGTAAGTGCCTGTTCAAATACTTTGCCCATTTTTCTGTTTACACATCTTTTTCTTATTGCCATATAGAGTAAAAATATTTATATTTGTAGGTAGTAGAAATGTCATCTCCCACTCGGCAATTTCCCTTATCACTCTCTAGCGTCTGTAAGAGATGTTCCAAACTTAGAGTTTAGAAATCAAAATTTTTCCCTTTTGGTTATTGCTTTTTATGTGTCCAAAAAACACAGCAAGCCTCTAACGCATGCACATTGTTCCCACCATGGCATCTGTTGATATGAAAGTCACTCAAAATAGTCGACCTTTAAAGTCATACAAATGGCAAAATTTCTCAGGTTTTTCCTGAAATTGACTTCTCAAAGGTCAGCCAAGGGCTGGCCTAGACCTTTGAGTCATCCACACACTGCTGATATAAGATTTATTGACATTGGCTTGAGAAATTCAGTTCCAAAACATCCCCAGTAAATGAAGCAAAGACCTGTTTTAAAAAATGCCTACCTCACAATCACTTATCAATTTGTTAAATAAAGACAGAAAGTATTGTATTTAATTATATTGCCTTGTTAAAAAAAAAATAGTGATCAGCATTAGATTGTGAGGACCTTTATACCCCAGAGACATTTTAGGGCCATTTTGTTGAATCCTCATCACAGAGAAGATAATATATCTTTTACAGGTGAGAATTTGAAGTACAACTGTAAGAATTTAGATAATACTTGAAAGCCCATAGAACAGAGCTTGTGACATTGACTAAGCAGTCAGTAAATCTTGGCTATTGTTGTTGCTGTTCATTTTGCACTGGTAAAAAATAAGGCCCACAGAGATAAAAAACCCAGTTCTCAACTCACATGGCTATCTCGTTGCAGAACTAAAACTAAACCCTATGTAATCATATTCTCAGCCAATAGATTCTTTTTCTTAAACAGTCTGTCAGCATTGCCTGCTGGAAATAGTCTCTGAGGATATTTACAGGAGAAATGGATTCATAAACACAATAGCTGATGAGGGGTGCAGCACATGACTTCACATTTTCATGTTTATCACTCTATAAATACTGTGCTTATAATGATTTGATCTTTTTGTTGCTAAAACAACATCCTTCCTATTTTTCAAATAAGACCATTTTACTTCAAATACTAATGTTACCTTCTCCACCAAAATGATAATGGTGAGTGTTTCAGTTAATTTTGTTGGGTAACAAACTATCACAAAATGTGGTAATGTAGAACAGCAATCATTTTTTCTCCCCCCTCAGGAATCTAAGGGTCAGCAGTTTAGGCTGTGCTTACCTGAGTGATTCTGATCTCAGTTGGATTCATTCACACTTTTGTGCTCAACTACAGATCAGCTACCCAGCTCTGCTCCTGGGGGTTGAACTTTAGCTGCTGGGTTGATGGAGTCTCTGGGCCATGTAGCTCTCATTTTCCCATCGTCAGCCTAGGCTTATTTGAATGGTGATTCCAAGAGAGCAAACAATTTGTGCTATATTCTATTGGCCAAAGCAAGTCACAAGTTATTGAAGGTAGTCATAGCGATGATGGGACTGTTGGTTGACCCAGACAAGTGGAGGCTCCGGAGGGGGGTTCATGTTTGGGAACGCATGTACACCTGTGGTGGATTCATGTCAATGTATGGCAAAACCAATACAGTATTGTAAAGTAAAATAAAGTAAAAAAATAAAAAATAATAAGTTTTTGCAATTCAACACTCCACTTTTTAATTTTTTTAATATAGATTTATTTAATTGGAGGTTAATTACTTTACAATATTGTATTATTTTGTCATACATCAACATGAATCTGCCACGGGTGTACATGTGTTCCCCATCCTGAACCCTCCTCCCTCCCCGTACCATCCCTCTGGTCATCCCAGTGCACCAGCCCCAAGCATCCTGTATCCTGCATTGAACCTGGATTGGTGATTCATTTCATATATGATATTATACATGTTTCAGTGCCATTCTCCCAAATCATCCCACCCTCTCCCTCTCCCATAGAGTCCAAAAGACTGTTCTATACATCTGTGTCTCTTTTACTGTCTCGCATACAGGGTTATCATTACCATCTTTCTAAATTCCATATATATGTATTAGCATACTGTATTGGTGTTTTTCTTTCTGGCTTACTTCACTATGTATAACAGGCTCCAGTTTCATCCACCTCATTAGAACTGATTCAAATGTATTCTTTTTAATGGCTGAGTAATATTCCATTGTGTATATGTACCAAAGCTTTCTTATCCATTCATGTGCTGATGGACATCTAGGTTGCTTCCATGTCCTGGCTTTTATAAACAGTGCTATCTATACCTCAGAAATCATTTCCAATACATGTTGAAAGATAAACAATTCATTCTTGGTGTTAGAATAACCTGTTCTTGGAATGGAGGTCCCACTATTCCCAAACTAGCAGCCACTTCAAGGACTAGGATGCACCGGTGAGAAAGTAAGGTGTGGTTGAGACCATCCAGCCTGTATACATGACTGAACCCAGTTAGGACCTCCACATCAACTTTTAGGATTCTGACAGTCGGGTGGGGAAATCTACTCATCTTGCAGCTGCCCCAGACAAGCCACAAGCCACATCTTGCATTTGCCCCAGACAACCCATATAAGTTCCCTTGTTCATTAAACGTTAAAGGTACCAGTCTGGAGTGGTCTGCCTCTTTCTTCCATCTCTTTTCACCCTCTATGCATGAAGGCCAATTTGCAAACCAACACAAGTCCAGCCCAGATTCAAGAAGTGAGGAGGTAGACTACCTCTCAATGGAAGATATTGCAAAATCACACTGCCAAAGTCAGATACGGTAAGGGAAACAGTTGTGGCTGCTTTTGAAAAATATGACATTGAATATATGTAAGCATCATATAAATATGTGAATTCTATCCTTGTGTGGATTAGAATTGCCACCATCTTTTAGCAAAATAAAGCTTTCTCTGTAGTCACTAAAGATTTATATATTTTTTCCTATCATATGAGCAAATATTTTAAAATTATAATACCCAAGGTTGGCAAATTAGGAAGGAAATGTGCATTCTCATATGTATATGCAAAGTGCATACTTTTTGAATCAGGAATCTCTAATAAAGTTATGTTTTAAAAATGTGGCTTTCACAAAGATATACCCTCCTCCCACCAGCTATTTAATTAAGCTTTTTTTAAATACTGAAACACTGAAAAAGTTGAGGTCTAATAATAAATTGGTTAAACACTATGATATAACCATATAATTAAATACTATAAAGTCATTCAAATGAAGATGTAGTCAAATATTAAATGATATGGAAAGGTAGTCACAAATATTAAGATCACAACGATTATGGTGTTGTTTGCATTGTTTGTATTTTTGAATTATAACTATTTTCTAAAGATATTACAATTGTATTTTTGTTTTATTACAATCAAATGGATAGATGCCCTTTGACAATAAACTTGTCAGTCCTTTTACCTGCTGCAAATGTTGCATTTAGAAAAAACTAAATCTACCTTCAGTTCAGTGGCTCAGTCGTGTCCAACTCTTTGTGACCCCTTGAACCCCAGCACGCCAGGCCTCCCTGTCCATCATCAACTCCCGGAGTCCACCCAAACCCATGTCCATCTAGTTGATGATGCCATCCAACCATCTCATCTTCTGTCATCCCTTCTCCTCCTGCCCTCAATCTTTCCCAGCATCAGGGTCTTTTCCAATGAGTCTCTTCTTGGCATCAGGTGGCCAAAGTATTGGAGTTTTAGCTTCAGCATCAATCCTTCCAATGAATATTCAGGACTGATTTCTTTTAAGATTGACTGGTTTGATCTCCTTGCAGTCCAAGGGACTCTCAAGAATCTTCTCCAACACCACAGTTCAAAAGCATCAATTCTTCAGTACTCAGCTTTCTTTATAGTCCAAATCTCACATCTATGCATGACTACTGGAAAAACCATAGCTTTGGCTAGACGGATCTTTGTTGGCAAAGTAATGTCTCTGCTTTTTAGTATGCTGTCTATGTGTGTCATAGCTTTTCTTCCAAGGAGCAAGTGTCTTTTAATTTCCTGGCTGCAGTCACCATCTGCAGTGATTTTGGAGCCCAGAAAAATAAAGTCAGCCAGTTTCCACTGTTTCCCCATCTATCTGCCATGAAGTGATGGGACCAGATGCCATGATCTTAGTTTTCTGAATGTTAAGCTTTAAGCTAACTTTTTCACTTTCATTAAGAGGCTCTTTAGTTCTTCTTCACTTTCTGCCATGGGTGGTATCATCTGCATATCTGAGGTTATTGGTATTTCTCCCAGCAATCTTGATTCCAGCTTCAGTGATAGGCTATTATCACAGAAGAACTTACAAATCTCATGTACTGTAACACATTGTTTAAACCTGAATCTGTGCCATGAGTCACGAACCCATGCTTGCCAGTCATTTTCTGTTTTAATACTGTAGTAACCAGTATAGGCAGCACAGTATTTTGGGAATGGAAGTCATAAAATGTTGTTAATAGGTCCAGCTTTGCCATGTTCCAGTTGAATGACTTGAAAAAAATCCTTTTTATTTCATTTTCCCACCTGTCAGATGGGATGCAACTGACCAAACTTCTTGAGAGCAAAAGCTGACCAGGTCTAATTCAACTTTGTGTCCTCAGCCATGCCTGGGGATGCATTATATGTCCTCCAATAGTGCACCTGCCTACTTCACAGAGGTGTCTGGGGAGTCATGGAGGGTGCATCACTCTATTAGGAAGGTTTCCACAACGAGGGAAGATGAATCAGACACCACTTATGCACCATGTCAAGCCCTCTCACATTCACCTATGGCAGGGCATTTGGCCACGTGTTCTAACCTCAGTGCCTGCAGTATGCCAACTCTATGGGAAATCTGTCCAGTCTCACTTGGGACAACCTAATAGCATCTTACCACACACCCATATCAAGGAAGATTGAGACACTACAGGACCCACACACATGCAACACAAAAGTACATAAGAATTAGCATTTAAGGTGATACTCTGACCAGTGGACAAAGTCTTTTCCGTTTCTCCCCAAACAAGACCATCCCGAGAAACGGCCGTTTATATGGCCAGTGAAACGTGGGTATGCATCATCATGTTAGATCGTCCACCTTCCTTGCTTCACTTTCCCTTTCCCTCACTTCTACTTCCTAGGATTTCAGGCCCCCACAGGAAGGGCCTTGAAGGGCAGTGGTTAATGAAATCCTGGTGGACAGAGCTGTGAGCAGTATATCTGACATTCACTTTGTATGGAGAGATCGCCGAAGGTATAGGTATACAAGGAATCCAGGGCAGTTGATTGCCTGGTTTGTCAGGGGCCCAAAAGGAACAGATTAGAAGACTGGGGAGAAAGAGTTCTATGAAAGACATAAAACGATGGGCATTTTTGAGCACAGGCACCAAATGTGCAAGGTTATGCCTCACGTTCTCCAGAGAATGTGAATGTCCTCCAGAGAGCACCCACCATAGAGGAGATTCTCAAAGACCAAATGGGTAGGAATGACTTGTCCTGCACGAGGCCAGGCTGTCTCCTTGACTACCCAAGGTGGCATGATGAGCCCATAAGCAGAGAAATCATGATGTAGGAATGGAGGCCACAAAAGGGCCCCTTAGCACAGACTCACTTAAGTAAGACAGAGCCAGTTCTACCACTGCTGAATGCACAAGCTGCAGAAGGAAAAATTAATGCCCAGCCCTCATATGGCCCCACGCTGGAGGGGACCAGCCAGGTGTTTGATGGCAAGTTAACTATATCCATTCCACCTTAAAGGAGACAGCTATTTATCACAACCAGAATCCATGTCTACTCTGTATATATGTTTTCCTTCCTCGCTACAGAGCAGTATTATCCTCTGAGGACATATGCAATGTCTGTTCTCCTGACATGACATCCCATATAACATGGCTTTGGACCAAAGGACCAATTTCTTATTAAGAACATTCAACAACAGGTACACAAACACATGCTATCCAAAAGCAGTCAAGCCAACAAAATGCTGAATAGGCTGCAAAAGGCTCAGTTCTTTAGCAATGTTGAAGATAGCCCTAGTGTGTTGAGGCCTTCTTATCTAAAATGTGATATACACATTTAACCAATAGCACTCTGTTCTCAATACGGAAAATGTGAGAATCCAAAGGGTAAAAATAGATTTACCCACTTTCATCATCACTTCTGGTGACCCACTGTGAAATTTGTGTTTCTCATACTATTTCCTAATTTGGGATGGGGGTAGGGAAAAAGTGAACAACGTGAGGAATAAATTTTTCCGTCAGGTAACACACAATGGTTCCAGTGAACTCTCCACTGTAATACCAAAGGCTTCCTTATGTTACCAAAGAAGAGAATCGTCCTATTGGTCATGGCAATCAACCCTGACTGCCATGAGGAGCTGAGGTAGCTGCCATACAATGGATGAAGGGAAGAGAAGCAGAGAATTCCCTGGATTCCTTGGTGCTTCTCAATCAATAATCACAGTAAACAGACAACAGTAGCCTTCACAGCCTGACATAAACTAGGCATAGAAAACCTGAGGGATGAAGGTTTGAGTCACCTTACCGGGGAAGCACAGGTGGGAGAAATCTGAAAGAGATGGTGGAGGAGGGAGATGATACATGATTAATTAGCAACTGTCATCTGCATCATTAACCATCTTGCCCAAGTTTTTGCAGAGTTTGAGCTGCCCATTACCTTGGAAGGTCCTCTAACTGGATTTGTGCTCTCCCCTCCCAGAGAGACCATCATTTCATAGAATAGGAGCCAAATATGATGTCTGTTCTCAATCCTGCACCATGTACTTCTTGTCTCCTGCCCAGGGGTTCCTGTGGTTACTATGATGGAACATGCTGCAGAGCCCACATAGGCATATCCAAGGTGTTCAGAGGAATTAACACCCACAAAGTTAACTTTTGACCAAGGGCAGGCAGGAGCCAGTGGATAAATTCTTCTCACTTCCTCCCTTGGACAGACTTTTTGCAGACCAGTCATTTACACAGTCTCTAAGAAGATGATCCAGCAAGATGAGCAGCTGATCTTGACACCAAGTGGTGGTGGGCTCAATAGTGTACCTTTGTACTGGCTTTCCCTCCTTTCCTAACTCATTTCCTTCTTCCCTCCTGTTCCTTGGGATTATACTCCCTAATCAAGTAGCACAGAAGCCTCTGCCTCAGGCTCTGATTTCATCAAAAACCAGGATAAGACAGAAAGCAATAGGCAAGCACAGCTGTGATGTTCACACCAGAGAAGAAAAACCTCTGAGGTAGACAACAAGGAATCTAGACGTGGGAGGACACAGTCCACTCTTCCCAGAAACATGAGTCTTCATGAACTTCCCAGGGACCTGGGTTCAATGCCAGAATTAAGGCAAAGACTAGTCCCGTAGTCAACAAATGGATAAATATTCCCAAACTCCCTTTCTTCTTCATAAACCTCAGAATCTTTCCTGTTCTGATGGTGTTGACCCTATCTTCATCCCCAAGGATAGTCATGATACCAGGCATGGCCTATCAAAAGCCGCCCAACCCCCTAGAACCATGATTGTTTCAAGCATTAGTCTCTGATTAGAACCAAACCAGTCAGGATCTTCTCTGGGATCTTTCTACCAGTTCTATAAGGGAAAAAAATAAAGCTCTCTTTTTACTGGGGCACTCAGACTGGGAGGATGTGAGTCTTGAGCTTCTAGTGGCCTTCACTCATGTCGCATGGAATCTGCCCAGTAACACAACCAAAAGGAAACATGCAGAGCAGCAAATAAAGGTTTTTATTATTGATGCCACTTCCATAGGTCTAGGTGGGACTATCAAGAGATACGCATACATTAGTTTCTAGGAAAGTAGTCAAGGTACTACTTGACTACTATGACCACAAGGTCATAGCACATAAGGTATTACTATAACCACAACATTGTCACAATGAGGTAAGCCCTTATTAGCTTCCCTGGTGGCTCAGACAGTAAAGAATCCTCCTGCAATGTGGGAGACCTGGGTTCAGTCCCTGGGTTGGGAAGATCCCCTGGAGGAGGGTATGGCAACCCATTCCAGTATTCTTGCCTAGAGAATTCCATGGACAGAGGAGCCTGGCAGGCTACAGTCCATGGAGTCACAAAGAGTCGGACATGATTGAGCGACTAAGTACACGGCGCAGGTGAGATTTGAAGGCTGTCAAAATGCCATCAAAGCTAGTGTAAGCATAACAATCTAAAAGTTAGAGCTGCTACTGCTGCTAAGTCACTTCAGTCGTGTCCGACTCTGTGCGACCCCATAGATGGCAGCCCACCAGGCTTTCCCATCCCTGGGATTTTCCAGGCAAGAACGCTGGAGTGGGTTGCCAGTTCCTTCTCCAATGCATGAAAGTGAAAAGTGAAAGAGAAGTCGCTCAGTCGTGTCAGACCCTCAGCAACCCCATGGATTGCAGCCTTCCAGGCTCCTCCATCCATGGGATTTTCCAGGCAAGAGTACTGGAGTGGGGTGCCATTGCCTTCTCCGAAAAGTTACAGCTAGCTTCACATGTGTCTAGATCTGGGATTCCACCCATTATATAACCATGACTACCTCTGTTCCTCTGTTTTCAGCTCTCAATTCGACTTTTTTGGCAGGGAGGGGCTTTGCTATCTGGCAGCATTCCTGTGCAGAGCAGTCATGGCCTTGAGGATCAGGGTCATTATAGTAACTGCAGTAACAGGCAGGGTTACAGCCAGTGAGTGGGGAGTGGGAGAGGGAGCTCCGAGTCGGGGAGCAACACATCCATCTCACAGCCAGAAGAATATATGCTCCCTCCCTTCCTGGATTTGGTGAAGATTGTAAGGTAAACAGAGGCAGAAATCAGAGTTGGAGTCCTAGGGGTCCCCTGGAAGGGAGCTAGGGAGAAAAATGTTTCTTTTGATTGGCACTTTTTTCTTCTGTGGCTCCACCTTTGTCTACTATAAGCATGAACCACATCAAACATTAAGCAGATAACATCTGACAGACACAAGACCATATTTCCTCTTCCCCTTACCACAATAACATTCCCCTGCACACCATTTGGATTTATCACTCTTTCCCAGAATTCTAACAGCTGAGTCATGAGAAACCACAAACTGAGAAACAATTTGATTTTTAAAAAAAAAATTTTTAAGTTAACGTAAGCATCAAACTGTAAAACCTGAGCATATATGAAATTTAGTTTTGCGATTAAACAAAATTCCCAACAAAGTCAATTTCTTACCTAAGACACACATAGGTAAGTAACATTCTTATGATGCCTAGGAATTAAGCATATAAGTGGTTTGAAGAAATTACTTGTTGCATTTTTCGTAAAGTCAAGGCAAACTTTATGAAAAATGAGTCAGTTGTAGAGACAGGAAAGAAAACAAATGGTTCCCTTAATCCTCTCCCATCAAGAAGCAATTCTGGGAGGAGCTAATCAGTGCCCAAAGGACCCCAACCCTTGCCAGGAATGTAAACTTCCCACCCTACTCCTAGCAACCAGGGCCAAGACAGTGGTCAGCTGGTGCCTTGTAAAATAGCTGGAGCTTCACTTGCCCTGTGATTAATCCAAGAGATTCCAGAGCACCTTCCTGTTTCTTTTAAAGAACATACAACATTAGACAGAAGTATTTTGAAGGCAAGAAACTTCACATCCAAGATGTCTAATACAGCAATTTTGCCAAAATCAGGGGTTTCCTGTCTTTAATTTCTTTTGCTTTCTATAAAATTTTAGGCATGCTGAGCTCAAAGAAAGAATGAAGGGCTGAACTGTGATCCTTCCAGAAAAACGAAAACAAATGAAGCAAGATAAATGAAGCTAATGTGTATATGCGTGCTCAGATGTGTCCAACTCTTTGTGACCCCATGGACCATAGCCCACCAGGATTCTCTGTCCATGGAACTTTTCAGGTAAGAATACTGGAGTGGGATGCCATTTGCTACTTCAGTGGATCTTCCAACCCAAGCATCAGACTTACATCGCTTGTATATCCTGCATTGGCAGGTGGGCCCAAATGAAGCTAGTATTCACAGTTATTTAGAAGGAAATTATAATAAAATAACTGATACTTTCCTTTAATTTCAAAAAAAGCAGACAATAAGAATAAAATTCAAACCCAAACATCTGATCCCCTTCCATACCTCTTACCTCTCCACTACCATGTCCCTACATGGAAAGGTGCTCTGATACCTGAAGGCAATAAAATGTTGAGAAGGAGAGGGACCCTACCTGTCTATAATCAGGGAAGCAGAGGGTATGTGAGAGTGATGAAAAGAGCCCCCTAACCCAGACTCTGGGGATTAGAAAGGCTTCCTGCAGAGAATGGTATCTTTGCCAAAAACTAAAAGTCAAGTTTCCACAATGTGGAGAATAGTGTTCCAGGAAGAGGAATCACATACATTAAGCCTGGAGAGGATACTATCACTGAAAGATGCTCAGGTGAGTTCATTTGAGGGATGGATGTAGGTAGAGAGCAGAGAATGAGGAAGAGATGAAAATTGGGGGAAAGAGGCAGAAACAAGATCATGAAGGGTTTTAAGTCATGTTTAGGTGTTTGCAATTTATCGTAAGAAAAATAACAAGACATTGAGGAGATTTAACTGAGGGAGGGACCTATACGTAAGTATTTGAGTATGGTGCCCAATTCTTAACAAGTGTTTAATAAATGTAAGGGGGTGAGGAGGTATGGCAAGTACAGAAGAGAAGACTAATCAATAAAAAGATTGAATTTTACAGACTGTTATAAAGTATTTATAAACATATTCATAATTTTAAGTGTATGCTATAAAACAATCAACTCATTATATCACAGTCACAAAACAAAACCCATCACAATGTTTAAGATGCTAATATTACATCCTAAATATTAAAAACAAAACTATAAGTTATTTCATGAATGTTTTCTCATTGCATAAACTCAATAGTTAAATGCTAACACTAAGGGAATAGGTGGCAAGAATGTTCTGGAACTTGAGGCAAAGATGATAGCATAACCATAAAGAGTATGGGCTCTGGTTTATTCTACCTGCATTCAAATCCTAGGTCCTAACAAAATCCCCAGATATGGAATATTAGCCAAGTTACATTTCTGTACCTCAGTTTCCTTGTTTGAGAAACAGAAATGAAGTCAATTACCTCCATAGTTTATTGGAGGACTCAGGTTACATAGTACCTCTAAAGCAACCACACCATGCCTGACAGGGTGACAGCTTGCTCACCATTCACTCCCCTCCTAGGTGAGAAAAGAAGGCTTTAAAGCACAGCATTATGAAGACTTTAGAGACAGTATAGAATTCTCAAGGGTTGGAGGATGCTGAATAAAGTTTAGAAAGGAGAGCGCCAGAGAATTCTAACCTACTCTGAAATTTTATCTAGAGTTGGGCCCACCACTTTTCTTTGGAATTTAGAATTGAGATGAAGTTCTCATTCATTTTAGGTACTTCATTCATTCATTCCACAAGCATTTCTTGAATACCTACATGCCACGCACCACATTAAGGAGTTATAGAGTTGACAATGAAATAACCGATCAAAAATAAAAAAGAAAACAAGGGAACCAGTACATGAAGTACTGTCACAAAGAAACTTATACCTACAGGAAAGAAATGGAGAGATTTAGGCTGGGGTTCATCAGACATTTCGTGAAAGGTGACCTTCTTTTGCTTTCCTAAGCCTAGAGATGAAGTGCTAACAATAAAGGCTCTGAGCAAAGTAATCACACTGCCAAGCAGAGGAAATGGTGTGGTCCAGATATGTAGCAGATACACGCAAGTATAACCAGCAGGTCCTGATGTACTGACTAAAATCTCAGGGTTAGCAGAGCTTGTGTGGACTTCCTGAAGAATCTTCAAAAATTAAGAATTGAGGAAGGTAGAGATAATACATAGGAAGTTTTACATATTTTTTATGTTAAGGCCAACAACAAAGGCCAAGGAAAAGAGGGGTGGTAACAGTACCTGTTCATGAGATGAAGGTAGAGATGAGAGAGGAGGAGCAGCAGCAGCTTCTTCAAAAGTACTGGTACTGCTAAGTCACTTCAGTCGTGTCCGAATCTGTGCAACCCCATAGATGGCAGCCCACCAGGCTCCCCCGTCCCTGGGATTCTCCAGGCAAGAACACTGGAGTGGGCTGCCATTTCCTTCTCCAATGCATGAGAGTGAAAAGTGAAAGTGAAGTCGCTCAGTCGTGTCCGACTCTTGGCGACCCCATGGACTACAGCCTACCAGGCTCCTCCACCCATGGGATTTTCCAGGCAAGAGTACTGGAGTAGGGTGCCACTGCCTTCTCCTCGAAGGTACTAGAGAACTTAAAACCATATGTGAAGGAGTTAGGAGTGGTGAGTGGGAGGAGACTAGACACAAAAAGGAACAACAACAACAAAAATACATCTTTGGGGATGTCATTAAAAAGAAAAGGGAAAGAGAAATGTCATTAAGAATTGTAATTCACATATGCTGTTCAATAAGGGTTTAGACGAACAAAGCAGAAAAGTAAAGCCTGTCTTGTATTAAAAAGGAGGGATGAAAACTACAAAGTAATTTATCAGTGTAACCAGCATGGTCCGTCTCTGTCACGTATCCCCATTACCCAAATGACATTATCTGAGATCCTTACTCCATTTAACTGGATAAATCATCCCCAAGTATTCCGGACTCTCTGCGAAATGCTCCACACTCTAGGAATCCACCTCAATTGTCCCCTGGCTCCAGGCGTCTATCTGCGGACCACCACTTGTATAATGTCCTGCCACCTCATTGGATGCTTCCAACAAGCCACTCTTCTCCTTTAGACTGCTTTGTCTAAAGCCTGGGTACAAATGCTTCCTCAAGTCTCAGTTTAAAACAAGTCAAATAAACAAGATTTTGTTGCTGTTTTGAGGATAATAGAGGGGTTGAAAAAATAGAAAGCAGTAAAATTGAAACCACTTTTATTAGATATGGTGCCCACCAAACCTCTAAGGGGCTTCCTGGTGGCTCAGATGGTAAAGAAGCTGCCTGCAACATGGAAGACCAGGATTCAGTCCCTGAGTTGGGAAGATCTCCTGGAGAAGGGAATGGCAATCCGCTTCATTATTCTTACCTGGAGAATCCCATGGACAGAGGAACCTGGTTGGCTACAGCCCATGGGATCACAAAGAGTTGGACACAGCTGAGGGACTACACTTTTCAAACCTATAACCTAAGACCTCTTCCATCTAGACCATCTTTTAGGAATCTGCTTATGAACCACATATACCCTAATGGAATGTCTTTAACATATCTTGGTTTTCAATAAAACAGGTTCCTAATCCCAAGGCCCAGAAAGACAAAGGAATTTATTCCTCACTTCCTAGTGCTCATTCAAGACCTTGGACCAGCCTTCCCTTTTCAAAGGAAAAACTCCAAGGTAAGGACTTGCATGGCTTTCCTTTGAGTGAGTTCATAAATATTCAAGAGCTTGTGCAGATTCTCAAGTCTGGATATTCACTCTTTTTAAAAGTTCCCTGTGTTGGACAATATATCCTTGTTGTTTACCTAGTTCATACATACTAGTACATGTCTCTTCATCCCATCCCCCTATCTTGTTCCTCCCCAGCATTCCTCTCCCCAGCGGTTTGTTTTCAGTGTCTGTGGGTCACTTTCTGTTCTGTTGTATACATTAATTTTATTTCTAGATTTCTGGATATTGACTCTTTAATGCAAGATTCAGGACCTTGGTCTAGTTTGTGCTGAACTTCATCAGACTCAGGACACATGAGGCAAAGATCATATCTGCACATGTCTCCAGCCATGACAGGCCTCAGTTTCTTCTCTGCTATCAGCAACTGCTTAAATACACACAAAGGCTAGACTACATTGATACACAGAAGTCCAAATGTATGCATAGTGAGAGAAGTTGCTTAGTTGTGACCCCATGGACTGTAACCCACCAGGCTCCTCCATCCATGGAATTTTCTAGGCAAGAGTACTGGAGTGGGTTGCCATTTCCTTCTCCAGGGGCTCTTGCTGACCCAGGGATCTAACCCGGGTCTCCCACATTGCTGCCAGACATTTTACCTTCTAAGCCACCATTGGAAAAAGCATATTCTAGGAAAAACAACCCCAAGATGCAATTCTGTCTGCTGTAAAGACAAACACTGTAAATTATAAAGTCAAACATCTTATTCTGAGGGGGCCAAGAAGCCTCAACCCTTTT
The DNA here is from genome assembly GCF_042477335.2 of Ovis canadensis. Classification (NCBI taxonomy): domain Eukaryota; kingdom Metazoa; phylum Chordata; class Mammalia; order Artiodactyla; family Bovidae; genus Ovis; species Ovis canadensis. Next base: position 84,439,320 of record NC_091247.1, read on the forward strand.
GAAGTCCAGGAAGAAAACTTTATCCTGTGTTCAGCTCAAGGCCCACAGGATGGGGACTAATGGTGTTCAGAATAAAGAATGATTACAAACCTCTGATTAAGTAGCTGCTCTTCTTTAAATTCTTAAAATGAGCAATTATTTTTAGCTTCTACCCACCGCAGTTAGGATTGCCACCCGACACTAATTATATAAACAATTTGATATTTGTGAAGTTTTTTTTTTAAATACTGGTGCATTCACAATATATCCATATATTAAAATTTATTTTTCATAATTTAAAAAACTCTGAAAGCCAAATACATGCAAAGGGCTTAGATCAGTATAACGTATCACCTCAGCAACTATAAAAGAGGTCAGTCTTTGCAAAGCTGAAGACAAAATAATTTAGAGATAATAATGAAGATCTTGAATACCACAAAGAGAGGGGCATGTCCTCAAATTTCCACATCCTAAATTATATCCTTAGTTCATTTCGAAAACTCATTGCCATATATTCCTGGCCAGAGACCTTAGAAACCATTCAGGTCTTGGAACCCTTAACTACTTTTGTTCTTTGGTTGTCTGAGAGTCACTAATTGATCAGTTGCTTCTCAGACTGCATGTCCCTTATAGCTAAAGTCCTACAGAAATTGTATATGTAAATCTTCCATAAATCTGAATATCAACCTTGGGCTTCCAATTAAACATAACATAAATATGCATTTATTTTTACTTCTCCCAACTCCACTAAGATTACAGTGAATTCAGGTCAAAGCAGGGCAAATTTCTTAGACTTAGGAATTCCTTGGAGGTACCAAGTGCCTTTGAGGTCATGGGAACTCAGGGAAAACTCACACGCTGAATATGAAATCTCTAGTTCTTTTCCCAATATAACTCCTAAAAGGCAGAGCAGCCAGGTATATGCCCCTCACCCAGAAGGCTGGAGAATCATCCCTAGGAAAAACTAAAACTAGACACCTAAATATATTGACATTTTGCACCCGCAATGAAATGTCTTAGTCACACTTTGAGTCACAAAAGCGGGCAAACCCCACAGTCATATGAGACTTTCCAAAGAGCGTTTCAATGCCCCACTTCAAAATGTACAGCCAAGGACCACCACATATTTAATACCTCTAAAATGAAGACAGAATACAAAACAATAGGGAAAAAAAAGATATAAGAGTCAGAGATAATGCAGGGAAGAGAAGAACAAATGAAAAGAACTATTAATGGTCATGCTCCAAGAGAAGATTTTTGGAAACACTACAAGAATGAGGTACTTTAAGGTGATATCAGCACCACAGACACACAAAACCTCCCTCACTTTTGTCCCCTTCCAACTCCCACCCCCAATTTCAGCATTCATCCATGGACAAAAGTGTCTGAGGCTAGCACCATACACCAGGGGACCTAGGAAGTCTCACCTACCCATAAATCAGGTAACAGGCAGACAGACCTCAGTCTTAGCTGTGGACTTTGCAGTAGCCCATGACTCTCTCAGCCACAGTCCATGAGCCCCTGGAAAACATTGTCTCAAACACTCACCCAGGGACTTCCCTGGAGGTCCAGTGGTTAAGACTCCACATTCCCAATGCAAGGGGCCTGGGTTCAATCCCTGGTGAGGGAACTAGATCCCACACGCTGCCACTGAGAATCCTCAAGCCCCAACAAGGGCCCACATGCTGCAACTAAGACCAAGTGCAGTCAAATAAATACACACATGAATAAGTACTTTGTAAACAATAAAAATAAAAAACAAAAACCACTCACTCATGGATGAGAGATTCTTTGTGGAAATCCAAGTTTTCAGAGAAGCGCCAGCACATTAGTGAAGAAAAAAAAAATCAATTTGGATGCATTGAAGTGTGTCAGAAGAACAATTTGACTTTACTTCCATCACCCCTCCTCCAAGATGGCACAGGTTAGGGCCAAGAGATCTCTTGCTTGTGATTTCTCCTAAACAAGAAAGGGAATGTGTGAGTTAACAACAGGGTTCTCCAGCTATGCAGGATGCTGCCAAAGAGGTTAATTTCTCTCTCATCCATCCAGAGTAATGATTGTGAGCTACATGACTGGAAGTGGAGGGGATAGAAGAGACTGGGAGACTGGCAGACATATCTCTAGGGGAGAATTGAAAGGAATTAACTCCAACAGAAACACTATCCTGTCCACAAGCTGCTGGGAATGTCTCATCCACAGATCTCCCCAGGTGACCCACAGGCACCCTGCAAAACTCTGCATGCCTCATCCACACACCCTGTCATCCTGTGACTGGCTACTTGTGCACGCTCCCAACAGTGACAGCAAGAACTATATTTGGCAGACATCCAGTGAGCATGCACAAAAATCCAGTCCAAATATACTAGACACAGAGAGCCCATAGACTTGAACTTCATCTTTGGGAAAACACAAGAGGTTGTCACTCACTCAAACTAGTGTGTTGCAAAATCTGGAAAAGTAATACAAGTTTAAGAATCCTGCAACAAGCAGCAGAAAGCATGGACCAGGTTACCCACAGAAGGACTGAGATACTTCAGAATCTCTAGCAAAACTAATGGAAGTCATCTCTCTCCAGAAAGCAGTTATTAAAAAGATAGAGGTAGTTCTAAGAGACACATGTACCCCAATCTTCATCGCAGCACTGTTTATAATAGCCAGGACATGGAAACAACCTAGATGTCCATCAGCAGATGAATGGATAAGAAAGCTGTGGTACATATACACAATGGAGTATTACTCAGATGTTAAAAAGAATACATTTGAATCAGTTCTGATGAGATGGATGAAACTGGAGCCGATTATACAGAGTGAAGTAAGCCAGAGAGAAAAACACCAATACAGTATACTAACACATATATATGGAATTTAGAAAGATGGCAATGACGACCCTGTATACAAGACAGCAAAAAAAACACAGATGTGTATAACGAACTTTTGGACTCAGAGGGAGAGGGAGAGGGTGGGATGATTTGGGAGAATGGTATTGTAACATGTATACTATCATGTAAGAATCGAATCGCCAGCCTATGTCCGACGCAGGATACAGCATGCTTGGGGCACGGTGATGATCCAGAGAGATGTTATGGGGAGGGAGGTGGGAGGGGGGTTCATGTTTGGGAACACATGTACACCCGTGATGGATTCATGTCAATGTATGGCAAAACCAATACAGTATTGTAAAGTAAAATAAAGTATAAATAAAAAATTTTTTTAATAATAATAATAATAAAATAAAAAATAAAAAGAGAATGTGACTGCTACTTCAAACATAAACAGCAATGCAAAACTTCAAGGAACATGAAAAAATCAAAGTAACATGAAACCAAAGGATCACAGTTGTCCGGTGATCAAACCCAGAGACAAGGAGACAAGTGACTTAGCCATTAAGAATTAAAAATAGCTGTTTTTAAGAAACTCAATTAACTACAAGAAAATACAGAGGCAATTTAACAAAATCAAGAAAGCAATATATGAACAGAACAAGTAAAATTAAAAAAGTACCAAACTGAAATTCTAGAGCTGAAGAATAAATAAATTCAACAGAAGCAATCAAGCAGGAAAAAAAAAAATCTGTGTTACGGAAGACAAGAAATTTGAAATTATCCAGTCAGAAGAGAATAAAGAAAAACATGATAAGGAGTGAAGAAACCTTGTTATCTATGGATACTCACAATGTTTTTAATTATTGTAGTTCCCAAAAGAGAAGAGTGAGATGAGAGCAGAAAGTTTATTTAAAAAATGATGGCAGAGAAAATCTGGAGAACGATTTGGACATCCAAGTTAAAGTGATAGATCATCAAATAAAAAATCAACATAGACACTCTCCAAGAAACATTACAATAAAAATGTCAAACATCAAAAGCAAAAAGAGTCTTAAAAGTAGCAAGAGAAATAAAGCATATAACTTAGGAAACCCCCAATAAGGCTATAAGCAGATTTCTCAGCAGAAACTTTACAGGTCAAAGGCTAATGGGATGGTATATATTCAAAGTGCTGAAAAAAAAAAAAACTGCCAAAGAAGAATATTTTACCTAGCAAAGCTTTCTTTCATAAATGAGGAACATTTGCTCCAGGACAAACAAAACCTAAGAGTGTTCACCACCACTCCCAAGCTAAAAGATCTGAAGGGAGAAATAGACAACAACACAAGAGGAGCAGGAAATTGAATATTCCACTTTCAACAATGAATAGATCAATCTTACATTTAAAAAAAAAACAAAAAAAAATCTGGACTTGAACCATACTTTAGACCAAATGGACCTAACCAACATATATGGAATATTCCATTCACCAGCAGCAGAATATACTCCGCTTAAGCACACACAGAACATTCTCCAGGATAGTTCATATCACAGGTCACAAAGTAAGTCTTAGAAAAACTAAGAGGATTGAAATCATACCAAGTATCTTTTCCCCAAAAAACGACATGAAACTGAATATCAACAAACAAGAAAGTTGGAAAACTCACAAACATAAAGTTGTTTATGCTCCTGAACAACTAGTGGGTCAAAGCAGAAATGAAAAAAGATATCAAAAATATCTTGAAACAATTGAAAATGGAAATACAACATACAAACACCTATAGGACATCACAAAGGCAGTTCTAAGAGAAAAGTTTGTAGTGGTAAGTGCCTATACCAGGAGAAAAGATCTCAAACAACCTAACTTTACATCTCGAAGAAATAGAAAACCAAGACCAAACTAAATCTAATGTTAGCAAAAGGAAAGAAATGAAGATTAGAGCAGAGATAAATGAAACAGACACCAGAAAAAATTAGTAGAAGCGATCCATAAAACTAAGAACTCCTTTCTTGAAAAAATGCACAAAGATGACAGATCTTTCACTAGAATAACTGGGAAAGATCAAATAAATAAAATCAGAAGAGGCTTTGCCACTGATATCATACAAATAGAAAGGATCATAAAGAAACATTATGAACAATTGTATGCCGACAAATTAGAAAGCCTAGAGGAAATGGATACATTTCTAGAAACATACAACCTACCAACACCAAATCATAAATACAAAACTTGAACAGACCAATAATGAGCAAGGAGAGTAAATCAGTAATTAAAAACTTTCCAGCAAAGAAAAGTGCTGGATCAGATGGTTTCATTGGTGAATTCTACCAAATATTTAAAGAATTATCACCAATCCTTGAGGCAGAGATTCACACTTATTAAGATGGCTGTCATCTGAAGGACAAGACATAAACATTGGTGAGGATGTGGAGAAAAGGTTGCAAGAATATACCTCAGTATAGCCATTACAGAAAGCAGTGTAAAGTTTCCCCAAGACATTAAAAATCATCATATGATCCAGCAATCCCACTCCTGGGCATATGGCCAAAGGAAATAAAAACAGGATCTTGAAGAGATATCTGCACTCCATACTCACTGCACCACTATTCACAGGAGCCAGGGTATGGAAACCTCCTAAGTGTTCATCAACAGATCAACGGAGTATTACTCAGCCTTGAGAAAAAAGGAAATCCTTCCTTTTGCAACAACATGGATTGACCTTGAGTACATTATGCTAGTGAAATAAATCAGAACAAATACTATATGATCTCGTTTATATGTGGAATTCAAACATGCCAAATTCATAAAAACAGAGTGGTTGTCACTAGGTGCTAGGGATGGCAAGAAAAAAAAATAGAGATTGTCAAAGGGTACAAATGTACAGTTGTAAGATGATTCAGTTCTGGGAATCTAATGTACAGCATGGTGATTATAGTTTATAATATGGTATTATATACTTGAAAAGTTCTCATCACAAAAAAGGAATGCTAATTATATGATGTGATGGAGATGTTAGCTAATACTAGTCATTGGACTTCCCTGGTGGCTCAGACGATAAAGCGTCTGCCTACAATGCGGGAGGCCCAGGTTCGATCCCTGGGTCAGGAAGATCCTCTGGAGAAGGAAATGGCAGCCCACTCCAATACTCTTGCCTGGAAAATCCCATGGACAGAGGAGCGTGGTAGGCTACAGTCCGTGGGGTCGCAAAGAGTCTGACATGACCGAACAACTTCATTATCTGACTGTCCTGTTGCAATATATCAGTATCAACTCAATATGGTAAATTTCTTAAACTTTTACAATGTTATATATCAAATGTATCTCAAGTAAAACCGGTAAAAATCACAATAGCAAAAGTTATTATCAGTAAAATTTGATATGCATTTAAAAATGTGGTAGATCTGATTGTGAAATATTCCAAGGGAATATTTTAGAAAAGTAAAAATAGAGCATTTTTAAAAGAAAAAACAATGAGGTGCTTTAAAAACTAAAGCAGAACAGTATGGAACAAGAGACAGTTTGTGATAAGTAAAAATACTATATATATACATATATGTACACACATACATATATATGTACATATATATTGTGATATATATGTCTCAGAAGATAACAGTTGAACAAATCTCCCAGGGAAGCAAGTAGTAGCAGTAGTTTTGGGGTATAAGCCGCTTGAAATGCAGCTATACTAACTGCTCCTACTGGAGCTATGCCATATCTGGTCCTACTCTGGAACTGAGCTTCCAGGGCACCATATAAATCTAGTCCCTCCTAAATGCTCTGAAGCAGACAGAGGCTTGCAAGCTTTTGTTCCTTCCTCCTTTCACACAGTGCCAAAGCATTATCAGTCAGATCATTTACTTTATTAGATAGATAGTTGGAATACAGGATGCCAAATATCGCCATATTCAATTCAAACCATATAGACACTGCCCTGAAGCAGGGAGATGGGAAAACCCTCAGAAATGTCTTACTTACTGTGTAACATGTACCACAAAGGAAAGGGGTATTTCCCCCCTGAATTTCCTGCTTCCACAGTCAGTTCCAAAGAAATGATTAAAATGTAGGAAAATATGAGCCTTTGTCACCCATCACCGCTGAGTAATAATCACTTCAGTCATGGAGGAGTCTGCTCCGATAAGGAAGCACAGTGCCTGGCAAATGTAATGTTTCATATTCATGCATCTGTGCTCTTGCAAATGCTTTCTTGGCACCATCATATTTTGTATGATTAATTTTCCACTAGATTTACAAAGGAATAAAAGTCCTTCTTTATAGGAGTTTGACTTGTATTTTATAAGTAACTCCTGACACCAAATGCTGAAATTATGCCTTAGCTTTCAGCAGGGGGAAAAAAATGTTATTTTCTCTAGCTAGACATTTTTAGTTGGACATTATCTTTTCTAACATAACTCTAAGTTTTATCTTTTTTTTTTAAGCAAAAGCACATACTAGATAGGCATTATAATATACTGAGTCTTCAGGTCTATTATAGCCCTCCTAAATTTCCATATAGAAAAAAACCAGTAAAACTCAGGGTCCCAGGTCTCCAGTCCAGGACATACAGAGCAAGTTACTATACAACCCTCAGGGTACCAGAGTGTGCATAGGAGAGCTCTGTAGGAGAATAGCATGACACTGACGTAGGCTTGATACCCATTCTCAGAATGCAGAATCATCCCTCTTTTCTGAATTTAAGTTAGGAAGTGATAGAAGGGCTTCCCTGGTGGCTCAGACAGTAAAAGAATCTGCCTGCAGTGCAGGAGACCTGAGTTCGATTCCTGGGTTGGGAAGATCCCCTGGAAGAGGGCATGGCAACCCACTCCAGTATTCTTGCCTGGAGAATCCCGTGGACAGAAGAGTCTGGCGGGCTACAGTCCATGGGGTCACAATGAGTTGGACACGACTGAGCAACTAAGCAAACAAAGTGATAGAAATTTCAGGGTCCTGTGTCAAACGAAGAACCAGAACGCAAGCTATTCGCCAGGTGCCATGCTGTGCATCATAGGTGTACATCGTGCATATATATCAGGAGGCACTATATTTTGGAGACAGCTTTCATAGACAGTAAACACTATAGAACAACAATAACAACAACAAACACAGCTTCCTCTCACATCCCCCTAATCCTTCCTTCCCTCAAACACACATACTCGCACAAAATTTGATTCATTACACTTATGATAGGCCCAAGAACTTATATCTCTAAAAACCTCCAGTGATGATCACAGAGGGCAGGGGTCCCCAATCTCGGGGATCTAAGGCCTGATGACCTGAGGTAGAGCTGATGAAAATAATAGAAATAAAGCGCACAACAAATCAGAGAAGGCGATGGCACCCTACTCCAGTACTCTTGCCTGGAAAATCCCATGGACAGAGGAGCCTGGTAGGCTGCAGTCCATGGGGTCGCTAAGAGTCGGACACGACTGAGCAACTTGACTTTAACTTTTTACTTTCATGCATTGGAGAAGGAAATGACAGCCCACTGCAGTGTTCTTGCCTGGAGAATCCCAGGGACGGGGGAGCCTGGTGAGCTGCCGTCTATGGGGTCACACAGAGTCGGACACGACTGAAGCAACTTAGCAGCAGCAGCACAACAAATATAATGCAATTGAATCATCCTGAAATCATTCCATACTCCAGTCTGTGGAAAAATTATCTTCTACCAAACCAGTCCCTGGTGCCAAGAAAGGTTGGGGCCCACTGAGCTAAGGGACCACCTTTCTAAGTCAACCTTTAAGTCTCTTCCAGAGCTTTGGTAGATAGAAAATATGGCCTGTGCTGTCCAGGAGCTTGAAATATAGTTAGACAGAACAGAGCAATATAGGTGTTATATGAGCTATATCAGTGTAATAAATGTTCTAGAAATGCAAAGATTTCAGAAGCTCCTCTCTGGAGGAGGAGGACCCCAAATAAGTGTCAAAAAATCTATAGGATGTGCAAAGTCGAGAGAGCTAGAAGAGGCCATTCACGGAGAGAGACACAAAAAGAGCACTGGAGTGTGCTGCTGCAGGCCCAGTGATGCCTGCAGATGGATACTGGCCATGAGCAATGCCAGTTTGGTCTTGAGACAACAGTTCTCCCCTCTGGAGAGCTTTCACCCAGGCTGGTTTACCTTATGAGCCCTGAAGCGAAAAGAAGAGGAGTCCTCAGCCTACTATATCAATGTAGGCAGCTTGGTGTATCTTTCAAGACCTAACTCAAATCTAGCCTCATTTCATAAAGCCTTCTCAAGCCAACCCAAATCTCTTATCTTTTTCTCCTCCCAGCCCAGCTAGACATGAATTAAGAACACTTGATCCAGTTCCCTGGATTACATCCACACAATACATCCTGAAAGGTTCTGCTGCTTGCCCAGTGTCACACAGGTAGAAGAGCTGAGTGAAGTAGACCTCTGGTCTCTTGTTGAGAACCCAGTGCTCTCTGTGGTGGTTGCCTAGGGATGGGGAAGTTGGGAGGGATAATGGCTGATGGGGTATGGAATTTTCTTCTGGAGTGAGAAAGATGTTCTAAAATTGATTTTGGAGACCACTGTGCAATTCTCTCCAAGAGCCACTGAACTATACACTTCAAATGGGTGAATTATATGGCACATGAGTCATCTTAGACACAATAGATAATTCAATATTCTGAAAAGTTATTCAAGTAACCCACAGTAAGGGAGAAAAAAAGAAATACAAAAAAAAAAAAAGAAAACAAAAATTAAGATGGTACACTTAAATCCTAAAATATGTAAGAAGTTATAGTAAACAAGGGTTGGACATGACTGAGTGACTTCCCTTTCACTTTTCATTTTCATGCATTGGAGAAGGAAATGGCAACCCACTCCAGTGTTCTTGCCTAGAGAATCCCAGGGACTGGGGAGCCTGGTGGGCTGCCATCTATGGGGTCACACAGAGTCGGACATGACTGAAGTGACTTAACAGCAACAGCAATGCTAAGAAGGAAATTTATAGCACTAAATGATGTTAGAAAAGAGAAGTCTTAAATCAATAGTCTAAGCTCTTGTCAAGAACCTAAAAAAGAGCCAGATAAACTCAAAGCAAGCAGAAGGAAAGAAATAACAAAAATCAATTTAAAGTAAGAAAACAAAAGCGTTAATGGGAGGGAAAAAAAAAACTAGTTCAATGAAATGATCAATATAATTGTCAAACCTCAAGCAAGACTAACAAAAAGGAAAACACAAATTATCACTAATAGTAATAAAACATATTCTATCACTGCAGTCCCCACAGACTTCAAAAGGATAATAAAGGAATGCTAGGAATATCTCTGCAAGCATAAATGCAGCAGATTAAGTGAAATGGACCAACTCCTCAAGAACAAACTATCACAATTCACCCAACAAAAACACAAAACTTGAGTAAGCCCATAACTATTAAAGATATTAAGTTATAATATTGGAACTCCCAAAAGAGACGTTGCCAGATCAAGATGGTTTCACTGAACAATTCTACCAAACATTTAAAGAAGAGTTAACATCGATTCTACATAATCTCTTCCAGAAAATCGAATAGGAAAGAGTAATTCCCAGTTCATTTTATGACGAGAGTTTAGTCCTGATACAAAAACCAATATTTTAAAAACCACAAATATTCTTAAATATAGTTGCAAAGAGTCCTTAACAAAATACCACATAGAATCCAGCAACACACGAGAGTTATATATCAATTACACCCTAATTTTTAAATTTTTATTAAAAAAAAGAATTATACACATGACAGGCCAGGGTTTATTTAGAGATGCAAGATGGGTCCAATATTTGATAGTCAAACATTGTAACTCACTATATTATTAATAGTCTAAAAAGAAAAATCCCTGATGGTACCAATTAATATGAAATCTGCATTCAATAAAATTCTACTCCCATTCATGATTAAAACAAAAAAAAAGTAAAACTTCTCAGTAAGGAGAGAGAAATTCTTCAACTTGATCAACAGACTCTACAAAAACCCACAGCTAAGACTTACTGGTGAATGAATGACTGCTTTCTAAGTTCAGGAACAAGGCAAGGATGTTTGTCCCCATGCTTTGATCCATTACTGTACTGGAAGTTCTAGCCAGTGTAATAAAATAAAATAAACAAATAAAAGGCACACAGGTTGGAAAGGAAGAAATAAATCAACTCTAGTTGCAGATAATATGATTGTCTATGTGAAAAAAATCCTCAAACAACTACAAAACAAAACTTTCTCAAACTAAGTGAATCTGCAGTCACAGAATACAAGATAAACATAAAAAATTGCATTCCTACATACTAGCAACAAATACTTGGGACAATGAAAGTTAAAAAGCAGTAGCACTTAGTGTTGTTCGAGAACATAAATCAAACAAAAATAGAAGGTGCTATTCTAATAGACTGAACTGGAAATAACGTAGATGTCCTCCAACATCTGAATAAACTGTGGTATACCTATACTATGGCATACTGCTCAGTAATAAAAAGGAATAAACTATTCAAACAACTAGATAAATATCCAGAGGAATCTGCTGAGTGTAAAGAGCCAATTGCAAAAGGTTAACGTGTGTGCATGTGTGTGTATGCGTACTTAGCTGTGTCCGACTTTTTGCAACCCCAGGGACTGTAGCCCACCAGGCTTCTCTGTTCATGGAATTTTCCAGGCAAGACTTCTAGGGCAGGTTGCCATTTCCTAATCTGGGGGTTCTTTCTGCCCCAAGGATTGAACCTGCAATTCTTGTATCTCCTGCATTTGTAGGTGGATTCTTTACCACTATGACACCTGGGAAGCTAAGGACAAACTCCAGAAAGCAGAGATGTTTCTGCCTACTTAGGGACCAGGATGCTTTCATGTGTGAGGTGAATGTGATAACCACTACACTACAAAGTTTACATACTAATTCTATTTAGATACCATTGTTGAAATGATAAAATCACAGAAAAGTTGAAGAGCTCAGTGGTGGCCTGGAATTAGGCACAAGGCAGAAAAAGGCAGGAAATGGGTATAGCTATAAAAGGGAAACATGAAACATCCATGTGGTGATGGAAAAGTTCTGTATCTTGACTGTATCAATGTCAGTATCTCAGTTGTGATGTGTTGTCATTTGGCAAGATACTCCCAAAAGGGTAAACTAGCTGAAGCATAATAGGGTTCTCTGCATTATTTCTTACAATTGCATGAAAAGCTTCAATCTGAAGTATAAATTTATCATTTAAAAAGAAGGTGGCATGCTTCATGAAATAATATGAACAAAATTTTGAACAAGCACACATTTTCTAAACCTAAGTATCCTGTTCTAGATACTCATCCACCCCTCCAGCCTGACTGTTCTGTAGGTCTTCTAGGAACAGCATGCGAAGTAAAGGGTAAGGAAGGTCACACACCTAGAAATTATCACTGAGCCTTGGAAATTACTCGATCAACTCCAAGTTAGACAGAATGCCACCCCCTCACCCCACAATCCAGTTTCTGCTCCACAGCCAAACAGGAAGGAGACTTGAAATCTCAAAGACTTTATCCTATTTAGGAAAAAAAGCATGAGGACAGCAGTCCCCACAGACCTCTAACCAAGATAAGCAAGATGACATCTGTGACAAGAACTGAAGTTCTCAAGAGACTTATTAAGCGAGGAATTGAGGTCTGTAGTGGTCATGATTGCAGTTCGAAGGAAAGGGAAGGTAACTCACACTAGAGAGTTCCCTCATGCCTACAATTTGCATATGGAAAAGTAAAATAGGAATTGAGATACAAAGGGGAGGAGGAGAGATTTTAGTCCCAAATGGCCTGGTTGTCTTGGAGCTTGAGGCAACCACCCCCTCCATCCCCACCACCCACAGGCACATGACCTCCAGAATTCCTTTCAGGATGTATGTTGCCAGTAACACAGCAGAATCCAATTTCGATCATGTGGTATCTCCTGTCATATCAAATTGTCTCATCAAATCATTTTCTGTATAGGAAATTCAGCAATGCTCTGCATTTCACACACAGCTTTCTCAAGTTGAAGAATTTATGTCATTCCAATGCTAACACTGCCCTCTAGTGGCTCAACAGACAGCTAGCTGGGCAGAGCTGAACTTAACCTGTTTGCTCAGTTTTATCATATTGATAGCACTCTCCTCAACCAAAGCAGCTTCACAAGATAACAATTTCTTTTTGCTAAAAACTAATTCATCCTATGATATCACGCACAAGCACACTAGAACAGTATTTGCAACTAGGTTAGCTAATATGACTATGTTTAAGCCTCACTGGTGATTTAGTTGCTCAGTCGTGTCTGACTCTTGCAAGCCCATGGACTGCAGCCTGCCAGGCTCCTCTGTCCATGGGATTCTCCAGGCAAGAATACTGGAGTGGGTTGCCATTTCCTTCTCCAGGGGATATTCCCTACCCAGGAATCAAACCCAGGTCTCCTTCATTGCAGGCAGATTCTTAGCAATATCTAACTTTATCCCAGATTTTAAAGATTTGATAGGATTTTCCTTAAATATTCCTCATAAATGTATAATATCAATATTACAATATTAAAACATTTGCCCACAACTCTAATAATATTTATGGTATAAGTTGAATATTTGGTTTCCATTGCCATTTAAGGAAGAAAGCATGACTCTGCCTCTTTAGAAGGCAAGATGTTGGGGAGTTGTATGGCGTATAGGACACATGGTTTGAAGGATCCCAGATATGAGTTTAGATCCAACCCTGATACTGGTTAAGTATCTCGGTCAAATCACTTGATTTGACCTTGGTTGCCCCTTCTATAAAAATGGAAATAAAAATAATGCCTGGCTCACAAACAAAATGGGAGAAACTTAGAATTTCTGGCATAGAATAGCTTCTTCAGAAATCATGTGTATTATGAGTTACAAGTTTGTGTCAGTTACACATGCCAAAGAAACTCAAGTTATACTGGAAAAGTCATTAGGAAGAATTATGAAAAATAATTTCCTTTCCAACCTAATGACCAAGATAGGAACATAAGCTCCTATCTCCAAATACTGTCTTAGTAATTCTTTGAAATAATAGCATTTACTCTATGATATCCAGTGTTTTCAATACTTTACATTAGACATTTAATCCTACAAATACCCTACCAGAAAATCGGCAACAGAGAGATCAAGGTCCCACAGCTTGTCTGAGGCTCCATGGGCATTTGAACCAAGACACTTAACTGCGCCCTTCTACTACTGTGTGGGATCACCTCCCTTAGGCAAGCCCAAGCATGTATAAGGGAATGTCAGCTTGAGATTTGTGTTATCACTGATGGCTTACTCTTAACAAGACTGAAGATCATGCTGACTAGTTTTAGAGAATAGAGAAATGAGCCACCACCCAAGAATCAAAATATACATTTCTAATAAGAAATTCTTCCTACCCACTCATTTTATTTGCTTGCCATGCATAAACCAGAAAAATGAACAAGCAAAATGTTTTCACTTGTTCAGCATTTTATGATATATGGTTTCTTCCACCTCCTGAAGACTATTTTCATCCTCACAACAATGCTGACATAGGCAAGTGTTATTACCCATGTTAGACATCCAAGGCCAAGATGGGTCAGTAGTAGGTCATCCAAGATCACAGAACCAGTAAATGTTAGAGCTATGAGCCATAAACCCTATTCTTTGCTGCCAATCACATTTTTCCCCTACAAGTGAAGTGAAGTGAAATCACTCAGTTATGTCCGACTCTTTGCGACCCCATGGACAGTAGCCTGCACCAGCCTCCTCCGTCCATAGGATTTTCTAGGCAAGAGTACTGGAGTGGGTTGCCATTTCCTTCTCCAGGGAATCTTACTGACCCAGGAATTGAACCCAGGTCTCCCACATTGATAGACGCTTTACCGTCTGAGCCACCAGGGGACCTTTTCCCCTACAAGGTCTCTGTAAATAAGCTCTCTAGAAAATCCTGTTCCCAAGTAGATCTCAAAGCCTATTTTCAACACCACCAGCCGTGGAAAACCCAGTCTTTATTAGGGGGAAAATGGAAGAAGCTGGAGGTTGACCAGGCCAGGTAATTCTGAAGGAGCCATTGTTGCCTTTCCCTGTTTCCCAAGTCAGCTGTGATTCCTCCAAGCCATGAAGATTAGGGCAGGGATGGCAGGTGGAAATGAATCCTCACACCTATCTTTAAATCCATCAACACAGAGAAACAGATCATCTGCCAGCTCTCAGGATCCATAACCACATTGCTGCATCAGGAGGACACACATCCTACTCTGCCTTACAATCAGGGGGCAGTGAAATTGGTTTTGTATATTGCTATTTTCAGAACTTCCAGTGAAAGCTGAAGATGATGAAGAAGCACTTCCCAAAATTATCACATCAGACCTTTAGTGGTTCATCCTACCCCAGTGTTCCTTTAGGCCCACATCTATATAGTCAAGCTCTATCTATCACATCCTAATATCTCATCTTCAAAAGATATTTTAGATGTTAGGTTGGAAGGATGCAGTCCCTTGAAATTGCTATTCTCCATCCTGAGAAATCTATCAACTATTCATGTTTACAGTCTTCACTCAAAATAAAGCCATACGTATTAGCTATTTTATTGAAGGAGGGAAAAAAAAACCCTCTAAAGAAAGAATTGGCTGTCTATGCCCCAGCTACCATGATGAAGGCGTGAAGCTTCAGCGGCCTTTCGATGCAAGAGGCAAAGTCACCCTCAAGCATACAGCGACAACGAAGACTACACTTTCCAAAGTTGCCTGGCAAATTATCTTGTCCCCCACTAAAAGGATAACAAATCGCTACAGATACCCGCAGCTGCAAGCAATTACTCATCTTCATTAAACACTCACTGAAAAGACTAATTCAAAGGACCTGATGTCTACACCTGTTTGAGCAAAGTAAACAAGTTATAAGGGAAAAGGGCAACATCTACATTAAAAACACACACACACATCTATAAAAACCTGTAAATGGTCATTTTCAGAACACCACTATTAACTAATCAAGGCACCCAATTACTCTTCTCGTTAGTAAGTGGCCTGCGTTACTCCAAGAATAAATAATCTATGGCTTCTGTTGCCAAATATTGTCAGTCTCCTGCTACACAAAATACAAGTCTCACTCTACTCTTTAAAAATGGCATAAAATTAACAATTTGAGAGAGACTTTAAGGTCCAGGAATATCCTCTCCAGCTTTCACCCAGGGACTGAAAAATATGTACTTAAAGGTTTTACAAAGTAACAAAAAATGTCAAGGGTGTGAATGTGGAATATTGAGTTGGCCAAAAAGTTCATTTGGGTTTTTCCATAACATCTAATGGGGCTTTCCTGGTAGCTCAGATGGTAAGATCTGCCTGCAATGTGGGAGACCCAGGTTCGATCCCTGGATTAGCAAGATCTCCTGAAGAAGGGAACAGCAACCCATTCCAGTATTCTTGCCTAGAGAATGCCAAGGACAGAGGAGCCTGGTGGGCTATCGTCCATGGGGGTCACAAAGAAGTGGACATGACTAAGTGACTAAGAATAGCACATAACATCTTATGGGAAAATTCAAATGAATATCTTGGCTAACCCGATACAAAATACTACCCACTCTGGACATGACCTAGGGTCCAGCATTGTGCTGGGAACATTTCATTGGTTATTTTATTTTCACCACAAATAAACAACGTTGCTGGTATCATTTTCAAAGTTCAGAGAAAAGAAGTAACCTGTCCTTGTTTTCACAGCTTGTGAATAGTCAAACAACAATGGGAATCCTCTTACTCCAAAACGCGAAGTCTTAATCACTCAGCTGGTCTACATAAGAGGCTGAGTGTTTAATAGATGGAATCTCAAATTTAGCTAACATGTTGAAATCAACTGAAGAGTTGATTTTCAACACTAATGTGTGGATTCAACCCCCAGGGAATGAGTAAATAGATTTCAAGTCCGTTCTGGACTTTGGGATTTTTTTCTAAAATTTCCCAGGTTAACTCTCTTGCGTTCTCAAAATTACTGCAATGACATAACCAGTGGGGCTCCTGCATTCCTTTTCTCTTTATATCATGTTCTGGAAATGGGAGCAGTTTAGCAAAGGCTTAAGAGAGTTGGTTTGGGATCATTTGGATCTGGGTCTGAATCTCAGGTCAGTCACTCCCTGCCTTTGTAATTAGGGCAAAATTAATCTTGCTAAACCTTGGTTGTCTTGCCTATAAAATGGAAACTCAGTTGATTGTGATTATTTAAGGGCTTGGCATGGTGTTGACAAGCAGTAAAAATTCCCAAAACGTCACTACTGTTATTACTACCATCATCTTTGAAATATTGCTTATTAGTTTAGTGAGTTTGTTAAATCAAGATGGAAATCATGCATAAAATAACACTATTAATGTTGATACCCATCTTGGTGATTATTCACTGGTGTTTGTGAGATATATTCACTTATCACCTCATTTAATACTCATCACATCTCTGGCATTATTATTTCTATATTACATGTGAAAATGAAGTCCAGGAATACTGTCTCTTTCCTAATTTCACACAGTTCCTAAGGGGCAGAACCAGAAATTCAAACTGTTAAGGTGGTTAAGGTTCAAGTAACACTGAATACAAATTGAGTGGTATTTTTGCAGAAACATATCAAAAACCATGTAAGAGTTTTTCTTCAATGTAGAATCAACAGTTTGAGGTTATCTTTTGAACTGCCTGTAGAGTTAGTTTTTAAATACAAGATAAAATCACTCTTTGTTGTTATTTTATATGCTATGAAGTGTGACCCAGCTTGATCACTCAATCCATGGTGTTTACTTTTAAATATTTCTTTGAATATGGATTTGTTTTCAAACAATGGACAATAGAGTTTTCCATCAACAAGCATGTTCAAAGAGATTTGCCTCAGATTCTTTTTTTTTTAACTGTTAATCTGTTCTTTTTTTTTTTTTTTTTTTTACTTTATTTTACAATACTGTATTGGTTTTGCCATACATTGACATGAATCCACCACGGGGTGTTCTGTAGGTAGTTTCAGAAAAGGAATTTCAAACTGATGAAGCTATAATAGCATTCTACCAAAATGACCAGAAAAGTCTGAACCTCTTTGGATGGACAAGGTCTGGTTTGTTTTTCATTAATTTCCTCATTTTATTGCAGCAGCTTATATATGCCTAGACTTATTTCTGAGGCACAAGTGAGACGTCCAGAAATTTCCAATGACTAAGATTGTTACAGGAAAAAAATCCAATTTTATTTTCACTTTGGATTCCAGTTGGTCCTTTTTCTTCAGCTGGGAGTCATTTTTGCCCTGATGCACACAGATGAAATCACCTGACTCCATTTTTCTTTGATTTCATAGAAATGGCCTCTATAAAGTTATCCCGGAGGTTTATTAATTTTCATAGTAATTCCTTTACATTTTAATAGCTCCTCCTAAAGTTATATATTTCTATCAAACCCATAATCTTTATGCAATTGAGGGTATTCTTTAAAATGCCTGAAAACTCATTTCAGAATCTTAGCCCTGCCTGGTAGCAACCTAGAGAGGTGGGATGGGGAGGGAGGTGGGAGGGATGTTCAAGTGGGAGGGGACATGGGTAAACCTATGGCCAATTCATGTGGATGCTTAGTAGAAACCAACACAATACTATAAAATTATCCTTCAATTAACAATAAATTTTAAAAAGAAAATCTTATCCATAAGTAAATATGTATAAAATACAGATAAGGCAAAATTAAGGATCAATATAGGCAGCAAATGGACATTAGGTCCAAAGACTATGATAACTAGAAGGGGTACTAGGGATCATTCAGTCCAACTCACCCACCCCTATCCATGAGTTAAACTGAGGCTAAGAAGTGTTGAAGGACTTGAAGCCTCTCAGCTAGCAGAGTGGGGACTATAACTTCTAAAATGTTTCTTCTGACTCTTAGGGTGGGGTCCCACATCAATGTCTGCATTGCTTCAAGCAATAGTAAGATAGCTCCTTCAGGTAGCCCAGGTTTATAAAACATGATCATTGTGGACACTGCATGCGGAGGAGTGTGGGGGACAAACTGGGAGAGAAGCATTGACTTATATACACCGCCATGTATAAAATAGATAGGTAGTTGCAACTTGTTACAAAGCACAGGAAGCTCAGCTCTGTGCTCTGTGATGACTTAGGGGGGTGGTATGGAGGTGGGAGAGAGGTTTGAGAGAGAGCAGATAAATGTATACATGTAGCTGATTCACTTCATTGTACAGCAGAAACTAACACAACATTGTAAATCAATTACACTCTAACAAAAAAAATTAAACAAATAAGAGATAAAAAATAAAAACATGATCATAATGAGATATTATAAGGATGAAGGAAAAAACACTAATGTTAAGTCCAGAACTGTTAAACTCCAGGAACTAGAGAATCAAGTTTCCTCTGGCTTACAGATCCTCATCTGATCCTCACTTACTTTACAAATAAGTAATCCACGCGCAGAAGAGTCAACATAACTAAAAAGTAACAGCAATAGTTAACACATATTGACTTTTGCTCTAAATTGAGCACTTTCCTAACCCACTGATATGCACATTCTCAAATGCCTCCACAGGTAGACCCTATTAGTAGTTCTGTTTGTAAAAGAGGAAATTGGGCAAAAGGAGGTCATTACCAAGTTCCCACAGCTGCTGTGGTAGGCAGCCTTCTGAAATGGCCCCCAGGGATCCCTGCCTTCTGGTATCCATATTTACTAGTGACTAACAGAACACAGCTAAAGTCATAGAGTGTCACTTCTGAAATTTGGTTACAAAGGCCTGACTTGACTTGATGGTCTTCTCTCTTCAGTTCTAGCTTACTTGCTCCAATGAGGCCAGATGAACGACACAAGAGGAGAGGCCCACATGGCAGGGGACTGAGGGTGACTTCTGGCCAAGAGCCAGCAGTAAACTGAGCCCCTCCACCCAACAGCCCACAAAGGACTGAATCCTGCCAGTAACCAGGGGAGTGAGTTTAGAATTAGCAGCTAATGTACCCTCAGCTAAATCTGGAGATGGCACAACCCAAGCCAACACCTTGACTATAGCTGGTGAAGATCCAACTAAGCTGCACCAGGATTCCTGATACACAGAAACCAAGGCACAATGTTGTTTTAAGACACTAAGTTTTTCTCCTGTAACTGAGATCTAATCTTACTGCATTGTGGTCAGAAAAGATGCTTGGAATGATTTCAATTTTTTTTAATTTACCAAGGCTAGATTTATGGCCCAGGATGTGATCTATCCTGGACAAGGTTCCGTATGTGCTTGAGAAAAAGGTGAAATTCATTGTTTGGGGGTGAAATGTCCTATAAATATCAATTAGGTCTAATTGGTCTATTGTATCACTTAAAGTTTGTGTTTTCTTCTTAATTTTCTGTTTAGTTGATCTATCCACAGGTGTGAGTGGGGTATGAAAAAACATTAAAAATTCCAACATATAGAGGCTGAACAATATGCTGCTGAATACCAACAAATCACAAAAGAAATAAAAAAAGAAATAAAAATATTCTACTACAAAGCCACAGTCATCAATACAGTATGGAACTGGCACAAAGACAGAAATATAGATCAATGGAACAAAATAGAAAGCCCAGAGATAAATCCACACACCTATGGACACCTTATCTTTGACAAAGTAGGCAAGAATATACAATGGAGAAAAGACAATCTCTTTAACAAGTGGTGCTGGGGAAACTGGTCAACCACTTGTAAAAGAATGAAACTAGAACGCTTTCTAACACCATACACAAAAATAAACTCCAAATGGATTAAAGATCTAAACATAAGAGCAGAAACTATAAAAGTCCTAGAGGAGAACATAGGCAAGACACTCTCCGACATAAATCACAGCAGGATCCTCTATGACCCACCTCCCAGAATATTGGAAATAAAAGCAAAAGTAAACAAATGGGACCTAATTAAAATTAAAAGCTTCTGCACAACAAAGGAAACTATAAGCAAGGTGAAAAGACTGCCTTCTGAATGGGAGAAAATAATAGCAAATGAAGCAACTGACAAACAACTAATCTCAAAAATATACAAGCAACTCCTGCAGCTCAATTCCAGAAAAATAAACAACCCTATCAAAAAATGGGCCAAAGAACTAAATAGATATTTCTCCAAAGAAGATATACAAATGGCTAACAAACAGATGAAAAGATGCTCAACATGACTCAGTATCAGAGAAGTGCAAATCAAAACCACAATGAGGTACCCTTTCACGCCAGTCAGAATGGCTGCGATCCAAAAATCTACAAGCAATAAATGCTGGAGAGGGTGTGGAGAAAAGGGAACGCTCTTACACTGTTGATGGGAATGCAAACTAGTTCAGCCACTATGGAGAACAGTGTGGAGATTCCTTAAAAAACTGGAAATAGAACTGCCATATGACCCAGCAATCCCACTGCTGGGCATACACACCAAGGAAACCAGAATTGAAAGAAGCACATGTACCCCAGTGTTCATCACAGCACTGTTTATAATAGCCAGGACATGGAAGCAACCTAGATGTCCATCAGCAGACGAATGGATAAGAAAGCTGTGGTACATATACACAATGGAGTATTACTCAGCCATTAAAAAGAATACATTTGAATCAGTTCTAATGAGGTGGATGAAACTGGAGCCTATTATACAGAGTGAAGCCAGAAAGAAAAATACCAATACAGTATACTAACGCATATATATGGAATTTAGAAAGATGGTAAGGATAACCCTGTATGCGAGACAGCAAAAGAGACACAGATATATAGAACAGTCTTTTGGACTCTATGGGAGAGGGCAAGGGTGGGATGATTTGGGAGAATAGCATTGAAACACGTATAATATCATATGTGAAATGAAACACCAGACCAGGTTTGATGCATGATACAGGATGCTCCGGGCTGGTGCACTGGGATGACTCAGAGGGATGGTATGGGGAGGGAGGTGGGAGGGGGGTTCAGGATAGGGAACACGTGTATACCTGTGGTGGATTCATGTTGATGTATGGCAAAACCAATACAATATTATAAAGTAATTAGCCTCTAATTAAAATACATTTACATTAAAAAATTTAAGACACTAAGATTTGGAATAATTTGTTATGCAGCAATTTGATAAATAATACATTTACAAAATTGGAATCTCAGGATTTAAGCTCAAAGGCAACTGACATATCCCATTTCTTAGTTTATAGAATAACATCACATGGATAGTCTATGGAAGATCATAATCAACCTCAAGTAGCATGACTAATTCAGGTCTTCATTAATTAATTTTAAAAATATTACTGAACCTCTACTAGAGATAAGCAACTCCTAGATTCTGTGATATGAACATTTATGATACAAGGTTTCTGATCTGATTATACTATGTACTTTCTATTAGCAAGGAAAATCATGCAAACAAGTAAACATTTTTTAAATTACCACTCAAATTCAAGTTATACATATTTTTTCTGATTATATATGAAGTTTTGTATTTTAATGTAGATATGCACTGAACATCTAATACCTACTCTTAATAAGAGTTTTATTTTTTAGTAGCACAAGGATTAACCCTATTTTACACATAAACAATGTTATTTAGTATAAAAACCATTACCCACTCCTGTCTCTTCATTCAAGCTAAGCACACTAATATTTTAAATAATGCTTCCTGAAATTAATATAGGAAGCAGACATACAGCAGATGGGGTTTTATAAAAAGAAATTATAGGAAAAGAATGAGATATTTAGAAGTAAAACACAAATCAGAAAATAAGGAAGTTTTTAGGGAAATAAAAGGCAGGGGTGACATTAAACTTGACAGAAAAGAGTGGATAGAATTATTGATTGCTGGCTGTAGCTAACCCATGTTCTGACTTTTTCCCCCCTGCTTTCCTCTTAGGTACAAATGAGGAGAGTTTGCACTAAAATGATAATCCACGGCTTATTTGAAAATGTATCTGACTTAATTAGCAGAGGATGACAGAGAGGATAATGGCCCTGAATGTTGATTTGGGGTTCCTAATGGTTTTCAAGAGAATTTGTCTCAGTTTGGTTGATGAAACTGACAGGCTATGAAGTCAAAGTAGTGACAGAATAAAAAAATGATGTGATTTTCCCTCGAGCTATTGGATAAAGAGCTGGAGATGTAAATTTTTATGAATTTATGTTTTAATATCCATAAATATTTCTTTCTGCCTCAGACAGTTTAAGGAGTCTTTCCTTTTCTCATCTTTTCCAAAAATATTAGTTTTGGCTTAATTTTTGGTTTTACGCTTTTTCTTTAGCTGCACTAATGCTGTGTTCCACCCTAATGACTCTTTTGCGAGAAATAAAGCAGTGATTTTTCTCTTTTTTTGTAATTCTCTAAAGTGAAAGAACTTCATACACACTAAATTGCTGCTGCTGCTGCTGCTAAGTCGCTTCAGTCGTGTCCGACTGTGAGACCCCATAGACGGCAGCCCACCAGGCTCCCCTACCCCTGGGATTCTTTAGGCAAGAATACTGGAGTGGGTTGCCATTTCCTTCTCCAGTACATGAAAGTGAAAAATCAAAGTGAAGTCGCTCAGTCGTGTCCGACTGTTAGCGACCCCATGGACTGCAGCCTACCAGGCTCCTCCGTCCATGGGATTTTCCAGGCAAGAGTACTGGAGTGGGGTGCCATTGCCTTCTCCACACACTAAATTAGCCACACCCTTATCATTCTTGCCAGACTGTGTCTAACAGGTAAGTGTTTTCAAGGGAATTGTCCACCGAAACATGAAGACTCCATTGGAGTTTGAGTTACTCAGCTTAGGCTGCCAGAACAAAGCATCATAGTTGTTTTGTTGGCATTGTAACATTAGTTGGCACAAGTAACAGATATTTCCTATGGTTCTGGAGGCTAGAAGTTCAAGATGATGGTGCCAGTAGGGTCGGGCTCTGGTACAGGCTCCCTTGCTGGCTTGCAGATGGCTGCCTGCTCCCCATGTCCTCACACAGCAGAGAGAGAGCAGCTGTAGTCTCCTCCTCCTAAAAAAACTAATCCATCCATTCACGAAACTTTACCCTCCTCTAAACTTAGTTGTCTCCAAATGCCATTATGTTGGGGGTTAGAGCTTCAGTATATGAACTTGGAAAGAAACACAAGCATTCCCTTTATAATACTGCCTAATATTGTTAATTTAGGGCACTAGGGCTGATGAGTTCATAGACTGAGGTGCTCTGCTTAGCTTATGGGACTGTAGTCATGAGCAGCTAAAGAGAGAAAGTCATGCCAAGCTGGACTATCTATGATGCACACACTAACAGAACTAGCTTTGTAATGGAACAGGAATTTTAAGCAAGTATAACAAATACATAGAAGTTAACACAACATAAGCCAAATTAATGTTGAACACAAAGCAGGGCTAAACTCAATGATGTTAAAATGTTTAAAAGCTGGATATGGAAGTTATTACACTGAAATGAAAACTCAGTAGAATGAATTAACAGCAGAATGGACTAAATTAAATCACAGATTACAGAGCTGAAAGATTCCTGGGAGAGTTCCTCAACCCAAATATCAGGAAGGACATAGGTAGGGAAAACAAAGATGAAAGATATGAAGAACAGAAGAAGGTGTGTCCACAAAAGAGAAAATTTAGGTGGAAAAAATGACTGATGAGACTTTCCAGAACTAAAGACAGACCTGAGGGCTCAGGAAGATTTCAGACTACAGGGAATTTTAAGAAGACAGAAATGTAACTGAGGCTCTTTACTAACTAAAAACAACAACAAAAATTCAAGACAAAGGCTTCTGAAGAGGCTGAGGGAAGCCGATCTCCTTCCCAAAATCCTGAAATCAAAGTCTGATTTCTCAGCTGCATTGGCCCCATGAATACCAAGTGCTAATATCTTCAAACTTCTGAAAAGATCATTGTGGTGCTGGTGATTTAGTCGCTAAGTCATGTCTGACTCTTGTGACCCCATGGACTGTAGCCCACCAGGCTCCTCTGTCCATGGGATTTTCCAGGCAAGAATATTGGAGTGGATTGCCATTTCCTTCTCCAGGGGATCTTCCTGACCCAGAAACCGAACCAGGGTCTCCTGCATTGCAGGCAGATTCTTTACCGACTGAGCTATGAGGGAAGCCCATTAACCCTAGAATAGGGTAAATGAAAAGATCATTAACCCTAGAATATTATATCCTATTATGCTAATATTCAAAAACAAAGACACAATCCTATTTCAGACTTGTGAGATGTCACCAAAGAAGGAAAAAATACCAACACTGAAGCCGTTTGAAAGATATTCTACAGGAAGACGAGAAATGAGTGCAGAAAAAAACGAAGAGATGGAAAGTAAGCAGAAAAAGGTTTTTTTAGTTTAAATAAAGAGGAACAGGATGAGGAGGAAGGAAGATGGAAGGTGAAAGGGAAAGAGACAGAAATGGGGATACAGGTGAGGACAACCAAAAGGGTAACAGAAAAAGAAAAATATACTCAATCTTGGAGGGGGAAAAGAAACTTAAAATGCTAATAAAAGAATTAGGGGATGGAGGTGGAGTACGAACAGACATAGGCAGATGAGCTTGTGCTCTAGTACTCCTTGTGTTGTTGGGAGCCGTTAAGTACCGACACATTTTGTAACCTGATAGGGGAATAGCTATAAATACGGCTTTCAATAATTTAGGAGTAACCAGCAGAATAAAAGGAGCAGGCAAGGCACCCCACTCCAGTACTCTTGCCTGGAAAATCCCATGGATGGAGGAGCCTGGTAGGCTGCAGTCCATGGGGTTGCTAAGAGTCGGGCACGACTGAGTGACTTCACCTTCACTTTTTACTTTCATGCATTGGAGAAGGAAATGGCAACCCACTCCAGTGTTCTTGCCTGGAGAATCCCAGGGATGGGGGAGCCTGGTGGGCTGCCATCTGGGGTCGCACAGAGTCGGACACGATTGAATCGACTTAGCAGCAGCAGCAGCAGCAGAATAAAACTTAAAGCCCAACTTTTAAGCCTATCCAGAAAAAGAACTTTTTTAAAAGAAAAAGCATAGCAAATAGGAAACACTGAGCTAATTCTCAGATATTTTTGTCTTTGAGTCTCTACAGTAAACCACATTAATAAATTTTCTGATGTTAAATCACTCGTTTGAGAAACTATATTTAATCACAATGCATTAAAAAGTTTTTATTAGATGATCTGTGAACTATATTAAGATTCTTTTATCTAGACTCATAAATGAAATGTCCCTGTAATTTTATTTTTTGTGTGTTCTTGTCTGATTTGCGTTATCAGAGATAATCTATCTCTGTACGATGATTCAAGCTGCCTTCCTTCCCCAACCCTCTTTTGGTATACTGTGTTCTGAAAACATAGCAAAGTCAACTTGTGCTTTGAATAAGCTATAAAACCCTTTGTGCCTAGCACATGATGTGAAGGGGGTGGATTCTTGCTATTTTAACATCTTTAATGACTAACAAGTCCTCAAAGGCTCTTTTCCGTCTGGCCCATATACATCTGCAGATAGATCATCTTTTTCTTAGAATCTGTGGTCCAGGCAAGCAAGCCAACTTGCAGTCATCTCAATGTTACTTCTTCCCCTCTCCCTTTCTGTACTCTGTATGTGTTCTTTCTTCTGCCTGGAATCACCCACGACACTATCTGCCAATCCCCACTTGCTTTTTAAAACCTCTGCCTGGGCATTTCCCCTCCTGAACACTTCCTCAACACGCCCTCTAAGGCAGCCTTTAGGAGGCTCACCCACCTAAACACACCCTCAGCCTTCTTGGCACCAGGGACCAGCTTGATGGAAGACAATTTTCCACAGACGGGTGCGGGTGGGTAACGGTTTCAGGATAATTTGAGCTCATTACCTTTGTTGTGTACTTTACTTGTATTTTTATTACATCAGCTCCACCTCGGATCATCAGGCATTAGATCCTGGAGGTTGGGGACCCCTGTTCTAAGGGACCTCACCAGGGTCTTGTTCACTGGGTGGAGTCTACTTTCACAAACACTTATGCTCCATTTACATGTCTTGGTTTCATAACTGACACATTTTCATGGTCCTCTGAGGTCAAGATCGCAGCGTGGGACACATGTTCCTGCTACAGCACTCTGGGTCTCTCCTTTTATTGGAGCCACACTGACCTCAATACAGAGGAGAATTTATCAGGCCTCAGCAACCTGAAGACTCTAAACGGGGAATTTTTAAATAACTAACCTAAGAAACAGGTAGTATGTTTCAACTTGCCAGAATCCTTTTACAGGGCCATCAACTTACCAGGATATACAATCGACCTGAGAGAAAGCCTCAAGGCGTGCTCGAGTCACCCATTCTTCATTAGCTCAAGCTCTTTGTGTGACCCCACCACAACCCCCACACCCTTGTGATCACAATTCTTCTCACATTGCACTGACACTGAGTGTGCCTCCAGCTTAGAAGTGGGTTAGAGAAAACTAAAAAGCCCCTGACAGACTGAACACTATTCTAAGGAACCATTTACATTATTGAATCAGATTATGTCTAAAGTGGATTAAGAAGAAGTTAGGGACTTAAAAAAATGATGACATTAATCACAGACTAATTCTTTGTCTACCTTGCATGTCTGAGTTGTGTGAGCTAAATTATTTGACCTAGTTATATGCAGAGGCAGATGGAAAGAATCTGGTCTTTCCTTTAAGAATTCAGCACAACTTTTAGCTAGGGGAATTAGATGAACATTTCAAGCCAGGAGACTGTCATTTAGAAAATTTAGAAAAGCCAGACCTGGAATCCAAGGTGAGGTTAAGTCCCAGCCACACTCTACAAATTCGGTTCCTTGGGCTAGTGATTTTAGTACTCTGCTTGCTATCTCTATATAAAATAAGCATTCCTATCTAGCTCACAGGGATCCCTACCATGAACGGGGTAAAATGAGATTTCTCTTATGAAAGTGACTTGTAAACAAAGAATTACACAGATCTATTATTCAATAAGCAAAGAATTGTTGGCTGGCCTTAAAAAGGGCTGCAGTATTTCATGCCTGGCTTATACCTTTTGTATATTAAATACAAGAGATAATTTTCTAGATGACAGTCTCCTGGCTTGAAACATTCATCTAATTCCCCTGGCTAAAAATTGTGCTGACTTCTTAGAGGAAGGACCAGAATTTTTCCATCTGCCTATACCTATAATAGGATCAAAAAGTTTATCTCAAACAACTCAGATGTGCAAGGTGGACAAATAATTAGTCTATGATTAATGTCATCTTTCTGCCAGGTTCCTAACTTAACTCACTTTAGACATAATCTGATTCAATAATGTAACTGGCTCCTTACAATCATGTTCAGTCTTTCTAGAGAAGGATCCTCAGGGTCCCAGCTTGCCTCTACATGCCACAGCCTCTCTCCCTAGCTTGGCATCAAGGTGTATGGAAGACTCAAGTGTTTGAGTCCCTAGGGACATTGTGGATGTACCAGTCTTATACTGGAGTTGTGGGGCTTGGCTGGCCTGACCTCTAGAACAATAGTCCTGGCTGCAATAGGCTCTGCTGGCCTTCCTTGTTGAAGCTGGTGTAACTCGGGCTCGTTCTTCTGATTCAGATGGTACTCCGGTGCTGACTCACCATAGTTTGATTTCTATGGGCTGCGGGTCAGGAACTACTCACCACCACATCCTGGGTCAAGGGTCACCACTGCGGTATCAGCCCCCTTAACAGGCCCACTGGCACACGATCCGGACACTTCCGGACAGGGGTATTAGGGCAACTCACTATTGGCTTCTCTGTGCTGAGCCAAGGGGTGATTTCCCATGGCCACACTCCAGAGAAAGAGTGGGGAACCTTTCTGTCTGGCATTAGCCTCGCTTACCCCACACATGTTTCTTCTCTTCAAGCCTAAACCTGGTGAAGGAGAAACTGGCAGCACACATCTTACCATCTCCCTTCTCCCTTTTTGTCTGTATTCTCTGTACACTTTTTATAAGCCAGCGGATAGAGGAGGCAGCCTCTTCATTTTCCTGCATCCAGTCCTCCCCGCACCCAGACCAGAGGAGCTGGCTGCCATGAACAACTTCCTCACCCTGGGCAGGACTCTGCTTATTTGTTGATCCATCCAGTCTTAGGTATTGATATAAAGGAGAAATGAGGGAATCAAAACATTTCTCAAGACCCTATTTTAACTATCAAAATCTGAGGATGTCCGTGCTCTTTCCCTTAGCATTCATTTTGTAATACAGTCTGTTCTTCAGCCCTTCAGGCCAACACATCTGCCTGTGACAGGCTGAGTCTGTATCCAGAAAGGGAGAAAAGGAAGGCAAACTAATACATTTTAAAGACATTACACCTGTGACAGACAGGTGGGTACACTGTGGTGACATACAATGTTTCCATGGAAGGATGACGAACGGAATTCAGACATAGACCTCCATCTGGAAGACCCACTCCCAGAGGCCTCTTGAGATCTTAAAACAAGGGATTCCCTGGTATTCAGGGAGCCTGGAAGATGCAGTCTAGAGAGGGTCCAAATTTTCCGAGTGGTCAACCCTAGTATCAGTCTATGGCCAATATCCCGTATACTGCTGCTGTTGATGGAGGGGAAACAGTTGATCATGGCTAGCCTGACCTCTGTATCTGCAGGGAGCAGGGCCACAAACCCAGATGTTCACAGGCAGTAGACCAAGAATACACATGTATGAAGCAATGAGCTATAACAACTTTGGAGAGTGAGTGGGGCCTCCAGGGCACCACAGAGTAGAGACTTTAAAAAATGTTTTAAATGTGGTTTCTTCCCCCACTCCTTTGCCCCCCTGCTAAAGCACTCAAGCCCAAATATATCCTGTAACCCAAATTTTGCATCTTTGGAATTTATATACAATTAAAATAATCCTAAATGATTGGTGTCCTCAGAGTAGAGAGGGGGGTGGCAGCATTGAAAGTAAGTAAAGCATCTCAAAAACACATCAAGTGAGGAGTTAGGAACTCACTAGCTACACTTCATGTAAAGAATCTGCCTGCCAATGCAGGAGACACAGGGAACACAGGTTCAATCCCTGGTTTGGGAGGATCCCCTGGAGTAGGAAATGGCAACCCACTCGAGTATTCCCACCTGGAAAATCCCACGGACAGAGGAACCTCATGGGCCACAGTCCATGAGGGGTTGCAAAGAGTAGGCAAGCACACTTCACATTCGACTTGAATGACACTTTAAAGTAAAACTTATTTCATCTACATTGATGATGAAGAGGGTGTAGATTGTATAGTGGGGGGGTTTATTGAGTTGGCCAAAAAGTTCATTCAGGTTTTCATACAATGTTACAGAAAAACCTGAATGAACTTTTTTGGGAAATCCAATATTTCTGTCATAATTGATCTTTAAAAAGTATACCAAGTCAGGAGTCACAAAATCCAAATGGCCACAGGGCTCATGCTAGAAGGATCACTGTGTGGTGCAAGAGGTGAACTAGAGGATTGGGGGACTGTGAAAACCTGGGAGGCCTATCTGCCTGCAGACACTCAAATGCAATGTTTTAATTTAGTCTTGAGGGACAAAAAACTTCTGCTGTGTCTCTGGGGTCAGCAGGACACTTCTTGGGACCTCTGGTGTATGTGAACAACTCATGTATCTCCCAAAGAGATGGAACTGGTTTCTATTTCATAGAACAAGATTATGTTGGAATTAAATATCCCCTCGTTACGAGCATATGTGTGTCTGTGGTCCCAACACAAAACACGGGTCTATGACCCTTGAAGGGATTCTCTGTGAAAAAGATCAGTGAGAAGACCATGAAGATACAAATGTCACAGGTTTCAAATCTTTCTCCTTAAAAATAGGCCTGAGACACTCATTCCTTCAGTTTCTTCTCACTACTTTAATAAAGGGTAACCTGAGTTAGAGAAAGCCATGGGTTAGGGGCAGGGAGTATGTGGAGAAAAGATAAACAGGAGAAAGCCCAGGCTTCTTGTATTAGTCCTGCCAGCTCTCCCTCACTTTACAGCATTCCGTCTTTTTATAATAACTGAAATCAGTCAAGTTTGCCTGAAGATGTATTTCCCTGCGCTTGTCTAGTGCTTTTAAATCATTGGATTATTTTCCATCCTTTAGGAGTTAGAAGATCTCAGAGATCCCAGAGGCATTTGATCCAACTTTCCGCTTGGGCTGAACAGAGGAGCCCTTCCCAGACCTCACTGTACTCCCTGTTCACCCCACATCCCCATCACTCCCTTCTGTTTCCCCATCAGGGAGCTTGACTTTTAACATTATCTTATGCTCTGTTGTGTTTTTAGATTCCTGATGACTCATGCTTCCTGCCTGGCGTCATGGAGACCAGAGTCCATAATCTTTCTAGAGTTTCCTTCCCACTTTCCCTCACCTACTGCCCCTCAACCCCAGGTTGTAGTCAGGATCAACGCCACCCACTTATGCTCAACATTTTGCTGGTGGACTCAAGGATATGGCAAAGAGAGCAAGATGCAGAGTGAGCATACACAGAAGTGTCTGCCTAGTAGGGAGTAACTGCTTCAGAGGAATAATCATAACTCAGGTAACCCTGACTCTACAGTGTGGCCTGAGACAGACCAGGCTTTGGACAGCTGCTGGCCCAATGTGATTTCGAATTCCTAAAGTGACTTGTTTTAATAGTTACCACACATGAATTTCCTCTTTCTGAAAAAGACCACACAGATCTTACTGACATTTAATAGTCATGGTTTCTCCTTTTATCCTTTTCTCAGAAGAGAAAATAGGGACTTCCCTGGTGGTCCAGTGGTTAAGAATCCACCCTGTGGTGCAGCGGATGTGGGTCCAATCCCTGGTTGGGGAGCAAGATCTCACATGCTGCAAAGCAATTGCCCCAACTACTGAGCCTGTACATCACAACTAGAGAGTCCATGGACTGCAGTGAAAAATACCCTCACGGTGCAACAAAGATTCCGCATGCTGCAACCAAGACCCAACACTGTCAAATAAGTAATTAAAAAAAAGAAAAGAAAGCAAATATCAATAAACCTGATGATTATTAGAAGGGTGTGAACAAGCTGTGCTTGAGATCAAAATGAAATTTCCCTGCTTTTCTAAGTTGATCACTTTGTTTTCTGTCTCTGTGTGTGAAGTTATAGAATCCACTAAAATCTTGTAAGATAAGATCTCCTCAAAACCTACACTTCTAGCTTCACCAATAGCAGTGATTCATCCATCCTTCTTTTGAAAACGTCTGTGTACTCAGCAAGCATTTGACTACCCTGGATGTTCAGCCTGGGATTCAAGGTGTATCTACGCCATGGATCATCAGAAGATCTCAGACTGATGGCTTCTCTTCTTCCTCCCAAGCAAAGACCAATCCTAAGAGAGTAAAAAAGGTCACTTTTGAAAAATAGGTGCCATGTGTTCTGGGAAAACAAGCATGGAGTTGGAGGCGGCAGGCAGAGTAAAGGGACAGAATTGTGACCAAATGCCATTCAGAATATTTCTACAATACTTCCTAGCATAGTTGTCCTTCTGGATAGTTGTTCTTTCCCTGCAGCCCTTCCATTTTTGCCCTGGAGAAGAGGAGGTCAAGTACCACCTGGGGCAGAAGGAAATGTAGGGGCACTTCCTGTCAGTGGAGGAGAAACAGGAAGTCCTTCTTGTGAAGGGAATGGAGTTGCAAGGTAGCCTGTGAGCAGTCAGATTAAGTTTCAGCTGGAGGAACAGGGAGTAACTTTCAACACCCAGTTGTCTGCCAGGTGCCTGGATAAGGCATGTCCAGGCACCAATTTTGTCAGTAATATAATAAAACATTTTATCCTTATCTTTTTAAACTCTTGTATCATTTTTAATGTCATAAATAGAAAACAGCTAAACAGAAGTGCTGTTTATTAATTCCTCCTAAAACCCCCCGTAAGTATCAGGAGACCTTATGCAGAATATTAGCAATTCTCCCAAAGGGCAGCTTTGATTAAATTCTAACGTCTTAAACAATCATAGGGATAAAATGGACTGTTGAACCTGGTTAAGGATCATTGTTAGCCTTCCATGGGAGATGGAAGGGAGTGAAGTGAAACCACACTGTTACACAAAGGTAAGATTGAAAAAGACTGAGGGATGAAGCAATGGGAAAAAAAAAAAACCTTCTTGGCTCAATAACTAAGATGTTCTTGAAGGAATTCAATGTCATTAAAGCAAAATCAGACTTCTGTTCTTCCTCCCAAGTCTAAGAATACGAAAGAGGTCATTTATGAGAAAGAATAGGCATGCATAGCCATCAGAATATTATATAACACAAGAGTCAAAAATCACAAGGCAAGCCTTGGACATTCATGATGTTAAGACTGGAACAGAAGGAATTAAAAGGTGAAACATTATTTCTATAAAGAGGTGGCAGAACAGATGCTGGTGCTTTGGAACAACTACTCAATTTCCTGTGCCAGAAACCCTGCACATAACAGGACAAACTATGAAAGTGCCAAGGGGAAGGGCATCGTTAAGATCAAAAGGAGACATGAACAAACCTGAAGCCATTGCTCCACACTTCTTGTCCCTTCCACTCCCATAGTGAGATCCATAGACAAAGCCTTGACCGCCTCTTGCCAGTGAACCATGCATTCAATGACCTCTTCTTCAAACCAAATTTTAGGTCAAAAGATATTTTTTTCCTTCACCAACTCCTTGGGCCTCTATCAGCATCCCATTAAATTGGAAGATATAGACAAGATAATGGGTTCTTGAAGCCCTGTATGCCTCAAGACTTGAATCTTTATTTCTTTTTTCATTAAGTGCAAGCCATCTCTCCTACACCTTCCAAGTAAACCTACTCTTCTCTATTTGTTCATGTCACTCTTGCCTCTGGGATTCTGCAGGACACAGCCCACCCTGGAATCACATTCTCAGTCTGGCCTGTATCCCAGTCACTCGTCCCTCAGTCCCACCCCCACCCCCAATTCACTAGGCTTTATACTATGTTTTTCAAAAAGCTATCACTATCCATAATTTTTCACCATAAACTATTAGAAAAGAAGTTGCTCTTTTAGAATTCACTCTGCCTAAATATGCAAATTCTAGGAGTTTGTTTATTCACAAATATTTTTTATATATATGCAAGCAAGAGGGTAAATGCAGTTTGTGCATATGAGGATGTTTGGATCATTCTTTTACTAGATTAGAGGCTCCTTGAGGGTAAGAAGAGATCTTGTCTGTGATATGTTACTTACCTCCCGAAACAGGTTATTAATGCTTTTAATAATGAAGATGAAATACCCCACAACACTGGTTTCACCTCAAGACAAGAAAAAGGGGCAGGGTATGGGGAGGGACTCTTTGGTGCTTATTAGGCTTGCTATTATCAGAAATAAAACCAGAAAATAACAAATGTTGGTGACGATGTGGAGAAAAATGAGCCCTAAAATGGTGCAACACCTAGAGAAAACAGCATGGAAATTCCTCCAGAAATTTAAAATACAACTACCATATAATCCAGCAATCCCACTTCTCAGCGTATGCCCAAAAGAATTGAAAGCAGGATCTCAAAGAGACACATGCACACCCATGTTCGTTATAGCATTATTAACAGACAAGAGGTGGAAGCAGTTCAAACGTCCATCAACAGGTCACCAGAGTAACAAGATGTGACATACACCTATACATAGAATGGAGTATTATTTTCCTTTAAAGAAAGAGGAAATTCTGCCCCTTGCTGCAGTATGCATGAACCTTGAGGCCATTATGCCAAGTGAAAGAAGCCAGTCACAAAAAGACTATATGATTCTATTTATAAGGGATCTAAAGTTGAACCCCAACTTTACCATTTTCTCACTATATGATTCTAAGAAAATTAAGCTCTCTATACCTTCATCTTCTTATCCATGAAATGGCTGTAATACTACTATCTACACATTATGGTATTGTGAGGATTAAAGGAGTCAATACACATAAACGCCTAGACCCAAGCTTGTTATCTCAGAAGTGTTCTGTCATTTCCTAATAATCGCCAGGATGGTTAAAACTGGTTTGGTTTGCATCTTACCACAGCATGGACCTGAGGCTTCCATGATAGCTCAGAATTTAAAGAATCCACCTGCAATATAGGAGACCCTGGTTCGATTTCTGGGTCAGGAAAAATCTGCTGGAGAAGGGAAAGGCTACCCACTCCAGTGTTCTGGCTGGGGGAATCCTATGGACTGTATAGTCCACAGGGTGGCAAAAAGTCAGACACGACTGAGCGACTTTCATACCATGACCTAACCTCTATATGAAGAAATTTACTTATTCAAAAATGTCAAAACCACGTATCCCCTTCAGAGTTTGTGCTTACTTGCTTAGTCGTGAACAACTCTTTGGGACCCCATGGACCGTACCCTGCCAGGCTCCTCTGTCCTTGGAATTCTCTGGCAAGAATACTAGAGTGGGTTGCCATTACCCTCCCTCCAGGGAATCTTCCCAACCCAGGGATTGAACCCAGGTCTCCCACATTGCAGGCGAATTCTTTACTATCTGAAAGTGAAAGTGAAGTCGCTCAGTCATGTCAGACTCTTTGTGACCCTGAGGACTGTAACCTACCAGGCTCCTCTGTCCATGGGATTCTCCAGGCAAGAATACTGGAGTGGGTTGCCATTTCCTTCTCCAGGGGATCTTCCTGACCCAGGGATTGAACCCGGATCTCCCGCCTTACAGGCAAAGGCTTTAACCTCTGAGCCACCAGGGAAACCCAAGAATACTGGAGTGAGTAGCCCATCCCCTCTCCAGGGGATCTTCCCAACCCAGTAAACAAACCAGGGTCTCCTGCATTACAGGCAGATTCTTTACCACCTGAGCTACCAGGGAAGCCTCCTTCAGAGTTTGGTAAGGATTTAAATAAGATGATCCAAAACATTGTGTGTGGGGTCTGGTCCATGGTAACCCATCACTTTTGAGTTTTCAGTCAATCAACAACTTTTAAAGGCATTCTTATTAACTCACGTGAGAAAAAGAGTGCAAGACTCCATCTGTTGTTCTCATACTTATTCCTTTTTACTGAATAAAGATACATTTACAACCATGATATAGGAGAAAGGCCAGGAGAGTGGACATAGCATGGGCAGAGTGCCAAGGAGGGAAGGAAACTCAGGCAAAGTCTTCATGGAGGGATGGCATCTAAACTGAACTTACGAGATTGGGCAAGAGGGTCTTTTGGAACTATGATTTCCTCTGGGTATATGCCTAGTAGTGGGATTACTGGGTCATATGGTAGTTGTACTTTTAGTTTAAGGAAACTATAATTTAAAAAGACACATACACCCTGATGTTCATTGCAGCACTATTTACAGTAGCCAGGACATGAAGCAACCTATCTGCTCACTGACAAACGAATGAATAAAGAAGATGCAGTACATATACACAGTGGATTATTAGTCATAGAAAGGAATGAAATTGGGTCATTTGTAGAGATGTGGATGGACCTAGAGTCTTTCATACAGAGTGAAGTCAGAAAGAAAAAGATACTGTACATTAACATGCATATGTGGAATCTAAAAATATAGTACAGATGAACATATTTGCAGGGCAGGAATAGAGATGCAGATATAGGGAACAGATGTGTGGACTTGGGGGAGGCAGGGAGGTGGAATGAATCGGGAGACTGGGATTGACATATGTGCACAGCCGCGTGTGGAACAGATAGCCAGTGGGAAGCTGCTGCCTAGCGCAGGGAGCTCAGCTCCGTGCTCTGCGATGACCTAGATAGGAGGGACTCTTGTTGCTATTCAGTCACCGAGTCATGTCCGACTCTTTGCCATCCCATGGACTGCAGCATATCAGGCTTCCCTATCTTTCACTATCTGCCAGAGTATTCTCAAGCTCTTGTACATTCAGTCTGTGAGGCCATCCAGCCATCTCATCTCCTGTCACCCCATTTTCCTCTTGCCCTCAAGTCTTTCCCAGCATCAGGGTCTTTCCCAATGAGTTAGCTCTTCACATCAGGATGGGTGGGATGGGGAGTAGGATATGGGGAGAAGTCCGAGACGGAGGGGACAAATGTACACATTTAGCTAATTCACTTTGTTGTACAGCAGAAACTAACAACAACAACAACACTGTAAAGCAGCTACATCCCAATAAAAAAAAAAAAAAGACTGGACAAGACTTTAACAGGGAGGAATAGTGGGATTGGAGGTAGAGCTTCATTTCCCGAGTGAGGAAATTGTGCCTAAAAGTGTAGAATTTCCTTGCTCCAGGGGCCCCAGTGAGCAGGTTGTCAGGGTCCAGACCTGAAGCCAATCTGGTTGGCTCACAACCCACACTCTCACCCACTGATTCCTCCAAGAATCTTTATGTCTTCCTCTTTCAGAATAAGATTTAGGGAATAAAATTTTTCAACATTAGATAATCCAAATTAATCTAGAAAAAACTTTCTGGCCCAGTTAATGTCCTCCCTCCCACAGCTATGAACCCTCTAGCTGGCCTGTCTTTACCTGACATACATAAGTCACACCCAAACCCTGGGAGGCCCTAAGGAGTTAAATTTAAAATCACATTGCATTCTGGGGAACAAGAAGCCTGCGGCTTTGATCTTGACACTGTCTCCACATTGCAGATGTTGATGGAGCTGCTCCTTAGGGTCAAGCCTCTCAGGAGGGCTGCAGGGGTGACAGGATGGCACTAACTTTGATGCTGGGAGAATTATTTCATCTTGAGTTTTTCCTCCCCAAGTAGAGAAGGTGATATTTACTATATATTCCTCACACAATGACCACAGCCCAGGCTAATGAATGTTTCTATTTATCTCAGGGAGGCATTGAAACATTTAAGGGAAAACAATTTGGAGCTCTATGATATTTATTGGATGTGCCTGATCTAGTGGAGACCCACTGGTCACCAATGGCAGCAACATTTCAGAAACAAGCTCGCTATAAACCAAATAATCTATCCAGGGTAATAGTCTGTCCTTTTCTGCCCACCAGGAGTCACAGTCATCTATCTTCCATTGATTCCAGTTTTTTTCTGAGTCTCTTTAGGTCATAGAAGACCTTGACTGACACCAGATGCAATTAGATTTGCCAGAAAGTAAGAATTTAGAGATGGTGCAATAGATTATGCCAGAGCTACATCTTACAGAGAAGATGGGAAACCAAGACAAAGAGAGCTAGTGGGGACATATCTGCAAGGATTGTCCCTCCACACCATCTGTTAGTATCAGCAACTCCCACTGACAGACATTTCTGAGGGGCCAGTCACCGTGGCCACCTGCTTTAAATGCCTGTTACTCCACACAAAAACCCTGGAAAATCTGTAGTATTGCTTATACTTTACAGTTAAAGAAATGGAAGCTGAGAGGAGCTAGGAAATTTGTTCCAGGTCACACAGCCACCAAATGGCAGAACTGACATTTGAAAACAGCTCTATCTAATCTCAGATCTCCTGCCATCCTTCTCCCACACACCCCAATCCTGCGACTGGTGTCCTAGAGACCCAGCCACTCTGGAAGCAGGAAAGGAAGGGGATAGAGGTCGGAGATTATAGTTAAGTAGGCATCTCCTAGGCCTCGACTTGTTGATCATCAGGACACACATGGCTCAAGCTGATGACTCAACCATTACTGGAACAAGAAGAGGCTTTAAGCAGAAGACAGACCCAAGGTCCATCCAGCCACAAATTATGCAGCTTCTCAGAGTTTTTCTGTTTTCCAGAAAAGGGGAGCCCCCCACCACCTGGTTCATTACGTCGTTATGAAACTGAGTTACCTAACATACATTAAATCATCTAGAACATAGAAAATGCCTGAGCAATGCTAACCCACCCAACCCCTCCTCATAGCCCCATAATTCCATTCTTCTGTCTCCCAGTTTTATGAGATGAG
The DNA here is from genome assembly GCF_042477335.2 of Ovis canadensis. Classification (NCBI taxonomy): domain Eukaryota; kingdom Metazoa; phylum Chordata; class Mammalia; order Artiodactyla; family Bovidae; genus Ovis; species Ovis canadensis. The sequence goes on from NC_091247.1 coordinate 84,477,719, forward strand.
CATATAGCCCAACAGAATAAGCTGAGTCAACCAAATGTGCAACCTTGCCATGGCCTGGGTTTCTCTTTCACAGTTTCTTTTTCTGAAACTTTATAACCGACTAAAAAAAAATAGCAAATGTTTTGAATAAAAACCTACCCTTTGCCAATGTATTCCCTTTATGTCACTCCCTTTTCTACATAAACCTCACATGTGGGAAACAAAATGTACTTGATAATATGCTTTCAAATATAATTTCCTTCCTTCCATCTTCCCTGTGGGCACAGCTCCCAGAAAAAGTCTTCATACCTCATTTGAAAAAAAAAAATCACTGACTTTATGAAGAGTTTAGTTCTGGCTAGTCTCTCTCAGTCCCAAAAGATCTGGCTGTTGTAGATTTTCCCCCATAAATACCCTAAAGGAGAATGACAATAGAAAAAACAAACCTCCACAGGAAGGCTATAAATCTTATTACTGTTTAAGGCATTATGTTTATGACTTGCCACCTTTGATAAACAAAGATGCAACTTTAATACATGTGGCAAAGAAATGTTAATTATGTGACGTGAATCAGATGTTAGCTAATGGTAGGATGGTCACTGTTTTGTAATATATATATCAAATCAGCATGCTGTACACCTTAAGTTTAAAAAGTTATACATCAATTATATTTCAATAAACATGGGGGAAAAAATACATGTGACCCAATAGTTAAAACCAAATGCTCTGAACCATATTTTCCAACACAACAAATCCATTTTGATTTGTATGAGATTGTGGTTTACTTTTGGTATTTTTGTTACTTTGAAATTCCTGAGCACCTTTTTGTTTTTAACTATTCACCAAATCCCTGTCATACTCTCATGCTTCTAGCCCATCTTATCATCCTTTTAACAATACAATTTTATAGTATCCCATGGATGCCTGGAAATAACTTTAGTACCTGGAAGGCAGATGCCATGTAATTCACTCTGGTTCTTGGTTCAGGGCCTTGCATATAATGGATGCTAAGTATTTAAATTCAGTTGAACTGCATCTTATTCATCTTTCAGATGTCAAATAGAGCCTAAACAATTACCAGGTATCTAGGCCAGACTTTATATCCTTGGTTATTTTATTGAGCTGGTGGATTGTTAACTTTAAGGCAAGCATGGTACTTTACACGGGAGAATACATTGTATAATAAAACATTCCCTGGATATTCAATTAACTGGGAATTAAGTTGAACATTCCATGTAATGAACAATTAGTGAGCTGGAGAAAGCAGCTTGGGTCCTGCTTCACAACTCTTGTGGAAAACAAGTAATTGATGTTAATTCTTGCAGCAGAAAGATCAAGGAAGGATTCACTTGAAGTGTGAAAGTATCATTTCTCATGTTGATAAGGACCTAAGGTTCTTCCAGTTTGTAAAAAGGCTCTGATTTTGTGACTATTGTACTATGTGAGACTAAGCAATGTAGGACACTTCAGTAGCATAAAAAATGACCTAGATTTAAAATGAGAAATTTGTGAGGTTGAGAGACCCTGGTCTAGATTAAGCTCTGCCACTTGCTACTTGAGTGACCTTGACTAAGTGACTTCTTAACTGTGATATGGAACATGGAATTCCTTCCCTATGTAGCTTGTAAGTGCTGTGAAGATCCAGTATGGTAATAAAGACATATTTGATAAACTAAGTATATAAATATGCTATAAGTATTGAAGCATATTTAAGAAATGAAAAAGTTCCTGAGTCATGAGTAGCCTCAGCCAGCCAGTGCACCTCAAAATGAGCCAGCCCCAAGGGGTCAGGTCAAAGACATAGCTTCAAACACAGCCCTCTAGCAAGAAGGCTGTTTTCCCTAGGAGCCCAGGTTCTCCTCATAGCAGGTCTTAATCCCCAAGGCTATTCTAGAACAAATGGAATCCCTCAGAAAGCATTTAGAAGATGCCTGGGGGACTGCTAGGGAAGGGTACCTGGTTCTCACCACTGTTGGCCTCCATCAAACCCCAAGGTGGTGACCAGCTAGCCTGTCCTGAGGTAGACTTCCAACTACAGACAGCCCGGAAAACCAAATTGGGTTCCACTCCAGTGGCAGTTCCTTAAATACAGAAACATTTATAGACTGAAAATAATTTGTCAAAGACATTCTACCAAAAGGTGGTGATCTCAAACCCTGGAGTTTAGGGATTAGTCATGAGTCCAGGCACAGTCCAAATGGTTATGGAAACAGGGGCAAAGTAGTGCAGAAAAGAAGTTAGTATCAAAACATAAGGTGGCCAATTCTTTTTAGCTGATAAAAACTCTGACAGAAAAGTAGCTTCAAATGTTTTTCTTTCTAGGCAGTCCTTGGAGATGAAATTATCTAGAACGATCTTCACAAATCATTTGCTTACTTGATCGGAAGAGGCAGAAGGGAGAATGTAGGTACACTTCAAAGTCCAAATCATGTTTAACTTATTGTAAGTCCTAGAAATTTAGGACATTTAGTGACATGCCCCCAAAGCTAAGAAACTGTACATGAAATTCTAAGATTTTTCTTTGAGGTTTGGCATTACTGTTAGTTCAGTCAACATGCATCAGTCTCCTCTCATTTAATAATACAGAGTAAACCTCTACAGTTATACTCGAAATAGATGTTAAGATACGAATTAAGATGTGTGGCTACAAATCTTAAAGAACTTAACATGGGAAAGAACAATGCATAAATCAGACATGTGTCACTGTTTTGGTCACTTTAAATAAGTTGTCTTCAGTGGGAAGTTCAGAGTTAAGGGAAGATTTCTTAATATGTAAGGCCATGAATTATAAGACATGAGGATGGGAGGATTTTTTCAAATCCTAGGAAACAAAATGTTAGTGATTGTGGTACAGTACTATTGGCCCTAGTTAAAAAAAAAAAATTCCTAACAGAAAACTTATTTTAAAAAATCTGACAATGAAAAATCCCCAGTTCTTCCTACACTCTGCCTATGAAAACACTCTAAATCCTAACTTTACTGAAATGTGCTTATTTCTTTCTTAAGTGATCCCTGGATTTGGAGCCATAATAAAAGATCAATGAGTGATGGGTTCTTCTCAACCACCCAACTGCAAAGCACTTTGTTAAGGGCACTCAAAGACGCATCAGATCTCATGAAGTTCCTGCCATCATTTTATTGGAATGCTTAAATTTTCAGTTTTATTGAGGAAAAATATGAGGTAAAATGGAAAATATGATGAGATTAATGTGTTTAATGCACCATAAGGTATTTTATAAAGTAGAATATGATTACTTATTCTGTACACAGGGTCAACTAAGGGTTATTAAAGGAATTAGAGTGAATGGGAAAGAGCCAGGAAGACACCACTGAGAAAAGGATCAGAATTTTTTCAAAGATGAATAGGATTGTGATAGAATAAATAGGGAAGGTACTTCATTATGCCAAACAAAATGCAAAAGTGAGAAGAAAGAACAGAGGACTAAGGGTTGAACAGTTTGGCTGGAACAGAGGGTGAGGTTATGTCACCACAAGGAAGACTAAGAAAACATGTTGTGAAGGACCTGAATGGTAAATTTCAATTTGCTATTTAAAAAAAGAAGGAAGGGAGAGAGAAAGAAAACCATCTTGATGATGACCCAGCCCTGACTCCAATGGCATAATTAAAACAATATTTTAATGAGATCAATTTAATAGTAAAACATGTAGAAAAGGAAAGGGCCAGAGTCACATGGATCAAAGCCGAAGACAAGGTACCCAGCAGCTCTTCCGAAGCTCAGTTTCTTTAGCCATCCAAAGCTGTGCTCACGAAGAATGACAGAACACCAACTTGGACTTGTCTACTGGAAGACTGTCCATATAAAAATAGCTGTCAATTATTTAAGTATGTTTTCTGCATGCCAATCAATATTATTAAGAAATGAATCCTTCTCTTGTGGATTCTATCACTCCAGTTAAAAGGTGGTTCAATGAAAACCATGGATGATAGACTATCACAAAGTCTTGATTCAATTATCTTAGAATGGCTAAATGATAGAAATATTATTTAAATCATGAAGCCCAAAAGTTCTATTGGTTCCTACACATCAGAAGCATTGTGCTAATTTCTGGGGACCAAATGTGTAGAACAACATTAGTTAATGTACCAGAATTGTCCAGAGTAGGCATCCAAGTTGGTAAAGAATCTGAATATAAAGCCAAACAATGGAAGGAGCAATTCAGATTCCTTACAAATCTACTTACAAATCTCCTTATTGCCAAATTCAGACTTAAATTGAAGAAAGTGGGGAAAACCACTAGACCATTCAGGTATGACCTAAATCAAATCCCTTATGATTATACAGTGGAAGTGACAAATAGATTTAAGGGACTAGATTTGATAGATAGAGTGCCTGATGAACTATGGACGGAGGTCCATGACATTGTACAGGAGACAGGGATCAAGACCATCCCCATGGAAAAGAAATGCAAACAGCAAACTGGCTGTCTAGGGAGGCCTTACAAATAGCTGTGAAAAGAAGGGAAGTGAAAAGCAAAGGAGAAAAGAAAAGACATACCCATTTGAATGCAGAGTTCCAAAGAATAGCAAGGAGAGATAAGAAAGCCTTCCTCAGCGATCAACACAAAGAAATAGAGGAAAACAATAGAATGGGAAAGACTAGAGATCTCTTCAAGAAAATTAGAGATACCAAGGGAACGTTTCATGCAAAGGGGCTCAATAAAGGACAGAAATGGTATGGACCTAACAGAAGCAGAAGATATTAAGAAGAGGTGGCAAGAATACACAGAAGAACGGTACAAAAAAGACCTTCATGACCCAGATAAGCACAATGGTGTGATCACTCATCTAGAGCCAGACATCCTGGAATGTGAAGTCAAGTGGGCCTTAGGAAGCATCACCATGAACAGAGCTAGTGAAGGTGATAGAATTCCAGTTGAACAATTTCAAATCCTGGAAGATGATGCTGTGAAAGTGCTGCACTCAATATGCCAGCAAATTCGGAAAACTCAGCAGTGGCCACAGGACTGGAAAAGGTCAGTTTTCATTCCAATCCCAAAGAAAGGCAATATTAAAGAATGCTCAAACTACCACACAATTGTACTTATCTCACACACTAGTAAAGTAATGCTCAAAATTCTCCAAGTCAGGCTTCAGCAATACATGAACTGTGAACTTCCAGATTTTCAACCTGGTTTTATAAAAGGCAGAGGAACCAGAGATCAAATTGCCAACATCTGCTGGGTCATGGAAAAAGCAAGAGAGCTCCAGAAAAACATCTACTTCTGCTTTGTTGACTATGCCAAAGCCTTTGACTCTGTGGATCACAATAAACTGGAAAATTCTGAAAGAGATGGGAATACCAGACCACCTGACCTGCCTCTTGAGAAATCTGTATGCAGGTCAGGAAGCAACAGAACTGGACATGGAACAACAGACTGGTTCCAAATAGGAAAAGGAGGACATCAAGGCTGTATATTGTCACCCTGCTTATTTAACTTTTATGCAGAGTACGTCATGAGAGACGCTGGGAGAAGCACAAGCTGGAATCAAGATTGCCGGGAGAAATATCAATAACCTCAGATATGCAGACGACACCACCCTTATGGCAGAAAGTGAAGAACTAAACAGCCTCTTGATGAAAGTGAAAGAAGAGAGTGAAAAGGTTCACTTAAAGGTCAACATTCAGAAAACGAAGGTCATGGCATCCAGTCCCATCACTTCATGACAAGTAGATGGGGAAACAGTGGAAGACTTTATTTTTGGGGTTCCAAAATCACTGCAGATGGTGATTACAGCCATGAAATTAAAAGATGCTTACAACAAAGGTCCGTCTAGTCAAGGGTATGGTTTTTCCAGTGGTCATGTATGGATGTGAGAGTTGGACTATACCGAAAGCTAAGTGCTGAAGTATTGATGCTTTTGAACTATGGTGTTGGAGAAGACTCTTGAGAGTCCCTTAGACTGCAAGGAGATCCAACCAGTCCATCCTACAGGAGATCAGTCCTGGGTGTTCATTGGAAGGACTGATGCTGAAGCTGAAACTCCAATACTTTGGCCACCTCATGCGAAGAGTTGACTCATTGGAAAAGACCCTGATGCTGGGAAAGACAGAGAGCAGGAGGAGAAGGGGACGACAGAGGATTAGATGGTTGGATGGCATCACTGACTCAATGGACATGAGTTTGGGTAAACTCCAGGAGTTGGTGATGGACAGGGAGGCCTGCCATGCTGCAGTCCATGGGTTTGCAAAGAGTTGGACATGACTGAGCGACTGAACTAAACAAATCTACTTGCCCCATCTATTATATAATATGTAAAATACAAGAAAATACAAATATGAGAAAAATGAGAAGTACAGTAACTTTCACCAAGAGTTAACGAGCCATTCTGAAGAAAAAGCATTAATCTGTACCACTCTGGATATAGATCATAAGCTGTAGGTTGAAAATATAGTGGAGTAACTTTGGATGAATATAAGAAAGTTCAGACAACCAAATATAATCATTTGACAATAGAACAGAACTCCTCAGCATATACTGACCTTTCTAACACCAGAAGTTTAAATCAGAAGCCAAACCACCATCTGTCAAGGAGGCTGTGGGAGTGAGTCTTTAATTTGATGCAAAATCTAGGATTTAATTCAACCCTTACATCCCCATCCTAGAATATTCTCCTCTCCTGAGAATCACTTTATTTGTCTACCGGGAACTGAAGCCTACTCCAGCTAGCTTAAACCAAAGGAAAGTTTTACTAGAAGGAACTAGGGGTGCCTCAAGAATCCAAAAGGCAAGAAAAGTAGTTAGGCCATAGAAGGGACTGGAAGAAAGGACAGGAGATGGTCAGGATCCAAGAAGCAATCTGTTTCTCAGTCTCTCCCTCTCCTCCTCTCCTCCTTCCCTCCCTCCATTTTTTATATCTTTTGATTTATATACATATGTTTATGTAGGCACACTTGTGTGTGTGCGTGTGTGTATGTGTGTGTATATATATCAACATTCAGATGGCAGCAATACCTCCCATCTATGTGAAAGCCTCATTTGAATCCTCAGAACAACTGTAAAGGTCAGGTGAGTGTATTACTATCTTCATTTAATTTTGAGCCGGCTTTACAATCTATGAAATGAAATCTACCAGTCTTACATTAATGGTCTAACTGGGCCTACATCCAGAATTTCCTGAGTCTTTTCAACTGCTCCTGCCACACAATGTGCTGCGTCCTTCAATCAAACTTATTTGGTAATAAGTTAGTAAACTCAAATAAGAATTACTTCACAACCTGATGAGTAACAATCAACCACCTCTTACATATCTCTTCACAGCATGTTGCTTTCAATTACTACATTAACTTGAACTTGGCCTTGAAAATATTCAAAGAATGTTATAGATAAGGACAGATACGTAACTACAGTTCCTTGTGCCTGGGACACTCCTTGCCCCTCTCCCCAGTATATGTCTCTTTGCCATTTCCCCCACTAGGATATAAGCTCCATGCAGAAGTGCCTAGAATAGCACCTGATGGCAGTGTAGATGCATGATAAACATTTTTTGAATGAATAAATAAACCCATCTCTCTGTTGCAGAGTCTATGGCCCTCTAGGAAATCTGGATCCCCTTCCAATGAAAGGAATAACTTTCTTGGAGCCTTTGCTTGGTTTTGCTTTGGAGAAACTTTATCAAAAGCTTAATACAACTTGGAACAAGAGAAGTAGGTGGATAATTTTCCAAGAACAGTAAGATCTCCTCTGAAACCTGCTTAACCCAATAGAAAAAATCAGGGAGAGAACTGAAATAACAGACCCACATTAGAAACAGTAGACATAGACTTATTAATGCTTTGATTGAGATACTGAACGGTGACAAAATTGTGATGAATGGAGCTATTCGGAGAAGACTGAGAACGTGGGTTCCCAGCACCCAGAGCAAAACGAGAATTGCCATGGGACAGAAAGGGGTAGATCATCTGCCCTCTAATTACACTGAGAACCTGACTTCTTGCAAGTGAAGAAAAGTCAAATTCAAGGCCATTACAGAGTCCAGAGTACTGGTGTCAAGTACAGCTTTGAGCATAGCTCAAGTAAGGATATCAGGACCAAATTTCTTTCCTTCCACTTCTCTGCCTTTTTCTATCTTGGTTCTATCTTCAGTTGGCTTTCACTCTGGGGCTGTAAGAGATCACAGTATTTCTAGTCTACACGCTTCAAGTTTAACAGGAAAGAATGAATCTGCTTTGGTGATATCAATAACTCATGTCCCAGAATTGAGTCTCATTAACTCTGATTGGCCAACCCATCTCTAACCTAACTACTGTGGCTAGCCGAATGGCATATGTAGATTGACCTGTGCCTAAATATCATGCTCCATTGTTAAAATGAAGTATGGCATCAACTTCTTTTGAAACATATAGACTAAGAGTGGGGAGAGAGATGGCTCCCTTAACGGACTATTAGAGCATATGTTTCCTAAAAAGGCAAAGTAGATATTAGACTAAAAAACAACTAGTGCTTACTGTTTGCCAGCTAAGCTCAACTGTGTCTTTTATCCTAGTTGGCCAAGAGTATGCTTTGATTCTGCATTTTTGGAATTCCTCAAAACAATCAAGAGGTGGTATAAATTTTGGAGACAAAGGTAAATTAACATCTGGCTCCAGCTTATATTTACTATGTGAACTAAAGCAAGATATTTAACCTCACTGGTCAATTTCATATTTATAATATAGTGATAATTCTTCCCCATAGAATTATTAGGACTTGAGTAAAATATGTATCTATATTTCTTAGCTCAATGACTGACTAGAAAATCCCCAAAAGGATAGCTACAATGATGATATTAATCTTGACGGTACCTAGAAATGTACCACTGCTAGCAGAACTTAGTTACTAACCTATTTCTCTATTCCACTACACTCAGCATACTCAAGGCATAGTTCACCCAAAGAAGGTGCTGTGGCCATCCTAACCCATGTGTCCTACCTTCCTTTGATCTACCATCTCAGGTCTATGAAACTAAGATTTCAAAATTAGCCTTATTTTTTTGACATCTTAATGTATGTTAGGGTTTCCCTGGTGGCTCAGCTGGTAAAGAATCCACCTGCAATGCAGGACACCAGGATTCGATTCCTGGGCTGGGAAGATCCCCTGGAGAAGGGAATGGCCACCCATTTCAGTACTCTGGCCTGGAGAATTCCATGGACTCTATTAGTCCATGGGGTCGTAAAGAGCTGGACACCACTGAGCGACTTTCACTTCACTTCACTATATGTTAAAGCAAAAATCGGGCCTCCCTGGTGACTCAGACAATAAAGAATCTGCCTGCAATGCAGAAGACCAAATTCTATCCCTGGGTCAGGAAGATCCGCTGAAAAAGGGAATGGCTACCCACTCCAGGATTCTTGCCTAGAGAATTCATGAACAGCGGAGCCTGGTGGGCTAGAGTCCATGGGGTTGCAAAGAGTTGCACACGACTGAGCAACTAGGCACGCACACAAAACAAAAATATTTATCTTTTCCACAAAATAAAAGCTTAACTAGCTCTACCTTTTAAAAAGGCAAAACTTCATCACTGTAAAAAGGAAACTATCAAATCCCTTTGGAAAGCTGACCAAACACTGAAAGCCCTGCTTAAAACAAGCACATTCTTCCTCCAGGTCACACTCTCTGCATCTGTCATTTTGGCATATTCTACAAAACCCCCTTTTCTTGGGCAACTGAAACATTCAGTTTATCACCCCCTGTTGCTAGGGCTTAATGAAGCTGGTTCATTGACAGAAGTAGGCAAATTGTCTTAATATTTCTCAGCATCTTCCCTGCGTCAAGCAAAATGGAGCTTTCATCTTAAATAGCAAAACCTCATATTTCTGCTTTTCTTTGAACATGCTGCCTAAACTATAGGCTCTCGATGACACTGGGAAGGACTTACTTGGACCATTAGATGGAAGGCAATATTTCTCTGTACATTTTAACAGTGTTTCTAATGCTTTCTCTATGTCCTTTCTTTGCCTTTCACTATGACTAGCAAATCCTCAGAAGGCCTCTTGGCACTATCCATAATTCAGCTTGTCCTCATTCAATTTGATTCTACTTTAGAATAAATAATGGCTCATTACGGTCACTTTTGTCACATTGTGAGTATCCCTGACATCAGAGGAGAAATTCAGTTTTATCATTTGGGTCACAATCTGAAGTATTCTTAGTACATGTTTGTTTGTTTGTTGTATTAAAAATTTCATAAAAGAGTTTAACATCTTTTTTCATGGGACATTTTTTAAAGCCTAGTTTTCTAACATCTCTACAAAGATGTAGACTGGGGACCATTAGGCCACTCAAATGACATTACAGTCTTCAGATTTACTTTAGGAAACGTTAGAGAGCAAGAAGAATTTTGTGTTAGAGAGTATGTAGTCTCAGGAGAAAACTTTAAACTGTATGACTCCTTGATAACATTCAAAATACTTTTTCTTCATCATGCAGGTATGAGAGTCCTACAAGCAAAAGTTTAAAAATAGAAGAACACCAATGAAACTAATCACAGCTCATCACATATTGTCATGAGGTGGCTAAAACCGTACACATTCTCTGCTAGTTAAAAAAAAAAATCCTTGCATGAGATATTCACTTTATTAAACCTATCTGCATAACGAGTACAAAAACAATGATTTTGATATTTTTTTCCTCTTTAAAAAAAATAAAACTTCTACAAGAAACACTTCCAGGCTACTTTCTCCTTGACTAATGAAGCCAGAACAGAGCATTTTCTTCCATGATTGTCATGAAAATGAAATTTCTCAAGTTAAATCTCTCTAACCAGGAGATCTGACAACACTAACACCCTTGTTCTTCAACAACAGCTTGTTTCCCTAGAAGACATCTGCTTTTAAGAAGTATTCTGTTTAAAAATCAAATCGTATTTATGAACCTTGCTTTTATTTTCTCCCACTCAAATTTTACCTTTACTTTCAAAAGACAAAGATACACTTTGATTTCTCATCAAATCAAATTTTTATATCCTCTTCCTTTCAGACTTACAGTCACTATTCTTTTATAAACTTCTGAAGATTACAGTGTTTGCTGGAATTTGAAGGAAGCCAAAGTCTTGGGATATTTTACAAGGTTTTATGTCAGAGAACATGCTCCCAACCCACCTGATAGAGTTCCAGGTAAGCAGAGAGGATGGTAGTAAAGTCAATAACTACATGAGACTTCCCTGCTCCCTCCAATACTTCACGCTAGCTTTCTTATGAGCTTATCCTTGCTTGCTCCGTCCTCATGGAGCTTACAGACAGAGAAGAAGGCCCTTCGTTCATATTTCTCTGGGCCCTGGCAGTCACTCAGCTAGTCTTGGCCATACATGTCAGACACTGGGTTCAAGATCAGACACTGGGTTCTCCTCCCCCTTGGGCTCAGCCTGGCAGTCTAGAGCTCTTCCTCTGAAAGAGGTTCCAATGACTCAGCCTGATTGCCTTTCCTCTTTAGTCATCACTGCATTTTTTATTCCTTGGGCTTGCTGCTACCCCTACCATCAAGTTGGCTGAATGATGCTGAATGTATCAACTCTACACTTCTTAGCAGATACCTATGATATCATTTTTCATTTAATGGTCTTATAGAAAATCACTAAGGAGAAACCAAAGTCATCAACATGGAGATGCTATCAAGTTACTAACAAAGCAAGTGGCAGGCCATTTATACTCTAGCCCACCTGTTTTACTACCAGGAGTGGAATGACAAACCCATCCCCACAGGCCTGAAGAGTGAAGGTAACCAGCCTTTCAGGGGCTCACCAGACCAGATGACTCCCAGTTCTCCTGGCCCCTAACACTCAAGGACAGGAACCCTTGGAGCATCTGCTCAGAGGGCAAGACTCCACAAAGACTCAGAAGCACAAAAGTCAGATGGGGTCAGAAGACAGGGCCCTCTGCTCTGTGAGATCTGGGTCACCCCTGTAGGATACATCCTCTGATGAGGCCCATTTTGAAGAGAACTCTGGTGCTTCAAGCAGTGAACTTTGCCAAGGTCACACAGCTAACAAATAAACTCCCCCACCCCTAATCTGCTGACTCTGAAACTCTTGACCCCTGTGCTCCTGACGAGGAAGTTTCCATGTGAAACTTTCCACGACCCTCCAGGGCAATTCTTTTCGCCTCCCCTCTATCCTAAAGAATTTTTAGCTGTTGTGTCAATGCATGCATGCTAAATTGCTTTAGTCGTGTCCGACTCTTAGCAACCCTGTGGACTATAGCCCGCCAGGCTCTTCTGTCCATGAAATTCTCCAGGAAAGAATACTGGAGTGGGTTGCCATTTCTTTTAGCAATGGATCATCCCAACCCAGGGATCAAACCCAAGTCTTATGTCTCCTGCATTGGCAGGTGGGTTCTTTACCACCAGCTCCACCTGGTGCAAATAGAAACAAGAGGCTTTTTTCCCTCTGCTCTCCTCACTAGCAGCTTCAGGTCCCAAATGTAAATATGCATCTTGGGGGAGAGGCGAGCCAGTTTTAACTGCTTGGGGAACCAGCCTGGGTTCAGGGTTGGAAGACAGGCCTGCACCACGGGATGGGGGACAGGTCAAGGCACATCCTGCTCACTTTCCAGGGAGAGGGTCCTGAAAGCAAAAAGAGGCTTTAGAGGAGAGGACATTGATGGGGGCTCACAGCACAGGAAAAGCTGAGAGGAAGGACTGGAGACCCCGCAACAGTGAAAAGTTGTCACACAGAGAGGGGAGCGATTTTCTGTCACTGCCACAAACTGGAAACCATAAAGAAAGAAAGATTGCTAAAGCTCTAGGAAGCCTTGTGGGTGGAAGCCTCCATAAAATATCTAAGCGTGCCAAGTCATTTCACTCGTGTCCAACTCTGCTTGATCCTGTGGAATGTAGCCCGCCAGGCTCCTCCATCCATGGGCTTCACCAGGCAAGAATAACTGGAGTGGGTTGCCATGTCTTCCTCCAGGGGATCTTCCCTAAAATATCTATACCACCCTTCTTAAAAACATGCGGTTTTAACAACTACAAAAATATTCAAGTCTTCTGAAATTAATTTGTTCTTTTGTTCCTGGGCCACATGAGACTTGGGAATTTATTTAAATTACACAGAAAACAAATCAGCACCTGACCACCATTGCTATTTCTTTGGAAATAACTTAGAAACCTCTCTGATATGATTCATTCTACCTGTGAGTGCTACTGCTAACTGTAATTCCAGTAGACACTGGCTCCTTTTTAAGTCAAAAGAAATTTTTAAACACAAAAAACTAGATAAATTGGGCATTAGAGGTTTGTTTTTTTTTTTAAAGCACTCCAGGAGAAAAGGAAAATCCTAGCAAAACATAATCAGCTCCCTGGAGAGCAGAAAATAAACCATGTATAAAATGACTAGATGGCTTGCTTCCAAAGTGATAAAAATATAGTTTGATTATGGGGACTCAGCAGGGAGGTGGGTTTCCCTAATAAATATCTCGATTCCAGGTGAGCATTTGAGAACTTAGAAGACTCTGGGAGCATGTACATGTATTCAGAGGTCATTAGTCATCGTTTCGCGGACCGTTATGCCAATTTCTCACCTTAGTGAAGTCTCCAGTTGAGAGTCCATTAAACTATATTTGCTCTTCAGAGACTGACTTCCTGATCTACAAGGCAGAGTAATGAAATAGCGATACTCATATCAGGAGATGAAACTAAGGAGGTTATTTTCAGCTAAGCAGGAAATAATTCACCTGGTAAATAACACAGAAAAAAAAAAAAAAGCTAAAATGTTGGAAGCAACAATCTTAATACCAAGTTAACTCCCAAGCTGCTGAAAGTATGACTTACTTTGTTAACAAAAGTGGGTTTTTTAGACACTTAAGGAAGCCATTACCTGAAATAGAAGCTGGTTCTGGGAATACAAGGCTCAGGGAACATTTTCTTCCCAGCTCCAATAAAAGTGGATCCTCCAGCAGACAAGGAACTCCTATAACTTCTTACCCAGATCTACCATCACTAAGAGCAACAGAAAGTTACATACTGTCATGAGATATTCAGGATCCTAAAGAACAAGGAATACCAGTGCCTTCTTTTCTTCCATTCTTTTTAATAAGGGTAAATTTCAAATAAAATACAATGACTCTATTTTTAAATATACAGTTCAGTGGCGTTTAGAACACTCACAATGTTATGTGACCATCACATCTAGTTCCAAGACACTTTCATCACTCACTCCAGAAGAAAACCCTGTACCCACTCAACAGTCACTTCCCATTTCCCCTCCCCCCAATCCCTGGCAACCAGTAGTCTGCTTTCTCTGCAGACTTAACTATTCTGGGTATATCATGTGAATTAAATCATATAAATATGCAATCTTTGGTCCCTGGCTGCTTCTACATAGCATATGATTTTTGAGATGCACCCATGTGGTAGCACTTAGTAGTACTTCATTATTTTTCACAGCTGAGTAATATTCCACTGTATGGATAGATCACATTTTGTTTATCCATTCATCCGTTGATGGACATATGGGCTGTTTTTGCCTTTTGGCTCTCAAGAATGCAGCTGCTATGAGCTGGGACCCTTACTAATATAGTTTATTCCAATAAAGCACCTTAAAACCCTCAATAAGTTGCATATAATACCTCATTGGATCCTCTAATAAGATCCTCCTGATTCATTTCTCAGATACAAAATACTTGTTCCAAAAGGTATATTCTAAGCAACCCACTCGACCATTATTAAGTGGCAGGATCCAGGTCCTTTGACTGTTAGCAGAGAGCTCTGTACCCCACACAAGTTGACTTCTGGTCCTTAACTCAATATTTTTTCATCTGGAACCAATTATCCTTGGGAAGGTAAGGCCATGCAAATTCATACTCCAAACTCTATTCAAAACTGTGGCTAGATGCAGTTCTTAGAAAGTTGATATTGGATTTTCTCTTTATAGTCTGGGATCTGATACAGTGTCTCTCTAGCACAGAGCTGGCACCAAAAGGTTTGGAGGGAGCAGAAGGAAAGGGATGGGGATAAAGAGAGAGAAGGAAGAATGATACACACCAGGCAGATGCACTGTATAATGGTTGGGAGGATATTTGTTCCTCTGGTTTCCTGAGATTTTGCCCCCTTTACACACAGTGGGGACACCAGGCAGGGGAGCTTTGGAGCAAGTCCAGACTATAAGCAAAATCAGTGGTAGAAAGTGCTGGGGTCAAACCCCCTAGTCTGCAAATTTCCTGCCATGACATCAGGCCTTTTTCTCATTCCTGTTTTAAAACAATTTGACTATCTAAAACACAAGCCAATATGAAAACTAATAACAAGAGCCATAGCAAAAAAATACTTCCTAAAGGGTGTTAATTCCATCGTCTCACTGCCAAGATTGTATTACCCACAGCATGCTCTATGTCCAGGAGAAATCATGGCCCTGGGTACACTGTTCTTCTAGCCAAGTCAATCCTGGATTTACAATCCTACACACAAAGTACAGAGTTTCTAGGATACTGGACAGGTCCCAGAAGATGGATTCTGATCTTTGAAGCACTCTAGAATCATAAAATCTCAGAAACCTGTCCAAGTGATATTCCCAATCTGTATGCCATTGCAATACATATTAAAAAAGTATTCTCCTACAGTGTGTTGGGTTAAGTGGCTAGCTGCTCACAGCTGGAGGTAACGGGTCTGGGCCTGCTAACTGAGAGGGATGGGAAACTTTTCTTTTTAAACAGAAGCAAGTAAAACCCCAGTCAACCAAATCAGCAACTGGTTCCAGAATATTACCTTACCAGTAAGAACTTAGTGCTTAAAATTTTCTTCCCTTTTTCTTGTTGATCTTTCACATTAGCATTACATAATCCTTATAGTGTCTCTTAGAAGTAGGTGGTATTATTCCCATTTCATAGATGGGGAGACTGAAGCTAAGAGTAATTGATTTATCCAGCTGACAAGTATCAGATCCACTCCTCTAAATCAGGCCTGATTAAATTTGTTGTTCATGACACAATTTGTTCCCAAACTTGGATATACATCAGAATGAGGAGAGCTTGTTAAGATACAGATTCCCAAAGATGGACCCATGGGATCTGTGTTTCTGATAAGCCCCCCAGGTACAGCCAGTCTTGGGCCCACATTCAGGAACCATTGCCGAACTGACATCCCACCACAGTGGTCCAGAAAACTTAAATCTGACCAAGTGTTCACCATTGCCCAATAGCTACCGACCAAGCTTTCATCAGGCCTCTCTCCTCCTCACAAGCCTCTGAACTTTGACCCCAAGCCTGAGAAAGAGCTTTCAATAAAATGTATGTCTGTCATGCCCCTGTCGTGCCCCAACCCGTGTCTGTCTGCTGTCTGGTCGCTTGCCTTATTTCCCCTCAAAGTTCTCCTAGCCCTGCTTTCTCCTCCCTATAAAAGAAAAGGCTTTTCCTGTTTGGTTTTGAGATGCTTGTAGATCTTGAGATCTGAGTGTGCACCCTCTTGCAACAGCCTTTTTGAATAAAGTCGCTGCTTACTTGAATCCAGATTTGTTTTTTATTGACAAAGCCCTCAGTTACTGACTAGGCCTCAAGCTGCACAGAGGTTTCTCCACAGGGGGGAAAAATTACACATTATTTTGGGGTTTTTTTTGTGTAGACAGCAAACTGGCTGGGAGTTTGACCCCCTCCCTGCTTTGGGGTAGCATCTCAGGCTGACATGTATTAGTACCCACTGTGGACCTTTCTGACCTAAGCTTCAGAACTCAGTCCCTGGCATTTGAACATCAAGCCCTATGGGGACCCTAAGATAACAGACTTGGTATTTTCTCCAGTTTTTTCCCCTCACAACTTGAAGATAAAGGTGTCTGCCATGAAATACTTCCCTCTGGAGATGCACCAGCATGCTTGCAAGCATCCTCCAGAAATGCTTTGCAGAGTTGTCAAGGCTCCTCCTGTCAAAGGCATCTTGAAAACTGACTGTTTTCCTCTAAGGAGCTGCCTCCCTAGGCTTTTCTCCACTCAAGGTGGAGACGCACACTTTATATAAACTATGACTAAGCAGAATCCAAACAGTGTCAGGCTGCCCCCACATGCCTGCGTCTCCCGGCTGAACACTTGGCCTTGGCTTTGCAGAACTCTTGCCAGTAAATCACCCAGATTCCCAAGATGCAGATTATGGGAAGAGGAGAGTGCCAAATAATGAAATTAAAAGATCTTTTCTCTAAATGTAGAATCCCTTTCCACCTGAATTAGAAAGCATTAGGCTGTTTCTGGTTTGATGCTTAGGATGATTTCATTTGAGAGTTGTTTCTACAAATAATTACACAATTATGCTCTGTTACACAATTCTATGATGTTGCCAACTTTGTCTTTCAAGCAATAGAAGTCAACACAGTCGACATTTGTTTTTTTCTTAAAATTATGACAGTCAGAAGCAATGCTGCGTATGCAGTGCTAACAAGACAGTTCTAAAGCTTTCCAAGAGGCAATGCTTTGTCTTCTCTACTCCCTTAGAGACTCAAATAAAAGGTGACCAATAGGTTAGCAGGGGCTTCCCTGAAGGCTCAGACGGTAAAGAATCTGCCTGCAATGCAGAAGACCCAGGTTCAATCCCTGGGTCAGGAAGATCCTCTGGAGAAGGGACTGGCTATCTGATCCAGTATTCTTGCCTGGAGAATTCCAGAGAAACCTGGTAGGCTACAGTCCATGGGTTCGCAAAGAGTCAGACATGAAGGAGCAACTAATATATACAATCAGTTAACAAGCAGCAGCACGTACTGGAAGAAAAACCCTGGAGGGAAAACAGCCAGGTTTCAATACCAGTTTCCCACCTGTCTAAGCCAAGTTCCGTCTTAGGCAACACAACCACTTTGAGTCTCAATAATCTGTAAAAGTAGGCATGAATAGCATACAACCCAGCCTACCTCATTTAGTTAGGAAAATGAAGCAATTTGAAAGCACTTTAAAACCAGTAAAGTGTTTTAGAAAAGCAAAGCAATAAACAAACACAAAGCGCCATCATTAAAGCCTTCAACCCATCCCAGCACGGCTGCTGGTACCCTTTATTTTACACCTCCAGAGAAAAGAAAATAATTCTCACCCTTGGAATATATCCTGAAGTCTTCATGAATGACTTGGTCCGAAAGACCGACTGACTGTACAGGTAAATGGCAGTATGTTAACAAAGTGCATAATGTATGCAAATCTGCCTAAGATAAATCTTAGGTAATATATACACTCAATTTAAGTACAAGAGAACTCCACTGTCTAAGGCCTCATTTGAGTTCTTACAGGAATTAAGCAATCAATTTACATAACTCAGTAGAAATTGTTGTATACACAAAGGTGCAGATTTTTCTTTGAAATGGACAAGAAACTTGAAAGATTTTTCCAAACAAATCTTTTCATAATCTCTCAAATACATTCTGTTTTCTCATGTTGGACCTGCCATGGACAATTACTATATTTCCAACACTTTGGAGAGAAGGAAACAGAAGCCCCAAATGAACAAATCAGTCAAAAAAAACCTTTTAAGTATCTGTAAAGTTTCTCTAGCACTGGGCCTGGAAAAGATGTTCAAAGTTCAGTTTCTGCCTTGTGTGAGTTTACCTTGTTGCGGGGCAGGAGTCTCCGTTGCCTGGGGCGCTAACCAAAGAGCTTGCGGAAGACTAAGTTCAGAATTAAGGCTTCAGAAGTAACTGTCATCACAAACATTCCAAAACAGAGCTAAGACCCAGTGTGCCTGGGACCCTTTTTCACCAAATCTCACTCATCTTCAGTCGTGCTCGAAGCGCAACCTTGGGGCCAGCAGCAGAGTGAGCAGAGCGTTGTTAGAACTGCACTGTTCTCCTGACCCACACCAGACGGCTAAAAGGCTTTGAGGGTGGGGCCCAGCAACGGTTTACTAAGTCCTCCAGGTGATTCTGATGCACAGTTAAGTGTTAGCATCTCTGCTTACTTCACAGTATAGCAGAAAAAGAATGACATCTCTGGTTTTAGGGTGCTGTCCCTAGTGCCTGAAGTGGTCCTGGATTCAGTGCATACTCCCTTCATGTGCCACTTTGTATCATTTTTATCATTAGGAAAAAATTAAGTCATGTTGAAATCGTGGATAACCCATTAGCCAAATTCACTTCACCTACCTTCACTAATCAAGGTCGTTTTTAAGACTTGCAATTCCTCCAAGCTGCCCATAGCCTACACAATAAGATGTTTGCCTGAGTTGTTTTCCAGAAACTTAGAGTCAACTGTATCTAGTTGGAACTGAGCTGGTTAAGACTGGATGGGACCACCAACTGGGCATGCACATATAATCTGTGACCTTTTGATATCAGAGGGCAGAAAACTCCACTCCTTAGAAATGGTGCTAAGCTCCTCCATTTTTCAATGTGCGGAGGCCTACAGCTTGTTAGGTGCCAGCAGAAGGAAGATTACTGCACCTTTTTCCAGTCACCTTTCCCCACCTCTGTGTGCCCCAAATGGCCCTGCTTCTTCAGTCTTTATCCCATAAATACCCCTGCCCCTTGCCTTTGTGGAGGACCTGAAACTGGTTCTCCTGACTCCTCGCTTGGCTCCCTTGTGAAAGAGATTTGCTCTACTGCATTGCACAACTCCAGGGCTGTTTTACACAATACAACCTGAGTTATATAACACTGCAGTTTTGACCACAATTCACATTTTTATGAATATCTTTCAAATACATATATCCTCCAAATTGAATCAATGGTACACATCCTTTTAGAAACTGTTTTTTCAATGAAAGATATAATCATGAATACTTTGTCTTTAATATTTCTAATCACCCATCTCATAATGACAGCACAGTAGCCCTCTTATGAATAATTATGTTATGTGTTAGTTGCTCAGTCGTGTCTGACTCTTTGTGACCACATGGACTGTAGCCTGCCTAGTTCCTCTGTCCATGGGATTTTCCAGGCAAGAATACTGGAGCGAGTTGCCATTTCCTTCTCCAAGGGATCTTCCAGACTCAAGGATTGAACTCAGGTCTCCTGCATTGCAGGCAGATTCTTTACTGTCTGAGCCACCAGGGAAGCCCCTTATGAAAATGTTATCTTCTTAATTGAAGGATAGTTGACATACAATAGTATATAAGTTGCAAGTGCATAATATAGTGATCCACCACTTTTAAAGGTTATATTCCGTTTACAGGTATTATAAAACGTTGACTATATTCCCCATGTTATGCAATATACCCTTGTAGTTTATTTTATATATTATAGATTGTACTTCTTAATCCCCAACCCCTATCTTGCCCTTCCCTCCTTCCTGCTGTCCATTGGTAACCATTAGTTTGTTTTCTATGTCAGCACAGTGGTCCTTTTTGTTGGTTTACCATAATTTAAGAAATCCTTAAATTTGGATAATCCTTAAATTGATAATTTGGGTATTTATAGTATGGAACCCTTACAAATACTACGGAAACAACTTACAGCTGTCTGTGCACGCCTGCGGTGGTTGCTTTGTGGTTATAGCCTAGGCAGAGAAGTTAAGAATCAGCTTTGTCATTATTTGTGGTGCTGTAATTCTATTCTTCCTGGTAGCAAGTACTAATCTCTACATTTTGGAATCTTCCTGTTTTAACCTATTTATGCTTGCTCAATTAAATATGTTAAGCTTGATCTTTATCACAGGAGCATCTAGCTCAACATCCAGTCAATGAGAAAACACATGGATTGGTCTGCATGTTGCCATGTTAAAGTGAACTGAGATCCTATGACAGTTCTAGTTTTAATAATTTTAAGAACCTCCATACTGTTTTCCATACCAGTTGCACCATTTTATATTCCCACCAACAGTGCACAAGGGTTTCAATTTCCCCACCTCCTCACCAAACCTAGTTATACAGCAATCCCACTCCAGTTATATATCCAAAAGAAGTAAAAGCAAGATCGCAAAGAGATATTTTCACACTCACGTTTACAGCAGCATCATTCACAAGAGTCAAGAGGTAGAAGCAACTGAAATGTCCATTGACAGATGAATGGATTAATAAGATATGGAATATACATGAAATGGAATATTATTCAGCCTTAAAAAGGAAGGAAATCCTATCACACACTACAATATGGATGAACACTGAGGACAATAGGCTAAGTGAAATAATCCAGTCACAAAAAGACAAATACAATATTACTCCACTTATGAAGGATCTAAGGTAGTCAAATTGATAGAAAGTGGAAGGATGGTTGCCAGGACTGCAGGGAAGAAAGAAAGGGCAGTTGTTTAATGGGTAGAGAGCTTCAATTTGACAAGACGAGAAAGTTCTGGAGATGTTTTGTAACAATGTGAATACACTTAATACTACTGAACGGAACACTCAGCAACAGTTAGGATGATAAATTTTATGAGTTTTTTACCACCGTGCAAAAAGAGAAAGGAAAAAGTGCGCTCAGCTTCATGTCTAAGTACTACCTACTGGGTCTAATGTTCTGTGTGCTCACACATAAAACCTGCATCTAAAAGAGTCAAGGAGCTTCCCAGGTGGCACTAGTGGTAAAGAACCCACCTGCCAATGCAGGAGACGTAAGAGACACAGGTTAGATCCCTGGGGGAGAGCGCAGCAACTCACTCCAGCGTTCTTGCCTGGAGAATCCCATGAACAGAGGAGCCTGGTGGACTACAGTCCATGGGTCACAGAGTTGGATATGACTGAAGCAACTTAGCACAGAACAGCACAAAAGAGTCAAACTCAGAGAAGCAGAGAGTCAGTGGTGGTTGCCAAGCGCCAGGAGAGATAGAGATATGGAAAGCTGCTGTTTGATGGGGGTAATGCTTCAGTCAGGCAAGATGAATAAATTCTAGAGACCTGCTGTTCAACACCATGCAACACTGTGTGCTGTGTGCTCAGTTCTGTCCGACTCTTTGTGATCCCACGGACCATCGTAGCCCACCAGGCTCCCCGGTCCATGGAATTCTCCAGGCAAGAATACTGGAGCGGGTTGCCTGGGTTGCTGTTTCCTTCTCCAACACTGTATTGGGACTTAAAAATTTGCTGAAGTGCATGGAGAATTTTCCCCCATGTTCCTGACACTTTGCTCAGTGAAGTTCGGCTCCTTTCCAGCATCTGGCATCCTTCAGTGGCTTCCTTTCTCCCAGGACTGAACAGACCTCTGGTCAATGTGTATCTTATGGAAGCAAAGCCACTCTGTAAGGAACCGTGTTCCTGTGCTCTCAGCACTGCAGGAGACGGACCTCAGCCTTCCAAGGAGCCGGTTCATAACAGAAGGCCCGACAGGCATGTCGGAACCCGGGAGCACTGAGATTATGAGTTCCGGGCCCACCTGGGGCAAGCAAGGAAAACCCACAGGTCGGTCCAGCACAGCCAGACCCCTGGTGGCAGCGCTGCAGCCATTTGGCTGAAAGCTGCAGAGCCTGCTCTAATGTACCATCTGGGGAGGAAATGAATCACATGATAGAACTGAGCAGGGCTCGCCTCTTTGGTTCCAGCATGTCTATGGGTCGTTAGTCAGCTCACATGGGCTGGAGGGAGTCCTGCTTTCTCCTTCCTCCAGGTTATCACCAGATGTACTGCGTTTTCCTTTTCTCCAGTTATGGCAGCTGCTGAAATATACATGGAGGGAAGGGAAGACAGTCTAGGGAAGACAGTGCCTGAGAATTGTGTGGAGGCAAACATCAGCTCGGCTTCTCCCTCTCCACTGATGCCTCAGTGTCCTCACTTGAGCCTGGCCACCGTCCTCGTCTCTCACGTGTGAGCTCTTAGGCTGAGCCTGCAAGTCCTATCACTGATGAACTTGCCCCCAACACATTCCACTGCCACCTGCAGCCTTTTTAGGGACAAGCCCTGACATAATGGGGCATTAATTATGCCAGAAATTTAGAAAAGATATATGGGCCTTGTTTCACCCCTTGAAATGGTCTCTTCCCACTATCCCCTCTGTTTCTACTTACATGAGTACCATTTACCCTTCTTCATCCTCCTTTCAAATTATATCAAGCTCCCCTCAAGCAGTCACTTAGCTCTCTCTGACCATCCAGTCCACAGCCGACAGTGGGTTCTCCCTTCCCAAGTCCCTGGAACCCTCATTGTCCCGCTTGATTCTTGGGTGCTTAAACTTACTTGTATTATCCTTCAATTTTTTGTGCGTATGTCTCATCTCTACCACTAAACTATAAACTCCTTAAAGTCAGAGATTGTAAGAAATATCCCCATTCATGCCCTGCGATGCCTCCCATCACAGAATCTATCCTAAGAAAATTACCACAGGCACTTATGATCAGTGAGTGGCAACCAATATGTCAACACTAATAACCACTCCGCAAGTTTTTCTCCCAACATAGCCCAAAATAGCAGTGATAGTCTGTCTCTTCCCTCACTTATCACTGTCCTCTGCTTCCTAGTTCTCTGCACCCAGAGACTCTGGAGATTGCAGGACCAAAAAAGAAACTCCAGTTTCTTCAGAAACAAGTATACCGTCCTCCAAAGTTCTCAAAATCAAAACACTGTATTCTAAATTGAAATGAGTAAAGATGATGGAATTCCAGAAGAATACTGACCAGGAATAAGCCCCCTCAGCAACAGAGGAGACATCAGTGTGAATGGTGGGGTTCAGTGGCAGGCAGAGGAGATGGTAGGGTTCCTGGCAGGAAGAGTATGCTTCTCTGCCACTGTCTCCAGGGACCCACCCCTAGGGAATCAGTCCCTGTCTCCTGATGTCTGCCATTTATTTAAAAATTGACAAACCCTTCTGTTCTTCAATCAGAGATCATGTTCAAAATGCAAATATTCCCAGTGTTTAAACTGACATTAAGATGTAAATGGTTTGTGTCAGATCCTTTACTTAATATAGGCTGTGACAGCAAAACAATGAAAGGAGACTCACTGAATGAAGAAAGAGAATAGAAAAAAAGCAAAAGTCTCCCTTTGGGGCCAACAATGAATTTTATCTCTCTCTCTCTTTTTTTTTTTTTTTTTTAGCCCTGATCACATCTGCTCTAGAATAATAATAAATCAACAGAATCAAAAATCGCAATTTACTCTTATAGAACGTAGCCTACAAAATACCTTCATTTTCATTGTCTAAATCATTTTCCAGAACAACTCTGTGACTTAGACATAGTTCCCACTTGACCGGTAAACAAACCTAGCCTCTTGGAGGCAAAGAAAGTACCTTAAGATACCACAGGTCAAATCAGGTCTCTAAGCTTGGCCCTATGTCCATGTATTCAGCAAATAATAATGAAGGACCTACTCCAGATCAGACTGTGCCAGGGGCTGGGAATAAAATGATGGGAAAAACCCACACAGACTGTCCTTAGGGACCTTGGAGCTAATTAAGGGGATGAGTGCTTGACTAATAACAGAAGTAAGTGCAGCATCACAGATGTGCCAAGAGGTCCGGTGGTGATAATAGGAGAATGGACCTACAGCCAGCCTGTGCATTCCAGAAATTCTAAGAATGCCAACCTGGCAGCAGCAGAGAGCAACACTGTGGGTAGCTTAGGGAGGTAGGTGGGAGCTAGATTGTGCAGCATCTGGTTTCCTGTGGCTTCAGGGCTTCCCTAGTGGCTAAGATGGTAAAGAATCTGCCTGCAAGGAGGGAGACTGGAGTTTGATCTCTGGGTCAGGAAGATTCCCTGGAAAAGGAAATAGCAACCTACTCTAGTTAGTATTCTTGCTTGGGAAATCCCATGGACAGAGGAGCCTGACGGGCTACCCACCCCCACCTGCCCACCACCACCACCACCACCTCCCCGCCACCACCACCACCTCCCCGCCACCACCACCACCTCCCCGCCACCACCACCACCACCACCATGGCGACATAAGAGTCAGCAAGACTTAGTGACTAAACAACAACAACAGCTAAACAATGACTGCTAAGTCCATGGTCTTTCTGCTAAGAATAATTGAGGGCACTAACATGTTTCAAGCAAAAGGATGATTCAGAGGAGTCTTCCTAACTGAAAAGAATTGTTGTGGAACCATATCCAACTGAACTGAACATGTCCAACTGCAGTGGGAAGCCACAGCCAACCAGATCTGAGAGCTCTGGCTTAAGCCATTACACCTTCCTCTTTCCATCCAACCAAGCATCTCTAGAGAGAAGGTTCCACTCCAGCGATGTCTCAGACTCAGACTGCCCTAGGAGAAGAGCCATGCAGATGGAGAGCTGGAGAACAAGGTAGGGAGTGATGACCACCTCCTGATAGAAAGAAAGGAAATAATCCCACAATGACTGAGCTGCAGTCTTTTCTCCAGATTGTGAACATTTGGTTTTCATTGTTTTCTGACATTTATTATTGCAGAGAAGTCAGAGGCCATGCTGATTCATTGTTTTATGCAATCTCTCTTTTTGCTTTTCAGTCTTACGTAAGCTTTATTCCTGTATCTTTTCAATTCAAAATTTGACTCCGAGTCAGGGTCACTTCTGATGATCTCTAAAACACAGATTGCTTTCAATCAGCCTATATGAATCTTTTCTCAACTTAGGAAAGTTTTCTTTAAGTTTAAATATATTGTTAGTTAGTGCTTCTATTTGGAACGTTCTGGTACATCTTTGGGATCATATAAAATGATTAAATTGGTTCTCTATTCTCCTATATACATGTATGTATAAACATATATATATATGTATGTGTTTATACATATATCTGTATATACACACATATATATGGATATACAAGTATATATCATCTGATATGCATATATATAGCATAACATCTTATTTTTCACCTTCATTATCTCATTGTACTTCTCCTCTCAATTCTGAGCTACTCTGTTTGCTTTCCACACCATTGATTTGATATCTGTAATGTCTATTCTTCATGTTACTGCCACTAATAAGAACTTAAATTCTGTTTCATTTAAAATGTTTTTCATCTTATTACATCAGTTGCCCTGATGACATCTCTGGCTGTTCTCTGCTTCATTTTCTGCTTTTGTTGTGCAGATGCCATGTCTTCTACATTTTTATTAAGGCAGCTAAATAATTATTAAATTTTTTCTTGTGTCCTTCCAGTAAGTAATTTTGATTAATCTATGTCTCCTATGAATTTTCAGGATTATATACCGCCTCACTTATTTTGCAGAATGTTCTGTCTCATAGGAAACATATTCCTATGGTTTTTGTCTTATTTTTATTAAAACTCAAATGAGGAGCTATCTATCCAGGCCTGCATTTCCCAAGAAATAAGGAGTTTGAAATGTCCTTGACCCAATTCTTTGTTCCATCTGGACCTTATTGAAAATGCTTTCTCAGGTCCATAGGCAGTTGTGTGCAGCTCAGACCAATTTCCAGTCGTGAATGGACTTTTCCTCAAGAGCAGCTCTGCCAGGCTTCGGTGGCATTGTTCCCTACTCTAATTGGCTGCTTCCCTGGCGAGCTGAACAGATGGAATGAATAAAAATCTCTCTCAAAGCCTGCCTTCAGCCCATTACTCATGGAGTCAGCCCCAAGGAGGGGATCATGAACCCCACGAGTTTATCACCCCCACCACTCTCTGCCCATAGAGGCTCCAATCTCTCAGTGGAAGGGTCATAATGAAAGCGAGAAAGATTATATTGTGGTGACATTAAATTACTAATACATCGGCCAAGCGCTAATGGAGATGGTTACCTAGTTTTCCAGTTGATACCAATCTTGCATTTCGCATTCCGGCAGCCCAGTGGAGTGATCACAAAGGTGCTCAGCACCTACTCTTAGGAAGACAATATTAACTAATTTCTAAGTACAAGTGGGCTGCTGATTATGTTTTTCAACCCAGTTCTTCAGCTGTGCATCTGTGGAAATTTCTCTCAAGTTTCAGCAATGGGCTGCCAGTCATATTCCCCATATTTTTCAGTGTTTTCCAGGATATTTTATTCAGAAGCCAAGAGAGATTATGTAGGGACCATTTGAACCCCACTCAACACATGTTTTTAACAGCGGTTTCTTCTCATTAATGTCAGGACTCAACTGCAGGAATTAACTCCAAAGCTAAGAAGAGAGCAGGGTAGGGAAATGCAGACTGGAAAAATGCAGTCCACTCCTCCTGGGTCCGCACATCTCATCCTCTATCGAATGGAGAAATTATAACGCAAGAAGACGGCCTCAGGAGCACCTGGCTAGGAGCTATGCCTGAAAACTGAAATAAAAGCAAATATAAATGCTCAGGTTCAAGTGTGAGCTAAGAGCTCAAGGCCCTGAGGTCTAGCTCTGTTCTTGTCTGGCTGTGGGACCATGGGAAAACTCCTTGGCTCCAAAGCCTTGGGGGCATTCATTTATTTTAAAAGTCATTGCTCTCAGTGACTGGTTCTCAAGTAGAAGCGATGTTGCTGATAAGACAGTACCATCCACATGATGAGTATGGAGGCAGGTAAAGACAAGCTCAAGATCTCTGCCCAAAGTGCCATCCAGGTCTAAATTCCTGTGGTTTTAATGAAAACTGCATTCAGCAAGTGAGAAGTAAGTTCTGGATGATATCTGGTCCTATCTCTGGAAGGCCCATGGCTTCTCTGAACTGCCAGGAAATGCTCTTGCCAAGATCTCTGGAATGGCCTAGCCCAAGGTTGCTTTAGGGCTGGTGTGTGCTTTCCAAAGTGGTAATGTTACTTACATTGCCAAACCAGCTGTGCTGGATTCAAACAATGACAAATGATAAATATAAAACCCATTAAACCAAAACAGGCATAAAGTAGTTTAGGCAACTATATATTGCACAAGCTAGTGTTACCTGATTTTTTTTTCCTTTCTTTCCAGCAGAGTGGGAAGGTGAGAGAAAATCTCGAGCTCTTGTACAGCATTTCCACCTGAAAGGGGAATGGTGCCCACTAATGATGCCTTTACTGTGTCTCCTATTCTATAAGTCACACAAAGGCCTACCTCACAGGGCTGTGCATTCATGCAGACTGTAATATGAATGACATTCTCCAGATTATATACTGCACATCCAGGACAACCATACACAACAACTCTTGTACATACACATGTGAACATATTTGTATGTACGTAGCCAATATATACACATATTTGTACAACTGTGCCAAACATATACATACAAACCAAGGTATTATACATATATATACATAGATACGCACAGTACCAAACACAAATACACCTATCTAAATATTAATGCATGCATGAAAATACAAGTACAGCATACATCACATGTATAATACATATATAGCTAACACACACATTCATATACATATATGTGGAATATATATATGGACATACCAACATATACACAGACACATATCCGTATGTGCTGTGCGTGTGTGTGTGTGTGTGTGTTTAGTCGCTCAGCTGTGTCTGACTCTTTTCACCCCCAAGGAATGCAGTCTGCCAGGCGCCCTTGTCCATGGGATTTTCCCAGCAACAATACTGGAGTAAGTTGCCATTACTTCCTCCAGGGGATCTTCTTGACTCAAGGATCAAATCTGCATCTCCTGCATCTCCTGTGTTGGCAGCAGATTTTTTTTACCACTGAACCACCAGGGAAGCACACATATCCATATATAGATGCTAAACATGTACACAAATAGCCAGGCACGTATACACACAGCACAAGCAACAATGCCCATACATAAGGGTTGATGCATTATAATTTAAATTATCATTTAAATAATTTAAATGATACATTATAATTAATCAGTGAAAACAATAGCAATTTTAGCAATTACTTTTTATGTGCCAGGCACCTTTCTAAATGATTCACATGTGTTAACTCAATGAGATCAATGAGATCTTAATTTTAGCCCCATTTTACATGAACCAGCTATAGCAAAGGAACTTTTAGTAACTTGGTCATAGAGCAAGTAAGGATTGGAACCATGATTTGAATAGGATCCATATTCAAAAGCTATATGAAAGTAATTATATCTACAGTATTAGGGAACATTTCTCTGTGAGAGAATTATGTCCCTTAGTAATAGATGGCATGTGGTAGTGTCTATAAGGCCACAAAGTTGGACTGCAATGGCCTCTTACAGCCCTTTGAAATGTTTTATTCCTTTCCTGATGCCTTCTCTGTGTGCATATCCTCCCTTACCATCGTACGTCTATCCTCCTAAACACACACACACACACACACACTCATTTTGGCAGTCTTTCAGATCTTCTTTATATATTCATACATATATGTAATTCTTTATCATTATATCTAACATTTATAGAGTGCCTGATATATAAGAAGATGCTATGCATGTGTGCGTGCTAAGGTGCTTCAGTCATGTCTGACTCTTTGCAACCCAAAGGACTGTAACCCGCCAGGCTCCTCTGTCCACGGGATTCTCCAGGCAAGAATCCTGGAGTGGGTTGCCATGTCCTCCTCCAAGGGTCTTCCAGACCCAGGATCAAACTTGTGTCTCCTGCGTCTAATGCATTGAAAGCAAATTCTGTACTCAATGAGTCACTGGGAAAGCCCCAGAAGATGCTATATTTCTATACTACTTATTTTCACAGCATTCCTGAAAGGTATTTAGTATTTCTCCTGTTTTAGAAGAAACTAAAGCACAGAGAGAAAGCACTTTGTTCAAGGACACACAACTAGTAAATAGCAGAGCAGAAGTGAAAACCAGGTGTTCTGACTCCACAGCTCATGCTCTCTTCCCTCTACCACCTGCTTCTCTTTCTTTTCATCCCATAGAAATCTCTACCATTTCCACACACAGATCACAAAAATTGTGAAGGATGAAATCTAGTGAGCCAAAAGATCTTAAGATTTTTTTAAATAAAGTTGCTGGATTGAGGTCCAAATATCAATTTTAAAAAATCACTGTGGCCATGTTAGGGAAAAAAGAAGTTTCACACAGCCAACTGGATGCTTACAAAATTACTGAAGGTCTGGGGTCTGGGCAGGGCCTGACTTCCAAACACCATGGCAAAATGGGCTGCCCCTGGAACTTCTACCCTGGAGCAAAACCTCGCCTGCTGAGCTCTCATGAGCAAAACCGATGCTTCCTGCACCACCACTGTTCTACCCTTAGAGCTGATGTCTGAATTTAAGTCTCTTTGAACTACATCCAACTGATGAAACCCAAACCACATCCAAATCCCTACTGCAAGGAAGGCTGGGAAAGCAAGTTGATAGGTGTCCAGCTGCAGTACAGCAGGGCACACAAGAAACATTGAAATGGTTGTTGAGAGACACAATGCCCATCCCATCCTTTTTAACAGAAAGGAAGTGAATCTCTAAAGAAGTATTTGCAAGTGTACATAGTCAAGTAAGAATACCTCTCAGTCATCCAGCGAATAACCCATAAAGGAAAGCACCTGCTCTGTCCAAAGGCAAAGTCAATCCTTTGTGCTAAGCAACCAACTTTGTCCTGGGAGCTTTGTAACATTTCCCTGGTGACAAGGAAGACCCTCAAAGTTTGCTACCCATCAGAGGTATGACCAGAGCAAGGGATGATGGGCTGACTTCCTCCCAGTCTCAAATGTTGAGAGGCTCTTTCGCAAGCCTGAGAGGGGTACAGATGGTGCTAAGTTGCCCCTCAGCGGGCTGTGAGAGGTAAAGCACTTTCCGAGAGCTGCCATGTTCTGGCCTCTCACCACTTGGACCCTGCCCAACCCTTCATATTTCCATCTGGCACACCAAGGACTTGGCAGGGAGAGAGGCCATCCCAGTCCAACCCAGGCAAAATGAAACACTTCCCTGTCCCAATTCTGAAGCCAAAAAATTAAAAGGGCTGCAGTGATTCCCTTTTTCCAAAATCACCTTGATTTTAATCAGTCTGTCTCTGCCTGCCTTCGTGTCAGATGGGCTGCTAACCAGATGTGACTAAGTCGACGCAGCGAAACATCTGAATGCAAGGGTGAATTGTTTTTAGAGTAGCTGAGGTTTAGGAATCCGATAGAGCTGTACAGCCATTGTGGATATAGGTTCCGATATGTTCCTATATTACCGAGAACTTAAGTTTTCTAAAACTGTATTAGACATAAGGACACCACCAGCCATTCTCAAAATATCTGCTGCTGCTGCTGCTGCTGCTGCTGCTAAGTCACTTCAGTCGTGTCCAACTCTGTCCGACCCCATAGACGGCCCCCCACCCGGCTCCCCCATCCCTGGGATTCTCCAGGCAAGAACACTGGAGTGGGTTGCCATTTCCTTCTCCAATGCATGAAAGTGGAAAGTGAAAGTGAAGTCGCTCAGTCGTGTCGACTCTTAGCGACCCCATGGACTGCAGCCTACCAGGCTCCTCCATCCATGGGATTTTCCAGGCAACAGTACTGGATTGGGATGCCGTTGCCTTCTCCACAAAATATCTGCTAGTAGCTACCAACTGTAACGTTATGGTTTCAAGGTCTTCTCTTATAACCATGAACATTTTTTCTTATTATATTTATGACTAATAAGACAGTTCAAGCTATAGCCTCCCAGCAGAAGGCAATAAATTCTTTAGCCAGAGTAGAGTTAGATAATTAAATTGCTTTTTAAAAGGCAGAAAATAAAAATGAATTTTTTAAGGGAAAAAAAGTTTTTATGAATATCTTCCATGGACTAGATACGTTTTAGGCATTCTACATCTTACTTGATAAATTCTCACACTAAATCTATCAAGCTATTCTCACTCTCTCCATTTTTCACTGTTTGCTTCAGGGACACAACTACTGTGCTATGGAGGTGGGCTTTGCACCTAAATCTCTGATTCCATAACCCTTGTGGCTCCCAGTAATATGTGGGTATTTCTCAGTTCTTTTTTAAATGTGTCCTACCCCTAAAACTTTGCTAGGCATTCCCTTTGGCAGTTTATATCACAAAAATAATAGGCACTCTTTTTACTTTCCCAATATGAATTATTATATTTTGTTATTAAATATAGAACTGTTGTATGATCATATATATTCTTTCAAAATGCACATACATCCACAGGTTATAATGATTCACCATTTCCCTCACCATTGCTATTGTGCCTTAAAAGGGTTAAAATAACATCAACCAAAGAAAAATAACTGAAAAGAAAGTGGACGAAAGTAATAAACAATGTAAAGAGTCATGAAGTTGATAGATACAATCACCTTAGAATAAGATATTCCAAATTCAAGTTGGATCTCTTAGGCGCTGGCATTTTCATCTACATATTTGTGATATCCTACACACTTCAAATTGTTGTAGAATTAGAATTAGAAATTATATGCTATGCAAAATTATTTATAAGTTGAAAGACTGTACAAAAGAAGATAAAGTGTTCTTTTTGGATACCAAGACATTTATTACTAAACTGACCTCTATGACTTGAATAAACAAATACTCAGAAAGGAGGTACTTTCTTAGGTACAAGTGAGTATGATACTCTGAAAGAAATTTGTGTCAGACATCTGTTTGACTCAGACATAAATTTCTAGAGAACAGAGATTTTTGTTTTGTTTCATCTTTACACTGGACCCAGGATGTATGGCCTAGTAAAAGAAAGAGGACATATTTTGGAGTCAGAAATCCTGGATCTGACCCCAGTTCCTCCACACACTAGTTGAGGAACATTAAAAGACTTGCTATCTCTGATCCTCATTTCCTCATCTTAAAAATTACACATTTATCTGCATCAAAGGCTTATGGTAAAAATCGACCACGTATATAAGAGTTCTATATATGCTTCAGTTCAGTTCAGTTCAGTTCAGTGGCTCAGTCGTGTCCGGCTCTTTGCGACCCCATGAATCGCAGCACGCCAGGCCTCCCTGTCCATCACCAACTCCCGGAGTTCACTCAAACTCATGTCCTATTATACTATATTCAATATATCAGCATCTCTGAATTGACCACGCATCAGAGAAAACACCAAGTTATTCTTAATAAAGTTAATTTTTAGTTTTTTTTAAAAAGGGTTATTTCTGGAGGAAGAAAAAATCTAACCCACCTTATCAAGTGTATGTTTTTTGATGAAGATCAAACATTTAAGTTCCCCCACCTTCTTTCCTGCAATATTAAGATGAAGCTCTTGTATCACTTTAGTTTCTTTTTTTGGACATTTAACATCCCAATACTATTTACTGAGCAAAGATAATTTTCTTGATATTACAGGTAGCCCCGTTTAGCCAGATCAGTAAAGCGCTGGCTCTCCACAGCGCCACCTAGTGGATTAGGAAGCATGTGCACAGCACTCCTCTACAGTCAGAACGGTTGTTTCTCTACGTTTCTGCTTGCTGAAATGTACGCTACACATAGAGGTATATTAAAGTGAGAAATCTGATTTTATCTATCTACTTACTATCTATTTAAATGTAAAGAAAATAATTTAATTTTTCTTTTTAAAAATATTTAAAGAAAATACTTTTAACAAACCCTGAGCTCAGAATATGAGAAGAGCATGCTTCTAAATGCATTTAAAATACTCTCTATACATAAATCTAAGAATACCTGTGAGAAGATTAATATTAGTATTTGTCAAGAGTAAATGCTTTAGCAAATATTTTCCCCCCCAAATGGTAAAAGTTATATGCTTAGTCACTAATAAAACACAAAATATGTTTTAGAAAGTGACAAAAAATATAGGGAAAATGCGTAACTTGATGGGGGGATGAATACTGATACAAAAAAAAATTTGACTAGTTATGAAGTGTCAAGGATAAAAGCACTCAAACACAGACACACACAGACATAACTTCAAGTGGTGATATGTACTTTTTCTTGGACTACAAATACAACTGATATTTGCCTTTATTTACATTGAAGAGGTGGTAGGTTAAAGGGGACTGTGTTGTGATAGCTCTGGGTAATTTGCCAATACCTGCCCAGGGATTAATTAAAAACAGATTAAATTAAAATTAATTAAAAACAGATAACAGATTCATGACAGTCCCTGGAAAATTATCAAGCAGTATCCTAGGGAACAGATGCCCACCAAACTTCATTCTTTGCTAATATAAGCATTCAGAGATAGAATTTTTATTCTCTTCTAATGACTTTAAGCCCAAAATATTTCAAACATATGGAAAAGTATAAAGAATAATGAGCCCGTGTGAACCCACATGAACAAATGTTGACATATTGCCCAATGTGTTTCAAATATTGTTTGGTTTCTTTCTTTTGTTTTAAGGAATAAAATATTGCAGTCTTCTGAAGTCTTCTATGAACTCCTCTCCAATCCCACTTCCTTTCTTTCTACCCAGAGGTAATCACAATCTGAGATTAGTATGATTCATCTCTATGTATGTTCTAATACTAAGACAGGCTGGAATTAATACTAACAATTCTGAAATAATATAAAAGTTCTTGGTGAAAATAGTCAAAGATAGAATGTGTTGCTTTTGCTTGTTTGTTTTACTTTACAGCCCACGTAAACCTGCTTAAAATCTACCCCAGTATTGAGAAAAATCAGCTTTCAGAATTGAAACAAGTCAGTGTCTGTTAACAGAGGTGACATTCTTTTTAGCTTGGGATAATATTTTTTTCTTCAGGCACAGCAATTTTAGTCAAGAGACTCAGTACTGCTTAAATTCTTTTGTTCTAACAGCTTTCTTTGCAATAATTCTCCCATCCCTTACATAGTATTTATTATCCAGAATGTTCCGGCTCATATTAGCATCTTCCATTAACCAACGGGATTTCGAAAATGATAGATAGCAGTATTACAAATCAGTCTGCAGCCCTTTGCTGATGGTAGTAACTCAATGACACTGAACACTCAGGCTGCAGCCCCCTATACTACGTGAAGACTCTACAGTTTTAGAGCTATCTTCATCACCTCTATAGTCTGATCAAATGAATTGCAAAATCTCTCTTCATTTCCTTTTCTGAGATAACTTTTGAAAGCACTATAATAGAATAAGCTTTTAAAACTTATATTGCCTCTTGTTCAGCTTTTTTTTTTTTTACCATGAGCTGAGCAAGAATTTTGAAATCTGATCTTCCAAGCTAGAGCTATGAAATATGTAACATACGTAAACAGAAGTACTAAGGGGTGCTGACCATCTGGTCTTGCCTTCAATAGGAACCAGTGTCTTGCCTGCTATCATGTATTTATGTATAATAATATCAAGATGGAATGTCTTTAACTTTAGGACTTTATAGAGACAAAAGGAATTTTCAGGATGACTGAATTCACATTTGCTAGAAAATTTTATAAACAAGTTACCATATATATTTATATGTAACAGTACATGGGGTTTAGCAACTGTAATAAACTTTGAAAGCCAGG
Source organism: Ovis canadensis (assembly GCF_042477335.2). Classification (NCBI taxonomy): domain Eukaryota; kingdom Metazoa; phylum Chordata; class Mammalia; order Artiodactyla; family Bovidae; genus Ovis; species Ovis canadensis. The sequence continues at coordinate 84,512,684 of NC_091247.1, forward strand.
GCTAAGGGAACAGTTGTGGTGGTCTTTAAGCTCTTTATTCTTTCCCTGGATGGTCTGAAACCTGAACCCTTCATGCTCACACAGATCCTTTACAGGCTTCTATCATTTTCCCTAGGAGATGGCAAAATGTTGCTGCTGTTCTCTGCCTCCACATCGAGAGCCTGATATCTGCAGAGCAGCTTCACTGTAGTTCTGTGTTTCCTCTGAGCATGGTACCATTGGAGGGGGAGTGGAAGCAGCGCCTTCGCAGTAATGGAGAGATGAATGGATCCTATATTTGCATGTACTATGATCCTTTCTGTGCAACATGAATAGTCTTCAACCTCTTCATAAAAGTAACTTAAGAATATCCAGCGCATTATGACTGAAGTACCTTCATGCCCAGTCATTGGATGGAAGATGTCTTTTGCCTGTCATGGGGAACCATCAGAAATGATTGATCTGCTTTCTAATCTTGGCCACAAAAGATGAGCTGAAAGTCATCAGTACTATTATAAGAGTAATTTCATAGCCCTCTCTAACTACAAGAAGAGGGTAGCCGCAAGAAATGGAGATTCACTGGCTGAAATAATAGAAAAGGAAACAGATATTATGGTCCAATCCTATCTTTCAATTCGACCTCTCTCACAAACCCAGAATCTCTCACCCTACTAATTAATGTCTTCTTTCTCTGAACTCCTGCTGCATTTCATCTCTACTATACATTGTCACGTGGCTATACCCTAAACCATATACTCTGACTTTGGTTCATAACTTAGTCTTGACTTTGCAATCTATTTGTGAGAACAGGTACTCCCCAATACACACAAGTCCCTCTCAGCACTTATGCTGTATCTAGGCACACGTCACATGCTCCATAAATACTCCTGTTTGATAACAGAGCACTCATGACTTGCTAAGGACATGACTCACTAGGATACGCTTGGTATATCAGCCTTCCCAAAATAAAAGCTAACATGCCACAAAACCAGAGCCATTGCCAAGCACTTCTTCTTGAAATGGAGAAGGTATAGGATGAAAGTTGCACCGTAACCTGCAGACTGTGTTTCTGAGCTCACTGCTGGTTAAGACCTGCTCTGCAACTCTTAGTACCGGTATAAGTTTGTACTGGTCTAAGTGCAGAACAGGTCTGCCCGGCACCCATGTCAGAGTGGCTATATCACATCATCACTGTCAATCTCCCCATTAAAATGCCAACATCTTGCCTCATCCTTGCTTTCCCTCAAGTCATCCATGAGCTGATCAGGAGTCGACATTGTGGTGGATGTTCAAAGCAGGGCGCCTAGTGTTCTGCTTTGGTGTGAAAAAGAGCTGACTGTAGACATTTTCCCTCTTTCACAGATTATTTTGCAACTGCTTAATAAGAAATGTGTTGTGGGGCCAGTTGTGATAAAGTGCTGTTAGATCTGTGACCCTAACAGAGAGGAAAAGAGACCTGCGTGGTCTGCTGTGCAATGAAGCATGAAATGAAAGCCAGTTCATTTTTTCCACATAACCCTAGAGCAAAAATAAACCAACCAACCACTAGTTCTAAGTCCCAAACCCAGGGCCATTATTATATAGAATCCCCTTCTATCTATAACAAAACCCTTCAACTATCCAAGTAGCATCTATTTAAGATTAAACCAGGACACAGACTCCAACACAACAACTACACTTTGATTTGTTCAGTCAGTCCTGCAGACAATGCTTGGTACATGTATAAAGTCACTCATGAATCTGATATAATCCTAAACTCCTAAGATGTATGATCCACATATTTAAAATGATACTATTCATTTGACACAGAAGTATTGGCCAAAAATGGGAATTGTCTTGAGTCGCTGTATTACTTCACTTAAAACTGTAGTCTATAAAGAAAAGGACCTCATTCGTATTGTTCAATTTTATCCTCAGGGCCTAGAAGAGTGAGTATCACGAGGCATTAATTTGGTAACTGTTAAATGTTACATGAATTCATGTAATTTAATTTCATTTTTCATGTATTCATGGTTTCTTTGTCCACTTCACTTACCTTTTCCTATATCTGAGTCCTCCCTGGAAGATTGCTGGTCACATCTAGGCCCACAGTTCAGCGCTTTGACTCCATAACGAACACAGGAGTTTGGAAATTCATGCTAGAATTCAAAAGGAGACTATTTGGTAGTAGAGATTAAAGGTGTTTTTATGGACCTAAAAACATACTATATTGGTGCCCTCCAAACGGCATCACAGTCTTTCCACTTAAAAGTTCACTTCAGCAAGTGACGAACAAAGCAAATCCTAGCAAAACAGTAAGAACACAAGAAAATGAACCCAGAAAAACAAGTCTGCCATGAGACTATCACACATAACTTTGCCTGGTTAGTCCCAGAGACTTCCAGAATAAGGGGTGTGCAAGTGAGGAACGAAGTAAAAGATGAGGGAAGGGAGAGTTTGCCAGCAATCTTGGCTATGCAGCCTCAGACTTAATTGAAATGGAAATTTGAAGATTAAAAACCCCTTGAGCATCTTTGAGACACGAGAAAGGGCACCGAAGCACATTTAAATCATCTTTCCCTTGAAAAACAAATCAAAAAGTTGAGACATTTTTATGCCACATAATGGAAAGTCAAGTTTCAACCTTGCAGAAGAATAGGTGATTCTAAATTTGAAAGTAGAGTTTGGGAATTAATGGTACCATTAACATTTAAAATGCTGTTTTGAGCACATGCACTTGAAGATTATAACAATGTGAAGCTCCTGTATTTAACAGCTCACTGCTTCTATATACTTTGCTCTCAGAGCAAGCATGACAGATTAAAGAAGGGATGCATTGGTCCTTTGTCATTATGACATACACAAACAAGAGGCTTTTGCCAATAGCCCCTGTATGACCTTAATAATAACTGAAGCCTTCCTTCAGTTTTCCTCCCATGCTACTTCCTCCTATGTCTTCTAAAACAGAGACCATAGCAGTGCTTAAATACAGAATCTTGCAGAGATATGCACATTTTTTTCTCACTGAAGTACATGACAAAAGACTGCAATCAATTTCAATCTGTTTCCATCAATTCATTCGGAGTTATACAGTTGAATCTCAGGGGCAATCAAATCCTACCTATTAGTGGGTTACTAATATTTAGATATAAGGGAAATATCAAATGCAAACAGAACTCTCAAATCTCACAATGAGTAAAATTTAAAAGAAAGCATGAACATCTGTATTCTTCTAATGTTTCAGCTTGGAGTCTTCATCAACAGTCGAATCATTGAGGCAGTGGACAGGGAGTATGCCTGCCTCATAGGCTCATCTCGCTGCGTTCGCCCTCTTCCCTTTGTGGCGCTAAGGACATGCTTGGCCAAGCAGCAAAAAGATGCAAATGTAACCATGGCTCTATACCTAATAGTCGTGTGGCTTTGGACAAGAATTTCTTGGAGCTTTGGTTCTCCATCTATAATTCTATCTCAGACTACTCCTTGAGTTCCAGATATGTAAATGCAACTGTCTTTCTGACATCTCCACCTTGACAATCCCAGGCACCTCAGTCTCACAAGAAACTAATCTGTGATCCAAACCAAGAACTTGGTTCTCTTCCGTTATTCCTCACTCATCCCCCTGAGCCAGCCAGGGTGCCTGACATCACCCTCTCCTCTGATGTCCAACTTATTACCAGGTTTTGTTAAATTTATGCCTTTCATTTCTGCCCACCTCTCCCCAACTCCAGCAAAGTTCAAGCCACTTTCTCTCTCATCAGGACTACTATAAGTCATCTTCACTGGTCTACTTCCATTTACTCTTGTTCCTCTAATCATTTGTCCATCTAATCTGTATTTTTTTTAAGTGCAAATTTTATGACACTGTCCTTTCCCTTAAAATACTTCAGTGATTTAGCCTAGCTATTGAAAATCCAGCAATGTTCCCTGAATGCCTCTCAATTGCTTGCCCCGCACACCACAGCACCTTCGCACATGCTATTACCCTGCCTGTCATACTTCTGTCATTATTTCAGCCAATATGTAGTCTTCCATCAGACCTCATCTCAAGTCTTACTCAGAGGAGCTTCTCTTGCCTTCATATTGTATCAACTCTCTTTATACTACATGCTCATAGTATTCTTACAGTTGTAATTTTCCATCTGTTTCATGATAATTTGAATGCTGCCAGCTTTTCCATTAGACTAGATGCTCCACAAGGGTAGAAATGAAATCTCACTTTTTTCATGCACAATAGTTACTTGTTGAGCAATTAAATGCATCCCCCAAAAATAATTAATTAATTAATCTATAGGGCTTCCCTGGTGGCTCAGGCGTAAAGAAACTGCCTACAGTGCAGGAGACCAGGGTCTGATGGGCTCCTCTGTCCATGAGGTCACAAAGAGTCAGACATGACTGAGCGGCTAACATTCCTACTAATAAAGTCATAAAATTAATAAAGCTCTGACCACTGAAAGCCTACGTTTATTATTTAACTTCTCTGCACAATTGCTAGCTGCTTTAAAATGAAGCAAAGCTGTATAACTATAAACCCAAAGTTTTCCTATTGTCTGATTTCACTGCTAGCATAAATAAATGAGTCTTGAAAAAAATTCCTAAATATCTAATGCTTGATGAGAAAGCAAACTGTCTGTCAAGGCACTGTAGGAAATGTACACAGGAAGGGAACATTTTGATGAAGAAGTTGAAAATAGGGAGAAAGCCTGGTCCAGAAAAATACCAACAAAGAGAACAGCCTAGATAAAAAATATCTGAGTGGGAAGGGGCAAGAGGAACACAGTATGGAGTGCATAAGAAGCATGAGCCACAGAAGGAGAAAGAGAGATAGGAAATTACGAAATAACAGATCTGAGTCGTGTATCACCATGAACAACCTCACCTTACACAAGATCTGATTGGGCAGATACCCTGTAAAATACTGCAGCTCTAAAAGTTGATTTATTTTATTTATTTATTTATTTATTTTTTTTGCATAGGACAGCAGTTTCACTGAAGTGTTTTCATCTTTGGAAGCCTGAAAGATATTAAAGCAATGATTGTCTCCTGCCAACAGTGTGCTATTTTGTTGGCTGGGCTTGCGGCAAAACAGTTTGATTTTGGCTGTAAATGAGAGTTTCTTGATTACCTGCTTTAAAACCCTCTCTGCAGGCTCTATGAACAGATTCTGGGGAAGGCCAGCCTCAGAGGTGCTTCAGGAGCTCCCAGAAGAATCTAAAACACATACACACACACAAGCCTCTTAAGCACAACGCAGAGGTAATGCCTACAGGGCTTTTTCACTTAAGTAAAAAGAAGAGAGAACCATATGTCACTCTTTATAAGAATAAGCACCTTTTGTGGAAAACCCTCTTTCTGAATGCTGCATCCACACAGCCAAAAATCTAAGGGACTCAATAACTGACTCAAGACCCCACTCTTTACATCTCCAATATTTTAGGATATAATTGCTATTCTTCTTCCTTGGTGACTAGCACAATAAACCCCCAAATCTGTGGCCTTCCCACAAGTCTTAAGCTCTTAAGCTGACAATTGGGACTTAGCCCTTTCTCAAGAGACTTTCCAGCCTGGCAGGCATACTGATCAGCAGAGTCAGGCCATCCCTTAGCCATTCCCTCCCACCTGCATGGGTCCTGGCCTCTTGCTGAAATGTGGTATTTCAGAACCCAGCCCTCTCTTAACAGTTATGTCATCCAAGACATAACTCTTTAAGAAAACTTGGTCTGGATCTCTTAGCATTGGATTAGGAACCCTAGTCTTGTCTCTCAAGTCTTTGGGGTTTGAGGGAAGACACAGGTGTGTGAATTTTCCCCTAGCTCATGGTGGTTTCCATATCAAGAGAGCCTCCCCTAGTAGCTCAGAAAAGAACCCATAATTCTCTCCTGGCAAATTCAAACTCAGGTATTTGGGGAGACTAGCCCCAAATCTCTCCCATATATTCTTCCAACAAAGCATTGGGATGCATTTGAGAATTTGGATCAGGAAAAACCCTGAGTTTCCTAATATTACCATTCAAGCTAGTTTCCAAAGACATGGATAGATTTAAGATGTGAATCATCCCTGCCCAAACACATACCATGAAGGAAACATTATCTCAAAAGAGATGAGCAGAGAAAATAGGAAAAATATAAATTACTTTTAGTACCCAGATGAATCTCTGGCAAGGTATCATGTTTAGTTTTCAGTACCTAACTAATTTTCATTGCTGGTAAAAATCAAAATATGGATGTAAGGTGGATCTTCAGAATATAGAATTGCCTCTGTTCTCAAGTGACCCACGAAACCTTTCCAGTGACTGAGAACAATATATGTGTCAGGTTTAAGGCAATTGTGAAAGTGAAGTCGCCCAGTCGTGTCCAACTCTTTGCGACCCCATGGACTATAGCCTACCAGGCTCCTCCGTCCATGGGATTTTCCAGGCAAGAATATTGGAGTGGGTTGCCATTTCCTTCTCCAGGAGATCTTCCAGACCCGGGGATTAAGCCTGGGTCCCCCGCATTGTAGGTAGACGCTTTACCATCTGAGCCACAAGGGAATGATAGTCCTCATCAGACACTCCCTTAAATACAAGAATACAGTCTCTCAGAAAACCTGTAGAGATACAGAACCTCAGATAAAGGAAAATATCTCAGGTCTTCAAAGATTTCAAAGGGAGGAAAGGAAGCCAGGTTGAAAGAAGAAGGGGGAGGAGGCGGGAGAGGGGGCCGAAAGGGGTGTCCTTACAGACGTCTCCTGCCATCTACAGATACCCAGGCATTATGGGACTTTACTCTGGGCCTCTAGAGAAGGGAGGACTGGAACTCGGCTCTATCGGAAGTCAGACCAGAACCAGAATTCGAGTTCTCTGCCAAGAGGAGATGATCAGTCTCCAATCCTCAGCAATTGGAAGAGTAGCCTATCAGGCTCCTCTGTCCATAGGATTTTCCAGGCAAGAGTGCTGGAGTGGATTGCCATTTCCTTCTCCAGGGGATCTTCCCGATCCAGGAATCGAACCCGGGTATCCCGCACTGCAGGTAGACGCTTTACCATCTGAGTGATCAGGGAAGCCCAATAAAAAACCCACTTACAAAATAATGGGAACTTTAACCATGCAAAATAAACTAAAAGAGAACTGGTATACATTCAGGAACTTCTGAGCTTAATTATGAATACAGATTTTATATCCAGTCAAATTTACATTGAGAGGAGAAGCTATTTTTATTTCATGACAGCATGACCTTGGTCGTGAGAAAACAACAATAGGAACAGAGAGCAGAGGGGATGCTGACGGACCTAATACTGAGAAGCAAGGTATCGTCCCTATCATCTAGTCTTCATGCCTTCAAAACCATCCTAAAGTCTTCTAAACTTGAAAAATGTTCCCGCAAACTGGAAATAATATACTGATGGTTTCTCTTGCAATCCTATACTTATACCTCTTGACTATATAAACTATGTATGAACATCACACCCAGTTTAGGATGTAATTCACACAACTATGGTTCCTTAAGCCTACATTCTGATATAAGAGGTAAATCACTGTAGAATTTTTAAAAATATTTTTCCTAAATCAAACAATGATGAGGACTTCCCTGGTGGTCCAATGGTTAAGATTTTGTCTTTCAAAGCAGGGTATAAGGCTTCCGTCCCTGGTCAGTGAGCTAAGATCTCATATGCCTCATGGCCAAAAAACCCCAAACGTAAAAAAAAAACCAGAAGCAATATTGTAACAAATTCAATAAAGGCTTTAAAAAATGGTCCACGCTGAAAAAGAAAAAACAATGACATTGAGAAGCATATGAAATGACTGTTCAAACTAGAGAAAGTTTCATTACCTCATCCTCCATGTTTCTGCTTTGAATTAAGAAAATCCTTTAAAAGTCAGAATAGTTACTGTGTACTTAACCGATTCTTAAATAACCTCTGATGATGTGAGTATAATTCTTTCTGGTAGTTTCTGCAGTAGAAAGAGAATCAAGTTGTTAAGAAACTAAGTGACCCTACCGATCCAGTCCATGGAATTGCACATACAGACAATGGATACAGAATTCCTGACAGAAAATTAGTCAGTCACACCCTGATGGTAGCTCAGCCTGTTAGCCCCATGGCTCCAGATAAAGGACAGGAGGATCAGATTCTAGTTAAAAATAATGTCAAATTTAAATTTTTCCACTGATGCAGAAGAGAATCTTTTGTTCAAGAAGGAGAAGAAAATCATCACACTCAAAATGAAAATTCACATTTATCTCATCCCCCAAGTCCCCACCCCTCGGGATATTTACCCTCTGACCACAGTTCTTCTTAATTGTTTCTAGAAGTTTATAGACTGTCTGAAGCCTGCATGTCATATACATCCTCTTCTGGCTCCTTTGGGGTCACCTTATTCTGTACACACAGGGTGCTATTCAGGCATTTCCTTAATGTCTGGGGCACCTGCAGCAAGACTCTGTCAAATACCCTGAGGTACTCGGGCTTCAGCCATAATCCTTTAATGGGGTAATTGCCTTCAGTCTTCTCTGCTTTTCCTCTGTCCTTTCTCAAAAATGTACACATTCATTTTCCTACACATCCACCATAATATTTATGTCAACAGCAGTCAAGCATAAGCAAACGTGGATTCTTTAAGGTGAAGGTATGAAACAGGGACAGCAAGACAAAACAGGGACAGCAAGTACAAGACAGGCTTCCCCCTCGTGATCCTGTGGCCAATCTCAGTGGGCGCTGCAAGTAACAAGGTGTGGAGGATGACCTCTGCATAAGAAACCATGAGTGGATGCTGCGCTCCCCCCTCTTTTTATGGAAAAATTAAAGGAAAATATCGGAGAAGGCGATGGCACCCCACTCCAGTACTCTTGCCTGGAAAATCCCATGGATGGAGGAGCCTGGTGGTCTGCAGTCCATGGGTCGCTAAGAGTTGGACGGAGTGACTTCCCTTTCACTTTTCACTTTCATGCCTTGGAGAAGGAAATGGCAACCCACTCCAGTGTTCTTGCCTGGAGAATCCCAGGGACAGGGGAGCCTGGTGGGCTGCTGTCTCTGGAGTCGCACAGAGTCGGACACGACTGAAGTGACTTAGCAGCAGCAGCAGCAGCAAAGGAAAATATTAGCAGAAGAGGGTAAAGAGCTTGAGGGTACCTATATTTCAAAGCCCTATTTACTCAAAAATCTGGCTACATTTCTACCACATTTACTGAAAAGCCCAAATTTATTTGATGTTGCCACTACAGATGGGTCAAATTACTTGGATTATAACTTTAAGGGACTGATTTTTCACAGTTTGGGGGAGTCACCAAAAATGGCCCTTCTCAGTGACGATAGTCATCACCACACTGTGTATTACATCCCAGAACCTACTGAAGCTGAAATTTTGTATCCTTTGACCACCTTCACCCATTCCCTCCACCCAAAACCACCAACCCCACCCCACCACAACCACCAATCTCTTCTCTGTTTAAAATATACTTCTTATATCCTTTTGTTTTGAATGTTTCTGTAGCCCCATATACAAGGTATATCTCTTCTAAACAGCATACATACAGGTGAATTTTTTTTTAATCAAGTTAAACAACCTTTATTTTCTAGTGTATTTATCTCAGTTATGTTTGCTATGATTACTGATATATTTGGGTTTAAATCTACCAATTACTGTTGTAGATTTTTTTGGTCCTATCTGTTCTATAGTTCTCTTTTCTCATCTTCTTGCCTTGTTCTGTATTAAGTACTATTTTATTATTCTATTTTTCCCTTTATTAGCTTCCCAGCTAGCTAACACATTCTTTTACTATCTTTGTAATAGCAACCACAGAAATTACACATGCACTCTTGTTTTGTTAAAATATAATTTAAGTTTACGCTTTTATCAGTTGAACAATGCAAGGATCTTTGAACACATTAATGTGATTTACCCCTCTTGTACTATTGTTGTGACATATTTTAATTCTCCCTATATTTTAAACCCCATAGGTTCTTACTGCTTTGGTAGCTCTCTGATGTGCATGTATACACACACATACACACACTCACATACTCAGCTTTTCTGGCTTTTTTTTTCCAGTGGAAGAATCGGTCAGTAACCAGCCAGCCTGTTGTTGGATTGGGAAATCCAAGTAACTCTATCTTAAATGCAATAAGTAAACCATAATTTATCTGCTAATATTTCTAAATATCACATTTGTTAGATCCTTAAGATACAGTCATAGATTTTATATTTTCATTAGCAGTTGACTATGCTTCCTTTATTTAATTCAAGGGTTGGAGAAGTACAGCCAAGTCAGGCCTGTCTCCTATTTCTCTGTATAGTTTTATTGGAAAACAACAGCCACACCCATTTACATATTGCCTATGGCTGCATGCACACTACAGAGACCATATGGCACACAAATCCAAAAATATTCATTATCTGACCCTTTACAACCAAAGCTATGGTTTTTCTAGTAGTCATGTATGGATGTTAGAGTTGCACTATAAAAAAAGCTGAACACTAAGGAACTGATAATTTTGAACTGTGGTGTTGGAGAAGACTCTTGAGAGTCCCTCAGACTACAAGGAGATCCAACCAGTCCATCCTTAAGGAAGTCAGTCCTGAATATTCATTGGAAGGACTGATGTTGAAGCTGAAACTTCAAAACTTTGGCTACCTGATGTGAAGAACTGACTCATTGGAAAAGACCCTGATGCTGGGAAAGATTGAAGGCAGGAGGAGAAGGGGAAAACAGAAGATGAAATGGTTGGATAACATCACCGACTCAATGGACATGAGTTTGAGTAAGCTCCAGGAGTCGGTGATGGACAGGGAAGCCTGGCGTGCTACAATCCATGGGGTCACAGAATCAGACACGACTGAGCAACTGAACTGAACTGATCCTTTACGGAAAAAGTTTGCTAGTCCTCTGATTTAATTTCCATTTTGAAAATCAAGACTTTTACTGATATTCTAGTCTCACTGCTTCCACTATCTGTATTCCACCCTATTCTAGAAATCACTGATAGATTAATATTCTAAAACTCAGCTCTAATCACATTACTAATCATATAGTATTCTGCCATATATGAGTTATCTGTATGTACTTGCTTTCTTGCTAAAATATTTATAGTATTCCTTTCTTGACTGCAGTATTTGTCCTTCATATTCTAAAATTCCTTTTTACTAAACTACACATGATAGGTAATCAATATTTATTCATGAATAACAAGTTTACATAAAATGTTCTTTTTCACTCTGCTGTTTCAACAGTAATGATAGGCATCTGAAATGATACATATTATTTTCAGCTCATTACACTGCAATTTCACTTGAATATAATTCACCACCTCCACTGGGCTGCTTGCCTTTCTGCCATGCATCATCCCTCACAGAACCCAGCTTTATCCTTCTGTCCCAGGCTCTTGCTCCCACCGGCCAATTCAATTCGGAGCCCTCTTAATCAATTAAATGTTCCTCTTTCTAACCACATTCTTCTCAGTGCTTATGAGATGTCTTGTCCTTTGACTCAGAAGTCATGATTTAGTAGATAAATCCTGCTCTGCTAAACTATGTTAAGAGTCAACCAGCTCACTTTCCCACCCTCCCTTCTAGTCTAAAGCCATAGGGTTTAAGTAGAAGCGTAAATGAACATAAAACCTGAATGACCTTTCCTTTGTTTTCCTTTATCGCCCAGAGATTCAAATCTCTTACAGATTACTCCTCTAGGTGATTCAGCAAATGCAGAGAAGTTTTAGGGTGAGCAGGACAAACTGCAAGGCCACAGCACACATCAACACTTCATCTGAAAGGGCCTCCAACCAACTCTTTATATACCACTTTGCTTATCACTGAGACATGTTTAACTCAGAGTTTTGCATAAACTGTCCTTTAGAACATAGGTCTTCCTTGAAATGTTTACAGGTTATATAAAAATGACTTCCTTAGTGATAATTATGCTAAGTTATAAATAAAACCGGTTTTTCCACTGTCAGTCTTTTAGAGTCTTCACTATTCTAATGGGCACTCTGGACCTGGGAGGGAGGGGTACACAGCAAATTACCTTTTCATTCACTTCAGTCTTGGAGATAAGCTATTAGCATCTTGATGGACCACTGGTATTAACTCTGAGTATAGTTTGTAAATGCTGATAGAACTCTCAACTCCAACTAGGACACTTAAGAAGATGTTTAATACCCAGTTGAACTATCTTCCTCTTATTATTGCTTTCTACTGAAATACTGCTGTACTGTCAACTTGAACTCAGCATTCCCGTGAAAGCTGAATATCTTACAGCACAGTACTCCCAGCAAAGCCTAAGCTATCTGCCCATGAGCTTGCCTGGGGCGCTGTGAGGAGTAACATACCTCTTGATGGTGACAATTCTAATTGGATAAATCTAAAGTTAAACAGCCACAGCAATGAGAAAAACCTAGCTTGGAGTCTTCATACCTCTCTATATTTTTGTTTCATTTAATCTTGTATGTTCAGTTTGACATCACTTTAAATGACATTCAGGGTCAAAAAGGAGAGAAAATTACAATTCTACACCCTCACCCCTTACTTTATATTTATTTGCCTCTCCCCAACCCTTCCCTTATGTTTTTTCCTTAAAAGAAAATAAATAATCCTGCCTGGTTTGCTATATGTTTCCTTTCCTTTTCTGGGTAAAGTTATTAAATCAGTTGGGTATTGGCTTATCACTTGGACTAGCTTGTTGTAGAGGCAATTTTTTCAGACATATTTCTCATCTCCAACACACTGAGGGAGACGTGCATGATTAGTTTATGGACAGATGCACACTGCAGCTTCCTCTGATAATGGAACCATAGAAGACATGTTTAGGAGCCATCCCGTCAGTCCAGAAGCCATTGTGAGGGCCCTCATAAGCATCAGAGAAGCCTGGCAGGCATACTGGTAAGAGATGAATGACAGAGGAAAGTTATTGGTCACTAAACTATTTCATGTTCTGCTGAATTTTTTAAAAATCACTTCCAAGCCTGTTATTTTACTACCAGTGTTAGAAATGGGCTTTCTCTCAAACTTGAAGTATTCTTGTAAAGGCATTGTCCCCCGGAAAAACTAGTAAGACATAAAATTGCATCCACACACATTTCTCCTATCTCTTCTCCTTTCCCAGACTGTATCCCTTCTAACATGGGATGAAAAGGGAAGCCTGAATATGATTATTCAGGCAGAACTTGATCACTCAATTCCCAGTGAGCCACTCAGCTAACTCCTAGGTATGTATTCTAGAAAGCCAGTTTAACAAAAAATAATTACTATGTGCATCAAAATATAAAATGCTTCTATCATGTCAACCTTGAAAATTAGTGTATCTATAGCTGATGTAATATTTATAGCAGAAAAAAAAGGATATGACATAAGTAAATTTATGAGGGAAGTGTTCAATAATTTGTCTACAACAAAATTTTACAGCATTTAAAAAATGTAGACAGAGAAATATTGTATATGTTAAATAGAGAAGCAAAATATATGTCTCAAACTCTGAACAAATCATGCACGCAATATGGATACACTGAGAAAAGCAAATTAATGCACCAGTAATTTTTACCTTATAAAAATTTACATCAGAAAGTATCTCATCATCTTCACATTTCCTTTGCATCCTAATTAAGGTTGCCTTTGGCCAATAAAAATACAGTATATTAGACAAATTTTAATTTCAGATTGAAGACAACTAATATTTAGTATAATTAGTGTAAAATATAATTAATGTAATAGTTTAACTTTTTAACATAGTATGCATGCAATTTGAAGACATATTGATATACCCCCAATTTTTTTTTAACTGAAAATTCAAATTTAAATGGATATCCTGTGTTTTATCAGGCAACTCTGGCTTCTTTCAACATAACAAGTCAAATGGAGAACTGGAAAAGAGGTTAGTGTTTGGGAGGAAATGATTATTTAAACTTGAGTGAACAGTCTTCTTCTTATGCATGTCCCCAAAGAGAAAGGCTATGTCAGACTTGGTTTGTCACTATTAATGTGAAATTACCCAAAGTGGGTAGAGATTCACACCAGTTTCTGCAATGACCAGCTCACCCCAGGATGCCTTTGAATTAAATAGCAGTCCTTAGTACAGCCACACATGGTGAACCATTTCTGTGAATATGGCACAAACCACAGAAATTTCATGCAGAAATTAAAATTTCAACCCCTTTTCTCTGATGGGGAGTAAAAGGCACTTAGACTTTCTGGCCTCCTCTTTATGACAAAAGTCCAAATGGAGAAAATAAAATAGAAAATGCTTCCATCATGTCAACCTTGAAAATTAGTATATTTATATGCAAATAAGCTTTTTATAGCAATACTATTAGCATGTTGCTAATAGTAGGCAGAATAGTTTGTGGAAATAAGATTTCAAATTCCCAATATTTTCCTTCACCAACCATAACAATAGCCTGGCTATCTGAATTTTAAATGAGGAAGTATCATAAAAATCTCCTTGAAAGTATAGAAGACAACTTACAGAGCAGCCAGTAAAATGCCTCATTTTACAAATAAAAATGGAAGTGCTGACAGGTTAAGTAAACTCTTCAAGGTCACATCTACACTGTGGCTTCCCTTTAGGAAGAAAAGCTGAAAGTTTTTCATTTTTCTCACCAGTGCGGATAGGTGATTGAGGACCAACCATTGACAACAGCACATTGATTTACTACGACAAGGAGTTTCAAGTAAGCAAAATGCACAAAATAGGGCAATATAGATAATTCTTGACATTTTGCTTTCAGTACAACTCAAAGATGAATTCAAGGATTACGATTAGTAAATATGTATTGATTTCCACTAAGAATATAAAGAATACTTGATTATGCGTTATGCTGATTTCCAAGTCAATAAATTTTCTCCATGGCAGACTTTAACTCTGCATTCAGGCGACTATGCACTGATGCACACAGAGAGGATTGTGGGGATTCATCGAAATAACCCATTAAACAAATAATTAAAAACAAATCCCACATCCAATTTTTGCTTCCACAAATAAGAAATCTATACACCTCTCTTGGAGAAATTGTTAGATTAAAATTGTGGCGAGTAACAACATTGTTATTTTGTGGCCTTTTGTAACAGCCTAGTTCAGTTCAATTCAGTTCAGTTGCTCAGTCGTGTCCGACTCTTTGCAACCCCATGAATCACAGCACGCCAGGCCTCCCTGTCCATCACTAACTCCCGGAGTTCACTCAGACTCACGTCCATTGAGTCAGTGATGCCATCCAGCCATCTCATCCTCTGTCGTCCCCTTCTCCCCCTGCCCCCAATCCTTCCCAGCATCAGAGTCTTTTCCAGTGAATCAACTCTTTGCATGAGGTGGCCAAAGTACTGAAGTTTCAGCTTTAGCATCATTCCTTCCAAAGAAATCCCAGGGTTGATCTCCTTCAGAATGGACTGGTTGGATCTCCTTGCAGTCCAAGGGACTCTCAAGAGTTTTATCCAACACCACTTCAAAAGCATCAATTCTTCAGTGCTCAGCTTTCTTCACAGTCCAACTCACATCCATACATGACTGCTGGAAAAACCATAGCCTTGACTAGACAGACTTTTGTTGGCAAAGTAATGTCTGCTTTTCAATATGCTATCTAGGTTGGTCATAGCTTTTCTTCCAAGGAGTAAGCGTCTTTTAATTTCATGGCTGCAGTCACCATCTGCAGTGATTTTGGAGCCCCCAAAAATAAAGTCTGACACTGTTTCCACTGTTTCCCCACCTATTTCCCATGAAGTGATGTAACAGCCTAACTATCCACCAAAAGCTATGTTAACAACAGGTACTCAAAGTAATAAAGCTTGCAGGCAAAGTTGTAATCCATTGTCAGATTAGATGCAAAAGCAGCATTTCTGTAGCAGTTTAAAAGAGTTTTAGAGATTGCTAGCAAGGAACTAGTTTCTTTCCTTACAGCAAATGTTACAGAACAAAATACAAGCTTTTTCTTCAACCAAGATGAAGCTCCTTGATATAAAAGTGAGCAAGATGGACTCATAAAACACTTGTATTTTATTCAGTTGCCTTACTATCTTCTTTTCAAGGGAAGGGTGGCATCTTGTGGTACAAACATAACTTGCTTCAATAAACTTACTATCCCTGTGAGCAAAACAGTTTGGGAAACGGCATCTGGTTCTGAGCATTTAAATTTCTTCTCCCTACAGGACCAGCCCTGCTCTTGCCCTTTGGTGGCTGCCATTGCTGTCAGGAGACCAAGGGCAGTGGGTGGAAGGTGCTTGGCTTATTAAACACAATCTGACAGCCAAACCACCAGAGCAAGATGCTTCTGGAACAGTGGCACTCACCCCTTCCCCACACTATTCTCGTGGGTGGGGCAGGGAACCCTGATTTTTAGATTTCCTGAGGTTTTTTTTCTCCTTGCTGACTTAGCCTACATGATTAACCCTTCCTATAATTACAGTCTCAAGCACTTTGCTTCTAAAAGCACTTAGCCTATTTCTGGGATAGAGAATGGTAGCTGTGGGTTTACGTAATTCAGTGTTAGCATTTTAATCACAGTGCAGGGAAGAAGGAAAGCCCTGCACAGTTGGGACCAGGAGAAAAAGGTACAAAAATGTTCCAAAACAACTTATTTCATATTGAACAAAGGCAGGAACTCTGCCATAATAATGACTTTCATGGGAGTTAACTTTAATTGTAAACTTTTGCCTTCACAGATTTTTAAAAATTTATTAATTTTTAACTGAAGGATAATTGCTTTATCCAACCATCCTTGTATGGTTTCTGCCATACATCAACATGAATCAGCCATAGGTATTCACATATGTCCTCTCCCTCTTGAACTTCTGTCCCACCTCCCACACATCCCACCCCCGCAGTTGTCAGCACCAGCCTGAGTTCCCTGAGTCATACAGCAAGTTCCCATTGGCTATCTGTTTTACATATGGTAGTATATGTTTCCATGCTGCTCTCTCCATTCGTCCCACCCTCTCCTTCCCCTACATGTCCACAAGTCTGTTCTCTTCATCTGCATCCCCATTGCTGCCCTGAAAATAGGTTCATCAGTACCATCTCTCTAGGTTCCATATACATGTGTTAATAATACATGATATATTTTTTTCTCTACTTTGTATAATAGGCTCTAGGTTCATGCACGTCATTAGTACAAGCTCAAATGCATTCCTTTTTATTGCTGAGTAATTGTGTATATGTACCACAATTTCTTTATCCATTCATCTGTCAGAGGACATTTAGGTTGCTTCCATGTCCTAGCTATCAAAAATAGTGCTGTAATCAACACTGGAAAAAGAAATGAAGGAAACAATAGTAGAGGTTAATAAAACTAAAAGCTGGTTCTTTTTAGAAGATAAGCAAAATTGACAAACCATTATCCAGACTCATCAAGAGAAAAGGGGAGAAGAATTAAATCAACAAAATTAGAAATGAAAAAGGAGAGGTTACAGCAGACAACGCAGAAATACAAAGGATCATAAGAGACCATTATGAGCAACTATATGCCAATAAATGGGACAACCTGAAAGAAATGGACAGATTCTTAGAAAAGTTCAAACCTTTCAAGACTGAACCAGGAAGAAATAGAAATTACAAACAAGTCAATCACAAGCACTGAAATTGAAACTGTAATCAAAAATCTCCCAAGAAAACAAAAGATCAGGGTCAGATGGCTTCACAGGGTGAATTCCATTTAGAGGAACACTAATGCCTATCCTTCCCAAACTCTTCCAAACAATTGCAGAGGAAGGAACACTTCCAAACTCATTCTACAAGGCCACCATCACTCTGATACCAAAACCAGATAAAGTCATCACACACAAAAAAGAAAATTATAGGCCAATATTATTGATGAATATAGATGCAAAAAACCTCAACAAAATTCTAGCAAACAAAATTCAACAATACATTAAAAAGATCATACACCTTAATCAAGTCAGGTTTATCCTAGGGATGCAAGGATTCTTCAATATATGCAAACCAATCAATGTGATATGCCATATTAACAAATTGAAAGATAAAAACCATATGGTCATCTCAACAGATGCAAAGAAAGCTTTCAACAAAATTAAGCACCCATTTATGATAAAAACTCTTCCAAAAATGGGCACAGAGGAAACCTACCTCAACATAATAAAGGGCTTCACAGATTTGACTTTCCTGGAAGGATCTCCTTTCACTTGTCAGTGACACTTAAGACTGAGGTCCAACTGTGTTTTCTCCTCACGCTGGAATCACACCACTGGGGGTGTCAGACACACATGCACACAGCACAGCCATCCATCCATTCATTTCTTCCATAGCTTGGATCACAACCTATCACTTTTGAGGCGGCGTCGAAGGTTTGCAAAGATGTTTAAACCATGTTTACTTGTATTATTGGCTTCTAATTTCTCCCTACTCTTTTTTTAATAAAAATCTCTATGATGCACAATTGTTTCATTAGCACATTGTTCCAATATACATAATATGTATGTGGACATGTCCCCATGTTATGAAATTTAATGCCAACATAGGCTCTCTTGATAAATGTATTTTGGAATCCCCCCAGTTATTCAGCACAAGTGTTCTTATAAATAACACTTGTAACTCTCCATGACCATTTCTGATTACTTTCTTGGGAAAGGAATCTTAAAAATATTTCTGAGTAAAACATTATGCGTATTTTAAGAGTTTTTAAATACATTACCAAATTAGCCATCTAAAAGACTATACCAATTTACATTCCAATGTGGAATGTAACATTTTCACACAGCAATTTGAGTTTTATTGCCTATTTAAACCTTACTATTTTGATAGGTGAAAACTAGTGTCTCATAGCTAAAGGAAGAACTTGTATGATTTTCAGCAGATAAAATATTTATGTTTTCACTTCATATGAATGCCTTTGTTTTCATTGCTTCAAACGCTTTGCCTATTTTTCTATTAAACTGTATATCTTTTCATATTAATTGGACCAATCTTCTTCCGTACAAAGTCAACTATTTACAATTTAAAAATTGTCCTCATTTTTTCAATTTTACCTCAATTTCAATTTTTAAAAATACTAGTTCAATCTGTTTAGCTCTTAAATCTGCCTCTTCTTTTCTTTTTCTAACACATTTTCACTTGCCTACGAGCAATAGCCTTTATTCCTACCAGAAGTTGACTTTCTTCCTTTATCAGTCTAGGATTTGCAACAGGCCATGTTTCATGTCTGAAAAGAATGGACTGATTATTCAACAAATGGTGATAAAACAATTGGATGGCTAAAAGTTTGTAACACTTAGATTCTTACCATAAACAGACATACACAGAGGCATGTACAAATTCCAGATGAGTTTAAGATAGAAAGATAAATAAATGAAAAGAAAAGAAATAGTAAAACAATAAATTAGAAAAAGAAATGAAAAGAAATAAAGGCTTTGAGTCTCATTTAAAAAAATGTCACGCAAAGTGCAGTAATGAAACACAGACACCAAGGACTTAAATAAACAGGCAAGTGGATGATATCCACATGGATTGGCTAGCTCAAGGGCTTGGCCAAATACACAGCTCTGTGTAAGAGAACCCTCCCACATCCATGAAGGTTTAGAAGAATTCCCAAGATCACTGATCCTGAGTTTCTCATCACTGGCAAGGTGTTAGGAGAGATGCATGTAATCTCATTTAAAGAACATAAGGTAAAGTAGCAGTTCTTACATGCCTGATTGGAGTCACAGACTCATACCTGACAGATAGGTAAGTAGGTAGATAGGTAGATAAAATAACCAAGAAATCAACATCTAGATTATGGATATTTTAAAACCCCTCCAAAACAATAAAAAGACAGTAAAATGGGTGAAATACATAAAAAGAAAATTCATAGGAAAAATATGCAAATGATGAATATACATGTGAAAAGATCTCAGAATAAATAGCAGTCAGGGAAATGCAAATTCAAACAACAATTAGATGTTATACTTTCATCTACAAAATCGCCAAAATCAATAATTTGACAATATCCAATGTTGAGAAAACTGGCAAAAACCCTCATCTGAGTGGAAATTGGCACAGCCCTTCTGGAAGGCACTTTGACAGTGCTGACTCATGTTTTAAATGTACAAGCTCTTTGTCTCAGAAATCCACAAGTATGTTCCCTAGAAAAAATTTATACTTATATACAAAGGTAATGCAAGAAATTTTTCAGCATAATTTTTCAGTTTTATGGGTAAAATTTCAATTAACATCTTTGTAAAATTATTTGTGCATATGTAAGCATATATTTTATAGAATAGAAGTGGATTTGCTAAGCCAAACTAAATTTTTATATAAATGGACTAGTTGCCTACCAAAACATTAGGTATTGTTGACTTTTAACAAACAATGGATAAGTGGATAATATCTCAGTTAAACAATTTGCATTTCCCTAGTTACCAAAGAGGTTTTTAATTTTTGCGCACTTGAATTTATATACCTTCTCTCTAATAACTTTTGAGTTTTAGAAATTTTTCCTAATGCTTTTTAATTTTTTACCATTTTTAAGTTTTAGTGAACTATGCATAACATAAAACTTACTATTGTAACTATTTCTAACTGTACAGTTCAGTAATGTTAGTTCAATTCAGTTCAGTCGCTCAGTTGTGTCCTACTCTTTGCAACCCCATGAATCACAGCACACCAGGCCTCCCTGTTCATCACCATCTCCCGGAATTCACTCAGACTCACATCCATTGAGTCCGTGATGCCATCCAGCCATCTCATCCTCGGTCGTCACCTTCTCCTCCTGCCCCCAACCCCTCCCAGCATCAGAGTCTTTTCCAATGAGTCAACTCTTCACATGAGGTGGCCAAAGTACTGGAGTTTCAGCTTTAGTATCATTCCTTCCAAAGAAATCCCAGGGTTGATCTCCTTCAGAACGGACTGGTTGGATCTCCTTGTTAAGTATATTTATAATGCTAGGCATTCAATCTCCAAAATTGTTTCATCTTGCAAAAACTGAAACTCTGTACCCAGTAAACAACAAGCCCCCATTAACTGTCATTCTATTTTCTTTCTCAAATGAATTTGATGACTCTGGGACCCTCACAAAAGTGAAATCATATGGTATTTGCCTTTTGTGATTGATTTATGTCAATGCAATTTATTTTTAATGTTGAAAACTGGAAAAAAACCACTAAAAAGCAGAATAGTTAGATAAACTATAGTATATCCTTATTTTTATAACATTCAATTATTTGTTTTATAAGAGAGATATAGATGTTTTGACCAGAGGTAATTATAACTTAGGTCAAGATCACCATCTTGGGTGCAGGTGGTAAAAACTAGCAGATTCTTGATATATTCTGAAGTTAATGCTAATAGTATATACAACTGGGTTAGCCATGGGATTTGAGAGAAAGATGGCACTAATGTTTCTGACCTGTGAAAAGGGAAGATTGGAAAGGGTATTTCCTGAGGCTGGAAAGATGATTGGAGGAACAGGTTGGGACATGCAGGAATCAAGAGGGGAATTTTGGTCATTAAATCTAAGATGTATTGTTGACATCTATGGTGCATAAAAATCATTCATTTTAGCTCACTCTCTCATGCCTTGAGGTTAGACCAATACACTTGTTAAAAGAATTCAGTAACTTTAACCACGTGAATTAAAATTCTTTTTCAAAGTTAAAAATATATATATATATACACCATATGCAATTATAATCTTTTTAGTCAAATATGCATTTTAATATAGTCAAATATACATTGTGTAATAGCATTATACAATGCTACCACCTGCATAAAATGAGTCAATCATAGTTTAATAAGACTTGGATACAGTGAAACAATTTATAATGTAAAACAGAATTATCACATTTGGTGATTATCAAAACTGCAAACCGAATAAAATGAGAAGTTCCATCTGTTACTCTCTACCTTTCACCCCTACGTGAAGGAAATATAAAAGGGAAGAGCTCCAGGAGCTTCTCCAAGTGGCTGCATCAGATGAAAGTTCTCATTTGGCAGGGAATGTGTGTTATTCATTTTGAATCACCCACAGCGGCTTGTGTGTAGTAGGCGTCCAATTAACATTTGTGGAATTTAATCAAAACCTATTGAGCTGTAAAGAAAATTGCCATGGTCATTTTTCAATACATTTGCACAAGCATTTATTATGAAATGTTAAAAAAAAAATAGCTTAAGTTCTGGCACTTCAATTATCCACAACACAGACAATAACTGAGAAAATAAGTGAAAAAGCATTAACTACCATAAAACCACCTGTACTATTGAAGCAAAGTCACCTTTAGGCCAGAGAAAAACTTAGAGTTACAGGTAAATTAAAATTCATTGGCTTAATAAGAGTAAATTAGAGGCAATAGGAACAGTTATTTTAACTAGTAAGTTCAGTTCAGTTCAGTTCAGTTGCTCAGTCATGTCTGACTGCCACACACCAGGCCTCCCTGTCCATCACCAACTTTTGGAGCTTGCTCAAACTCATGTCCATCAAGTCAGTGATGTCATCCAACCACCTCATCCTCCGTCATCCCCTTCTCTACCCGCCATCACTCTTTCCCAGCATCAGGGTCTTTTCCAATGAGTCAGTTCTTTGCATCAGGTGGCCAAAGTATTGGAGTTTCAGCTTCAACATCAGTGCTTCCAATGAATATTCAGGACTGATTTCCTTTAGGATGGACTGTTGGATCTCCTTGCAGTCCAAGGGACTCTCAAGAGTTTTCTCCAACACCACAGTTCAAAAGCATCAATTTTTCAGCACTCAACTTTCTTTATAGTCCAACTCTCATATCCATACATGACTACTGGAAAAACCATAGCCTTGACTAAACAGACATTTGTTGGCAAAGTAATGCACTTTGCCAAAGTTATTACCAAAGTAATAACTAGTAAATGTACTGGTAAATAACAACAAATGAAAGAATAAAGGATACCAATTATAAAGTAAATAATGTAAATAATATATTGACCACTAGTGGCATTTTTCTCTTACAAAGTGTTGTAATTGATGTGCATGATATGAAAAGATTCATTTCCACAAATGTGTTAATAATACATAATTAAATGCTACAGGGATTCAAAGTGAGTAATACATAGGCTCAGTTGCCAAAGAACTAAAAATCCCAAGGCAGAGATAAGAAAATTATACAAGTATAAACAAAGGTAGACTATGAGGTTTATACAATACTGAGAATACAAAAGGAAGTGAAATAAGAAGATGTGATTCAGAGGGTGTGGAAAGAAAGGAACCCTGCTATGTTGTTGGTGGGGCTGTAAATTGGTATAAGCAGTATGGATAATAGTATAGATTCCTTAAAACACTAAAAACAGAGCTATCATATGATCCAACAAACCCAATTCTGGGTAAATATTTGAAAAAACTAATTTGAAAGGACACATGCACCCTAATATTCATAGCAGCATTATTTACAATATCCAAGAGATGAAAGCAACCTAAATGTTCATAGGCAGATGAATGAATAAAGAAGATATGGTACATATTTACCATGGGATATATGTACCCATGGTACATATATAAAAGGGCCAAATATAAAAGATAAAAAGAGAGACAAAAGAGTTAAGGATGGAGACCCATCCCGGGGAGGGAGTCGTAGAAGAGGAAAAGTTTCCAAACACCAGGAAACCCTCTCACTGGCGGGTCTGTGGGGAGTTTTGGAATCTCAGAGGGCAACAAAACTGGGAGGAAAAAATAAATAAATAAAACCCACAGATTACACGCCTAACTGCAACTCCTAGCGGAGTAGCCCAGATGCTTGCAAAGGCCACCAGCAAGTGGGGGCTGAACAGGGATGCACGGGCTGCATTACTTAGGGTAAGGACTGGGCCTGAACGCCCTGAGAACAATCTGAGGGAGCTAACGTGAGATAGCAACCCAAACTGTGGGATAGCCAGAGAGAGGGAAAAAAAAAAAAAGAGGAAAGAGAGAGAGAGAACTTTCCCACAAAAAGCTCTAACCTAATGCACTGCCAACCCTGCTCATAGAACAAAGGACTGAGTGAATAGCAAAGAAGAGCTAGCCGGCAAGAATGGACCGGCCCATTCCCCGCCAGAGGCAGGGAGGCAGGCATGCGACAGCCAGAGCCAGAAGGCAAGGGGCAAACCTGGCCCCAGAGATGGCATCCTCTACTAAACTGCAAGCAGGCTCCCAGCTGCTAACTAAGTCTTCCTGGGATCCTGGACAGTTGACATCCACCAGGAGGGTCTCAGCCAGAGATCAGCTCCCCAGAGGAGACACACAGCACACCTGAGATGGTGCTCCTGCTGCACACCCAGGAAACCAAGGGGCCGGGCCAGGGGAGGTGATAAGACACATCACCCCACCTGAGGAGAGTGCACTCACCAAGGACCTGGTCACCTGAGCTGCTCAGATCTGGGAGGGGCACAAAACGCATGCCCAACCGAGTCTGTGCCTTTGTGGAGTACCCGAGAACCTGAACCTGAGCAGCCTAGACCTGGGAAGTGCACGCAACTCAGGGCCTGCTTTAGAGCAACGTCTCAGTTCCTGCAGAGCAACCTGGAGCCTGAGCAGTGTAGACCAGGAAAGCGCACATGCCATGAGCAGGAATAAACCCAGTGTGGCCCAGACACTGTGAGCGCTCCCCACACATACCAGTGATATTTGTTTGCAGTGTTCCTCCCTCCCTGCAGCACAATTGAACAGGTGAGCCTAAATAAATGACCACCTTCCCCCCTTGTGTTAGGGTGGAAGTTAGATACTGAAGAGACTTGCAAACAGAGGAAGCCAAAATAAACAAAGAAGAGAGAACCACTTTAAAAGTGATGGGTGCAACAGATTAAAACCCTGTAGTTAGCATTGACTACATTTGAAGGGACCTATAGACCTTGAGAAGAGGTATAAGCTGGAACAAGGAAATATCTGAAACTGAACTGAACCCACACTGCCCTCAACAGCTCCAGAGAAATTCCTAGATATATTTTACTATTATCATTTTTAAATTTTTTAATGTTTTTTTTATTTTTAAGTTCTTTAACTCCTTTAATTTTCATTTTTAAAACCTAGTATTACCTTGCAAAAAAAAAGACCCTATTTTTAAAGCAAATTTCATATTATTTTATAACTTTTGCAATTTTTTTTAATATAGTGTTTTTGAGAGTCTAACCTCTACTTTAGATTTTTAATCTTTGCTTTTTGGTATTTGTTATCAATTTTGTACCTTTAAGAATCCAATCTTCAGTACTCATTTTTACTTAGGAGTGTAATTACTTGCTTGATTGCTCTCTCTCCTTTTGACTCTCCTTTTTTCTCCCCCAGGTCACCTCTATCTCCTCCCTCCCCCTTCTCTCCTCTACTTAACTCTGTGAATCAATTTGGGTGTTCCAGGCTGTGGAGAACATTTAGGGAACTGATCACTGCCTAGATTGGTCTGTATCCTTTTGACTCCCCCTCCTGTCCTCCTGGTCACCTCTATCTCCTTCCTCCCTCTTCTCTTCTCTATGGAACTCTGTGAACCTCTCTGAGTGTTCCCGACTGTGGAGAGCAAATAGGGAATTGATTACTGGCTAGACTGCTTGTGCCCCTTTTGATTCCCCCTCTTCTCCTCCTGGTTACCTCTATCTCCCACCTCCCTCTTCTCTTCTTCATGTAACTCTGTGAACCTCTTTGGGAGTCCCTCACTGAGAATCTTTTCGCCATTAACCTAGATGTTTTATCATCAGTGCTGTATGGATGGAGAAGTCTTGAGGCTACTATAAGAATAAGATAAGACTGAAAGCCAGAGGCAGGGGGCTTAAATCCAAAACTTGAGAACACCAGAAAACTCCTGACTCCAGGGAACATTAATCAACAAGAGCTCATCCAAAAGCCTCCATAACTACGCTGAAACTAAGCTTCACCCAAGAGCCAACAAATGTCAGAGTAAGACATACCAAGCTAATTCTCCAATAATGCAGGAACATAACCCTGAGCACAAAAATACCGGTGGTCAAAAGTCACATCAAACCCATAGATACTTCAAAACTCACTACTGGACATTTCATTGCACCCCAGAAAGAAAAGATCCAGCTCCACCCACCAGAACACCGATGCAAGCTTCCCTAACCAGGAAACCTTGACAAGCCACTCGTCCAACCCCACCCACAGGGAGGAACCTCCACAATAAAGAGGAACCACAAACTGCCAGCATAGAGAAAGGCTACCCCAAACACAGCAACCTAAACAAGATGAAAAGGCAGAGAAATATTCTGCCTTTCATGTACCTAAAGGAACGATAAAAGCCCACCAAACCAAACAAAAGAGGAGGAGATAGGGAGTCTACCTGAAAAAGATTTCAGAATAATGATAGTAAAAATGAACCAAAATCTTGAAAACAAAATGGAGTTAGAGATAAATAGTCTGGAGACAAGGATTTAGAAGATGCAAGAAAAGTTTAACAAGGACCTAGAAGAAATAAAAAGGTGTCAATCAATAATGAATAATGCAATAACTGAGATCAAAAGCACTCTGGAGGGAACCAACAGTAGAATAACTGAGGCAGAAGATAGGATAAGTGAGGTGGAAGATAGAACGGTGGAAATAAATGAAGCAGAGAAGAAAAAAGACTTAAAAGAAATGAGGACAATCTCAGAGACCTCTGTGACAATGTTAAATGCCCCAACATTTGAATCATAGGATTCCCAGAAGAAAAAGACAAAAAGAAAGGCCATGAGAAAATACTTGAGGAGATAATAGTTGAATACTTCTCTAAAATGGGAAAGGAAATAGCCACCCAAGTCCAAGAAACCCAGAGAGTCCCAAACAGGATAAACCCAAGGTGAAACACTCCAAGATGCATATTAATCAAATTAATGAAGATAAAACACAAAGAACAAATATTAAAAGCAGCAAGGGAAAAACAACAAATAACTCACAAGGGGATTCCCACAAGGGTAAGAGCTGATCTTTCAATAGAAACTCTTCAGGCCAGAAGGGAATGGCAGGACATACTTAAAGTGATGAAAGAGAAAAACCTACAACCCAGATTACTGTACCCAGCAAAGGTCTCATTCAAGCATGAAGGAGAAATCAAAAACTTTACAGAAAAGCAAAAGCCAAGAGAATTCAGCACCACCAAACAAGCTCTTCAGCAAATGCTAAAAGATCTTCACTAGACAGGAAACAAAGAAAAGGTTAATAAACTCGAACCCAAAACAACAAAGTAAACAGCAATGGGATCATGCTTATCAATAATTACCTTAAATGTAAATGGGTTGAATGCCCCAACCAAAAAACAAAGACTGGCTGAATGGATACAAAAACAAGACCCCTATATATGCTGCCTACAAGAGACCCACCTCAAACCTAGGGACACTACAAACTGAAAGTGAAGGGCTGAAAAAAGATATTTTACACAAATGAAGACCAAAAGAAAGCAGGAGTAGCAATACTCATATCAGATAAAATAGACTTTGAAATAGAGGTGGTGAAAAGAGACAAAGAAGGACACTACATAATTATCAAAGGATCCATCCAAGAATAAGATATAACAATTATAAATATATATGCACCCAACATAGGAGCACTGCAATATGTAAGGCAAATGCTAACAAGTATGAAAGGGGAAATTAACAGTAACACAATAATAGGGGGAGAGTTTAATACCCCACTCACACCTATGGATAGATCAACTAAACAAAATTAGCAAGGAAACACAAACTTTAAATGATACAATGGACCAGTTAGACCTAATTGATATCTATATGACATTTCACCCTAAAGCAATGAATTTCACCTTTTTCTCAAGTGCACACAGAACCTCCTCCAGGAGAGATCACATCCTGGGCCATAAATCTAACCTTGGTAAATTCAAAAAAATTGAAATCATCTCAAGCATCTTTTCTGATAACAATGTGGTAAGATTAGATGTCAACTACAGGAAAAAAACTATTAAAAATACAAACATATGGAGGCTAAACAACACACTTCTGAATAACCAACAAATCACAGAAGAAATCAAAATATGCATAGAAACAAATGAAAATGAAAATACAACAACCCCAAACTTATGGGATACAGTAAAAGTAGTACTAAGGGGAAGGTTCATAGCAATACAAGCCTACCTCAAGAAACAGGAGAAAAATCAAATAAATAACCCAACTCTACACCTAAAGCAACTAGAAAAAGAAGAAATGAAGTTCCCCAGGGTTAGTAGAAGGAATGAAATCATACAAATTAGGGCAGAAATAAATGCAAAAGAAACAAAGGAGACCATAGCCAAAATCAACAAAGCTAAAAGCTGGTTCTTTGAGAAGATAAATAAAATAGACAAACCATTAGCCAGAACCAGGAAGAAATAGACAATCTTAACAGACCCATCACAAGCACAGAAATAGAAACTGGAATCAGAAATCTTCCAAAAAACAAAAGCCCAGGACCAGACGGCTTCACAGCTGAATTTACCAAAAATTTAAAGAAGAGCTAACCCCTCTCCTATTCTTCCAGAAAATTGCAGAGGAAGGTAAACTTCCAAACTCATTCTATGAGGCCACCCTAATACCAAAACCAGACAAAGATGCCACAAAAGAAGAAAACTACAGGCCAATATCACTGATGAACATAGATGCAAACAAAACTCTAGCAAACAGAATCCAACAACATATTAAAAAGATCATACATCATGACCAAGTGGGCTTCATCCCAAGGATGCAAGGATTCTTCAATGTCCGCAAATCAATCAATGTGATACACCTCATTAACAAATTGAAAGATAAAAACCATATGACTATCTCAATAGATGCAGAGAAAGCCTTTGACAAAATTCAACATCCATATATGATCAAACCCTCCAGAAAGCAAGCATAGAAGGAACATATCTCAACATAATAAAAGCCATATATGATAAACCCACAGCAAACATTATCCTCAATGGTGAAAAATTGAAAGCATTTCCCCTAAAGTCAGGAACAAGACAAGGGTGCCCACTCTCACCACTACTATTTAACATAGTTTCAGATGTTTTAGCCACAGCAATCAGAGAAGAAAATGAAATAAAAGGAATCCAGATTGGAAAAGAAGTAAAACTTTCACTATTTGCAGATGACATGATCCTCTACAAAGAAAACCCTAGAGCCTTCACCAGAAACTTACTAGAGCTAATCAATGAATATAGTAAAGTTTCAGGATATAAAATCAACACACAGAAATCCCTTGCATTCCTATACACTAACAATGAGAAAACAGAAAGAGAAATTAAGGAAACAACTCCATTCACCATAGCAATGAAAAGAATAAAATATTTAGGAATAAATCTACCTAAAGAAACAAAAGACCTATATATAGAAAACTATAAGACACTGGTGAAAGAAATCAAAGATGACACAAATAGATGGAGAAATATATCATGTTCATGGATTGGAAGAATCAATATAGTGAAAATGAGTATACTACCCAAAGCAATCTATAGATTCAGTGCAATTCCTATCAAGCTACCAACGGTATTCTTCAGAGAACTAGAACAAATAATTTTACATTTGTATGGAAATACAAAAAACCTGAATAGCCAAAGTAATCTTGAGAAAGAAGAATGGAACTGGAGGAATCAACTTGCCTGACTTCAAGATATACTACAAAGCTACAGTTATCAAGACAGTATGGTACTGGCATAAAGATAGAAACATAGATCAATGGAACAAAATAGAAAGCCCAGAGATAAATCCATGCACCTATGGACACTTTATCTTTGACAAAGGAGGCAAGAATATACAATGGAGAAAAGACAATCTCTTTAACAAGTGGTGCTGGGAAAACTGGTCAAACACGTGTAAAAGAATGAAACTAGAACACTTTCTAACACCATACACAAAAATAAACTAAAAATGGATTAAAGATCTAAATGTAAGACCAGAAACTATAAAACTCCTAGAGGAAAATATCGGTAAAACACTCTCTGACATAAATCACAACAGGATCCTCTATGACCCACCTCCCAGAATTCTGGAAATAAAAGCAAAAATAAACAAATAGGACCTAATTAAACTTAAAAGCTTTTGCACAATGAAGGAGACTATAAGCAAGGTCAAAAGACAGCCTTCAGAATGGGAGAAAATAATAGCAAATGAGGCAACTGACCAAGAATTAATCTCAAAAATATACAAGCAACTCCTGCAGCTCAATTCCAGGAAAATAAGTGACTCAATCAAAAAATGGGCCAAAGAACTAAACAGACATTTCTCCAAAGAAGACATACAGATGGCTAACAAACACATGAAAAGATGCTCAACATCACTCATGATCAGAGAAATGCAAATCAAAACCACAATGAGGTACCATCTCACACCCATCAGAATGGCTGCTATCAAAAAGTCTACAAACAACAAATGCTGGAGAGGGTATGGAGAAAAGAGAAACCTCTTACACTGTTGGTGGGAATGCAAACCAGTATAGTCACTCTGGAGAACAGCGTGGAGATTCCTTAAAAAACTGGAGCTAGAACTGCCGTATGACCCAGCAATCCCACTTCTGGGCATACACACCAAGGCAACCAGAATTGAAAGAGACACGTATACCCCAGTGTTCATCGCAGCACTGTTTATAATAGCCAGGACATGGAAGCAACCTAGATGTCCATCAGCAGACGAATGGATAAGAAAGCCATGGTACGTATACACAATGGACTATTACTTAGCTTTTAAAAAGAATGCATTTGAATCAGTTCTAATGAGGCGGATGAAACTGAAGCCTATTATACAGAGCAAAGTAAGTCAAAAAGAAAAACACCAATACAGTATATTAATGCATATATATGGAATTTAGAAAGATGGTAATGATGACCCTATATGCAAGACAATGAAAGAGACACAGATGTAAAGAACAGTCTTTTGGACTCTGGGAGAAAGCAAGGGTGGGATGATTTGGGAGAATAGCAGTGTAACATGTATATTATCATGTGTGAAATAGATCACCAGTACAAGTTTGATGAATGAGACAGGGTGCTCAGGGCTGGTGCACTGGGATGACCCTGAGGGATGGGATGGGGAGGGAGGTGGGGAGGAAGTTCAGAATGGGGAACACATGTACACCCATGGCTGATTCATGTGAATGTATGGCAAAAACCACCACAATATTGTAAAGTAATTAGCCCCCAATTAACATAAATGAATTTTTAAAATTTCAATAAAAAAATTTTTTTAATAAAAAATGATGAGATTCATGGAAGGAGGCCAGGGAAAAGGAAAGACTAGGGGGGCCTCCCTGAGTCTCCAATGGTTAAGACTCTGTGCTTCCAACACAGGGGGCATGGATTTGATCCCTGGTTAGAAAAACTTAAGATCCAATATGCCATGTGTCACTGCCAAAGAAAAAAGAAAGACCAAGGAACTTACCAAGTGAGCCAAAGCATAGGAATAAGTTGGAGATTAATGAGAGACATAAATGGAAAGGTGGGTTGGAGCCATACTATGGAAGGCACACACATCAAGATGAAAAATATTTTAATAAGCAAGGGTGAATATTTGAGACATAGAAGGATATTAAGCAGATAAATAAGATGATCAGAATTTTGGTAGTGAGAAAATTAACAATCTTGTATAGACCTTGCTCCTTCAAGTGTGGTTGCCAGACCAGCAGCATCAGCATCTAATCTCAGCTTGTTAGAAATTCCGACTCTCAGTCTCCACTGCAAACATACAGAATCAGAGTCTACATGGGGACAAGATCCCCCAGGGAACATGCAGCACATTAAAGTCTGAGCAGAAATGGTTTAGAATAGCCTGCTGCTGCTAAGTCATTTCAGTTGTGTCCGACTCTGTGCGACCCCATAGATGGCAGCCCACCACTCCCCCATCCCTGGGATTCTCCAGGCAAGAACAATGGAGTGGGTTGCCATTTCCCTCTCCAATGCATGAAAGTGAAAGTGAAGTCACTCAGTCATATTCAACTCAGCGACCCCATGGACTGCAGCTTACCAGGCTCCTCCATCCATGGGATTTTCCAGGCAAGAGTACTGGAGTGGGGTGCCATTAAGAGAAAAATTCTGAAAATGGAAAGCCAATTAAGAGTTCATTAATATAAGACAAATTAAAGTTGTAAGAATACAACTATGAAAAGTTAAAAACCTGAGATACAGAATATGAAACCATTTAAGCAAATTAAAACCAGTCATATACAAAACAAGAAGACACAAGTTGAACACAAACAACTACACTTTACAATGGCAGCCTGTGGAGGGAGGAAGGGAACGGAGTTGGGATTGAGGGTAAAAGAGCATGAGTGTGTAAGCAAGCAAACAAGCCAGGTTCCTTGCAAGGACAATGTGCAATGAACTGAGGGGTGAGGTTAACCCAACCCTCTGCACTGGGCTCTGAGGTAATAATCATGATAATCAAGAAAGTCCACAACCCATCACTGTGCACTTTCAATTATTCTACAAACCTCATGTCATTGTTTTCCATCCTCCTTTGCTTCGTCCTCATCTTCCTAGTCCTTCCTCTCTTTCCCTCTCATCCTCCTCCTTCACCATTTCTTTTCTCTCTTTCTGTTCTTATTTTTTCTTCCTCCTCCATCTCTTCTTTCCATTCTCTTTCAACCCTTCCTTCTTTTCTTCCAGAATGAAAACTTTTATCATGTATATGTCACAAATTTTACTACAAGGATATTAATGATAGCATTTATTGATTGTTTACTATATGCCAAGCGTCATTCCAAGCTCTTTGTATATATGTTTATCCTCACATCAAGTATGTACTATTGTTCAGAAAGTGAAGCATCAAATAACTTGCCCAAGTTCACAAAGCCAATAAGGAACAAATAATAAGTTCAAACTCCAGGCAATCTGGCATCAGAATCTATGCTACTAGTCACCACGCTACACAGCCTGCTCTGAGATAACTCTCAGAAGTGTTCCAAATCCTAATAAGAATGTCTATTGTAGCATGGTTTAAAACAAACAAAAAAAATCTGTTCTTAACCTAATGTCCACTAATAGCTGTCCATATGTGCATCTGTTTGTCATATGAACTAGATCTTGCATGTGTTTACATGCAGAGACCTAAAGACATAAGTGAAATACATAAGGAACAAAATACTGTGTATAATGTAATTTATTTTATTTTTTTCTTTTTTTAAAAAGAAATGGGTGTGTGTGTGCATACATGTGTACAAAATTGTGAGTAAGTATATCTGCAAAAATATTTTGGGGAAATCTAGGAATATGTTCACAGTAGTTTAAGTTGGGAAAAAAGTCTGGGGTAGAAAGAAAAAAAAACTTACTTTTTATTTTTCATCCTTGGAGTGCTTAACTATTCTAACCACACACTGTTTGTTGTTGTTGTCCAGTCACTAACACATGTCCAGTTCTTTGTGACCCCGTGGACTGCAACATGCCAGGCTTCCCTGTCCTTCACTGTCTCCTGGAGTTTGCTCAAACTCATGTACAGAGTCAGTGTGATGCCATCGAACAGTCTCATCCTATGTCACCCCCTTCTCCCCCTGTCATCAGTCTTTCCCAGCATCAGAGTCTTTTCCAATGAGTCTGCTCTTCACATTAGGTGGCCACAGTATTGGAGCTTCAGGTTCAACATCAGTCCTTCCAATGAATACTCAGGGTTGATTTCCTTTAGATAGGCTGGTTTGATTTCTTTGCTGTCTAAAGGACTCTCAAGAGTCTTCTCCAGCACCACAGTTCAAAAGCATCAGTCCCTCAGTGCTCAGCCTTCTTTATGATCCAACTCTCACATCCATACATGGACTACTGGAAAAACCATAGCTTTGACTATACAGTCTTTTGTTGGCAAAGTGATGTCTCTGGTCTTTAATACACTGTCTAGGTTTGTCATAGCTTTTCTTCCAAGGAGCAAGTGTCTTCTAATTTCATGGGTCCAGTCACCATCCGTACTGATTTTGAAGTGCAAGAAAATAAAGTCTATCACTCTTTCCATTTCCCCCATCCATTTACCATGAAGTGAATGGGACCAGATGCCATGATCTTAGTTTTCTGAATGTTGAGTTCTAAGCCAGTTTTTTTCACTCTCCTCTTTCACCTTCATCAAGAGGTTCTGGAGTTAGTCTTCACTTTCTGCCATTAGGGTGGTGTTATCTGCATATCTAAGGTTATTGATATTTCTCCTGGCAATCTTCATTCCAGCTTGTGCTTCATCCAGCCCAGCATTTCACATGATGTACTCTGCATAGATGATAAATAAGCAGAGTGACAGTATACAACCTTGATGTACTCCTTTCCCAATTTTGAACCAGTCTGCTGTTCCATGTCTAGTTCTAACTGTTGCTTCTTGACCTGCATACAGGTTTCTCAGAAGGCAAGTAAGGTGGTCCAGTATCGCCATCTCTTTAAGAATTTTCCATAGTTTGTTATGATCTACACAATCTTTAATGTAGTCAGTGGAGCAGAAGTAGATGTTTTTCTAGAATTCTCTTGCTTTTTCTATGATCCAATGGATGTTGGTATATGTGTGTGTGCATATATACACACACATACATACATATATAAAGGAAAAGACTACTCCTAAAATAACAGAAGGATACATTGAAATTATGAAAATCACATCAATAATGGTGATAATTCTGCCCTCAAGTTAATCTATAAATCTGAAACAAAGTGACAAGAAAAACAACAATATCATTGGAAGCCAATTAGGAAGTTCTATTGGGCTTCCCAGGTGGCATAGTGGTAAAATCTGCTTTCAAATGCAGGAAACACAAGAGACACAGGTTCAATCCTGGGTCAGGAAGATCCCCTGGAGTAGGAAATGGCAACCTGCTCCAGTATTCTTGCCTGGAAAATTCCACGGAGAGAGGAGCCTGGCAGGCTACAGTCCATGGGGTCACAAAGAATCAGACACAGCTGAGCACAAATACAATCCTACTTCTAGGAATTTATCCTACCAAAACCTCCCTAACTCCATGATCCATGATCCATTTTCAAGCCATTTACTGTAGCATCGTTTGTAAAAGCAAGCCTGCAAACAACCTAAGTGATCATCAATAGACAAGTTAAATAAATTATTGTGTGTTTATCCAGTGGTATATTGTGCAAGTGATTAAAAGCAAAGTATTACAAAGCTCTCAAATTATTACCTGTTTTTTTATCAGTTATAATTTTCATTTTAACATGACAGCTCTCTTTCAGACTTATTTATAAAATGTTATTATTTATCACTACTGTGCATACATAAAAAAGGAAAATGTAAGTGAAATGAACGTAGGGATTCCTAAACCTTTCTCAAACTCACAGAGTTTAATTCCCTCTAGGCTCAGAATTACAGAAATCCATATTTTGCTATGAAATGTCATCCTCTGTGCTTCATTATTATCTTCAAGATCACCTTCAAAAATGTTGACACATTATATTATTTGATGAGGGAATCTTTTAAATTTTTATTAAAAGAAGGAATTGATCTTACATTTAGATCTTTAATCCATTTTGAGTTTATTTTTGTGTACGGTGTTAGAAAGTGATCTAGTTTCATTCTTTTACAAGTGGTTGACCAGTTTTCCCAGCACCACTTGTTAAAGAGATTGTCTTTACTCCATTGTATATTCTTGCCTCCTTTGTCAAAGATAAGGTGTCCATATGTGTGTGGATTTATCTCTGGGCTTTCTATTTTGTTCCATTGATCTATGTGTCTGTCTTTGTGCCAGTACCATACTGTCTTGATGACTGTGGCTTTGTAGTAGAGCCTGAAGTCAGGCAAGTTGATTCCTCCAGTTCCATTCTTCTTTCTCAAGATTGCTTTGGCTATTCGAGGTTTTTTGTATTTCCATACAAACCTTGAAATGATTTGTTCTAGTTCTGTGAAAAATGTGGCTGGTAGCTTGACAGGGATTGCATTGAATTTGTAAATTGCTTTGGGTAGTATACTCATTTTCACTATATTGATTCTTCCGATCCATGAACATGGTATATTTCTCCATCTATTAGTGTCCTCTTTGATTTCTTTCATCAGTGTTTTATAGTTTTCTATATATAGGTCTTTAGTTTCTTTAGGTAGATATATTCCTAAGCACAATGAGGTACCACTTCACACCAGTCAGAATGGCTGCGATCCAAAAATCTGCAAGCAATAAATGCTGGAGAGGGTGTGGAGAAAAGGGAACCCTCTTACACTGTTGGTGGGAATGCAAACTAGTACAGCCACTATGGAGAACAGTGTGGAGATTCCTTAAAAAATTGCAAATAGAACTACCTTATGACCCAGCAATCCCACTTCTGGGCATACACACCAAGGAAACCAGAATTGAAAGAGACACATGTACCCCAATGTTCATCGCAGCACTGTTTATAATAGCCAGGACATGGAAACAACCTAGATGTCCATCAGCAGATGAATGGATAAGAAAGCTGTGGTACATATACACAATGGAGTATTACTCAGCTGTTAAAAAGAATTCATTTGAATCGGTTCTGATGAGATGGATGAAACTGGAGCCAATTATACAGAGTGAAGTAAGCCAGAAAGAAAAACACCAATACAGTATACTAACACATATATATGGAATTTAGGAAGATGGCAATGAACACCCTGTATGCAAGACAGGAAAAAAGACACAGATGTGTATAACGGACTTTTGGACTCAGAGGGAGAGGGAGAGGGTGGGATGATTTGGGAGAATGGGAATTCTAACATGTAAACTATCATGTAAGAATTGAATCGCCAGTCCATGTCTGACATAGGGTGCAGCATGCTTGGGGCTGGTGCATGGGGATGACCCAGAGAGTTGTTGTGGGGAGGGAGGGGGGAGGGGGGGTCATGTTTGGGAACGCATGTAAGAATTAAAGATTTTTAAATTTAAAAAAAAAAATTAAAAAAAAAAGAAGGAATTGGAAGGTTTTTCAGTTCTCCCAAAGTGATCTTTCCAACGGTCTCTTGACTGAAACATCAAAGCATTGCAGTGGTACACCTTGTGCATTCCCAGACAGTGGTAATTGCACCACAGTTCACTTCAGCTCAGTTCAGTCGCTCAGTAATGTCTGACTCTTTGCAACCCCATGGACTGCAGCACACCAGGCCTCCCTGTCCATCACCAACTCCCAGAGCTTGCTCAAAATCATGTCCATCAAGTCAGTGACACCATCCAACCATCTCATCCTCTGTCTTCCCCTTCTCCTCCTGCCTTCAATCTTGCCCAGCATCAGGGTCTTTTCCAATGAGTCAGTTCTTCACATCAGGTGGCCAAAGTATTGCAGTTTCAGCTTCAGCATCAGTCCTCCCAATGAATATTCAGGACTGATTTCTTTTAGGATGGACTGGTTTGATCTCCTTGCAGTCCAAGGGACTCTCAAGAGTCTTCAACACCACAGTTCAAAAGCATCCATTCTTCAGTGCTCAGCTTTCTTTATAGTCCAACTCTCACAAACATACATGACTACTGTAAAAACCATAGATGGAAGTTTGACTAGATGTAGGTTTGTTGGCAAAATAATGTCTCTGCTTTTTAATATGCTGTCTAGGTTGGTCATAACTTTTCTTCCAAGGAGCAAGCATATTTTAGTTTCACAGCTACAGTCACCATCTGTAGCCCAAGAAAATAGTCTCTCACTGTTTCCATTGTTTTCCCATCTATTTGTCATAAAGTGATGGGACCAAATGCCATGATCTTAGTTTTAGGAGCATATAAGAGAACTTACTCTGAAAGTTGACATTCAGAATGAATCCTAAAGGCTCTTAACCCTGAAGTATACAAACTATCTCTACTTCCTCATCTCCCATTCATTCTTCCTGCCACCTCACCAGTAATGACTCTTGCCCAAGTGGAAAATGATCTCTTGCCTGGCAAATTTATTTAATACCTTACCGTATCTTACTTTATCTCTTTTTCTCTCTCTTTGTCTTGTCAAATCTTTCAGTATTGTCCACTGACTTTATTATAAAGATCCATGCCAATATCATGGCATGTAAGGACATATACCTAGTTTGAAAAAAATCTTCATTTCAGAAAAATAAAAAAACCTTTAGGAAAATAGATTAAGATGCAGCAGAGAAGTAAAAAACAAAAAAAAAAGTTCATCTTATTTCATAAGTCAATTGACAAATACAATATAAGGAGCATTTGATAGAAGTAATAGCCTCACCAGTACCTTTATTCCCAAGTAAAGTCATGGTCAGGAGCAAACTAAAGATCCTGACCTCTGCAGGCAGAGAGTTCTCATGGAAAAGAAAGGAATAGCAGACTAGATACTTTGAACTAAGCTCCTCACTGAGAACAGCTAAGAGCACTGAACAAAACCCAAAACAACAACAAAAAGAGGCAAACGTGAACCAAAAACCTTAAAAAATAATGCTGTATTGCAAGACCATGATTAAAACACAAGAAATGAGAAATGTAAGGTGAGGCACCCAAAGCTATACTTTTTCCAAAGACATTTGCTTATAATGGAAAAGAAACTATGAAGCTCATCTCTATTTTGGAAACCTCTTAAATAAAAGGAGACAGAAATCAAGGTCTGGACACTGCCAAGGAATAAGATTCTGATAAATTAATTCCTACTTTAAACTAAAATTATGAAAATCATGCCCTCAGGGTAGATGTCAACCAAAACTAAATCAGCAATAGCAGCAATTTGTAATCTAACCTCCAATCAGCTGAATGTCCAGGAATCTTAAGCTTTGAACCAAATGAAAGCATGCTCTGGGTAAAGCATCATCATCCTAGGTATCAAATATTTCTCCAAATATTTTTTAAATACAATGTGCAGCATAGACTTAAAAGTAATCAAACACACAAGGAAACAAACACCTATATATATATTATATATAAACAATACATAACAGAAATAACTCACAAATATATGATGCATTGAAATTATCAGGCAAAGACTACTAAGAAAAGCAAAACAAAAAAAAATTGTGCTTATTATGTTGAAAGAAATAAAGACCAATATTTAAGACAGAAATTGAAAACTATTAAAAAAAAAAGACTAAAAGAAAAGCAAGCAAAAGTCCGGAATTGAAATACATAATTCCTAAAATTAAGAACTCAACAGATGATTTGAATATTATATTATACACAGATAGAAAAAAATTAGTCAACTAAAAGACAGGTCAAAAGAAACTATCCAGAATATAGCACAGAAAATTCAGAAAAGACATTTAGAGGATATGTCAAGAAGATATAATGTTTTTCAGAGACCCAGAAGAAGACAAGAGAATGTGCTGGAGACAATATCTTGAAAAGAGAATAGCTAAGAACACATGAATACTTATGAAAGATATTAATCCACAGATTCAAGAAGACAAATAAATTCTAAGCAGGATACATTAAAAAGAAATCCACATAGACACCATATCAAAAAGGGCAGAAACAGAAGACTAAGAAGTCTTAAAGCCAGGAAAAAAGTGCTCCAAAGGCTCAAAAGTTAGAATTATAGCTGACTTCACAATACTGACAGTGAGAGCCAGGAAACATTGGACTACCTTCAATGTGTGAAGAGGGGAGAGGTAAGGGAGAAAATAGCACTCTAGAATTCCATATTCAGTAAAAATATCATTCAAAAATAAAGTACAATATTTTCAAATTAGGGAAAAAAGGTTTAGTTATCATGAGAAGACTCACATTAAAGGAAATTCTAAAAAACATATTTAATGGAAAAGAAAGATTATCTGAGATGGAAGCTCTGAAATGCAGCAAAGAATAAAAGATGAATAAGGTGGTAAAAAATATATAAATATGAAATATTAAATGTATAAAATAAAAATGTCTTATGATTTCTAAAATGCTAATAACAAAAATTATCTGGACACAACAACATATTAGTTATGGCAGTAATTAATAGAGATAAAGTTTTCCAAGGTACTTTATCATCTAGGTGAAAATTTTCATTAACTTAGACTTTCACAAATTATTACTGAATATTTTTGGTAATTATAAATACATCTTCTAATTTTGAAGGTAAGCTCTAAAAGAATAAAATGTTTAATTTTAAAAATAATAGTTTTTTTAAAAGATGAAATCATTACTAAACCTAAAAGGAAGCAATCAAGGAAAGAGAAAGAAACAAAGAATAAGTGGAACAAATAGAAGACAATAAGATAGTAGATATCCAAACACTCAGTAGCTAAGTGGGCAGAATCTCAGAATTAGAAAGCCTTCCTCACCTAGTCACAGGGAGATTTGAAACAATCACAGACCTCACTCAGACACAGATAGAAGCAAGCTGCTCCATAAACTCTGCAGCATGGAAAAAGCAGGGGGTGGGGGGAAATGCATTCTTCCTTAGAGCAACTAGGTTCCACGAGAAAAAAAGAGGAGAAAGATCTGGACCCTGCATGCCCACTTCCTGTCCCCAAGTGTACCAGGGAAATAAACCACTTTTCTTCTGAAAGGATGTGTGAGGGGGTAGAGGGGGGTTAAGAATATTACAACTGAATAAAACTAGGGAAAATTCAGGCCACATAGTAATATTTAATTGTTCTAATCTATGTCACTGAGATATACTTGTTTGATGGGTGTAAGAAGGAAAAGTTAGGGAAGGAGAAAATAAGTGTACAAATATGGCAATTCTTTAAAAAGCTATATAATCTATGCCAAAGCTAGAGAGAACATCTCAGGTATTTCCAGGAGTTATTAGGACAAAAATGAAGGAGCAGATACAAATGATTAGGAGAGAAAGGGAAGAAGAAGTGCTCAATACAAAATTTCAAATAAAATATAATTTCTTCAAGGCTTTAATTTACCTTAAAGAATATCAGTGGCACAAAAGGATGCATTTTAAAGGATGTATTTTTTCAGCTAAGATTGGAGAGCGGTTTCAAAGGATTCAAACAGAAAAGATATCATCTCAGTCCTTCAATCTTTAAAAATACCCCTAAACTAGCCACCTCAGAAAGATAAAAATATATCCTGCATTTAAAGAATTCCAGAGAAAGACTTACATGCCATCTCATTACGTAATTAATTTCAACACTTGACACAGACTGTTTTTATCAACTAAATTAACTATCATTCAGAACCTTAATAGGAATACCTTTTTAAAAACTAAATTAATTTAACCTAACCCTTAAATCTAATTTTTTTTCCTCCAGGAAAATAAATATCATACAAGTTCCATAAGGCTGGTGGTAAGACACTCTGTTGAACTCTCAGGCAAACCTTCCCACAAGAAGACTTACAAAACCAGGAAGTTGCATGAAAATGAAAAGGACAGAAAAGAGTATCAGTCTTCATCATCATTGCTTGACAGACCTGGTGTAGGTGCAGAATTTATAATCCTGAAGTGAATGGCTTGACTTTGTGGAAATCAATG
Source organism: Ovis canadensis (assembly GCF_042477335.2). Taxonomy (NCBI): domain Eukaryota; kingdom Metazoa; phylum Chordata; class Mammalia; order Artiodactyla; family Bovidae; genus Ovis; species Ovis canadensis. The sequence goes on from NC_091247.1 coordinate 84,553,722, forward strand.
AAAGTAAAATTCAATTTAAATTTTGTATTAAAATACCATAAATTTCAAGATATGACTTTGCTGTTGTCATAAATCAGCAAGACTGATAAAAATTACTACACATAGAACTAGAGAATCATCATTCAAGTACATAAATTATACTCTTGAAGTAGAGTATTGGTCCTTTCAGCCTCATCAAGAAGAGAAAAGTTGAGTCAAGTCTATATACTACAGACATACCATTTTATTCATATCAGCAATCTTCAGAGGTGGAGATTGACATGGCTAAGTCAAATGTATATAATAGGCAATGATTAATAAACTTACTAAATTTGGGAAGAAGCAGCTCTATACACTGTCCTTTTTAAACACTGTGCTTTCCTTGTGGCTTAGCTGGTAAAGAATCCTCCTGCATGCAGGAGACCTAGGTTTGATCCCTGGGTTGGGAAGATCCCCTGGAGAAGAAATAGGCTACCCACTCCAATATTCTGGCCTGGAGAATTCCATGGACTGTATAGTCCAGGGGGTTGCAAAGATTTGGACACGACTGACCGGCTTTCACACACATATAACTTGAGAACTGGCAATATTTTACAAAAAAAATAAGCACCCTTGTGGCATGACAATGAACTAACCCAGACTGCTAGCTTCCTCTCCTGAACTCAATTTTTAAAAAGCAAAAAACAAAACAAAGGAAAAACAAGAAAAACAAACCAAAAACCAGGGAGGAAACATACGCATTTTAAAAGCCAACATAAAATCCATATGAGCCTCCTGAAGATCTAGAAAGTGGTTATGACCTTAAATGGAAAAGAAATAAAAATCTGCCTCAGGAGGTTTACAAACCAGGATACCAGCTTCAGACTCCCCATCCTGGGTCAAGGAATCACAGAAGGATTCAGGGATAAATTAAGACAGAATATATGTGAGATATTATGAATATATTTAAGAAATATGAAGGAGAGTGTTACCATCTACATAATATTAATAACATACAATTGACCCTTAAACACACAGCAGGTAGGGATGCTTACCCTCTATACAGTCAAAAATCTGCATCTAACATTAGTCTTTCCTCCACATCTTCAATTCGACATCTACAAATTCAACCAACCACATTTCATGCTGTATTGCAGTACATATTTATTTTAAAAAATCTTTATATGAGTGGATCCATGTTGAAACTCATGTTCAAAGCCATGTTGTTCAAGGGTCAACTATAAAGGGAGAGTAAATTAAAGGAGGTAAATATTTGGAGAATTAATGACTGATAGTTTCCCAGAATTAAAGATGAAAAGCCTTAGATTAAGAAGGCATATAGCATACCAAGGGGCAAACAGAAGAGGAAAAGGAAATCCAAAATCTAGACATCAGTAGAGGAAAACTAAAGGACTTCAAAGTTCAAGAGAAAATTTGGAACGCTTCTAGTAAGAAAGAGCAATTCAACTACAAAGAATAAAATTCAGATGATTAATTGTCTCGAGCCATAGCAGAGACAATGAAAAATGTTTTAAAGGGTTTAAAGACAAAAGCACTGAGGTTAAAATTTTATGCCCAATAGTGTCATTTAAATATAAGAAGGCAATAAGTAAGTATTATTTGTATGCAAAGCCTCAGAAGAAAGCTCAGCATAGCACAAAGACCTGCTATGAAAACACTTTTACAATAAGTACTCCAAAAGAAAGAAAAAAACTAAAGTCTGATATGAAGAAAATCAGAGTGAGTAAATAAGTTTAAAAGTTTTATTTTACCTTTAAAAAGCAACCTATTTTACCTTTTACCTTTAAAGAGCAAAAAGTTAATACCCATAATAACCTGAGCTAAAGGGGGATGATACCAAGTGGATTTTCTTGAGAAAAGAGGAAAGAAGAGGTTGCCATCAGAAGTAAGACACCATTTTACAAATGAGGAAACTGAGGCACAGAGAGGTTAAAAAACCTATGTAAGGACACACTAAGATGTAGTGTCAAATTCAGTGCCTGAATTCAAATTCAGGCAGTATAACTCAGAGCTCAACCTTCAAGGAGAAAATACAGATATTGATAAAAATCAAGAACTATGAAAGGGAAAGAAAAAACCATAAAAGTAGGTCTTAAGTTTAAGGTAATCACCAGATATACAAAAATTTAAAATATATACCTGTCTAACCAGCATAAGAATAGTTGATATATCGATCAGAAGTAAAGAAAGGAAAAATAAATTGACCAAATGAAAGTATGATAAAGAGATGAAACAGATAGTTTTAATAACTTTAAATATGACAATAACTAAAATAAATGCAAATCATTACATTAAACTAACCAACAAAAACAAACAGGGTTGTCAGGTTGGTTTAATAACAAACAAAAAATAAGATTTAAAAACACATTGTCTAGAGACATGCTTAGTACAGAAAAGGTGGAAATGAAAGGAAGGAAAAAAGATGTAAGAGGCAAGTGTGAAGCAGAAGAAAGCCAGAGAGGTGGTTTTAACATCAGCTGAAAGTGAATGTCAGGCCAAAAATAGCAGGGAAGAATATTATATACAGGTTAAAAGGATATAAACCAAAAAGTTATAATGATTATACCCCTAAGTGCACTTAGAAACATCTCAAATAGTAGTTCACCTACAGTTAGTGCCTATCAGAATCCAAGCACTGTTCTAAGAGCTTTACATGTATTAACTCATTTAATCCTCAACAAACCTATGCTGTAAATATTAACCTCCATTCAGCAGAGTAGGGAACTGAGTCATAGAGGGTGAAGAGGCTTGCACAAGGACATGCTCAGACTACACTTTCTCAACCTCTATTTTCTGCTCCTATTCTAAATTATAAAGTAATAACCGACAAGTTTTTAAGGTGATAAATCAAGAACAAATTATGAATTTACTTGGAAATTTTAACACACCCTACAGAAAATGATAGATCAGGTAAGGTAAGGTAAGGTGAAGTCGCTCAGTCGTGTCCAACTCTTTGCGACCCCGTGGACTGTAACCTACTAGGCTTCTCCGTCCATGGGATTCTCCAGGCAAGAATACTAGACAGGATTGCCATTTCCTTCTCCAGGGGATCTTCCCTACTCAGGGATTGAACCCAGGTCTCCCGCGTTGGAGGCAGACGCTTTAACCTCTGAGCCACCAGGGAAGCCCAAATAACAAATAAAGTAACAGAACATGAATCAGCAAATTCTACCTTGCTGGCTGGCAGCCAATTTTTGAAAATAAAATTTTATTGGAACACAGCTACACTGATTTATTTACATAGAGCCTATGGTTGCTTTTGCATTACAACAGCAGAATTGAGTAGCTATGACAGAAAATATATAGTCTGTAAAGCTAAAAATATTTACTATCTGTCCTTTAAAGAAGGATTGCCAGCATCTGCTGTAGAAGATTTAAAAAACAAAGTTAACAAGAACCAGTGATAGAGCATTTTATACCTAGAGAATAGCATCTACACATCTCCCAAACAGTATAGCAAATTCATTACCTTAAAGCTCTAATTATATCCCCCTTGCACAAAAACACAGTTGTCCAAAATATAACCCTAATCACAATATTAGATTATGAAACAAACACAAGGGTCAGGAAAGTGAGATGAAAATTAATGTCTTCCTTAAGAAAAGGTATTTGAATGTAACAGTCAAAGGCACAGATCTTTAGTGCTAATGTAAATGACAGTAGAATAGGTGAATAAAATGTCTCAGTGCAACTGTGAACATTCATCAACAGAGTTAAAATAAGCATTACCCTCCATTTATTGAATCATCCACTGCACATCCCTTAAAGGAGAAAAAGTGAGAATAACAGATAAGAGCCTGGGCACTGAGGTCAAGCAGCACAAATTTCATTCTCAGCTCTGCCACTGAGCACTGTGTGTACTTCAGAAAGTCACTTAACCACTCTGTGCCTCGCTTTTCTGATGTGTAAGATGAGACTAGCACCCAACTAACCACAGTTATTGGGAGTAATAAGTCAGTTCAGTTCAGTCGCTCAGTCATGTCAGACCCTTTGTGACCCCATGGACTGCAGCACGCCAGGCTTCCCTGTCCATCACCAACTCCCTGAGCTTGCTCAAACTCATGTCCATCGAGTCGGTGATGCCATCCAACCATCTCATCCTGTCATCCCCTTCTCCCACCTTCGATCTTTCCCAACATCAAAGTCTTTTCAAATGAGTCAGTTCTTCACATCAGGTGGCCCAAGTACCAGAGTTTCAGCTTCAACATCAGTCCTTCCAATGAATATTCAGGACTGATTTCCTTTAGGATGGACTGGTTGGATCTCCTTGCAGTCCAAGGGGCTCTCGAGAGTCTTCTCCAACACCACAATTCAAAAGTATCAATTCTTTGGCACTTCGCTTCCTTTATGGTCCAACTCTCATATCCATAAATGACTACAAGAAAAACCATAGCTAGACGGACCTTTGTTGGCAAAGTAATGTCTCTGCTTTTTAATATGCTGTCTAGGTTGATCGCAGAGACATTACTTTGCCGACTAAGGTCCGTCTAGTCAAGGCTATGGTTTTTCCTGTGGTCATGTATGGCTGTGAGAGTTGTACTCTGAAGAAAGCTGAGCGCCAAAGAATTGATGCTTTTGAACTGTGGTGTTGGAGAAGACTCTTGAGAGTCCCTTGGACTGCAAGGAAATCCAGTCAGTCCATTCTAAAGGAGATCAGTCCTGGGTGTTCTTTGGAAGGACTGATGCTAAAGCTGAAACTCCAGTACTTTGGCCACCTCCACCTCATGCGAAGAGTTGATTCATTGGAAAAGACTCTGATGCTAGGAGGGATTGGGGGCAGGAGGAGAAGGGGACGACAGAGGATGAGATGGCTGGATGGTATCACTGACTCAATGGACGTGAGTTTGAGTGAACTCCGGGAGTTGGTGATGGACAGGGGGCCTGGTGTGCTGCAATTCATGGGGTAGCAAAGAGTAGGACACGACTGAGCAACTGAACTGAACTAGGTTGATCATAGATTTTCTTCCAAGGAACAAGTGTCTTTTAATTTCATGGCTGCAGTCATCCATCTGCAGTGATTTTGGACCCCCCCAAAATAAAGTCTGTCACTGTTTCTCCATCTATTTAGATGGGAAATATTGAGTAATAAGTGAAATGATGTAAATGGAAAGGCCTTAGCATAGCAATAGCTCCTAGCACATAGGAAGTTTTCAATCTATTAGTAATTCAGATATCACTCAGTTGATCATTGGGAAACCATCATGACTCCAGAAACAATGCACTGTGAAATCACTTGCTTTTAAGTTAAAAAAAAAATTCTGTTGTTATCATATGTTGAACCAGTCATGTTTGAGAATATGTTTCTGGTCTCCTCTTTTCTTTCATTCACTAAGAATAATCCAAGTTTAGAAGAAAGAGCATTGTGGGGAGTGGGCAGGGTAAAAGTCTGGCACAATAGACCCAAAATATAAGGAAATCCAAGTTTAAAAGCCAATGTTTTGTCAGTTCTGTGAATATCTCCTAAGAACGACTGTTATGAATGATGGTCAAGCCAGATATGTTTTTTATGATCGGTATCCTAGAAAACAAGCGCTTTCTAGAAACAAAGTTCTCCCTGATAAAAAATCAATTTTAAGAACAAAAGTCCAAAGGATATTTTCTCTTAAATCTAACTATAACCATGATGTTGTAGGTCAAAAATCTCTATCTCATTATGATCAGGACTGAAAAGAAATAGAAGACAATGTTATCAGACTATCAGAAATAAAGGTTTAACAATATTTAGGTGGGTTCATTTCTTATTATACAGTTAATAAAGGCAGAGCAACAGAAACTGGCAAAACCCATGACTGAAAGATCTGATTTAATAACAGAACTTGGACCCAGAATATGGCATTAATGATGCTTTGGGGGAAAGTTTAACTATGCATCTCTCGGACAAATATTTTAATTTGAATGTTTACTTTGTAGAATTAAAGAAACCTAAGCTAAAATTGAAGCCAGGACAGCCTCTCAAAGGAGCTCTCTTTGCCCTGAATCAATTACTCCAAACAGGAAGAGGCATAAGCCTACATCTCTGATAGGAAGGCATCTCCTACTCAGCTGTCCAGCAGGAAAAACAAAACTCTTAGCCACTGACAATCCAGTCTGCTAGCAGCCCCAGCAGATAAGAAGCCTCCATACTTTGGACTTGCAGCTTCTTCCAGTGGTCCCCTTGGTTATTACAGCCCCTCCCTTCTTCTCCCTTTTCCCCATAAGAACCTATTTGCCTTCCTTGTTCTCTGAATTGCCTATCGTCCACCATAGTTCACATATCCCACATTGCAGTTCTTCTGACTGTTTCAGAATAGGCTTTCTTTTGCTGGTAAAATAACTGGCTATTATATTATTAATGGGTTTCCCTGGTGGTTCAGATGGCAAAGAATCTGCCTGCTATGCAGGAGACCTGGGTTTGTTCCCTGGGTTGAGAAGATCCCCTGGAGAAGGGAATGGCTACCCACTCCAGTATTCTTGACCGGAGAATTCCATGGACAAAGGAGCCTAGTGGCCTGCAGTCCATGGAATCTCAACGAGTCAGAAATGACTGAGCAACTAACACTTTCACTTTCACTTAATTTTATTAACATTGACAACTCAAAGCATAACCACAACCTCTATAATAAAGGAAGCCTAGGGAGGAAGACTAGAAAATATTCATTGTTTTGGATGAAGTTTCCTGTAAGACTAAGTCTCTTTTGTGGGAAATTTCGAATTGGGAATACTACCATTTAAATAGGACTGTTAGACTCATGGCTGACCTTGTGTCCCATAGATTTCATCTGATCTGAGACCCTTTACATAAAATATGGGAATCTGTTAAGTGATTATTGGAAACCTTTAAATCAATTAAATTTTTTTCTAAAAACTTTTTTTTTCTTAAGCTTTTAAGTCTTCCTAGATCCCCTGGAGAAGGAAATGGCAACCCACTCCAGTATTCTTGCCTGGAGAATCCCACGGACGGATTAGCTTGGTGGGCTACAGTCCACACGGTCGCAAAGAGTTGGACATGACTAAGCAACTGACACCCCCCTCCCCCCACCCAGAGCAACTCACACTATGATCTCTTCAAGGCTCATCAATAATTATCACAATTGGTCATTTCTTTTAGACTATTACTGAGAAATATCCCCAAATAAACTCTGAAAAATTAACAGTTTGAGTTGTGTTACTCTTCTTGTCAAATGATGGACTGGCTGAATTTAAATCTTGTATTTAAATAAATTATACTATCAACTCCAAAGGAAAAAAAATAATTAGAATAGATTCATTAACACTCCATCTTACTGATCCTTTTCCTAGGATACATAAAAACAAGATTTTTCTTTGATTTCCAAATATTTTTATTGAATTAAATCTAACCACACACAAAATACATAGCTGGGTTGATTTTTAAAATCATAGAAACAACAGCAAGCAATTTGAAATTTTATACAGGTTTTCTTCTGATATTTATTTACTGAGATATTTGTTTTCAATTTCAACAGTAAATAAAGAAAGAGAATAATGTCACACACATCACAAAATCTCATTTCTGTAGACAATGCTAGTGTTAATGCAATCAAGTGAAATAAACAGGAAAAAACTTATAAAAACTGTACCTGAGTGACGATTAATATTTTTAAAATTTGTTCCTTGGGTTGTATCTTATCACACTTCTGTTTACAAGTAATCCAGGATGTAAGATTGGATGATTTGCCTCTGTCAGATGTTGAAGCCCGGGTAAAATAAACAGTTTTCATTTGATGCCATAAAACTTCAGCCTAGAAGGCCATCACAATAACTCAGGAAGGTAAATAAAACACAGAGCACTCCAACCAACAAATTTTTTTTTTCCTCCTCTCACTTCATAAAACCAAACTAGGCTAAAACCATGCAGCCATAAAACATCAACCAGCCCTCAATCACCTCTCTCAAAGGCTCCAGAGACTTCTGTTTGCTCTTAAAAGTGACCATGAGAAGCCCCTTACATTGTATAGTTTGGCTAAAGGTGAAGCCCTGTCCCTTTTCCTGGATATTGTTACAAAAGAGTAACATTGTTTTGCTGTATGTACAAAAGAGCAACATTGTGCAAAACAAAACCCATTCTCCTTGGTTTTTGGTGTTTCCTCTATTCCCTAGCCATGCACCACACTCAAGCATATTTAAAAGACTTTTCTTTAGAAAAACAAGCCATGGGCTAGCTAGTACAGAATTTTCCCCACTAGGTTCCCTGTAATAACCCTTATATTTAGTTGATAAGAAGTAGATATCAATAATAGTCAAGCCCAGGTCTACAGAGATCTTAGTATTTTTTAAAATAACTAATTTTCACCCAGAGAGATGTTATGGGGAGGGAGGTGGGAGGGGGGTTCATGTTTGGGAATGCATGTAAGAATTAAAGATATTAAAATTTAAAAAATAAAAAATAAAATAAAATAACTAATTTTCTAAAAATAGATTTGCCATCTGATACAGAAATCCCACTCCTGAGCATATGCCCAGACAAAACTACAATTCTGAAAAGATTCATTCACCTCTTTGTTCATAGCAGTACCGTTTACAATACATGGAAATAACCTAAATGTCCATCGATAGATGAATGTATAGGATAAAGAATATGTGATTTATACATATATATATAATATTCCATTGTATATAATGGAATATTATTCAGCTATAAAAAAGAATGAAATAATGTCATTTGCAGCGACATAGATGGATCTAGAGATTATACTCAGCAAAGTCAGTCAGAAAGAGGAAGTCAAATACCATAGGATGTCATTTATATGTGGAATCTAAAATACAACACAAATGATCACAAGCAGACTTACAAACATAGAGAATAGACATGGTTGTCAAGGGGAAGTGGGGGTGGTGGAGGGAAGGACTGGGATGTTGGGATTAGCAGATGCAAACTCTTATATACAGGATGGACAAACAACAAGGTCCCACTGTATTGCACAGGAAACTATACTCAATATCCTAGGATAAACCATAATGCTAAAGAATATGAAAAGACTATATAAATGCATAATTGAGCCACTTTGCTGTACAGCAGAAGTTAGACACAACATTGTAAAATCATTTTCACTATCAATATTCGGAATTCCTTCTCCGGTAGATTCCCTACTTCTTCCTCTTTTGTTTGGTTTGGTGGGCAACTCTCCTGTTCCTTTACCTGCTGAGTATTCCTCTGTCTCTTCATCTTGGTTATATTGCTGCGTTTGGGGTGGCCTTTTTATATTCTGATAATTTGTGGAGTTCTCTTTATTATGGAGCTTCCTCACTTTGGGTGGGGTTCTATCAGTGGCTTGTCAGGGTTTCCTGGTTAGGGAGGCTTGTGTTGGAATTTTGGTGGGTGGAGCTGGGTTTCTTCTCTCTGGAGTGCAGTGGAGTGACCCGTAATGGGTTATGAGACATCAAAGGTTTTGGGATAATTTTGAGCTGCCTGTATATTGAGGCTCAGGGGAGTGTTCCTGTGTTGCTGGAGAATTTGCGTGGTATGTCTTGTTTTGGAACTTGTTGGCCCTTGGGTGGAGCTTGGTTTCAGTGTAGGTATGAAGGCTTTTGATGAGCTCCTATTGCTTAATGTTCCCTGAATTCAAGAGTTCTCTAATGTTTTCAGGCTTTGGGTTTAAGCTTCCTGCTTCTGGTTTTCAGTTTTATTTTCACAGTAGCCTCTAGACTTCTCCATCTATACAGCACCGATGATAAAACATCTAGGTTAAAGATGAAAAGTTTCTCCACCTTGAGGGACACTCAGAGAGGTTCACTGAGTTACAAGGAGAAGAGAAGATGGAGGGGGTAGTTAGAGGTAACTGGAATGAGATGCGGTGAGATCAAGAGAGGAGAGAGCAAGCTAGCCAGTAGTCACTTCCTTATGTGCGCTCTATAGTCTGGACCGCTCAGAGGTATTTACAGAGTTATACGGGGAAGAGGAGAGGGAGGAAGTAGACAGAGGTGACCAGGAGGATAAGAGAGAGGAATGAGTAGGAGAGAGACAAATCCTGCCAGTAACCAGTTCCTTAGGTGTTCTCTACCGTCTGGAACACACAGAGATTCACAGAGTTGGATAGAGAAGAGATGGGGGAGAAAAGAGACAGAGGCCACCTGGTGGAGAAAAAGGAGAGTCCAGAGGAGGAGAGAGTGGTCAAGCCAGTAATCTCGCTCTCAGGTAAACTTGGGTAGTGAAGTTTGGGTTTTTAAATGTACAAAATTGACAACAAAAACCTAAGAGCAAAGATTAAAAATCTGGAGTAGAGGTTGGATTTTCAAAGATACAATATTAAAGAAAAGCAGAAGGAAAAAGGAAGAAAGAGAAAAAAAAAAGAATTATTAAAAAACACACAAACAAAAAAAAAAAACAAAACACCAACAACCATCCAAAGAGTATATATGGTGTTTGCCTTAAAAAAAAAAAAAAAAAAAGTCTTTTTTTTTTAAAAAAATAGTAATACTAGGTTATAGAAATAAAAATTAGAGGAGAAATAGAAGATTTAACAATTAAAAAAAAGCTCGGAAAAAAAAAAAGCAAAAGGCAAAAAAAAAAAAAGAGTGATTTTAAAAATATTAAAAAATTAAAAATATATCTGGCTCTTCTCTGATGTTATGGGCCGTGTGGGCTCACTTCCAAGGTGGTTCCCTCTGTTTAACTTCTGTTTGCTGGTTTTTAGGCTCACTGGTTCAGTCGCGCTGTGGGGAGGGGGGATGCTGTTTTTGAAGACAATGGTCTGCTTTTCTGGTTGCCTGATGTCCTCTGCCAGCCTACAGAAGTTGTTTTGTGGAGTTTGCTCGGCGTTGAAATGTTCTTTTGAGGAATTTGTGAGGGAGAACGTGATCTTCCCGTCCTATTCCTCCGCCATCTTTCCAGCCCACAACATTGTAAAATCAACTACAGGTCAGTAAAAATTTTTTTTTTACCATTGTCTCAAAAACAATTTTTACAAACCTTTCTAACTACTTTACATAAAAATTAAATTTTATCTATATGACTTTTATCAATATCTCAAGCAATTAATTGAGGTAAAATCTGAGGAAGACCCTTGCAACCATGCTGAGTCACCTCAGTTGTGTCCGACTCTTTGGACTGTAGCCCTCCAGGCTCCTCTGTCCACTGGATTCTCCAGGCAAGAATACTGGAGTGGGTTGCCACACCCTCCTCCAAGGTATCTTCCTGACCCAGGGATCTAACCCACATCTTTTACAGCTCCTAATTGAAGGTGGATTCTCTACTGCTGAGCCACCGGGGAAGCCCAAAGAAGACCCTTCAGCACAGTTCACTTCAGTCGCTCAGTCGTGTCCGACTCTTTGCGACCCCATGAATCGCAGCACGCCAGGCCTCCCTGTCCATCACCATCTCTCGGAGTTCACTCAGACTCACGTCCATCGAGTCCGTGATGCCATCCAGCCATCTCATCCTCTGTCGTCCCCTTCTCCTCCTGCCCCCAATCCCTCCCAGCATCAGAGTCTTTTCCAATGAGTCAACTCTTCACATGAGGTGGCCAAAGTATTGGAGTTTCAGCCTCAGCATCAGTCCTTCCAATGAACACCCAGTAATGGTCTGCTTAGGATGGACTGGTTGGATCTCCTTGCAATCCAAGACTCTCAAGAGTCTTCTCCAACACCACAGTTTAAAACCATCAATTCTTCAGCACTCAGCTTTCTTCACGGTCCAACTCTCACATCCATACATGACCACTGGAAAAACCATAGCCTTGACTAGATGGACCTTTGTTGGCAAAGTAATATTTCTGCTTTTTAATATGCTATTTAGGTTGGTCATAACTTTTCTTCCAAGGACTAAGCGTCTTTTAATTTCCAGGCTGCAATCACCATCTGCAGTAATTTTGGAGCCCCCCCAAAATAAAGTTTGACACTGTTTCCACTGTTTCCCCATCTATTTCCCCCCTTGCTGCTACTGCTGCTAAGTCGCTTCAGTCGTGTTCGACTCTGTGCGACACCATAGATGGCAGCCCACCAGGCTCCCCCATCCCTGGGATTCTCCAGGCAAGAACACTGGAGTGGGTTGCCATTTCCTTCTCCAATGCATGAAAGTGAAAAGTGAAAGTGAAGTCACTCAGTCGTGTCCGACACTTATCGACCCCATGGACTGCTGCCCACCAGGCTCCTCAGTCCATGGGATTTTCCAGGCAAGAGTGCTGGAGCGAGGTGCCAGAAGAGACTAATTCCTAAACCTGTCTCTTTCCCCTCTCTTTGCATTTCTGGTTGGTGGGGTTTCCCTAGGCATTCACAAAACTGCTATTATATCAACCAGAGTGAGCTGGCCAGCAGAGAGTAACAAGAGTGACACCTGTCACAGGTCAGAAAGAAGGCCCACGACTGACTACATCCCTTCCCTATTTTCAAACAGAGCAACATGTTGCCATCAGAATGTCCTTCTATGTCCAATATAACTCCTTTCATCTGTGGCTAACATGTATAAATTTCACCAGCCTTCTGCAGAGTACACACTGGTTATAGTACATACTCAGAAAATGAATCTAGTACTTAAGGTTAATTTCGCTCTCTAAAATGATGCTTTTATCTGAATATTTAAAGGTATATCATGTCAATAGTAAAAACATTGAGATTTGCCTTTACCTGATTTTAAAACTGTAAACCTTGCTCTTTCCTGCCCTCCTAGCCCTTCTTCAGCTGTTCTATCTTTAAACAGCACTTTTCACCTTCTAAGCAACACTTAGAACGGGACATGGAACTACAGACTGGTTCCAAATTGGGAAAGGAGCACATCAAGGCTGTATATTGTCACCCTGCTTATTTAACTGATGTGCAGAGTACATCATGTGAAATGTTGAGGTGGATGAAGCACAAGCTGGAATCAAGATTGTGGGAGAAATATCAATAACCTCAGATATGCAGATGACACTATCCTTACAGCAGAAAGCAAAGAAGAACTAAGGAGCCTCTTGATGAATGTGAAAGAGGAGAGTGAAAGTTGGCTTAAAACTCAACATTCAGAAAACTAAGATCATGGTATCTGGTCCCAATCACTTCATGGCAAATAGATGGGGAAATAAATTGACAGACTTTATTTTTTGGGGCTCCAAAACAACTGCAGATTGTGACTGCAGCCATGAAATTAAATGTCACTTGCTCCTTAGAATAAAAGCTATAACCATCCTAGACATATTAAAAGCAGAGATATTACTTGCCAACAAAGGTCCACTGGTCAAAGCTATGGTTTTTCCTGTAGTCATGTATAGATGTGAGAGTTGGACTATAAAGGAAGCTGAGCACAAAAGAACTGATACTTTTGAACTGTAGTGTTGGAGAAGACTCTTGAAAGTCCCTTAGAGAAGACTCTTGAGAGTCCCTTGGACTGCAAGGAGATCCAACCAGTCCATCCTAAAGGAGATCAGTCCTGAATATTCATTAGAAGGACTGAAGCTGAGGCTGAAACTCCAATACTTTGGCCACCTGATGTGAAGAACTGTCTCATTTGAAAAGACCCTGATGATTGCAAGATTTAAGGCAGGAGGAGAAGGGACGACAGAGGATGAGATGGTTGGATGGCATCACTGACTTGATGGTCATGAGTTTGAGCAAGCTCTGGGAGTTGGTGATGGACAGGGAAGCCTAGCGTGCTGTAGTCCATGGGGTCATGAAGAGTCAGATATGCAGATGCAGATCTGCATATGCAGATATGCAGACACGACTGAGCGACTGAACTGAACTTTCACCTTCTAACACATCACATATCTTACTTATTATAAAAATGGCTCCTTTGCTTACCCTCTGCAGCCCCCAGCTAGAATGTAAGCACCATAGGGGTATTTTTTAAAAATAGAGTGATTTGTTTCATTCACTAATGTTTCCCATATGTTTACCTAAAATTGTGCCTGGCAGAGTTTACATTCAATAAACATTTGTACAATGAATAAATTTTATTTTTTACTTATCACTATTCTACCCTGCTGACATTAATCACTGGAAATAAAAAAAACATAAATGCAAAAATGAGTAAAAATTATACCCAACTGTGGTCTGTTGTTGACAGGCATGTCAGGGAGTGTTTTACAGGAAATATCACAAACCTTTGTAATAACAGTTATATATTTAGGCAAATAGTTTTAGAGTTTTAGCTAGCTTTTCTGAAAAACATTACATTCTGGGATTTATCTGCATCCAGTTTGAGTATTGTCTATGATAGCCTTTGTTTCAGCTCAGGATGCTTTTGTAAGCAGGTAATGACAGAAGAATCCACCTGCAATGTCAGAGACCCTGGTTTGATTCCTGGGTCAGAAAGATCCCCTGGAGAAGGGATAGGCTACCCACTCCAGTATTCTTGGGCTCCCCTGGTGGCTCAGATGGTAAAGAATCTGCCTGCAATGCAGGAGACCTGGGTTAAAGGGAATGGCCTCCCACTCCAGTATTCTGGCCTGGAGAATTCCGTAGTCAAAGGAGCCTGGCAGGCTATATAGTCCATGGGGTCACAAAGAGTTGAACATGACTGGGAGACTTTCACTTCACTTCAGTGACAGAAGAGCCACTGTTAGGGAGATTAAACCATAATGAAATAAGCACCCTCATAGTTCAACAATGTTAAAGACCCAGGTTCTTTTCAATTTTCTGCTTCCCTGTTAACTTCAAGTTTTTATCATAATGCTTGTTGCCTCATGGTTGCAAGAGGGCTGCCAAGGCATAAGGTATCACATCTGCATTCAAGGCAGAAAAAAAAAAAGAAGGAAAATGCCATACCATCGAGTTCTCTGGTATCTGTCTCTTTTATTAGGAAAGCAAAAGAGGTTGTAGAACATACAGCAGAGATTCATTGGCCAGTACTAAATCACATGGCCAACCGCAGAGATTAAAAAACCAAGAAAAGCAAAGATTTGACAAAGAACAGGATTGCCTGACAATGGTTTTCTAACCAAGTGAGAGGTTTTTTTTAATGCTAATGCCTAGGCCCCATTTCAAACCAGTTACATTGGAATCATGGAAGGAAAGCAGGAAACATATTTTTATTTTTTTAAGAATTTCTCATTTTCATGGCATTCTCTCCTGTTCTGTCTTTTGTTCGTTTGTTTTTATATTATAGTTGAACAATGTGTCAGTTTCATGTATACAGCAAAGTGACTCATTTATACATATGCAAGTATCTATTTTTTTTCAAATGGGTATTTTTAAAAGCAACATTGGTGATTGTCATGCACAGGGCAAGGATGAGAATCACAGACTGGGCCATTGAAGACTTATTGACAGAATCAACCACATCCATGGCTATCATGAATGAAATAATCTGGCTTTTGTAGAAAAAAAAAAAAAGGATTAAGGAAAGGGAATGGGTTGGGAAAGCAAATAGCACCAGCCACATTTGTTAACTTAATGTTGTTATCATAACTCTACTTGAAAGGACTCACTTTGTGGTTCACTCCTTCATTCTTTCAGAAGACATTTATTAAATACCCCTAGCCAAGGCTATGGTTTTTCCAATGGTCATGTATGGATGTGAGAGTTGGACTGTGAAGAAGGCTGAGCACCAAAGAATTGATGTTTTTGAACTGTGGTGTTGGAGAAGACTCTTGAGAGTCCCTTGGACTGCAAGGAGATCCAACCAGTCCATTCTAAAGGAGATCAGCCCTGGGTGTTCTTTGGAAGGAATCATGCTAAAGCTGAAACTCCAGTACTTTGGCCACCTCATGCGAAGAGTTGACTCAGGAAAAGACCCTGATGCTGGGAGGGATTGGGGGCAGGAGAAGAAGGGGACAACAGAGGATGAGATGGCTGGATGGCATCACCGACTCAATGGATGAAACTCTGAGTGAACTCCGGGAGTTGGTGATGGACAGGGAGGCCTGGCGTGCTGCGATTCATGGGGTCACAAAGAGTCAGACACACTGAGCGACTGAACTGAGCTGAACTGAACTGAATGAGGGACATAAATATGTAGGGGGAAAATCCATTAGAATCCAATATCCCTGACTTCCCTAGTGGTCCAGTGCATAAGACTGTGTGCTTCCACGGCAGTGGGTGTGAGTTCAATCGCTGTCCAGGGCGAGGAGGGAGGCAGGAAAACAAAAAATCCAATGTGCCAAAGTCTGAGGGAGAGGGGGAAACCAGAGGCTGCTCAGTTTTATAAGATGAAAAAGTTCTACAGATTAGTTGTATAACAATACGAATACAGTTACTACTGCTGCTGCTGCTGCTGCTAAGTCACTTCACTTGTGTCTGACTCTGTGCGACCCCACAGACAGCAGCCCACCAGGCTCCACCGTCCCTGGGATTCTCCAGGCAAGAACACTGGAGTGGGTTGCCACTTCCTTCTCCAATGCATGAAAGGGAAAAGTGAAAGTGAAGTCGCTCAGTAAGCGTCTGACTCTTCATGACCCCATGGACTGCAGCCTACCAGGTTCCTCTGTCCATGGGATTTTCCAGGCAAGAGTACTGCAGTGGGTTGCCATTGCCTTCTCCGAATATACTTACTACCAAACTGTATATTAAAAAATGGTTAAGATGGTAAAATTTTATGTTATGTGCTGCTTACCACAATTTTTTAAATGAAAACAAAACAAATGAAAAACAATATGGTGAATCCTAATAGAGGAATAAGGCTAAAGAGCTTATGAGAGAACACAGGATTGTTTTTTCACTTTCAAAGCCTTTGAAAGTGAATAATCGCCCAATTATCCTTTTCAGTAACCATCTGTCTCTACTCCCCAGTTTCATCCTTTATGACCTGATCTTGGGACAACCTGTTGTTGTTCAGTCACTAAGTCATGTCCAACTCTTTGCAACCCCATGGACTGATTGTAGCATGCCAGGCTTCCCTGTCTTTCACTATCTCCTGGAGTTTGCTCAGGTTCATGTCCATTGAATCAGTGATGCTATCTAACCATCTCATCCTCTGCCACCCTCTTCCCCTTCTCCTTGGGACACCTTCTTGCTTAGAATGTGATTGACAAATGGATATAGATTGTGGTCAATTTGGGGGCCACTTTTAGTGTTTAGGCTTATAAACAGCCAAATTTGGATTAAACTTATATTTAGTCAGTCTTTCCTCATTTTTTCCCTTGCATTTGCCCCCATAAGATTTATCTTATTATTGAGATTTTTGTCTCAAATTTTTGAATATCTCTTTGACAGCATCTGGGTAGAGAGCCAATTCTAATTTGAAGAAGAGCAAGGAATTTCCAAATCAAGTTATCACCTAACACTCTTTTCAACAAGTTATGTATATGAATGTTTTAAATTTTATGTATACCCGTTCTGAAATAGCAAATAGCATTACTTATCATATATGAGCCAAACATTTTAAAACATATGAGTGCCAAGTTTACCTGCAATTGTTTGGATTATCAGTGGTCTCCAATATTTGTTATAGGGTCCTGTCTTCCAGTTGCCCTCACTGGGCATTCAATATCAAAGTCGCCTTCAAGGAAATCAAACTCTCAGAACTGTGACTGCTATTCTCAGGCCCAAAACAAAGAGCCTCAGGGTTTGTAACAGCATTCCTTCCCTCCCCCAACACACATACACACTCTTTCACAACTTTAGAAACTTGCTTTTTAAAGAACCCAAGTTCATCATCACATCATTAAATTGGAAGGATGTTTCCAATTTAAAGAGTATGTGTACCCCCGAAGTCTTAAAAAGTCTGGAACATCTGCGCAGAAATCTACATCCTATGTAGACAGCCAATACAATATCCACTGCAAACTACATACAATACCAGATAACAAATTTGAGAAATTCTGATTCGTGTGATTAATCCATGTTCAAAGCTAGTGCTATTTTAAATTACAATAATAATACTATAAGAAAATTACTATCTAAAAATATAAAATTGAGGATGCTCAGCCTAACTTCTGATTCTAATCCCCACTAGTTTATCTGCCCTGGGATACTCCAAATTGCAACACCTACACCTGTCAAGAATAAGAAATAAGCACTTAAGGATTAGACACTGGTTTATATAAAATTTATTGCTTCAGGTAAGAGATAAATTCAGATAATTAGGTTTTTCTTATGGACTCTACTCTGAGTTTTGACTTCTGTTGAATTTACTCAAAAGGTATACACAATCCATGTGGAGGGTGCCACCCCCTTTCCACATCAAAGTTCAGTTCAGTTCAGTCGCTCAGTCATGTCCGACTCTTTGCGACCCCATGAATCGCAGCACGCCAGGCCTCCCTGTCCATCACCATCTCCCGGAGTTCACTCAAACTCACGTCCATCGAGTCCGTGATGCCATCCAGCCATCTCATCCTCTGTCGTCCCCTTCTCCTCCTGCCCCCAATCCCTCCCAGCATCAGAGTCTTTTCCAATGAGTCAACTCTTCACATGAGGTGGCCAAAGTACTGGAGTTTCAGCTTTAGCATCATTCCTTCCAAAGAAATCCCAGGGCTGATCTCCCTCAGAATGGACTGGTTGGATCTCCTTGCCGTCCAAGGGACTCTCAAGAGTCTTCTCCAACACCACAGTTCAAAAGCATCAATTCTTCGGCACTCAGCCTTCTTCACAGTCCAACTCTCACATTCCTACATGACCACAGGAAAAACCATAGCCTTGACTAGATGGACCTTAGTCAGCAAAGTAATGTCTCTGCTTTTGAATATGCTATCTAGGTTGGTCATAACTTTTCTTCCAAGGAGTAAGCGTCTTTTGATTTCATGGCTGCAATCACCATCTGCAGTGACTTTGGAGCCCCAAAAAAATGAAGCCTGACACTGTTTCCACTGTTTCCCCATCTAAAACACAATACTATATATAAAATAGATAACAAGGACCTACTGCATAGCGCAGGGAACTATACTCAATATTTTGTAATAACCTATAAAAAGAATCTTAAAGCTTATATAAAAACTGCATATATCTGAATCACTTTGTTGTATACCTGAAACTAACACAACAATGGTAAATCAACTACATTTTAATTTAACAAAGACCAACGCCATGATAATTTTGAATTCTAAAATACCTGAGGCAAATAGCTGTTTCTATTTGTTTTACTGAAGTTTGGGCTACTTGAGAGAGTCTAACACGGCAATACCAGAAACAAATTTAATTGAGTATTGAAGATTCTTCTTAGAAGTCCTTCAGCAACCATACCACAGGCAGCCTCTCTCTGGCTACTTTTCCCCTCTGGCCTCATCTTCCCCCACTGCTCCCCAAACCTCCTTTCCTTTCCTGAGCTTCCCCCTCACCCATATTCCCTATCTCCCCTTGACTTTTTAAGCAGCACAGTTTAATTATTAATATCTCCAGATTTCTCTAGTTGAAGCCTTGCTGAACTCCATCAAGGAATTTTCTTAAAGACTCATGTGTACCTAAGATGAATTCTGAAGCTACATTTAAGATTATTTTTCTCAGCCTGGCTACACTTAGATTTCGAATTTTGTGAGGCAGAAGATCTGTGTCACCTAAGCTGATCAAAGTGACAGAGAAATAGAGCAACATACATATAGTGATTAAAGACACAAATACCTTTATCTACCTGGGATCTAGAAGTTCACGCAGTACCAAATAATTTCCAACATTATGTCCTGTTCTGAAGGTATTTTATCAAAGCCTCAAACAATTGCCTAAGTTAGTGCTACAGATTGCAGCCTTTATCTTGTATCTGTACTGTTTTTCTGTTAAGCCAAGTAATTAATACTATAATTAAAAATTATAGCATTAAATATAAATATAATATTCTTAGTTATTAAAATTCCAGGTGGCACTAGTGGTAAAACCTGCCTGCCAATACAGAAGACCTAAGAGACTCAGGTTTGATCCCTGGGTTGGGAACATCCCTTGGAGGAAGAGAGATCAACTCACTGCAGTATTCTTGCCTGGAGAATCCCATGGACACAGGAGCCTGGTGGGCCACAGTCCATAGGGTCACAAAGAGTCAGACATGACTGAAGTGACTTAGCACAGCACAAAAATTTTTTACAGAAAATTGTTGGAAGACAAGGCTGACTATGTGTGGATATGTATCAGAAAGAATTTTCCGAGCAAAAAAAAAAATCTGTTTTTCAAAGCAGCACAAAATCTCTGTGGGCAGCAAAGAATTATCACCCTTCAACAAAAAGAAAAACAGAAAGATATGAATACATAATAAAGTAAGTTTGCTCGCTCCACATTCCACTCCCAACATTTCGTGCCAACAATGGGAGGAAAGTGACTGAATCAAGCCAACATTCTAATAAAATCTCCATATTCTATTCTGCCAAATACCATTCACGTTAAAACAGGGTGTTTTTTCTGTACTTTTGAAGAAATAAAATCTGCCCTTTTGCTGCTTTTGTTTACTTGTACTTCATGTCTGCTTGAGTGACTTCTTTTTAATGGCCACTGATAAACCAGGCAAAATAAATGGCCATCTACTAGAAAGCAGTAAGAGGAGAAAATGAAAGGGGGAAAATATAAAAATATGGCTATCCTAGGTGGTTTGGGAAATTTCTAGAGCTTTCTTTGGACTAGGAAATAGAAAGACAGGTAAGAGCAAACCTCTGAAGGAAAACAGTTCACAGTGAACATGCACACAAACGCAGCACAAGAAAAGGAATATTAAAACAGCAGCCTCAGGAAAGCGAGTATAACTGCAAGAATAAAGTGGCTTTGTTTTATTTAGGCAATATAGCCCATTAAAGTAAATTGAAGAAAATTGTAGACTCAGTCATTCTTTCAGTCAGCAAATACATCGAAGAAATAATTTCCAAACTCTCTTCTAACTGGGACACTATAAAGGTCTATCAAATATAAATATGGTTTTATGGGCTCAAAATACATTTAAACAAATAAAATCACATCAAATACCCTAGTGTTTTGAAACATGCATTAAACACTCAGCATGCTTTTCTGAAAGAAGCACTGAATATAGTAGGCTTTATTTGTACATCAAAAGAATTTCATGTACTGCATAACTAGAGAAAGATAATATCTATAAAAGAACTGTCTCTCTAGATCAAGCATAGCAGTTGCATCTTTTGAATTTTGATGCTACACAAAAACTACACAGATATAAACACTAATGAATAAATAATGCTTTAAAGGCAGTATTTACATACATAATGCAATAATTTTCTGCTAAATTTTCTCTTTTTGACCGTACACTCAGGATGATTACTGTGTGCATGTAAATGGCTTAAATGATCAGTATGTAGCCAAGAGCTTTTTTCCAAAGCACTTTTGCCATTGCAAACATAAAATACATTTATTCTTTCACAGCTGCATTGACTTGGTTGGAATGCATGTATCCAGCAGACCTCTGCATCTAAGCTTTTACTACAATGCCACAATTCAACTGAACTTTAAAAATATTTATAAAATTCTACACTTTGTAAGTTGCTATGATGGCCTGTGTGAACAAGAGTTCATCATACCTCTACAGTGCCCACCACCTGTAAATCTACCTTAAGGAGGTGGGCTTCCAAAGGCAGAGAATGTCCTGACTTGGCAAAGATGCTCAAAAGTTGCTGAGAAGCCACAAACAGGACAAATGCTCACTCAACTTCAGAATAAGTTCATTTGTTCAATCTTATTTATCAAATGCCTACTATATGTCAGGCCCAGGTGCTTTCCTTTCCTTCCCATATGTCATATTTTATACATGATGCTTTATACGTCTCTCTGGGCAATCCAGCACTATCACTTTGCTTCCCATTAAACTGACAGGTTCTCAAAGGCTGGGACCATATCATATCAACTGACACATTGCCGTGGAACCAATAAATATTTATGAATGAATAAATAAATGATAAAACATAATTTTATGTAGTAAAGGCAAGGAAAGAGCGTCATAGAAGATGTGGTATTCAGTCATCAAGACAGTATGGTACTGGCACAAAGACAGAAATATAGATCAATGGAACAAAATAGAAAGCCCAGAGATAAATCCATGCACCTATGGGCACTTTATCTTTGACAAAGGAGGCAAGAATATACAATGGAGAAAAGACAATCTCTTTAACAAGTGGTGCTGGGAAAACTGGTCAACCACTTGTAAAAGAATGAAACTAGGTCACTTTCTAACACCACACACAAAAATAAACTCAAAATGGATTAAAGATCTAAATGTAAAACCGGAAACCATAAAACTCCTAGAGGAGAACATAGGCAAAACACTCTCTGACATAAATCACAACAGGATCCTCTATGACCCACCTCCCAGAATATTAGAAATAAAAGGAAAAATAAATAAATGGGACCTAATTAAAATTAAAAGCTTCTGTACAACAAAGGAAACTATAAGCAAGGTGAAAAGACAGCCTTCAGAATGGGAGAAAATAATAGCAAACGAAGCAACTGACAAACAACTAATCTCAAAAATATACAAGCAACTCCTGCAGCTCAGTTCCAGAAAAATAAATGACCCAATCAAAAAAATGGGCCAAAGAACTAAATAGACATTTCTCCAAAGAAGACATACAGATGGCTAACAAACACATGAAAAGATGCTCAACATCACTCATTATCAGAGAAATGCAAATCAAAATCACAATGAGGTACCACTTCACACCAGTCAGAATGGCTGCAATCCAAAAGTCTACAAGCAATAAATGCTGGAGAGGGTGTGGAGAAAAGGGAACCCTCTTACCCTGTTGGTGGGAATGCAAACTAGTACAGCCACTATGGAGAACAGTGTGGAGATTCCTTAAAAAGCTGCAAATAGAACTGCCTTATGACCCAGCAATCCCACAGCTGGGCATACACACCGAGGAAACCAGAATTGAAAGAGACACATGTACCCCAATGTTCATCGCAGCACGGTTTATAATAGCCAGGACATGGAAGCAACCTAGATGTCCATCAGCAGATGAATGGATAAGGAAGCTGTGGTACATATACACAATGAAGTATTACTCAGCCATTAAAAAGAATACATTTGAATCAGTCCTAATGAGGTAGATGAAACTGGAGCCTATTATACAGAGTGAAGTAAGCCAGAAAGAAAAACACCAATACAGTATACTAATGCATATATATGGAGTTTAGAAACATGGTAACGATAACCTTGTATGCAAGACAGCAAAAGAGACACAGATGTATAGAACAGTCTTTTGGATTCTGTGGGAGAGGGAGAGGGTAGGACGATTTGGGGGAATGGCACTGAAACATGTATAATATCGTATAAGAAATGAATCGCCAGTCCAGGTTCAATACAGGATGCTTGGGGCTGGTGCACTGGGATGACCCGGAGGGATGGTACAGGGAGGGAGGGGGGAGGGGGGTTCAGGATGGGAAACACGTATATGCCCGTGGCAGATTCATGTTGATGTGTGGCAGAACCAATACAATATTGTAAAGTAAAAAAATTTTAAAAAAGAAAAAAAAGATGTGGTGTTCCAGCTTAGGCTTAAAGAGAAGAAAAGGAAGCAGGTTCTAGACACAGGGAACAGTATAAGCGAAGGCCTGAGAGAGGGGAAAGAGTAGGCATTTGGGGGAAGTTGGCAGTTGAATTGGTTCTGGTTCCCTTCTAGGAAGACAAGCCTTGGCTCACCACCAACCCCACTCAACTGTACCAGAATACAGGGGATGACATACTGAAGCCTGATATACTGAAACAACTCCCCACGTCATTCTGAGGAATATTTCTGGTTAAGAAACGTTATTTATAAAGTGTGTAGAAGGGATGATGAGCAAAGGAGAAATAGTAGGCAAAGTTGCAAATTATCAGGACTTCCCCCGTGGTCCAGTGGTTGGGAATCCATCCGCCAATGCAGGGGACAGGGGGTTGATCTCTAGTCAAGGAAAATCCTACATGCCAAGGAGCAACTGGGCCCATGAGCTACAATTACTGCAGCCCACACCCCTAGAGCCTGTGCTGCGCAAGTGGAGAAGCCATCGCAATAGAACCTGCGCATCACAGTGAGGAGTAGCCCCTGCTTGCAGCAACTCGACAAAGCCTGTGTGCAGCCAACAAAAACTCAGCACAGTAGAAAATTATTTTTTAAAAATGTTATGCCAGAACATTCAGTTCAGTCGCTCAGTCATGTCTGACTTTTTGTGACCCCATGGACTGCAGCACGCCAGGCCTCCCTGTCCATCACCAGTTCCAGAGTTTACTCAAACTCATGTTCATTGAGTTGGTGATTCCATCCAGCCATCTCATCCTCTGTCATCCCCTTCTCCTCCAGCCTTCAATCTTTCCCAGCAGCAGAATCTTTTCCAATGAGTCAATCCTTCTCATCAGGTGGCCAAAGTATTGGAGTTTCAGCTTCAGCATCAGTCCTTCCAATGAATATTCAGGACTGACTGATTCCCTTTAGGATGGACTGGTTTGAACTCCTTGCAGTCCAAGGGACTCTCAAGAGTCTTCTCCAACACATTTCAAAAGCATCAATTCTCCAGCACTCAGCTTTCTTTATAGTCCAAATATCACATCCATATATGACTACTGGAAAAACTATAGCTTTGACTAGATGGTTATATTCTGTCTAGGTTGGTCATAACTTTTCTTCCAAGGAGCAAGTATCTCTAAATTTCATGGCTGCAGTCACCATCTGCAGTGATTTTGGAGCCCCCCACCCCCACCCTGCTGCCCTGCCAAAAAAGTCTCTGTTTCCACTGTTTCCTCATCTATCTGCCATGAAGTGATGGGACCAGATGCCATGAAGTGATGGGACCAGATGCCATAATCTTAGTTTTCTGAATGTTGAGTTTTAAGCCAATTTTTTCACTCACGTTTTTCACTTTCATCAAGAGGCTCTTTAGTTTTTCTTCCCTTTCTGCCATAAGGGTGGTGTCATCTGCATATTTGAGGTTATTGATATTTCTCCCGGCAATTTTAATTCCAGCTTGTGCTTCTTCCGGCCCAGCATTTCTCATGATGTACCCTGCATATAAATTAAATAGGCAGGGTGACAATATATAACCTTGACGTACTCCTTTTCCTATTTGGAATCAGTCTGTTGTTCCATGTCCAGTTCTAACTGTTGCTTCCTGACCTGCATATAGATTTCTCAAGAGGCAGGTCAGGTGGCCTGGTAGTCCCATCACTCAGAATTTTCCACAGTTTGTGGTGGTCCGCACAGTCACAGCACAGGGACTTCCCTGATAGCTCAGTTGGTAAAGAATCCGCCTGCAATGCAGGAGACACTGGTTCAATTCCTGGGTCAGGAAGATACCCTGGAGAAGGAATAGGATACCCACTCCAGTATTCTGGCCTGGAGAATCCCATGGACTGTATAGTCTGTGGGGTTGCAAAGAGTCAGACGTGACTGAGTGACTTTCAATTCACTTTCACACAGTCAAAGGCTTTGGCATAGTCAATTAAGCAGAAATAGATGTTTTTCTGGAACTCTCTTGCTTTCTCAATGATCCAGCGGATGTTGGCAATTTGATCTCTGGTTCCTCTGCCTTTTCTAAAACCAGCTTAAACATCTGGAAGTTCACGGTTCACATACTGCTGAAGCCTGGCTTGGAGAATTTTGAGCATTACTTTACTAGCGTGTGAGATGAGTGCAATTGTGTGGTAGTTTGAGCATTCTTTGGCATTGCCTTTCCTTGGGATTGGAATGAAAACTGACCTTTTCCAGTCCTGTGGCCACTGCTGAGTTTTCCAAATTTGCTGGCATATTGAGTGCAGCACTTTCACAGCATCATCTTTCAGGATTTTAAACGGCTAAACTGGAATTCTATCACCTCCACTAGCTTTGTTCGTAGTGATGCTTTCTAAGGTCCGCTTGACTTCACATTCCAGGATGTCTGGCTCTAGGTGAGTGATCACACCATCGTGATTATCTGAGTCATGAAGATCTTTTTTGTACAGTTCTTCTGTGTATTCTGCCACCTCTTCTTAATATCTTCTGCTTCTGTTAGGTCCATACCATTCCTGTCCTTTATCAAGCCCATCTTTGCATGAAGTGTTCCCTTGGTATCTCTAATTTTCTTGAAGAGATCTCTAGTCTTTCCCATTCTGTTCTTTTCCTCTATTTCTTTGCATTGATCGCTGAGGAAGGCTTTCTTATCTCTCCTTGCTCTTCTTTGGAACTCTGCATTCAGATGCTTATATCTTTCCTTTTCTCCTTCGCTTTTCACTTCTCTTCTTTTCACAACTATTTGTAAGGCCCCCTCAGGTAGCCATTTTGCTTCTTTGCATTTCTTTTCCATGGGGATGGTCTTGATCCCTGTCTCCTGTACAATGTCACGAATCTCCATCCATAGTTCATCAGGCACTCTATCAGAACTAGTCCCTTAAATCTATTTCTCACTTCCACTGTATAATCATAAGGGATTTGATTTAGGTCATACCTGAATGATCTAGTGGTTTTCCCTACTTTTTTCAATTTGAGTCTGAATTTGGCAATAAGGAGTTCATGACCTGAGCCACAGTCAGCTCCTGGTCTTGTTCTTGCTGACTGTATAGAGCTTCTCCATCTTTGGCTGCAAAGAATATGATCAATCTGATTTTGGTGTTGACCATCTGGTGATGTCCATGTGTAGAGTCTTGTGTTGTTGGAAGAGGGTGTTTGCTATGACCAGTGCGTTCTCTTGGCAAAATTCTATTAGCCTTTGCCGTACTTCATTCTGTATTCCAAGGCCAAATTTGCCTGTTACTCCAGGTGTTTCTTGACTTCCTACTTTTGCATTCCAGTCCCCTATAATGAAAAGGATATCTTTTTTGGGTGTTAGTTCTAAAAGGTCTTGTAGGCCTTCATAGAACCGTTCAACTTCAGCTTCTTCAGCGTTGCTGGTTGGGGCATAGACTTGGATTACTGTGATATTGAATGTTTGCCTTGGAAATGAACAGAGATCATTCTGTCGTTTTTGAGACTGCATCCAAGTACTGCATTTCAGACTCTTTTGTTGACCATGTCAACATGGTCAACGAGGTGATGGAATTCCAATTGAGCTATTTCAAATCCTGAAAGATGATGCTGTGAAAGTGCTGCACTCAATATGCCAGCAAATTGGAAAACTCAGCAGTGGCCACAGGACTAGAAAATGTCAGTTTTCATTCCAATCCCAGAGAACGGCAATGCCAAAGAATGCTCAAACTACCACACAATTGCACTCATCTCACATACTAGTTGACCATGACTCTTCTGTTGACCCATTTCTTCTGAGGGATTCCTGTCCACAGTAGTAGATATAACGGTCATCTGAGTTAAATTCACTTATTCCAGTCCATTTTAGTTTACTGATTCCTAGAATGTCGACGTTCACTCTTGCCATCTCCTGTTTGACCACTTCCAATTTGCTTTGATTCATGGACCTAACACTCCAGGTTCCTATGCAATATTGCTCTTTTCCGCATCAGACCTCGCTTCTATCACCAGTCACATCCATAACTGGGCATTGTTTTTGCTTTGGCTCCATCCCTTCTTTCTTTCTGGAGTTATCTCTCCACTGATCTCCAGTAGCATATTGGGCACCTACTGAACCGGGGAGTTCCTCTTTCAGTATCCTATCATTTTGCCTTTTCAGAATATTAAACATTAAAAAATTGCAAATTATCAGAACATAAATTATATGAGTTGATATCAAGAGATAGAGAGATCAGTACGGGCCAGGTCATGGCAGTGCTGCCCAAGGCAGAAGAAATAACTCCTCCAGCCTCAGGCTGGCCAGCAATGTACTTTCCTGGTTAGAACCACAGCTGAGCCAAGGCTGCAGAGTTTTAGGACTGAAGATCAGAAAGCTCATGTAACCTGACTCCATAAGAATTTTCACAATATATCCTAGTGGACCATGAGCTGGGTAGGGGGCAGGGCAGAGTGGAGGAATATCCACTTACTGAACTTGATATCCCACTGTGAACAACAGGAGACACACTTGATAGAGATTCACATTTAGTAGTTTCTGTATATCTGATTTATATAACTACAGAGCTAATTTAATGCTGTTTATTAAATAATATGAATTCTAGTCTTCAAGTGATGTATTCGTTGTCAATTTAAAATTCAGAGTTTAAAAAACACCTCTTCAAATACTGTTAAGAGAGTCAATCAAATCAGGTGGCCCAGACTGGATAATTTAGTGCAGAAATATTACCTGTTATATGAATATAAAGACATTTTGCTGGAGCATGGAAATGTCTGCTCTTGGGCCTAGAAATTCCCAGTGTTGGCCCAATGCTTGGAGAAGACAGAGCCTGGTCCTTATCTTAGGAGAGTAGTGGGGAGGGAAGAAGATGACGGGATGGAGTTGGTAGGAATGGAACAAAGCTCAGTATGTACAGTATAAATCAAGGCTTAGGTTCTAGCCTGAGCTATGCCCCTAACTCACTGTCCCTGAGCCTCTTTAAGCATCAATTTCCTCTATCTGAAAAATAAGAAGATGAATGAGATGATAGTATATCTCCTTTTAAAAAAATATTTCACACCTTTATTTTTAAAAGTTATATGTCAGAGATATAATTTGTTTTAAAGTCATGCTAATAAGTGTGAGCCTGCTATGTCACTTCAGTCTGCGTCTGACTCTTTGCGATCCCAAGGACTGTAGGATGCCAGGCTCCTCTGTCCATACGATTCTCTAGCCAAGAACACTGGAGTGGCTTGCCATGCCCTCCTCCAGGGGATCTTTCCCACCCAGGGATCAAACCCACCTCTCTTATGTCTCCTGCATTGGCAAGTGGATTCTTTACAACTAGCGCCACCTGGGAAGCCCACGCTAATGCATATTTTTTTATTGCCTGTTTATATTATTATAGTCAAAGATTAAAAATAAGAGTACACTATTTATACTCTTACTTGCCTTCTTATCCAAGTTCCAACTTCTTATCCAAATTCCGACTTATTGTTTTCTCCAAGGTACAACAGAAGGACCTATTACTGATGAACCTTTCTTTGTTATAGTCATTTAAAGAGTAGCAGTACAGGTGTTATAGGGAAATCATTTTTAAGGCTTCATTTTCCCACCTTAAAAAATATTGATTTGAAAATATTATTCATTTATTTTATACACCAACAACCAATCAGTTGGAATAGGATGTCTCAATATTAGCACAAACCAGTAATCTTATCCCCTATCTCACTACCGGGGAAGAACTGAGGTAAAATCTAATGGATATTTTAAGCAACGCCATCAGTTACTCCCTCCAGTCTTTCACACTATGTTGCTTTTCTATAGTCATCATTCATTTCTTTAGCATAGCGAAGCCATGATATCAGAGGCAAAGCTGCGCCATGATAGCATCTAAGGATCTAACAGATTAATGACAGCCTTTATTCTTCCCAGTTATATATCCCAATCACATCCCTTCCACCTGGGATTCTAAATAATTCCAGATGCCTGATCAACAAGCTTCCAATCCGTTAACCAAGGAGACCCACACGGCCCCCCAGCCGATCAGACGTTCCTGGGACCTTCCGGCCTGGCTCTCCCTTGCAACACCCGGCCCTTCGGCCCCTGCGCGCCGCCTCCGGGACCTCGGGGCCGCGCCGCGCGCACCCGAGGCCACGTGACCCCGAGCTGCCATGGCGGTGGTTCCCGGAGGTGCCCGCTCCGGGCCTCCGTCGGGCGCCCAGTTTTTCTGCACCGCGGGCCGCGGCCTGGAGCCCTTCCTGATGCGGGAGGTGCGGGAGCGGCTCGCTGCCACCCAGGTGAGTCGGCCTCGCAGCGAGCTGGAGCGCGAAGCAGGGCGGCCCAGGCGCCACCCCTGCCCGTGGTCCCTCCCCGCTGGGGTCGGCGCTCGACCCGCGAAAGCGACGCGAACCCCTCGCTGTCTGCCCGCGAACCCAGTTCTGCTGGCAGGTCCTTTAATTACTGCCAGAAAGACCCGCCAGCCCTTTCCCCTACACATCTGTCACTGTCACCGCTGAAGGTTTTTTTTTTTTTTTAAAAAAGCGATTGATGCGAGTTACTTCCTAGATTCTTTAAAGAAAAATGTTTGATAGTGCCTATAATTAGAATTAGACATGTAAGAATTCTTTCTTTCTCCAGCTTTAACATGCAAATATAATCGTCAGGTTCAGCTATTTTTGTCAGTTTCCTGACACTGTGTTTATCTCCTAGGACTGTTGGAAGGATTCAGTGATAAAGGTTATGTAAAGTACAGTCTAAATCCGCAGTAAATAGTAGCTAGAAAAATACTCTTGCAGAAGGCAGTGGCACCCCACTCCAGTCCTCTTGCCTAGAAAATCCCATGGACGGGGAGCCTGGTGGGCTGCAGTCCATGGGGTCGCTAAGAGTCGGACACGACTGAGCAACTTCACTTTCACTTTTCACTTTCATGCTTTGGAGAAGGCAATGGCAACCCACTCCAGTGTTCTTGCCTGGAGAATCCCAGGGACGGGGGAGCCTGGTGGGCTGCTGTCTATGGGGTCGCACAGAGTCGGACACGACTGAAGCCGCTTAGCAGCAGCAGCAGCAGAAAAATACTCTAGGATGCCTCAGAGAAGGAAGTTAGCAGTTGCTGGTATTATTACACTGTTAATTTCGATGAAATGAAGAAAGTTGTAAACATCAGTTTACGTTCTAGTACATGCTGAGCCTGTTTCTTGAAAACAGGGAAAGGATGTAATAGAAAAAGGCTCCAATGTCTTGATGGGATTATATATGACAGTGTGAATGATGTATTTTTGGAAAATGAAAGCTTATTGAAAGAAATTGACCACTCCACTCCCAGGACTCCTGAAGTGTTGAAAGCTCACAAAAGGAGTTTCTGTGATGATGATTGGGGAGAGGAGGATAGAGAGGCTCATGAAGAATGACATCAGTCTTATTACACTAACTGCCGTTTGTGGTTTTAGTCACCGAACATCATAGAGTGTTGAATGTAGCTAGTCTGAAAAAGCAACAGTATAATAGCAACTGCCGACATGGGTTAAGCATTTAATATGTCAGACCCTTAACTTTCACAGCAACCCTGTCTTTTGAGGTGAGCTCCACATTGAACAGAAGTGGAAAATGAAGCACAAGTAAGTCCAATAAAATACTCATGTCATGGAACCAGAAAATGGCAGAGCTGGGATTCACACCCAAGCTGCCTGTGAAATCAGACATGTTATCATGTTCAACCCAGGCAAGTTGGCACCTGGTTCCAGCTCCTCGAACACTGCGAAGCCATGACACCATGCCGCGCTGATTTTTGTTTTTTTCAGATGTTCACTTAGAGTTAGTTCCTGGTGTGAAAAATAGAGAAGGCTTGACCCAATCTGCATATGCTTCATTATTAGAAAACTGACCTCTCTGCTTGTTCTCAGTGTTTGCCGTTTGCACCTCCATGGTGTAGTTTGACATGTTCCTCTATTTTCTGTATTTCCTATAAATTGGAGTCCTATAAGTTATAGCTGGCACTTGGTCACGTTCAGGTTTGATTTTCCTCTGGTGTTGGGGCAAGCCTCTATATAGGTTCCTGGGTATTTTTAAATATTTAATTTATAGCATATAAATATATACTCTAGTATGGAGTGTATAGCGTACCTTAAAGAAATGTATTGGGTAAAATTAAGCTTTACTTTGTAATTCTGTTTAATGTGTTAAATACTGTTATTATAAAAATAAAAGTAGAAACAGTAATTTTGAAGATAAAATTCACTTTAGTAGAGGTGTCTACAACGCCAGCAAGCCAGGAGGCCCAGTCAGTTGATTAATCAGCCTTTAAAAACCCACATAGCAAAACAGCCCACATAGTAGGGTTAAGCAGATAGTCGAGTTATTTCAGTCAATTCATTTAATGGGATGATTGCATAAGCTTCTCTGAAGATTCTGTGCATTCCCTGTAGATTGGATACTTTTTAAAAAATTAAGTAAAATATATATTTTTAATTCTCTTCAAAAATGAAACACAAAAGCTCACACCCCACCTCAGTCCTTCACCTAGCACTTCAAAATTAATTCCGAAATTAAATGGCATCTGTAGAATTAGGAAACTTTGGTATCTCCTTGTACTGTACCTTACCTTTTGCCTTGGCTTAAGCTTTTCATCTTTGCATGAGATCTGACTCCCTCAATTTTAAAAGAAAAGCAAAAATACTAACTGCTTAGATATTCTAGCTGACAACAGAGCTGTTTTTTCTTTTAATAAAGGCTGTTATTTCATCTTCTGAAGTGTTAGAGATAAAACCAGTTGGTTTTAGACATTTTTAATGATTTAATTCCAAATGGAAAAAACAGATTGGGTATATAAATAAATTTTCAAGTAACAAATACTAGTGTGAAATATTCTAAAATGCCACAGCCCTCCCTAATTATTATAATTGAATATGATCAGTTACAAACAATAAGGAAAATGAGTAACAGTAGCTTCAACACAGTTTGAAATCATAAACACCAAAACTCATTTTTCTACTACTTTGAGATAGAATACAAAAAGTGAGCTATTAAAGCACTTTCATGTATATGATTGATTCTCACAGTGGCTGTTTTACCATTTCATAAACTACTTCTGATTACATGCTCATTTCTTATAAAAGGAATGTAGGCCTAATGTTAATTTTTTTAAATAAACAGAATAAACCAGTGTTGGTGTTGATTTTTAGAATGTATTTAACATTTAAGTGGCTAAACACATATTATTCTTATGATTGAGCACCCCAGTAGATTAAAGTACCTTTTAGGTCTTCTTAATTAACTTGATTTTCAGTCGAAAAAATTTTTTGTTCTCCACACCCTCCAATAAAATATTTTTAGAAGTTCATTATATAAATTGTCTCCCTTGATACTCAAGTAAATGAGAAAAGATCTTTGTACTATTAAATAACTAATTTAATGTCTAGACTGGTCTAGATGTTTGTATTAGTTTGTTTATAAGACTTGAATCTTAGAACCATAGATTTACAGTAAAATATTTATTTCAGTTCCCCCAGAATCTTAACTGGCTATTTCATGTGATGGCTTAATATCAATTATACTTTTAGATTAAGTAACAAAATCTAAACTTTAAAAAAAATTACCTTTTAAAATTTTGTTTCCAAGTTCTAAGCATTTTGAGGTATTCAATTTTGACTTTAGTGGGAAAATGTCACCTTTGTAATGAGAAAGAAGTAAATAAAAACCAGAACTTCTTGTTTTGGTTACTTCATTATCCCCTTAAATATTGATTCCTAAACATTCTTTTCATTCCCTACTTCCTCCGTCTGTCTTAGGTGCATTGCTAGTACCTAAAGTCTTTGGAGTTTTTAAAATTTATTTGTTTTTCCAGCTCTATTTAGATATAATTAATATATAGCATTATTTAAGGTGATTTGATACATTTATATGTTGCAAAATGATGACCACTATAGCATTAGCTAACACCTCCATCCCATCATGTAATCAGCATTACTTTTTTGATGTGAACATTTAAGATCTACTCTTTTAGCAACTTTCAGCTAGGTAATACAGAATTATTAGCCAAACTCACCATGCTATACGTCAGAATCCCAGAACTTGTTAATCTTACAACTATGGAAGTATTGGGGTTTTAATTGTCATCAACTTAGGGCTTCCCCAGCAGAGATTCTTCTTTATCAAGCTAGAGTGTAACTTTAGAAATTACCACCCCAAAAGCTTAATTAGAACAGGTCAAATCAAATATACCATACACTTGGAGTTCAAGTTCCCACTGAGTGGGAGCTGCCTATACACATGGAACACCCCTGATTCCATGGTTGCCTCAGTCCTAGGAGATGACTTAAAACCATGTTAGTTAGCCCGAGGCCACTGCTAAAAGGAGACTGCTAGGATCATCCACATCCATCCTGAACTTGAGGGGGTTGGGTTGACCCAAAAGGTTTAGGATTCCATTGGCACTGAGCGTCATGTGCTGGACCTCGTTTGACTCTCTCGGAATCAGTGCTCTTTTCATTTTCCTTTCTTCTCTGACTGTCCACATATCTGTCCTGTCTTTCAAGCCTCTTTCAATTTGATGCACACTCTTGCTTCTGTCCATCGTCTGGTTCCCACGGCCAAGCGGTTCATTATTTCTCCCTCAGTAATCTACTTCTCCCTCCAGCATCACATTCAGCACTCAGTCCTTTATGCCCCGTCCACAGAAATCTTTCTTCCAGCTAGTTTCGCACTGTCATAGTTTTCATCAGAAGTCTCTGATGGTGAACCATTACCATCTGGGGTAAAATCGTGACTGCTTTTCAAGCTGGGCCTGAGCTACACCATCCATCCGCCTGACACCCTCAGTCAGCAGCACACAGCAAAGGTGGCCATGCTCTCTTACAGTTTACTTCACCAGATTGTCATGCCCACCTCTGCATTCTTCCCCTTCATTCTTTTGTGAGAATCCCTCTAACCAAATCTTATAGGATTCTTTCCCAAGACTTTTACTAATGATGGCTTCCATCGTTAGTAATGCTTATTGTAACTGCAACTTATCAAAACATTTATTAACATTTTACTTTTCACCAAGCAAGTTGTTGTCTTATACATTTTACATTTTAATTGTATGTCAGTATATGCCTTTTAGATTATTATTCACCTTTAGGATTTATACTGTATGCTTCCTTGTAGACCATGAGGTAGATGTTTAATAAATACCTACTGATTAGGTTAAACTTGGTCTAGACACCTGATTTGTCCTATCCATTTTGCCTTTCCTTTGCCCACTTTTAGTAGTTGTGTGATATTCGATAATCAGTATTTTGTGTTCTTTTTTTTTTTTTTTTTTTTAGTAGAGTGCACACACACTTTCCAAAAGGTAACACAGAAAGATTACTGTCTTGGTCACTGACTATGTGACTTCATACAAATTATTTAACCACTCTAAGCCTCAATTTCCTAATCTATAAAATGGAGATGATAAAATATACCTTAGAGGGTTGTTACAGGATGAGGGGGAAAAACATTCAGAGTGCCTAGGATAGTCTAATGAATAGTAGATGCTTCAAAAATAGGCAAATAGGCATTTTTACTATTGTTAGTCTAGATGCTTTGTTTTAATGCATTAAGGGGGAGGGGAGGGAAATGATTCTTAATCTTACATTGAACTACATTAATATCTTTTTTTTCTATCTCTAGGTTGAATACATTTCAGGAAAAGTTTTTTTCACTGCCTGTTCTGACTTGAATATGCTGAAACAATTGAAATCTGCAGAAAGGTTATTTTTGCTGATTAAAAAGCAGCTTCCATTTCCTGTTTCTTCTGTAAGTAAAGGTAGGTGTATACCTGTTGCTTTTATCTACATGATATAGTACACTCCAAAGTTTTTTGCTTGGCAGTTAATATGTAGCCTTTTCGCATTTTTAAGAATCATTCATACCCCTGGGATCATTAATTAGTTATTTTTCTGTATTTCCTGAATATTATCACCTAATTGTGTTTCTTCTCTTTTACAAGTACTTGACCAATGTGCTGCCTTCCTTCTGAGATTTTAGTGTCCTAAGTCACGTTTCTTCCTTGAAAATTATGATCAGACACCTTCTCTAAGGCTATATATGGTTGGTTCATTTATTTAGATTTAGGAGCATGTAATAACCCCAAATGCATTGATTTAAATAATTGGTCAGAACTTATAAATTTTACCTGATGAGTGATATAATTGGAAAATACTACATAGTAAAATTTCCTATTGTGGGGAACGTTAAATTGATAAAGCATTAGACTTAAAGAGGGCTTAAGAGATTTCTTATCCACTCCCTACTTTTATAAATATGCTGCTGAAATAATGTAAAGATACTGGCAAAAGCAAAAAAGGATCAGCTACAGCTGGATAAAACATTGCCTTAAACCTTATTTTGATTGCTGCTTGTGCACAAGAAATCATGTCATCACAGCCTATAATAAACTGTGTCAGGAGCAATTCAAATGGTGAGAAATCAAGATGGGGCAGAAAAATTGTTCTAAAACAAATCCTCAGATATTACATTGTAAGGTCAGTATAATTTCATCCCAATATTCCACACACTTTCATCTTTAAAGAACTACAGTAATTACTCTTTGATCATCTTGATGGCTTTTGTTTATCAAGAAAAGATTACATTTTACTAAGCATGACTGCCAGTTCCTAAATTACGAATGAGTTGTGTATCTGAAATGTTACTTTATGGAAACTCCTTTTATGATCTCTGCTAATATTTTGTGGTCTTAAATAGTCTCAAGATTCAGTTGCTCTGTTTTTGAGCTCTGTTTTGCAATTTACTCTATTTTTTAAAACTTAATTTTTTATAGGCAAGATCAGCATTACGTTAAAGATCAACAGACATTGTACATCTCTGTGTATATTGGAGAGATACATATGTTATCATAGGACAAATGATCTTGCTAAAGTAAATGGTAACTTTATAGGAATTTTAAAACAGGTTTGATGTTAAATATGGAATACGTGAATGAACT
Source organism: Ovis canadensis (assembly GCF_042477335.2). Lineage (NCBI taxonomy): Eukaryota > Metazoa > Chordata > Mammalia > Artiodactyla > Bovidae > Ovis > Ovis canadensis. The sequence goes on from NC_091247.1 coordinate 84,589,816, forward strand.
TTATTCTGCACAATATTCTTAAGTTAAATTATATAAGTTCCAGATAAAAGGGAAATCAGTATTCATGTAGCAATTTAATTAATTTTAAAGAAATAAAGGTAATGGGATTTGAGGGTGTGAATTGCTTCAGTAAAGGATAAACTGAGATTTTACTTATTTAGGAAAAATATTTAATGAACTGCAAAGACTTATAAATGATGATCCTGAAAGTTGGTTGAATGCCATTTCAATTTGGAAGAATCTTCTTGAACTTGATGCAAAAAAGGAAAAACTTTCTCACAAAAATGCTAACCCACTCAAAAGGAAAGTAGGAGAAGATGATACCGCTGCTAAGAAATTGAAAACAGAACAAATCCAAGAGATCCAAGAGACTAAGGAATGCCAGCTGGAAAAACAAATAGAAGAAAAACTATTGGAGCAAGGAAATTTTATCACTGAAGAAGGAAAATTTCAAGAACTTCAGAATGATGTAACGGAAGCTGCTGATACACGTAACCAGACCGACTTAACTTTCAGAGTCTCCTGTCGCTGCAGTGGAGCCATTGCAAAGACCCTTACTGCACAGGTACACTTGCCCCCCAGAGTGGATTCCCATTTTCTAAAAGAATTAATTATTCTTTGGATCAAAAATGAAGTGAAAACCTTTCTCAGCATGCATAACCAGGCCCAGACAGATCACTCGACCCAATCTCACATAACTAACTAAATCTCTTCTAAAAATGCATTTTCCTTCTTAACTTTACCTGAGATGCTTAAGAGGAATACTGTGCCAGTCTACATAAAGAGTTCCTTTTACTTTCTCCCTAAAAGTTTCCTTAAACTCACAGATCCTGTTTACATTTGGAAATTCTAATATCATGGCCCTAAGCTTTTTGGCTTTCTCTTCAGTTTGGTTCTGTGTTGATTGAGTGGTTGCTCTGTTCCAGGTCTTGCATGTGGGATCTTCCCAGGACCAGACTGAGATACACAGGTGTACTTAAAAGGAGAGCGAACACCACAAAAGGACCCTGAAAAATTTAGTGATATAGAGGGCGTAGGTGTGGGTCCTTGGGCCAGTCTTGAAATCAGACAGACTCTTCAGTCTGAACCTAATGCGGTAATTTTTAAACGGGTAATTTTTAAACATACAGGATTGCCATAGCTAAAATAATTCATCTTTCAGTTTGCATCTATTTCTTGGGACCTAGAATGACCATATTTATCAGGCCACAATCTGGTTATTTCACGTGTCTGAAATTACAAGGAGAGAGGTTACACACAAGTAAACGTCAATGCCATAAGATTTGTTGGGGTGGAAGAGGCACAGTGCACCCTTATTGCCTTGAATAGAAAATGCTTTCGTGTAGTCTTTTAATATTGTAACCTTAAATTACCATCGGATAGTATGAGTGATTTCCCTGCCAGTTTTTTTGCTTACATTTAAACTTAAAATTTTCATTTTTAGTATTCTTATCTTTTTTTAACCTGTTGCCTTTTCAGGAGGTAGGAAGAGTAATTGGAATTGCTCTTATGAAACAGTTTGGATGGAAAGCAAATTTGAGGAATCCAAATTTGGAGGTAATGAATGTTTATTTTATTTTATATGCTCATAACCTAATTCTTTAAAGACAATGTCAACTATTCTTTTTTTTTCTTTTTTTTTAATTGAAGTGTAGTTGACGTAAAATATTATGATTCACGTGAATTACACAGTGATTCAACATTTGCATACATTATAAAATCATCACAAGTCTACTAGCCATCTATCTCCATTCAAAGTTATTACAGTACAGCTGCAATGTCAACAACTTTTACTGTGCTTTTTAACTTTGCTTTAAGTTTTAAGTCATGTCTACATGGGTCCAGCAGTCTGATTCCTCCTTAGCAACAGAATATTGCAGATTCTTTTGCTAGTAGTTTTCACTGTAAATGTCGCATTCAAATTGAACTTTTGGAATGGAATTGTTTAGTCGCAGTTAAACTAAACACTAGAGATGCTCTCTATAATCACTATAATACATAACAAATATCTATAATAAGAAATTCTAGTTAATGTAAAAAATAAAATTAGAAAACAGACCTGTGTTAATAGTGGCTTTGTTAGGCTTGTGGGATTATTTTTCTTTCCCTTTTCTCTATTTTCAAAATTAATTTAATGAGGTTATACCATTTTTAATTGGAACAAAGTAAACACATGGGAAAATGAATTCTATCTATAACAAATGTTCTTCAGTGTTTTCTGAAGACCATAAGTTTGACCAGTAGTCATTTTTCTGATTCATTAATTGGTAGATTATTTTTGTATAGCTTTAAAAGGAGTAATGGCTAGTCAAATCAGAAGGCTTTGTGTTGTTTTCTGTTTTGTTATTTGATATTTTTTGCTTTTAAAAAGGCATGCCTAGCATATATCCTTTATTGCTGTTTGGCAAAATAATACTGAGAATGTTTTTATATAAGTGTATCTTCCGTCATCTCCCCGTCTGTAGTTTTCTTATTTTCTGTCTGGTTTCCTCCTCTCATCTCTCCCTGACTCCATCTCACTGTCTCAGAACTACAGTTTTCTCATAGTTTAGCTCATAAACAAATATATCTAATTTAATTCTTATCATCCATTTAATGCAAATAATAGCTGTTGGTAGAAATAATTGACATGAAACAAAATCGACAACAGAATCACACATAGTAAAATCTGTGTGACCAAAACTGACAGAAGAATCAAATTTTAGCAAATTTTGTTCTGTACAATTAACAGAGAAAACTTCATAGTGCAAAAAGCTGTACCTGATAACATTTGATATATAAAAATGTCAGTATATCATAACTTTAACTGTTAAATAGAAAAGGATCAATACCAATCAATAGCTTTGCTAACATGAATAAGATTAAAAAGTTGGAAAGTTTAGCTTCAGCCATCAAAGAATTAAACTAAATGGAATTCATTCCAGATTATTCTTTTCTTAGTAAAAGCTTATCAATAGTGGAATAGTTCTGATTAAACTATGTTAAAATACCTTTGGGGTAAAAGTATTAGGAATCGAATGTTGTTGAGGTCAAAGAGCAGAGTTAGAATATTCCATAAACCTCATCAGGCTAAAGGAGTAAGATTCTTTTAAAATTTATGTGGGCTACTGATTTCAACTTGAGACATTTAAATCCTCATCATGTCCTAACATGAGGACTATAGCTAACACTGCTGTGTGGTATAGGAAGGTTGTGAAGAGTAAATCCTGAGAGTCCTTATGCTGAGGAATTTTTTTTTCCCTTTTTTGCTTTTCTTTTTATCTACATGAGAAGATGGATGTTAGTTGAACCTATTGTGATAATCATTTCACAATGTACATGAATCAAACCTTCATGCTGTATGCCTTTGATGTATGTCAATTATTTCTCAATAAAGCTGGGAGGAAAATAGCAGGAGAAAGATGATAGAAAGGAATAAACTCTTTATATAACTGATGCACTTTGCTATACACCTCGAAGTAGCACAGCTTGTGGATTAACTATACCCCAATAAAAGTTTTAAAAAGAAAAAAAAAGCACTCCCTATAAATAATAGAGTGAAAGGTCACTCTTGCTACAGTGTATTTCGCTTAAGCAGATTTTCTGTTAACCATGGTATCAAGTCTTACTTGAGGCTAGAATAGGGGTAGATTTAGGTAATTGTCACTAACCTAAACGGAGAAGGCAATGGCACCCCACTCTAGTACTCTTGCCTGGAAAGCCCCATGGATGGAGGAGCCTGGTAGGCTGCAGTCCATGGGGTCGCTAAGGGTCGGACACGACTAAGCAACTTCACTTTCATGTTTAACTTTCATGCATTGGAGAAGGAAATGGCAACCCACTCCAGTGTTCTTGCCTGGAGGGACAGGAGAGCCTGGTGGGCTGCCATCTATGGGGTCACACAGAGTCGGACACAATTGAAGCGACTTAGCAGCAGCAGCAGCTCTAACCTACAATGCTTAAAAATCTAATATAGTTAGGGTAATTCAAAGAATCACTGTAAAGAAAAGTGATCTTGAGTTCTTCATAATGTGATTCTCAATATCAGTTGTTTACCAAATTGACTTCAGAATTTTTCTATGAGATGTACTTAAAATTTACTTTGCCTCCGCTCAATAAAAAAATACTATGGAACATTTTTTTCAGATATGAAGAGGTCTTGGAATTTCTTATTAAAATATAGGTTGTATAGCTTCAAAATGGAAGCTTTCAAATTGCCACGCGTTGGGTAATGCATTACCTGGTCCATTCTAACTTCAATATTTGTTCTTTCAGATCTTTATACATCTAAGTGACATTTACTCTGTGCTGGGAATTCCTGTGTTCAGGTACGTATTATTTCTAAGCTTCAGGTTTGTGTCTTAGGAGAGTTTGTAAAACTAAAAACTTTGTGTTTTTATTCAGAGTATGAAACACTGATATATCAGAGGGAGCTTAAATCAAAGCCTCTGAGTTCTTTGCTTGAACCAGTAAACTATTTGCATGGAACTTTGGATCCTGATTGGACTGGTTAGAGTTGTGAAAAGACTTGATCACAATAATCGACTGATGACATGTTTCATATTGAAAATCATATCTATTTTTAATTAAATTATTTTCACAGGCCCACATTTAAACTAAATTTTAGTCCATTGGCCTCTTGGATTTTTCATTAAAATAGAAAATACATCACAGTTCTTAAAATTCATCTTGAACATACTTCACATTTTACTGCAGTTTTTTTTTGTGGGAGAGTAATTCCAATTTTTAAAATCTTCTTCAGGTTTTCTCCCTAGTTATGTTGGGTACTATACAATAATAAATACAGTTGAATTTTTCTGAATATTTCTTATTCAGAAATATTTACTGAATGTTTATCATACAGCAGTACTTTCTTAGATGCTTTGGGAAGGAATGGATGGTTAGATGATGGAAATAATGATTTGCAGTTTCTTGGGAGCATGTAAATATTATTGGCATCTTCAAAACATTTTATATGCATAGCCATGTTTACATAGGATAAAGTGATTTAGATATCTTTTCTCTAGGTGATTCTAAGTATGGAATATTTTTAAAATCATAAAAATCCTATGGAAAGATCCCATTGACCCTGAGGTCACATTTGTGCATGTGTAAGCCCGGATCAGGATGTAAAAAAGAATGCTTAAGGTCATTGTAACAGTTGTATCAAATGGTGCACCATTGCAGTTGATTAGCACAGTGCTGAGGACATTCTGGATGTTCAAGAAATGCTGAATGATTGAGGTCTTGCTGTGTGCTAGTTATAGGATAGGCCCCACTAGCCTCGAGATTACAAAAATCATGTGCCAATAGTCACTTTAACACATAAGAGGTCATCACATGCCTCAAGGCCCTGTTGGCTTCCCTTGGTCCCCACCTACTCCGGTACCCTCCCAACTCTCCCAGACCAAACCGAACCCACTGGTTTACATCTACACCTACAAGGTGTCCAGGCTTCCGTACTTCAGTGCCTTTTGGAGTGCCAGGCCCTAACCCCTGAAGATGTAGATGGGGATACCCTATATATTATAGATAGGAAATGGCCTAAGAAAATGAAGAAATGGTATGAAAGATATTTCATAAGATATGAAATACAGGGAAAGGAGAGTATGTTTAGTTTATATCTGTAAGTTTTGCAGTACTTCTAGGTAAAAGGTGTCCAAACACACATTTGAAGATAAAGACCTGGGATTCAGGGGACTGATCTAGGCTAGAGATGGAGATGAGAATGTCTTCAACTTGGTGATAGATGGTGTGTAAGAGAATAAAGAAGAGATTCATATATGAGGACAAGAGGATCAAAAGCCACATTTATTTTTGTATTGGGGTAAAAGCCAGCTAAAACTCCGAATAAACACATTAGCCAGGTTCTGTGAAAGTAGAGAATCATTTTTATTTTCAAAGAGTTTATTTCTGAACAGTTCTTTTCCCTGAATAATTTTATTTTACTGATATAATGAGGCCCTTTTGTTGAAGTAATAGCAGATTAGTTTTGTCCAAGCAAAATAAGAATGGGTTCCCTTGTGTCACATATTAATAGAGTTGGCTCCCATAAAATAAAACCTCTATTAGCAAAAGTATGCACACAATAGTCAAAACTTTCAAAGGTTCTATATAAATCCCCGATGCGTAGAAAGACTTTGTAATGTGTATGGACAAAGACAGTTTTCCATGCCAATTCTATCTGTGTGTGTATGTGCCTAGAGTGAAAGTAGTTTCTCAGTTTTGGTTTTACCTAATGTGTTTTGTAGTGAGATAATTGCTGCAGTTAGCCAGTGAAGCAAGATTCATTGATCAAATTATTTTATAACTCTTCTGCCCACAAAGTTTATATCCTGGATTCCAAATCTCTGGATATAGTACTATTTACAGTATGAAATTTTATTTCCTGAAACACCTTTTCAACAAAAATAACCTAATAGTTTTATCATGCAGGCTTCTTCATCATAATAGTAAATACACAATTACACTGTTTTATTTAAAAGACATACCTCGTCTAATTCTAAGATGTTAAGAGGCTTGCAATAAATACAGAGAAAACAAGGTAACTTAAAGGGCAGAAAGAAAATGATGAAAGGAAATAGGGTTTGGAAAACACTGTGGCTTGGTGTAATGTTAGTAGAAGAGCTCTTAGTGGCTTTGAAACAGGCCTAACTGCAAAACAACAACCAAGCATCGATTTTTGAAATCATGCATCTTGTCTTACCAATAAATTGTATACACAGAATAGGAAAGTGCATTGAAATTGGCAAGGCAGTGTTGTTCACTGCACTAGAAACATGGAAATAATATTTTGAAAATCTGTATCAAATCTGGAAACACGGATATTAGCAATAATGGGGTAGAAGATCAAGTATGAAGTGATAGGTAATGGAGACCAGTGAACTCACTGGGGAGTCCTTGGCTTCAGCATTTCATTCAGTAAATTATTTTCAACAATGCAGTGTCAAGCTTCATTCCAACTTTAGAGAAAGGTGCAAATGAGCAAAAGGCAAACTTACAAAAGGGACCTTTTAGAAATTCTTTAAGGGTTAGCATCCAGTCAGCTGCGCTCCCTATACTGCGTCCGTACCACAGTGCAGTTTACTCCTTGATGACTCTGGATCAGTGAGAAAAGGTCTGTTCTACATGGGAAGTCAGGGAAGCATATAAAATTAGAAACACTTCCCTCATGTAGTAAGATTTTTTAAGTTAAACACATAAGGGTTTAAATTTCGGTTATCTAAAAAATTTTCCTTTCTGAAATACCACACTGGCTGGTTAGACAAGGCGCCAGTTAGAGAAGGTAATCTTGCATTAATAAAAAGGTTATATACTCTCTAACTTAGGGAATACTTCAGTGCATAATGTACAGGTATGAATGGGTTAATTTTTTTTGTTTGTATCCTATTAACATACAGTAATATTGGGTGTTGTTTTACTTTAGGGTTCCTTTAGCCTGCAGAGCATACATCAAGACAGCAGGGATGAGATCTACCATAGCCTGGGCGATGGCCTCCCTCGCAGAAATTAAGGTAAGGAACCTGTTCCTGTCCCTTTTAACTGAATACCAAGGTCCTTTCCATAATTAATTTACACAGCCTCTTATTGATGGTTGCTTTCTTTACTCTTTGGTTCTTTTAACTTTTTTTATTCTGTTTTTCTATTTCTTTTCTTGCCATTACACTTATGAACTGCAGAGAAAGGCTTTTGTCAAACTTCTGGGAGTATTTTGGCTATGAAAATGCTGAGTCAAAAGATAACTACATTTTATTATTTCTAATTTTTTGTCACAGTCATGTGGCCTGTACAACTTCTATTCCTTAAAATTTAACCAAGATCTTAATCAGTTTTTGTAAATGCTCCATGAACATAAGAAAATAATTTTATTTTCTCGTCAAGAGATGGCCTCTGTATCTTTTAGTTGCTGTTTTACTGTCTGCTCAGTACTGGAAGAGGTATTTTGAAATTTATTAGATTATATTTTTCAAGATTTTGCATTTTTATTCATTGTCACCTCATTCGGTAGTTTGTTCTGTAGTGTGGTTTATACTCATTTATGACTGTTCCTGCCTCATTGTAAAGTGTTCCTTTTTATTGTTATTACAGTTTTCATTATGTTGATTTGTAGGTTTAAACTTAAATTTCACTGTGTCTTATTAGTATTTCCATTCTTTTTTTCTTTGCATTTTCCTTTGTAGTTCTGCTTTTTCAACTTTGTTTTCAGTGTGCATTTTTTATAAACACAAAACTCTATCTTTATCCCACAATGATAGGCTCTTTAATTCAGTACAGTATTATGATAGATAGACCAGTTATGATAGATTTCCTTTGCAACTTCTTGCAGTTTCCTCTCTATTTTTGCTGCTTTCATCAAGTGAGTCATCTCATTGTTTTCCCTGAGGTTAGATTTTACTCTGTGTGCTGCTCCATTCAGGGCTCCCTCTCCCAGCTCTCTTAATTAAGCACAGGAGACTTGACTCTTACTGTTAAAGACATCAACTCTTTTCTTTGCCACACTGTTTTTACCACCGACACCCTGAACTTCCTGCTCTGTCCGCTCCTCCTTGTCATGAGATGAGACCTCCAGGGTACTTTTTCTCTTCTTCGTCCCACCTTTGCTCCTCCCTACAGTGAGACCTTTGAAACATGTTTACCCTCTTCCACTCGCAACTACCAGCTTGAACTAAATTATTTATTATGCATCAAAATTTCCAAGTATACCCCTGCTGTTTTCAAAAGTTCTTATACTGCACTTACATTACACGACCCATCCGTAATCATTAAGATGCAGTGTGTAACATGAATTCTGTATACACACACAGAGGTGGAGTGTGAGGTACATTGCTTCTCACCTTTCCTCTTCACTGTATCTTTCTCTCTTCGAGGTCTCAGCTCTGCTCTCTGTTGCTTGGACAGTCTCTTCTTGGTACTTTCCTCCTTACACTTCTTCTTGTCATCCGTGTGTCCCCTTTTGGCTTAGTATGAGATCCTTGAGTTGCGGTCCTTTTTTCTCAGAGGTCTGTAGATGGTGTTCCATTATCCTTTCACTTCCAGTGTTTTAGGGGAGCAATTCCTGCCAGTATGATTTTTCTTTTCCTTGATAGCTATCTTGTTCTTTTTGTTTGCAAGCTTGTAAGAGTTTTCTTTTTAATCCTCTAATCTCAGGGATATTACCAGATGTATCTTTTTCTGTTCAGCGCAGAACTAGGTAAGTCCGACTCCCTGAGTTCCCTTTCCAACTCTACCACTTACAGGCTGGGAAACTTTATGTAAGATCCTTAACATCTCTGTGCCTCGGTTTCTCACTTCCAAGATGAAAATAGTCATCTCATAGGACTATGTGAGAACGAAGTGAATCAGCATTTATCAAAGGATTAGAACACCACCTTGCATATTAGGAAGTACCTAAGTTTTAACTTCTGCTATGGTAATGTCAAGGAGGGAGAAATTACCTCGCTATCCCCCCTTGAGTTCTTTTGAGTGATCTTTAATCTTTTGAGTAATTAAATTGACACAAGACAGATTAACAGGAGAAAAAAAATTTTAATTTGTATGCATGAAAGTCTTATAGAAGTGGGACCCCTGAAGTGATGGCAGCAGGCTATTTATATATTATTTTTAGACAAAGAAACATTTGTGAAGATTTAACAAAACAAAGGGGTCTGTGCTTGGGGTAGCAGACTACTGAAGAAGTAAGTTCGTTTATCCAGCTTTCTCATGTATACAGCCTTGAATTCCCTAACTCTGGTGATAAAGATGCTTCCTATCCTCCTGGTAGAGGGAGGATACCTTCACTTGGGAGATTAAATTCCTGCTTTCAGGGGAAGAGAAGTGGGCCAGAGTGTATTTTCTTCTTAATATCATTTATTTTTACCTGCTGTTTCTTAAGTAACTTTTAATTCAAAATTATCAATATGCCGTTAAAGCATATTTGGGGGCATCCTGCCCTGGACCTCAACAGTAATAATAATTATAATAACTGTTATTTAGGATATATAATAATTATAGAAATCATTTTTTCCTCCAGCTCAGGTACTCTTTCATCCATTATTTACTTCTTATTTCCTCAACTATTTTGCTTTAGTGTCTTTTACCTTAACTCCCTTTTTTTTGCTTCTGGAGTTCTGTGATAAACATGTTAAGCCTCCTTTCTCACGTTTTCCATCTCTTTATATTTTGCCCATGTATTTTGAGTTTTCCTTGGACATTATCTTCCAAGGTATAACTGGAGTCACCAAAATGTGCTGTACTTTCTTGAAATGTTTAGGTTTAAAATCACAGATTTTTTTAGCTTTGGAAAATTGTGTATGTGTATGCCTAGAGAATTCCATGGACAGAGGAGCCTGGTGGGCTGCTGTCCATGGGGTCGCACAGAGTCAGACATGACTGAAGCGACTTAACACGCGTGCATGCATTGGAGAAGGAAATGGCAAGCCACTCCAGTGTTCTTGCCTGGAGAATCCCAGGGACAGAGGAGCCTGGTGGGCTGCTGTCCGTGGGGTCGCACAGAGTCAGACATGACTGAAGCGACTTAGCAGCAGCAGCAGCATGCTGTATTTGGTAAAGAACTGTCTGCCAATGCAGGAGGCAGAACAAACCTAGATTCATTCCCTAAGTTGTGAAGATCCCTTGGAGAAAGGCATGGCAACCCTCTTCAGTACTCTTGCCTGGAGAATCCCATGGACAGAGGGGCCTGGAGGGCTACAGTCCATGGGGTCACACGGAGTGTGAGGCAGCTTAGCACACATCACATGCTGTATTTGATCTCTCTAGTGGGTTTAACTTTTTCACATATTTATCTGTCCCCTCCAGAAGTTTCATTTCACTAGATGTGTGCTGTTTGTTCTGCCTGTTTTCACTCTCGCTTTTGAGGGACTTCCTCCCCTTAAATGTGCACAGCACGGTTCTTTTTGGGAGAACACAGTATGACCCACCGTATAAATGATCCCAGTATCCAGCCTTGATCCAGGTGGCCCCTCTTTGGAGCTTGGTACCTAAATCTCTGCACAAGCAGCTCAACCTTGAGTAGGCCAATGCCATGGAAACTGAAATTTAAACCTGGGGTTGTTAGGTATTTTTCATGTTCAATGTAAACCATTCTCCTTCATACAGATCATAAAAGCAAGGAAAACCAAGTTCTGTGTAAATCTTGGTTATTACTTTAAGCATATGGAAATACTTCTCTGCTACTGTCTATGTCCCCAGGTGTCATGACTGGAAAAGTCCTGCAGTAAAATAAGGAAATTGAAAAATATTTAAGGGCAGATCACCTCATCGAAGAGGGACTGTGGGGAGAAAGAGCATGGAGTTTGGTACATTTTAAGTCATTAATAAAAATTAGTTCTCATAGCGCTATTAATCTTAAAATTGTCATTTAAATCATTATTCTTTTTGTTACTTTTCTGCCCCTTCATGGGGGATCCATAAGACACTGGGGTAGAATTTAGTATCAGGGAGAAGCTTCTGAAGGACATTTTGTTTCTTTTCATCAGGTAGCCCCTGGCTCTGGCTGAACCCCGCTGTCTTCTGAGCACTCTGCCTTCTCTGTAGACAGACCAAGGGACCGCTGGGCCTGGAGCTGGGGTAGGTGTCCTGCTTGCATGTCGCTGCCCTTTCTGCCCAGGATCTCTCACTGCCTTAGAAGCACGTGCCATCCAATCATCCTGGTCGTCTACAGATCTCTTGTTGTACTAGTGTATACCGTTATTCGTGTCAGAAGTCTATCAACTCAGTGTCTGTGCTATCTGATCCCTTAGTGTCTTGCTCTCCCTGCCTCTCATGATCTGCTATAGTCACATCCTAGAATTTGTCATACCCAGGAAAGTATACCTTCCCCAGATCTCAGCAGTGCTGCTCTTACCCTCCTACTCCTGCCCACTCACTTCCCCTTGCGCCCTGCCATCGTGTTTTAACTCCATGAGGCCTCCAGTCACCGGTGGCCCTGTGCTGTGCTGTGCTTAGTCCAGTCGTGTCCGACTCTTTGCAGCCACATGGGCTGTGGCCCGCCAGCTGCCTCTGTCCATGGGATTCTCCAGGCAAGAATACTGGAAAGGGTTGCCATGCCCTCCTCCAGGGATCTTCCCGACCCAGGAATTGAACCGGGGTCTCCTGTGTTGCAGGCAGTCTTTACCAGCTGGGCTACCAAGGAAGCCCAGTAGGTGGCCCTACTCACCACCTGTACTCAGCCCTCCCTTCCCACTTGGATTTTAGGCTCTATCATTACAGTCATTCCCTTGAGCATACTTGTAATTCTCCTGCTTCTTAAGTGACGTAAACTTTGGAATCAAAAGAGAAGTTTAACATGTTCTCCTCATGAGGTCTACCAACATACTGGGACTATAATGGCTTATGATTACTGTAATCTCATGCTAATAAATGAACTGTCCTTGTTTCGCTCCATTACTTATGTGCTGGATTCCATTCCCTCTCGCCTCCTTGAGAACTTGTTTCCCTGCTGGGTCATTCCCATCGCATGTGCGTGTGCTGTAATATCTTGCAACTTAAAAATGAACTGACCCTCTCCTGAACCCACGCGATCCATCAGCTCTCACCCCCTCCTCTGCTTCCCTTCAGAGAAACGCTCAAGACCAGTCATCCATGTCTGGTGTCTCCTCCTTCCTCCCCGTGCTCTCTTCTGTCCCCCTTTCCTCAGGCTCGTCTCACTAGCACTCCACTGAAACCACTCGCCTTGCTTAGCCCACTAGCGCGTGGGCGCTACCATCACGCCTGCTTGTTGGATGCTTCCCCTTTGTTTCAGGACCAGTCTAGGTTCCGTGTCAGGGCACTCTGCTGTCCGTGTGCACTGCAGGGCCTTCATCCACCAAACATTGGTACTTAGGAGATCACCAGCGTCCAGACGATAGACTTACCTATTTTTTTTACCTTTTCATAAAAACTTCAGTCACGTCAGACCATTGTCATTTTGTAATAATTCCACATTGCCATCCGTCCTGTTGGTTCTTCCTTCAAAATATACCCAGAGTCCACCTACCTCTCCCCACCTCCACCAGTGTCACTCTCTGTTCGGGCCACCCTTATCTCTGCCTGGATTCCCTACTAGCCTCCTCGTAACTCCCCTATTTTTCCATGGTCCTTTCTCAACAGGGCAGCCAGACCAATCCCTTTGAAACGTTACATCATGTTTCTCCTCTGCTCAGGACGCTGCAGTAGTTTCCCATCCTTCAGAACAGAATCAGAATCCTTGTAACAGCTACAAGATCAGACATGGAGTGTCACCCTCTGTCCCCCAGAGGGGAGAATCATTAGTTTTTTTCCTCCAAGTTTCCTGCTCTCCTCTCAGGTTCAGAGAGGATGGCCCCTTTCCTGACCTCTTCACGTTGTGTGTGTCATGCGCCTGACATGCTTTCGCCAGTTCAGTGTTGGTGGAAATGACGTGTGTCACTTCCAGATGGCACTTTAAAAGCCAGAGCCTGATTTGGTGTGTTTTCTTGGCTCTTGCTGGTGACCCCTTCACTGTTTCAGTTTCTGGGAAGAAGCAGAAGCCCCAGATGTCATACTGTAGGCTTGTACCACGAGCTGCACAGTGTCTTGAACCTGTAGGACGTGGCGGTTGTAATTGAACACAGCCCATCTTGGTGGAGCTGCCTGGCCCCCTCTCCGATGTCATCACCACTGCCCGCTCCCACTCACTGTGCTTTGGCCACACTGGTCTCCTGCCTAATCTTTAAGCGTGCCGAGCAGACACCTGCCTAGGGCTTCAACTACCTGAAATTCCTAATAAAGTTTAGAAAGGAGTCTTTACTCGGAAATGATTGATTCCTCAAGTTTTAGGCTTCTTGTATAATACCTGTTACAGTAGATTTAACAGTAGCAAATCAACGTTTCTGTCTACAGGCTGGTGCAGTTGTTTTAGACCCAATGTGTGGACTTGGAACAATACTTTTGGAAGCTGCTAAGGAATGGCCAGTAAGTTCTAAAGTCTGGTAAACCAAGCAGTGTTTTACTTTAATCAGTGTGTGTTGTGTATACACTTAATTATTTATAGGTAGATTGTCTAGGGATTATAATTATTAATTATGAGTTACTATTTAATTGTAGTCAAAGTAGACTAGGAAAGGTTGATTAAATTACTGTTATTTCTTTAAATACTGTGATAAATTTAGGAAATTATGACAGAATTCCAATAACTAGTCATGACCTACATTATATAAATCCCTCAATTCCTTAGACATTTGTATTGTAAAATATTAATTGTAAAATGTTAAAAATTAGTGTTTTAACATTTTACCAAAAACTTCTCAAGTTTTGGTCCTTGAATGTTATTTTAAAGAAATATCCTAAATTTCTTTTAATTTGAACTAACAAATCTATTGATTTCATTTTCATCATTTGAAAAAATGCAAGTAGATTTTCTTAACTACATAAAATATGGTTTTATTTATAATTTGAATTTCTCCCCTCATAGGATGTGTATTATGTGGGTGCTGATGTCAGTGACTCCCAGTTATCAGGTGCATATGACAATCTGAGAGCTGCAGGCCTCAAGGATAAGATTGAGTTACTTAGAGTCTCTGTTATAGGTAAGATATTAAAAATGCAAACATTTGGGGGAAATAAACATGTGTAAACACACTTAGAATCATAATCATCACTCACTTTTCATATGTTAATATAAAGGCTGAATTATTTATACCTTGTGATATATCTGTGGAGCCAATACTCAGTTTACTTCCAATATTATAATTGTAACTTTTTTATTTTTCAAAAGATTCATTGTCAGGAACTATATTTTTGTAGTTCCCTAAGTATATAAGTAAAAGCATGGTACAAAGTAAAAGCATCTTAAGAAATTTTAAGATGTGTTTGTTGCATCTGAACCATTTCTCATATGATAACCAGGGATCATTTAGTATAGGCATAAAATAAACAGAATAACAACAACAATTTGTTGAGAATCTGTGAATTCTTTGCAATAAACTATGTGAAATATTTTGAATTCTCTTACCTTCCCCTTGCTTCTGTTGGATAGTATTCCTATGTTATGGGGAATGAGGTAATAAGCCTTCCCAGTTTCTACACCAGTACTACTTTTAATGCTAAAACAGAAATTCTAGGGCAAACCAGGATTCATCACCCTGTGAGGCAGAGGAAAGGCATTACTCCACGTTAACTGTTGGGGAGTCAGCAGCAAGAAACATTATAAGGAATCAAGTGTATGGAGTCCAAAATAATATTTTACTAACACCCATGGTATTTAGACTGAGAGAAGCCTCACATTCCTCCTATCTTTCCTTCAGTGTGCCTTTCTCCCTTAAAAGTGACCACATTTAATTCTCAGCTAAGAAAATCATATTCTCTTGGCACAGTGAGAATAGGTGATAGATACGTCCCTGTAATCTAGAGAAACAGTATATTGTTAAAAAAAAAAATTGTTCTATTGTAGTAGAAAAGTAGTAGAAATGCATTGTTGACAAAATATTAGGATAACTTTTCTATCAATGCATGATAAAGTAGCCTCAAAGAAGAAATTGTATTGTTGGTTGAAGTTTCATAATTGTTTGCTGCCAGTGACTGTCTTTTCAATCTTTCTGTCGAGGTTTTTAAGTGGACTTTGTGTACAACACAAGTTTCTAGAGGAACCTGAGGGATGATTAGTTTGAAATCAAGTTTTCATATACATTTCTTTAAGAAAGCTGGGGGGTTTTTTGAGATCTTCAAGAAAAATGGAATAGCTCTATAAATTGTTCCAGAGCAGTGGTTTTTCCAACCCTTTATAGTCTCAGAAGTGCCCTGGTTGCGTGAGAAAGGAAGTACTAATTTGTCCATCAGAACATCGCTGCTGTACCAGCTCCACTTTCATCAGTTCTCATGTTTTGGGTATTTCCCATAAGATTTCACTTTAAAAACAAGCATTAAGTGCTCAATTGTTAATAAAGAAAAGTTTTGGTTTTTTTTTAAGTTTTCTATTATACTTAGTAGCCAAATAAATCCTAGCTTTTTAAAAGATTAGTCTTTTTATTGTCTGTTAAGAACAGACAGTGGTAGAGCAAGGATGGAAACAAAGAGACTAGTTGCAAGACTATTGCAATAATCCAGGCAAATGGTTTGAAAAGAGGTCACACGTATATATATACACACACACACATATATATGTATATGTATATACATATTGAAGGTAGAGCCAACAGGATTTGTTAGTGGATTAAATGTGAGGAAAAGAACAAGGATGACTAAGCTTTCTGGCTTGAACAGCTAGAGTGTGCCATTGCCGTTTACTGAGTTGCGGAAAACTGCAGGAGGAGCAAGTTAAGAGTTGGGGGCCTGTTCAGTTCCACGTGATGATTAAGAACCATTAAGATCTCAAGGTAGATAGTCAAAATACAAATCTGGAGTTTAGGGGAGACGGTACACATCACTAGTTTAGATAGCATTTACATCCATGAGATCACCTAGGAAATGAGCACGAATAGAGAAGAGAGAGGCTTTCTCTGAAGATGAGATGCTTAGAGTTCTGGAGGGTGAGAATCTAGTAAAAGGAACAACCAGGGATGAGAAAGTAAGAGAGAATCTGAGCAAGAATGAGCAGCTGTGTCAGATGCTGCTGGTTGGTGAAGCAAAACTCAGGCTTGACCGGTTCATGGAACAAAACTCAGTCCTAACTGGTTCCGTGGAGCAGCAGGAACAAAGGCTTGCCTGCCTGAACGGGATCTGGAGAGAACGGGAAGAGGTAACTTGAAGATAGCTAGTTCTCATCATTTTTGGGGGTAGTTGGGCAGGTAAGGGAAGCAGAAAAGTTGGCGTTCTACCAGGTGTGTTGTGGTTCACACAATATTCTGCACAATTCATGAAGCTGCCCGGCTGCCCTGGCATCTGGGAAGTCAGGGGAAATGTGAGAAGTGATAGGTTGGGTGTCTGTGAAATATGTGTGGGAAATAGGGAGTGAGAAGCCCACCTTAGAGAATTTGAGTGTTTTTGCTGCAGTGGCTTTATCATATATCATATGCTATAAATCCCTTTGTTTGGTAACACTGTTCTGTAACAAACTCTTTCAGCAGCAATAAGGTTTTTAAAGTGCATATTTAATAAAAAATTATATACTGAGTTTCTATTTCTCAAGAAAGCTGTTGATGAACATACAACTAGAATAAAATGTTTATTTACTTGTATCATGCACTGTGAGGGCCGTGGTGATAGGAGTAACCAAATGAAATAAACTTGTTTATAGAGGCATCTAGCATTTACTTCCAGAGAAGGCGACCCACTCCAGTATTCTTGCCTGGAAAATCCCATGGACAGAGGAGCCTGGTAGGCTTGTAGTCCATGGGGTCGCTAGGAGTCGCACATGACTGAGCGACTTCACTTTCACTTTTCACTTTTCATGCATTGGAGGAGGAAATGGCAACCCACTCCAGTGTTCTTGCCTGGAGAATCCCAGGGACGGGGGAGCCGGGTGGTCTGCTGTCTATGGGGTCGCACAGAGTCGGACACGACTGAAGCGACTTAGCAGCAGCATTTACTTCAAAACTTAAACATTATTTTAAGGCGAGCAAGCCAAAATTAAGTGTTTATCAGATGCAACAGAAAGAAATGCATTTAACTATCACTCTGTGAAGCATGACTTTTCATTTAGATCAAATGAGCACTCTTCTAAATTAATTTTGTTCATTTTCAATTCCAAATTTTCTTATGTATATAAACAAAATGAAGCTATAGCTATTAATACATTGGCTCCATTAGCAGAAGACCTCTGCAGAAAGTTAAATGTTACCGGTTTTGTATCAGTGTTATCAGATCCTTCAAAAAGAAAATTAGCTAAGTCAGTTCCAGTAATGGTTTAGTATTCCTACCCCCTCCCAATTCTTGGCAATTTAGGATTTTTTTTTCTGTCAGAGATGAAACATCTTTCATTATTGTGAACGCTACTGTAGATTCAGCTCAGCACTGCATCTGTGTCTGTTTAAGCATTGGTAGACCACAGAATCCTGGTGAAGATCAATGTTCTTATTAAATAAAGAAATCTATGACACAGAAATGTACTTAGAATTTGACATGGTACCTACATAATTCATAATTACCTCCAAACAAGCTGTGATGTTCTGAATTGAAATAGTAACTCAAGTTATCAAAATAATAGACTTAAAAAATTTTTTTAATATACACAGAATAACTGAACTGTAGGCTATCTGTAAAGACGGTTGAATGCAAAAAAAGCAGTTCAGCCTGACAGTACATGTTTAATCTGAGTTTAAAATGGGAAAAAGACAGTCTCTTTAGCAAGTGGTATTGGAAAAGTTGGACAGCTGCGTTTAAATCAATGAAGTTAAAACACATCCTCATACTGTGCACAAAAGTAAACTCAAAATGGCTTAAAGACAAACATAACACTGAAGGTGGGAGAGAGGCTTAAGAGGGACAAGATATCTGTATAGTTGTGACTGATTCGCATTGTTGTACAGCAGAAACCAACACAACACTGTAAAGCAGTTATCCTCCAATCAAAAAAAAAGATATAATACCATAAAACTCCTATCCTAGAAGAGAGCATAGGCAAAGCATTCCCCAACGTAAATCGTATCAATGTTTTCTTGGCCCAATCTCCCAGGCAATAGAAATAAAAATAAACAAAGGGACTTAACCAAACTTATAAGCGTTTGCACAGAGAAAAGAACACAAAAAGACCACCTACAAAATGAGAGAAATATTTGTAAATGATGCATCCAACAAGTGCTTTATCTCCAAAATATACAAACAGCTCATACAACTCAACACCAACCACAAAAAAAAAAAACCAATCCAAGAAAAAAAAAAAACAAAAAGAACAGAATCCCTTAATAAACATTTCTCTAGAGGATAGATGGCCAATAGGCATATGAAAAGATGCTCAGCATCACTAAATATTAAAGAAATACAAATCAAAACTACAATTAGGTACCACCTCACACTGGTCAGAATGGCCTTCATTAAAAAGTCTACAAATAACAAATGTTAGAGAATGTGTGGAGAAAAGGGAACCCTCCCTCCACCATTGGTGGGAATGTTAAGTTGGTGTGGTCACTATGGAAAACAGTAGGGAGGTTCCTCAGAAAACTAACGATAGAATTATCATATGATCCACCAATCCCACTACTGGGCATATATACTCGGACAAAAGTATAATTCAAAGAGATGCCTGCACCCGAAGGTTGATAGCAGCACTATTCACAATAGGCAGAATTTGGAGACAACCTAAATGTCCATCAGCAATAGGTAAAAGAGATGTGGTACATACGTGTGTGTGTGTGTGTGTGTGTAATGGAATACAGCTCAGCCGTGTGTGTGTGTGTGTGTATGTGTAATGGAATACAGCTCAGCCGTGTGTGTGTGTGTGTGTGTGTGTGTGTGTGATGGAATACAGCTCAGCCGTGTGTGTGTGTAACAGAATACTGCTCAGCCGTAAAAAAGATGAAATAATGCCATTTGCAGCAACGTGGGTGCAGCTAGAGATTATCGTACTAAGTGAAGTAAGTTAGACAAATACCATATAATATCACTTATATGTGGACTCTTAAAATATGGCACAAATGAACAACAAAAAAAAAAACAATCTTCCTATCCACAAAACAAAAACAGACTCATAGGCAGGGAGATCAGACTTGTGACTGCCAAGGGGAAGAGTTGAGGGAGTAGGATGGACTGGGAGTTTGGAGTGGGTAGATGTGAACTATTACATTTAGAATAGACAGACAGCAAGGTCCTACTGTATGCCACAGGGAGCTGTATTCAATCTCCTGGGATAAGCCATAATGGAAAAGAATATAAACAAAGAACTGTACGTGTATAACTGAGTTACCTTGCTATATAGCAGAGATTGGCACAACATTGTAAATCAACTATACTTCAGTTTCCTTAAAAATTTAAATTTTTGAAGATGTACTGATGGCTGATGTACCTAGCCAGAGTATCTTATAATTGTGCTATAAACTTTTTTAAATAAACAAGTTGCCTAATTGTAGTTGCATTTTTTTCAGACTTCATTGGAAATCTGTAATCAAAGAATTCAACAAATGGAGTGCAAAAAAACTTCTAAGTCTTTAAAGTTTTTGATAAATTGCAGTCATTAGAAACAAAACTGGCAACAGCACTTTAAAATTATCTCCCAGATGCCAAACTACATTTTGCATATTCAAGACTAATTACAGACTTCTGAATTAGCAATACACATTGAAATTTCAGCTTCATTGAAGTATTTGTATTCTCATTTATGAAATCAAAAAGAATAGTATAAAGAGAAAGATAGTAGAAGAGAAAAATTTCACCAGCAGCAATCATACAAAGAAAAGGCATAATCTAATGCAGTAAACTTCAAAATCTATCCACGATGGAAACAAAGTCATAGAGCAATAGCCAATGAAACAGTGGCTACTTACAAGGTTACTAAGGCAAAGTGGGACCCAGAAATACCATGTTGAACCAAGATGTCATTTTAGTACAAAGATATTTTCAAATATAAAAAATTCAGGCAACGTTTCACAACAAGCATGTCAGAGGGGGAAAAAGTATTAAAAATTAATAAAATCCAGACATTTAAGAGATGAACCAACTGAGGAATAGAGAAAGCCAAGGTAAAATGACCAGTCATGAGGACTGAATCAAAAATACAACTATTTGAGCAACTGAGAATTAGAAGACAGAATGCCATTGTTATAAACCTAGATGATGGAAAGAATAACAAAGTACAATGAAAGAAAATATAAAAAGGATGGGCTCAACCTTGTAAAAGTTCTGAGTTTACCCAGTCTGTTGTCTACACATACACATGAAAGTTATTTTAAAGGCTCTTAAAACTTTGGGGGAGAAAATACCTTAGGGCTATATCCTGGTTTTAAGCAGTTCTTACTCAAACTTATCCCCAGAAGGAGGGAGTAAATAGGACAGTTTTATTCAAGACATAGCAGTCTTTTACCTTTTTTTCATGTTTTTGAATCATCCTGCAGAGATGTAAAAAAGATGATTTTTTTACTTGTTTGTTTTAAGCTATGTTTCTATTTCAGAATTCTATCTCCTTAGTTACAAACTCTGTTCACAAGCAATTCAAACATTTAATAATTTAAAAGATTTTACTGTGTGTTGACTCTTATGGGTCAGGTGCTCGTGATTTTAGGAGTTTATGCATCAGCATCTCTGGAAGTGGGGCCAGCAGTTTGCATTCTACCAGGCCCTTCAGTTGATTCTGATCCACACTAAATATCAAGGTTGGTTGTAGGGCCCAAGATTTCGCATTTATAGTTCCAGGTGATACTGATGGTGCTTCTCCAGGGACTGCACGTTGAGAACCACTGCTAAGGGAAAGGCAAGTTGGAAAGAGACCCATCTGGAAGTAGCAGCCCCACTAGGT
The DNA here is from genome assembly GCF_042477335.2 of Ovis canadensis. NCBI lineage: Eukaryota > Metazoa > Chordata > Mammalia > Artiodactyla > Bovidae > Ovis > Ovis canadensis. The sequence goes on from NC_091247.1 coordinate 84,611,111, forward strand.
CTTTGAGGAACCATGAGAAGGAATTGCTAAGTTCTGCAGAGCTTCCTGGAAGGATTCTGACCCACTGGCTCCACCTGGCTGTCATCTCCTTATACACACTAGAGAGGACCTTGCCCTGTAAATACTGACAACAGCTGACAATTACTGACTGCTCATTGTGTGCCAGGCAGTGTCTGTTGATACTTTCTGTAGGTTCCTCACATGTTAACTTCTGAGATAGGTACTCTTATCCCATTTTACAGATGAGAAAAGTAAAGCAATAATTTCTCAAAGTTGCACAGCTGGTAAGTGGCAGAGCCAAATGCAAGCTGACACCAGAGCCTGCACAAAAGCTCAGATTATTTTCTGTTGTATTATTGGAAGATGACACTGATTCTATGTAAAAGATTACTCTCTTCTCTCTCAGTGATGTTTATTCCTTCATCATCTAAAATGATTTAAAGCAGTTTCATAAATTACAATACAGAGTAGAAAAATTGCAAATGAAAATAGACTAACAAGAAGGGGGAAAAAATCCAAACCGGAAGATGGGCAACTCATGTTTGTTGTGTGTTTATGTAAGCAAAAGACTTGGGCTCAATCTCAAGGGTAGATTACCGCCTGGTTCCTCACGTGTAAACGTTTGATAACCATGTTTGCTTACTCTCTTTCGTGGTTTTACAAGTGCAGTTACAGTATTCAAGTGGATGTGTCCTGTATCACTGTGTGCATGTTCAGTTTGCCCAGTCATGTCTGATTCCTTGCAGTCCCATGGACTATAGCCCGCCAGGCTCCTCTGTCCATGGGATTTCCCAGGCAAGAATACTGGATTGGGTTGTCATTTTCCTCCTCCAGGCAATCTTTTCAACCCAGGGATAGAACCCACATCTCTTGTGTCAGCAAGCAGACTCTTTACCACTGAGCCACCTGGGAAGCCCCACTCTATATCAATACCCTAAAACTAAATGAAAAAAGAAAGTGAAAGTGATAGTCACTAGTTGTTTCCGAATCTTTGCGGCCCCATAGACTGTAGCCCACCAGGCTCCTCTGTTCATGGGGTTTCTCCAGGCAAGAATGCTGGAGTGGGTTGCCATTCCCTTCTCCAGGGGATCTTGTGGACCCAGGTACTGAACCCGGATCTCCTGCATGCAGGCGAATTCTTTACCGTCTGAGCCACCATGACGTTGGGAAAAAAAAAGATTTTCTGCCTAGTTCTAACAAAATAGTATCCCATTACTTGTTTTCTAACAACCCACTCTTTCTTTCATTAGCAAATGTTCATTCATTAGACTTTCTCAGATAACAGGATTTTTTTGTTTTGTTTTTAAATTTCCTGCCAACAAAAATTTGTATTCAGAATAGTAAAGATTATTTAAATTCTATTGTATTTTATAGAATTAGGTGCTGTCTGAAATTTAAATAATTATTTAAATTTAGATGGTGGTAGTAGAAGTATAAAGAGTGCAAAGTGTAAAGTATATTCAGAAAATGTGGAAGTTAAGATTGGGTGTGTTACCTTGTGGTAATTGCAAGGAGATCCAACCAGTCCATTCTAAAGGAGATCAGCCCTTGGTGTTCTTCGGAAGGAATGATGCTAAAGCCTGAAACTCCAGTACTTTGGGCACCTCATACGAAGACTCATTGGAAAAGACTGTGATGCTGGGAGGGATTAGGGGCAGGAGGAGAAGGGGACGACAGAGGATGAGATGGCTGGATGGCATCACTGACTCGCTGGACATGAATTGGAGTGAACTCCGGGAGTTGGTGATGGACAGGGAGGCCTGGCATGCTGCGATTCATGGGGTCGCAAAGAGTCGGACAGGACTGAGCGACTGAACTGAACTGACTGAAATAATTTCTGAGAGTAAAATGTAAAGTTGAGAAAGAAATTTAGATTTGACAATCAAACACTATATTTTGTTTTAGTGATGTCATTTTCTTGATTGTTTAACTTTTTCTCTAGTCTTAGGACTTAAGTGGATGTTCTTAACCTTTGGGGTTGCCATTAAAAATACAATGAAACCTATGGGTCACTTTTCTTAAAAACAAATAGATCTACAAATGGATTTTATATATGATCATGAAAAGAAAAATGAAAGTTATAGGATATAATTTTGTAAAAGGTTTTTCTAGGCATCCTAATATATTTCTTCTTGGATCTAGCAATTTTCTTCTCATGTAATATTTTTAAAGAGTTTAATTTTCTGGTTAATTTAAAATTCTGCTTAACGTATGTCATATTTTATTACACTTGAAAAACCACTTTTCAAAAAACAAAATACAACAATTGTAACATCTATTTTTAGTGATTCTGAAAGCCTTCAGGATCTTGTCACTCCTTAGAAACAATATTAAAGCCTTAAATTTTATTCAGTATGCAAAAATAATCCTATGTACTTCAGTTTTCTCATATTTAAGTCATAAATGTTTGAACTTACTGTAATAGAATTTTCTCATTTTTGTATTTCAGAATTGCCATTGCCTTCAGAAAGTGTCGATATTATTATTTCTGATATTCCATTTGGAAAAAAGTTTAAGTTAGGAAAAGACATCAAAAGGACTCTGCAGGAGATGGAAAGGTAAGTTGTTGAGTGTCTTTCCAAAATCTTTGAGCCATGGGGCATTTAACCAAAATGTATTGTAGCTCTTCAGTTAAAATTTGATTATATTTTAGTAATTTCCTCGTGTTTTTATAGCTTAATTTTCTAAGATTTCAAATCAGAAGTTTATGTAGTTATAAACTTGATATAGTTATTCTATATCATCATAATATAAGTTTTATTCAGGAAAAGATAATAATTTTTCATTATAGCCAAAAATTTGAAAATCTAAAATAGTGACATATATTTCAGTCACTGAGCTAGTTAATTTACATATTTACTTCTAATTCTCCCCCCAACCCTGCCTCCTATGTGTTAATCCCCCACATTGTACAGGAGAGAAACCAGAACCCAGAAATATTATCCTTCTCAAGATCACAGAGCTACTGAGCAACAGGACAGAATTTACATAGGAAACATTCAGTCATATAGAACGGATGCCTGCATTGTTGGTGTGAAATGAAAATGCAGAAGTGCTAGTCATGTAATGCTTCTAAGGTCAACCTCAGGGAGTATAATGCAGTGAAGTGAAAGTGTTTCTTTGAGAGGTTCAAACAGTGGGACCTGAATATGAATTTTCCTGATCATTTCGGTTGATAAAAGAGAGAACCTAGAACACACAGAGGAATGAAGGGACATGGATAAGGGGTCAGTTTGTATTAAATTGTCTCAACTGAGTGTTTGACAGTGCAGGACAACATAGTACATGGTTGGGAGCCTGTATGTAACCCTTTTCCACAGTTACCTGAGTTATGACGTCACCTGGGGTCTCAGCACCTGTAACAGACATTTCCTGAGCTCCTGTATCCCCTTCTGCTTGATGGAGCATTCCCCTCAAGATTTTGCAATGCTGATTTCATATTAACACCATTTCAGGAGCTTCTGAGAATCACTGATACCCATTCTCCACTCCTACTCACTGACACTTTGATTTAATCAGTCCAGGGTAGAACCTGGGCATCCAGTATTTCTTAGTATCTCCCAAGGTGATTCTGTGGTGCCCCGAGAATTAATAACCACAGCCTTTGTGCCTAGCAAGGTAACTTACCAGTTGTACTATTAAGCTAGCCCGTGGTAAGATACTACTGTATGAGCATGCTACACTTAATGTGAAGCTTTCTACCCAACCTGGAACTTTCCACTAGAGGTGGCAGCTTAGCCTACCTGTTGATCTAGTGCTGTGCGTTTTAAACACCTTCATAAGTCACTGGAGGGCAGTGTTTGGAGTAGACTGTCCTTTCATCACTAGTAAAATCAGACCAGCCTGACTTTCTCTCGGTCAGTTTTGATTTTTGTTCTAAGTAACTGAAAATGAAACTAACAGATATGACCACCCCCACATTGTTTCGGGCAATTTAAATATTTACGAGAGAATCAGGAAGACCTTCAAGATTTCCCGTGTAATTCAGGTGCCTCCCAGAAAGAAAAATGGTACTGATGAACCTATTTGCAGGGAAGGAATGGAGATGAAAATGTAGAGAATGGGCTGACAGACACTGTCGGGGAGGGAGAGAGTAGTTCAAGTGGAAAAAGTAGTATCAATATATATACACTATCATGTAAAATGGATCGCTGGTGAGAAGTTGCTGTGTAACATGGAGCGCAGTCTGGTGCTCTGTGATGGAATAGGGAGGGAAGCTCTAGAGGGGAAGGATGTATTTATAATCACAGCTGATTCAAATCATATGGTAGAAACCAACACAACACTGTAAAAATTTAAAAAGCAAAAAATTTTTTAAACAAACAAAATTTAGAAAAAATAATTATGCTTATGGACATAAGGAACATTCCTGGCTCCTATGTATGACCAAGCTTCCTTGCCACATGCCCTCAGCCTTTATGGTTTGACCTTTGACTTTTTGTGGTTTGAGCTTTTATACAGGCCATATATTGTAACACAGTGGTGAAGAGCATAGTCTCTGGAGTCAGAATACTCAGTAGTTCTTCTGTCATTTCTGTCAGAGGCACATTGCTCAATCACCCTGTGCCTCATCTTTAAATAATAGTACCTACTTCGTAGCGCTGGCCTGAGGAGTCAGTAGACTTAAAGCTCTTTAGGACAGTGCTAATTTTCTAGGCCAGAATACTAGAGCTGTTCCCTTCTCCAGGTGATCTTCTCAAGCCGGGATCAAACCCAGGTCTCCCACATCGCAGGCGGATTCTTTACCAGCTGAGCCACCAGGGAGGCAAGGACAGTGCTAGGTGCCTTGAAAGCTCTCAGTAACTGTTAGCTCAGACCTGATTTTTCAGTGTAGAACAGTTCTAGTGCTTTTGAGAAATAGGTGGGGATATACATAAATATATCTAAAGTACACATAACTTTTTTCCCAATGACTTACCAGTGTTTAGGCTCTAGATATAAAGTGGAAGGGAATGGAGGGGAATTATACTAAAAATAAGAAAAAATACAAAATAAACATGTTTATAATAGGCAATGGAAATATTGGGTCCTGCGTGTAACAGAGCACTGGATTCTTCAAGAAAGAACGTGCGATCAGAATTTTAAATTGTCCGACAGATGATTGCTCTGGTGGTGTGAGCACTGCACTCTCAGCTCAATCATTTCCTCCTTAATTTACTTCAGCAGTAACAATCTCATGTATGCAAAGGAGAAATACAGAGAAGTATAATATTTGAGCTTTCTTCTCAACCAGATGAGCAAAATTAGAAATTTAACTTGTTCGGCTTGAAGGAAGAAGTCACTAAATGCCCAGAAGATTTGAGGTGGATTCATGGAAGAAGCATGATCTCAGTGAAATTTAGAAATTTGCAAAGAATGAAAACGGAGACCACACCATGTTTTATACATGCAGATATTCAGCAAGTATTTCTTGGGGAATAATGAAGCAAAAAGCATGTTCAAAAAACAATGAATATACCAGACTGTTCGGAGTAGAGATGAGTAGTAGAAGGTTAAGGCCTGATGCCATCCAAGTTCAAATAAGTTGGGTGTTTGTGTCTTGCAGGTTCACATGTAAAAGAGAAATCTCTTTTATGTTGTTTGATACAGAGCTTCCCCAGCTTATTGACCACATAATTCTAGCTGGTTTCTTTTTTATATATACAAGAAATAATCTCTCATACTATATTAGTGTTTTAGAGGGATATAGCTTGAGACATATTGCTTTATGAGTTCTGAATAGCTTTCTTAGAAATTTATGTATATATGAATGTGGAAAGATGCTTAGAAGGACATTTTATCAAAAATGGTCACCTCTGAGTAGCAGGATTCCAGGTGATTTTTCCTTTATTTTCTTCCATTATGTGAAAAAAGTTATAAATTAATTGCTGAATTTCCTGTTAGACATCATTCCACGTACACATACACAAATAGATGTTTTCAACTTTATATTAATAGGATCATCCTTAATTTACTGTACTGTATAATCTGCTTTGTTTTTTCCACTCAGAAATATGTCATAAATCATTCTGAGGAGTTGTTGTAATGTACATGATAATTTTCAGTGGTTGCCGCAGTGGTTGCATTATATGTATATACCATTATGTAGCCTACAGAGCTTAGGGATGGGTATTCAGGTAACTTCCACCGTTTCATTTTAATAAAGAATAACATTCTGAGCCATCTTTGCACAGTTTATCAAACTGACTATAATGAGCAAGTTATTTAAAACCACAGTGCCTCTGTTTCTTCATCTGCAAAATGGATATGGCAACAGAATATACTTGAATTCTAAGGATTAAATGATATACAAAGCTTTTAAAACAACATTCATCACATAATACATGCGTGCATGCTAAGTCACTTCAGTCATGTCTGACTCTGTGCAACCCTATGGATTGTAGCCCGCCAGGCTCCTCTGTCCATGGGATTCTCCAGGCAAGAATACTGGAGTCAGTTGCCACGCCCTCCTCCAGGGGATCTTCCTGACCTGGGGATTCAACTCGCATCTCTTGCATCTCCTGCATTGGCAAGGAGGTTCTTTACCACTGGGGCCACGGAGGAAGCCCTTGGTGCCGATAAATATTAGCCATCTTTGCCATTAATTGTCCCTATTACTCTACTAATGCTAGAACTTCTGCTCTTATATCTTAGAATAATTTCCTCGCTCTGAGATTGCTGGGTCAAAGGTTATGTACATTTCATATCTTTGACATATTATTGCTAAATGACTATCAAAAAAGTTATATCAATATTTGTCTTTAGGAATACTCATTTTTTTCCTAATCTTGCCATCTTGAGTATGGTAGTCTTTTTATTTTTGTTAATATGGTAGGTGAAAACTTATATCTTTATCTTAATTGTGTTTTTTCCTATGTGTTCAGAGATACCTGTGATTTTTGTTTCTGTCCCCTGGTGTCCAGCCACACCTGTCATCTCGCTGCCTCCTCTCCCAGTAGCAAGAGTTTATCCGCTTGGTTCCTGCCTCCTCAGGAACTGTTCTCTGCCCATTTCTTTCTTACCTTCAACCTGTCCACCTCCTCATTCTTTCCAGATCCAGTTATCCCTTCCCCAGACATTTTTGTGGCCTTTCATACCCACACACTGTACTAGGCAGTGGGGATCTGGCTGTGAACAGGACAGAGTTTTTGCCCACGTGGGGCTGGCATTCCAGCATGGGAATACAGATCATGAATAAATCAACAGAATAATTTCAGATGATGAGAGATACAGTGAACACTAAAGACGACATTTTTGCCAGAGAGTGACGAAGAGAGCAGCAGTGGTTTCCTTAGATAGATGCTCAGGGAAAGGCCTCTCCAAGGAGGCGTCTGAACTCCGAGACCTGAATGATGAGAAGCCCACGAGGGAGTGGGTGTCAGTGCCCCAGAACAGCAGAGCTGGATGTCCTGGGGCAAGAAGAAGGGAGGTCAGTCTGTGCAACACACAGCGAGCAAAGGGAAGCAGGCAAGTGGGAGTCGAGAGTTTACTTGAAGTTTAATGGTCGAGAGATTCGCAGGGATGTCCAGTTGTGTTGGTGTGGAAACTCAGAAGGGGAGGTTGGGGGATGATGACAGATTTGGAAATAAGACCTGTCAGGCTGCGGTAGTGTGGGCAGAGGAGAGCATAGAATGAAGTGAAGCATAGAATCTGTGATGTCCTTTGCAGACAGACTCGTTTAGACTGGCGGACAGTTGAGATGAGGGAAAGCAGCTTCAGCTCCTGACCTCATTGCTGGGTGTGGTGGGGGCAGGGCTCCCTTTAAGTCTTGGTCGTCCAGCTGGCACCTGGTTTCTTAACCTCTGCAACCAGGTTTCTTCAGACAAAAGTCTACACTTGCTCTCCTCACCTTCTAACCCCCTGCCTTGCCTCTGCAGACCAGTACTGGCTCCTGGCCCCAAGTAGGAGTGCTGCCCCAGGGTCACTAACATCCTTATCACTTGTTAGTCCTGTAGCATTTGACACTGCTGAGACCGTTCATTCCCGTCTTGAAACTCTGCTTTTCTGGCTTCCATGCTATCACCATAGTTCAGGCCTTCTCCTTGGCTGTTTCATGCGCTCTTCCTTCTCCGTCCTTCCTTGGATGTTAAGTCCCTGTTCCTTGACCCCTTTTCTCTCCCCTCTCTGTTCTTCCACCCTAGGTGATCTCATCCCCCATTATTGCTTTGTGTTTGTTAAGTTCCTTCAGTTGTGTCAGACTCTTTGCGACCCCATGGATTGTAGCCCACCCGGCTCCTCTGTCCATGAGATTTCTCGGGCAAGTATACTGGAGTGGGTTGCCATTTCCTCCTGCGGGGGATCTTTCCCATCCAGGGATCGAACCTGCCTCTCATGTCTCCAGCGTTGGCAGGTGGGTCCTTTGTCACTAGCACCACCTGGCTTTATCTACCATTTATTATGGGAAACTCAGATCTCCACCTCCAACCCTGGCGCCTCTGACAAGCTCCAGGCCCTGCGCCCGGCTGTCTGTTGGCCCCCTGCTCAGCATGTTCCAGACAGAGCTCTTCCATCCCCTCGTCCCGCCCGCTCTGGTTCCCCCCAGCTGGACTACTTGCAGTACATCCTCCTCTGCACATTCCCTGCCTCGGGCACCCCCTTGCTCCAGTCCCCCTGGCCCTGGGCCCAGCTCGCTCCTGCTTGTCCTTCACACCCACTGTAGCTATTCTCACCCTCTGAGGGTCTTCCCCACTCTGAGTGCCCAGGTTTGGGTCCCACCTAAGGTGTTTCCAGAGGCCCTCACCCTTGCCTTGATGGTGGCGTTTGCCACACATGCTCTTGAGCTCTTTGCTTGCCACTATCCCCCACTGTTCAGTCATCTGTTTAGCAACTCGGGACTGTATGTCCTCATTCATCACTGTTTCCATATAAGTGCTGTATAGACTTTGGTCAAGCAATTGAGAAAGTGAATCCTCCTCCACCGGCTGAAGTTGCCGGGCCTTCCCTATCGCCCTTTGTTTTCGTCCTCACTCCTTCCTGGGGACTTTGTTCTGCTGTTGTTCGGCCTGCTGCCTTTCATGTACTCAGATTCCTCAGGATCCTTTCATTTGCCTTTTCCTTTGTACAATCACTTATTAAACTGTGACTACAAATTACTTTGAGGCTTGCCTTTTAAATAGAGTAAAAATAGATAATTAAAGCAGATTTGTACTAGTGATTTCATAATTACTATAATGAATATGCATTATGGAAGATACTACCTAATTATCAAAATTCTCACATTTAAATGACTAAAATTAAATTTCAAATTAAGAACACCAAATATTTTAAACAAAGTGGGATTGTTTGTTGTCTACAAAGAAAGAAATACTCATAATAATTAGCTTTTTTTTTTTTTTTTTTTTGGTCCCAGAGTACTTCGTGTTGGCGGGACCATCGTGCTGTTACTCAGCGAAGATCACCACAGGCACCTTAAGGGTGGTGAGGCGAGTAGCGGCCCTTTGAATTCCCAGGGCGGCCACACAGAGGAACCTGGAGGTGAAGAGTGCTTGACTCCTGCAGGAAAAGCTGCTGTATCAGAGCCAGTGTCATCCTCATTCATAGCCGGCAACCAGGAGTGCTTGGACAGAATGCCACCGCTTGGCTCTTTGGTGCCAGTGGACTGCTACAGAGTGAGCCTTGGAAAAACAGACGCACTCATCTCCAAGTATAAGAAGTCGTACTCCCCTGGGCGATAGCGGCCTGCTGCTACTGAGTCCTTACGTGTCAGCTGAACAGAGTAGAAGGCAGTGGTTTCAGGGATCTAACAGTGCCAGAGAGTTCCAAGTCAACAAATTCCCCTAAAACAGGGTTGTGGCTGCTGGACGCCTGTTGTTCCATAAGAACTTCTCTCTAACACTCTGAAGAGTGTTTCTGACAGAGGATAATTAACAGATATTTGAACTAAAGGACTCTTAAACTTGCCCTTCTGTCAAAATGTGAATAGGTCTGTTCTGCCCCCTCTGTTTCTAAGCGGAAGCTTCAACTTCAAAGCCAAGGTTTTCAGAGGCTCACCATAAAGTGTATCTCAATCACCACAAATGTGATACTATCTTCATTGTCAGGTTTTTTGAAACATAGAAACTTTTATTTTTTGATATTAACTTCTTTTGATATTTAACTTGATTTTTTGAATCTATAATTTTCTTCTCCATTTTAAATGAAAAGAACTTTTATTCACAGCACATTTTTTATGTCCCATATTATGTAAAGCATCAGTGGGAATAATAATCTGAATTAAACCAATATCCTCCGACATGATGGAAAGTAAAGTTTTGGGTTTTTTCTAAAAGCATTGTCACTTCATTCCTATTTAAATGCATCCTTTGTGTTCACTTCTTAAGGAAACAGTTGATGAAAAATATTATTTTTTTCCATAGCCTAATAAAGCTTCATGGCTGCTTTGGTACCATTTGAACAATGTTTCCATTTGGGGGAAAATTCTCACCTTGTGAATCCCACCTCTCCAAAATAGAAGCAAAAGCTTGTTTTCTGGCTAGGGTGAGACGTGTAACCTTAGCTCAGTTATCAAGGTCCACTGTCAGTGTGGGGTGAGTGGGGTACAGGTGATACATGGGACTTTTACCCAGAGCAACTCATAGTGGGCCCAGTGGGACAGTAATCTGTTGTGTATTCATACAGTAAATATTCATTGCAAACTTACTATCTGCCAAGGCACTTTCTCAGCCCTTGGAGCTATTAGCAAACCAAGCAAATCCCTGCCCTCATAGGATTTAAATCTAGTGGGGGAGACAGATAAGAAATGATAGACATAATAAGTCATTTATTTGCTAGGTCAAAAGATAACCTAGCAAAGATAATCTAGGTAAGTGGAGGGAACTTGCAGGGAAAAAATAAAGCAGAGTAGTGACGGGAACATAGGAGGATGGGGGCAAATGTTTTGCATTCTGCTTACAACAGCTCCAGCTTCACTGAAGATGTGAGATTTGAGCAGGTATTTAAAGGACATGGAATAGTGTTCCAGGCATATGGAACAGCCGTTGCAAAGGCCCTGTGGCAAGAGAGTGCCTGATGTGTTTGAGGAACAGCAGAAAAGCACATGTGGCTGAAGGAGAGTGAGTAATGGGGAGAAGGAGAGGTTAAAGAGAAAGTGAGGGGCAGGTAAGGGTGGGAGGGGTTGGTGGGTGGGTTTAATCACATAGGACCTTGAAGACTACAGGAAGACTTTGACTCAAAAGCAGTATAGAGCTTTTAACAAGTCACAATCTAACATACATTGTATGGGATCACTGTGACTACTGTATTACACATCGATTGTAGGGAGGCAAGGGTGGAGGTAGGCCAGTTGGGAATTTTTGCAAAAATCCAGGCAAGAGAAGATGGTAGCTTGCCCCAGGATGGTGGCAGCACAAGTAGTAAGAAGCAGCTAGATTCTGGATGTATTTTGTAAGCAGAACCAGCAGGATCTGCTGATGGAGAAGACGCAGGAATGACCACAAGATTTTTGGCCAAGCACCTGGAACAGTGGAGTTTCCCAGTCAACTGTCCAGGGAACAACACCACAGCGGGAGCAGGCTTGGTGTGAGATAGCAGAAGTTCAGGTCCATATTTGCTCGCTTTGAGATATATATTAAACATGCAAGTGGAGGAGCTGAGTAGGCAATTGAATAAATAATCTGCAGTTTAAGCTGAAGGTCTGTTCTGGAGATAGAAATTTGGGGATTTACATCATAAAGCTGCCATGAAACTGAATGGGGTCACCATAGGATGGAGTGGAGGAAAGAAAGGAAGAGGAGCAGGGCTGAGCCCTGGGTTCCTTCCAACAGAAGAGGGATCTGCAAGGGAGACGGAGAAGGAACAAGCTGTGAGGCAGGGGGAAAACAAAAGCAGTTGCCTGGAAGGCAAATAAAGAATATGGCGGAGGGAGGGACCAACTACTAAACACTGCTAACCAGCCTAGTAAGAGAAGGCCTGGAAATTGACCACTGGATTTAACAATGAAGAGGTCATACGGGACCTTGATAATGGGAGTTTTACTGTTGTAGAGAAGGAGAAAAAACACCCTGGGTTGGGCTCCAGAGAAAACAGGAACCAGAGGTAGTATGTATAGGCAATGCCTTCAACTAGTTTTGCTGAAAAGAGCAAAAACTGGAGGTATTAGTTGGTCGGGGACATGGTGTTGAATGATTTCTTTTTTTTAAGATGAGAGAAGTAGCAGCATTTTTTTTATGTTGATGAGACTGTTCCAAGAAAGGTAAAAAACTGATGAGCCAGGAAAAGGGCCAAATGCTAGAACGTCCTTGAATAAGGATGTGGTACGAGTCCATACATGGAGGAATAAGCTTTCGATAAGAGCATGAATAATTTCTCCATGGTTACAAGTGGGAAGAAACATACAGGCATTTCTGCTATAACATGATAAATGTGTTCCTGAACACTTTTTCAGTCCAAAATCCATGCACTAAAAATAACAATTTATGGAAAAATAGGGTTGGGGCAGACCATTCCAAACCTATCCAACTTTGCAAACTGCACGCTAGCAAAAACTGACATAGCTGGTTTTTTTTTTTTAAGCCTTATATTTCATATAAATAAGTCATAAAATAAAGAACTCCACCTTCCCAAGAAAAGGGCAAAGACAGCCTGCTAGAATTTAGGAGAAGGAAGGATAGAAGCTGCTGAGAAACGCCAACGGGTGGCCATTTCCTTCTCCAGGGGATATTCCTAACCCAGGGATCAAACGCACATCCCCTGTGTCTCCCGCATTCCAGGCAGATTCTTTGTGCACTGAGCCATCAGGAAAGCCCCCTCCAGGACAGAACCTGTGGCCAAACCACCAAGACCAGGAAGGACCAGGAAGGAGCGGCGTTACGTCAAGTACCTTATTCTGCAGCTTGTCCTTTCAGCTCACCCCATTGGCGTCCTTCCCATTCGGCAGCTTTTATCTGGTGGAACAAAATATTAATGTGCTGGGGAAAAAAATCACTTGTGATCCAACCCAATTTCCATATGACAGTGACATCATCCCCCTACTTAGCAATAATATTTAATGCCTGTCACAGAAACACACAGCGTAGGAGAACAGACTGTAAGTGGGAGCAGATGCTGGAAGGTGGGCGGATGTGATGCCAAAAGACTGTGGAAGTCTTCCGACCACTTCCATTTTCTCAGTGAAAAAGTATGTGGTTATTTCACCAGTTTCTCAGTCTGTGGTTGGAACAGCTTCCCTGTGCAGTGAAAGAATCCACGCAATGAGTTCCAAACCAGGAGCTTGGGGTGTCTATTATTGAAGGACTAAGGTCACATACTCCCTAGGCTCCCCCTTCCTGTCAAAATGACCAAACAAAAGCAACACTGTACGTCTGTAGGAACTGCAGATCTTGCTGCCACCAAGAAGAATGAGGCCCAGATGCTCGAGGGCACGGATCCCATCACTTGGCGTCTGAATGCAACCTGTGTCAGCTTTGGGTCTGCTGCTCTGGCCCATTTACTACTCCTGGAGGCCTGGGTAGGAGACAGCTCTCTAGCTGGTCCAGGCACACTGGAAGCAGCTCTGCATTTTGCCCTTAGGACCCAGGAGAGTGAATGATGCCCAGACAGTCTGGGATCAGCCTGGATGCTTCGTGGACTCTGCCGCAGGTCCTAAAAGGGAAAGTGCAGCTGCAGCCTCTTGGCTTTTGGAGCAAAGCCAAGCTTTCTTATGCAAGTAGTTATTCTTTTGAAATAACTCTTGCTGCTAAGGGCTTGAATAGGATTTTAGGTGACCATGTGACCTAAGCTATCCATCCCGAGATTCGATCCAGCAAACCAAGAGTGCGAGGGCTCAGTCTGACAGCATGCCTTAATCAGATGGGAGTGACATATACCAGCATTGAGTGTGTGTGACCGACAGTCCTCATCCAGCAAGGCGCCTCCTGCCTGCCACTCCCCTCCCTCATAATCATGGTCCCACAGGGAATTCCCAATGAGCAGATCACCAAGGAGGAAAAAAAGCCAAATCTGGTTTGCAGATGGCTCTGCCAGTTTAGCTGTTATCTGCTGGCATTTAACTCCCAGAGCATTTCAGCCCCACTTGGGGTCAAAGGATGATGGGGAAAGGAAACATTCCCAGGGAGTACTGCTTGAAGTGGTCTGCAATGTCCACTTTACCTGAAAGGAGAGATGGCCTGGGAGGAGGATGCCCACCATGTCATGGGCAGTGACTATCAGTTTGAAAGGATGGTGAGCAACATGAAGCATGGGAAGAGGAATGTGGATGGACATCTCAGGATGGACCCCCATATGGGAGAATCATTGGGTCTTAATCACTGGAATGGTTAAGAACTCCCACTGTGCGCGAGACTCATGTGTGTGAGCAGCAGATTGCCTGGCCTGTGCCTTCAATGTTTTTCACTCAACAGCCTCATGGACAAAGTGGGCGTGGTTTCAGACACAGAGATGGGGCACTGGCCCAACAAGGACTTCTCACCAAGGCTGATTGCCTGCTGCCTCTGCTGATGAATTTTCAGCAGCGGTGACCAGCCCTAAGACTTTGATATAATACCACATGGAGGAGGGGAATTAGAGTGGAGACCCTTCCCTGGTAGGAAGGGCAAGAATCTGTCCTCACTAGACTATCTGCTCACTCTGGACTCCAACTCTCCAGACCAGCCATGCCTTTCGTGGACCTTGTTTCTCTGCAACAATACTTCTTATCAGAGTTCATTTACAGTGCTGTGTGTGAGACACACCACTATGAGATCTGTGAGACCAATGTTCATTGAATTTCTAGTCTTGTACCATCTGCCCCATCACCTGAAACAGAAGTCCTGATGGCAGGGTGGAAGGGCTACTCGACACTCAATGACTGTGCCAGCATAGAGAAGTCCTTGAGAGGCCGAGAGGCCTCCTTGCAGTATGCTATATGCACTATGAACCAGAGACCAATAGATGGTGCTCTTTCTCCCGAAGTCAGAAAAAAAGGGACTGGGGGTGAAAGTGGAAGGCAAGCCTGTTACCATACCCCACTCTCTGGAAGGGTGTCAGCAGAAGGATCTGGCCTCGGGAGTCAGAAAGGCACAGAGGGCAGCATTCTGGGCCCAAAAGCAACGGTACAAGCTGCAGTGTGGGCGCCCAGCAGAGGCTGGAAGGGCTCACTCACAGCAGTCCCATCACGGCAGCTGGATGATGCTTCTGGCTGGGTAGCCACACAAACTAATTTCCCGCCCTCCTGAACACCTTAATATACATATTTTTAATGATGTCTCTCTGCTAAACTGCCTAGAGTAGATCCTGTTGGTTGCAGCTGGGAACCCTGACCCACACACCTGCGTTACTGAAGCCCACTCCCGTCCTCCGGGCGCTGCCCTCTCCTTCTCAGTGGGGTGTGCTCACCTGTTCTGCATTTATCCTTTTGCCAGGTGTGCATTTGTCCTTTTGCCACAGGTCTTAACTTTATATAATTTCCACACCCCCACTTCACCGAAATTACTTTTAATGTTTTGGCTTCTTAAAGACGTTGAGCAATAATACAGTCTTTTTCATTCTGTGCCTAAACCTTACTTGAATATTTAGAAGAGAAAAAAGAAACGTGCAAAGTTGGATATCTTTGTGTGAGTAACCAAGATGCAGCAAATGGTAGGTAGAAAATGTGTTTCCTCATGGACTTGAATGACAGTTGGTGGACATCCTCAAATGCAGTGGTTCTATCTTTGCATACTTGGCAGAATTAAATCATGGTTTCAGGGTCTGTTAAAACAGCTTTAATAATCAAATGCACACAATGATAAAACTTTTAAAAATAAGTTTCCAAAATTTGAGGATATCTTCTAGTGGGAGGATTCTATCATATTTTCCCCCACCCTTGGCACAGGGCGTGGCCCCCAAGAACAGTTAATATTCCTTGAATGAAATTAAACTGGCTCCTGTTGGAAGGGAACAAATAGATGTTTGTGGATCTGAGGACAGTTAATTAAAGAGACACCCAGAAAGCCATGTGAGAGACAGACAGCTGTCTGGGGAGAGGCCTACTTTCTACATAACCTAGAAAACTAAGCCTCCTCAGGGATTCTAAATATATTGATTTTTCAGGAGGAACCACTCACTTGGATATTGGGTAAATATGAGCTTTCAAGGAGCCACGCAAGAAAGCTTTGGGGCAAAAATTAGTGAGATGAGAGGTCTTCACAGAAAAATCCTGGTAATAAGAAATCTTGAGTATTTTCATGCACGTTATACAAACACTACATACTTTTACATAGTGTTTATAACATTCTCAGTTCTCTTATTCTTTCAGTCATTCATTTGCCCCTTCATTCATTGGACTGCCAAGTGTCTCTGAGTACCTGCTGTGTGTCAGGCTCTGGGATGCTCACTGGTAAAGTGAAAAGGTGGACAGGGAGCAGGAAGACAGCAGCCAGAGGTCTCCACGTAAGACAGGGCTATCCCCGACCTCCAGACACAGGGGGACAAAATCACTCCCTGAAAGAGCTTGACAGAGAAAGATGGACAGAGTCCAGGATTGAGAGCAAAAAATTATGGATTTGTGGGGAGTTTAAAAAAACTGAACACATGCCTAAGTATGGCTAGCTTCATCTTTTAGTTATATCATCTTTTAATGACATCTCTTCTACTAAATTACCTAGAGTAGTTGCAGCTGGGAACCCTGTTCTGCACACTTGGGTTATTGAAGCCCACTCCTGTCCCCCGGTCACTGCCCTCTCATTCATATAAATTCTGTGAATTTATGATGCTCAAGAGATTCAAGAATTCAAAGTATCATTTTGCCACCCGAATGCCACAATCATTTAATACTGTCAGTTTTCATCAAGTTCCTTCAAGTAATGGCCTTCTCAAATGTGTAATAAATGAGAACAATTACACCAGGCCCTCTCCCTGCCCATCCTCCTCTTCACATTTCTTCTTACCACTGAGTGGCTGTCCTCCTAGCTGCCCTTCTGTGGCTCCTCCCCTTGATATGTCTACACTATTTAGATTGAATTCACCTCGGAAGAGTGGGCATATTAACCATGTATTCTGCCAGGGGCCCCCAAATGCCCAGTCCTGGACTCTGGGTATTAACATGATTCACTGGGCCAGAGGTTTTTTGGTTTTGTTTTTATGTAAGTCAGATAGTTCATCTTTCAGTGTCCTATCTTTTTGCCTTTTCATACTGTTCATGGGTTTCTCAAGGCGAGAATACTGAAGTGGTTTGCCATTCCCTTCTCCAGTGGACCATGGTTTGTCAAAACTCTCCACCATGACCTGTCCATCTTGGGTGGCCCTACATGGCTTGGTTCATAGTTTTGTTGAGTTAGAAAAGGCTGTGGTCCATATGATCAATTTGATTAGTTTTTTGTGATTGTAGTTTTCATTCTGTCTGCCCTCTGACAGATAAGGGTAAGAGGCTTATGGAAGCTTTCTGTTGGGAGAGACTGACTGTGGGGGAAACTGGGTCTTATTCTGATGGGTGGGCCATGCTCAGTAAATCTTTTGTCTAATTTTCTGTTGATGGGCAGGGCTATGTTCCCTCCCTGTTTTTTGACCTGAGAGCAAACTATGGTGGCCTAAAGGAAATCAGTCCTGAATATTCATTGAAAGGACTGATGCTAAAGCTGAAATTCCAATACTTCGGCCACCTGATGCAAAGAAATGACTCCTTGAAAAAGACTCTGATGCTGGGAGGGATTGGGGGCAGGAGGAGAAGGGGACAATAGATGATGAGATGGTTGGATGGCATCACGGACTCAATGGACATGAGTTTGAGCAAGCTGCAGGAGTTGGTGATGGACAAGGAAGCCTGGTGTGCTGCAGTCCATGGGGTTGCAAATAGTTGGACACGACTGAGCGACTGAACTGAACTGAAGTCAGATAATATGTATGACTGTCTTGCTCAAAGCCCTCCAGTGATTTTCCCATTTTCCTCAGAATAAAACCTAAAGTCTTTTTTTTTTTTTTAAGCCTAAAGTCTTGATCTGGCCCCTGGTACCCATCTAACTTCATCTCTGACACATCCTCTCTCATTCTGACCTTGCCAACCCAGGAATGTGCAAAGTTCTGTCCCATCTCAGGCCTTTGGACTTGCTGGCCCTCTCCCTGGGCGTCTCCCCTTATGCCTGCTCTGCTCAGGCTCTCAGTTGAAATGCCCTCTGATAAGCAAGGCCATCCACGGCCTCCTTACCTAAGCCAGCCAGCACCTCACCCTTCACATCTAGTCTCAGAGTTCTTTTTCCATTTCTCTTTATATGTATGACATGCTTGTCTGTTTTCTGTCTCCCCACCGTTACAGCGGCAGGTCCTTGAAGGCAGGGGCCTTACTGATTTGCTCACAGTTTCTCTCCTGTACTGAAGTCAGTCTCTGACACATACTAGGCACTCAATATAGATTCAGTAATAAAAGACCACATGAAGATTCCATTCCACGGTCATCTTCCAACCAGATGAACAGAGCCAGAAAGGCCTGGATGCTAGACCAAGGTCCCCCTCGCTCTGAACAAACGCATGCACTCCAAAAAGGAAAAAATGTTCAACTGTTAGTCCCTGAAGAGAAATTCCCCCCACCCGCTTTCTTTTCCTTTGTGACATTAGAATGTATGGAATCACGCAGCCCAGAACCAGCTGCTCAATCGTTACTAGGTAAAAGCTTGACATTTTCTGTGACACCCTTCTCGATTATGTAGGCGTATCACAGCCCCACAGGCTGGCTGCTTTTAAAAATAATGAAGTTGTACTAAATTTCACTTTAACCCATTGCATTCTTTACTCCTCTGGCTCCCCGCAGTCACTGGTCTTTTTTTGGACAAGGTTGTGAAAAGTGGGCATCCATGCATCTGGCCCTGTCCAGCTCCACAAAACTCTTAGCCTCTTAATCCATCTCTCTCCAGCTCACCCTCATTACTCCCTCTCCTTCACCTCCGTTCTAATCCATCTCTCTCCAGCTCACCCTCATTACTCCCTCTCCTTCACCTCCGTTCCCTTGAAAACCATTCCTCACTCCTACGAACACTCTTTAAACTGTTACTTGATTTGGAAAATCCTTTGTTTAAGAACTAGCTCATCCTTTGAATCAATACCGCATTCATCACGTGTGTTATCTCCTCCAGATTACCTTTCACACTTGGTTTAGTTTCCATCCCCCAGTCCACTTTATCTGAGAAATGTGTTGGCACAATAGTGATTTACTGTAGCCACAGCAAAGGCATATAAAGCAGACATGGATGCCCCATTGGCATGTTTGCAGGAATAGAGATACTTACTTTGTTCAACCTCAGCAGCTACTTAGCTCTTCTGTTCAGGGTTAGACACCTCACCAGAGACTGGCTAAGAGACCTTAGGTTAGTACTCAAGTCTCAGTGTCCTCTCTTGTCAACAGCGATGATGATGAGGGCCTCCATATACCTTCCAAGGCTGCACTGAGGTTTGATTTGGTTTGAACACACCACTCAGTGAGCAACCTCTCCAAGAAAAAACATAAAATGAAGTACTCTCCTTGATTCATTAAAAAAACAAAAATAAGAACCTGTAGGCTATCCTTTTTTGACTCAACATCAGATGGCTTTACTTTACTGTTTGTGTAATTGCCATGCTCTATTTTCAAAGTCAATTTGCATTCAACTTGGATAAATCAAAGTTTACAGAAGTCTTCCAAGTATTTCATGGGCTTCTCAAAAGTGTGGTGATTGCCAACATCCCTGGAAATCACATAAGCTCATGGATGTGTCTAGAGGTTCAGGAGAGGTGATTGGTTTTCGATACTGTACATCAAGACAGTCACAAAACAAGGACTAAAATCCATGAGTCTCTGAGATCTGATTCTGTCTCTACCCACATGGCCCCTTTCTGAGTAACTGCTCTCATTTAACAACTTTTAAGAAGCCATCAGGAATGCTTTCTCAGGACAAAAGAAGGCAGACCCGCCCAATTAAATATTAATCTTTGAGCCGCCCTGGTGACATGGGAATTTCTCAAAACATTCAGTGGGGGAAGTGCCAAGAAGGTAATTAAATTTGCTGTCATACCTTTAGGCTCCTGAAGGTCACTCATGTAAGGAGAGGTTCTGTGCTTGTAAAAATAGGTCTGGCATTCTTTAGAGAATTACAAAGGTCAGTGTGTGCTCTGGTTTAGAAATGCAGTAGCTTGATTAAAAACTGCAGAGCAATAACTTCCAAGGGGAAACCATAAAAAAAATGTGGGGGAGTATGAACGTATCCAGATGTATACAACTTTGAAAAATAAAATCAAATATAGTTAAAAGTGTACTGGCAGTGTTTGTCCTGGGGCTCTAGTAGGTGGTGTGGATGTCATGTGGAAAAGTGGAAAAAGTAATGACTTTGGAGTCAGCAGGCCAGAATCTAAACCTTGGCTCTGCCGTTTGATACCTTACCGAAGGTGATTTAACCACAAGGAGCCTTAGTTTCTCCATTTAGAAAGGAGCTATAGAACCTAAAATGGACTGAAATCAGTGAATTTAACTCAGATGACCATTATATCTACTACTGTGGGCAAGAATCCCTTAGAAGAAATGGATTAGCCACCATAGTCAACAAGAGTCTGAAATGCAGTACTTGAATGCAGTCTCAAAAACGACAGAATGATCTTCATTCATTTCCAAAGCAAACCATTCTGTATCACAGTAATCCAAGTCTATGCCCCAACCAGTAATGCTGAAGCTGAAATTGAATGGTTCTATGAAGACCTATTATACCTTCTATAACTAACACCCCAAAGAGATGTCCTTTTCATTATAGGGGACTGGAATGCAAAAGTAGGAGATACCTGGAGTCAAGAGTCAAGGAGTCAAGAGCCAAAAGTCAAGAGATACCTGGAGTAACAGGCAAATTTGGCCTTGGAGTTCAAAACAAAGCTGGTCAAAGGCTTTGCCTGAGAACAAAGGCAGAGTTTTGCCAAGAGAACACACTGGTCATAGCAAACACCCTCTTCCAACAACACAAGAGAAGACTCTACACATGGACATCAACAGATGGTCAACACCAAAATCAGACTGATTATATTCTTTGCTGGAGAAGGAAATGGCAACCCACTCCAGTATTCTTGCCTAGAGAATCCCATGGACAGAGGAGCCTGGTGGTCTGCTGTCCATAGGGTCGCCGAGAGTCAAACACGACTGAAGCGACTTAGCAGCAGCATATTCTTTGCAGCAAAGATGGAGAAGCTCTATCCAGTCAGCAAAAACAAGACCGGGAGCTGACTGTGGCTCAGATCATGAACTCCTTATTGCCAAATTCAGACTGAAATTGAAGAAAGTAGGGAAAACCACTAGACCATTCAGTTATGACCTAAATCAAATCCCTTATGATTATACAGTGGAAGTGACAAATAGATTCAAGGGATTAGATCTGATAGACAGACTGGCTGAAGAACTATGGATGGAGGTTTGTGACATTGTACAGGAGGTAGGGATCAGGAACATATCCAAGAAAAAGAAATGCAAAAAGGAAAAATGGTTGTTTGAGGAGGCCTTACAAATAGCTGTGAAAAGAAGAAAAGCAAAAGGCAAAGGAGAAAGGGAAAGATATATCCATTGGAATGCAGAGTTCCAACGAATAGCAAGGAGAGATAAGAAAGCCTTCCTCAGTGATCAATGCAAAGAAATAGAGGAAAACTATAGAATGGGAAAGACTAGAGATCTCTTCAAGAAAATTAGACATGCCAAAGGAACATTTCATGCAAAGATGGGCACAATAAAGGGCAGAAATGGTAGGGACCTAATAGAAGCAGAAGATATTAAGAAGAGGTGGCAAGAATACACAGAAGAACTGTACAAAAAAAGATCATGACCCAGATAATCACGATGGTGTGATCACTCACCTAGAGCCAGATATCCTGGAATGCAAAGTCAAGTGGGCCTTAGGAAGCATCACTACAAACAAAGCTAGTGGAGGTGATGCACTTCAACTTTCAAATCCTAAAAGATGATGCTGTGAAAGTGCTGTGCTCAATATGCCAGCAAATTTTGAAAACTCAGCAGTGGCCACAGGACTGGAAAAGGTCAGTTTTCATTCCAGTCCTAAAGAAAGGCAACGCCAAAGAATGCTCAAACTACTGCACAATTGCACTTCTCTTACATGCTAGTAAAGTAATGCTCAGAATTCTCCAAGCCAGGCTTCAACAGTACATGAACTGTGAACTTCAGATACTCAAACTGGATTTAGAAAAGGCAGAGGAATCAGAGATCAAACTGCCAACATCCATTGGATCATCAAAAAAGCAAGAGAGTTCCAGAAAAACATCTACTTCTGCTTCATTGACTATACCAAAGCCTTTGACTGTGTGAATCATGACAAACTGGAAAATTCTTCAAGAGATGGGAATGCCAGACCACCTGACCTGCTTCCTGAGAAACCTGTATGCAGGTTAGGAAGCAACAGTTAGAACTGGACATGGAACAACAGACTGGTTCCAAATCGGGAAAGGAGTACATCAAGGCTGCATATTGTCACCTCGCTTGTTTAACTTATATATCAGAGTACATCATGAGAAATGCTGGGCTGGAGGAAGCACAAGCTGGAATCAAGATTGCCGGGAGAAATATCAATAACCTCCGATATGCAGGTGACCCCACCCTTATGGCAGAAAGTGAAGAAGAACTTAGGAAAGTAATGAAAGTAAAAGAGGAGAGTGAAAAAGTTGCTTAAAACTCAACATTCAGAAAACTAAGATCATAGTATCTGATCCCATCACTTCATGGCAAATAGATGGGGAAACAATGGAAACAGTGACAGACTTTACTTTTTTGGGGTCCAAAATCACTGCAGATGGTGACTGCAGCCATGAAATTAAAAGATGCTTGCTCCTTGAAAGGAAAGTTATGACCAACCTAGACAGCATATTAAAAAGCAGAGACATTACTTTGCCAACAAATGTCCATCTAGTCAAAGCTATGGTTTTTCCAGTGGTCATGTATGGATGTGAGAGCTGGACTATAAAGAAAGCTGAACACCGAAGAATTGCTGCTTTTGAACTGTGGTGTTGGAGAAGACTCTTGAGAGTCCCTTGGACTGCAAGGAGATCCAACCAGTCCATTCTAAAGGAAATCAGTCCTGAATATTCACTGGAAGGACTGATGCTAAAGCTGGAACTCCAGTACTGTAGCCACCTGATATGAAGAACTGACTCATTGGAAAAGACTCTGATGCTGGGAAAGACTGAAGGCAGGAGGAGAAGGGGATAACAGAGGATGAGATGGTTGGATGGCATCACTGACTCAACAGACATAGTTTGAGCAAACTCTGGGAGATAGTGAAGGATGGGGAAGCCTGGTGTGCTGCAGTTCACGGGGTCACAGAGAGTCAGACATGACTAAGCAACTGAACAACCAAAAATTACTTAGTTGTCATCCTTGATAATGTCCCCTCTTTTCCCCCTCTCCATCTACCTTACTAGCATGCCTTGTCAATTCCATCTATAAAGTATATCTCCCTACTTCTATCTTCCTCATCATATTCGTACCCACCATTACATCTCCAGGACTCCCGCCCCGCTCCTTCTCAATGGGCTTCTCCACTTCAAGTCTTGCATCCTTCCAATATATTCTTCATCCAGCAACAACACTGACATTGTTAAAACAGAAATCAGATCCCATTGTTGTCCTTCATTAAAGACTTTCATTGCTTTTCAAGGCCAGAATAAAACCTCGTCTCCTTATGGTGACCAGAAAGACCCTGCCCATCTTGGAAGTCTCTCCTGCACCACTGCCCCGTGCTCTCGCTCTTCCAGTCTGTGGTCTTCCCTCATTTCTTGTCTGCAGACAGACCCTGACAAAAGTCCATGTGTAGCCCAAGGCCTTGCACATAGCAGACAGTATTCTACAGTACAGTACATGCTGACAGAGGAAAAAATAGGAAATAAGACAGAAAAGTATCTTATTCTATAGCCAACCAATTTGTTTTCCTCTTACCGATGCTATAAGAAGACATATTCTATTAGGTTTGAGAACAATTAGAAATCTTTCTTTTGAAGGATGGCAAAATATAGGTTGTATACAAAGAGGAAATACATTGGATAGCCATGTTCCCAGCATGCAGTGGGGTGACCTGAGCATCTTCAGGCATTTGTGGTTGTCCTACAGCAAGGAGAACTTCCGGTCAAATGACAGGGCCCCAGGGAAATTCAAATAATGCTGTTTAAAAGGGTTCTTGGTCCGTATAGCTATTTACATTCAAAGGAAATAATTTTTGAAGCATTCCTTTCAGAATTCCAATTAGAGATTTGAAACATATCAGCACATAAATGAAAAAACTTTAAAATGAGATGTAGAACAATATTGAGGTTACTAATGTAATACTGTTTGAACCATCAAATAAATGTCCCATGGTACTTAGTTCATAACACATTTCACGTTATATCTGGGATAGTTTAGGTTAATAGTCCTTTTAATTATTCTAATGAGACTTCCTTGCTTGCCAAGCTATATTCTCATTCCACTTAGCCTATAATACTACTGTTTATTTTTTATGGGATCCCTAAAATTGGTGCTAACAGAGTCAGCTCTGTCTAGGGAAGAAGAGAGTTTGTTTCTATGACTGAACTCATACATTTATTCCACAAAGGTTTATAAGCACCTGTTGGGTTCCAGAGCTAAACACTGGAGAAAAAACTCAAACAAGACACAGTTTACACCTTGCAAGAGTCTATCATCCAGTTAGGGGTGAGAGGGTGACTTCAACTGGGAAGTCTTCAAGAGGCAAACTCATCCCCCCCACCAAAAAAAAAATTTAATAATGTACTTTTCATGTTACTGAGGATAGATTCAAATAAGAATGATATGAAATAAAGTACATAGCCAATGAAAACATAATTCAAAAGAAATTTACTTAATAACTGGATTGAATTATTTTAATCCTGGATTTATGGAATCCTGTGGCACCTGAAGGGACTTCCTAGGTGGTGCTAGTGGTAAAGAATCCACCAGCCAATGCAGGAGATCCAAGAGATGCAGGCTTGATTCCTGGGTCAGGAGGATCCCCTGGAGGAGAAAATGGCAACTCACTCCAGTATTCTCATCTGGAGAATTCCATGGACAGAGGAACGTGGCGAGTTATAACATATAGTGTTGAAAAGAGCTGTGTATGACTGAAGTGACTTAGCATGCACATGGGGCTTGAAAGGGTAACAAATTTTTTATTTGTACTTTATTGTGTTTCACTAGAAAAAGCTTCACAGGGGCAATAATTTTGGTCTGTTTTGCTTCATTGGTGTTCCCCAAGTGCCTAGAAAACCACTTAGAATTCAACAAATATTTGAAGTATACCAGGACTCTTGCTTTGGAGGGGGCAATGGCACCCCACTCCAGTACTCTTGCCTGGAAAATCCCATGGACGGAGGAGCCTGGAAGGCTGCAGTCCATGGGGTCGCTGAGGGTCAGACACAACTGGGTGACTTCACTTTCACTTTTCATTTTCATGCATTGGAGAAGGAAATGGCAACCCACTCCAGTGTTCTTGCCTGGAGAATCCCAGGGATGGGGGAGCCTGGTGGGCTGCTGTCTATGGGGTCGCACAGAGTTGGTCATGACTGAAGTGACTTAACAGCAGCAGCAGGACTCTTGCTTATTAAGGGTAATGGTGCTTCAAAGAAGGAGGGGATAGGGTTTCCTTTGAGTGGGCAGCAATGTTCTAACATTGCAAATAAACCAAAAATGATACTGATAAAAGGAGGGGTCCATGGGGCCTATGATTACCTCATTAAGGCTTTGGGTAGAGCTCTCTGTTTTGGTAAATGTTATCTATATGTGGTAGATGGACCTGAATCTTAGTCTATAATCTCGGGTGTTCTGTAAATTTATTTATTTTTTATTCAAAGCCCTTCCTTGCAGGTTTAGGGGGTATTTGCTCTCAGTCATTACTGGGGACACACACAAACTGTACCAACATCCCCGGACCTCCCAAGGGTCAGACAGACCACCACTGAGACGTCCATTGGTTGCCCAGTTGTGTCCAAGTCTTTGTGACCCTCTGGACTATATTCCGCCAGGCTCCTCCATCCATGGGAATTTTCAGGCAAGAATACTGGAGCGGGTTGCCATTTCCTCCTCCAGGGGATCTTCCCGAGCCCGGGATCAAACCTGGTCTTCTGCACTGCAGGTGGATTCTTTCACCGAGTCATTGGTGAAATTCTTCCAAGAAATGCACAGACCCAGCTAATCACAGGCCTGCCACCCTTTTCTCTCTCCAGTCTCCAGGATGCCCTTGAGCACTTCTTGCCCACAAAGTCAGTCCTCTAGCCTGGCCTCCCTTCTGGACTTCTGCATCCTCTCTTCAAGGAGATCAGCTACCTCTGCTTTCTGCTCTGCAAAAATGCTCAAGGCAAAAGATACACACACACACACACACACACACACACTCGTAGCCTAGCTACAGGCATGCAACTCCAAGTGGGAGAGAGAGAACATGAGAACAACATTAATGAATTCTTCTGCACATGCAGTACTGTGTGGCCATTTCAATCACTCCTCATTTGCAAGACAATGAAGAAAACAGCTCTATGAGAAGCCTAAGGACTGGAAGCCAAATGCCCGTCTTTGGCAACATTTACTCACACTCTAAGACAGTAAATAGAAAGCAAGAAACCTCGCTCTGAGCTCACTTTGGCTGAAAGGCAGGGAAGCTCTGTTCTTGCCAACACAAATTTAAATCCTAAGTGTACTCCCCTGACTTCTGGGCAAATCTTTCTAGTATGTGAACCCTTCAACCTTCTGTCACTCTGAGGCTCTCTTCCACTCACACCTCAAGCCCCTGGGAAGCTTCTCAGAAACTTCAAAAGTCACTTACTCAGACGCTGCTCTGGTGGTTGGAATATAAATGCTCAAGAGTCCTGACATCTTCCATGGGGCTCTTTAAAGAAAACTTCAAAGAAACGGCTCTCCGGCTTTGAAATTTTCCCACATAAGTAATAAATGAAAATAATTGCCCCTTTCTATACATCTCTGATCTCATCCAGAGGGATGGGTTTATTAAATAGGCCTGAGAGATTGTCGGGGAATATAGCCACAGGCCTCAGCAAGAGCTTATGAGATCACCCGGATCATCTAACCTCTTCTGAAAGGCTTACGTGACAATATGTGGACACCATCGCTTGGAAATCAAGTTTGATTTTTGGGCAGGGGTAGGTAGATTATCACTGTCCTTTTACAATCACGAAATCAGGTTTTATCATGAAGAGAGAAAAATCTTTTACAAAAGTAAAATCTGAAACACTGCTGTACTTCTGGTATAACATCTTTTCTCTTTTATAGACCATCTTTCTCACATGTTGTGTGTAGAATACCAGATAATGCCAAAGTTAAAAGGAAAAGCAAAAAAGTTAGCTAGTAAACCCACCCTTCCATCTAGGGCTTCCCAGCTGGCACAGTGGTAAAGAATCCGCCTGCCAGTGCAGAAGACACAGGAGATGCTAGCTCAGTCCCTAGTTTGGGACTATCCCCCGGGGGAGGAAATGGCAACCTACTCCAGCACTCCTGTTGGGAAAACCCTATGGACAGAGGAGCCTGGCGGACTATATATAGTCCATGGTGTCATAAAGAGTTGGACACAGCTTAGGAATTGAACATACACACTCTTCCATTTAAAAGATAGGAAACACCATGGAAGAGTTTTAATTTTGTTCTAATACCCACACATTAAGAAAAAATGAAGCGAATGCTCTGAGTCTGCCCTTTAGCTTCATTGTCAGTAAAATGGAATAAAAGTACCTACCTGGATGATCAGGCCACTCAAAATAGTTCTTCTCTCGCTCTCAGCACATCCTCTGCTTGATCCATCCCTGCTCTACCTACACTCTACTCAAGGGAATATGCTTGCCCCTGCCCCTCAGGCCAGAATGGCTCCACCTGCTAGTTTATTAAAGGGAAACATACACCCTCATAATAGTTGTTAACCTGAGGGGCGGGGGCTGGGAGGGAACGTGTCTCAGCTTCGTTTCCCTGGTAACTAATGAGCCAACCTGACTCAATTCCCTTAGAAATGGTAGCCTCCTTCTCCCCCAGGTAGCAAAGAGCACTGCCATAGCCTGCCTGCCGTCTACTGAGGGGTATTGCTCTAGGCCCTTTTTGCTTCAGATGTGTACGATTTCATGTCCAATAAACTGCTGATGTCTCTCTGTTGCTGTCTCTGGGATCTGTCTTCTGTCTTGAGGCTGGTCATCCACAAGGCTTGGAGGGTGCTGCCTAACCCTACCTGATAGAACTTTTGAGATTTGAATTTTGATATTATACCTGGAAAAAACATAGTCCAGTTACTGGCACATAGTACGTGCTAAATAAATGTTAGCTATTAAGGAGATACCACAGCTCTGACCCAGTATAGTGATTCTCAATCACAGCTGCATGTCATACCTGAGGTGTTTCTTTCCCCAAAATAGTCAAGCTGAGGCCCAGCTGCAGATATTCTATGATAATTGGTCTGAGACAGGGCCCAGTTTAGGTACAAGTGAAGATGATTAAGCAGGTGATTCTGATGTGCAGCCAAGGTTGAAACCCTTTGGCTTAGGAGGTCCAAGGATAAGGCCAGAAACTGTAAATTCTTATCACTGGCTAAACACCAGGCATACCACAAACAGAGAGGAAGAGGGAGAGAAGAAAACTCAAAATACTTCGGTAAGGCTTTAAAAGAAGCTTGAATAATGATATCTTTCGTCAATAGCATGTGTGCGGGTGCCACAAAAGATGAATAAAAATGACCAACCTCATTGAAATGAAACAAGTCTGTTAAAAACAAGGGTCCTCACCTGTCCAAATGGCTAGGGAGACCAACTGCCACAGCTGAAAGACAGAAAAACACACCCAGATTAACAAGGAGGCAGTCATTTAATGCAGAGATCTGGTTACCATGAAGAGACAGGTTGAACAACACATAGGACTTCAAACAATACTGCATAGTATTACAGGGTAACTCTTCCACTGTTGGTCTGTTTCTCTTATGATTTCAATTCCAATACAAAGATGGAGAAGAGACTTCAATTAAAAAATAAATAAGGCAACAGAAGAATCTTCTTGTAACAAAAAACATCAACGAATAATGCACAAATATTTGGAGCTGACACAACAAGAGACCATTAGGACAAGTTCTGAAGGTGCGGCATGAAAATTTAACAAGCATGGTACAACAACAAGAAAATTATTCTCGCTTTGTTATGAATCCTTTTGCAAATAGAAATGACTCTCGGGTAATTGTTATATACAAACTTTCTGAAATAAGTGGCAATCGTACAAATTTTTCCATTGCAGTTTCCTCTCTTTCTAAACCGAGAAATGTTCCATGGCACTGTTCCCTACTCCTCATAGTCAAAGCATAAATAGTCATTAAAGCACTTGAATCCACAGTAGTCTTGTCCTCAGAAAAGTATGGAGGTTTTGCATGATTAGATATCAGTCATCCACAAGGGGCTGGCAGGCAACAGACTGGAATGTAAAAGACGGTATTTGTGCTTGGGATCCTGACTCAAACTCCGCTCCGTCCCCTTCAAGAGTCGTCCTCACTGTGGACGGGGCCACCAAGCAGTGAACTTGAGTGTGGACAGTCATACCGTGGAGTCCCTGCCAGACTTTAGATGTGCAATCTTGGTCCGGCTGATAAATGGGTAAGCAATGCAGAGACCTCCAGCTGCCACAATAAAGCCTAAACTGCACCAGGCACAAAAGATAGACCAGCTGTAGCCGTGTTCCACATCATCAGGCAGGCTATAAACTAGCTTCGGGAGCCGGTTCAAATCATAGGAGATGCTGGCAGCGTAAGTGCAGAGGGAAATGGTGCAAAATATTCCTATAAAGAATACAAAGAGAGCAGAGTCATCTGTTACAGTTTTGCCGGCTACAGGCAAATGCCAGACAGGCCTTTGTGAACATCAGATCAACAGATGAGATGATGAGTCCAAATTAATAAAAGATCCACAATTCTTTCACTTGAATTACTTCATTCAACAAACATTGGCAAAACCTTTATGTGCCAGACTGTATGCTAGGTTCTGGAGACACAGGAGTGAAAAAGACAGATAAGGGAAATTCTGGTAACTTGAATTATTCAGAATTATCTAAATTAAATGGTATGTATATATGAATTTTTTTTCTTCCTAAAGACTTAGAAATTTTGATTATTTTTAAGGAAAAAATCTATCATCACTCAACCCTAATACAAACAATTTTCATTTCCTTTTTATTATTTTTATTTATTTTTGGCTGCACTGGGTTTTCTTTGCTGTGTGCGCACTTTCTCTAATTGCAGTGAGCAAGGGCTACTCCCTAGCTGTGGTGCTCGGGCTGTAGGTTGCCAGATTGGTAGATGTGGTGCTCTTTAGTGGCTCCAAGGAATGTGGGATCTTCCTGGACCAGGGGTTGAACCTATGTCCCCTGCATTGGCAGGCAGATTCTTAACCACTGGACCATCAGGGAAGTCCCAAGTCTCATTTCCCTTTGTTCTCTACCTGAGTTGATGCATTTTTTAGAGAGCTGCAATCATACCAAGTCTTTCTTTTTCAAGAAACATTATCCTTGAAATTTATCCGGTTGTCTGTGAATAATATCTTAAATTAATTTTTACAAGTTTCTTTTAAGGCACAGAGCTTGGCATGTTCTAGGGCCTCAAAAATCTTTATTTTTAATGAATGGATAAAAAAATTTTAAATAACATAAATTAAATCCAAGAAGCTGGAGTTGATGTAAAATAGCTGACATTATATATAGGAGATCTATAATTCAACCACTCAGAATGCAGGTGATTTGGGTGGCCTAAGGAAAATGAGAGTCCCTTGGACTGCAAGGAGATCCAACCAGTCCATTCTAAAGGAGATCAGTCCTGGGTGTTCATTCGAAGGAATGATGCTAAAGCTGAAACTCCAATACTTTGGCCACCTCATGCGAAGAGTTGACTCATTGGAAAAGACTCTGATGCTGGGAGGGATTGGGGGCAGGAGGAGAAGGGGACGACAGAGGATGAGATGGCTGGATGGCATTGCCGATTCGATGGACATGAGTTAGAGTAAACTCCGGGAGTTGGTGATGGACAGGGAGGCCTGGCGTGCTGCGATTCATGGGGTCACCAAGAGTCAGACGTGACTGAACTGAACTGAAAGAAAATGAACAATTTAACTTGTTCATGTCAATATGCTATATACAATTGTCCTTCCAGAACACTAAAATCAGCATTCTGATAAAAATGCTGCAAAAGCCCAAAAGACAGGATTCTTAGTACTCAAGGATGTAGATGCTCCTATTTCACCACAGTGGACACCCAAGAATGCTCCTTTTTGGTAGGTATGGGATTGCAATAAGGCAGTTGCTGAGCTGAAGGTGGGTAATAAATACAAAAATGAAGTCAAGTATCAGAATGTTTCATTCTGTTCTGAGTCCTGCACATCTGTTTTTAGTATTTTGGTTTATCCCTGTGTACAAAGGAGGTTATATCCATTTGCTGGAAAATTGCTTTGGTAACCTTAGGGATCTCTGCAGCATCTCCATAGGATTCAGAGACAGGTTTGGAACTGTAAAGAGAGGGTGAAAAGTAACAGACCCCTACATCCCTTTTTAATAGAGCTTTGGGGATAAGAAACACCAGAAGAAAACAAATTCAGAACAGGCACCAACTGGGAGGAAATAAAGATCACCTTAATGCCTCCTTTTTTCCCCTTAATGACATTTTTAAGTGCTAGAATTTGCCTGCACTTAAATTGCATAAGGACACATTGCCTGAATCCTTTTCCAAATGTGCGTTTAGAAATGTTTTAAATGAAAAGGATACTTGATCTGAGGTGATTTGATATCTCCTACTCTTGGCGTAATTCTATTTTTGGACTCTAAAGCGATTATGTTTTATAAAATCTTGTTTTCTGACTTCTTGCTCCAAATTATTATGGTAAACACATTCTTTTTGAGTTCTCTAAAGAAAGATCATGATGGAAATAAGTCTTTCATAAAGGATTGGTCCAGTTAAAACCAGAATACTATTTTCAAACCATGTAAAGAGCAAATGTTCTTGCATCTACATGAATCTTTTCACTGGCAGCAAAACAAAGACAATGTTTTATATGTAACAAGGCCTGTCTAATGAGTGCTGGTAATAGAACAATAGGCAGAAGAATTTGATCTCTAGAGTATCAGCGGGTAAAATATTAAAAATAGAACAGTAACCTGCTCACAGGAGAACCAACTCTAATCTGCATTTATCTGTCTGCACATAGCTGAGGCTTGAAAGTGAAGCTTTTCACAAGTAACATATTTTTAATGACCTCAGAAAGTATGAGTTCAAACTAAGACTCTTAAGCATCCTTTGATGTCCAAATGCATTGGGCTGGGATGAAGGTAATATGCATTCTGGTCCCCAGCTCTACTACTAATCACTGTGTGACCTTGAAATTACCTAACCTCTCTGAGTTTCATCTAGGAAAAAAAAATGGGGGCTTGGTTCCTGAAGTCCCTCGCTGTGGCAATTTTCAGGGATTCTATTATTCCACAATATAGCATAGAGCCAGGCCATTTCCCAAAATTTCCAAGTGAATCTAGTACTCAATATTATACAGCTAAATAAAAATTGAATGAGTCATGAATTTTTCTTTCTGCACATACTCTTTTTGATTTTATACTAAACTTAGATTTTATTGGCATCTCTCCCCTGCCAACACCCAAAACTGCTTTGAGTGAAATTAACTTTTTTTTTCCCTTGGTTTCTCCTCATTTTATTATATAAACAATGATTGTACTACAATTAGAAAATGCACATAATACAATATTGTGATGGTTTTTGCCATACATTGACATGAATCAGCCACGGGTGTACATGTGTCCCCCACCCCCCATCCTGAACCCCCCTCCCGCCTCCCTCCCCATCCCATCCCTCTGGGTTGTCCCAGTACACCAGTTTTAAGTATCCTTCTTAATGCATCAAAATTTGGGCTGGTCATCTATTGAGTGAAATGAATTTCAGTGTAACAACACCAGCTCATACTGAACAGAAAAAGATTGTAACCTGAGGATTTAATCTCTCTCTGCCCTGAGTGTCATGCCCAGGGCACTTAGTTTGTGCTTACCTCATGGACACTGTGAATGATATCACTAATAAAAGGTTTTTGTTCCACACACACACACACACACACACACACACACTAAGTTGCCAGAGAGCTGAAACTCCCCTAAAAGGTACATTTGTACCCACACCCCACACCCAGGAGCAAAAACTGGCAAATTCATGGCATGCTTTTGGGCTACTCACCTCACCCTTGGATCCATCTTGCCTCGCAAACTTGACTGCTTCTTTGTCTTATTTGTATTTCTCATTTTTATTTATCTTGAAATATGCACATCTCTGTGCCACTGAAGTTCTTTCTGGAATAGGGCGTCACCAAACCTTGATGAAAACCTGCTTTACTTCCTTCTGCCTTTACTCTCTCAGCTGGGATGGGGTAGAGGAGACTCCACGAGCCTATAAGTACGCCTGATATCTGCTCCTCCCTCTCCCCACAACTGTCCCCAGAGGCTGCTCTTCTGGGGACATTGTTTTCTCCCTCCAAGATGCTCTTGAAGTGGTTCTGAGTGAGAGACAAGTAAAGATGAGCCAAAGAGCATATCTAGGAATTTCCCCTTTCTGGGCCCTCACAGCTCTAAGGAAGTTTGCACATACATAGCTGCCACAGCTCTTATTCATGGGCTGGGCAGCACTGTTTCTGATTATTACAAAGAAATGTAGGGACAGGAGACAAAGCAGTGTTTCCAATGCTTGCAACCAGCTTTTGGAAAAGAGGCCTACTCCATTCAAGGTATCTTAAGAAGAGGAAAGACAAACCCTAACTTCAAAGATGCTAAAGAAAAGTGTTTAAAGGATGAAAACATCTTTGGTGTAGCTAGACTTGGTCAGTTTTGACCCTGTTGAATTCTATTTCCCTACACATGTCTTATAGCCTTCATGTGTGTTAGTTGCCTGGGCTGCCTTAAGAAAGTAGCAGCAGACTGGAATGGCTAATACAACAGAAGTTTACTTTATCACAGTTCTGGAGGCTAGAAGTCTGAGATCAAGGTCCTAGAAGGGTGAGTTTCTTGCAAGGCCTCTCTCCTTGGCTTAAAGCTGGTGGTCTTCTTGTGCCTCACACATCCTTCCCCAGATAACTATTTGAGTCCAAATTCTTCTTCTTTATAAGGATACCAATCACCTTGGATTAGGGCCCACCCTAATGACCTCATTTAGATTTAATTACCTCTTTAAAGACCCTGCCTCTAAATACAGTCACACTCTGAGGTTCTAGGAGTTAGAACTTCATATGAATGGGAGGGGGGCCACACAATCCAGCCGACAACATTGTGTGCATGTGTTCAATGTATGAAGTACATTTCTATCCCTTTTATAGGCCTAAGCAAAACTTTACTATTTTAAGAGTTATTTACTCAGTTTGATCCCTGGGTTGGGAAGATCCCCTGGAGAAGGGAAAGGCTCTCCATTCCAGTATTCTGGCCCGGAGAATTGCATGGACTGTATAGTCCATGGTGCCTCAAAGAGTCGGACAGGACTGAGTGACTTTCACTTTCTTTCACTTTCACTCAGTTGCTCAAGAGTTATTTATAAGTGGAATTTCCTGGAGGTCCAGTAGTTAGGACTCTGCACTCCCACTGCCAAGGACACAGGTCCCTGGTCAGGGAACTAAATTCCCACAAGCTGTGAGGCATAGCCAAAAAATAAAAGAGAATTATTTGTAAGCCCCTCCTACATTCCAGACCCAGTTCTGATTATCATAGAGGTAGCTGAGTTGAATGAGTTCTTGATGGTCACAGCCATCATTTTCTTGACACTAACATGATTGTGAACCCCAAATGTTCTTTCCATTCACTCCCAAGCACGCATCTCAGGGAAAAGGAGTAGAGACCCCTCCCCACCCCAGACTTCCTGTAAGTTCCACATGGGGCCTAATGGCACAGAGGACATGGGAGTCAGCAAAACCTGCTGAACAAAATTGAGTTCTGCAATGCAGTGAGTTCTACACACCTAAGAACCAATTCATCCCAAATTGCCTTCTGTAAGATTTACCTTGGAAAAGAAAATGGCAACCAACTCCAGTATTCTTGCCTGGAAAAATCCCATGGACAGAGGAGCATAGCGGGTCACAGTCCATGGGGTCACAAAGAGTCGGACAAGACTGAAGCGACTTAGCATGCAAGATTTATCTAGATATCAAGTTATTTCAGATAATGTTGCCTTTTTGTCAGTAGCAACTTAGTTAATGCAAGATATGGGATGAGGGCATGGAAAGATAAGGTACCAACCTTGAATTTCAAAGTTCTAAATCAAATGATCCTTCTTAAAAATCCACGAGGAGAGAGATCACCTCTCTTCCCTCTTCTCTTAGACTTTTCCTTCATTTTCTCCTCTCTCCTGACCAACCAGGAGCTGCCTGGGGCAGCCACCACTGATACTTTTCAGCCCAGGTAGTGGTGCCAAGGAAAAGGAGTTTATAAGTCCCAAGCCTCTACCCTGGCTATTGCTGGTAGCATCCTCAAAAGGGTGAATAATTACTGGTTCTGAAGAGCCCTGTAGGCAGTTACTTTTCTTATAAAATATTAAAAGATTTTCTGCCAAAATTCTTAATTAATTAGAAGATACGGTGATATCACAGAATTATAAGACTGGAAGGGATATTTTCAGATCAGGAAAGAAGTGAATTTACGCTGCATCTCAGACCATCAACCTAATTTCCTTCCCTAAACTCTTCCCAGTGCCTGTGGCCAGCTGGTACAGTGTAATTAGGGTAACTGGGCCCACTCTTCTGACCATCCTCCTTTGATGTGCTTGAAAGGCAGAAGAGAGCGGAAGCTGCTTCAATTCTGGATAGCCTGTTTGATAAATAACGTAGCTGCAACACCCAAAGGCATAAACATTGATTTTTTTTTTCCCCCACCCCTTCAAAAGATGGCCTGCCCATCATTCTGGTCTCTGCAATTCCACAAAAAAAAAAAAAAAAAAGCCTCACGCTACTTTTCACACAGATTACTCAGATTACTCAAAGAGCCATTGCTAAGTTGCCTTAACTAAATGACTGGGCAGGACTAACAGAGACAGATGACACTTCTTGAAAAAATCAAATACATGATCCACAGGCTGCAACTACTAAACCCAGAAAGCATCCAATCTTCTTCTGAGAGATTGCAGCAATGTCACTGACCAGCAAATCTTGGTCTGATGTGACACAAGGCTATTGATAGTCCTTATTGATCCTGCCTACTGTGAATATTCATGTGTTTGGCTGCAGAAATGTTAATGTATTTGATTTTAGACCCTGCTTAAGGTGTTAGATAATACAGAATAATATTACCTTTCTAAAAATCTAAAAAAAAAAATTTTTTTAATCCTGAATTCCAAAGTGCACCTGGCCCCAAGAGTTTCAGATATACCATTAAGAACCTATTGTTTTAGGTAATAATCAATGGATACCCTAGATAAGTCAATAAACCTACAGAGGAGGCCTTTAAAAAAAAAATGAATGTATTGAAGCAAAACAATGGATTGCCTAATGTGGGTGTTTTCCATCCCGGAACTTGGCTGGGGTGGCCTGGACTGTTTCTTCTTTCTCTGCTGTCCCAAAAGCCCTGTATTGTTAGCAGTGGTCACTCCTGGCACAGCCTATGAAGGGGAATGGAGGCCCCCAAATATTTGCACTGAATAAATTAACTTTTGAAAATATTTATATGTCTAACAAATGATAACCATCTTTCTATCACAAGGGTGATCTAATGAAAGCATCATTTGAAGCTGATGCACATGCTCACTAGCAGTGCCCGAAGGCAGTGCTGTCTGGTGGAGGGCAGCCCCTCACCCCAGATCATTAGTCTTACTTCCTTAGTCCTCTGGATACGCCTCAGTGACAGGGTGTGTAACCTCAGAGGACATGAAGTCAGAAGGCTCTATTTGGGGCCCTGTGCCCCTGGCCCTGCTGGAGGACTGCTTGAGAGCCCCCAGGGAATTAGCATGAGCAGTGACAGTTACAGCCCTGCTGTTCCACACGTGGGTAATCAAGAGCTG
The DNA here is from genome assembly GCF_042477335.2 of Ovis canadensis. Classification (NCBI taxonomy): domain Eukaryota; kingdom Metazoa; phylum Chordata; class Mammalia; order Artiodactyla; family Bovidae; genus Ovis; species Ovis canadensis. The sequence goes on from NC_091247.1 coordinate 84,648,010, forward strand.
TCTGTATGCAATAAGACAGAAGGAGAGATCGTTTCCAAGTTTCCATTTTAACATCTCAACTGTCACATCACTGATGATCTTCATTGAAGGTTTGACTAATAAATTCAGGTAGAGTGAAGATGCCAGCGCCTTAGAGGAGGCTAAGATTAGCATCAAAAATCGGTGGGAGTGACGCTGACTAGGACTGCCGAAGACATTTCTGCTTAATTAAAATCAATTCTTTTAACCCTTATTTGCTCTCATCTCCTGCTGCTCCTTGGAAAGGTCCTATAGCTAATTTATCTCATGTAGTGGACTAACACAGCTATCTCAGTGTTTACAAAGAAATGGAAAGGTATTATTTGTAGTAGCAAAAATGAAACAAACCTCCCTAAATCCCACAGTACAGGACTACAGCACAGCAAATCCCCTCCATAGAAGAAAATGCAGCTATTAAAATTGATTAAAAACAGAACACAGAACAATATAGGGACATGGGGAATGGATTTCGTGTGATGTTCAATGGAAGCCTAGAAAACAAAACACTTCCCAAATGATGAAAGTTGCAAACATTTTTCTTCTTTTTTTTCTTTAAACTTTTTCTTCTGAAATAACTGTAGACTCAAATGCAGCTGAAAGGAGTAACATGGTAAGGATGGAGGATGAGTGGGAGGGAGGTTCAAGAAAGAGGAGATATATGTACACTTACAACTGATTCATGTTGTACAGCAGAAACCAATACATCATTGTAATTATAACCCAATTAAAAAATAACATGTGTGTAGGCAAGATCCTACATACCCATCACTCAATTTCCCCAAACAGTAACGTCTTATGTGTCTCTAGGATAACAGCACAGCCAGGAAACAGACAATGACACAATCCATCCCCCTTATTCAGATTTCACCAGTTTTATACACACTCAATTGTGTGTGTGCACACTTAGTGCCATGAATGTCACCATGTGTGCAGACTATGTGACCACTTTCATGGTCCAGATACAGGGCATTTCCATCATGAGAACGCCCTGAATTATCTGCCCTTTTAAAGCCACAGCCACTTCTCTCCCCTTTGTTTTCTTTTGTTTTCATGAGACAAAGATGTGGGCAAGACTTGGTTTAGGATAAGGAAAATATTTTAACAATCTAATTTTTCAGATGGTGACATCTATAAGTGGATTTTCCCTTTAGTCCAAAAAAAAAATGTCATTTGGGCAAACAAAATCAAAAACAAAAAAAGCCAAACAGTGTTATGTGGCTGTCTGTCTATCCTCCAGGACTGGTCATCAAACTTCAAGTTGACAAGTTTGGGATTTTGGGGAGGGGTGTTGCAGTGGGGTTTTGCTATTGTGGCTATTGTTCTGCTTGCTCTTTTTTGTTTAACAATTGCACAGGGACTTTGAATGATAAATCCTGCTGAGCCCTGAGTCAGTCTGGCCCAAAGTTACACACTCAGTTGAGGGTTGAGCGGAGGCAGGTGGGGCTAGCTCAAGAAACTGGAGCCTATTATACAGAGTGAAGTAAGCCAGAAAGAAAAACACCAATACAGTATACTAACACATATATATGGAATTTACAAAGATGGTAATGATAACCCTGTATGCAAGATAGCAAAAGAGACACAGATGTATAGAACGGACGTTTGGGCTCTGTGGGAGAGGGAGAGGGTGGGATGATTTAGGAGAATGGCATTGAAACATGTATACTACCATGTAAGAAACAAATCGGCAGTCTAGGTTTGATGCAGGATACAGGATGCTTGGGGCTGGTGCAAGGGGAAGATCCAGAGAGATGATATGGGGTAGGAGGTGGGAGAGGGGTTCAGGATTGGGAATTCAGGTATACCCATAGCGGATTCATGTCAATGTATGGCAAAACCAATACAGTACTGTAAAGCAAAATAAAGTAAAAATAAAAATAATAAAAAAAAAGAAACTCTGTTCCTAACTCTGCCCCGAGCAGACCCAAGACTGAACTCCCGCCTCCTCTCATTTAAAACTAAACAAGCCCCTCCGCCTCCCAAGAAATGCTCACTGAGGCTGGCTTTTATGGCCCTATGATTTATTTTTATGCCAACAATTGTTTCATATCTAAGAGCATCCTAAATTATTCGTGCATTACCCACATTAAAAGTGTCCTTTAAAAACTAGTACTACTGAGGATTTTGTTTGACCCTCAGCTCCTTTCATTTTCCTAAGGATACAGCATGTGGCCTTTTCAGGGCTGGGGGTAGTGAATCTGTACTTTGATGTCTATGAGGACGAGAATTAGAAAAATGAGGGCTCAGCTAATAAAGGAAGGGAAGAAAACGGAGAAGATTTTTAGCCTCCCAGGGCTACAGTCCTTCAGTCTCTGTGTAATCCCCCAAATTTGGAAAAGCTGATGTTCTGCTAAGAATTTTTTCAGGACCCAGGTGACTTCTAAATGCTCTGTTCACAGTGATCATCCAGGTTCCAGATCACTGCCAGTTACAGCTCCATATCACCAGGTAGAAAACATACCCACAGAACTTAGAAGGAAGGGCCTCTGTGGCAGAACTGGGTTAGGTGGGCTGACTGGTTGACCCTCTACCTGTCAGTCATGAAGACAGAGAAGACAGCGCCAACCCCCGAGGGGTGCTGCTGCCTCCAGGTAACACTGGCTTGTGGCCGTGACAGTGAGAAGTGTCAGAAAACCCTGTCATGCTCACTTGAGTAACAGGACTCCAGAGAAGCAAAAATAAGCTTATTCAAAGTGCCTGCACATCTAGAGTAATAGCGCCCTGATGCGAAGCGTACTCGGGTGAGACTGCTAACTTGACACTCACTAATCACTATCACACTCATGTCCTGAGAAGAAGCAGGAGGATAGATTTTTTTTCCCCAAAGCCGTATTCAGTCAATTTCGGCCTTCAATTCAGCTCTTTTGACTCCTTCTTAGACAAAAATGTCCTTCACCTGCTAATCGGTAAGACCAGCTGTGTCTCCACACACTCCCCACCCAACCTCCTGCTTTAAAATGAAGTCACTGCTCGGTTTAAAACCTTCTGGTGACTTCCATCACCCTCAGATTAAAATCCAAGCCACTGCCTGCTTCTCTGCCTCACAGGATGCTGTCCCTCCCCTCCTTGCTCTCCGGCCACACTGGTCTCTCTGTAGCTCAAAACACAAGCATCACCCCAGCGCTCCTTGGGGCTTGGCATTGTGCCTTGCTCTGCCTGCAGCACACTCCCCATTTAGAACAGGGTCCCCTGGCCAACTCGTTTCTCTCTCACAGCTTTATGGCTGTCATAAACAATCATTCGTGTCTCCCCACAACAGAAATGGAGAAGGATTTTATCTGCCTTAATCTCTGTGTGTCTTTAGTATGTAAAGCAGTGCCTGGCCCACAGTAAGTCCTCAAAAAATATCTGTAGAATAAAATGAATGAATCTGTTTTTGTGCGTAAAAATGACACCGGTGTCTCCATCACTAAGGATGGACTGAGCTGACCTTCTGCCCAAAGGCAGACTGTGCTGAGCTATCATTCTCTGCTGGAGGGTTCCTAAGAACCAATGGTCCACTTTTGCTAAGAGTCCACATCAGAGCTAGGGGGGCAATATGAAAGAATGGGACAGAAAAATCAGATCTGCCTCATACGGAGATTAAACCCAAGCCATCTCCATCTAATCTTGTAATGCACCACAATAGGGAAATCAGGACTGTGTTTTTAACATTGCTATTTTCTTTAAATTCTGTATTGCCCACCAAAGCCAAAGAATCTTTTGGTTGCTTTTCTCACAAGTGAAAATAAAATTAACAGAGAGATAACAAAGTGAAGCTACATGCTGCAGAACAGCCTTCACTTTTTCTGGGAAAGGTGTCAGAGGTGCTCCACGTACCTGTCATGAGGAAAAGGAGTCCAGCCACGTGCTGGGTCAGGCTTTCCTCCCAGAAGAAGCTGACTGTGGCCACAATGCAGCCACAAAGCAGGACAGCCACAGCCATGCCCAGGAAGCCAGCAGTGATTCTTCTTAAATCTAATCTCAAATACAAACATTCAAAACAATAAGAAGGAGAGTTATTAAAAATTAGAGAATCAAGAGCTCTGTATACACTGTGAAAATTAATAAGTTGCATGGATAGGCATAGCATCTACAGGGCCAAGGTGATTTAGGAAATAAACTTCACAGGTAAATACCTGTAAGAGGACAGATGGGGTATAACGAATTGAGGTATCAGCATCTGCCTTCTCTAAATTCTCTAAATTCACGGAAAAGTCCATACCAAGTAGAACACAGACCAGGGGACATGAGGGCAAACAAGGGCTATAGATAATGAGTTACTTAACAAACTAAGAGTTTGTTTGCAAACAAACAAGGTTGTACTGAACAAACTGAAGAAGGTTTGCAAAAGAACTTTATTATCCTTCAAAGAGCAACAGAAACCTAGGTCACCACCAACTGCAGTGACTGTAATTATTTTGACTTTGGGGAAAAAGTCTAAAAGGTGAGCTACAGTGAAACATGGTTTTACCTGTGCACCAAGGATGCCAGTTATTTTATTTTTTTAGTTATATTTCCTCCTGCCTCTTTTCAAAAAGAATTTGAGAAAGTGAAAGCAGTTGTACCTAAAATGGGACCCAAGATGTACATATAAGACATCTGCTCATAAAGGCCCTCTCCCCTTAAACACAGGTCCTGCAACCCATGCATCCAAGTAGTCAGGTTAAAGAAGGGCTGTTTTCATGGCCAAGCCCACTGTATATGCAACTGTCAAGTTTGGCCTATCACAAAACCACCAATGGTTGTGATCACTGGGCCAGGAACCCATCCCCTCCCCACCTTCTGGGCCATAACCAAGAGACGGACTGACTTCATGTACTTTGGTGCACTGGGCTTCCCTGATGGCTCAGATGGTAAAGAATCTACCTGCAATACAGGATAGCCAGGTTCAAACCCTGGGTCAGGAAGATGCTCTGGGGAAGGGAACAGTAACTCATTCCACTATTCTTGCCTAGAGAATTCCATGGATGGTGGAGCTTGATGGGCTATAGTCCACATGGTTGCAAAGAGTCCGACATGGCTGCACAATGAACACTTTGAATACTCTGATTGCCCACCCTCCTGTTATTTTCTTTTTCTATTTTCCTCTCTCTCTTTTTAAATTTGAATGACAATACTTTTTAAAATTGTGGCTAAATTTCTCTGATCCCTCTTAAAGCAATAGATTCCAAACATAATGCTGTCTCATTTTGAGACATTCGATGCCATCATAGCTCAGCCACCATAATCTCACAACCTCCTAAATTCCCTGTGATTCAAGTTTTATTTTCTATGGCCATTAAAACGTATACACACAAGGTTCAGATATAATCCACACGTGATTCACATTAGTACCAGACATGTTAAGCTTATCTGGTAAACATGGTACAGATCACCAAGGGTGACTGTCTTGGAAAGAGTCACACCTGAGACTGCCGAAAGCATCTTTCCATGAGAACCTCAAAGAGGATTAGGAGGACAATGCTCAACATGGTCTTGCTGGGCGAGTAAAGAGATAAGGTTTTTTTCAGGACCCTGTAATGATTTTTTCTCACTTAAAACCAATGACCATGTGCCTTTCTGGATAGATAATTAAGGCAAAGAACCCCAAACATGCTCAAAAGTAATTATAAGAACACTTAGATAAGGCTCTGACTAAGGTCTGTTGATAAATGACCATTAAGATCAGCCAGCCAAAAATAATTTTCAGGAATTTTCAGGTTTGTTAATAAACAACATTTAAGCCAAGGACTTTCCAAGTTCTAAATGTGCCAATCACAATATTTATAATATTATACCACTGCTGTGGGCAGTATCTTAAGAGCTTCCATTTATGTATTTGAGATTCAAAATAGAGCCCTTTGCTCTGCAGAGAGATTTTACTTTGCAAAATTAAACTCTGCCTTTGTAGTGACTTTGGTCACCAAACACGATCACTGAGGTCCTTGCAATGATTGCATTGGAAATGACAATGTCAACCTCTGACTGGGGTAAATACTAAAAAGAATTAGGCCTAGTATTTTTTTGCTTTCCTGTATTAGCTGTCCCTAGGCAATGTGAATCAATAGTTTGCAGGTAAATATCAGTTTTATTTGGTTCACGCTGCACGATCCTCTCTAGACTTTCACATTTTCCTGACAGTAACAAAAGAGTTCCTGCCATCAAGATGTGGAGGTAACAGACACCTTCTGAGAAAATTATAACATACACTCAATAAAGATATTTGAGCAGAAACACCAAGGTCTGAGACAGAAACAGTAACTAAAATGAATATTGGATAAACAAAACAAAAATAAGAGCACCTAAGGTATAATCTGGCCACCTCATGCGAAGAGTTGACTCATTGGAAAAGACTCTGATGCTGGGAGGGATTGGGGGCAGAAGGAGAAGGGGACGACAGAGGATGAGATGGCTGGATGGCATCACTGACTCGATGGACGTGAGTCTGAGTGAACTCCGGGAGTTGGTGATGGACAGGGAGGCCTGGCGTGCTGCAATTCATGGGGTCGCAAAGAGTCGGACACGACTGAGCAACTGAACTGAACTGAACTGAAGGTATAATCTCCTGGGCTCATTGAGACAATTGCCAGATTAGGGCCTTGTACCCCACGACTTGGCAAAGGAAACGCCCAGGATGTGGCTTGTATACAGATGCCACCAGGACAGACAAGCTCACTGCACTGTCTCCCAGAGCCCCATGCCTGACTCTCACACGTCCGATCTGCAAACAAGCTGTGACCTTAGCATGGTGAGATGACCCTCTAAGTCTCTGCCCAAGTCAGATGGGGCCCAGAGGCCCACGCAGGATCAGCACAGCATCTTTCAGTCCAGATCTGAAACGGCTGGTGGGAATGCTTTTTGTTCGGAAAGACACCGCTTCCCCTCTGACCCCTTCCCGGAAATACTCACGAAGCAGGTGCCATTCATCTTGCTGGATTGTCTTGGTCAAATTGAAAGGGATGTTTCGCAAGCGGATTGGCTGAGAAAAGTGGTACTTGATGGCTGTACATCGCTGTGCAATACCTTGAAGGAAATAAGAAATGTGAGCTACTAGTTTGTGCATTTGTAATAGAATTCTGGAAACTGAAGGCAGGATACTGCATCCTAAACTGGCTTGAAGGGACAAGGAAGAAGAATCTATTGATTACTCTCATTAATAGAGACAAGTCAAAGCAGTAAAAACCCAAAACATGAAATAGTTTTTGAAATCATGTTTCTACCTTTGAATGTATTAAATTTGATAAGAATCTAAACTCCCTTAATTGTTTTCTCAGCACTGAATTTGTGTTAATTAAACACAAAACTCCTCAAGGAGAAATGGCCTAGAAGTATACAGAGGATTGGGAGAAATCATCTTGGAATGTTAACACAGATAAATTTCATGCATCCAAATATGATCCAACCTGAAACTCTCAAATGGGTTGCATCAAAAAGTACATCAGGAAGTGTGTTATTTGTAAACCAGAAGACATTTTTCCATAAAGAGCCTTCCACATGATGGTTTAAGTGGTAATTAGGTCTCCAGACAACCCACAAGAGCCTAACTAGCCCTAGAGTAGCTGAAGTAACTCCTTAATACAAATTTTATTGATCTGAATTTGAGGTCCTAAGAGAAAGGGTAACATTAAAAGGAGAAAGAAATGTGTTTCCTCTCTTTTCTGGTTGTTTGCATAATATTTTGAAAGGGGCAAATACCCACTACTTTATCTAGCAACTTCTTCTATAGTCCCTTCCAATCCATGCTTTTATTGCATAGATTAACACAGGCCTATTTTTCCCCTAAAATTTGCTGGATCCAACAAAAGTATCTATCTTCCTTTCAAAGTAAAATAAAACAAAATGTTGTTCTTTCCTTGTAAATCACTGTGATCAGTTGTTTGAATAAATGCAAACTGATTAATTTTTAAAGAGCTGTGAGTAAATGTTAATCCTTTAACTCAGGCAGCTGTTAAAAAATATTCTCATAGATGCACATAAATCTCTAATTGGTAGACTTTAAGTAAATGTAATAATAAAGTGAAATTTTTTTAAAGATCAGACATTGAAAAGGGAGATTAATATTTGAGCATAGTTAATATCATGAGTCAGTTAGCCCCTGATATGAAGGCACCTACAGGATCATCTAAGTTTCTCAGTCATTAGTGTACATAAGAATCACCTGGGGAGATAGTTTAACATGCAGACCCTGGACCTCACCAAAGATATTCTGAATCAAAAGATTTAGGACGGAGCCACAAACCTGACTTTTAACAAACATCCCGAGTAATTCTGATACAGGCAGCTGAAAAATACTACCCAAGACTATCTCTGCTTTTTGGAAGCTTATTTTTCTTTTCCTTATGAAACCACAGATTCTCCAAAAAGCTCAAAAGTGAGACTGAAGTTGCTCAGTCGTGACCGACTCTTTGCAACCCCTTGGACTAGTAGCCTAACAGGCTCCTCCCTCCATGGGATTCTCCAGGCAAGAGTACTGGAGTAGGGTGCCATTTCCTTCTCCAAGGAAATAAAAAGCTCAAAGCTCCCTTTTATTTTTCTCTTTGGTTGTGAGGTCTATAAGCCATATAAGTTCAGTGTTTATATATGTTATGTAAGCAGGAACTGAAGGGCTAAAGCAGAGTTGAACGACATGCCCCAACACACACACACTGCCCATCAGCAAAGACTGGGAACTTATTGATTCTAGGCGGTTAAGGACATTTCCGTATAGTCATTAGCTTCCCACTAAGCTAGTCAAGCAGAGACTTTAGGGCCTACATATGACAAAGGATACAGACTTCACAGAATTAGTTCAGTAGAGTCACTAAAAATAAAAAATAATAAAAAAAATTGACACAAAAAACAATAACAAACTCAGAGCAGGAGGAAGAATCTAATTTCCAGAATTGCTATATAATTTTAAATGCCCAGTTTCAATTAAAAAGTACAAAGCAAACACAGAAAAGGAACATATCACACGCACATAGGAAAAAAAAGGTCAGTCAATAGAAACTATCGCTGAAGAGGCCCAGACACTGGATTTACCTAACCAAGACTTCACAGTTCAAGGCTTTGTTCCTTGGGTTTTGTTTTCTGTTTTTAACACACTGCCAAACAGGTGAGATCTTAGCTCCCCAACCATGGATTGAACCCCTGACCCCTGCAGTGGAAAAGCAGAGTCTTAACCACTGGACCACCAGGGAAGTCCCTAACCAAGACTTTAAATCAAATGTTCTAAATATGTTAAAAGAATTAAAGGAAACCATGTCCAAGGAACTAAAGGCAAGCGTGAGAATGATGTCTCACCAAATAGAGAATATCAGTAAAGCAATGAAATGTATGAAAAGAAAAATAAATAGAAATTCAAAAGTTGAAAAGTATAATAACTGAAATTTAAAAATTTATTAGAGGGGCTCAACAAAGTTTTGAGCAGGCAGGAAAAATAATCAGTCAACTTAAAGATAGATCAATTGAATTATCCAGTCTGAGGAATATAATGGGAGTTCCAGAAAGGAGGAGAGGAAAAAGGGACAAAAAGAATATTTGAAGAGATAATTGTCAAAATTTTTCCAAATTTGATGAAAAAAATGAATCTATACACCTAAGAAGTTTGATGAAGTTAAAAAAGGATAAACTCATATTCAGATACACCATCATCAAACTGTTGAAAGCCAAAGATGGAGACTCTTGAAAACTACAAGAAAAAAAGCAATGTATCGTATGTAAGGACTCCTCAAAAGATTAGAAACTGATTTCTCATCAGAAACCATGGAGGTCAGAGGGAGTGGAATGACATATTCAACACACTGAAAGAAAGATTGTCAACCGAGAATTTTAAATGCAGCAAAGTTATCCTTCAGGAATGAACAGAAAATGAAGACATTTCCAGTTAAACAAAAACAGAGAATGTGTCACTAGCAGACCTGCTCTATAAGAAATAGTAAAGGAAGTCCTTCAGGCTGAATGAAATAACAGTAACTGAATCCACATGGAGAAACAAGCAAACAACAAAAACATCTGTAGTGTTACAAAACAGGGAAACATAAATGGAATTACCTTAAATATAAATAGACCAAACATTCCAACAAAAGCAGAGATTGCATTATAGGTAAAATAACATGATTCAACTATGTAATGCCCACTGCTGCTGCTGCTACTGCTGCTGCTGCTGATGCTGCTGCTAAGTCGCTTCAGTCGTGTCCAACTCTGTGCGACCCCATAGACGGCAGCCCACCAGGCTCCCCCGTCCCTGGGATTCTCCAGGCAAGAACACTGGAGTGGGTTGCCATTTCCTTCTCCAATGCATGAAAGGGAAAAGTGAAAGTGAAGTCACTCAGTCATGTCCGACTCTTAGCTACCCCATGGACTGCAGCCTTCCAGGCTCATCCATCCATGGGATTTTTCCAGGCAAGAGTACTGGAGTGGGGTGCCATTGCCTTCTCCAGTAATACTGACTAGAAACACACTTTAGATTCAAAGACACAAGTAGATTGGAAGTAAAAGATGGAAAAAATACACCATGAAAATAGTCACTGAAAGAGAGATGGAATAGCTATCAGTTCAGTTCAGTCGCTCAGTCGTGTCCGACTCTTTGCAACCCCATGAATCGCAGCACGCCAGGCCTCCCTGTTCATCACCAACTCCCGGAGTTCACTCAGACTCTATACTAATATCAAAAAAATTAGACTTTAAGACAAAAACTGTTACTAGAGACAAAGACATTTTATAATGATAAAAGGGTCAACTCACTAAGAAGATATAACAACTTTAAACACATTTTATCTGCTTACCAACAAAGCCCCAAAATACTCAAAAAAACTGACATAATTAAAGAAAGAAATAGACAATTCAACAATAATAGTTGGAGACTTTAGCACCCCACTTTCAATAATGGTAGAACAGTGGAGAGTCAAGAAATAAACAGAAGGTTTGAACAACACTATAAACCAACTACAGGCATCTACAGAACACCCCACCAAGCAGCAGAATACATGTAATTTTCAAGTGTACACTCCCCAGCATACACCATATTTTATGCAATAAAATAAATCTCAATGCATTTAAAAATCATACAAAGTATGTTCTCTGACTGCAATATAGTAAAATTGGAAATCAATAACTGAAGGAAATTTTGGAAATTCAGAAATTTGTGGAAATTAAGCAACACTTCTAAACAATGAATGAGTCAAAAAGAAATAACAAGGAAAGTTTAAAAACACTTTGAGATTAATGAAAACAAAATCACAATATGTGGGAATCTATGAGATGCAGCTTGGAGAAGGCAATGGCAACCCACCCCAGTGTTCTTGCCTGGAGAACCCCAGGGACGGTGGAGCCTGGTGGGCTGCAGTCCATGGGGTTGCTAAGAGTCGGACACAACTGAGCGACTTCACTTTCACTTTTCACTTTCATGCATTGGAGAAGGCAATGGCAACCCACTCCAGGGTTCTTGCCTGGAGAACCCCAGGGGCGGCAGAGCCTGGTGGGCTGCCATCTATGGGGTCGCACAGAGTCGGACACGACTGAAGCGACTTAGCAGCAGCAGCAGCATGAGATGCAGCTAAAGCAGTGCTTAGACGGAATTTACACCTGTAAATGCCTACATTAAAAGAGAAAGCCTCAACTCAGCAGCCTGACTTTCTATCTGAAGAACTAAAAAGAGAAGAACAGACTAAACTCAAAGCAGGAAAGATTACATAATTAGGGTAGAATTAAATTTAGTAGAGACTAGAAAAATGAAGAAAGTTTTTTTAAAAAATTGATTCTTTGAAAAGATTAATAAAATTGACAAATCCTTATCTAGACCATTCAAGGCAAAAGGAGAGAAGACTTGAGTTACTACATTCAGGAATGAACCAGAAGACATCACTTTACAAAAACAAAAAATGGTAACAAGAGAATACTGTGAAAAAATTACATGTCAACAAATTAGATACTACAGATTATATGAGAACTTCCTAGAGAGACACAAATGACCAAAACTCACTCAAGAAGAAACAGAATATGTAAACAGATCAATATCAACTAAAGAGCCTGAGTTAGTTATCAACTTAGTTAAAAAAAAAAAAAATTCCCACAAAGGAAAGTCCAGAACCAAAGAGCTTCACTGGTGAACTTTACCAAATGTTTAAAGAAGAATTAACCATGTTTCATAAACTCTTCAAAAAAAAAAGAGGAGGGAACAATTCCCAAATCATTAGGTGAGGCCAGTTTTGCCCTGATACAAAAAACAAAGGCATCACAAGAAAAGAATATTACAAAACATTTCTTATGACTATGTAGTCAAAAGTCCTCAATAAAGTACTGCTGCTGCTGCTGCTGCTGCTGCTAAGTCGCTTCAGTCATGTCCGACTCTGTGCGACCCCACGGATAGCAGCCCACCAGGCTCCGCTGTCTCTGGGATTCTCCAGGCAAGAACACTGGAATGGGTTGCCATTTCCTTCTCCAACAATAAAGTACTAGCAAACTGAATTCACCAACATATAAAAAGGATAGAACATCATGACCAAATGCAATTTATGCCAGGATGGTAAGGTTGGTTCAACATAAGAAGATGAATTGAGATATTATGCTTTATCGATAGAATGAAGTGCAGAAACCACCTCATAGATGAAAAAAAAAAAAGCATTTGTCAAAAATCATTTGATACCAATTCTCATAAGACCTAGATATAAAATAGGTATTATTAATTCCATTAGATAGGAAGAAAAATCTGATGCTCACAAAGTAACTAGACCAAAGCAATAATACAAAGTACAAAGCAATAACCAAATTTTAACATATACGATGTCACCCAAACTTTGCATAATGCTCACTCAGAAAAGTTAGGAATCCTTACTCTTTTAGAAATGTTTCTTAATTCTGTGGGTAGTGAGACCTGTAGTCAGTTTGTTTTCATGGAAAGGCATTTTATTTTAAACACAGGAGTGTATACACGTTAATCCCAAACTCCCAATCTATCCTTTCCGCTCACCCTTCCCCGCTGGTAATCATAAATTCAAGAACTGTAGTTATTAAATGAACTGTCAGTTTGAAGTGAAAAACAAATTTTTCAGTTTAGTACAAGCATATGCTCTTTTGGAAACAAACCTGATACCGAAATTGAGGCTTCTGTCTGTACATTTTCCATACCTTTCAACACACATTTTTTCAGAGACTGGATTGGCTCATGGTTGACTCAGTGGCTTCAGCCTTCCTGCATCTCACAGAAGCTGCTTAAGGCTAGATATGGGGTTGGACTGGGCAGAAATTCTCTCAGACTCAGAGGGCTGGCCTTCTACCAACTCCTGTGCTAAGAAAATGTTTGGTCCCTTGCTAAACATCATTACTAATACTCTCAGAGCCCATTTCCTCCTCCATCCCTGCTGGAAATGGGTGTGATCCCAGGGGGCAGAGGCAGTAGCAGAAAGGAGGCGGGCAGCCAGCCCAGTGTTCTGCTCCGCACACGTGCCAGGGATGAGGTAAGCACCGCACACGCAACCAAATTACCTTTCTTTCCCCAGGAGGCTTCCAGGCTAAATTTAAACTGCCGAGAACTCTGAAATGAGAAGAAAAAGGAAGTGGGGAGAGTGACACGGTCTGAATGGAGCATCTAAAATCCCAAAGATTAGGAGTATGGTGGGGAACCCAGAGCAACTTCCTTGAGTTTGCAAGAAAATGCTCTACAGCCTGGGAGTTACACTCCCTTGAAAGATTATTCGAGATTTCAGGCAGAAGTGGGAGTAAAGATGGAGAAAGGACAGATCAGCAGTAGGGTCAGAGGCCTGCCATTAGCTCTTTTATATCCTTTAAACATTTGTTCCACCATCACAGCAGAAAGTCAAATCGATTTGAAAAGGAAAGTATATTATTAAGTTCTGATTTCCTATAGCACACACGCAAAACTGACAAAATGAAACTTTACGAAAATCACACAGGAAAAAATCTGTAGTTGCTTGATGGTTTGCTAAAGACAAATTAAAGTTCTTTTGATAAAAAGATAAGAATACATATATACATAGATGGGGGTCAAGATAGAAGTTCCATGAGATATATTGAAGAGTGATACTGTGAAAATCCACAAGGAGGCATTCGATGCAAATTTTTTCAAAGCCATGCATGCAAACTTTGAAATTAACTGGCTTTCCGGGCTTAGAGAGCAATGAATCTGGTTCTGTGGAAAGGAACACAAAAAGCATGAGATCATAGCACCAGATGGCATCACACAATGGGGGGAAGAGACACGCAGGGGGTTGAAAAGAACAACTCGTGGTCTATATTTAGTGATTAATTAGCTTCTTAAAGGGCCAACAGAACCACTCTAATGATGAGATAAACCACAGAATAAGATACATAGACTATGCTGCACAAGGGTTAAAAATGGGGCTTAGGGGCTGGTGAATTTCTGTTGTTTCTGATGCTTAAGAGAAATGAATCAAATTCTGAGCTAAGTTACAGAAACACATACTCTAGGTTAAATGACTGAGAAAGTGAGAAACAGCAGAAGATGCTGTAAAAAATCATCAATCAATGACGAGGCAGTACATGCAGTGGCTGAAGGCCTTGCGGTCAGCCAGACTCAGACTTGAACCCCAGCTGTACGATTTTGGGCAAATTACTTAACCTCTCTGAGACTCAGTTCCCTCATCTGTAAAAGAGTGGGAACAATGGCAGATACTTCACGGGGTTATTGAGAGAAACAGAGATGTAGCACAGGATGTGGCCCACTCTACGGCTCAGTAAACATCAGCACTGGATTATGAGTTATCTCTCGGCATCTGCCCGTGTTCACCACCAGAACAATCAGACACCCTGGGAGTCTGAGCCCTAAATGAGCATCGCACATCAACCCAAATGCACAGAGAAACACACACACTCATGAAACACCTGATTGTACAATGGTCTAACCAGTGGCTCTCTTGTTTCCTCTCCTCCTTCACCACCTCTCAAGACTCCTATCGAATCTTCACTTCACACCTGAACAGCTAGCTGGATAACTGGCCACTCTGCCACTATTTCCCCACCTTCTACCCCACCCTGCATGCCACTCTTAGATAAACCTGCTGTGCGAAGGTGTGGGGCCTCTGGAGCCTTAGGTGCCCATCTGTAAGGTAGGATATGAGATCCTTTATGATTGCTGCTACATCCACCTGTCTTTCACAGTATCATGAACTTAATATGTTTCTTTAAATTGATAACTCTACCAAAGCCTTTGACTGTGTGGATCACAATAAACTGTGGAAAATTCTGAAAGAGATGGGAATATCAGACCACCTGACCTGCCTCTTGAGAAACCTATATGCAGGTCAGGAAGCAATAGTTAGAACTAGACATGGAAAAACAGAATGGTTCCAAATAGGAAAAGGAGTACATCAAGGCTGTATATTGTCACCCTGCTTATTTAACTTCTATGCAGAGTACATCATGAGAAACACTGGGCTGGAAGAAGCACAAGCTGGAATCAAGATTGCCGGGAGAAATATCAATAACCTCAGATATGCAGATGACATCACCCTTATGGCAGAAAGTGAAGAACTAAAGAGCCTCTTGATGAAAGTGAAAGAGGAGAGTGAAAAAGTTGGCTTAAAGCTCAACATTCAGAAAACTAAGATCATGGCATCCGGTCCCATCACTTCATGGCAAATAGATGGAGAAACAGCAGCTGACTTTATTTTGGGGGGCTCCAAAATCACTGCAGATGGTGATTGCAGCCATGAAATTAAAAGATGCTTACTCCTTGGAAAGAAAGTTATAACAAACCTAGACAGCATATTAAAAAGCAGAGACATTACTTTTTCAACAAAGGTCCCATCTAGTCAAGGCTATGGTTTTTCCAGTAGTTACGTATGGATGTGAGAGTTGGACTATAAAGAAAGCTGAGCACCAAAGAATTGATGCTTTTGAACTGTGGTGTTGGAGAAGATTCTTGACAGTCCCTTGGACAGCAAGGAGATCCAACCAGTCCATCCTAAAGGAGATAAGTCCTGGGTGTTCACTGGAAGGACTGATGTTGAAGCTGAAATTCCAATACTTTGGCCACCTGATGCAAAGAGCCAACTAATCTGAAAAGACCTGATGCTGGGAAAGATAGAGGGCAGGAGGAGAAGGGGACAACAGAGGATGATATGGTTGGATGGCATCAGTGACTCAACAGACATGGGTTTGGGCAGACTTCGCAATAGAAATGGGTTTGGGTAGACTCCAGGAGTTGGTGATGGACAGGGAGGCCTGGCGTGCTATAGTTCATGGGGTCGCAGAGTCGGACATGACTGAGCGACTGAACTGAACTGAACTGAAGTGGGACACAGTTTTACTTCCCATTCTGTTACACTGTATTTGTTTTAGAATTCTCTATTTATTTGAAAACAAGGTGCCTTGCACAAGGTAGGTGCCATACAATTGTATAATGGATAGCTTTAAAGCTGTGCCAATGTAGCAGCTTGCACATTTAGGCAAACAGAAGATAAGAACATTTCTAGGGTACTCTGAGAGCAATATGCTCAGAGTTTTCATTGTCCAACTCTGTCTTGTTCCTTCTGAGACCATACCATCAGCTTCCCCCTGAGTCGAGCCCAGGTTACAAGCCGCTACCTTCTATCCCTGACCCCCAGCTCACTTACCTGTAACTGGTCCCCACTGGCTCCCCCCAACCCTCCCAGACATGTCCCATCTCTTCCTATACCTCCAACCTTCCCCTTAGAACAACCCACAACCTACTAAGCCCTCAAGGCTCAAAGTCTTCATTCAAAAAGTCTTCTCTGAGCACATGGCCCATGCAGCTCACCCCCTTCTCTGGCTTTATTTTGATGTTCGAGGCTGAGCCTCACAATCTGGCTCTAATTACTCAGTCTTTATTTCCTAGCAAATCAGCAAGTCTGCCTCCCTCAAAAATCTGAAATTCCTTAGAGGCCAGACTGTGACTTCCCTTCTGGGTCTGTGACTTTTAAGAGGTACGTCAGCCACAGCTGTTGACGAATGCAGTATAACTGATACTTCGGGTCCTCTAGCAGGTGAAAGGGCTGGTGAACAGTGTGCGTGGCTTCCTAAAACATTTCAAAAGCAACTTGGAATTCCATAACTGGCCCACGGGCAGAAAAGAACTCTTTCCCCACCAGCTCTGCCTGCACAAATCCCAGGCTAAAAGGAAGGATCAACTGTGGGGTCACAGGGCAGGGTGGCCACCATGTTCCTACCTAAGAGATTTAATTTCAGGGGAAGTCAGGTGCTAAACAGAAAAAAGGAAAGGGTTTCCTCATCACCTCCTTGAATCACCATGAACAGCTCTCACTTAGATAAATAAACTAAGTACAGTAAGCCTAGTAGCTTAAAGCTGATTTTTAAGCCTAAAATGACCAAAACCAGTCCTGAAGGGCAAACCCATCATGAAGTGTCCAGAACTGAAGGGAAAAAGATATAAAATCAGTAAACCTATAGTGTTGCTCTCCGGTAGAAATGGAACACAAGTCACATAAATAATTTTAAATTTTCTAATAGTCACATTGTAAAAATAAACAGGGGATATTAATTTTAATATATTTTAACAAGCAATCAAGATTTTGAAAATTATGAATGAGATATCTGACGTGCTTTGTTTTTACACCAAGTCTTCAAAACCGGGTGTTTGTTTTCCCTTATGGCACATCTCCTTTTGGAAGTCTCCTTTCAAGCGCCCGTAAGTCTCGTGTGGCTGGTGCCTCTTGCACTGGAGAGAGGAGGTTTCCAGATGAAGGTGAATAAGACTCTATAAAAGCAACTAAGAGCAAGAAGGTTGGATACTGGAAGTGCCTGAAAGGTGTGAACGTCATTTTTTGCTGAGACTCTTTCTCTACAATATACTAGCTTGTTCTACTATAATTACTTATGATTAATACTAGTGGAGAATCAATTTTTAGCAGTGTGGAATTGTCTTTGTGTTCACTCTGTTGGAGCCAGACAGCCTGGATTTGTATTCTGGCTTCACCACTCACTAGCTATGTGCCCTTGGCCAGTTACTTAGCCTCTCTGGGCATCAGTTTCTTCTGTTGTAATATATAGACAATGACAGTTCATCTATCTCACAGAGGATTAAATATATAGTACTTATACAATACTCATGTAATATTATTAGTGCACTTATTATTACTATTGTTAATACTACTATTGTTAATACTACTACTGTTACTACTTCCACTGCTGCTATTTTGAACAAACCCAGACAGCCATACTATTAAAGGTAAGACGCAGGTGAGTTCCTTGAACTGTGATAAACACATGATCTCTGGGGTTCAATGCCAGAGGGATGGTTCAATGCCGAGTCTGATGGATTCAACCTACTGCAGAGATACTGAACATCAACACAGGAAATTTTTTTTTAAAGTGACAGTGGAGAAAACCAGAAATAATACTGTTCAAACAGGCCCAGTCCTGTGTAAAGGTGGACACCATCACTGGGTTAGGGTTATGACTGGTCTGCTGAATTTGACTTTCCTTTAGTTATGTTGCTGGGTCTAAAACATAATCAAACATTTAAAACTTGCAAACCAGGGATTCTCGGTTTTGAACCATCATGGCACACCATTAGGGACGTATCTGGTGGCTTGGGGATTTACGGTTAGAGGCTGAAGAGAGGATGTGATTTTCTGTGGCTTATGGGGGGTGTTAGCCCAGCTGGACAGTCTCTACCACTCTCTCTTTCTCCCTTCCTCCCTCCCTCCCGCCCTCTTCCCTTCCCTCCCCTACCCGCTCTCTCTAGCAGGATATGAGAGAACTGAAATGCAGAGACAGGTCCTGGCCTCTTTTTTTCCATCTCAGAGGTGCCAGTATGGGAAACAGGGGAGTGATTATACCACTGGAGAGAAGGCAGATGCCCTAGTAACCGACACCCGCTCCCTCGCCCTATTCCCTGAGCCCCGGCTCATGTGAAACCAAATACAGCCATCAGCTAGTGGATCCAGGAGCATCGCACACTGTGGCATTTTCCATTTGCCCCACAGTGGATACCATGTTGCAGGGACAGGCCAACAGTCATTTCTAGTTACTCCTGCTCTGGTCACAACACGCTGACCTCAAAGAGATCAATACACTCTGGACAATAGCTGTCTTAATAGTACCTGGGTCTGTTGTTAATACATACTTGAAGTTAAAATCTCCTGGACTCAAGAAGGCAACCAAACAGTCAGTGTGGGAAGCACATAAAGCTGTCTTCCCCAGGACTTTTTCAATTCATGTGAATGTCAATGAGTATATATTTTTTAATCAGAAGGTTAAACCCTTATCCTCTAAATATTGGGAGACACTTGGGAATGTGCAGTTTTTTGTGTGTGCATTTAATCTATGTGTATAAGAAGCAATATGCGCAGTACTGTGCTCAGTCACTTCAGTCATGTCCGACTCTGCCAGGCCCCTCTGTCGATGGGATTCTCCAGGCAAGAATACTGGAGTCGGTTGCCATTCCCTTCTCCAGGGGATCTTCCCAACCCCGGGATCCATCTCCTGCTCTCCTTCGTCTCTGCATTGCAGGCTGATTCTTTACCTGCTGAGCCACCTGGGAAGCCCCACAAAGAAGCTGCATGCAAGAGTGCAAACTAGATCAGCTTTGGAACCAGCACATTGTGTAATTTAAACAATACGCTTGCCTACCCTGAGCTTCCATTTCATTTGTAGAACAGAGGTGATACAATCTCATAGAACTGTTCATGAGGGTCAAACAAGGTCACATATATGGAGTGTTCTAACACTCCCTAGTCCATAACTGATGCTTCATAAAGGCCAGTGTCCATTCACACCCCTCTCTTCCCACCCTCTTCATAAGCAGGACCATTACAGGGTGAGTCCTGACCTGAGAGATGGCAGGAATTTCATCCTCATCTCCAGCATTTGGGGAAAAAAAAATACTGGCTGTGTGTCAGTCACTACCTTTTGCCATCAAGAGTCAATCACCTCATCATTTATTCTTTATTTCATTTGCTCATTCATTCAACATTCATTTAGCAAATGCCCTTTAGATGGAGAACCTGCTTTCTGAATCTAGAACATGGTTCCACAAAAACTGAAAACTAACAATATCAAACCAAACTACAACTCTAAAATGGGGGAAGGGGGAGAGAGTGGAGGATGAATGGGGAGAGAGAGGGAGCAATCTCCCACCTGCCACATATGAAGTATGAATATGAAGCAGCTCAGTCATGTCCGACTCTTTGCAACCCCGTGGACTGTAGCCTACCAGGCTCCTTCCTCCATGGGATTCTCCAAGCAAGAATACTGGAGTGGGTTGCCATTTCCTTCTCCAGGGGATCTCCCTAACCAGGGATCAAACCGGGGTCTCCCGCATTGCAGGCAGACGCTTTAACCTCTGAGCCACCAGGGAAGCCCAATGACCTGCCACATGATGACCTATAATACTGATGGCTTTAGCAATTCCCCAACTACTCAAAAAAGAGCAACTTTCTGGAGAAAAGCTGCCTCCTGTAGAGTGGGTTGGCAGTGTTCCAGGGCAAATTATCCTTAAAAACAATGCACTCTTGGCCCTTTCCAGGTGCCTTCATAGAATTCTTCAAATTGAGCTACACTTTCAAAACTTTGTTTCCTCCATAAAGATAAGCCCTGGATCGAGCTGAATTGACTAACTGCTACTATACATGGAGATGAGGAAAGCAATGTTTGGTAGAGCTAATTTATGAAAATATAGACAAGAGCAATAGCTCTGCTGAGACCGTGAAAAAAATCTAAACATATTTACTATCATGAACAATGTTCTCATGTCCCCTTCACCAGATGGGCTGCTGGATTTATGCTGGGATGTGTCACAGACACACATCAAGATAAATGGAAACTAGAAGCCCCTTTAAAACCAGCCCTTAGGATCTCAAGAGAGAGCCTGTTCTATTGCTGGCTTGATAACTGACAGGGTTGTACTCTTGGGCTTTCACAGATGATTGAAATCAATTTCAAAAAACCATATAAACTATTTTAAAACAATATCTTCAACTTTTTCTAAGTAAAGATCAGGCTAAGTACTTGGATGTAATCTCACAAATGACAGAATGATCTCTGTTCCTTTCCAAGGCAAACAATTCAATATCACAGTAATCCAAGTCTATGCCCCAACTAGTAACACTGAAGAAGCTGAGATTGAACACTTCTATGAAGACCTACAAGACCTTTTAGAACTCACAACCAAAAAAGATTTCCTTTTCATTACAGGGGACTGGAATGCAAAAGTAGGAAGTGAAGAAACACCTGGAGTAACAGGTAAATTTGACCTTGGAGTACAGAATGAAGCAGGGCAAAGGCTAACCCAGTTCTGCCAAGAGAACACACTGGTCATAGTAAGCACCCTCTTCCAACAACACAAGAGAAGACTCTACACATGGATGTCATCAGATGGTCAACACCAAAATCAGATTGATTATATTCCTTGCAGCCAAAGATGGGAAAGCTCTATACAGTCAGCAAAAACAAGACCGGGAGCTGACTGTGGCTCAGATCATGAACTCCTTATTGCCAAATTCAGACTTAAATTGAAGAAAGTGGGGAAAACCACTAGACCATTGAGGTATGACCTAAATCAAATCCCTTATGATTACACATTGGAAGTGAGAAATAGATTTAAGGGACTAGATCTGATAGACAAAGTGCCTGTTGAACTATGGGCGGAGGTTCGTGACATTGTACAGGAGACAGGGATCAAGACCATCCCCATGAAAAAGAAATGCAAAAAAAGCAAAATGGCTGTCTGAGGAGGCCTTACAAATAGCTGTGAAAAGAAGGGAAGCAAAAAGCAAAGGAGAAAAGGAAAGATATACCCATTTGAATGCAGAGTTCCAAAGAAGAGCAAGGAGAGAATAAGAAAGCCTTCCTCAGTGATCAATGCAAAGAAATAGAGGAAAACTATAGAATGGGAAAGACTAGAGATCTCTTAAAGGAAATTAGAGATACCAAGAAATATTTCATGCAAAGATGATCTCGCTAAAGGACAGAAATGGTATGGACCTAACAGAAGCAGAAGATATTAAGAAGAGGTGGCAAGAATACACAGAAGAACTGTACAAAAAAGATCTTCATGACCCAGATAATCATGACGGTATGATCACTCACCTAGAGCCAGACATCCTGGAATGTGAAGTTAAGTGGGCCTTAGGAAGCACCACTATGAACAAAGCTAGTGGAGGTGATGGAATTCCAGTTGACCTATTTCAAATCCTGAAATATGATGCTGTGAAAGTGCTGCACTCAATATGCCAGCCAATTTGGAAAACTCAGCAGTGGCCACAGGACTGGAAAAGGACTGCATTCCAATCCCAAAGAAAGGCAATGCAAAAGAATGCTCAAACTACCACACAATTGCACTCATCTCACACGCTAGTAAAGTAATGCTCAAAATTCTCCAAGCCAGGCTTCAGCAGTATGTGAACCGTGAACAGATGTTCAAGCTGGTTTTAGAAAAGGCAGAGGAACCAGAGATCAAATTGCCAACATCCGCTGGATTATAGAAAAGCAAGAGAGTTCCACGAAAACATCTGTTTCTGCTTTCTTGACTATGCCAAAGCCTTTGACTGTGTGGATCACAATAAACTGTGGAAAATTCTTCAAGAGATGGGAATACCAGACCACCTGACCTGCCTCTTGAGAAACCTATATGCAGGTCAGGAAGCAACAGTTAGAACTGGACTTGGAACAACTGACTGGTTCCAAATAGGAAAAGGAGTATGTCAAGGCTGTATATTGTCACCTGGCTTATTTAACTTCTATGCAGAGTACATCATGAGAAACACTGGGCTGGAAGAAGCACAAGCTGGAATCAAGATTGCCGGGAGAAATATCAATAACCTCAGATATGCAGATGACACCACCCTTATGGCAGAAAGTGAAGAACTAAAGAGCCTCTTGATGAAAGTGAAAGAGGAGAGTAAAAAAGTTGGTTTAAAGCACAACATTCAGAAAACTAAGATCATGGCATCCGGTCCCGTCACTTCATGGCAAATAGATGGAGAAACATTGGAAACAGAGACTGACTTTATTTTGGGGGGCTCCAAAATCACTGCAGATGGTGACTGCAGCCATGAAATTAAAAGACGCTTAGTCCTTGGAAGGAAAGTTATGACCAACCTTGATAGCATATTAAAAAGCAGAGATATTACTTTTTCAACAAAGGTCCATCTAGTCAAGGCTATGGTTTTTCCAGTAGTCGTATATGGATGTGAGAGTTGGACTATAAAGAAAGCTGAGTGCTGAAGAATTGATGCTTTTGAACTGTGGTGTTGGAGAAGACTCTTGAGAGTCCCTTGGACTGCAAGGAGATCCAACCAGTCCATCCTAAAGGAGATCAGTCCTGGGTGTTCATTGGAAAGACTGATGTTGAAGCTGAAATTCTAATACTTTGGCCACCTCATGCGAAGAGTTGACTCATTGGAAAAGACCCTGGTGCTGGGAAAGATTGGGGGCAGGAGGAGAAGGGGATGACAGAAGGTGAGATGGTTGGATGGCATCACTGATTCAATGGACATGAGTGTGGGTAAACTCCAGGAGTTGGTGATGGACAGGGAGGCCTGGCGTGCTGAGGTTCATGGGGTTGCAAAGAGTCAGACACGACTGAGCGACAGAACTGTACTGAACTGAAGCAATTTTAAGCAAAACTGACAGTTTTGAACTTCACTCCCTTTACAGTTTCAGTCCACCTCTCATAGTTAGGTGGCCTGGTAGGTTCCAGAGGCAGGAAGCAAAGGAGCAAGAAAATCTCCAAATTGGATGAATTATCAATGATTCACTCCAACAAGAGCTGAGGATGGCACTGACCACCTTCCAGGGGCAAGAACCTTACGGCAGAAGAAGCCAAATCTCCAAGTCATTTGTAGCAGCAGCAGGAAGACAATAGGCAGGGCAAGATCCCCCTGTATCCAGCAGCTTTTACACTATTTCCCATGAGTTCTGGCTCTTCCAACAGTTCCATGGGCATTTCTAAATCATGACACAAATCTGCAGCCAGATAGCACACTGTTGAGACCCCCCAGAACTGCTATAGTGCAGTTATAGGAAAATGATAATCATGCTCTTATTTATTATATAGCCTTTGATGCTATAGTCAACGTGCCTTCTCATGCATCCTTATAAGGTACATAAGGCACCTATCCTGTCCCTTTCACAAAGAGGGCACAGTGGTCTGCCTTAGGCCACACGACTAAATGGTGATGATGATAGTTTACAAAGGACTTGTTCTGTGCCAGGGTCTATGCTGAGAGCTTAACCCATATTTCTCCCATGAGATAGGTTCTGTTATACAGAGGGGAAAACAGAGGCTCAGCGGTTCAATAATCTGCCTGAAGTCCCACAGCTAACAAGTGACAGAGCTGGCACTGAATTTGCATCTGCTTCCAAAACCAGTTCTTAGATATCTTAACAGACTCTGTCAGATGAGCGTCACTGTGATCATATCTGACCACATCTGATCATAACTAATTAGTCCTCTTACATGAACAAGGACAAAGCAGGCAGGCATGGATGGACATATGGCATTGCTTTTATTGTAATATTAACGTGTGTATGTCCATCCTCTTTGCTCTCATACTGCCCTTTACCCACAAGGAAGCAGACACAAAGACCGAAGGAAACCATTATCCAAAGCTCTGCAGGCAAAACTTCTTTCCCTGCTCGGTGAACAGGTTTTCAGGCGCTTACAGAGGCAGAGGAAAAACAAAAAGGGCACAGGAGTAGCTGGGGAGAGAAAGGAAGGTGTAGAAAGGATGGGAGGGGCAGAAGGGCCATTCGAGGCAGAGATTCCATCTCAGAGCCCTGGACACACATGGGTCCCAAATCCAGTGACGGGGTGGGGGTGGGGGGTGTTGGGGTTCAATACCTAAAATGAAAATGGAAACGATAAACTTCCCCCTTGACCAAGCAGAACTCACCTCTGATGGGAATCTCTGTGGGGGCTGGGAGGGGGAATGGGCAGGAGGAGGGAAGGCCCACCCCCCAGCTCCCTACTCTAAATTGAAATCCCATCCTTCCCCCTACCAGAACTAACCACCTACCCACACAGTCCAAGCAGCCAAAATAACCATTGGATGCTTAATCCTGAAGCATAAATGCACCTCTGTCCAGTTCCAGGGATAGTGTGAAGGAGAGCTGTGATTCTCTGTTTCCACCTCTGCTTATCCCATCTGGTCATCACAAGTCCTTACTGGAGGACGAGCACAGGACAAGATAACCTGAATATAGTCCAGGGCTGTACCTTATTTACTACGATCCTCACTGCACCTTATAACACACACACACACACACACACACACACACTTATACACACTGTCAGATTTCAGCCCACATCTCATCCAAACATCTCCACCAAATGTTTCCAGTCCTAATTTTACATCAGTCAGAATAAAAGACACAGACAACCGGGCAGGAAAAAAAAAAAAAAGTGCCAATAGGCAGTTCAGCTAAGTATCACTTCAATCAGCTATTTGTGGATATGGCGCTAAGAATCCAGAAAGTAGGCAGAGTTGATCAGAAGGACAAAAATTACAGTTTAACCCTTAGCCCCTACTCATCTAGTCGGGTCAGCAGCAATGAACCTCTCCTTTGCTCCCCACCCGGCCCCCTAGCCCTGTGCTCAGTGAGTTCTCTCCTTCAGCTACCAGCTCAGCCCAGAGCTATAGCCCATTAGCATTCCTATCACTCTCCTCAACCCAAGGGGAAAAACTTCCAGCTGCCTCATACTTAAGCATCACCCTCAGCACCATAAGCCTGAGCCTGTGCATAATTGACAAGGAATATGTTGATAAGGAGTGGGACTGTTCCAAGTTTCTGAAGGATAACTAGGTAATTAAAAGAAAAACCTAATTTAAGAAAAATCATAAGAAATGCTTTAAAACTCTCTGGCAACATCCTTTATGGATTATCCTCTTTTACAGAGACCTCGGTTTTGCCTTTGTCTGCTTTTCAAAGCCCAGGGCTAGATCGCCACTGTTTGAGGGCATCCACAGCCCCCAGCCTCCTCTGGGGGTAACTTAAAAGCCCTGGACTAGAAGCAGAAAGGCCACTTCCATTCTTCCTCCAGGCTCAGAAGTATCTGAGTTTTCTCCGGTCTGAGCACCTGGAGGCTTCTTGCTCAGGACTCAGCATAGTACCGTCTGAGGACACTGGCAGCCCTCACTTTTATCAGGCAACACAAAAGGACTAAGAGAACCCTATGAACTCCCAGGAGCGCCAATATGTAGAGATAAAATCAGCCCATGCAGTGCTCCCTGCTTCTGGCTGCACCACTTAGCTGCCTGGCTGGCTTAAAAACATAAAGAGAGCCGGCCAGCTGCCAAAATACACCCTGAGACAGACAGACAGACAGACCCACACACACACACACACACCCCTCCACTACCACACACCAGGTAATCCATCAGCTCCCAACAGACAGCCTGGGCCGGCATGTTCTTCATTCCACTCAGCACCCTCTCCTCGCAATTGGCTTAACATTAAATTACGGCCCCACCCCCTGCTACCTTTGATTTCACAGGCTATTCCAAGGACTATAGGGAGGAAGGAAATGGCAACCCACTCCAGTGTTCTTGCCTGGAGAATCCCAGGGACGGGGGAGCCTGGTGGGCTGCCGTCTATGGGGTCACAGAGAGTCGGACACGACTGAAGCGACTTAGCATAGGGAGCACAGGTACTTTTGATACTTGATCACCTCCTGCATTGCCCCCACCTGGGGGCATGGGACTGACCTGGCCTTATCTAGTTTGATGTGTTGGGAACAGTTCTAACATCAGCAAATGAACCTTGTGACTTCCCGTCAATCCAATTCTACCTATAAGTGAAAACAAACACAAGTCTTACCCTCAGGGAGTCTAGTGAAGGCCAGTGGCATTGTTGAAATTAATAGGACAAGCAGCTGCAAAATTATGACTCTGACATAAAGGAGACGCACGCAGTGACTGGAAACCATAGAGGAGGGTGTCTGAGTGCTGAAGACAAGGTGGAGACAGTTCAAGCACACTGAGGTCTCAAGGATGAGCAGGATTATCCTTGTGGAGCAGAAGGAAAGGCACACACCAGGGCTTTGAAGAAGGAGGCCTGTGGGACTGGAGTGCAGAGGCCGAGGAGGTGTCAGGGAAGATGGTACCAGAGGGGAGGTGGAGGCTAGATCACAGAGAGCCTGAAGGTGGATCTCCACTGTGAAACTCCACTGTGAGCCTCAGTGGAACCAACCCAGATTGTAAAAGATCAGAATCGATGATGCGAATCGATTAAAAACAAAAAAGAAAAAAAGCCAGAAAACACTTCCCTTTTTTCCCCTAGTGTGGAGAATGGATGGGAGCAGGCGCAGAGTCATTTGAGTGGAGATACAAGCAGGTGTCTACAGAACTGCCCAGAGAAACAGGTTCCCAACCAGGGGAAAGCAGAGAATATCTCCTGTGGTGAATCTTAAAACAGAGCCAGAGTCAGCCAGGTCACAGGGGTGGTGACATTAGAGGCAGCAATGGGCATTCCAGACAGAAGAATAGCAAAAGGGAAGGCAGAGAGGCAAGGAGTGTTTACAGGGATTGATAGGAGGTTCAGTACTGTGTGAGATGGAGCATGATGAGAAATAAAGAGCCAAGAGGGGAGGTTGAAGTGAAGTTGCTCAGTTGTGTCCGACTCTTTGCGACCCCATGGACTGTAGCCTACAAGGCTTCTCTGTCCATGGAATTTTCCAGGCAAGAGTACTGGAGTGGGTTGCCATTGCCTTCTCCAGGGGATCCTCCCAACCCAGGGATCAAACCCAAGTCTCCCACATTACAGGCAGACGCTTTACCATCTGAGCCACCAGGGAAGTCAGAGGGGAGGTTGTCAGAGAAAACTTGATCCTATCAGTTCCCTGCTTAAACCCTTCTGTGCTTCCTGATAACTTGCTGGATGAGGTCTCCTATCAGAGACCAAACAGGAAAAGCTCCCTCCCCCATGATGCAAGGCCTCATCCAGCAAGTTATCAGGAAGCACAGAAGGGTTTAAGCAGGGAACTGATAGGATCAAGTTTTCTCTCCAGTAGATGATTCGGTCAGGCAGACAAAAAAGGGGATAGGTGGAGAGACAAGAGTCGGAAAGATTAGTTACCTAGAAGGCTATGAGTCCACTAAAATACTCTGCAGATATTAAAAAAAGATTGAAACTGGAAAACTCTTGTGGCTCAATCCTGGATACAAGGCAGTATATCATATTATCTAAATATGTCTCTGTACTTATGGTGACCAGGGTGGAAGGGTGGGAGGAAGGGACAGTTAGGGAGTTTGGAACTGACATGTACACACTGCTATATCTAAAATGGATAACCAACAAGGACCCACTGTATAGCACTGGGAACTCTGCTCAATATTATGTAACAACCAAATGGGAAAAGGACTTGAAAAAGAATGGATACATGTATATGTATAATTGAATCACTTTGCTGTATACCTGAAACTAATACAACAGTGTAAATCAACTATACTCCCATATAACATAAAAGTAAATATATATATACATATGTCTTTATATATTTGCATAAAAACTGGATGAAAAGAAATCAAACTGTGAACAGGATTATATAAGTAAGTTGGAGGGCTACAGTTGATTTTTGTTTTCTTCTTTGCAGTTTTCTGTATTTTCTATAACGAGCACATGTTAATGAAAGTTCATAGTAAGAAAGAAAGAAAGATATAAACCACAGAGACAGCATGAACCATCCTATCACACTGATGGCAACAATTAACATTTCGTGAATGCATGATGTTTAGTGACCCTAAATCTTAAGCCACAAGATAAATATCATTCTCTCCCTGTTCACAGAGAGGAAAATAAAAAACAAGGAAGCAAAATGATTCATTTAACATGACACAAAGGGCTAGAGGCAGAAGCAGATAGGAACAAGGTAGACGCAGGGACTCTTGAGCTGGTTCAATTCCTTTTTTTGCTGAGAAATTATTTGAACACAACAATTCATGCACAATCCCATAATTAAGACAGCCAAAATAATTAGAACCAGCCCAACAGACTGCATGATTATCAGCCCAGATCAATAAAGAAGAAGCCAGTGCAAAGCCGTGGATAGACAAGGCCACAGGCTACACTGTTACAAGGACTGTGATTCCAGAATCCTGAGTGAGATTATGACAGTATTTTTCAAGAAGTGAGGAGGGCCAACCTTATAAGGGAAGACAGCAGAAGTTGCTTCCACACTGTGCCCATCCTCATGCCTCCCGATGGTGTTAAAAGAGAGGAAAATTCCAACACAAGTGGGACACGGTTGCTCACTTAACTCCCATGCCAGAAGAGGTAGCATGGTTCTATTTCTCTAATTACTGACCATCTCCTGGCTTTCCCCACAGCTCCATGATCCTGGCTGAAGCCACAGTGACATATATTGGACGCTCCTGGCTCCCTCCTCCCTAGGATGAGTTCCTATCCCCTTCCTGGGCCAGGCAGCTGTGGTGCCAGGATAGCACCAGGCCTGACTGCTGTCCTTCCATGAGTGCCCAGAAAACACAGCAAAAACAGCCTCATGGGAGACTGGCCCATGTGATCCTTATTTATTTATTTATTTAAAAACTTCAGAAAAGCTTAGAGAAACCCAGTGGTATTTTTTAATATAGTTCCTACAGCCTAAAATAACACTCTTGGCTTTGCTGGATGGGAGGGGTGAGGTCATGGGGAGGGAGGATGTGAAAGGGAAGAGGCTGCCCCAAATTGCCAAGCTTGCAGATTAAAGAAGCACAAATTAGTCAGTGTCCAAGTTTATGCTAAAATGGACAACACTGAATTTTGCAAGCTAATAAAGTGGTCTTTACTTGTAAATATACAGAAAATGAATAACCAATGTACATTTTCTCAATCCACCCGGGCAAGTGGTCCTGAGGATCTATAGAATAACAATTAACTGGAAGTTCAGGATCCAGGGGTCCTAAATTAACCTTACCGCAGTAGACCCCCCTGTACAGGCTTCATCTAAAGAAGGTGGAAATGGGAGGTCATGGTGGAGAATGGCTGGCAAGTCAAGGTTGTGAACAAGATGACCTTGTGGGATGCCCTACAAACATGACTTAGCCCTGTCTGTCCATCTCCTGGATACTCTCACAGACCCACACATCTGCCCCCTCAGTGACCTTTTCTATTTTTGAGCCCTTTTTAGTCCCTTGGGCTATGTCATTTCTGCCCAGCTCCCAGTCTTACTTTCTACCCCGGAAGGATGGTCACAAACATTAGATCATTCCATAAACAAGAAGAGCCAGACACTTTATCCAAGGGTCTCTTACTGCAACACAGAACACCCCAAAAGCCTCAGGCAGTGACCCGAGGAAGCCTCCAAACCTTCACACGCTGGAGTCCCTCCAGAAACCTCACCTGTGACTATTTGCCCAAACTTCAGACCTAACTCCAACTTGCTTCACCTACAGCTCCCGGTTCCTAGCCCATTAGAAGCAGCAAGGTGGAACACAGAAAAGGACAGCTCAAGACAGACAATGGAAACAGAAGGAAGTGATATTTAGAAAGCAGCATTAAAAAAAAAAAATCAGAACCAACACAATCATTTTTGTGAAAAGTATAGTGTTACCGTGTCCTTTGGTTTTGAGGCACATAGTTCCACATACCTCTGTGCTCCCCAAGAGGAACATATCATATTAATATGCTATATCCCAGTTATTATATCATAGTTCATAGCAAAACCTTGAGTCATTCAGCAAAAGTTAAATTTAGTGCTCTCTGTTTCAGAAGGCAGATGAGAAGTGTGCAATCCACTGAATAATACATGCATCCGGTTAGATAAAAACAAGTTTCTGAGGCACAAAAAGGTAGGTTTTAGCTCTCTGGAAAACTCACCTTTTCCTTCCTGACACTATAAATAAACCATAAAAAGTAATAATCTGGAAAACTCTGAAATCATGAAATTCAACTTTAAAAATGAGAAACTTGGATTTAGAGAGGTTTAAATGACTTGCCAAGGTCCCATGGGTGGCACAAAAGCCAGGACCAGACCCACAGTTCCTGGTTCCCAGGGTTCTCCATCTCCTCCCCACTCCACGTGCCCATCTTCCCCTCCGTATACAAACAGTAATTAACAGCAGTCCCTATGTTATTCTCCTCAACGCTGAGTCAGAGAACATGTCTCCTTTTTTTCGTTGTAAAAACTGCTCTGAGTTGTATGGAAGGAATCTGCTGTGTAAATTTAAGGTGTTTTTCCTCATGAATTCCATGAATATCACACTCCTCGTCATATGGCTTCTACAGAGTAATTTCAGTTTCCTAGTGCATTATCTCCCACAGATTTTGTAAGAGTCTTCCTAGTGTTACTGTTTGTAAAAGGAAACAAACAAATTCAAAAAGAACGAAGAGACTTTCTAAGAAATATATCCCCGAATCAACAGACCACAGTGAAGACTGTTAGTGATGATTCTTTCTCCTTGGAATTTTGTCTCCCCCATCTTCACCATCACCAATCAAAACAGGTCTCTCTCTCTCTTTTTTTTTCCTTCCTCTTGGATAAACTTCTAAATCTTCCAAATGCCCCAAATGCTTATGATGGGGAAAGGTGAGGCGGTGGTATGCTCAACTTCCAGACCATATATGCACACTGTCTTCCGGATCTCACGCTCTCTCTCAGTAAGGATCAGCCCAACTGTGATGGGGATAACTCAGATGATTATCTTGTCTACCTATCTCTGCTTTGTCTGGAAGGATTTAAGTGAAAACAACTGGTCCAATCAAATATCAGAAGTGGTGCAACAGATCTACCATTCTAATCATTGCCATGGACACCTAAAGAAGTTTACCTGGGCATATCCTTTCATCTACATAAAGGAGAAAATTTGGGGGCAAGGAAAGTCATATCAAATTCAAATTTTTTGAATAGGGCTTTCAGTGAAATTAACTATTATGCCAGTGAAATTAACTATTATGCCAGTGAAATTAACTATTATGCCAGTTACAGTATGTGGCAAGCCACCTAAAATATCATTTAAGGGGAGAAAAAAAACCAAGTGAATAATGAAGATTCATAATATGAATTAAAGTGATCAAATATAACTTCCAGGTATTTAACACAGTGGATTATTAAATTCAGAGAGTACATCTCTAAAACCTTTGAACAAAATGAATCATAGTAGATAACTGTGGATTTCTCGGACTTCACGTGGCTTGTGAGTATTAAATACTGTCATGAAGCAAAAAAGGAATAAATGCAGGATTTTTTTTTACCTGTAGTAACAAAAAAATGTGTATGACTTTTTTCTTTCATCAGAATCTTTCAAACTTCTTCAAAGAAGTTTAAAATGAGCAAGTAAGGCAAAATTTAAATTATACGATACAATTTTCTAAAGGGCACTTCTTTTTTGCTCTCTATTATAAACTCTAACTTCAGTTCCTAAAGCCAGGTATAACTTATTATTACCAATTCCCTGTGAAATTATCTAAGAAGAAGAAAAAAAAAATTTTACAGTTGAGTCCTTCCAACCAAATGGCAAACATTGCTTGGGCAGAAAAGAATTCCTGGAACAATATGGAAAGTCCTGCTTTCTCCTTTGAAACCCTCAGGAAATGAAAAAGAAAACTAGCAAAAAGAAAGCATGTCACATTCAAAAGAGCAAAGGAAAGAAATGTGGGTGAACAATTGAAAAGAGAGAAAGGTTCTCAGATTTGGCTTGTCCTAATGCTTACCTGCTTCTAGAGAGAAATGACCTTTCTCTATCCTTACACTTTGCTGAGTTAATTAAGCTGCTTTTTGCTGGGCATCCTATAATTACTGCCACTTAATGCTGCAAAAGACCCAGCAGGTTACACCAATCCAACCCCTATATGCACAAATGAGAAAATGAAGATCTGAGAGGTGAGGTGACTCACCCAAGGTCACATAGCTAGTTAATAGCAGAGGCAAGGAGATGCCCCGAGCCTCTGACTCCTGTCACCTCAATAAACCGCAGAATAAACTTGCTGAGAGGGAGCTGATTTCAGCATGCCAGAAAAACCACCGGTCTCTTGGAGAGCTATCTCAGCTTGAAGAGCCTGAAGAGCACACTTGAACCCCACATGGTCTACCAGGCTTTTTGTCAGCAAACAGCCTCCTGCCTAAGACCTGACACAGCATCCAAATAGCTCAGAAACAAGCCTGATGAAGGGCAGCCACCAGGAGTCTTTCAGTGATTCATTCTAGCTCTTGTGCTTTCTGGTGAAAGGAAGTATGTAACTGGACTTGAACAGTGGTACTGAAAAACAGAACATTTAATAAGCCAAACCTGTACAAGGAAATACAGAAAAAACCTGGGAAAATACTACCTATCTATTGAGTTCCTATCATCTGAAAAACCACCAAATCAGATCCTGTGAGAGAATAAAGGAAGTTCCTTGAAGGTAGGGACTTCCTGCTATGGGATATAAGCTGAAAGACGAGAAAATCATAACAAAAATGTAATCCTTTTGCTAAGGCTATGGTTTTTCCTGTGGTCATGTATGGATGTGAGAGTTGGACTGTGAAGAAAGCTGAGCGCCGAAGAATTGATGCTTTTGAACTGTGGTGTTGGAGAAGACTCTTGAGAGTCCCTTGGACTGCAAGCAGATCCAACCAGTCCATCCTAAAGGAAATCAGTCCTGGGTGTTCATTGGAAGGACTCATGCTAAAGCTGAAACTCCAGTACTTTGGCCACCTCGTGCGAAGAGTTGACTCATTGGAAAAGACCCTGATGCTGGGGGTGGGAGACGATTTGAGGTCAGGAGGAGAAGGGGATGACAGAGGATAAGATGGCTGGATGCTATCACTGACTCGATGGACATGAGTTTGAGCAAGCTCCGGGAGTTGGTGATGGTCAGGGAGGCCAGGCGTGCTGCAATTCATGGGGTCGCAAAAAGTCGGACACGACTAAGTGACTGAACTGAACTGAAGAACATTTTGTGAGGAAAATCCTCCATAGAGAAGCACCCTGTTAGTTTTACAGTGGTTTTTAGAATACATAAAAAACAAAAGCAACCATAAATGTTTTGTTTTATATAATATTATTACTGCTCTTTTAAAATGCCAATTGCTTTCCCTTCTTTGAATTATTAGTGTCCTAGTCTTTGAAAGCTCAGAATAAGTCTCTCTTCTCCCTTTCCTTGAATTGAATGAGTGGGTGAAAAAGAATGGACCAAATGTGATGGTGATTTGAATCAATCCAGTGGCATTTTTTCAACAACTATTCCATGGGAAGATAGCCATATGCCAGATACTAAGCTAAGTGGCATCTGTTCCCAAGCTAGGTAGGGAGCAAAGTGGGCAAGGAAATAAACCACAATATAATGTGCCTGCATGCTCAGTTGGTCGGTCGTGTCCAACTCTTTGCGGTCCCATGGACTGTAGGCTGCCAGGCTCCTCTGTCCATGGAATTTTCCAGGCAAAAATACTGCAATGGGTTGGCATTTCCTACTCTAGGAGATCCTCCTGACCCAGGGATCAGACGCACGTTCCCCTTGTGTCTCCTGCATTGGCAGGTGGATCTTTATCACTGCAACACCTGGGAAACCCCACAATACAATGTAGAAAGTAATAATATAGAGATATGTACAAAGCACACTGGGGTGCTAACTAATAAAGCAATTAATTCTGCAGGTAATGAGAGACTAAGGGGAGAGTCAAGGAAATCTAGAGAGGAAAAAACAATGGAATCCTTCAAGGAGTGACCAAATGGACAAGGAGCCAGCGCTCCTTGCACCGCTTCTGCATTTCAGGCAGAAGAAACAAATTCCACAGTGACACAGAGTGAAGGGCATAAATACTGAAAGAAGAGCAAATGATCTGGTGAGGCCTGACCCCGGATTTCAAGGAGAAGTGTCTGAGTACATAACAAGGAAAGGAGTTGGAGCCACAAGGAGAAGGCTTTTTTATGAACTTTGAAGAAGTTCAGACTTTTAGATATGGGCAGTATAATGATTTTGTTTTGGTTTTGCTTGGTTTTGACCCCATTAGCCATCTTAAAGCATGTAATGTCTTGCTCCTTAGTACATTTTATTACCATTCCTACCATCTCTCTCTAGAACTTTTCTATCAGCCCCAAAGAAAATCCTATATCCATGAATCGGTCACTTCCCCATTCTTCCCTCCTACTTTGCTATCTCTATGGCTTATGCTGGATATTTCATATTCATGGAATCATATAATACTTTGCCTTGTGTGTCTGGTTTCTTTCGCTGAGCATAGTATGTTCGTGGTTCACCCATGCTGTGGCATGTAGCGGTACATCATTCCTTTCTAACGTTCCATTATACAGACACAGCATATTTTCCTTAACCATTCATCAGCTCATGAACACTTGGGTTGTATCCACCTTTTGCCTATTTGGAACAGCACTGTTATGAATATTCATGTACAAGCTTTTGTTTGAGCCCCTGTTTTCCATTCTAGAGTATATTCCATTCTAGGTTATATTCCTAGGAATGGAATTGCTGGATCATTCGGTCAGTCTATTTTTACCTTATTGGGGAATCCATCAGACAGTGATTTTTAATCAAAGTAAAGGCATGATAAGATTGTATTTCAGAAAGATAAATGAACTTGATAGATATTTAAAGAAACAAGATCTTCGAGGGTTGGTTCCTCAAAGATCTACCGAATAGTTGTTCATTTGCTCTTTCCTGCTTTATTTCCTGCCTCTCCACTTTTTTTTTTTCTTTTTGAACCTGCAAATTGGCATGCAATCTGGTGGTCCTAAAATATGTCCTCCCACATACCTTGTGGCTCTACACCATCTTTTGAGGCTTCTGGGCTGAAATCCTGCTAGCTCA
Organism: Ovis canadensis; assembly: GCF_042477335.2. Taxonomy (NCBI): domain Eukaryota; kingdom Metazoa; phylum Chordata; class Mammalia; order Artiodactyla; family Bovidae; genus Ovis; species Ovis canadensis. The sequence continues at coordinate 84,683,671 of NC_091247.1, forward strand.
GCCCATCTGCAGTAGTTCAGATTGTCTTCTTGCTTTGTAATTCCTGTTGTAAAGAGGTATCAAGCTTTAATAAATAGGCCTCTCAGTTTCAAATAAGAGGTCCAAGAGGAGCACAGCAATTCCATCAGGAAAGGTGAAGTGCCCTGGAGTGTTGTGACTTGAACACTCCTGCTGAGATGCTTGAGCTTCATCTTAATATGCTCTCCTTCCATCCCACTCCTCCAAACACAGAATTACATGTCGCTGAACAACCACTTCCTTAGGTGACCTTCCAGCTTTGAACAACACTGACCTCATCAACCCAATGTGTATTAAATTTATAGCAACTGCACTATCAGATCTTAAGAGGGCATCAAAATTCTCTAAAATGTATAGTTTTGAAAACTTCACATTCCATTGTGTTAAGTGCAATTATGAAGAAGCCTCCATAAAAACAACTATGCAGTCCCTGGGTTACTAAAGATTAAAGAGTCACCAACCAGCCTTTAGAAAAGCAAAGCACAAAGCTTTCAGGGTGCTTCGATACGCCCATGAAAAACAGAATATGCTGCTCCCAAATATGCCACTCTGATATAAGAATCATTTTGAGCTGAAGGCAATCGAGAAGAAGCAGATACAAGAAAAACTCTGCCCTTCTCCTACTTGCCTAACAGCAGGACATAAATTTATAAAGGTGCTGCCTCCTTCTTCCACCAAGAAGGATAGAAGTTAATTACCAGAGATAACTCTAGATTCTCATCAGTGAAGAGATGGTAGCAGAGGAATCTACATAACAATCCTTGCTAATTTCTAGCCCTGATTTACCACCAGTCTCTCCTAATATTTGCCTTCCCACAATCTGTCAGCCCTAGAAACTCAAAGTCCTTTTCCTTTGTCTTACCAGTTCTCTAAAAATGTACTGTTCCTTCATTAAGATGTCATATAAACCTAAGTCCTAAACACCACTTTGAGCTACCAGTCCCCGAGGGCTCAATTTGCATGATGCACACGGTAACCTCTGTTTTTCTGTCTTCATTTGTCTTTCATGAGTCAATTTACAGGAACCCAACCTGAGAATTTAACAGACAAAGCTAGAGGAGGTGACAGAATTCTAGCTGAGCTATTTCAAATCCTAAAAGATGATGTGAAAGTGCTGCACTCAATATGCCAGCAAATTTGGAAAACTCAGCAGTGGCCACAGGACTGGAAAAGGTCAGTTCTCATTCCAATCACAAAGAAGGGTAGTGCCAAACAATGTTCAAACTACTGTAAAATTGCTCTCATTTCACACGCTAGCAAAATAATGCTCAAAATTCTCCAAGCTAGGCTTCAAAAGTACGTGAACTAAAAAATTCCAGATGTGCACGCTGGGTTTAGAAAAGGCAGAGGAACGAAAGATCAAATTGCCAACATCCGTTGGATCATCAAAAAAGCAAGAGAGTTCCAGAAAAACATCTACTTCTGTTTCATTGACTATGCTAAAGCCTTTGACTGTGCGGATCACAACAAACTGGAAAATTCTGAAAGAGATGGGAACACCAGACCACATTATCTGCCTTCTGAGAAACCTGTATGCAGATCAAGAAGCAACAGTTAGAACCAGACATGGAACAACAGACTGGTTCCAAATAGGGAAAGGAGTACATCAAGGCTGTATACTGTCATCCTGCTTATTTAACTTCTATGCAGAGAAGATCATGCAAAATGCTGGGATGGATGAAGCACAAGCTTGCATCAAAATTGCCAGGAGAAATATCAATAACCTTAGATATTCAGATGACACCACACTTATGGCAGAAAGTGAAGAAGAACTAAAGAGCCTCTTGATGAAGATGAAAGAAGAGAGGGAAAATCTGGCTTAAAACTCAACATTCAGAAAACTAAGATCATGGCATCTGGTCCCATCACTTCATGGGAAATAGATGGGGGGAAAATGGAAACAGTGACAGACTTTATTTTTTTGGGTTCCAAAATCACTGCAGATGGTGAATGCAGCCATGAAATTAAAAGACACTTGCTCCTTGAAAGAAAAGCTATGACAAACCGAGACACTGTATTAAAAAGCAGAGGCATCACTTTGCCAACAAAGGTCCATACAGTCAAAGCTATGGTTTTTCCAGTAATCATGTATGGATATGAAAGCTGGACCATAAAGAAGACTGACCCACCAAAGAACTAATGCTTTCCAACTGCAGCGCTGGAGAAGACTCTTCAGAGTCACTTGGACTGCAAGAAGATCAAACCAATCAATCCTAAAAGAAGTCAGTCCCGAACATTCTTTGGAAGGACTGATGCTGAGGTTGAAGCTCCAATACTTTGGCCACCTGATGTGAAGAGCCGACTCATTAGAAAAGACTCAGATGCTGGGAAAGATTGAAGGCAGGAGTAGAAGGGGACCACAGAGGATGAGATGGTTGGATGGCATCACCAACACAATGGACATGAGTTTGAGCAAGCTCCAGGAGATGGTGATGGACAGGAAAGCCTGGCATGCTGCAGTCCATGGGGTCACAAAGAGTTGGACATGACTGAGCAACTGAACAACAGCAACAATCTGAGAATTTAGGGATATAGAGAAAAAAGATGTTCTTTTACTCCCCTATCCCCATCAGGGCAGGTTGTAGAGTGGGAATGTGGTAAATCTGGAAGCACCAGCAAGAAATCTGGGTTCTCTCAGTCCTGTTCTCCCTATGGAACGATCGCAGGTAGGACTGGACCACTGTCTGGACTTGGTGCTGCAGCAGCACTAAAGTGGCCACACTTCCTTGAGCTAACAGTAGCCAGACTTCCTTCAGGTATCAGGCAGGCAAGTGCCTCCTAGGGACATTGAAATCTTAGCCTCTGTCATGAGAAGCTTGATTGGTCTAAGGGGATCATGATAATTCCATTCAATTCACTGGGCATTGGTTTAGGAATGGTCATGTGACATAATTCTAACCAATGAGGTCTGTGGGAAATCTGGGAGCCTTCTGGGGCATTACATTCATTCTAAGAATGTTTTAGGAAAAAGAGGGCATGCCCTTTCTCCTGCTTTAGCCTTTGAGCTACTGTTGTGTGAGGAAGTGACCATCAGTCCTGCTGGTGACCAGGAAGAGACAAGCCTGAAGGCAAAGCTGCCCATGCTGCAACAACTAAAGCCCAAAAGAATTCAATTGACCAGCCTAGTACAGGCTTCCTCTAGACTTCTTGTTATGGGTGAAAACACATTCTTCTTGTAGGTTAAGTCATTTTTATCTGGGTTTTCTATTATTTAGCACTAAAAGATCTTTAGTAAACCTGCTTATGCAACTGGATAACTGTTTATCAAGTATTTTATTAATAGCATTTTTAAAAATTAGACTTACAACCAAAATTATAATGTTTCATACCTGACCTCTTCAGGAATTAAAAACTCCAGAAACCTACATATATGGGACAATACTTAGCCGGGGGATGGGGGAGGAATAGGTCTGCCATTTTAACCTGCAAATAGAACAGGAAGAGTGCTAAAACAAGAACCGTGTGATAAATGAAAAAATAAAAACATGCTCTAAAAAACACCCATGCCACAAATTTCCAAAATGAAAATCTGGGGCATATTAGTAAGGAACATTCCATTTCCCCCATGGCCTATTCAAATATGACTGCAGAATCATCTGTATATGGGTTTACTGAATTGTGAACTCTGTTTAATGCCTCTTAGGGTCTCTCAGACAGATTTATTTCAATAACTCTGTTACACTTGGAGGGCAAACAAAACTATGACCTTTTATGATTCCTCCTGTCATTTTTTTTTTAACTTTCTCAAATCAGGTGTGTTGGGATGGGTTCAGAAGACTAACAGGTAATGCGTTCTTAATAAAGTTCCCAATTTCCAAATCAGAGGTGGTGCCTGGGGATGACTTTGGGAGATTGAAGTACACATGCTCATGGTATCCATCAGCTTCCTGTACAAGCCTCACCCCTAAAAAATACACAAACTGGATAAAGCCTCCACTCCCACAGCCAATCAGACTGCTTTCTCTAAGTTTCTTCTACATAAGATCAAAGGACCTCCCCTGTGCAAAATCTAGAGTCTATTTTATAAATTAAAACTTATTTGAGATTTTGCTGATAACAACATTCCCTCCTTCACAGACATTCTAAAAACACACTTTCTGAGCGAAAAACAGAGAGTTAGAGCTGGTATGCCAGGAATTACATGTAATGGGCAGAAGTGTGCAGCGCACAAGAAAATTCTCTATCATGGCATCATAGTAAAAAAAAACTGGGTGAGGATCACAGCTTAAAGTTCCTTTCAACTCTGAATCTTTAATTCAACATGTGCTTACCCATTTTCCTCCAACCAATTTGAGTTTCTTTCAGAAACAAAAGGTAACCCTTAAGAAAAAAAGGAAAGAAATGCTTGACTTTGATGCTTCTTCAGCAGACATTTCTGCCTGGATTCTATCTTCTACTGCTGAATAGTAAGCCAGTTCCTTCTGCCTTTTTGGTTTTGTTTCTTTCAAAAAACTGAACAAAAAGACAATATTTTTCATAAACGTTCTTACCGGCAGTCACTGTCGCTGCTTCTGCCACTTGAATTCAGCCTAGCTCTTTCTTTCTCTAGTATTTGTTAGTTTTAGATTCTTTCAACCAACATTTCCATTGTCTGAACATCAAAGTTGCCCTAAAATACTAAGGATCAAACTCAAATACTAAGGATCCCTAGATGCTAAGGATCAAACCACCAGGAATAAGTGACTAAGTATTAGTGGCATAAAACAAATACTGAACTTTGATTGACCCAGACTCCATTACTGCCATTGGCTATTATATTTTTAGTTTCTCCTCTCCTACAGTTTATCTTCTGCTGAGTCAAATTGTTGCTCTGATGATCAGTTTCATAATCTTTCAATCCCATGACAAGTGATCAATTCTGTTGTTTTTCAGGATAACTTCCTTGAATACCATTTAATTGGATGCCTATGCTAAAAATTCCATGACAACTATAAACATTACTGTAAGGAGTTCTCAAAACTGTGAGAATGTAAGGAATGGCATTCAAACTCAAATTAACCAAAAGCCCCAACCCACCTCCTCAGACCCCCTTTCTCACTACTGAGGGTATCCTTAGAGACAGCAAAACCTCACAGGGCAAGGAGGACACAGCACCCACGCGTTACACTAAGCAGCCTCTTATTTTCAAAAGCATTTCTTTTCAACAGTCAGTAACATTTGCTGATTTCTGAAACAAATGCTTACATCCCCCACACCAAATAAAAATTCCTTAAAATACAGGCAAAAGAGATCCAAGTCACATACAGCCTCCTAACCCTACCCCCATCCTCACTCTCTCAATTTGCCAGTTAAAGACCCTAAGAATATATGTCAGTGTTTTCTGGCATGGCAGATGGAAGCATCAGTGTTGATTTACAGCTGAGGGACCTATTTAAAGGGACAGTAAAGCCTTCTGGATTATCTATACATTCAAAATTTCTCACATATTTCTGGATTCACTTCCCTGTCTACCTGTATGGTATCAAACAACCTGGTGGAACCAGAAGGGAACAGATTACATCCTTTTGGTCCTTAGAGGAGAAATGAGTTGATTGATTTTTCCCATGAACAAAACACTTAAAAGTCTGAACAGTGGGGGCATCCAGCAAGTTGTAGAAAATAATTCAGTGTGTCCTCAGTCAGTCAAGATAACGGAAACTGAAAAATGGTTTGTATTGTTCCCCTTTTTTCACTTGCTAATGCATTTCCTGATGGGTGTCCCCATGACATTATTGTTTGGTCTGCAATCAGCTTATCTGGATGAGTTACAAGAAAGATGGAGTGCAGCCTGGAGTTTCCTGGTACTGTACAGCAAACAAAGGCTGTCAGCTTCGTGATGGCTGATGCGGACTCTCTCGGGCTCCAAGAAGTTCAGTTACATCTTTTTAGTTAACACTTGCAATAAAACAGATTAATCACTGCAATCATTTTTAACCACAGGGAAGCACTATAAGAAAGTGAAAAAAAAAAAAAAACCAGCATCAATTTTACCAGGTTTTGAAGATAAAGTCCATTTTCTACTGTCAGGTGCCTTTATTTTGATAAAAATCTTTACAACCAGTTGTGCAAAGCTTTAGACAATAGTAATGGTATGCTGTTTTTAAAATACATACATACATATATATATATATATATATATATATAGTAGAAAAAACTAATTTGTTACACTTACAGCAAGTCTACAGGGTTAAGATGATCTTATCTGAATTGCCCCCAAATTATTGAGCTAATGTTTTACTCCAAAGGAGATACATTTGCTACTTGTACTATTTGCCAGACCTCCAGCTTAGTTGTTTTCAACTTTTTCCTTCCATCTCACCAATTGCTTCTGCAAGGGAGAGGGAAGTGAAGGGGATGACCAAACCAGATTATTTTTATTCTTTTAACAGCAAATAATACAAGAAAATAGGCCTCAGATGGTCACATAATTGAGTATCAAAGAAGGACAATGGAATCTCTCTGAAAGATAAGATGGACACAGGAAAGATAGGCTCAAGGACTCTGCCAACCTGATGTCACAGCTTGCTTGGCAGAGGTCACAGCTCAGTTACCTGGGATATACTGCACTGCAGGTGTACTCAAAGAGGAAAGGAGAGTTCATTCTTGATAACTGTTGGGAAAACTCTAGGACCAGCCTAAATTCCTTCAATGTGGCCAATCACCATCGTTTGCCATTTGCCATTGACACTGGGCATCTCAGTTACTCCCTCAGTGAAATGTAACTCCCAGGTGCTCCCCCAATAAAAGCTATCTTCTCTTTCAATCAAGAACACTTGCAATTATGAGTAGTCTGCCTGGTGGGGTTTAAGGGCTCTTTCTGAGCTTTGAAGAAGAGAAATCAGGAGCTAAGAAAAAAATCACAGCAACTCTAGTATGATTGGATGTGAACGTTCTATGGCATAGCAAAAAACTCTTCTGTTGTTCCCCTCAAGGCCATTGCTAAATGTAATCCATGAGACATGGTAGATACAAATGTTATTGACTCTGGCAATTTTGATCACAAACCACTTAAAGCACCATCCACTTTTGTGTTTATGAATCACTATTAAAAGGTGACTTCTCTTTGCAGATGGAAAGAATAGAAGCAAATGTCTTTTTTTGATATCAGAGAGGCAAGCGAGAATTTAATTTCTATGCAAGATAACCTTCAGGAGTGTTATCAATAGGAGGTGTTGAAGCATAGGATGTCACACTCAGGTATGTTCAGCCTCAAGACACTGCAGCACAAAACTACAAATCTACTCATTAAGAGCTGTGCAATGTGAGCTAGAGTTGTTTAATCATAAAGTCGCAGCTAATACTGTTTCATGTCAGAAATGATACAGAAATAAAATGCATCTTCTTCTCTCCCCTGTGCAAGATGAATATGTGATACAATGGTGCTGGGAGACCCACCACAGAGATCAGCCACGATAGTAAAGAACAATCCATCTTCTGCCCAGATGAGAAACTCAGGCTTTGCTGATGGGCAATGAGAGAAGCAGTCTTCCAAGAGAAAGGGGGATATGCCAGGCGGTACATAAGCAGTCCTCTTATGTACCCCCTGGAACATAGACAAACTTTTTTTTTTCTATTTATTAATATTACTCCCATCCCTTCAAGGTTTGTGTTCATTCATGTTTCATGATGTATTGGCTTGGCCAAAAAGTTCGTTCGGTTTCCCACACACGTATATAAAAAAAACAAATGAAATTTTTGGACAAGCCAATATATTTCAGTACAGAGTGTGCAGGCATACTCAGTTGCTCAGTTGTGTTTGACTCTTTGCAACCCCATACACTGTAGTCGGCCAGGCTCCTCTGTCCATTGGATTATCTCAGCAATAATACTGAAGTAGGTTGCCATTTCCTCCTCCAAGAGATTTTCCCCATCCAGGAATCAAACCCACGTCTCCTGCAGCTCCTGCATTGGCAGGCAGATTCTTTACCACTGCATCATCTGGGAAGCCCATGTAAGTACAGTTCCTGTATCTAATTTTTAAATGAAAAAATATAAATTACATAGAGTAGGGCTTAAGACAGTTTCAGAGACTACTGCCTTGAGAAATGAAGAGAGAAAAAGAAGTCTTAATGATATCCCCAGCACCCCCAAAACTGAAGAATCCCTTTGCCAGCAGCATCTTCTGGTCCAAGAGAAGGTCCAAGAACAGTGTGTAAACTAATGGGTCAGGAAGGAGAAAACAGTGCTCGCCTCCCAGATTTCCCAGATACATCTGCTCTTGGGAGATAATTATTCTAACACAAATGATACTTTGGTCTACAAATGAGCTGGAGAAAATCATTAATCTACTTTTGTGTCAGGTAGAACTTGGTGGGTCCTGCACAGACTATTAATTTCATGGAAAATAAGCCAACAGGGAAAACAGATAAATCATTAGCAGAGTGAGGAAGAGACCCAATAAATTCCTACCAATCCTCCTACTTTCTCTTTCTTGCAGAGAGTAAAATGACAAAGTATTTATGTCCCACTGTCTTTGATATCTCTGTTTATCTCATTAAAGGAAAATGCTTCTGAAACCACAAGGACATATTCTATTTCAAGTTTTAAGAATTCAATCCCAAATGATTTATACAAGTGAACAATATGACTACAGAATCATAATCTTCACATTTCTAAAATTCTATCATTCTTAACTTCATAAAAACAAAACACTACAACATTCATTTCCCTTTTGTTTGTTGCAGGCAATATATAATATTAGGATTCCGTTTACATAAACAAGGAACATATATTTGAAAAGTAGTATGGATTGCTTTTAATGAAAATTTTTAATTAAAATTTTTTTTCAATTAAACTTAAGGCTAGTAAGAACAGTTGGCACTTTTGATATCATTTCAATGACTAATCCCTACTCAAAATTAATTTCTCCAAAGTTCCATATAATGTATTCACAAGACTCATCAATGTTTATTTATTAAAGTCAGTGTTTTCAGTAACTGAAAGAAGCATTATAGAATGTTTCCAACTGAGTCTCTTTCCATCTGTCCTCCTATTTTACTGTTCATCAAGTAGTTTAAACATAAGAACTGCACTTTGAACAGAATGCCTGGTGTCACCCAAAGGATCCGGCTCTCCATCACTCTGCTGTGTACTTTCTGTCATTTACCTACCAGTGCTAGCAGCCTGCCCAAAGTGTTTATCCCACAGCCTACTAAAAGTAGTTACTCTATAACCTACTAGAAAATAACTACAGTACTTGATATACACTCCATTGGGGCAGGCATTTTTATCCATTTTTTTTCACTTCTGTATTTTCTATTTTTTGAAGTAAAAGTGAAAGTCACTCAGTAATGTCTGACTCTTTGCGACCCCATGGACTATTCAGTCCATGGAATTGTCCAGGCCAGAAATTCTGAAGTGGGTAGCCATTCCCTTTCCAGGGGATCTTCCCAATCCAGGGATTGAACCCAGTTCTCCTGCATTGCAGGCGGATTCTTTACCAGCTCAGCCACAAGGGAAGCCAAATTTTCTATACATAGAAGAAAACCTGACATTCAATACATGTTTATAGAGTAAATAAATTGGATGAATGGTAGGAAAAAAGAATCTATCTTTAGGTCACCTCCTGTCATTTCCTGGGCTCTGTACACAATCCATGCCACCTGCCTTCTTGGCTTTCTTTTTTTACATAAAGACTTCTTTCCAATGTGGTATTCCCAGGGGCACAAAGGGGCCTGAGGCCCTCCTCTTTAAACCCATTCTTTCAAGTTTCTACCACAAGGCTTCTTTAACTGTTCTAGCCCTCCTACTGCTGGATGAAGTGAAGTCGAAGTGAAGTTGCTCAGTCGTGTCCAACTCTTTGCGACCCCATGGACTGTAGCCTATCAGGCTCCTCCGTCCATGGGATTTTCCAGGCAAGAGTGCTGGAGTGGATTGCCATTTCCTTCTCCAGGGGACTTTCCCGACCCAGGAACGGAGGATGATTAATTTGCAAACTTACCAGAGACTGTCTTTACTTTGAACAGCAAAGCTTTGTTAGCAACAAAAGTTAGCTGCAAGAAGGGTCTACAAGGAACAATAATTGACTGACCAACTCAAATACAAAAGAACTCTCACATGTGTAGCTGAAATCTTCCTAATATTAACTGACGGAATAACAGGGTTTTGATGGGCATTTATTTCTATAATGCAGTGCGAACTTAATATCTCTACAGCATTTGTAAGGTCTCATGTTATCCCAGCAGGCAAGATAGTAAAATGTGGATTAGTCAATATAGGAAGAGGACTTGGTGCTGGAAAACCTATATTCAAATTGTGTTGGGGATTGGTCCTTCGTCAGCCTAAGAGAGTAGCAGTCTAGTCTTGGTTCTTAATGGGTTTATCAATAACTTTACCTCCACTCTTATTAAGGTCCTGGTTGGAGGTCCAATCTAGACCTTCTAGGGTCACTCTGGGCTAAAAGTAAATTAGAATCACAATGAAAGGGTGACATTCAGAGTCTGACAGTTTTCCCAAATACCTGCCCCAATAAGACGGCTGCTTTTCTGGTTCATATGATTTCTCTAAAGTAGATGAACATATAGACTTTTATGCTGCATTTCTAAGCCAGTCTCTTATAGTCCACACTGTCTGTTTATGTTTCCTCTACATCTCTCAGAAATACTTGCCCCGCCTCTCATAACAGGAAACGGAAACAGTTCCAGTTGTGAGAAGTCTTCCATGATAACAATTCTAAACTTTCCCCTCTGCAACTTTCACCCAACTCCTGGCTTTGTGCTCTAAATCCACACAAAGAAAGCTGATCTCTTTTTCTCTCCAAAGTTTACTAAACAAGTCAGGTACTTCTTGTGGCCCTTCCCATCCCTCCCCTCTCTCTTATCTGAGTCTACTAAATCTTAGGACTCATAAGGTAATTCAGAGCAGTAAAGATGAAACATGGGACACTAGTGGTCCAAATTTTTAAATTAGATGTGATGTTAATTTCTAGCCAGCGGGCTCATTTGAGAAACCCAGACACCGCCACAAATGCCAGCATATACCACAAACGCCAAATTATACCACAGATGCCAAAACAAAAGTAATGTTTACCTAATAGAGGTGTCAAAAATCATGTGTTCAAACTATTCTCAGAATCACAGAATTTTAAAACTATTCATTTCACCCATTCATTTCACAGATGATAAAACTGAGATCCAAAAGTAGCCCAAGGTAGATGGGGAGCAATACTGAAAGTATTGCAGGCCCTTTTGGCCCTCTTCCAAATAACAAACTATGATCCTACAATGTACTGAATGTCATTTCTCCAGACTTCATGTCTTAATAATGGCAGCTCGTTAACTTCCTAGGAAGCTAAATTTACATTGCTATTAGTACAACAATGTCAGATTTCAGAACTAGAAAAAAATCCCCTAAAGGATACTGAGCCTTCCTACAAGGAACAAGAAAACTGAAGACCAAGGAGGCCTGGACTTGGAGGAAATACTGAGATTTAGTGGTATGGGCAACAATGGAGCCCAGGTCTTCTGATGACAAGCTAGAACTCTTTAGTATTCCACCCAAAGAATTAGCTAAACACCAGCAATATTACAAAGCTGAAATCATTTTAATCTAAACTTGTGTTTATGATGAGAAAACTGTAATTCTTTAACTAGTACACAAGTTCCATCTTATGGAAGTGCTAGGCTGGACAACCATGTCAGAAAGATGTAGAAGGGAGTTCAAACAATAGGTGGGAGGTTGGACTGAATGACGTCTAAAGTCCCTTCAGCCTCTAGGATTATTGAATTCTGAACTTCCCTGGAGCTGAACACCTCAGCTAGCCAGGACGAATGAGGAGGTAAGGAATGTGCAAGTGTCCTGTGGGGCATCCTCTCCTGCCCTTGGATTGAATGAACTCTACCCTTCTGTATCAGGCATTACTCCATATCCAATTTACATGCAATCAAATACTCTAGGCACAGGAAGAATGTAAGGAAATGCAGCTCTGTCATTCATTCCCCAAGACAGACTACACTGCTTAGCTTTCAAAACTGCCTTGCCTAAATGAGCATTCCATAACTGAGCTTCCACTTTGAGCTTTTACAGTTCGTTCATGTACTATGCTACTATCAGCATTAATTATGCAGCATCTTCATGAGGAGAAACCAGATTTGGATGTGATGTAGGAGAGGAAAGAATAAAGCGCAGTTTCCAAACGAAGGTTATTGTATCTGCTCCCTGCTCCCCAAAGCACTGGAGTCCTTCCACCACAGACAGATTTCAGATGGCGGTCCCCAGCTGAGCTAGCCATGGGAAGGAGGAAGTTGACATGTTTGAGAAATGAGGAATACGCCAACTAACAAGACTTTGAGGCCAATGTTATTAACTCCCTCCTTTCTATGTAATTCCATTCCAAACCAGAATTCAACACAAATCTGCTTCTTTGCTTTCCTGAATGGCTACTAAAGATTTAGATGCACTGATTTTATACGTCTTCTTTTTTCTTTTGCAATAATGAGTTCCAGGGAAGAACGTGGCTTTTTGTTGTTGTTGTTGTTGTTGTTGTTGTTGTTGTTGTTGTTTTCCCCCGTCTCAGAGAAAAAGAATTTATCATAAGGGTCAAGCTCTGACAGCTAGAAGAAAGCTTCAGCAATAGGACTGTCACACTGAACGAGATCACAAAAAATAAATAAATAAATAAATTCAAAGGATCCAACACGCCTGGGAGCCAGGTATCGTCTAGACTTCAGAAGAGCAAACTGATGTTAACAAAACAGCCTAACAAGGTATCAAAATCTGAGCGGGTGATTCTGTAGAGACTCCGTGTGCAAATACAAAAAGCTCTACTTTAAAAGGCTTGGGCAGGTTTTCCACTCTGCTCGCCCTGAACCGAGGATGGTGCGCCCAGTCATCAGGAGGAAGGCTGCAAAACAGTCGATGTCCTAGCTGCATTCAGCTGCCTCCACCAGGGCATTACTGTCGTCTGAGGTCTAACCCAAAGGAACCCCGCACTTCGGGGTTTAGAGGAAGGTTCCTCCGGCCTCCTGAGCTCCCCATTAGCCTGTCAGACTGGCATGACCACATCAGTCCCGTCTGCTACCAACATTAAATCAGTACAAGAATAAAGCCCTTTCCTCCTCTTCTGAGATTTGCACCACTTTTCTTCCAAAGGTATTTCTGAAAGGAAAGCACAACTTGAGGGAAGGAGCCCAACTGGGCAAGGTTGGGTCTTTTTGAGGGTTCCCTTCCTCGCCAGCGGCAATCGTCACATGCATTCCAAGTCGGGCAGGTGTACAAAGAGAGCGAAGGACGAGAGAGGAGAGGAGAAAAGGGGGAGGAAGGAGGTCGCGGAAGCAAAGGAGACAGAGGAGGATGAAGAGGAAAGAAGAGTCGGGGAAAGAAGAGCCAGAGAGAAGGGAGGGACGGAGAAAGAAAGGGAGAGGGATAAAGAAAGGAGGCTGCGGGGAAGAGGAAAGAGTGTGCCGGGGACGCGGCGGGGAGGCGGCCGTGGGGACCGGCGCCCCTGGGGAGCCACGAGCTGCGCTCCGCTAGCGGGCGCCTGGGGCGCAGGGCGCGCCCGGCGCTCACCTTTCAGGATGAGGGTGTCGATGTCCCGGTCGATGCCCAGGAAGTAGCACTTCCTCCAGAGGCCCGAGTAGGTGGCGAAGAGCGGCCGGCCGCACTCGGCGTCCAGCCCGCCGAGCCCCAGCAGCGAGCGCCAGGACTCGGGGTCGGCGCGCCCTGGGCCGCCCGGGAGCAGCCGGCGCCCCAGTGGGGGCGAGTCCCGCAGCGGCAGGTGCGACAGCGGCATCAGGCGGTTCTTCTGGTCCGGGGGGTCGGCGCCCGCGCGGCTGCGCTCGCAGCTCTCCTTGTGGCGCCGGGGGTCGGTCTCGTACCAGTGGTCGGTGAAGATGGCCGTGACCAGCAGCCCCAGGGAGCAGAGGCTGAGGCCGAGGCTGAGCGCCGTGACGAGCGCCCGCGGCTCCATGGCTGCTCGCCCCGCCGCCGGTGGGCCCGCGCGCCGCCGCCAGACACAATGCACTTGGCCTCGGCTCGCTCCGCTCCCTCTCTCCCGAGCTCCCCCACCTGCCCCCTGCCGCCCGCGGCCTCCGGCTCCCGGCCCGGCGCGCTCCCTCCTCGGCTCCCTCCGACCGCGCGCCCGCCTCCTCCCGGGCCCGCCGCTCCGCGCCACCCGGCGCCTCGAGCACTTTCTCGCTGCCCCCAACCCCGCTTGCACCGCCGCTCCCGCAGCCCCTTCCCCTCCCTTTTGGAGCCCCCCTACCCTGCTCACCCCCAGCTGTCCACACCGCCCGATCGATGCTTCCGCCCTGCTCTCCCGAGACTCCTCTTCCCTTTCGAATCCCTCTCCTCGCCACCTTCACTTTTCCCCTGTCCCCTCCTCTCTCCCTTTCACCCAGTCTCTACTTTGCCCCTACTTTTCTTCAACTCGTCCTCCCTCTTCTTCGTCCCTGTCTCCCCGCTCTTGTCCCTTTCTGTCCCTGCCCTGGCCGCGAGGCTTCTCCCCAGCTACCCACGAGCGCTCAGCCGTCCTCTCCCCTCCGACGACCTGAAAAGACATCCACCCACATCAGACTCAGTCTTGTCACTTGTCCAAGTTGATGTTGATCAGTGTCCCGTTTTGTAACCAGAAGCGAATCCCATCTGGGTCGGGCTGCGCGGTGATACTTAACTCAGGAATCTGGATCCGGAGCCGAAGACCCTCTGTCCCTCCACCGAAGAACGCAGCCTCTCAGACCCCTGGGCGGCTCTGTCACCCGGTCATCCCCCGCTTTCCCTCTCCCTCGCCCACGGCAACCTCTCAGCGCTCTCTCCGCTCCAGACCCTCTTCTGAAAGAAAAGACACCGAGTGTCACTAGAGCGATGGACCAATGGCCAGAGATTTTTCTCCCACTCCAGCCTGCTCAGAGATGGACTTCTTTCTCGTCGACCACCTCCATCTCCCACTGGAATGACGGCCTCCTGGAATTTCTACAAGTCTATAGTGATCAATAAGCCCTTGCAGTGGCACCTGGTCTGTGAGGTGATTGTTGTCCTTAAATAAATAAAGTCCTTAGTAATAAATCAAGGGGATGATTTTTTATTTTTTCCTCCTGTGCAACTTACATGGGCTGGGAGGGTCAGCAGCAGAGCGATACTACACACCAAAGTCAACATCTCAGCTTGCTTCTGCTTTCTAGGGCACTCGGAGGCATTAATTGAGAATGGCAGGCAGAGTCACATTTTCTAAAATGAGGAAACCTTAGGACTCAGGGTCCTGAAAGAGTTAATCGCTGTGTTGTGTGGAATCTGATGATAGAGCAGCAATACCCTCCTGCCACTTAATGCCCAGGGGGCCACATCACAGACAGAAAACCATGCTGTGGGAGCCCAAGGATACCAAGTTTTGTGTTCTTTTGCCATGTTAATGATCAAAAGGTGATGAGGCATTCATTGGACGCTAAATGACATTACTCCACGATTTAATGGGACTTATTAATTAGTGCCCCACATCAGTTGGTATGAATATGATTTATGTATTTCCTCTGAAATGACCTCTGTAAAGGTGGTATAAGAATCTTCCTGGGATTTGTTTTCATTGCTGTTTATACTCAGCATCTTCAGAGGGTATATTGCCCATGAAGGCTGTGTACCTCCCTTCACAGATAGATCACTGGAGCAAATCTTTCAGTCATATTGGGCACCCCCTGCCTATTTCTGCTGACCTGACAATATGAATTATTACTTGGATTGTCTCAGCAAGATCTATGGTGAGCTTCAGTCTAATTAAGGAAGACAAAGAATTATAATTTTAGTGTTCCTCTCACCTATAAGCTTTTCCTTAACAGGAAACACTAAGCTCATCAAAGGAGTCTTATCTGGATTTACACAAAAAAATGATGAGACTTAGAAGCTTGCTTTTATTTATACTCTATAATATGTGTAAAATCCTCAATCTTTATGGATACACAGAAAGAATATCTTTCACTGTGAACCCACAGCTGATATCTGAAACTCACTCTAGTTATCATATGTCCTTTTATTTTTTGGAAATGCCTCTTGAGATCAAGATATTACAAACCTTGCAAGTCCCAAGGATAGTCAAACCTTAAGCAACTCTTCACTCCCTTTACAAATCCTGATGTACTCCAACAAATAAATATTCTGCCACATTTCAGAGTCACCTGATTATCTTCACACAATAACCATGTCCCCAGCTGGAGCCAACAGAAGGAAAACTCTTTCTCAGGCACTACTGTTTAACTTAAAAGAAAATAATGTTCTGCTTTATTTTCTTAGCCAGAACCCTTTGATCATACCCTTCTCCGAAAACAGCATTATCCTTGAAGTTCATTTATGTCTATGTTTAAAACCAGTCTCAGCATATAATCCAAAGGTTACTATATGATGGATTACCCTTGACAGTATTTCATAAAAAATGTCACACATTACAAATATGGGCCAGCAGCATGTAATGAGAGCACTGCTTCTGCTGGTGCAGCATTAACAGCATCAGCAGGAATGTGACATATGATGTGTACACAGGTTTTGCTATAGTAACTGAGTATCGCGCCATCTATGTTCTTAAAATTTCTCTTTTGGATATTTCCAACAATGAACTATCATCCACTAGGCCCACTCTGCTGGGGGAGTGGGAAATACAAAGACAAATCGATGGTTCCCATCTTCTGGATGCTCCCAGACTAGTAGTGAGAGGGACACATAGCTTTTTTGTGGTACTGTGAATAATGAAAAGACTAACTGCCTGCGGGAGTCAGGAAGGTCACTTAGAGGTAGTAACTTCTGAGTAAGTTCTCAAAGGATGTGTTAAACTTTGCCAGGAGGACTAGATCAAAGATGTTGGCGTTGTGGCCACAATATAATTCTGATTTATCTATCTGCCTGATAGATTTGGAGACTTCCATATTTGAGGCCCATTGTAAAAGAAGAATATTTTTCTACGTCTTTAAATCATAAAGTTGACATCTTCTAATTCCTGAACACAAGCTAAGTAGTTGCAGACCAGTACAAGCCTACCCTACCCAGAAGCCTAACTAACCCGGAATACAGCCGATTTAGGAGAGCATTTAGCCTGGCAGGGAGTCAAAATGATGGGAGATCAAATATCCAACCGGAACACCAAGGCATGTCTTGGCTGTGGCAGTGCTGTGTCCACAGTGCTTTCAAACTTAGCTTTTTCTTCATTTGTCTTAAATTTCCCTTTGCCATCTCCAGATTTGACGTTACCAGTATCTCCCTTGGAGAATAACAGTACCCTAAAATGACAGGGACAGAGCTAGAGAATTTCCACCTGGGCATCTCACTGTGCTGTGGAACTCCGTACGTTCAAAGGCCAGTTCTTATATTTCCCCTATGGTTCAACTGCCCCTCCTCACTTATCCCTCTTTCTGGTGTTGACAAATGTAGATATTTTAGAATTTTCTATCATACTCACAAAGTGGTAGGGATTCTTCCTTTGAAATATCTTTCTAGCCAATTTCTTCTCTACATTTCTACCTCTTGTTATCACTATGCCTCTATCATTCACATCTGGATTATTATTCCAGCTCCCTCCTTGGCTCCCATAATTCCAGGACATCTGGGTTTGTGGGCAGCTCTTCCTGAAGTTATCCTGGATACTGTTGCCCAATGCATCTTCCTCCAGTGTTGTCTTCGTGACTTTCATCCTTCAGTGTCCAACTCTCCAAGTTACAAAGAAATATCCTTTATATTACTCTAGAGCCTTCTTTGTTACTGTCAATATTCCCATAGCATTTAAATATACCAACTGATGTGTTGGCCATCTTTAAATATTTAGAAAACAAAACACTTTTGCCTTCTCACACTTATCATAATACCTAGGTGCTTTATGACATTCGTTGCATTTCTCTATATAGTCAGGAAGTTCTTAAATTTTCTTACAAAAAGGTACACACACACACACACAGGGAGAGAGAGAGACCCAATCATCACAGAGCTATGGCAATGATTTATTGACATACCCATGCCAAGTTAACCCTGCTATAACCATGAATATTCTAAAAGGCCCTTTTGCCCCAGTGCTGAAACCAAAAGTAATATCTCTCCTCATTTCAAACGTTTGGATTCCACAGATTTTAAACTGTGAAAGTTTAATCAAAATCACACTCTAGCTTTCATAAAGAGTAGGGGGTTTATTCTTGGTACTATTAGACATTTTTCCAGCATTTAATGTAAAGATAGAGTCAATATGTTGTTGACCTACAATATGTCATTTCTGTAAATAATTGAGGTATCTTACATTAATGTCATCATTCTAAACTGTTCCCCTGTAACAATTTTATTTTAATTCAGCATTTATTGAGTACCCCCAATGTAAGTTATTTTGCTGGGTCATACTGGATGATGTTGAAATGATGAAAAGTATGGCCTGTGCCCTCAAGGAGCTTTAGGTTAGTGGAGGAGGAGGAAGAGAGAAACGCAAGAGGCCATAAAGAGAGATGCTTGGACTGAGTGCTATCACAGAGGTGCAAACAATATTCAACACAGACAAATAGGGAAATCTGGCATGGACAGATCCATTCTCAGTAGGAAGAATATGATTAAGCCAAGTGGAATACATGCTATCTCAGAGAGGCCTTGGAGGAAACAGGGTATTTTCTGTATATGTGTCAGTTGAGTCCAGGGCAAAGCCAAAAGTAAATTTTAGAAGTAGCACCTACTATGGTGCTCCTCTCTACCTACCCCACACATGTGGTAATTCATCTTGCCATTTTGTCACTAACTGGAAGCCTGGAACCAGAAAATACCACAAAGCCCCAAAATAGATGGTGCCTGATAAATTTCTCATTTCACTGACACACCACGGAATGTCACCATTCTTTTTCACATTCCTGGATTAAGCTGTTTCCTTTTTAGAGCCTTTAAGCACATATGGTTGGGGGAAAAAAAAAATCCACGTTCAAAGAAACCCATAACCATGTTAAGTCCCACTCAGAGTGTGATGTTTTAGCAGATGGTGGCTCATTAATTGCCATACCTAACTGTATTCCCTGCCTTATCTGTGTGTATGGATACTGGGTTTCTAAGTTGAGGGATAGTTCAGCTCACTCAGGCTATATCTGACAACCCAGGCAGAGATACCTAGTCTCTCTGATCACAGCAGCTAGAGATGCTGTCCAGGTGAACAAAAAAAGCTAGTGTCTCCAGGCGTCTCTCCTTTCTACCTCGAATCTCTTCTTTGCGTTTTACCCTCCCAAAGGCACCAGGATTCGGGGAGCACACAAGCACTAGAGCCACACCACCTATAAATTTCAGACCCACTGCTTCTCACCCACTCATCCTTAGCCAGCGACCTAACCTCGCCGAGCCGCACAGATTCAGAAAAACAGGGGTATCAGCATCTACCTCTCAGGATCAATGAGTCATCGTTAACACATGCTAAATATGTTTCCTCCCACTCCTCCCTGAAACATGCTTCAGAAAACCCATAGCCTAATCATACCAAGCCCATATTGCTTAAATGTCATAAATACTAATAGCTAAACAAGTTATTAATGACATACTTTTTTTTCATGTGATTATTCGTCTTACTCTTGTAGGAGAGGCAATCTATCCATACTCTTCTTGTTTGTTCAGTTAACATGTAGTGAGCACCTGCGGGTCAGGGAGAGAGTGTTCCAAGGAGAGGGAACTGCCAGTGCAAAGGTCCTGAGGCATGAAAGGGCTTTATATCACTGAGGAACTGGAAAGACACCCCTGTAGCTAAAGAGCAGTGAATGAGGCAGTGAGAGGTATGAGATTCAGTTGCAAAGTTAGTCAACTGCCAGTTCATGCATAGCCTTGAAGGACATTCTATAGAATTTGGTCTTCAGTCAAAAGAAAATCTTTGGAGAGTTTCAAGGAGGGGAGGGGCCCAAATTGATTTAATTTTATTTTAATTGTATTTATTATTATTTTTAAATTGATGGCCCATGGGCAATATTGGACCTATAGGGACATGTAATTAGTCCTTTTCTTCTTTCTTAAAAAAAATATTTAGTAAATTCATTGGTTTGGCTGTGCTGGGTCTTAGTTTTGGCAGAAGGGATCTTCGGTTGTGTCACATAGGATCAGTTCCCTGACCAGGGATCAAACCCTGCCCCCCTGCTTTGGGAGCATGGAGCCTTAGCTATTATGCCACCAGGGAATTCCCTGATTCATATATTAAACATCATTAAGTGGGAAATGAATTGGGGCTGGGGATGGCAAGTATGAAAGCAGGGAAACCAGGGGAAATAGGCTATTGCAATAGTTCAGACAAGAGATGTTAGTAGCTTAGACTAAAGACACAGCAGTGGGGGAAGAAAAGTGGGTCAAGGTTGAACTCACAGAATTACTGGCAGTCTATATGAAGAAAAGGTGAGATCAAGAACCAGGCTGACACTTCCGGTTTGGCTGTTTGCATGGTGATATCATGTATTGAGGTGTCTGATGTTCTTGGGAAGGAAATAAAGAATTCTACTTGCGGCATGTTAGCCTTTGACTGTGTGTGCGCTAAGTCGCTTCACTTATGTCTGACTCTTCGCAACCCCATGGACTGTAGCCTGCCAGGCTCCTCTGTTCATGGGGTTTTCCAGGCAAGAATATTGGAGTGGGTTGCCATTTCCAAACTGTGGAAAATTCAAGAGATGGGAATACCATACCACATTACCTGTCTCCTGAGAAACCTGTATGCAGGTCAAGAAGCAACAGTTAGAACCAGACATGAAACAGTAGACTGATTTAAAATTGGGAAAGTAGTACATCAAGGCTGTATATTGTCACCCTGCTTATTTAACATCAACACAGAGTCAGTCAGTCAGTTCAGTCGCTCAGTCGTGTCCGATTCTTTGCAACCCTATGGACTGCAGCACGCGAGGCCTCCCTGTCCATCACCAACTCCCGGAGTTTACCCAATCTCATGTCCATCAAGTAGGTGATGACATCCAGCCATCTCATCCTCTGCCGTCAGCTTCTCCTCCTGCCCCCAATCCCTCCCGGCATCAGGGTCTTTTCCAAAAGTCAACACTTTGCATGAGGTGGCCAAAGTATTGGAGTTTCAGCTTTAGCATCAGTCCTACCAATGAAAACCCAGGACTGATCTCCTTTAGGATGGACTGGTTGGATCTCCTTGCAGTCCAAAGGACACTAAAGAGTCTTCTCCAACACCACAGTTCAAAAGCATCAATTCTTCAGCACTCAGCTTTCTTCACAGTCCAACTCTCACATCCATACATGACCACTGGAAAAACCATGGCCTTCACTAGACGGGCCTTTGTTGGCAAAGTAATGTCTCTGCTTTTCAATATGCTATCTAGGTTGGTCATAACTTTTCTTCCAAGGAGTAAGCGTCTTTTAATTTCATAGCTGCAGTCACCATCTGCAGTAAATTTCGAGCCCCCAAAAATAAAGTCTGACACTGTTTCCACTGTTTCCCCATCTATTTGCCATGAAGTGATAGGACCAGATGCCATGATCTTAGTTTTCTGAATGTTGAGATTTAAGCCAACTTTTTGGCTCTCCACTTTCACTTTCATCAAGAGGCTTTTTAGTTCCTCTTCACTTTCTGACATAAGGGTGCTGTCATCTGCATATGTGAGCAGCAGTCTTGATTCCAGCTTGTGTTTCTTCCAGTCCAGTGTTTCTCATGATGTACTCTGCATAGAAGTTAAATAAGCAGGGTGACAATATACAGCCTTGACATACTCCTTTTCCTATTTGCAACCAGTCTGTTGTTCCATGTCCAGTTCTAACTGTTGCTTCCTGACCTGCGTATAGGTTTCTCAAGAGGCAGGTCAGGTGGTCTGGTATTCCCATCTCTTTCAAAATTTTCCACAGTTTATTGTGATCCACACAGTCAAAGGCTTTGGCATATTAATAAAGCAGAAATAGATGTTTTTCTGGAACTCTCTTGCTTTTTCCATGATCCAGCAGATGTTAGCCATTTGATCTCTGGTTCCTCTGCCTTTTCTAAAACCAGCTTAAACATCAAGAAGTTCACGGTTCACGTATTGCTGAAGCCTGGCTTGGAGAATTTTGAGCATTACTTTACTAGCATGTGAGATGAGTGAATTGTGCGGTAGTTTGAGCATTCTTTTGCATTGCCTTTCTTTGGGGTTGGAATGAAAACTGACCTTTTCCAGTCCTGTGGCCACTGCCAAGTTTTCTAAATTTGCTGGCATATTGAGTGCAGCACTTTCACAGCATCATCTTTCAGGATTTGAAATAGATCAACTGGAATTCCATCACTTCCACTAGCTTTGTTCATAGTGATGCTTTCTAAGGCCCACTTGACTTCACATTCCAGGATGTCTGGCTCTAGATGAGTGATCACATTATCATGATTATCTTTGTCTTGAAGATTGTTTTTGTACAGTTCTTCTGTGTATTCTTGCCACCTCTTCTTAATATCTTCTGCTTCTCTTAGGTCCATACCATTTCTGTCCTTTATCGAGCCCATCTTTGCATGAAATGTTCCCTTGGTATCTCTAATTTTCTTGAAGGAATCTCAAGTCTTTCCCATTCTGTTGTTTCCTCAATTTATTTGCATTGATTGCTGAGGAAGGCTTTCTTATCTCTTTTTGCTATTCTCTGGAACTCTGCATTCAGATGCTTATATCTTTCCTTTTCTCCTTTGCTTTTCGCTTCTTTTCACAGCTATTTGAAAGGCCTCCCCAGACAGCCATTTTGCTTTTTTGCATTTCTTTTCCATGGGGATGGTCTTGATCCCTGTCTCCTGTACAATGTCACGAACCTCATTCCATAGTTCATCAGGCACTCTGTCTATCAGATCTAGTCCCTTAAATCTATTTCTCACTTCCACTGTATAATCATAAGGGATTTGATTTAGGTCATACCTGAATGATCTAGTGGTTTTCCCCACTTTCTTCAATTTGAGTCTGAATTTGGCAATAAGGAGTTCATGATCTGAGCCACAGTCAGCTCCTGGTCGTGTTTTTGTTGACTGGATAGAGCTTCTCCATCTTTGGCTGCAAAGAATGTAATCAGTCTGATTTCGGTGTTGACAATCTGGTGATGTCCACGTGTACAGTCTTCCCTTGTGTTGTTGGAAGAGGGTGTTTGCTATGACCAGTGCATTTTCTTGGCAAAACTCTATTAGCCTTTGCCCTGCTTCATTCCGTATTCTGAGGCCAAATTTGCCCGTTACTCCAGGTGTTTCATGACTTCCTACTTTTGTATTCCAGTCCCCTATAATGAAAAGGACATCTTTTTTGGGTGTGAGTTCTAAAAGGTCTTGTAGGTCTTCATAGAACCATTCAACTTCAGCTTCTTCAGTGTTACTGGTTGGGGCATAGGCTTGGATTACTGTGATATTGAATGGTTTGCTTTGGAAACGAAGAGAGATCATTCTGTTGTTTTTGAGATTGCATCCAAGTACTGCATTTCAGACTCTTTTGTTGACGAGGATGGCTACTCCATTTCTTCTAAGGGATTCCTGCCCACAGTAGGTCATCTGAGTTAAATTCACCCATTCCAGTCCATTTTAGTTCGCTGATTCCTAGAATGTCGACTGTCGACGTTCACTCTTGCCATCTCCTGTTTGACCACTTCCAATTTGCTTTGACTCATGGACCTGACATTCCAGGTTCCTATGCACTATTGCTCTTTATAGCATCAGACCTTGCTTCTATCGCCAGTCACATCCACAACTGGGTATTGTTTTTGCTTTGGTTCCATCCCTTCATTCTTTCTGGAGTTATTTCTCTACTGATCTCCAGTAGCATATTGGGGACTTACCGACCTGGGGAGTTCCTCTTTCAGTATCCTATCATTTTGCCTTTTCGATGCAAAGTACATCATGCAAAATGCTGGGCTGGATGAAGTACAAGCTGGCATCAAGATAGCTGGGAGAAATATCAATAACCTCAATTATGCAGATGACACCACACTTATGGCAGAAGGTGAAGAACTAAGGAGCCTCTTGATGAAGATGGAAGAGAAGAGTGAAAAAGCTGGCTTAAAACTCAACATTCAAAAAACTAAGATCATGGTATCTGGTCCCATCACGTCATTACAACTAGGTGGGAAAAAAATGGGAACTGTGACAGATTTTATTTTCTTGGGCTCCAAAATCACTGCAGATGGTGACTGCAGCCATGAAATGAAAAGACACTTGCTCCCTTGGAAGAAAATCTATGACAAACCTAGACAGTGTATTAAAAAGCTGAGATCACTTTGCCGACAAAGGTCCCTATAGTCAAGGCTATGGTTTTTCCAGTAGTCATGTATGGATCCGAATGTTGGACCATAAACAAGGTTGAGTGCTGAAGAACTGATGCTTTTGAAATGTGGTGTTGGAGAAGACTCTGGAGAGTCTCTTGGAGAGGAAAGAGATAAAACCAGTCAATCCTAAAGGAAATCAACCATGAATATTCATTGGAAGGTCCGATGCTGAAGCTCCAATAATTTGACCACCTGATACAAAGAGCTGACTCACTGGAAAAGACCCTGATGGTGGCAAAGATTGAGGGCAGGAGGAGAAGGGGGCAACGGAGGAGGAGACGGTTGGATGGCACCATTGACATCAATGGACATGAGTTTGTGCAAACTCTGGGAGATAGTGAAGGACAGGGAAGTCTTTCAGGCTGCAGTCCATGGGGTCGCCCAGAGTTGGACATGACTGAGCAATTGAATAATGACAAAAGTTTGAGATGCCATTTAGAAATCTCAGTTGGATGCATGAATCTGAGAGTCAAGGAAGGAAGTTTTGATTGTAGAGATGTCAGCAGATAGGTGTTAAATGCATGTTGATATTTAAGTTCACAGAACTAGGTGAGATTGCCTAGGGGAGAGTGTAGCTAGGAAAACTAGGAGGTCTGGTCAAGGCAGACTCTAAGACTCTCAAGCATTGAAAGCTCCACAGGGAGAGGAAGAGCCACAGAGGAGACCACGAAGAAAGGTAGGAAGGAAACCAATAAAATGCATGTCCCCAAAGCCAAGCTGGGAGAGTCTAGTGATACGCTTTGATGACATAGCAACAAGACATATGGAGTCCAGGGTGTGAGGTCAGAGGGGCTTGGGCTCAAATTCTATGTGATCGTTTTGTGGTGGTGGTGGTTTAGTTGCCAAGTTGTGTCGGACTCTTGCAACCCCCTGGACTGTAGCCTGCCAGGCTCCTCTGTTTTGTGGGAAGCAGGATTTACTTAGTATCTCCAAGCCTTTGTTTCCTCATCTGTAAAATGGGGATCAGAGTAATAATATCCTTCTTAGAGCTGCTATGAGAACCAAACATATAATGAAAATGAAGCATTAGCATCGTAGAGAATGAGAAGGCTGGCCTGTAATAACTGCACCGTGTGCGTGGCAGCAGTTACGGCTCGTTATTCACCATCTTCAACACAGGTATCCGGTAGCTGCTCACACCTGCAGGCCACAGTCTCCAGGGGGTACAGAACACTATTCTCCCAAGGACTGTGCCCAGTGAAAAGCCTGGAGTTTACCATAAAGCACCAACAAACATAAGTCATCTATAGTACTGGTGAAATGATGGGCATTCAAAAGTATGAGAAAGCATGATGCTCTTTCAATAGGTTATTTTATTATGAACCAATAAAAGAAGTTTAATGGTATTTTGTAAATAGCCAAAATAAAAGCTGCCAGAGTATGATAAGGTATCTCCAACCCTCAAGGTCTCTTAAATGGACTAGATAGAAAGGTGTCTGTAGAAAATGACTGCCCATTTTTATGGATACAAATCACATCAGAGGAACAGAGGGAGAACCTGGGTGTCCCCTCCCCATGCAAGGAGCTGGGGAAACCCAGAGAGGACAGGGGAACATAAGCCACATATAAACAGCATCTGGATGAGAGGAGAAAAAGAGACAGCCTCCTCCAAGAAGAACAGGCAGAAAAAGGCAAAGACTCAGAAACGACCCAAGACCCAGCCAAGATGCAGCTCCCAGAAGGCAGAAGGCAGCTCTCCACAAGTGATGAGAAATCTAAACTTTGCCCACACGATCAAAATTGACATCCCAGACTCACAGGCTCAAGACCAGGGCACAAAAATTGAGTCAAACGTCCCTGAACATGGTGAATTCAACACAGAGGCATTTGCCCTCCTCCCCTCAGAGAGCAATGTTACCACCCTGATAACTCTTTTTTTCCTTCAATCCTTGATTTGGATAAGCCTCTTGAAAAATTGACTCCAGGTAATCATTAGCCAATACATGAATAGCTATTATGAAGCAGATATTCTGAAGAAGACATAACAATGTATTGTGTTCTTTACAGCTCTTGGCAGTGTAATCATCAGATGCGCACAGTGCTTGGAGAACCATCCTGTTCTTTTGGAAGGAGTCACCAGTTTGGCAGGACTTGGCGCACATCTCTGCGCAGCTACACCTGAGCCCCTGTAATAAATGGGTGTGTGTGGATGCTCAGTTATGTCCGATTCTTTGTGACCCCATGGACTGTAGCCCACTAACCTGCTCTGTTGATGGGATTTTCCAGACAAGAACACTGTGTGGGTTGTCATCTCCTCCTTCAGGGGATCTTCCCGAGCTCCTGGGTCTCCTGCATTGTCACGTGGATCCTTTACCACTGAGCCACCTTACCGCATGGCACTGATGGTGCCTCAAGTGGAGAAGCAGATGAAAGCCTGAGGGCAAATTACCATTTCACCTCTGACTATCAGTATGGAGAGATAGACCTTGTCAGGGTCAGATTTATGAGGTTGACTGAAAAAAAAGAGAGAGAGAGAAAAGCACCAATGGTCAAAAAGGAGTCCAGGTAGGTGGCTTTGATGCATGAGCTCCATCTGCCTAATTTATTTTGTGTCTGCGATCTGCATGTGATCAAGAGCCTTGAACAAGTGGCAAGTCATGGAAGGGGCAAATGGTGGGGGAGATGTCGCTTAGTGTTTTCCAGCCAGGCCACCATGTGCCCTCATGAGCCCCACTGAAACAAACACACAACAGATTCTTCTCCCCAGAGAATCTTGGAATTTAGCCAAAAGAAATACCTGAAGTTTTAAACAGTGAAGTTTGATCCCTGCTTCAGGACTTGCTGAATATTTAGAGAAATTCTTTCATTTCTCCATTTCCTTTTCTGAAAGCTACCTGGTTTTTTTGGTCCTGAATAGTATGGACAGAGTTTGAATTACTTGCTTTTTCCATCCTCACTCAGCAGTTCAGCCTTTTCCATATCAACCACTTTTGCAAAGAAGCCCAGGTTCTTTGTGTCAATAAAATGAGAACTGAAAATGGCTCTCAGGGCAGCATTGTTAACTGGGCTTATAGAACACTCTTTTCAATGTTATATTTGGTAGCGATGACAGCAAACTACATACAGCATCCTGAAAAGAGGAGGTCAACCCAGAACAGAGCCAGGATCAGAACTAAGGTTGTCTGGGATTCCTGGGAACTGAAAGGAGATTTGGAGAAGAGTAGCATAGAAGTACTCTCGAGACAAAGGAAAAAGAGGTGACAATAACTAATAGTTAAGCACAGCACAGCGTGATCAGGAGATGTTCGCTATATGCCATCATTCTATAAATTTGTAGATTAAAATTTCACCAAGTAAGCAATATATCAAGCATTAGGCACAGTCCAGAGTGGGTGGGAACAATTATCCCCCAGCCTAGTTCAGTAAGGGTTTGGGTATTTAAAAATTTGGATGGCTGATGCTTAGGAGAATGGCCATTTTGACAGTTCCCCTTATCTTCTTGCCTACTATTTCCCATCTATGGTCATGGAGCTTTTATGGCTTTATAGATTATACATACATAATGGTATGCAGCTGACATGTGTTGATTACCTTCTATTTGCCAGGCATTGTTCTAAGCGCTTTCATATATATATATATATATATTTTTTTTTTTAACTTAACCTTGTAACAGTCATCATCATCATTATCCTTATTTTACAAATAAGGAAACTGAATCACAGAAGGGGTAAATAACTTGCCCAAGACCATACCCTCAGTAAGTGGCAGAGCCTGGACTGAAGCCTGCATGCTATGACTCCAGGACCTTTACTCTTACCTGCTATTTGTGTGATTATAGAGAGATGACTTGGAGAAGGAAATGGCAACCCACTCCAGGATTCTTACCTGGAGAATCCTGTGGACAGAGGAGCCTGGTGGGCTGCTGTCCATAGGGTCGCACAGGGTCGGACACGACTGAAGCAACTTAGCATGCATGCATGCATTGGAGAAGGAAATGGCAACCCACTCCAGGATTCTTGCCAAGAGAGTCCCAGGGACAGAGGAGTCTGGTGGGCTGCTGTCTATGGGGTCACACAGAGTTGGACACGACTGAAGTGACTTAGCAGCAGAGAGATGACAATGTTTTAAACTGGGTGATAATAGTAGAATGATGATAAGTGGTTGGATTCCAGATCAATATTGAAAGTAGTACCAAAAGGATTTGCTAGTGCATACAGTGAGAGAGAAAGAAAGCGACTGGGTGGAGTTATCAGCAATGGACACAGGGAGGCTATGGAGAGTGTAGGCTGGAGCAGTGACAGTCTCAGCAGCTAGATCCGGGATGCACTGAGATGCCTATTAGATGTCTAAGCGGAGATGCTGAGTGGGCAATTGGATACACACATCTAAGGCTCAGGGAAGAGGTTCAGGTAAAGATAGAAATTTGGGGGCTAACAGAATCCACTTATAGATGGTACTTTACACCATGAGACGAGATGAGACAAGAGGGGCAAGGACTGAGACATAGAAAACTGTTACAAGTTGAGGTCTAAGAGATGAGAAAGTGAAGTCTGTCAGTCGTGTCCGACTCTTTGCGACCCCATGGACTGTAGCCTATCACTCTCCTCCATCCATGGGATTTTCCAGGCAAGAGTACTGGAGTGGGTTGCCATTTCCTTCTCCAGAGGATCTTCCTGACCGAGGGATCGAACCCAGGTCTCCCACATTGCAGGCAGATGCTTTACCATCTGAGCCATCAGGGAAGTGCAGGAGATGAGTAGCAACCAGCAAAAAGACTGGAGAGGCACGGGCAGAGAGAAGTCTGGGAAGCCAAGCGGAAACAGTGTTTCAAATAGAAGAAAGTCATCAAGGTTGAAACGTTTCTGATTGGTCTAGCAAGATGAGAAATAAGAACTGACCACTGGATTTAAGAAAAAGAAGAGGTCTTTGGTAATCTTACTAACAGCACTTTCAGCAGACCATTGGGGATGCAAGCTCGTCTGGAATGCGTTCAAGTCAGAACAGTAAGAGAGAAGTTACAGCAGTGCAGACTAGCTACTTTTTCAAGGAGTTTTGCTGTAAAAGGAAAGAGAAAAAAATGAATAGAGGAAGAAGTGGGATTAAGAGAGGGTTTGTTTGGGTTTTTTTGAAAATGAGAAGATAACAGCATGATATGTACTAATGGAAATTATCCAGGAGGGACGGAGAAATTGATACAGAAAAGAGAAGCAGAATGCTGAGGTGAAATCTGGTAGATAAGTGGAGAGGTTGACTTAGGTAGGGGAGAAGGCAATGGCACTCCACTCCAGTACTCTTGCCTGGAAAATCCCATGGGTGGAGGAGCCTGGTAGACTGCAGTCCATGGGGTTGCTAAGTCGGACATGACTGAGCGACTTCACTTTCACTTTTCACTTTCATGCATTGGAGAAGGAAATGGCAACCCACTCCAGTGTTCTTGCCTGGAGAGTCCCAGGGACAGAGGAGCCTGGTGGGCTGCCGTCTATGGGGTCGCACAGAGTCGGACACAACTGAAGTGACTTAGCAGTAGCAGCAGTGACTTAGGTAGATAACTGCAGAGTTCATCCATAGTAACAGTGGAAAGAATTTAGGACATGGTGACAGTTGCAGAAAGACAGGTGAGGAGTTGATTGTGCCTTATGGAAGTTCTTGGCTGATTTGCAATGTGCTCTGCAAATGTGAATGGGTTCAGAAGGAGAAAAAAGTCTTTAAAACAGAGATGGCCAGAGAAGTATTGATGGGGAAATTGAGACTTGAGCTTTGAACGGTCTATGAGAGTAAACTAGTAGAGAAAGAGCTTGAATTGCAGGAATGGAAAACCATGTGAACCCAGAGACAGTAATGAACAAGTTATGTTCACGGGAGAGTGAACAGCCTGGTCCTCCTAGAATTTTTGTAATGAAAAGTTTAAGATAAATGTGGAAATACTGATTAGATTTAGAGAGTAGAGGGTTCAAACAGCACTAAGATCTTAGGCAATGAAGAAAAGAAGAATGACATGATGGAAAAAGAGAGATTAAGAACTGCTCTAGCAGTGGTGGTGAAGTGCCGAGAAGGACTTCAGATCACCCAGGCAAGTGTGATAAGAATCAGGAGGGCAGTACTGGAAGCAAAGGAAAAGATGCCAGAAATATTAGGAATAAAAATAGTGAATAAGTCAACCAGAGGGGATTTAAAAAGTCAGACACCAATGCTGGAGATTCAAGCCAAGATGACTAGGACCATGACAGATTTGTTGACTAAAATAAATGAACAACCTTTATATAAGTTGTTCAGTTCAGTTCAGTTCAGTCGCTCAGTCATGTCTGACTCTTTGCAAGCCCATGAATCGCAGCACACCAGGCCTCCCTGTCCATCACCATCTCCCAGAGTTCACTCAGACTCACGTCCATCGAGTCAGTGATGCCATCCAGCCAGCTCATCCTCTGTCCTCTCCTGCTCCTCCTGCCCCCAATCCCTCCCAGCATCAGAGTTTTTTCCAATGAGTCAACTCTTTGCATGAGGTGGCCAAAGTACTGGAGTTTCAGTTTTAGCATCATTCCTTCCAAAGAAATCCCAGGGCTGATCTCCTTCAGAATGGACTGGTTGGACTCCTTGCAGTCCAAGGGACTCTCAAGAGTCTTCTCCAACACCACAGTTCAAAAGCATCAATTCTTCACGCTCAGCCTTCTTCACAGTCCAACTCTCACATCCATACATGACTACTGGAAAAACCGTAGCCTTGACTAGACAGACCTTTGTTGGCAAAGTAATGTCTCTGCTTTTGAATATGCTACCTAGGTTGGTCATAACTTTTCTTCCAAGGAGTAAACATCTTTTAATTTCATGGCTGCAGTCACCTTCTGCAGTGAATTTCGAGCCCCCCAAAATAAAGTCTGACACTCTTTCCAATGTTTCCCCATCTATATCCCATGAAGTGATGGGACTAGATGTCATGATCTTCGTTTTCTGAATGTTGAGCCTTAAGCCAAATTTTTCACTCTCCTCTTTCACTTTCAAGAGGCTTTTTAGTTCCTCTTCACTTTCTGCCATAAGGGTGGTGTCATCTGCATATCTGAGGTTATTGATATTTCTCCCGGCAATCTTGATTCCAGCCTGTGCTTCTTCCAGCCCAGTGTTTCTCATGATGTACTCTGCATAGAAGTTAAATAAGCAGGGTGACAATATACAGCCTTGACATACTCCTTTTCCTAATTGCAACCAGTCTGTTTTTCCAAGTCCAGTTCTAACTGTTGCT